>NC_045671.1:10509460-11816639 GCF_009829145.1 Chiroxiphia lanceolata | reverse complement strand
TGTATTTGCTCCAGGAGTAGAACCAGGAGTAGAAGCTTATCCTGTGTTGAAAGCTGTCCCTAACTCTGGCAATCAAGATAAACATGTATTTGCTTGGAAAGCTATTCAGGATTTGCAGATGTATGCTACAAAATATGGTGTCAATTCTCCTGAAGTTATATGTGTGATTCATGCAATTAATGCTGATTTGTTAGCTCCTTATGGCGTTGATCATCTAGTTCTAGTTTTATTTGAACCTGTACAATACCAAGTGTTTAACTTTAATTGCCAGAAACAGGCAGAATGTACAGCTAAGGAAAATATGAGACTTCCTGCAGGGGATCCAAGACTGGCAATAGGAGTTGTGGTTTTGATGGGAAAAAAATTACTTTGGTAATCCTGACTTTCAAGACCAATGGGATCCTGCTGTGTCACAACAATGTCAGCAGGTGGGAATGTTAGCTCTGATTAAAACTATGGTGCTTGCTTCCCCTCATCCCAAATATACGACAGTGAAACAAGAAGCGAAAGAACCATTTTTACAATTTGTTGAGCGCATTGTGGTCTTGTTAGAAAAATAAGTAGATGATGAGACTCTGTGTCAAACACTCCTGAAGCAGTTAGCAAAAGATAATGCAAACCAAGAGTGTCAGAAAATTATAGAAGCATTGCTGGGAGACCCATCTGTTGCTGATATGGTCTCAGCATGTTCAAAAATAGGTACTGTAGAGCATAAAATGACCGATCTTGCAGCAGTGCTGCACCCTGCTCCTCTCTGTTACAATTGTAACAAAGAGGGATATCTGAAAGCTAACTGCCCTGCCAAAGGCAACAGGGGAAAGCAAAAAGTCTTATCTAATCCCCGTGGAATTCATTGTAATTGCTGTGGTAAGTCTGGGCACTTCGCTAAACGATGTCGATCCAAATATCATGCTAGTGGTCAGCCCCTGCAGGGAAACGGGAAAGCAAGCGCAGTGACAAGGCACGCTTGGATGCAAGTACCTTTGTTGCCGCAGCACAACCCATATGCAGCTCCCCTGGCGTTCCCCACTGCAAGCGGGAAGACCAGCAGATCAGCCGGCGTGGTTGTATCCACCTCTGACACAGTAACAATTTCTTCTACAGATATTGTTAAGGTCCCCTTAGATGCTAAGGGACTTATTGGTCGAGGACTGAGTGCTTTATTGATAGGACGCTCAAGTAGCACAGTTGCTGGAATAATTGTACATGTAGGAGTGATCAATTCAGACTATATGGGACAAATCTGTGCCATGGTGTCAACACCCTATCCTCCTGTGACTATTCCAAAAGGAACTCGTATCACTCAACTCGTGCCTTTTGTGAGTTGTGTTCCCGGGACAGAGGACTGGGAGAGACATGCTGGAGGATTTGGATCTACAGGACCTCCACAAGTATTTTGGTCACAGACTGTCTCCCACAAACATCCGCAGATGGTTTGTGAACTGCGCAATGGAAAAGGCTTGCCTTCTGCTGTTGAGGTGACTGGTTTACTTGATACAGGTGTTGATGTAACCATCATTTCTTTGCACAGCTGGCTGAGATCTTGGCCCATGGTGTCCTCTGATTCAGGTGTTATGGGGTTGCGGGGAGCTACCCAAAGTCTCGTACTTCCAAAAGGATAGTTTTTGATTTGTGGCAATTGGGCATGGCGAGGTATTCCGGCAATGTCCGTTGGGGGACCCTGTACCTTTGGTAAACTAGGTTTGCTTACCCCCACAGAAAAGATTTTATTGAATCATTTCCATCTCTACAGTCATGTTTTGACCAAATGGTCACTGGCCCTTGACTCTACATGTCAGGACATGTTAACTTTGTGGGGTCAGGCGTCTATTGTATCTGCTTCTTTTTTTGCCACAAGTTGCCTCAGCAAAAGTGTTGAAGCAAATCAATGCCTTGGTGTGCTGGGTAACCAAACAAGCAAATTTGATCTCAGATACTTTATACAAACTTGCCACTGATGTAGATAGTATATGGCATGCTACACTGCAGAGTCTCGCTGCCATTGATTTTTTGCTACTTGCACATGGACATGGTTGTCAGGAAATAGAAGGTGTGTATTTTTTAAATATTTCTAATCACTCTGAATCCATTTACAAACAAATTGCCACACTTCAGGAACAGACAAACAAGATCAAACAGGAAACCAGTTTTTTTGGCCTGGAAGGTTGATTATCTAGTTGGGGCATTTCAGTTTGGTTACTGTCCTTGCTCAAGACACGGGTCTTAGTTTTGGTGATAGTCATGGCTGTGCTTGTAATGTTGCCATGTTTTGTGTCGTGTTTGCAAAGGGCCCTGCAAAGAATGACACAGGTAATTTTTCTAGCACAATTACAGAAAGGGGGAATTATAGGGGTTAATAGCGGGTCTATTAGCTCCCTGGATGAAGATATTGACTTGACAAATTTTAGGTGTATCCTTGAAGATAAGGAAGCCAGTACGCAACCCTAACGGAGGAACAAAGACAGACTGTAAAGTCAGTAGGCCCAGGATGTGGGAACCACAAAAAGGCCTTGAGCTTTGCCAAATGTATCAGCAATAAATCATAGCCAATTAAAATGCTGTTACTTGCTGAGTTTGCTGCTTGCTGCTAGCAAAGGATATAAAAACGACAGATGAGAAAATAAAGAGAGACATATTCTGCACACAACTAGACTGCTTGTGTCTTTATTGGCTGTCACGACTTTACAGCGACAGCACAGAGTATGATGAGTGATGTAATATGAGCCTTTCCAACTTCTGAATCCAGAAGATTGTTTAAAATTCTACTCTGTCATTCAGAAGACTACTTTTCCCAGGAAAATTACAAAATAAATCTAGGTGAGTTGCCAGAAATTGGTCGCAGAGCCTGAGTTCCTCAGTTTACTGACAGAAGGAACTCTTGTTGAAAATAAGAACAGTAATATGCGTTAGCTTGTTAAATGGAGAGGGAAAGGAGAGGAAAAATGAGGGCTGGATAAAGTGGGATGGGAACAGGAACCAGTGAACTAATTTGTTAACCAAGAAGAGAAGACTTGTTGCCCACAGCACCAATGGTACGCCAGCTACCAGGGAATCAGATTAGGCATGTAATCTGCAATGTGGTAAATTGCTTTTGAAGGGACTCTCCAAAAGCTGTTTATAAACAGATAAGGTTGGTCAAGCAGGACTTGCTTTTCATAAACCCATGGTGGTTGGACGTTATCCCCTGGTTGTCCTGCACATGCCACATGATGGTACTCAAAATGCCCTCCTTCATGACTTTTCCCAGAATCAAGACCTTGTTGACAGGCCTGTAGTTCCCCAGATCCTCCTTCCAGCACTTCTAGTAAATAGGCATCACATTTGCCAACCTCTCGTCACTTGGGACCTCCCCAGTTAGCCAGGACTGCTGATAAATAATGGAAAGTGGCTTGGTGAACACTTTCACTGGCTCCTTCAGTAACTTTTGGGTGAATCCCATCTGGCCCTGTACACCTGTGTGTGTCTAAGTGGCATAGCAGGTCATCCAGCATTTCCCCTTGGATTATGTGTGCTTTTCTTCTGCTTCTCGCTCCTGTCTTGCAGCTCAGGGGGCTGGGTAGCCTGCGAATATCTGGTGTAACTGTTGAAGACTGAGGCAAAGACAGGGAGCAATGCTACACATTACAAGGATCATTAACACATTGTGGCCTCCAATCCATCTCAAAGAGATGTTAGAGGATACCCTTGTTAATTGTGATCTTTCCTTCCACATGTATGCCTGCATCCACATAGAGTTAATTACGATTAATATAGCACCCTTGATCCACAAATATAATAATAATGTTAGAAGATCTTGTATCAGTGATAGTAATCTGAATCCTCATGACTGGTCTTATCACATCCTTTTGTATTTTATTTTACTACTTGTATATTGCACTATTACAGCCTGTTCACTGATTTGGCTGCAGGGTGACCATAGCTAGGCTCTTCAGATGGGGTGTGTGCAATGCTGCTATGGACAAGTCCAAGTGACAGACAGTCTCTGTAAAGCACTGTCTCCTAGTTTGATTTGATGTCAAATGCTGTTTTCATTCAACATTGACACATTTGCTTTACCAAGACAGATTCATTATATAATATCTTCATAATGATACTATTGTAAAAAAACCACTTATTGGCACATGACACAGGTGTACCGTGTTCTTGATAAATTTTCTAACCAGGAGCTCAATTGTTTTCCACATTTTTGAGCAGCAAATATGTAAGCATTTTACTAAAAGCATACCAGCTTCACCATGATATGGAAGACACCCTTTGGGTAACCTGATGGTTGAAACATAACCAGAAGATAAAGGAACAAAACAAGGAGCTCTTAGCACATGGACGACTTTATATTATACTGATGCAATTGCTTAGGAGCTATAATACCATTTACATTAGTGGTAAAAACAGGAAAAAAAAATCTTCCCACTTGAAACAGTTTGGAAGAATTTCAAAAGACTTTTGGCAAATAATAGTGACAGAATATTTTTTCCAAGTCTGCAACACGTTTGAGCTGTGAGAGGGATGAACACATCAGCATGAATATTCTCCCAATGTCACTAAATTTTAAAACACAATTAATCCCAATGTTGTGGGAATTAGTTTTTCTGACCAATTTCCTATGGATGGCACCAGCAGGCTTCATAGTGCAACCCACCATTCCCCCAGGACCTCAACTATCCCTAACTGTATCTCAGGAGGCCATTTGACACAGCCCGGAGCCACAAATCCCTTCTCCTGCCTAACTGTGGAACTTACTGGCCCAGCCTTAGCTTTTGCCTGTGCCCAGGCTAGTGCCTGGTGTCTGGGAGTGGGGCTGTCCAGCTTCCTGACTAGCTGCTAGGATCAGGCCTGGCCACCAAACTCCCTGCCAACCTGGGGAGCCTTTGCGCCCCTGTGGAGCTGCTAACTGTCCTGTGTCATAACAATTCAAGTGTAAAAACATGGTTTTGTTTTTGGACAAAAAGTTTCTCTGACTAATTTTAAAGTCAATAGCATGCAATGAAAACTGAAAAAATCTTCATCCGAGTATTGAATTCACACTGCTGTAAGAACCATAGCACTCATTTGCTCCAGCTTATAAATGCATGACTGAAAGTACCAGAAATACAGATGAAAACAACTAATGGTGAAATATCACAGCCCCAAAATAAATCTGATATGACACGGAACAGAATTATAAAGCAAAGCCTTTTTCCTTTCTTCTTCTAATATTATCTCTAAAGTGGGAGAATTTACCCTATGTTTTTCTGCTCAGAGGTACATTTTTATCTGATTGGTAATTCACAGTAAACATTTTAGGCTTGTTCAGTGATGTCTGTCCATTTACTGCTGTTCAGATGAAAGCAATGCTATAAAGATCAGGCTGAATTGCATTGAAAAGGTGAAAGCTGGCATTCAAAGCAGTATATCACTTACTTATGGGTGTATGAAAAAACCAGCAAATTTTACTACCTTAGACATGATACAATTAGGTGATAACCCACACATAGCTTGGAAAGCATATAGATTATCTGGAGAGGATAAATGCGTATATAGACTGCTGTTTAAAGCTAATTGAGCTAGTGTTTTTGAGGGAATAAGTGAATCAGACTGCAGGGCCTTGGTTAATCACAACAGGACCCCTTTGATCTCACTTGTTTCAGCTGTGGAAATGGTGCTGCTCAGCAAGTACAGAGACCAGAAAAGATCTTAATGCAACATTTACCACAGACTGGATGAGTGACACTAAGGGCCATGCATGCTTAGCATGTGAGCAGACTTATTACTTAATTAGGTGATGTATTACACAGATGTAAGAGACAAGGCTGACAAACAGACCTCAGTGATTAGGAAACAATAAAGTATAGTTACAATTCCTTCTCCATGGTCACTAAACTAAGGCTGCTATGGAGAGGAGGGCACAAGGTGCAATGCCAGAGTTGTTCTTGTTCCTTGCTTGCAGCATCAGATCATAAAAAAGTCTGAAAGATGAATCTGAAGTCCAGTATTACGTATGGGCAAGGTAGGATAAGTGATTTCTGGAACAGTTACCATTGGAAGTAGTCAGCTAAAACTGTAGGAAAAAAGTCGTATTGGGTCAGGTTGTCAAGTCCAATACTCAGTCTAATATAGGAATCCAAGCAGATCCCAGAAGCGAATAAAACTAGGGTAAGCAAATAGTGATCCTTTTGAATAGCATTCACCCAGATTTCAACAACTTGCAGCTCAGCTTGAGCCAAACATATTTAAGAATTTTCAGAGAATTTATTTCCTGCAATCATGTCTTGTCTGCCGTAAGTCTTCCGGCACTCACAAAACCCCTGTGAATTAAGGATCTCCTCAGGTCACTAGTATGGTGTGTGAGGAGCCTCATCATCATTGTATCTCTCGAACCTAGCTTCTATTAATTTGAGGGTGCTCTCATATACTAAAAGATTCTGGCAATCAGTTTGTTTGTCATCTCCAATTTACTTGTCATCTCCAAGCTACTATCATCTAACACACCTTTATAGTACTTCATGTCAGCACTTTGTCTCCTGGGCTGAAGAGTCTTCAGTTTAATGAGTAATTCCTAGAATGTAAGTCATCTCAAATTTCTCACCGGCCTGGTCACATTCTTCATCGTATTTTTGCAAGTTCTACCAGATTACAAGTGGGATACAGTCATTTATAAAACTGCTACTGATTGTTCTCATCCAGCTTCTTTCTTATCTATTTATCCCTCAAAAGAATTTTGTTTTTATTCAGACTCTGTAGCAAGGCAGTTCAAAGAACATCTCTTCAAGGTCCATGTAGATAAGACTGAGCAGATTTTGCTAATGCTTCTACACAGTTAATGCTCTCCAAGTATTGCGGAATCATTCTTTATTGCAATTGTCTACTAATCTGTGTGTTGCAGACACCAAGATTAGAAGATAATAGTTCTCCTAGATCTCCATACAGTCCATTATAATGTTACAGTAACATCTGGGAACTTTGACTCCTAAAGTGCAAGAGATTTTTAAAAATGTGGCTACCTACTCCAGTTGTCTAGTTCAGGTACTGTTTAACTTGTTCATCGGTGACTGGGATGAAGGGACGGATGCCTTCTCAGCAACTTTGCTGATGATACAATCTTGGGAGGAGTTGTTGATAACCCCAGAGTGCTGTGCAGCTCTTCAGAAGGACCTTGACAGGTTGGAGAGATGGGCAGACAGGAATCTTTTGAAATTCAACAAGGGCAAATGTAGGGTCCTGCACCTGGAAAGAAATAACCCCAGGCACCAGTACAGTGGGGTTGACCTGCTGGAAAGCAGCTCTGCAGAGAAGAAACTCAGGGTCCTGGTGGAGAACAAGCTGTCCATGAGCCAGCAGTGTGTCCTGGTGGACAGGATGGCTGATGGCATTCTGGGGTGTATTAGGAAGAGCATTACCAGCAGGTCGAGAGAGGTGATCCTACCCCTCTGCTCAGATGTGGTGAGGCCACATCTGGAGTGCTGTGTCCAGTTCTGGACTCCTCAGGACAAGAGATACATGGAGCACCTGGAACAGGTCCATTGGAAGACAACAAGGATGATTATGGTACTGGAACATCTCTTTATGAGGAAAGGCTGATAGATCTGGGCCTGTTCAGCCTCTAGAAAAGAAAACTGAGAGGGGATTTCATCAATGTCTATAAGTAACTGAAGGGAGGGTATCAAGAGGATGGAGCCAGGCTCTTCTCGGTGGTGCCCAGTAGTAGGAAAAGAGGCATCAGGCAGAAACTGATGCACAGGAAGTTCTGCCTGAATATGAGGAAGAACTTCTTCACAGTACAGTGGAACAGATTGCCCAGAGGGTTGTGGAGTCTCCCTCACTGGAGATATTCAAGACCTATCTGGACACAATTCTGTGCTTCTGAGCAGGGAGTTCGGATCAGATGACCCACTCTGGTCCCTTCCCGACCAATTCTGTGACTCTGATTCTGTGATTCTGAGTGAAAAACTAATTTAAGTTTTGTTTGGGTTTTTTTACATGTTTGCCATTTCTGAGTGCTCTTTTCTCATTGCGGTATCTATTGACACATAACACTTTCTGGAAGGCTACCTCCTCTGATGACTTTAATAAAGATTTTTACAAGGGATTTGGCTTTTGATTCCTACCTTTTGCTAGATGTTCCTCTAGCTATCTCACCTGTTTTATTATGTTTTACATTTAACTAGCAAATACCTCTAATGCTGTTTGTGCTTTCTGAAAGACACCTTTTTTCTTTTAATAACTTTTCCCCTTATGTTGATATTTAGTCCTGCCAGCATCCTTTTACCTTTTCTCAGCACCATATATTTTTTTATTGGGTAAGTAGTATGTATTTGCTCTGTACCTCTGCCATGGTGTCCTTAAATATCAGCCAAATCTACACAGTTGACCAAGAGATACAAAACTAATTCTGCATTCTGTCACTCTGCCTATTTGCTCAGCTTGATGAATAGAGAAGGATTTCAAATGTTGTCTGAATTTCCTCTTAAATACTCTGTAACTTTTTCTAAGCTATAATTTTCTGCTGATTTTAGCTGGGATAGAGTTAATTTTCTTCACAGTACCTAGTGTGGGGCTGTGTTTTTGCATTTGTGTTGGAAACAGTGTTGTTAATACAGGGATGTTTTTGTTATGGATGAGCAGTGCTTGTACAGAGTCAACGTCTTTTCTGCTTTTTATCTCACCCCACCAGTGAGCAGGCTTGGGGGCAGGCAGGGAGGGGGCACAGCAGGGACAGAGAAGCCCAAATGACCAAAAGATGTTCCATCCCATATGGTGTCATGTTCAGCACACAAAGCTGAAGGAAAGCGGGGACATTTGGAGTGATGGCATTTCTCCTTACAAGCTGCTGTTGTAAATGGTGGTGCCCTGCTTTTCTGGGAATGGCTGAACACCTGCCTATCCATGGGAAGTGGTGGATGGATCATTTGTTTTGCTTTGCTTGCGCATGCAGCTTTTGCTTTCCCTATTAAACTGTCTTTACCTCAGCACCCGAGTTTTCTCACTTTTACTCTTCTGATTCTCTCCCCCATCCCAGTGGGGGGAATAAGCAAGCAGCTGTGTGGGGCTTAATTGCCTGCTGGGGATTAACCACAACAAATCTCAAAACTCTTGGACCTTGAAGGTGCTTCTTCCCTTTCATTGCCCTGGTCTCAGATCCCTATACAAGCTTGCATACCTGCAGCTTGGTCACCATTGTAGGTGCCTGAGGATTGTGAGTAATGTAACAGAAGGGCTGTGCTCTCCACTCTAACGGTAAGGAGGGAAAGAAGACAAGCCAAAGGCACGTTCTGTTACCTATCCTTCACCTCACAATGTGTGTGAAGCAAAGACAAGAGATTTGGTGCCTCTGTTATGGGGAAATGTGTAAAATTATAAGACTTCATCTGATATACTACAAAAATAATGAGGAACAAGAGGCTATGCTGGAATTTGTGTCTTTGCTCTTCTATCAAACAATATCTGGTATTCGGGCTCACAAATGGTGTTTAACTACTGAAGCTAGTAATCATACTGTTTTTTCATTAAACGAAAATTCATTCTCTATTGTAGTCTGTCCCTATCTTTGTCTTCTCTCATATGGAGTCAAACTGGCAGCTAGATGGTTTTTCAAAAAAGAGATAGAGAGAAATGGAGAAAAATTACAGCAATTTTCCTATTTCTATTACCAGAAGGAAAATAGTGAATAAAGAAGTGAAATTGTTAGGTTTCAGTGAGATAACCATGATTTTCCCAATAATTCTCATTCTTGCCGTGAAGTTATGTGGCCATGGTTTGTAAATAATACCAGCTGGAATCTGATCTCGTTTCCCTCAAATTAAAACAAGGACAACTGCACTGGAGTAATGAAACTAAAATTAGAACCTGATCTTTCTGCAATTCTTGGGTCCTCTCTTTCTACAGTCGTAAAGAACTTGGCAAACACAAACTGTATGTGTCATGCTCTCTTGCTAGTACAGCAATTACAGTTCCTGAGATGTGGGAATTCAGTGACTGCTCCTTAATATCCGTGTCCTAGAGCACCCTGGGCTGCACTGTCATGGTGCCATGAAAAAGGGCATTCCTAAACAATAGGAAGGTAACATGTGCTGGGTACCGAACACTTGCACAAGGACCAAGCACTCTCCCTGGCCTACCCTACATTCTGTATCTGTGTGCATATTGTCCATGAGTGCATAGTAAATGCCCCAGTTGCCTTCTAGAATACATTCCACATGGAACATTTGCACTCATTTAATGACAGAAACAAGATAGATGTGTGACCTAGGGAAGGATGCAGGACAGACAATCAGCCATTACATTTAAATGACAGTAGGTCTTTAGTCTCAAAGCTTTCTGCACATGCAACCAACTTCTCTTGAATATTAAATACTTTTACGGATTCTGTTTTCCAGTGCATCTACAATAACACTGCCTCTTTTGTCTTGATTTCTTAATGATGGCAGTAAATATTTTTTGTAAGTAAATTGTACAAAATAGCATTAGATAATAAAATCGTGTTGTTTCTGCCAAGGTAATGTAAAAAAGATTTGGATAAGATTTCAGATTAAAAGTTGTAAGAAATGTGACTGAGATTTTTCTTCAGCTCAAGCTTCCTGTGATCTTTATTTAAAAGGTACACAAACAACAACTTTACACTCACATCAACTGGTACATGTAGCTTCCATGCTGAAATTGTCAAATTCAAACTGATGCTTAAGGTCTTTTCTCAAATTTTTCCTGTCAAATTTACAGCTACGAACAGAATTATTTGTTCTGCTTCTCCCAGAACACACAACGTCTCCTGCTGGCCATGAGGGCATTTAAATTCTTCTGGAAGAACCATATCCCCTATGACATCTACAAGAATGACCACAGTGCTAATTAAGACTTTATGCAATTCAACTACTTGATAAAATCAAGGGAAAGAACAAATGATACAAAAAGGGAAAGGGATCATGCACTTTATATTTTCCTCCAAAAAATCCATCTTTAAAATTCAGAAAAATTCTGACTTCCAAAATATGTTATCTGGACTGAGGATTTCCTTTAATCAACCTCTGTCCCAAGTTGATTTTGTTGTTTCATTTAAAACATCACTTGTGTTATTGTGTGTCCTGATGCTGCTAACATTCATTATTGAAACTAAATGTTTTCTATTGAAAAACATGATTATTGTCCCTACAGGCTTTCTCCTTAGTAAGGAAAAGAGACTTAATGAGGTTTTCTTGCAAACTAATTTCAGTAATAAATGCATGAACTGGGAACAAGAAAGAAATTATGAGAGACTGCTGATTCCTTGTTTTCAGGGTCTTTCTTTCTTTGAAAACGGTATGTTCTGTTTAGCCACAGACTTCTTAAACCTACAGGCTTCATAAATTCTCAAACACATAACACCTATTTTGGTTCTTGTCCTGTAGACTGTAACAGAACCAAAATGTTATTTCAGATTACAGGTGTAAGCTACAGTAGAAATATGGAAGAATGTTCCTCATATATGAAGGTGAGACTCTGGCACAGACCAGTCCATGTTCTGAGACTCAGAAAATAGAAAACAAAACCACACATACAACCGTTCCTTGTGATAAAAGTGTGAAGGAAACAATCAGCAGCCAGTTGGCTACTGCATGAATGAAAAAGAAAGATACGTTCTGCAGAAAACTATGTTCTGCAGGAGAAAACTATGTTCTGCAGGAGAAAACAAGCACCACAAGAAAAAAAAATCTAAGTTAGCCAGGTGCTTGCCTGTGTGAGTGAGCATGTTTGAACAGTCAGTCTGCTTCAATGTGTGTTTGCAAATGGAAGTGAAATGAGTTACTATATGTGCTGGTGAGACATTTCCTGTTTCACCAGTCAAAGAGACGTGAGAAGTATAAAATAGCATCAGACAAAGACAGTCTGGACAAACAATTATATTCTGTAAATTGTTAACCCCATAGAAGATTCAGCTGCTTCTGTACATGTTTTTTTGGATTGTACATTACTAAAATGACCTCCAAAGATCCTTTCCAGTTTCTTCCATTCTGCAATTCTGTGAGTACCTATGGAAAATAGGATCTTCCATGCAAATTTCTTTATGCGATTCCTTACATACTTCTCAGCATTATCAGACAGGAAATAAAGTGCTGACGTTTCCAGTGAAAGATGGACTAAATTTGTAGTGCCCAAGCTATTTGAATATGGACAAAAGAAAAAGTACATTGACTAGAAGTTTTTTTGCAAACTAAAAGTTTGTACGTTTGCAACCTTAATGTATTTTTAGATGAAAACTAAGGTGTCTGGCAGGGTAAAAATTTGCTCTCTTTCAAATAAAGTGTAAGGAAGATCTAGCACATCTCATTCAGCAAGTCACAGCCAGAGAGATGATCCAAGGTATCCCAAAAAGAATTCCAAGGACTTAAGACAAAACAAAGAAGAGCTAAAACCATGTAAGAAATAATACACATAATTAATGAATTTAAGGGTTGAGCCGAGGCTGGAGATTTGAATCCAAAATAGATATTCTGTAAACTACTTCAAGTCCTATAAGATCTGTTCTTCCTGCTGCTTTAATACTGATCCAATATTAAAAAAATAATAAGTGATAAAGCTAATTCTTTAGTGAGCCAAATAGCAGTAGGTTGATGGCAGTTACTAAAAACAGAGTGACAGAAGAAGCAGTTCAAATAGTTGCCTTGTTGAGGTTCCTCTTTCATTTTAAGTCCACAATTTTCCCAAATCGGACAATATGAAATATACAGAGAAGAGAGATAAAACCAGATGCCAGAGATATAACTGTGACATATCTTCATCTTTGGCATAGGAAGAATTCGTACCACTGTCATAGCTGAGTGCTTTGCAGGTTTTAATGCCTTTAATTGCGATAAATTGATTTACTTGTACAGATGTATGCAGTTAACCTTGTTCAAAACTGACCCTAGCTAAGCTCAAAATATTGCAAATATTGGCCATTTTTTTTCACAGATGAAAAGGTAAAAGATGCTCCCTTACAAAACCACGCTTAGGATGATAATTAAGATATCCAGTCCTGAACACCACCAGGGATGTGTGACCTCTGCTATCTGGTCCTCATCTAGTCAGATGTTTCCTTCTAAGACATAAACAATCCCCTCAACTTTTCATCAGATTGTCTGTTGTAAAAAAACAAATGGTATAGGCATTCTAACCCACTAAATATGCTCTCCTTGGAAGAACCTCTGCTCTGCTTCAGGCAGTTGTACCTCAGTATGGATTCGACTAAGCACTGCCCACAGTGCCCACATTTTCCTTTCCTCTTTTGCAGTAAGATTCTCCTGGACTCCTGTAGCTGGGACCAGGAAGGTGCTTGAGCACTTCCCTCAAGCCCTTCGCTCTGCAGATGTGTCAAATGTCTCTAGGACTCCAATATGGGCAAAAAATGCATTTGTCTGAAAGCTAACATTTTTCTGGGTATTTACTAGCATAGAACTAAAGCTTTCAAATACCCTTTTTAGACTAGACATGAAGGTTCTCCTCATAAAAATATTGTGTTATTTATTTTCCTTGAATAAACAAACCACTTCATATTTTATTTTTCTGATCAAATTAAACAATTTCTTGCTAAGGCCTAGATGTAAGCTAAAGTCAAACATATGAATTCAGGAACATTTTGTTCTTTCTGACAATGAAATATTGCCACAGCATTCAAAACAACATAAATCAGTACACTGTTTCCCAATTAAGATAATTTTGTTATACAAGTTGATTCAGCTGGCACCATAACAGATTTTCAGTCTTTTGTGTGCTTTCTTTTCTCCTTAATAGCAAAATAATTTAATTTTGATTAAATAATCTTAGTGAAGGTGTAATTTCTCTATTTATTCTCTGATAAAACAGGAGTCAGAGCCACACTGATTTGCAATCTCAGCCTTATCTAGTCTCCATGATGTATTTCCTTTGCAGCACTGGGTCCCAGGACAATCATAAGGGTCCTGCAGTACTGTTAGCAATTCTGTCACTTGAAATCCTGAATTCTTTAAGAATGGGGAGAAGTTATTTGTGAGTTTCTACTTATTGTTCGTTTTGCTTGTATTATCCTGTGTCCTTTGCCTTTTGGCATTGAGGAACACATTTGGTGCAGGTAGCTCAGTGTGCAGCTGAAGTGTCAGCTGCAGATTGAGCTCTGGGTACAAGTCCAAGAGAAGAGCCATGAACTGCTGACCCTTTTAATAACCAAGGGCATGAAAAGCAGTGGCACCAGTCAGGTGGATGGACACTGGGAGACACAGCAGGAGCAGAAGACCCAGGAAGAAGAGCAAGACTTGCACACACTTGGACTGTGATGGTGCAAAAGCTTAGGGGTTCCTTTGTTTGAGGTCCCTCCTCAGAGGCACCAGCTCAAGCTGTTTCTGTTATTGTGGCAAGAATAAATGGCTTTATGGAACAAGACATCTGAGACTCTGCCATGGGAAACCTGGGGTGGACTCAGTGAGGAAACCTCACTGTGTGAGGGGTGTGTGGGGAGCCCAGTGGGGACCATTGGGTCACTGGAGCTGCCCACAGTGAAGGGCCTTCAGTCCCAGTAGTGAAACTCTCTGGCTTTAGGAATGTGACTGCCACAGTCTTGTGAATAGTCAGATTGGGAAGTTTCCTCAGCATCAGTTTGACATAGATTCTCTGATTTGCTCTAGAGAAGGATTCTGATAAGAACTTTCCTACTACTTCTACTAACAGAATTTAAGTTACAATCACATTAGGAGGGTTATGAATACACACATAACTAAACACCTGCACAACAGTTCATATGGCACCATACTATTTGCTGAAAAAAAAAAGCTTGAAGAACAGGTAGGATTCAGGGTCCCATGTGTCAGGAAATAAATGAAACCAATCCACATACAAAGCAGTCATACCATATTGTAGTTAAAGTACTAATGAACTTGGGCAAATTTTAATGTCCCATTGAAGTTTTTCAAAATTTTTGGTTTGTTCATGTGTAGCACAATTTAATGTATTAGAAGTCAGCAAAATGCACTGAAGAATTCTTATTACTTAGGAGATCAGTGGGGTTAATACTTTAATTTTCCAACTCTTTGAAAGCTATTCAGATGCTCAGGCAATTAATGTGGCTGTGAAAGGGTATGGAGCTATCACTGAGTCTATACTCCACATGTGAAGTAAGAGTAGTTTCTCGTATCACTTTACCTCTACAGCTAATGCATTTCTTTTACTGTTTAAGTACTTAGTCATTCTTACAAGACTCTAACCTCAACACTTTTCAATAGAAATTACTTACTACTGTATCACAAAGCTCTGACATTTCACTTTCAACAATAAAGTATATTTGGAGATGCACAGATGCATATTATTTTATTAAATAAGATTAAATACAATTTTTGTCTGTCTTTATACATATAAAGGTTTTCACACTTGAACAAAACCACAGTTTCAATATATGGAGAGCCCAAGAGGCACCTTTTCTGTAACAACAGCAGATGCTTAATGTCAGCAATCAATCCAAACACCTCCCTTTTAGACCCAGTCCATGGCTGTTTGCTGTTCCCTTCCCACCCACTCTAGGGACTTTTGCTTTGAGGGCTCCCAAGTTCTCTACCTTCAAGTAGAAGTCATGGGAGAGGGGGCCTGTGAATTATCAGACTGGCAATAATTATCATGTACCTGTATTCTGACTAAAAGCGGACTCATAAGCCCCAAGATTACTTTTGTTACAGAAGTAATATTGACAGTATTTACCAGTAAGCATTTACCCATTGAGTTCCATTGTTTTGACTAGATTAGATGGAGATGTTGTGGATATTTCTGAAAGTGGCACCAGAGCCACTTCCCTCAGCCAAGAACTTTAACTAGCATTGGTAGCCTCCATATCAGGAGATTTTCAGGATAATTGAAGCCTTTGAAACCTTCTTCTTCTAAGGACAGATTGATCTCTGAAGGGAAGATGTAAGGGTAAGAAAGCATGTGTGAAAATGAATGAGAGGAGTTCCTCCAGTTTTACCAGCTTGTCAATAGTGATGAAATCACTGAGAACAGTATGGAGAAAGCTATCAACATTGTGCTGCTGTGAAGAGGCAGTTTGGGGTTACAGCTGCTCTGTCCTTCACGTCCTCAATAATAGCACTCAAATCATCGTGACTTCACTTAGGAACTCAGTAGGAATATAAATTCCAAAAATTGTACAGTAAGGTTAACCTCAGATAGGAACTCAGAGAATCTAGCACTTAGAAAGGGAAGAAACTACCTGTAGTATTTTCCATAGCATTAGAAAAAGACCGTGAAAACCCTATCTTAAAAACAAATGAGCTCTCTGATAGTTTAGACTGAGAGGCATGACCATTTCTCCAGGGCAGAGAAGAAATAACAGATGTTGTGTTAATTCTTCTTACATGCTGTAACATTATTTTATTACAAAAGCCTTCTACAGGAGGATGTCTAGGACCTGAGGATTCAAGACTTCAAGAGACAAATTCGAGCTAGCCTGAAAGGCATTTCAGGTTATTCCTCTCTATAATCAGAGTTGAATTATTCTTGAAATGGAAGGCATATGGAACAAAATCCCCCCCAAAAATAAGAAAAAGCCTAGCTATTCAGCCAGCTGAACATGAGCCAGCAGTGTGTCCAGGTGGCCAAGAAGGCTAACAGCATCCTGGCCTGTGTCAGTGTGGTCAGCAGAACGAGGGCAGTGATGACCCCTGTACTCCACACTGGTGAGGCCACACCTCAAATCCTATGTCCAGCTTTGTCCCCTCAGTATAAGAAAGACATTGAGGTGCTGGAGCATGTCCAGAGAAGAGCAATGGAGCTGGTGAATAGTCTGGAGCACAAGTCTGACGAGGAGTAGCTGAGGGAGATGGGGGTTTTTAGCCTGGAGAAAAGGAGGCTCAGGAGTGACCGTATTGCTCTCTACAACTGTCTGAAAGGAGGGTACAGCCAGGTGGGAGTCAGTCTTGTCTCCCAGATAAGAAGTGACAGGACAAGAGGAAATGGCCTCAAGTTACGCCAGGGGAGGTCTTGATTGGATAGTATGGAAAATTTCTTCCCCGTAATGATTATGAAGCATTGGAACAGGCTGCCCAGGGAAGCAGTAGACTCACTATCCCTGGGGGCATTTAAAAGATGTGTAGATGTGACGTTTTCGGATATGGTTTAGTGGTGCACTTGGCAGTGCTAGATTAACATTTGGACCTGATGATGTGAAAGGTCTTTTCCAACCTGAATGATTCTGTGTTTCTTTGATTCATACACACTCACATTTGTATGATACCGCGTATCCACAACCTATGAAAATCACTGAAGGACGTATGATATGTAATAGGATATGTTAAGAATAAGAGCATATCAAAGTGTCATCAGTATGTGGTAGTTCACTGTGGAGGGAGGCTATTAAAAATTTTCACCTTGGCAGCCTTTTAACCTCCTGATAAGAGAATGACTGAACTCAGATGCTAAGGAATGTTTCATCTGCAGTTTGTGCAAGGAGAAAGCTCGTTCTTTATCAGCCGTCTCTTTTCTACCTGGTTTAGCCAG
The DNA here is from genome assembly GCF_009829145.1 of Chiroxiphia lanceolata. Classification (NCBI taxonomy): domain Eukaryota; kingdom Metazoa; phylum Chordata; class Aves; order Passeriformes; family Pipridae; genus Chiroxiphia; species Chiroxiphia lanceolata. The sequence continues at coordinate 11,799,200 of NC_045671.1, read as the reverse complement.
TGTGTCTGGGTGCCTTACTGATTACACTTGGAATTTACTGCTCAAGTAAAGTTTTAGTTTTGTTGGTGTGGCTGTTCATGACATCTGGGTTTGTACAAATAGTTGGTGTGAAAAAACCAGTCATGGATAATGCATCCTTCATACTTTTTTATGTTTCTCTGGAGTTATGCTCTGGAAGATAAGACACTGCTGTATTATGCAGCACATACAGCGGTGATATCTTTACCCATTTGCTGAATTTTACAGCTTTGTCTTGGCTTTGAAAAGGCACTCCACAGATTTCTTTAAGTTTTTCCTGTATGGTAATCCAAGTGAAAGTCTGGAACGGCAAAATACAACAGTATAGGCCAACTTATATCAAGACCTTCTGGAGAGCTAATGGCATACACAGGGTAGGGTTGTGTGGCAGTTAGTGTCACGGGAAGGATGCCAAAAGGCATCCTGGGAAATGTAGTTCCTGATACTCTATTGCACAAGCTCCATAGAATACTTGCATGTGATTGGTTGAACATCGTTTGTTACTCTTTAAACTGCGTATATAAGATGTTGTTCTCAATAAAGCTGATTTGGATTCTTGTCACCTCAAGCGTGGGAGTCTGTACCCACAGTGCCGTCAAATTGCGCCCGAACATGGACATTAAGTAAGAGACATCAGGTGGATGTCTACCGGCGGCACCGCTGGCTAAACTAAAAGAAGAAAGGAGCTCCTAGAAAGAAATGTGTGCACATACCTGGAATCAGTAGGAAGGAATCCTACGGTAGGAAGGAATCCTATGTTAAGAGAATCAAGTCACAAAGAAAAAAGAAGATAAGACAGCTTCAGTGATTGGGTTCCAGATAAGCAGCCAGGATGGGGAAGAGTGCTTCTTGAGAATTAGAGAAAAATGCTGAAGCCTTAAGCCGAATACCTAAAAAGTACTCACAAGAAATCAAGAAAGCCAAATTAGTTGAGCTAATAAAATGGATTAACAGAGCTGTACCGGGGTTTCCACTGGCTGGGACTTTAAGTGTCACTACTTGGCAAAAAATTGGAAACCTTTAAGAGATAGAACAATGCTGGGAGACGTGGAGGCATTTAGAAACCTTACTACCTGGATGGAGGTCATGAAAGCCTTAAAGTACACTCCTGTCCCCACCATGAACCGTGACAGACGTAGAATTCCCCTAGAGATTGGGCACAGAGATGGAGGTGGGAGGGAACTGCCGGGAATACGGGAAGAAAGAATATGGGAAGGAGAAGGCACATTCTTGGAGTCGGTATTGTGTTCCCACAGCCAAGGAAGAGAGGGGGCAGTAGCTATGTACCAAGTTCTCGTGGGCGCGTGGGACCTGAGGAGCGAACGTGTAATTCAAACCGTGAGACTGTTATCGGGGGCGGTTCCCAGATTCCCGCTGCTAAATGGAGGAGTGACCTTGGCCACAGGGCTGCTGTGGAGCTGCGACCACGTGGCAACCGCATGGTTGACTGGGGCTGCCATTTTCTCCTAGCCACACGGTGGAAGAGAGTCCTTCTCTTCCAGTCCAGTGGCCATTTTCTCGCATGCCCTTATTGGAGACCGGATGCCTCAGTCTGGTAGGGGGTGAAATAATGGAGGATGCTGGAGAGGAGTCAGCCGTGGTCCCTCAGATTGAGAACAGAGGCATGGGCACAAGTGTTTCTGTAAGCAGATGGGAAAAGTTTTGAGAGAAGGCATTACAAGCCAGGGACTGGGAAGTGATAAACACATGTAGTCTTCTGAATGACAGGGCAGAATTTTAAGCAATCTTCTGGATGCAGAAGCTGATGGTGGAAAAACTCATACTACATCCCTTACTATTATACTCCGTGCTCAGTCATTTGATTTCTTCATTTTCAGTGATCTGGCTATATTCAACTGTCATTGTTGAGATTCCAGATAATTTTATTGCCAATTTCATTTTTATATCTTTTTGGTTTTTTTCCCCAGAAGTGTAATGCTGCCTCAATGGCTTCTGGAGAGAAAGAGACATGGGAGGCTCTTCACTGGCTGAATTTTTGCACAATATTCACTTAATGTCAGATCCATTTTTACTTACCTCAAAACCAGTCTTCCTTTTATCATTAAGTTGCACCATGGAAGGCTTAGATTGGATGTTAGGAACAATTTTTTTCACAGAAAGGATTGTCAAGCACTGAAACTGGCCACCCAGGGAAGTTGAGTCACCACCCCTGGAGGTATTCAAAAGACATGTAAATGAGGCACTTGGGGACACAGTTTAGTGGTGGACTTGGTAGTGCTGGGTTATTGGTGGGACTCGATGTTCTTATAGCTGTTTCCAATGTAGATATACATTCATATTTATATATATGTAGGTATCTGCATGAATGTGTATATATACACCATGGCAACTGATATCAAATAAATGTATATTAATAAGAGATCCACATGTTGTTCAGCATGTACAAAAAAGATGCTGAACAAGGTCTCAAATTCTGGTCTCTGGGTAATGTCATTCAAAATCATCACCTCTGACAGAAATGTTTCTGAAGTCTAACACCCACATAGATATGCAGATATATTTCATCCTATATAGATAGAAAAATCTGTCTTTGACTAGCACAACTTGAAAATCAAAAACACTTGACAATAAACCCTGATTATCACTGCAAGGCACCAAGCATGGTACATGCGACTACCCCAATTACTGCATGTGCAGTATACTTTTAGCTCCAAACAAAGGCTTAAGTCACTGCTCACTGAGCTGGTGTCCACTGCTGTGAACTTCTGCGTCAGCACTTTCAGAGCCCCACACTTGCCCATCAGGGCTGCACAGAGCCCATGGGGCTCTGACACATTGAAGGCATCAGTGCTCTGCTTCCCAGAGCAGCAGTGGAAAAGGGTAATTGCTGGTCTTCCTGTACATAGGTTGAGAAACTGATCAACTGAGTGAGTTGCTTGTTTTTTCAGGAGACAAACAATCCCCTGCTGAGATGGTCCTGGTCAATCAAATTGTAACACTACAACAAAGCCAATGTACTCAATTCATGCTGTGATGAAGAGAGCAGTGGCTTCTAGCAAACTTGCCCTGAGAAAATCTTATAACATCGGCCCCTAACCTAATAGCAATTACTTTTAAAATTATTGTAGTCAATGTAAGAAAATGAAATAGATTTTTACACTCTGTGCTTCTTTGGGTGTTGCTCCAAAATCCCTGTCCAGGAGCTGCTGCCCAGCTACTGCAGTTTGGGGCAGAACTGCAGTTTCTGCTGTACTCACGTTGATCTTGTTTCTGCCCTGGTCAGTGAGGATGGGATGTTTTTCTTGGTATTGATGAGGGAGCCCAAGCAGCACTCTCAAAGACCTGGCAGGTGTCTAGCTGGTGGTCACACCTCTACCCCAGCATCCTACACCAGGAGCATTGCTGGCAGGTCTTTCAGGACCTTGTTCAGATTTCATCTGATCAGTTACAAAACTGTCCTAAAGTCTCTCTTGCTCAAAATGCTTCCTTACTTTTAGAAGTATATTGCTCAACAGTTACACATTGTTCATTGTGTAGCAATACACTTATATAAAATTTAAAATAAATTATTTAATTGTCTTCTGAAGTTGCCTTCCAAGGAAAGACCTAACCTCTGGAAGAGATGCAGCCATTCACACCCTTATGGGAGGAGGTAAATCAAACTCCATCACCCCTGATTTCTTTCTGGTGACTGGCTGGAAGACAGAGCAGTTTCAAGACTTAAGATCAAGCCTAGTTACTAATGAGCCTAATTTCTACCTGACCTACACCTGTCACTGGAAAAGTGCCACATCACCCACAGGCCCTACCAGGAATGTCTTTTCACATGTTAAAAGTAGTACTCGCTGCGCACTTAAGTAGGAAAGTTTAAAGTTGTAATTTTCTTTGTATTACCTGCCCTGCTTAATTTTCCCTGTTTATTAAGAGTAGGGTGGCATCCATACCATCTGTATGAAGAATGCCTGCATTAAGAGGTTATGAAAGAAGTTCAAGGTTCTGATTTTGCACAAGAGTGTGATTAGTACTTTCACATGACCATCAGCAAATATCCTGATCACAACCAGCTCTACTTGCAAAGCTTGAGCAGGGATCAGCAGGGAGGAGCACTATGTTATTGATGACTCCTTGGGACTGGGCAACCCATAGGCTCTGCTGCTGTCTCTCACTGCCCTGGACACAGAGGTAGGAGACCATGACTAGGTTATTCTCACTTGTGGTGACTTGCCCTCCATTCAGCAGAAAAGCTGGTTTTCTCTACTGGCCTCTGGTTCTGGCCATCCTTTTTCTCATGCTCTGCAGCTGAGCAGGCTCACAGAGTCTTTTTTTGCTATTGCCATCTCAGTTTAAATGCTCTGAGTGCAAGAGAGATGGCTAATGTGATGCCTGATCGCAGAGCTCCTCATGTGCAGCCAGTATCAAAGTGGCAATTCAAGCCTGGAAAGACTGCTCTGCCTTGTGTGCTCTGCTTAGAGGAAAGCAGTTCCCAGTGTGCACTTCCTGGCCAGCAGACATGATCATGATTGCTCAGTTTCTGGAAGGCTCCCTCTGTACTACCTGATAGACTAAGCCCGAGGTCTGGTGAGTCCAAATTCTCCTGAGTCTGAGTGTTGCTGCGAAAAGCAGATCTGTGATGGAGAACATAGGATTCTTGTTTGTTGAGTTTTTTTCTTCAGCAAGGACACCTTGCAGGGTTTGGCATCTTTATTTTCTCACCTGTCCCTGCTCACGCTCACCATGTATGACTGTCATTAACCAGAGTGACTTCAACACATAAGCAGCTTGGAGGGAATGTGAGCCAACAGCAGGCAAAGCTGGGTGCCCAGGCCATGGGCTTCTCCCCTGGCTGTACATGGTACCCCTGTTGCTTCTGTCTTCAATGCAGAGCACTACTTCTCTGCACTGTGAACTGCTGAACTGTATCACATTGTCTGCTCCCCCCCTTACCTGCAAAAGGGGAAGGGCTGTGTAGAAATCAGCCGATTTAGGCTTGAGTTTTCATGGAGTCTAGGGTGAAGAAGATAAACGGTCTTGCTGATGGTGGTCAAAGACCTTGGAAGAGTGGAACAGACAGAAGTGGAAAGGAAGGCCCCCACCTCCGAACTCCCCCAAGCACAGATATGCTGCTCAAACACAGATCTATTTGGCAAAGTAGAACCTGAGTAGGTTCTCCATGGATGTGTTCATCTTTGCCAGGTGCCGTCTTGGCACAACAGCTCAAGGTATTTGGGGAATATGAATGGTGAAGAATTTAGTTAACTTGATGTAGTAGCTGGACATATAACCATTAAGCCACTTATATTTGTATGATTTGGTTGTCAGAAATGCTTAAAGACCTTGCTCCTCCCTATAATGTTTCACTGATGGTTTAAAATCACTCAGGTCAAAGTGTATTAGCATAAGCAGCTCTTATGAATTTAACTAGTAAAATCTAAACATCTTTTTATAAAGAGTTTCAGGTTTTTCTTAGTGGCTTATGGAAGACATCCTGGTCTCTCAAAACTTTGACTGCGTATCCTGATCAGGAAACAACACAGGATAAAAACTCCTCCATAGTGTAAAATAGACAGTCCCTTTCAATGGATTGTTAGGGTAAAAGATCCTCCCCAAAGTGCCAGACAACCACATCCAAATAGATTAAAGCACATCTTTTGGACAGAAACAATGTATTATTTAGTAAAAATACAACTGCTTTAGTTGTTTTAGCCCCCATGTCAAAACCCCTCCACCCTACAATCCACACGAGAACAGCTTCAAAAATATAAAGATTTCACAGGAAATTCAACACCAACAACTTAGAGGACCATTGATGGAACATTAACTAAAACAACTGTTTAAAAATTTGGAAAGGAATATTTTTTTGGCATTCTAGAACAAACAAACAAACTCCAAGAGCTCAGTTCTAGCTTTTTCTACTAGGTTAGCAGTCTCTGTCTTCTACATCCCTCTACTTAAATGGTTGCTATAAATTCACTAAGAAATTTATTTTATCATCTCAAAATGAGTTCGGGGTATTAAAGTGTACTACAGTGGAGAACAGACAGTTGCTATGTAGTCTATATAAGCCTTGTTTTGAGAACAGTCCTCTTGGGAAAGCTGCAGACTTGGCTGAGCAGTGTTTCTGGCTGTTAAAGACTATCTGTAGCTGCCAGAAACTCACTTATACTAGGATCCTTACTACAATTAACGTCAGTGAAACTGAAGCCTCTTAAAAGAGGGTGAACAGATGCCCCTGTTTCCCTCCCCAATTTTACATGGAAGACAACAACTATTTTCATATTAGTTGATTTAATTTAATCTAATTTAGCCATTAAATCTGATCAGTATTGATTCCCATTTGAGACATACCTGCCCTAAAGCTTTTCTCTACAGAGGTACTCTGAGGAAACCTACAATAGATGCCCAAAGTTTAGATGGATATATGAATCCCAACCCAAATATATATGTAAATAAGTGTCTAGTTCTAACCCATGAATACCATGAATTTTAAATAAAGCCTTGCCAAATCTTCAGCAATTCATAAAGATGAAAGCAAACCTTTTGAATTTAACTTTGAAACCAAAACAATTAACTATTCAAAATCTGCCATTACAAAACTTCCAGCCTTTTTTTTTTTGCCACAGCTTGGTATACTTTTTTAGACATATGTCATTGTAAAAAAAGTGCAATAGTCATAGTCCTGCAAGTTTTTCAGAGAGTCACAGAATCATGTCCAAGCTGTACAGATGATGGGGAGAAAGCCTTCATACAGGAGCTCAACCCACCCATTATCTGCAATTCTCAAAAGTGAATGCCAACTACATGATTTAAGGCCCTCAAAATAACTACTTTGTATCAACTTTGACTTACAATTTGCACATTGTTTCTTTGACTTGAGTCCCTGTAAGGGCACGCACTCTCATAGGCCATAGCACCTTCTCCCTGGCTCAGCCTGATGGGAGATTTATCCTCACACTCTTTTCGCAAGCAGAAACAGGCGCTCGGTTATGCCTTGCCTCTGGATCACATTGCCTCCATTTAGTCAGCAAGTGATTACTCTGCACTATAATTCTCTTTCTTGACACCTTTCTGTCACAATCCTTCTGTTAGAAATCCCTGATTTATCCTTTCACATTATTCTGTTTGGTCACACAGGCTAATGTGATATCAGGTGCTACAGAAACCCCTATTCAGTGTACTCTTACCTTCTTATCCTTCACACAAGAATTTCTCCTGTATTTTCTCCCTTTCCTAGTGGCTATCCTCTTTCCCCTTTGAATGGAGGCAACTGCCACAGCTTGCAAAGACAAGCAGGGACCTCAGTTCCACACTATTCCAGGGAAGCACAGAGCACAGACACCAATGAAAGACAAAAGATTTTTCTTTGACAGTCAAGCAGAGACGTAAGAATAGGATTCCACCTCAGCTGTCCCATGCAAGTAATGAAAAATTCAAGGAAAAAAACCTAAAAGTGATGGATCTGTTTCCCCTTTTTAAGATTCAGAAGTCTTCAGAAGGAAAACAGACTTTTACAACTTCTCAATGTTGCAATGGGGTTTCACACACCAGGAATACTGGGCATGTAACAGTTTCTGAAGTCCATCATGACAAAATTTCCAGATGACACAGGGGAGAGTATGTGGATTGGTAGAAAAAATTCCATTTAGGTGCTCAGGTAAGACTCCTGAAGTTAGAAAAACTTGTTTCAGAAAGCAGAATTCCTTTTTTTTGTCCTGCCTATGTCAATCAGTAAATTTAAATTCAGTTTTGCAGTGGACACAAAACGAATTGGTATCTCTATTGTAACATACTATTTGAGTAGCATATCAAATAAAAAACACAGCAGTTTTAATATAAATTAACAAGAAAAGATAGGAAATAGAGCATTCATACTGTAAGGTCCACCAATTTACCAAGTAGCTCAGAAGGCCAGTAGGGCCTTTAGACAAGAAAATATATAATTTTGTTTAATTAGATTGCTTGACTCCTGATGCCTTAAGCCCCTAATGGTTTTTATTTTTCTAATATTTGTAGGACTTGCAAATTTTATAAGTAGGTTTTAAAAGCAGCAACCTCCCTCCTTTGTCCCTTGTCCCTTATCCTTTTCCCTCTAGCACCCTTGTTTATACATTCCTTAACCCTCTTACCCCATTCTATCCTCCCTATATCACTCATAGCCCCAAATCTAATAGAAATGTTTAGTCTTTTGTCAAGGCAAGGCCTAGACAGTTGACAGAACAGCCTATCTGGGCCTAAACCACAGAATGAAGTCAAGAATTAGGTAACTATGTACCCTTTGTGCTCTGATGATGGTGAAGGTGATGAAGTAGGTGGTCCCGAAACGCACCCCAGACCCATTTCAAGGGGGTGGACCTGGGGCGGTCCAGAGTAAAGGCCACTGGGTGGACACATCTGGGATTGGATGGATGGTATTATAAAATGTAACCTCTCGGGCACGGGGGGCGCGTCTTGTAACATCTGCCTTGGCAAATAAACCCTTTCTTATCTCACCCCTAATTAACTGCTCTGGAGATTTTTTCAGCACCTAAATCCCACGGCAACACTCCAAAGCTCCCAGAGATATCAATAAAGAAATCAATGGAGAAAGACTTGGGGTTGGTTGATGGAAAACTCAACATGAGCCCATGCTGAGCTGGGCCCAGAAAGCCAACTGCATCTTGGGCTGCATCAAAAGCAGTGTGACCAGCAGGTTAAAGGAGTAGACAGTGAGTCTGTCTACTCTGACTGGTGAGACCCCACCAGGAGTGCTGCATCCAGCTCTGACTCTCCCAATGTAAGAAGGACAAGGAACTGTTGGAGCAAGTCAAGAGGAAGAGCCACAAATGTGACAAGAGGACTGGAGCATCTCCTCTACAAAGACAGACTGAGAGAGTTGGGGCTGTTCAGCCTGGGGAAAAGAAGGTTCCACGTAGACCTCATAGTGTTCCACTATTTGAAGGGGGCCTATAGGGAAGCTGTAGTGGGACTCTTCATCAGGAACTGTAGAGATAGGACAAGCAGTAATGGGTACAAATTGATGGAGGGGGAATTTAGGTATAATATTAGAAAGAAATTCTTTACTGTGAGCGTGGTGAAACACTGGAGAGGTTGCCTGGGGAGGCTATGGATACCCCAACACTGGCAGTGTTCAAAGCCAGGTTGGTTAAGGTCTTGAGCAACCTGCTCTAGTGAGAGGTGTCCCTGCCCATGGCAGGGGTGGTTGGGACTAGATGATCTTTTAAGGTCCTTTCCAACCCTTAACATTGCATGATAAGTAACTTTTTACTTACAGCATGTATCCATAACTGGACATGAGCTTATCTGTCTCTTCCTCAGATTTCCTTAAAAGACAGTGACTGCTATAACTCAACAGCATACAGTGTTTTGCGTTGCAGATTTTATTTTTCAGGCGAGGCTTGTTTATTTTCTTCTGCTTAAACTATGTGGTGGGGGAAAAAAAAGTCTTTTTCCCCCTGGAGTTAAAAAAAAAATGGTAACCCCCGAGGGGGTGGTGTCCCTTGGGGTTGATCCAATCAGCATCCCTGCAAAATTTAAACATATCACACCAGACTGGAAAAGAAGGATGATGAGGTAGTTGGAGAAGAAGCGGCTGTGTTGTGAAGCCATGAGGAGCTGAGGGGTTAGGGAGCCCTGCTGGCCCCCCAGCCCCCAGCTGAAGTTGCAGAAATTCAGAAACAGTGTTAAACTGGACCGAGGTCTATAACCGAAAAGCTGAGGGAGTCTTTCTCCACTGTGAGTGGGCAGCAGAAGACACAAAAGTGATGGTAGAGGCAGCACTGAGTGGAAGGCTATGGCTGAAAGCCAAGAAGACAAGGAACAAGCAGCAATGGTGGCATGCAGCTGAGCTGAGAGACAGAGATGTCTGATGGAGAGAGAGAGAGAGAGAGGACTAAGCTCTACAGAGACAGTTTTGGGGGTAAGAACCAAAATCCTGACTGCCATACTTAAATCTCCTGCCTTGGAAAAAAAGGAGGACACTAATCAGTGTCACAAGAGAACTGAAATGAAGGAACTGTGGCCTGAGAAGTAACAGAAAGACTTTTCTCTTTTCTTCTTGGACTTTTATTGAAGAAAATGAGAAATTTAATTTAATGTAAATATATATGTGGGTGTAAATAAACCTTTGTAAATATTTTCCCCTTCCCCCAATAACGAATGGTTGTGTTTTGTCTGAAAACTCTCCACATGAGGTGAAAAAGATATCAAGTCCATACCGTCACTAAACCCTCTCACAGGGGCAAACTGTGGGAGGGGGGCTTGAACTGAAAAATTAGATTCTTGGGAGTTTCAAGCCACCACAGTACTATCTGACCTTAATTGTCATGTAAGTTAGTGACAGATAGGTGATCCCTTTAGACTGTTTCTAAGGCTGTATAGGCCAGAACTACAGTGTGGAAGCAAAGAAGAAATCATTGTGGAAGACACCAGTAATTTCTGCTCCTTATAAACACTGACCTAGTAAACACTCAGTCATGCCCCTTGTGGATTTCTCTCTTTGGTATTTTAAATGGCATTTGATGCAGAATCACCTGAAGTCGAGACATCAGTGGCATGGGTACCTAAGGGAGCTCTGTAATGAGAGAAAAAGCCTACAAGAGATGACAAAAGATGTCATCAAGCATCTTTGCTTTCCTGTTCCATTTTCAGGCAAATTGCTCACAAGTAACACCACACAACTCTGCATCACGAAGTTCTAAGGCTAGGACTGGGAGAGTGATTTGAGAAGAAGGAATACATACAGTCATGTTGTCCAAGTTTAATTGACATAATGAGAGAGCCTTAGAGGTGCAGTTCTTAAACTCTCATGCAAATAGCCTTTAGGGTCAGTCCATCGAGGGATGTGACTGTTCTACCTAGACCATGAGAAGAAATTGGGAAGTGTAAACAATACTAAGGGACTTAAACACCCACTGGTACTTCAGCAAAGGAGTTAAAATCTGAGACGGCTCATCACTAGGGCTGCAGGTAGAATATTTTTGTAGATGTAAAATACTAGTTTTGAATAGAAGGGCTCCTGGTTTAGGATTGATTAATTTATTTATTATAAAAACAAAATTTCAGAAGTAGGCACAAATCTTTTTAAGAATTAGGTTCCTCAGTAAAAAAGAAGTTTAGATCTTCTGTATTCCTGGTCCTGTTATTTGTACTCCTAGTGCATTTATTGTAATTTTTCCTAAGTGTCCTCTGAAGCGTAGTCCAGAGAGTTACATAAAGTCAAACTTGAGCTACCTGAGCAGTTGTACTAGCTGTATGACGTGCATAACTCACCTTAGGTCAGCACAGTTTAGATGACATTTGATTCACTGCCTGGGACATGGCTGAACTTGGAGCTATAAATACACAATGTTGTATGTGGTTGTAAGTGTGAGCTAATTTTCCTCTCCTATTATCCCCACAATCTTTCTGTTACTGACATTTTGATGGGACCCTCCTCTATTCGTACTGGTGCTGTGACTCAATCTTTAACTACTGCAAGGCTGGCATGCGACAGGATCATGTCCATATTTATAGGTAGTAAACTTCTGAACCTTTCAAGTTAGGTTTTCCATTCAACTGAGGGACTGTTTGTGTGGAAAGAACAGACAACATTGTAAGGTCTGGACCCCTTTTATGAATTGATGGTGTGCCATGTATGTCTTTACCTAGCTCTAGGTGAAACAGGAGGTTAGGCCCAAAAGAGTTAACTAAGAAATTTGGGGCTGCTAACAAGTTACCAACATCCAAAACGATCTGTGCTCTTTCTGTTCTACTTAATGGACCAAAAGCTTAAGAGAATAGTACAAGAACATGTAATAGGCCTAGAGTCAATAAATTAGAAATACAACAGGATCAGGTAGACATTTGAATAGGAGAAATAGGCCTGGAGCCAGGGCTTTTTCCAGGCTTCAGTGAGTGGGTCAAGAACAATGGAAGAGAAGAAGGATCAGGCTGAGGAAGATGAGTTAAAGCCCCCAGACCCACCAAAATTGAGGGCCAAGAGAAGCACTGCCCCAAGCCCCACCTGAGCTCCACCTATACTCAGCCTATTATTAATATGCATAGAGAGATGTTGTAATCACTTGAATATGCATTTAATCACATCTGAAGATTGTATAAAAATGCTGATTTTGTGTGAAGCCTTTGAGCAAGTTTGTCCAGCACGAGCTGACTTGCTCCCAACGTTGAATAAACAAATACCTTGCTGCTTAACGATAAAAAAGTCTCTGAGCAGTTTCTTGGACCGATTTTTTGGATTCATAGGTAACCAGGCTGCAGGAGACCTAACACATACTTCAGAAAAACTGTGTGCTTCATGTTAACTGTCAGCTTCCTTAGGTTTAACTGAATCGACAGCTCTACAACAAATGCAGTTTCAGGTTTCTTCTGTAAGGCAGTACTTATACATGGATTGGAAAAGGCTCTATATATAAATTTCTTGCCAGTAGTAGTAAAGATATACTTCAGAAAAACTGTGTGCTTCATGTTAAGAAACTGTAAATAGTATTACAGTTTTTCTTCCAAACAGACCTAAAAAGTAACAAAAAGCAGCACCTGTCAAACTGAGCGTTACAAAATCATCAAAACTTGGAAGAGACATCAGTTCTGGTCTATTGTGTTGTAAGCATTCCAGTTTACTTTAACTGTCCAATACTGCACCCCAGAGGTGCAGAGAGTATTGCCAACTTTCTAACTTGGAAAGAAACTAAAGCATAAAGTGCACTTTTGGCCTTCAGTGCTCACTTAAACACCATCTAGGACAATTCTAACCATTCAAGACCACTCTTTTTTTATTGCCACTAAACGTCCTGGTTTACATCTGAGAATTACGCTCAGAAATACGCTTTGTTGAGGACAAAGGAATTATTTACTACAAGTGCCACAGCATTCCTAGTAAAACCATGACTAACTGGTATCCTATGATTAAAAGTGTGATGCCTCAGTAGTTTCTCATTGCAGTGTGCCCTGAAGATGCATCTCAGGTCTGCTTTGACACAGGCCTGAGTACTCAAGCAGTGGTAGAATCCCAGCTAAACCATGTTTCTAAATCACTTTGCTCTTTTCTCCTCTCCTCATCACAACCCTTTCACAGTCATTGAATTATGCTGAACCTAGCTGAATTCCAAAAGAATCCTGGAGACCAGAAAGCAGATCAGATTTGTCTTTGAGTCTCAGCAAGTTTGTGGTGTTTCTGTTCTTTGTGGTGCTGGGCTAAGCCACTCAGAGACAGACGTATTCTCCAGGCATGGCTCTGCAGACTACTTGTGAGCCTTTCTTGAATATGGTAATGTGTGTAAGCTCTGTCGAATCTGCTGGAGTTTAGGCAGTGACTCCTCTAGAAGCTGAATGCACCTGTAATGCACAAACGACTGGAATACACATATTGTGCATATTATAGCTGATCATGGGCACATATCGCAACTAATGATGAAGCAGAACCTACTAATGGATGTGAATTCAGCTTGTGTGAAAGATAGCTTCAGACCACTCTCAGTGAAGGGGAGAGTGCCATGTGAAAATAGTACTTTTAGCAAGATAAGTGGCAAACATTGTTTGGGGAGCAGATCAGTTAGTAGCAGACGTGGATTTTTGTTCCTAAGTCTCTGATTCTTGGTGTGGCCTTGGCTAAATCGGATGCTACCTCTTCATTTTTTCAAATGTTTTCCCACATTTTGGGAATGCTTTTCTTAGATGGAGTGTAGTATCTGAAAACAAAGCATCACCAGTGCTGCAATTCTGTTATCTTCTGAGGTATTTTTCTTCCAATTCTCTCTGGTGAACATACTTCCACTGCATAAAGCTTGCAGTCATTTTCATTATCTGTCTTTCTTTTGACTGACAAGACATTTTCTAGAAAGTCTTGTCTGTCTGTACAAAATAAGTACTTACTATATCTGATGTTTAATAAATGTAGCTGATTGTACAAGGCTTTGGGAACTCTGCAAACCTGTGGATGGAATGTGCCTTCCATTCTCACTGATAACATACTACTCCTGTATCTTATGTTGTCCATTTTATGCTACATACACACAAGTTATGGTTTCTTAAGTTTCAGTGAGGGATCCCAGACAGGTCTTTGGGGTCTTTTAATTACATTAGTATAAATGTTCCCATACTGAAGCCAGGGAGAGTGTAATTTCTATAATAGTTTTCACATGTAGGAAAGGCGTCAGTTTCCTTTGGAACCAAGCAGTCTCAAACTTTGAAGAGCTCTTAAGTGGGTCATTTATTCACAAGCTGTTACCCTTGTGGTTTCCATGTAAGAAGCTGAGACCTTGCTGCTATCGTGGGTATTGAGGTAAATCTCTTTCTTTCCTCATTTGACCTGGATGATCTTAAATCATCGTCAAGACTGTCCAGATACTGGTTTTGCATAAACCCCTGTTTACTAGATTATGGGAATTCTGACTTTTCTAAAAGTGTCCTCTTACAGACATGCCTCCAAATGGCATTTCTTTGTAACTCAAGTCTGAGTTTTACTTGAAACCTAAAGTGGAAAGCAAACTGCTGTGCAGGCAAATGACACGAAATTAAGAGTCCTGTCTCAAGTTTGCAAGAATAAACATAATTTCTGAAATTGTCTACTCTTTTTTAGCTACCAATTTCCCTGTAGTTCTCTCCCCCTTCATTTTGATCAGTAACTCAATCAGTTACATGTCAGCTTCCTTAGGTTTAACTGAATTGACAGCTCTACAACAAATGCAGTTTCAGGTTTCTTCTGTAAGGCAGTACTTATACATGGATTGGAAAAGGCTCTGTATATAAATTTCTTGCCAGTAGTAGTAAAGGCATCATGTGCTGTTACACCTGATTGCTGTTTATCAACAAAATTTCAAAGTTATCTTTGAAATAAGATAACTAATTCTGCCCTCAGTCACAGTCAGTTAAACATCATTCTCTGCCTAAAAAGGTACTGAATAATCATAGTTCTTCCTCCTTCCAGACCCCAGAATCCCACACTACCTCGCAGTACAAATTCAGTGAGTTGGGACAACAGGAATTGCTACTGGTGCTTTGTTCTCTTTTTTTGTCATTTTCTTCAGAATGTCTTCTTTCCCATATTCTGATCTCCTCTTGGTATTTTTCCTTTGGTATATTGATGTGCAGTACAGTTCCTTGTTGTCTATGAAAATTAAAATGGTGAAAAAGTTGAATATATGAGATAATGTCTTTTGAGGTTTTTTTTAAGGATTTTTAATATACAAGAAGAGTTTTAGAGCTCATGGTTTCTTCCTAATATATGTTGTAAAATCGACTCTATCATATTGCCCTCTGGCGGTATAATTTTGTAATTTAAAATACTTTTTATACCATGAGGAATTAAATAAAGAAAATACAGTTAGCGTAGCAATGGTATTACAGTTCAGTATTAAGCAGCTTTTTCTACTCTCATTGAATACACCATCATTCAACTGATAGAAACTAGTTCGTTTGGAACAATTGTAAAAATAATTTTGAAATAAACTGTAGTCATTTTATGTCCTAAAAAAACACGTTGCAAACAAAATCATCATTTGTCCTAAAAGTCTTTCAAAATTGTGCTTTACAAGAGGGAATTTGGTTTTGAGGACAAGATAACAAGTATAATCATCCTTTATGACAAGCACAAACAGCATGCTTGCAATAAAACATTAATAGATATACAAACAGTACAAAACTCTTCAAATTATAAAGGGCTATAAATTGTGGTAATCTCTCTGTTGCATATAGTTTTCCTGCAGAACTCACTGCACATTATGACTACAAGGTGAATATTTTAAGTGTGCCCACAGGTACCTTCCTAGAATGCATAAACAGAAAACAAACAATAGCATGCTGCATTTCTCACCAAATTGCACTTTTTTATCATGCTGTGAGGCTCCCCAAATACATCAGGTTCTTCACGATGTCTAGGAGCATGCACTCCTGCCTTAAGCAGATTAGCTACATTACTTTCTGTGAGAAAACTAAGTAGAATTTTCTGCTAATTATTCACTCTGTAAAATTTTATCTTGTAGTTGCGTTCAAATTAGTTGGCATGAGTTTACTTTCAGTGTTTCTGGTTCTGTACCTGTGTCAATATACTGCTTTCAGTTGGCTGTCTACTCCTGCTTTATCGGAAAAAAGGGAAAATAATATTTAGAGCCATTTTCTTCTTTGCCATAGCATGCTCACAGTTTGTAGCAGAAATAAAAACCTCTGCTTCACAGGACATCCTGTGGCCTGGTTTGTGAGCTTGGGATGTCGACATTGTGTTCTACAAGATCTCCACATATTCTTGCTACAAGTAATGTGTGACCAAAGGAGAAGACTCACAACTTGACCACTGGTTATACCAGCCAGGTAGAAGCTGACTTTAGAAGACAAGTCACAGACTGGAATAACTAAAATTTCCCTTGAGATTGTTCTTGGCATGCAGTCTTGGGGCACAGGGAACTCCAAGTTTGCGTACATGCGCATTAAATCGCATCCCCAACTGGTGACTTCTTTTGAAGTATATTAGAGCATCAAGCAATGTATTGCCAGCCTTTCTTCTTGCTCTCGGTATTTCTTGAACATTTTAAGACGTTTATTTGCTCCAGACAGTGGCTTATTCTTTTTCTTTGGAAAGAAGAACCATGAACAGTGAAGTTTAAACATACCGGAGCATGGAACACTTTCAAAACTTCTCCTAAGATCACTCCCAAAAGTCTACCTGGAACTGAAAGTGAAACAATCAAGGTAGTCAAAGAAGGCTGTGATCAAAGAGATGCCACCATCATCTTGTACATAATTCAGATAGGAAACAAGCTTCAGATAAGCAGCAAGCTAGTTTGTTTCTCTTAAATATGAAATGAAAATTAAAGTATCATCTAAATGATTGGACTATTTATTATTTTTCTTAGAAGTGGAAAAGTCTGCTGTAATACAAAGCTTTGTTTTTGAGACTTTTTTAGTGTTTTGTTGTGGTTTTTTTTTTTTTTCTCTCTCATTGGTATTTATAAGAAGATATTTCCATTTTGACTTTTAAATTAGAGAAAACAAGATGAAGCTCCCGGGGTGATGGAAATAGCCTTGAAGTTGCTGTATATTTTTGGGAGAAAGAAAGGCAAGTCTGTTGACATTCCTTGTAATTACTTCAGTCTTGCAAAGAATTTTTTCTTTCTCTCTCTTACACTCATATGGGTAGTTCCAGAGTATAATTGAGATAGGCAAAGGAACCCAATAATGTTACATCAGATGTAACTGGAAAAAAAGAAGAAGCTTATGATAGTGTTTGCCACAAAGATAAGCTTTTTGGGAGATTGTCTTAAGACTGTTGTTTTCATTTTAGAGCAAGTCTGGAAATATATATTTGACTGTTCAGTACCTTAAAACCAGCAGACATTTAACTCTTAATGGAAAGAGCCCCCAACAAATGGACACAAAAAAGCTCAAGTAAAGTTCATGCACTTGAAGCATTAAATGCAAAAGTAGACCAAAATAAACAAGTACTTAATTGGCAGTCATCCATTTTTCTTAACATTTGTCTCCTGCTACTTCTGTTACCTGTTTCCTCTCCTGAACACTTGGTTCATGGGTGCCTTTGAGCTTAAAGCCAGCAGGAGATTTGCATTGTCCCACAATTGGCTATGTTCTTCTCACTTGCCCTCTTGTCATTCCTCTCTCCTCCCCCCACTCTTCCTTGTTTTTAATGAGCTTTGCTTGGTCTGCTGAATGCTCAGAGCTTCACTGGCTACAGTGCAGTCTAACCCAGCTCTAGCCCGAGAAACAGCAGTTCCTAAAAAATCACTAATGACCTCCTTGTGACCCCTGTAGCATGAACATATTACCCTGTGTCTTGTTTCAGCCCGAGTGGCCCAGGATTTACTGCAGCATGAGACTAATCTTGCCTGTGTGCAGAAGGGCTGTAACTTTATTGATCTGCAGTGACAGGACTTTTTGACTAGAAAGACCCATAAAACAAATAGAACCACATTGCTGATTTTCCTGTATTCTTGGGATTTTGTGTGGCACTTGCATTGTATTTGGGAAAGGACAATCAGTCCAACTACCACATTTTGATGTTAGCAGGTACATTTATTTTCTTAGCAGATGCACAAGTAAAGAACCATGTGGGCTTTTCCAAAAGAGACACCTTTGATGCAGTGAGTTGCACGTGCTGGGAGTGATGCTTGCCCATTTCTCTTTCTTATGCTGTATGAACCATGCATGCTCAGTGCCCTGAGCTTCTGCCTGGAAATAAAGAGGACCTCAACCTCAATGAACAATCCCCTATACAGCACAAACAGCCTTTCCTCTGTGGGGTTAAAGTTCCCAGAGCTGAGTTAGAAAAGAATGACGCAACAGCAGAAGGAATGAGATGTGACACATATAAGTCCTTTCATCTGATCTGAAGCACACATGCAGGGTCAATCTGATTGGGTAATACAGAAAGTTATAGGCAAGAGCCTGGATTTTTTGTTATTCTGTGGCTTGTAAACACCTCTTTTCTCTGGGTGTGTTGCATGGTTATTATTTATCCCTAGTGAAGAAGCTAAAACTTACAGTTGGGAATCTGGAATGCTTTGTGTTGGACTACATTGTGCTTAAACATTTAAAAAATATCTGTCCCTCCCCTTTGAAAACCAGCCTCTCTCTAGCATTCCTGTTACTTCCATGGACTTGTCTTTGGTGAAATTTTCCTGGGAAGGATATGAGGAGTTGGAAAGAAATCTGGAGAAAATGGATGTTATACATCAGCGGGATTCCAGACTCCTTTTTTACACTAGATTAGACTAGATCAGACTAGAAGCATTCAGTTGGAAAGAACAATGATCATCTAGTCTAACTGCCTGATCACTTCAGGGCTGACCAGAAGCTAAAGGCTGTTGTTAAGGTCATTGTCCAAATACCCCTGGAAAAGACAGATTTGGGGCATTGACCATCTCTCCAGGAAGTCTGTTCCACAGTTGACCACACTGTCAGTGAAGAAATGCTTCCTAAAGCCTCCCTGGTACAGCTTTGAACCAGAGTAATCCTTGTTGCCCTAAAAAATCTTTATTTTGGAAAAAACAGTTTACAGTCACCCATACAGAGAAGCTGGAGTTATTCTGAAGTTTACCAATTTGTGTAAAATTAAACTTTGCTGTTTCTATCTGCTGCCTATCATCTTATTTTCTTATATGTTGAACCAGATTTGCAAGAAGCAGCTTCTTCTCTCAGTGTCTTCAAGGAGCTACTACTCTGTGGTAAAGTGATGAGACTGACTTTCTGAAACTGCTCTCTAGCTCTATGAGTATGTCTTTGTAGTAGTAGGAGTTTATCAGTCCTCTTTTATGCTAATTCAGGTTGCATTATTTGTGAACCTCATAAACCTTGCTTTTCCAACATGTGAACTTTATAAAACCTATATAAGCTCAGCCTGTGTTGAAAGAAGGGCAGGCTCAGTCACTTTGCTTTACGAGTGCTATGCACCCAGAGCACTCAGGGAGTAGTTTCCTGTAGTTCACCCAGTGAACAAAAATCTGCTTACCTTTGCCCACAGGAATTATATTACTATAATGTTGCTCTAGAGGTGAAGAATGAATTACGTTTTCCTGTACAAAGTCTGGGCAAAGGACCTTTCAGGGAGGTCAGACATAGAACTGAAAAGCTAGGCATATGGAGCTGCACTGCAATAACAACAGATTCATACTGAATCCAGCATGGATGTTAGTTTTCTTGTTTGTGTTCTCTTATAAGAAAACCAAACCCCTAAGATGATTCTCTGTCTAGCTTGCAATCCAACAGTTCTCTCTGACTTGAAACAGGATCAGTCCTGTATAGAGGTTGACGAGTAGGAACTGAATAATGCTTAAATCATTATTTGAACAGAACAGCTGATTAAACATCTCTCAGGGCAGAATGTATACTATAATCCCAAGAAAATCAACAGAGCCTGAAAGTGAGCTAGGCTCTAGATGAACTTGGTGGTTTATGTTTTGAATATTCTAATCTCTTAATTAACAAGATGTTCTTAGCTGCATCACTTCACTTTTTGGTGATCTGTATGCCTTCTATCTTTATATGAATAGACCACAAACCGAACTGAGTCCTTCTGATCCATCCTCCTTTCATCCACTCGTTTCTCCCGTTACTTTCATATGAAATTAATTGTTCACATGCTTTCACCAAAACTCCTTTGTCTTTGTTCCCAAGACATTGCTGCACAGCATTAGCACCTCAATCCTATTTAACCTTCCACTAAGCCACATAGATAGGAGCTGCTTTTACCCTGTTTTCAGGACTTGTTTCTGGGCCTGAAGGAGTAGTGGTTCCACCCAGCTGATAATGACCCTAACAATTTGAATATCATCAGCTGTTACAGCACGTCTGTTCAGTGGCCATCCCTACCCTTTGCCACACCAACTATTTGCTTGGCTCCAAGTAGAGGTGATTGCCTCAGCCCACCGTCACTTTGTATTTCCACATGCCCTAAAAACCCCCTTTGGCTCTGCACCTTGGTGAATTTTAGAGACACCACTGGAGTTGTATCGAGCTTAGTGCATGGTTTAGACTTTAGAAGATCAATGGCATCTCCCAGCTAGAGATCTGTGGGAAGCAAAACAGAATGTTTGGGGTGAGGCTCATTCTCATGGATACATAATTTACAGTTTCTTAATATTTAATTCAGAAACCAGTAATAAGTTTCTTGTCCATCTTGGGTGAGAGGAAGTGCTGCTGGAAACACAGACCTCCCAAGGGCTACAGGTAAATATGCCAAAATTATGTAACTGCTCCCTTGGCTCAGAAGAATTCCATATATGCTGCCAGCCTTGAATGTACCTACCAAGGTAATGCCAGAGGTACTTTTTGTGGTGATGAGGAGGGTTACACTGCAGTAACTTCCTGTCTCTGCTGTATATTCTGGTTTTGTTGCCTTATTTGCATTTTGCTTCACACATTTTCAGAAATGGCCAGAACTGATCTATAATATTCAGAAAGCATTTCAAAGATGCCAGCACAATACTGCTATTGCCTTTGTAAAACTACATGTTCCATCTCTGTCACACATGGCATAGTCAGTACTTGCCCATCCCAAGGGTGCTCCCACCAGTCCTTGCCTGTCCCAGTTGGAGAGAGCTCCTGCCCTGCTGGGTCTGCTCACTAAGCCATCCCTTTTAAATCTGACTCATGCATTTTTATGTTGGCTGAATAATTACTCTATGAAATTAAAATGGTTCCAACCTATACCTGGCAGAGATTTCTCACTCCAAGTAACAGGAAATACTGCATGCATGAATCCTGTATGGACTGGAAAGGGAGGGGTGTGGTTGCTTTGTGGCATCCGGTTCCCACATCAGATGATATGAAAGTGATAAAGCAGCTTGTGCCAGAAGCTGGATTTTCACATACCAGTAAAAGGTGCAGTGGAAGAACTTCACTGTGGGGGAACTGTGACTGTAAAGGTGACTTGGACACAACAGCCTAAGAAGACAGCAAGACATTTACCTGAGTGAGCTTGAAAGACTTACACTGAGGCAAATTTGCTGTTTCTGGCAGAAATAGATTCCCCAAGGGAATCTAGTTATTTCAAGACATCTGCTTGCAGATTCAGACAGGGTATATACTTAGCCTAGAGAAATCTTTCCCACCTGATCTCTCCTGTTACAAATACCACTTACTTCAATCAGGAAAACCAAAGAGCTGGGAAATGAGCGATCAACCTGTTCAAATAGCTAGTTATTTACTGCTCAAGAAGATAGTAAAAGTTTCATTGAAAATCCTAGGATCTGTGCAGAACACTGAGCTCACTATGCCAGCCTAAGAAAGAATGCTGGAGCATCTGGCACAGGGGCTGTATCTGGCCGCATTCCTTCCAGGTTTGCTGATGTGTTTAGGTAAATGCCTTATGATGAGCAGTTTTCTAGTTCCTGTGGCCTTCAGAGACTTACAGGGAGATCCAACACGAACACCTGTAATCCTGTGTAAGTCAGAGCACAATATCCTATTGTCCCCTCAGCACTTCACAGGAGTTAGTCTGTTGCTGAATCAAGATGATTTATTTCCCTTATAAAGTCATTCAGATGTGAATTGAGAAGGTCCCTGATCATGTGAGGGGAACTCAACATAGTCCACTGCTGGCACTGACTCTCCAACAGAAAAAAATATTGTTTCATATCATGTTCTTTCCTATGCTGGAAAATGTCCTGTGAAGTATTACTGCATTCTCTTTCTCACTTTCCCAGCCCCCCTCTCTTTACTTCTTTTCCCTTTTTGTGATATCAAAACCAGTTTTAATGAAGATGCTGCTGCCAGTAAAATAGTGGCAATATTTGTTTAATGAGCCTGCTCCAATGTGTCATTTAATTGTTCCATCATTTCCTTTGTCAGCCACTGGATAACAGAGTTATTGGTATCTGACTAATTTTTCATGCTTGAATTAAAATATATCAGTAAATAAAATGTCAGCTGCAAAGAACAACTATCAGCGAACCATGGGGATTTGGGGACTTGGGGTTTGCGTTGTTTTTTTTTCTCTTTCCCTAAGCAGTAATTACTGAGGTAAGTGAAACTTCTGGGAGTGGTATTTCAAATAGAATTTTAACTTCTTGCTTCCTAGAAGGGAAGACGTGAGTAAAGCATAAATAAGGATAAATATGGAGGTACTTAGTGGAGGACTCACAGGGAAGGTAAGTATTGAGGTGTTAATGCTAAATGTTATGCCCTTACATTTAGGTAACAAAAGTGAAAAATCTCATGTGACTGCGACTGATTTAATATTTTTATCTGGGTAATCTCCTTCCCTGAGGAGGTATACTCAAAGGACATTTCAAACCCATTTTCTTATTTTCCTTTCCAAAGAGGAAGGTGCTTATAGCATGACCACTGGGAAATCAGAGTACAAGGCTTCAAGGTGAAAATATACTGCAGTCCCTATTGTCAGCACTGTAAGGGACAGACTATACACAGCTCCTATAGTATGACTATGGGGGGAGAGAGGAGGAGGAAGGGAAGGAGAAGGGAAGGGAAGTCTGATTAAATTCCACCCTGAGCTTTTCATTACACCTGAAATGAGTAGCTGTGTAAGCAGGTAAGGTCAGAGTGTGACCCAGAGTTATGTCAAACTGAGCAGTGGTACTCAGAAAATGAATGGATAAAAAGCAGCTGAAAGCTCTGTTGACATTTTGCAAGAAGGTACTGTCACGTCGGACTGATTCCGCAATAATTTCAAATTACAAAGAGAGAGTTTCTGTAACTTCTAGGCTGCAGAAAACCGAGGTTTACCTTCTGCATTGCCATGCAAGCCCAGGCTTCTAAAACCCCTTGAGACATCCTGTCACTGATTAGCATGGAGCATCAGAAAGTGGGAAACTTGAAAACCTATCTGGGACTGCAACACACCCTCATTATAGAACTTGTGATTGTTGCAGGACAACATCCTTTTTAGCTCATTTCATTTAAACACAGGGCAGCAGAATGTGAGATGAGAGCAAGACACTGGAAGTCTTATTGCCAAAATAAACACTGAGTTACAGAGGAGCCATGGGGTGGGGATTGCAGTATTCTCTGAGTTAATGTTAAGAAATGGTTAATAAGGTACAACTGCCACTTGGGGAGTGTGCTTTTTCATTAGTTTTTCAGGCACTTTCATCTTGGTTGTTCAGGCAACAAGACTGGAATTCAAGCCTGTAAACTGATGCAACAGTGCGCTTGTGGAGCTGACAGCAAGGGATTAGTTACCTCTGTGACGGAAAGGAATGAAAGAAAAACTCCAAAACATGTAGTTTAGGCTCCAAATTAGAATACAAGGAGGACCTCCAAAATAAATCAGTGCTGCAGAAAAATATGTGAGATAGATGAAATTGTATTTATTGTCAAAATGATAAATTCATCTTTTAAAAAAAAGATGAAGAAAAGATAAAATCTAGAAAATGCTAGTATTTTACTGAGGCTTCTACTGGGAAAAGCTCTATGTGGAGAGCTTTAGGAGCTCTTTGCAGCACAGGATGGGAGACCCTGGAGCACAACAAGGCTCAGGTTCCCAAGAGAAGTCTCCAAGAGCTTGTATTCTAATGATTTTGTATGTCTGCATTCTTATGTCTCCTGAGCATCTCTTGATTACTGTATATGGAATCATGGGATAAAAATATCTTCTTTTAAATGGAATTATACTAAATTTGTGGGCAGGCATGGTTACATGGCTGTTCAACTACTTAAGGCAGAAAATTTCTAGATTTTAATTCCTGCTTCAAGATGTGTTTATGTGTTAATGTGCATTAATTGACTGTTTAACATAAATGTTTCGGTGTGCATTGAAGCAGAGGCCAGAACACAGCTGTGTATCCAAATCAATGAACAACAGAATGATGATATTTCTAGCTCAAGAAATTAAATTCTTTTTCTGCAGTGGTACAAATTACGCTAAGGAAGAGACCATACTCTCCCCGTCTATCCTCATTTTGAGGGCTTTTTACAAGGTTAGTGTGGCAGAGCAGCAGTAATTTACATGGATCAGTCTCTTCCATAGAGAACAGGGTACCTTGTGATCAGGCAGGCAGTCACTGCTGGGTTACCCTGTGATAAGTTCTTGCAGGAAGGCTGGAAGTGGAAAGTTACATATCCAGTGAAATCTTATCTGACTATTCTTTGAATAGTGTTGAATGCTGTAGAAGCTAGTAGAAATTTTGTACTGTTCATAAATGTAACGAGTGTATTAGCTGTCTTAGGCACTGTCTACAAAATGTAGATTTGTGTGGTGTTAATAACAACTCTTTTCAAGAAGTAATCAAAAATTGTAGGCATGGACTCTGTGGAGTGATTGAATAGACTTAAACTTTTAAGTTTGCAGGATCGGGGTTTCTGACATGTAGAGGGGAAGAAAAAATTAAATACTTCAAATGGAGAGCAGATGTATGTATTTGACCAATACACACTGAAACATTTGCTCCGCTGGTTATCATACTGAGGCACACCTTGTGTATAATTGTTTGTACAGGGACATGTGTCCCTGTGTACTTTTTGCACAACAATACTCACTGTACCAGTTACCATATTTCATTCATGCTTGAAACAGGAATTACCTGATTGCAGGGAAATTGTACTGTAAATTGTAATAAATAGATTCAAATTCATAGTAGTGTAAATATTATTAAATAAACAGGAGAAATCCCAGAAAGATGTACAGTCTATACGCACAGCCAGGGTTGCCTCATCCCAGGCGCAGAATCTGGCCCTTGTTAAACTTCATACGGTTAGTGATTGCCCATCTCTCTAATTTTTCAAGGTCTCTCTGCAGGGTCTCTCTGCCCTTGAGGGACTCTTGACTTTCTTGAAATGCTTTTTTGCTGTTGCATAGTTTTTGAACTGATGTGGCCAAAGATGAGCAGTGAGGAATTTTTATTCAGCCCATTGGAAAAAAAACCACAACAATTTTCTATTTATCCATTCTTGCAGGGTTTGGAGTTTTTTGATATTGGTAGTCCTTAGGTTTGTTTTGAAAACTGTGGTTGAAAGAGATATTAATTCGTTAAATCAGAATAATAGAAAGTGACAATTAAGATACATAAAATCCAAGATGAATTTGCACATATTGCTTGTAATGAGTGCCATGTCTAAAGGAAATACAATTATTTTAGAAAATCTGTATTTTTAGTACTTTTAAAAATGGGACGATTGTGTAGCATAGTACCATTATTTTCATGGTATAAAAGCTTGTATATTTTCATGTATAAAAGCTGTTCTTCTTCCACAACATGCTTGTGTAAATGGGAAATATCCATGGCAAGTGATTCTCTTGAAAATTGATTGACATCTCTATACTTCTATTTAATTTTTTTGCTTCACCTGAAAGGTGAGCAGAATTAAGATCAAAATGCTGATTTAAACCATTTTCAGGGGAAAATTCTAGAAAAGGTCGCAGACCCTCCATACGAATCAGTAAATTTTCACATTATATGCAGGCTGATTGTGTACTATCCAAATGGGAAAGCTGATGAAAAAGTTCTTCAGAATTGTTCAAAATATTTCTGTTTAGGACCACTAGGTGTCAGGAAGAACGAAGATTTCACCCTACCTGATTTAGGGTGAATTATATCCTGATAAGGAATTACTGCATAAACTATGAATCCACTTGAAGAAGGGATGAGGAAATAAAATCCCAGTCCTTGGAGCTGCTTTATCTCCAGGTCTGTAAGTCACATCTATTGCTCAAGCTTTCTCTGCACTTCTCTGCATAGTGCATCTGGACAAAAGCATCTTGCTGAAAGGACTTTAAATCTCATTGATTTAGCGCAGCTTATGGATGCAAAATCTCTAGCTTCTAGGAGCTAACAAATTCTTGTTTTAGCTGCTTCTTGCCTCCACCAGTTTCAAGGGTCACTGCACAGTCTCTGAGAGGGACTTCAAGGAGCTCTCTTGCTTAACAGGCAACCCACACAAGTGTTGAAACCCCACCAGTCCTGGCTCCAGAGAGCGAGAGGCAGGAGGGAACACCGAGTAAAGGAGGAGAGAGATGAAAAGGGATGAAAGTCAAATGAATGCTATCCTTAGCACTTTGTTATAAATGTGTGCTTCATTCTGTGATGTCAACTGAATCTTAGCTGATAGGGCCAAGGAATGATGTTCTTGTGATTAGGTTAAACTATGTACAGCCTTAGGGGAGGAGATCATGAGTCTCGTACTCCCACACACTTGGTCTGCTGGTTAGAATAGAAATATCACATTATATCTGGATCTTAAGGATTTAGAAGAGTTTATAGCACTTGTATGTATTATAAACTCTCCTCAATAAATGTGTTAGAGGCGTTCAAAATTAACTTATAAGTCTGATTTGCCATATGATATAAACTTTCAACATACTTACTTTCAGAAGTATTTTTCAACACAATAAAAACTTTAAAAAGCTCAATATCTTGCAGGAGAGAGCAGGAAAACTTATCGACTTCATAGTATGCTATTTCTAATTATCTCACTGCTAGGTTTTCTAAGTAACAAGCTTTTAATGAAATGCTTTCAAAGATTTGCTATCCAAAGATGAAAAGCCATAAAACATTTGCATAACATTTAAATAATAATAATTTGTGTTGAAAAATAATAATAATTTTGAAATTAAAATAAAAATTAAAATACTTTCTGTTAAAAACATTTTAAATGGAGCTCTTCAGTGATCGGTGCTGACAGTGCTTTCATTAACAGATGATTAATTACTTCATCAAGTTGTTGTCTTTCTTTATCTATTGTTGTTCTCTCCAACCAAAGGAGTGGAATGAATCTGAAACAAAGTCTGGTTTCTGGGGTTTTTTTCCACAGTTCCAATAATTTCCCAAGTCCTTTAAGAGAATGTTGCATAAAGTGGTAGAAACATCAGAATAATAAAAGCAGCATTTTGGGAAAGAACGAGTAGATGAGCTGAAGTCTCAGACTCGGAAATTTGCATGAATGGATTCGCTGGAAAAGCAGAGCACAGCTGTATAATGGTGTGTTGGCACTTACCAGGCTGCTCCACTGGCTGGATTTTCTGAAATTAAGGAAGATAGCATATCATACACATAAGCACACACACAAATGGGAAGACAGAAAGCAGTTCTTCCTGAAAGATATTAACCACCAGTTTGCAGCTCCAGGGTGACCACTTTATGCAAGAGACATAACTTTGAAGGCATGTGTCAGTGAAGAGGAAGGTCACAGAAGGAATTACTGGTGCCATAGGATACTTACTAGCAGATAACAGAATGAGCCATGTTGTATTGCCTAAATGTAAAAATCTGCTAGGTCAGACCAATATTCTGTTAAAACCAGTATTTTCTCACTATCCTGCTGTGGAGACACAGTTTAGTGAAAGCAATGGAGCTGGCCTCTTTGTGTGACTTCTGTAACTTTCGGAGTTGTTGTATTAAGGGTGCTGGAGGATTTGCCTGTTCTTGAATCTATATAATCTCCTTTGAACCCGTTGATACTGTTGCCTCCACTTTGATACTGTCTGTCTGCATGTCCTGTGACAATCTAGTTTCGGAGTTCACTATCCGCTTTGTAAAGCTGTACTCCTTAACTAGTTTAAACTCTCTGTTTTAAAGTATTCTCCCAATAGTGTCACCACCTCTGTGACTGGTGGTGCTGGATATGGTGAATAGCAGTTTTACATTTGCCTTACCCATTGCCTTCTTGTTTTTGTTATTTTTTCATCATACAATCTCTGCAGTTAAGAAATCACAGACTTTTTGTATCACCTCTTGTGATTATTTCATATTCATTTCTGCATACCTCTCTTAAATCCTGTACATCCTCCTTCAAACATCCTACAGGGTTCGAGGTATGGCTGCACCAAGGCCTTTAAATAGAAGCAAAATTATGTCCTTGATTCTCCTTGTTCTGACTCTCAGCATCTTGCTGCCTTTTTTGGCCAGTGCATTGATCCCGTGATGTCAGGAAACAGCAGCAACTCTTAAGATCCTTTCCTCGGTTCATAACTACCAGTTTTGAGTTCAGCACTATGTAGTTGCCATTTAGATTGTACATACTACATTGTATTTGTCTAAAGGGAACCTTTCAACCATCCAGTTTTGTGAGATCCTTCTGGAATCTGATGCCATTGTCAAGGTATTTAAATACCTTAAAGAGCATAATGTTATTTGCACACTTAAAGAGATTTCACTGCAAACTTTCTTCTCTAAGGAATTGATAAAGGTGTTCAATAAAATTAGTCCCTAAATCATTTTCCATGTCGGCTCATTTTGGACATTTCTTATTAATGAGAAATATTAATTAAGCCCTACCATTTTGTTTCTTATCTTATAACAGGCTTTAAATCCATTAAGGACCTACCCTCAGTCCACGGCATCTTATTTTCTCTATTAACCTCTAGGTTAATAGGTGTAGGTCATTATCCATGGCTTTATGAAAATCCAGATATCTAGTGCAACTAGTTTCCTTACTAGTGCACTTAAAGAGCTCCAGCAGGTGCATGGGGCAGATTTTCCCTTTGCTGAAATCATATCAGCTCGTTGGCAGTATTGTCCTGTGTTTGCCCATGTCCTGAGTGGGTTTGTGCTTGTATCTCGTTACCATGGCAGAAGTCAGAATTGCCACTCTGTAGTTCCCAATATCTACCCTGCACCCTCCTACCCTTCCAGTTCTCTCTCTCTTGTTTCACAGTTGAACTTATATCTGGAGAATGCTTTACCCGCCAGATTAAAGTATATTGTGAGAAGTAATGAATTGAAAGGAAAGAAGGAACAAGCAAAGCTTGATTGTATTTTATTGACTACTGAAACAGAAGAGCTGCTTTGTGTTGGCAGTAAACAAAGTCCAGTCCATGCTCCTGGAATTATATTTATGATTTTAACACTCTTTATATTTTTAGCAGATGGTGAACTTTTTGATAGTGATGGAGTTTCATGGTGGTTTGGTTGCTGCTGAACTGTCAAAGACCTATTGTTGTTCAATAAAGATAGTAATTGACAGGAAGGTCAGTATTTGCTGGAGTAACTTTTGAGGAATGTTATTTTAGTGGGATTCAGTATTAGAGACGTAGGATGCAGTATTACAGATGTCTAATATTCAAAATCATGAATCAGACCCTTATAAGATTGATTTAAAACTAAAAATTTTCATCTCTTTTTCTTTGCTTTCTATTCCTTTATGTCACATCATGTTTTTACACATTGATGAGGCTGGAAATGGATTTAAAGATAGTGCAAAATTCTCCCAGTTCTGTCTCAAGGAGTTTGCAATACAATATTTGGTACTACAAGTGTTGGCAGCACTGCTGGTTTGCAAAGGAACAGCTCAGGCCCTGGCCAGATGCCACAGCATTTGCTTCATAGAATCATAAAAATATTTAGGTTGGAAAAGACCTCTAAAATAATTGAGTCCAACCATTAAACCAGCACTGCCAAGTCCACCACTAAACCATGCCCACAAGTGCCACATCTACACAGCTCTAAAAACCTCCAGGAGTGCTGACTCCAACGTTCCCTAGCAGGCCGTTCTAGTGCTTGACAACCCTTTCCATGAATAATTTTTCCTTAGTATCCGATCTAAACGTCCCCTAGAGCAACCTGAGGTCATTTCATCTTGTTCTGTCATTTGTTACATGGGAGAAGGGAACAACCCTCACACAGCTACAACCTCCTTTCAGGTAGTTGTAGAGAGTGATAAGGCCTCCCCTGAGCCTCCTTTGCTCCAAACTAAACAGCCCCGGCTCCCTCAGCTGCTCTTCACCATTTTGACATGCATTGTATCAAGGTACAGTCTGTATGCATCCATAGAAACACAGTTTGGCAAGTACAGATTCCACACGTGCAAATCTAGCGCTTTCACAGAACCTTGGGGCTCATCAGATTACCAGAGAGAAACAACTGAGACTGGAAGAGACATCAGTCCTGGTGAGACTCTGCTCTCTCAGCAATTACTGTTAGCAAAATAGCCCATACATCACTATTCGCAGAGTATATAAAAGAATGCCTCGGGAACTGTGGCACACATTTTCTCCAAGACACTTTCTTTTTGCCTGAGAGATGCTCAGATAAAACACAGATAAATGAACAGAAGCACAAAAGAATCAGTACAACAGTGTTCACAGTTGAACATCTTAAAGACAGTACCTTAAAGATAAATGAATATATTCTTTATGTGAATAAATAGAATTATTATAATAACAACATTCTGCAGCCGAAGCAAACATTAAACGTTGTGCTCGATTGTTCATCAGAGGATTTAACCTAATTTTTTTAATTGGATGCAAAATGTTACTTGTAAAAAAAAAAGCTGCCACACGATGGCAGCATAATCCAATGAGACAAAGAACTTTGGCAGTCATTTCTGGGAAACGCTGCAGTTTTTAGGAAGCTGATTGTTACAGAGCCACAGTACATCTGAAAATGAAGCGCTGGCAGCAGCTGAATAGCTCCTTTGCACTGTGGAAGCTAAGTGGCACAGTGGGTTAGTACTGTCGGCTTTTTCTTCTGGAGACTCAACCTTACATCCTGGCTTAGCCTGTAAATGAAAGCAAGTTGGGTGGTCTCATCCCAGTCCCCATTTGTGCATATCACAAAAACACCAGGCAATTTGGCATGGCCAGGAGCTGCTGCCTGGGAGAGGAGCAGGATTCAAATGGGAGAGGGACTGCAGGTCATCAGCAAGGTGAACCGGAAGGGAGGTTTGTGTGGCACCAGCTCAAAGGACAGTCACCATCTGCCACCAGTACTAATGTTATTCTGAATATATTTGCAATGTAGTTTATTCTCTGTGCTTGAAATCCAAGTCAGATCTTTATTTTATCCTCCTCACTTTGCTGTTCGTGGGAGTTTTGCCAGTGAAAGAAGCCAGCAAGCGCTACATGATTTGGCCTGTTTTTATGTACAATTATGATGAACAAATTCATTTAATTTCTGTTTTGAAGAGAGGGTAGCACAGATTCTTAAATACACCCTAAGTATCTAGAGTACAGGAGATAGAAGGACAAAAGTGCTATGCACTAGGGGCAAATCCTCAGGGTTTGAGTGATGCCTGAGATGTGGTCCAGGTGTGCATATCAGCTCCGTTGTACAGGCTCTCCACAATCCTAATTTCTCTAGAAACCCCATTTTATTGGTTGGGAACCAGAACTCAAAAAGGCTTAGTCATGTTGAAGACCAAGAATACTCTTGAGACCTGTACTGGGGTATGTGAAGACCTGCTGTGGTAGGGTTCTTGGAGGAACAGCTGTAAAAATAAGGAGAAAAGCCAAGAGAGCGAGTGGGATAGAGGGATGGAGGTACATGGGACTGCTGAAAATAGGAAACTGCTTAAGGTATCAAAAAAAAACATGATGCAGAAAATGTATACAACTTTAGGAGTCAAACTAATAATAGTGGACAACTATCAGAAGAGATTTGGTTTTTTTATCATTTTTATCAAGTATCAAGAGTTTTAAAAAGCTCTTAAAAAGCCAGTAGTCCAACTAAGAAAAAATCTGATTAATCAGGAAAACTAGAAAAATGTGCAATGTCTAAAGAAAGGAAGTTGTAAAGAACAAAGAAAAAGCATTAATACGAAAATATACTGCTGAAAAATGCAGCTTTTGAGGCAAGTACTTGTGAAGCTGTGCCAACTTCTATAAATACAATTGACTTTAAAGTGAGGAGATATTATAGAAAAGTTAGAATATTTCATTTTGATATTTTCCTAGTAAAATGATTTAATGTCTTATTTTCAAGTTCAGTTCATTTTGCAGCTCAGTTTGTTTTAATTTAAAATAGAGGAAAAGCAATCAAGAAGTGAGATGCGATGTTTCAAGAGGTGGAGAATGAAACATGTCATTACACTTGAAAAATACTTTTTTTTTTTAAGCAATAAAAAATTGTTTTGATGATGCCCTGGAAGAATTATTCTCCCAAGTTTTTCAGTTCTCTCACTGAAGTGAAAAATCAATTATTTGTGCAGTCCTAGTTGTGTAATGAGGCATGTTAAAGAAAAACTTTGGTTAGAGATGCAGGTGCTCTTGTCTTAGAATTTTGGAATTTTAGGTACCTCTGGGTACCTTAGAGACATCTGAGGAGCCAGAGGGGAGAAGACAGAAGGGAAAGGGCTCATCATGCAGGATTGTAATCATCTGACTACTGCTCTCTATTATCAGAAGGAATCTTGCTGCCTCACTGATGTTGCCAGTCTGAGTTTTCTGTTTTGCACAGGGGTGTAAAAGTCTTTCTCCATCTTATTCTGTGCTTCCAGGATAAACTGATCTCTTCAGAAAAAGGGAAATCCATACAGGTGGTGATCTATCAGTTCATCTCATATTTTTTATCCCGTTCTGGGAAATGGCTATCCCACTAGAGCCTAGATGATGACACACTGTTACCACAACTAGGACACTGATGTTCACAGTAGAAGCAAGATAAGTTCTGTATATTTCCATTGTAACTTTATTTAAAAAACCCAAAAGTTAGTTGAAATACAGTTCCTTAAATTTCCTGTCAGTTGTGCCTGCACTGGAACACAAATGTCACTTGTGCAAATTCAGTCCTTCAGAAGGAACACAGAAATACTTTGCTGTGCCAGTAGTCGATTTTCCACATGCATGACCACTTTGCTTTAAACTGGCCACACACTGTTATAGAGACATGAATTCTTGCCTAAGAATGGCAAGGCTGTTTTGTACCCCAACTTCCAAATGAAAACACTGCTGAAAAATTATGGGATACCAGAGATTTTTATTCTGCATGGAGGCACAGAAGAGTAAGCAAGGCCACTGTGCCAGTAATTTCTCCAAGTGAGGAGCTGGAGCAAGTCTCGAGAAGGGCAACGGAGCTAGGGAAAGGTCTAGGTGGTAAGTGGTATGGAGAGCAGCTGAGGGACCTGGGGGTGTTTAGCCTCAAGAAAAAAAGGGGGCTCAGGAGAGACCTTATCACTCTCTACAACTACGCGAAAGGAGGTTGTAGCCAAGTGGGAGTCAGCCTCTTCTCCCAGGTAACAAGTGACAGGACAAAAGGAAAAGGCCTCAGGTTGCACCAGGGGAGGTTCAAGTTGGACACCAAGATGATTTTCTTCATGGAAGGGGTTGTCAAGCATTGAATGGGCTGCCCAGGGAGGTGTTGGAGTCATCATCCCTGGAAGTGTTCAAGAAAATACTGGACATGACACTTCCTGCCAAGGTCTAGGTGACAAAGTGGGATCAGACAAAGGTTGGACTTGATGATCTTAGAGGTCTTTTCCAACCTAAATGATTCTGTGATACACTCACTCTCTTTCTTTAACTATCCCAATCATGACAGTAGTTCTAGAAACACAAAGATACTGTACTGGGAGAACACACACATAGATAACTAGAAAAAACATTTGGAAAAATTATGCTCATGTGCTTCTCTGATTTTTTTAACAATATTGTTTGCTTTATATAGTATTTACATTTAAAACACCACAGACAAATTCAGAAAGGAAATTGTTCGGTGTTTTGCTGGTATATGTTTAAGAAGGCAGGACTTCTCTCTGTTGTCTCCATTTTCTCCAACCAACAGAACCTTCTAGATGCAGTGATTCAGCTCGTGCCTTTTATACCTTCCCAGAACTTCTCATGAGACAGTCACTTCCATTAGAAGAGAACTGCTAACTGGAGTTGCTGCCAAGTGAACCCTGACAGCAACACAAACCACTTCCATGAGAAAAACAGTGGATTGTTGAGGATGGCTGTAATGTTACAAAGCTGAAATGGGGCTTTACACCATCTATTTATAAGCATCCAAAATGAATCGGCAATTTTGCAGCTGCTGCATCATTGAAAATGTAAATATATTTTTTTTCAGTATTTTGCAGATATCGATATGTGAATTTGAATGAACTTCAGTAGGAAAAACATTGGTTCTTTTAATTCTTAGTGTTCCTCCCTACCATGCTTTACTTCTTTATTTTTGATCACAAAACTGTAAGTGCATATTTAAAGTAAGGAAGCCCTGCTATATCAAAGTCCTGCTGCATAAAATAGCCTGAAATTCCTGAAATCCCATACTATGAGTTTCTCAGCCTTGAGTTTGTGTAAAGCTTCTACTACAGAGCCTTTGAAAGAAATTCTAAATCACAATAAGAGCAGTAATGTAAAACTATTTTTATTGAAAATACATCTACAAAGTAATGTTTCTCAAACCACTCTGGATGCATACCAATGCAAAACCAGTGGGGAATGGGGAAGGGAATCTTTCTATAATACCTGATTTCCATAAGAAACAACGTTAGTATAAAAAAAGATCACATTCTTTGTGACACAACTAATTTTTCTCAGCTGATGTCATAGAAAGACAGCCTTTTACATTGTCTTTGCAATGTATTTCCAAACAAAATCTTAACAAAAATTTAAAGTGTTATGCCATAAATTCTACAGTTAATGTTTATACACACATTCTGAATACAGTATCTATATAAAAATATCTCTAATTATATATCAGAAAATGCCAGTCTGTATCCTAGATTTGCATTTTGTTAGCCAAAAAAAAAAAAAAAAGAACAACCCATAAACCCATATTTTCTTTCTGTCAGAGATTCATTTAGAGTTTGCTTGGTTTGACTGCTCAATACTCTATATTAAATCCTGCTCAATTCATTCACTAGAGAGTTCTTGCTCATATTGTTCAGATTACTTAACTGGAGAAGATGGACAGGAGTTTTCAGTCCTAAAAAACAGTCTTGCCTGGGAAAAGATTTGCCTTCAACCAGCATGATGACATTTTCACTAGTTACTTGTACACCATATTATGGACTTCTAGTGACAGAAGCAACATATTCAATATTTTTTGAATGGCAGCTCAGACAATGCACGGGAATCCTTCATTTCTATCATCAGAATTTTTTTGATAAGGAGAGAGAGAAAGAAGACAACAATTTTAATAAAACAGATCACTCAACACTACTATGCCTGTCAATATTTTTGTCTTTCTCCCAACTCTAACTGCATTACAAAACTTTCCAGTTTAATCTCTTTAATAATACAAGGTAAAAAAGAAAAAGTACATAATTTATATTTCTAGAAAGTGCTTCTTAAGGGAATAATCTTGAAATGAACAAAAAAGCCACAGGATTACAAATGCACTGTCTCCCTTTTTTCATTCTTTGCTTATCTACTCCCTGAAGGAAACCTACAATATTGCATTTTAAAATAATTTCTAATTAAAATTTCAACATTTATTATAGTATTTACTATTTTGCAGTTTATATATTTTTCCTAGTAAAATGTATAAAAGCACCCATTAGTTTTACTTTCTAAGGGTTTGTTTGGTTTTTTTCTTGGATGCTACTGATAAACACTCTAGGAATTCAAAATTTCACACTGAGATAGGGGGTCTTCTCCAGATGGAAAAATGTAAATCCAGTTAATTGCTCTATAATTTATTAGTGGTATGATGGAGAATTTGGAAGATTTCAATCAGAAAACCTCCAGTTAGTCTCAGGGATTTAGATTTAGAATCCATCTAATTTAGGATCTGAGCATCTCACCCTTCTGCACCTTCTACAGAAGGCTGGCATTGCCTTCTTATCATTGCTTATTAAGTAGATTTTTTTTTTCAAACTGAGGTGAAGACACATTTTCTGTCTCAGACTAGGGCCTTGCCCCTACAAACACTTCCACACATAGATTGTTCAGCTGGGTTGTGATGTTTAAATTATAGGAGCAAATCCAGACTGGAAGTACATACACGCATATTGTAAATGTTTGAGTAAGTGGGAGCCAACTAGGCTAGATTTTTATAAAGAACAGCTGAATCTAATGTGAAAAACAGTCTAGATAAAATAACTTTCTCAGAAATATTTCAACTCAGCTGGTAAAAGTGCTGATTTGGGGGTATTTCTTTTCTTTATTTATATATCTTCCCCCTTTTTATCCCCTCAAATTATCTCCTGCTTTTTTATTGTCCTGCTAGTATTTGAACAATAATATAACACTACAGAAAAATAATCAGATAAAAAAGCAAAAGTCCTGTTAATTTACTTAGCTGGATGTAGTTATCAAGTTAGAAGTACTGATTGTGTGTTTAAAGATGTTAGGAATTTTGCAACAGGTATTTAAAAAAATAAAACCATTTTCAGGCTCTGTTATCTGTTTTTACTTTCCAGTTCATAAAAAAAAAAAAGATTCACAGGACTGAGTAACATATACACAATCTCTTTTTTTATCCCCAGTTAGCATATGTCTAGCAGGACCACTGTTGTTGCCTGTTAATTTTTAAGTGGGAAGCCAACATATACCATGATCACTGCTAGTTTGGAATATATTTTCATTAATTCTTTCCAGTGCGAGCACAAAGGGAGAAATCAAGGAATAGATGAACTTGGTGAATATTCAAGATATAAACGGCCGGAAAATTGTGTGCTTTTCCACACTTGCAGTGTTGAACTCACGTTTTCTCTACCCTACATCTTGGTTTCACTATCTAATGGTTTCTCATTCTCATTTTCTTGGGAGATCAGCTGGTAGGGTTTCTTCATTTCATTCTCCTCTATCACGGAATTACCCATTTCAGCATCCCTGTTCTTCAGCTCATGCCGTGATAAATGTTCAACAATTCCTGCTCCGATGGAGTCTCCCAAGACATTTGTCGTGGTACGGAGACGATCCCTAAGGAAAAAGTAGTGAGTTAGTCTTGATTTCATCACTTGTTCAGGGAAGCATGCAGACTAGCTGTTAAAACTGCCTTTAAACAGTTACTAGATGAGCCACCTGCTATATATATATTCGCTTACCCAAACTGTTAATGCCATTATTTCTTCTACAGAAATTACCAAATATACTGGGACGTGGAGTCACAAAATGTATTACTACTCTTAGCAACCTGACAGCAAGAAACAGCCATGTGATGAGGATGGCAAAGGGACCACATGGCTTCTTGGAGGCATTTTGGGACTTTGGTGGTTTGGGCTTATATGCTTTGAACATGTAAGCCAATAATAATCTACCATGTTATTTGTCTCACGACCATAAACTATGATGAGCAATTTAGGGTGGAATTATGCTGAAATAACTCAAATTAAACTACAACAACTCAGCCCCCTTAGAGGGCTCTGCCCAGCAGATGTAGGACACAGCTTGATGAGGAGGGACTGGCACCATTAGTAGATAAGCATCCACCCATACCAGGCTGTGGGCATGTGGTTAGATAATCATTTGAAGACCTTATGTTCTGATAACAACACTGGCAACTTCTTACAGGGATCACTTGAAGAGACTGATGGGTAAAAGGCCCTGGAAACCATGGATAAATAGGTGTCAGGTGAGATAGAGGTTGGAGGAAACCTTCCTTTGATTTAGTTTCTGGACCTAAGGGAATTTGTACACTTACAGGTGTCTGTCAGTCTTCTACAGATAGAGGAATGGAAAAATTTAGGGGCAATACTTTGTGGTGGCTGGATAAAAGAGTTACACATCTATTTTTCATTTCTGTGTCCATGGGGCAGACATATGAACCTTTCCCAGATTACATAGTCAGAAGGGCTGCAATTTGTTGGTTGGATTTGATTCAGTTCTGAGCTTCTGATTGAAGAAAAGGTTTTCATTGCATCCTACAAAAAATAGGCTAAAGCAATTCTTTGCTTCTTTAATTACAGTGTGCCTGTTACTACCCTAATGATAAAGGTTTCTAAGTAAACTTTCTGCATGCAAAAGGAATCATTAAGCAATACCCCCTCACCAT
This sequence comes from Chiroxiphia lanceolata, assembly GCF_009829145.1. NCBI lineage: Eukaryota > Metazoa > Chordata > Aves > Passeriformes > Pipridae > Chiroxiphia > Chiroxiphia lanceolata. Next base: position 11,761,176 of record NC_045671.1, on the reverse strand, counting down.
CTGCTCTATGAAAATACCATAAAAGCAAGAAATTGTGGCTCTTTTTAACGCTTGTTTCCAACTGCTTTTCACAGCAAAAAGATTGCAGTACAGCCAGAATGTCCCTGGCTATTTCACTTCTAAATATTGTCTAAGCCTTTAATGACTCCATAAAAATACTTACAAGAACCAGTCCACTGCAATGATAAGAGTGATATCATCTGTAGGCAGACCTACTGATGTCAGCACAATGACCATGGTGACCAGTCCAGCTTGAGGAATGCCTGCAGCCCCAATACTGGCAGCTGTAGCGGTGATGCTGTGCAGAGAGATGGCAACAGCAATTAAGGGACTTCCGCAATAAACTCTCTTTATCATCTGGCAAACTTTAAAACCAGATATGAAGCAAGTAGTAAATAAAGATGAGCCCAATCCCATATCTGAACACCTCATAGCTGCAGGGGAGTGTGACTTTTGATCCGAAGTGTTTGCACTAAACCTTTATACAGAAATCTCGCAACATGACTTTTTTAGTGCTAAATTCCCTACTAGATGCCAAGGGTCAGACAAAACATCATAGCCACATGTCCCAACCCACTGAAAAAACTCAGTCCACAAGCTCAAACATGTTAAAAAGAAAGCCGAGGAGATAATTCTGTCCTGGTAGATCTAAGGCAAGAACTTTTATTCTTTGTCCGTCTCACTATAACTTCATGCCAGGTGAAGTCTCTGTCCTCCAGCGGTTGGCGTTCTGCCATCAGAAAAGCTGCCAGAAACCCTGAATCATACAGTCTAGTGACTTAGGAGAAATATGCTTGTTCACACCTGGTTTAGGAAGAATTTGTTTTGTCAGGTGGTTTGCCAGGGAGCAGTCTAGTACCAATGAATGTGAAACTATTGCCACAGAGTGCAAAGGCAGAGTTTTGCCTTATGTTAATGTGTATTGAAATAAATTGGTGGCTTTTGTAGAGAGAACCATTGTAACTGAACTTTCAGTCTTCCTGTGTGATAAATACATGTCTCTTTGTCCTACAGCGTCCATCTCTCCCCTTGCTGACATTCCTTTAATCTACACATGTACCCATCACCCTTTTCTCTTAAACTATGATAAACATAACGAAATTAATGCATATCAGTTATCATTGAGTGCTAATCAGTGGGTTGTTTGTTGTTCTATTTCAAACAAGAAGACTTGTGTGCTTGAAAACATACCTATCTTCTCTGCTTTTATCTATATTATTGCTCCTTACACAGCTTGCCCCTGCTTGTATCCTGAGACCATCAGGACTAGGAAAACACTACCTCTCCCAGCTTTAGCACTGTGATGCTTTTATGCTACAGCTTTGTATATGCTCTATAAATTACCTGGTACTGATTGTAAGTATATAGCTCCCAAGAGCTGCATGAGTTCTTTAGAAAGAAAAACTTGAAAGTAAATAAGAACTGTTCTTGTTGACTTCATCGAGTGCAGTGACAGGTGTCCTGTTACAGTTTTTTGAAGGTTTACCTAAAGGAAAATATGTGCTGGGGGCCCTTTCCTGTGCAGAAGACGTAAATAATTACAGGTACTCAGTCACTGTAGCAGTTCCTTGTTTTTAGCTCTAGATGCTAATCCCACATAAACCAGCAAGAAGTCCTCACAAAGGTGCTTTTATGAAATGTAAGTGATAATGGCTTCCATACCTGATTGTGATAATCTGCCCAAAGTTCAGCTCAAAGTTGTTAACCTGTGCAATGAAAATTGCAGCCAAAGCCTCATATAAAGCAGTTCCATCCATGTTAATTGTAGCACCAACTGGTAGTACAAATCTTGTAACTCGTTTATCCACTCCATTTATTTCTTCTAGACACTTAAAAGTAACAGGTAGTGTTGCAGAACTGAATCAAAAATAAAGAAGGTAATATGTCATATAAATTCTATAAAGAGGGAAAGAAAAAACTGTCACACATTATGATGGCAAGAAATGCCTTAATTTTTTTTGTGATCTACCGGAATATTTTTGTTTTTCAAATGCAAAGGCTGGATTTAAGCACTGAATTTAAATGAAAAGTCTGAATTTAGGGTGAAGATTCCCTTAATGCTTTTATAAACTTTTCCCAATGGTTAATTACTGTCATTCTCTATGCAGTCCCTAGTCTGAATGTGTCTAAGTTGAGTGTTTTGTTACAAGAGTCTTCTGCTAGGCAGAGGAATAGATTTAAAAATTCTTGCTCCTCACTTATATGTCGTGGAGCTGTGACTGAATCATCACCACTGTGTTTTTTTTAAGTTATACAAATTCATTATTCAATTCTTCAGATTATTCAATCCTTCAGTAAAAAGCATTCTTTCTCTTATTTATTTGCTGGCTTCTCTAGAAAGGGTATTTTGATTAATGGTTGCATTACTTCACCACTTACAGTTTAACACCAGTAGGTAGCTAAGCACCACACAGCCACTCACTTACTTGCCTCCAAACCCTAGCAATAGCTGGAACATCAGTGTGGAATCACTGCGGATTTGGACACAAATCTAAAACATGGCGCCATATGAGCAGCTATGAAGAAAGTTAACTCTGACCAAGCCAGGCCTTGTATTTCTAATCTGATCACAACAAAGTAAAAAAGTTTTTCAAGACACAACAATTCAGATTACTCTGTCTCTTCTAGACACTTAAAAGTAACAGACAGTGTTGCAGAACTGAATCAAAAATAAAGAAGATAATATGTCATATAAATTCTATAAAGAGGGAAAGAAAAGACTGTCACACACATGAAATCTTTTCACAAGTGAAATCTTCATTGCTAACTACTTAACAGACTGTCAAGTCTTAGAAAACTCAATCAATATTGATAAAATACTGACAAAAAGTAAAGTAAAGAAGGGCTATGAAAGATTCCACTCCAGGTGGAATGTCTAACAAAAACTGGAACATACCCTCTTAACACTATTACTGTTACCCACCAAAGTTGTAGTTCTGTTTTATGTTTCATTTTATTTTTAAAATAATTTTAAATCGATTTCTCTTTTAGCCATTCCACTTTTAGGCATTCCCAGATTTGCAGGGATTGATATCAAAATGTCAAAGGTGAAATCAGTAATTGTCCCTCTCTCCCATTACACGGTCAGAATTTTTTAGTCCTCAAAAGCTTTTTCAGTGATACAAAACTAAATCAAATTCTACATTAATGGTCACAATTGCTTCTCCTCCAGATGTTCAAAATAATACCAAACACCAGGGACTTGAATTTAGCATTACAGAATATCTAACTTAAAACACCTGTCTTTAAGGGAAACTTTCAAAATCTTTTAAAATAGAAGGTGTTTTATGAAAGGTCATGTGGCACAGAAATGTACATTTCATTATAGTAATGTTTCCTTTCATCATACATGCAAAAAGGTTTTTTTTAATTCATATGGTGTACCTATGACCTCACCAACAGAACAAAAGTGGCATTTCTATTGCAGGTTCTATATCTATTATTGGCTATCAGGATTTTTAGCACAGAATATCAGCTGCCAGTAAGAATCCCCTCCAAACTTTCCAGTTTCCTGCTCCATTTTGCCATGCAATCCTTTACCAGCTGTATCCTCTACAAGCAAGCCAGCACACACTACCTAAAAATATCAGACACCAAGACTTATCAAAGTCACAAGGGTTCTGGCCATACAGTCTGCATCACTGAAGAGATTCATTTAACCCCTAGGAAACAGAGTCTGAGTCAGAATCCGAGAGTAGTAGAACTGAAATACAGTACCCAAGCAAACACTTGAATACAGAGTTCATCAAATGTGAGGCAAAATTGTTCCTCGAACCAGTGATACTGTAATAAAAATACAGCTTTAAAATATTGTGTTTACCTGGAAGATGTTCCCACAGCTGTGACCAATGCCTGGATTAAGCCTCCAATAAATACCCATGGGTTTTTACGAGTGATCACAAAGTACAGAAGAGGTAGGACAATGACAGCGTGAATTAGCAAACCGATGATGACTGTCACAGTATACATGGCGAGCTGGCCACCGATCACACCCATATCTTCCATCTCAACAATTTTTCCAGCAATCAAGAAGAGAATTCCAAGTGGAGCATACCTGCAAATAAGAAATCAAATCAGCATTACTGAACAAACACAGTTTGTGTGTATGCATGCATGCATGCATGCATGTTTATATGCATGCATATAAACACAGCCACAGTGTGTTTATATGCATGCACGAATGTAGAACTGCACTGCTACAATACTCCCGTGCAGGAGCAGTTCAAGAGTTTAACTCTTCAACTTTCAACAATTCAACCCAGAATAAACCACAACAGTGAATGTTGCTGGTGGGCTTCAGTGGATTCAAGATCTGGTAAGGATTTCAAGACATATAGCATGCCTACAGACATGTAGGGAGATGAATTCTCTTTGGAATCCAAGAGTAATAAAGTTGGTTTAGCCAATTCTGTTATAGTTCTGTCTGTGTGAACAAAGGCTCAGCCAGTGTGGTTGCAGTCTATGCCAAGCACCTAGTTCTATTTCAGTGCTGTTTCCCATGTTGTTGGGGAAGGAACCCACACAGAAGTCTGATAATCTCTGAAGATTTCAAGCTGCCTCTGGCCATGCTACGTTTCATCCAGCAGGGCACTGAATAAATATATTCTTCAACATGAAGACATCTGTATGACAAAGGTTGGCTGTATTACGCGACAGCAACAAAGGAGGTATGAACTGCTTTTCTGTATCAGGAAGCACAGCTAGAGGTGAAGAAAGAGCTAGTGTTGAGCATAAAACTCCAGCACAATTCTGCTGCAGTGGTACTTTTGGTACAGACTTATTTCTGTAAATGTCCACTTGTCTTCTCACACTAAGACATCACAGAACAAAATCTATCCACCGTATCACAATTTCTCTTTAAGACATCAAATCCATTTAGAAATTTATCTGATGTAGCAACGCTCATCCTCTGCTTTGTAATTTTAAGCATGCTGTAAAGGAGAAAATATTTTTGTTTTGTATAAATGTGATCTGGAAGAACAGAATTTTAGATACTGGAGCCAATATACTTATTTTTAGTTTTGTATCAATACTGCAACACATGTGTGCTCTTGGACAGGCTTCTGGAGTTGATTTGGGGTTCTTTCTATGGTAAAGGAGGCAACAAGACATAATTTCTTTTCATAATTAACTTTCTACCTGGCAAATAATGAATCTTAATTGTTGAAAAGATTTCATACCTTGAGGGAAAATGTATTTGTTTTATTTACTTAGTGAACACTATAAAGAAAGTAGGAACGGTATGTGTATGTGTGAGCAGTGCAGCTGTGATGCAAGGACATCCACATACACTACACAGCTACGGGAATCAGTTGTGTTGGAAACCGATGATAGCAAGGTCTTGCTACGTAGAAATAAGATTGTGGGGGAGGTTTGTCGGTTGGTTTCCTTTAATGAAGTCAGATCGGGGTATAAGGAAACTTCAACAGCCTACTGCTGTGATTGTTACCTTTATGAAGACATAAGATACAAGCGTACCAACTTCTGACACAGACCCTGATTTTTCTCATGTTGAAAGTGAAACCCTCTGAAAGAGTTGGTGTGCTTAGGAAAATCATTGAGGTAGAGCTCTTGAGTTCACTTGTGAAAAAAGCTACAAGGTAGATACAATCTTACTGTCTGACTTTCTGCCAAGCAGACTCCTGCTACCCAGTGCCTGATTGTGATGAAAAAATATTGTTAGTAACTTAAAAAGGAATTTATCAAAGAGGCACTTACCACATGATTAGAGCTACCAATCTCATGATAGCCTCATTAAGGCTATCAAAGAAGTCTTTCAATGCCTGACCTTGCTCTCTCATGCTTCCAATCACCAGGCCAAAGCTTATTGAGAAAACCACCAAGCCAAGGGCATTCACTCCGTTTACAGAACCTGGAACAGGAACTATTTCCTCTCTCATTCGGGTGAGGGCTTCCATTGCTTCTGACACATTGCTTATTATGGAAGTCACTGTGGATGTGTCATTGGGTGGAATAGCTACTTTAAACTTCCTCTTTTCATAGTTAGTTTTGAACTGTTAAAACAAAATAAAAGAAAGAAATTCTGTGAATCACAGCAGACAAAGGCTGAAATCACAATTTAAATTAACAATTACAGTCGTATGATATTTCAATTCTTTGCATAACATTTCTAGGTAAAATGTACTGTGATGAAGACCTGGCTTTCCTGAAAGCAACAAAAATCCATATTAACTTCAAGAGCTAAAACTTCACCTTTAGCTACCAGGACTCATTTTCTCATAAATATGTCGCAGTCAAAGATGCAGATTTGTCCTGCTCCTGAGTTTTGTGACAAAGTTATTGATTCTTAGTTTACATTTTTATAAATTGCTATTTTTCCCAACAACAAAATTCCAGCTGTTAAGTAAATGGGTCTTTTTTGGCACAGCTAAAATATTTTCATGTGCTCTGGAGTTTCTTTATTTGTTCATCTTTTTGAATTTATAATTCAAATAATTAGACCGAAGCTAACTGAAATACAACATACCTCTTTTTTCCTTTACTATGTCAAAGCCATTAGTTTATTTTGCAGTACAAGTCACCACTTCTCTTAATTAAGAAAAGTATTTCTCTTTAAATGGTTCCATTATGGAACAGACAAATCAATTTCAAAACCTCAAACCCCAAATGTCTGCTTTTAAAAGCAGTCTTTCACCCCCTAATATTTTTCCAAAGAGAAATATACATCCTGGGTATTTTTATCTGGGCTCAAAAAGCCCTGCAGGTCTGTGCTGATTAAATTCCGTCAAACACAAACAATGTTAAATTTTACTAGTAAAATATTTCTTATGTGACTCAGGATGTTAATTATCCCATTAAAGCAGCTGGTTATTCTGGAAGGTTATTCAGCAACTTTGGATTTTTATTCCTTTGCAACTACCAAAAAAAGACAAATATTAAGAGCTGTTGTATCATTAGTGATATCTGGAGATCACTGCATACTCCAAAAGTATTTGTGTGAAATGAAGTACTTAGCACTAAGATGGGAAACCTGAATCATCACCTTTCAACACTGATCTCATTTTTTTCTACGCTGGAATAGTTTTTATGCACTCCTTCCACGTATCTGATGTATCCCCCTGAATGCTCTGTCTTTCAGAATGTCACATAAAACTGCTTAAAAATGATTTATGAAAAGTTTCTGTATAATATGTAGCAGAACACATCTCCATGAAGGTCAAATATACTTGAGTTTTGAATGAAATTTACTTAAAATCTTTTAAGATTTGGGCTGTAGTTAGAGAAGTAATCTGAGCTGTTTGAACAGTTGGCTGACAAAGAAAAGCCTGGTTTCACTTTCTCACCCACTCACACCCAACCTGTGATAATTCTTGTTTGATGTCTTAGTGAGCTGATTCTACTTTTTAAATTGGCAGAAAAGTTACTAAGCAAAAAAGTGGCCACTTTTCAGGTGAAAGCTATGCAGGTGAATCAGCTCTCACCGACTTCTCACAGAGAAGGAAAAATCACTGAGACTGGAACTACACAACTGGGGAAGGAGGGCTGGGATTGCCTCTTTAGGTGACAGGTACTAGGAGTGTAAATGGAAATGTAATATAAGTGCTCAACAAAGTGTTTTTAATTCGGTTTTGTCATGAATGTTAAAACACTGGCTAGCATGTTCCTTTTTTTTTTTTTTTTATCTACAGGTATGGTAATTGTGTTATATGTGTATTTTTATTACTGTTTTTCAGTAGGAAAAAAAACTTAGGTGCAGATTTATTAATGCAAATATCTGAAGGGTGTAACCATGCTGGACTTGCAGGCATACTAGTTTAGACAAATGTAGAAGAGCAAGCTGTTTAATGAGGTCTGGAACAATGAAGCCTGGAATTAAAGCCTAATCTCCTACGAAATTTCCTACTCGTTTCCCACTTTCCCTAGCACATCACAACTGCTTTGGTCCTGACTCTTCTCTGTTACCCTCAGGTCCTAATCTCATTCCTACCTATTTGACTAGGTCAAAAGTACATGTGGTGCAGCTGTTCAGCAGTGCTGGATGTGCCTGACTGGCTGCTGCCTGTTGGAACAAGCCACCAGCTATGTCATAAACTGCTTTTCCTTCAGCGGAAGCACAGTCTTGATTTGCCTGAGAATTGCATCCCTCATGCCAAATTATGTTGGAATTGGCCATGGTGCTCAACAATTATGGCAGGGGGCTGAGAAAACGTTGGGCTTTACAGGGGAGAAAGCACAATCACATGAAGTTTCTTACCTTTAAAACATAAGTTAGAAATAATTTTAGGTTGTAACAAGCATACTCCTACATTTTGTGCTCATTCTGGAATTCTGTCACAGAAGGAACATGCTTCTAATTCTTTATTAGTTAAGTTTCTTTAGGTATAATATGGATTTTAGGACCTCACTTAGGAAAGACCTTTTCCATTTCAGCTACTAGACTGGTACACAGAGATGTAGATCTTATCTGTTAACTCACCTTATTCATCAGACTTAAGTATTCAGAAATACTCCTAGGGAGAAGAGTCTTTCTGGAACCCTTTCCAGAGAAGTAGAGAAACAATCTATTCAGCGTGAGATTCAAAATGGTATCCTAAGCAACAGGAACCAGAGCAACTTTATTTGGTCTGGAATATTTCCTTGAGCTGGTCTTTCTTTCATTATAGCTGAATGAGCTCAAGGAGAACTATGTGGATGTGTCTGTCTTCTTGTGCCCAAACCTGTCTATCAAAAGTCATGAGAAGTTTGCTGGTGAAGGAAAAGAAATCAAGGAAAACCAAATACAGGAAATGCAAAGGAGGTATCCAATAAGAAAAAAAGTGTAGATCAAGCTTTGCTCTTATTACTGCTTTTTAAAATGACAATAAAGGGAAAACACAAGATTGCTTGACCTTCACAAAACATATTTGCTGTGTGTGAAACGGTGGAAAGACCAACTGCTTATAGGAAATGACCGGATAAAAGACCACCTTCAAGATGCTAGAAAATGTTTTGAAATAGATGAGGAAATAGCAGTGTTGACTATTACTGTTCTGCAGAGCAACTGGCAGCAAAAGATAATTTTGTGAGCTTTTCTGATGTTCCTATTTTCAGCAGATCTCTATCTCAGTAAGAATCAGAGTTATTAGCTGTTCATGTAGCTCAAACTGAGAGTTTAATGTCACATTGTGATTCTGCTGATCCTTGTTCCTTTTCAACATTCAGAAATGGAAGAAATTAGACAAAATAAAACTGCTCATTAAGATGTCAGAAGAGAGACTAGAGCTCCACACACTGATAGTATGTGATGGGCTAGACATCATCACTGAAGTCCTGTAATTTCTGAGGATGTTTGGTGTATCATGTCTCCAGTCAGAGATATTTTTTCCTGGTAAGATTTTAGACGCAAAATACTCATGATCTTTCCTTAAGTTCATGCGTAGGGAACAGTTGAAGAGCAAGATAAATATTATTTGAACACATTAATTTGAATACCTTTCTATGAACAACCTTATCTGCAAAAAATAATGCATTTCTGGACTTTTTTTTTTTTAAGACATGGTGGTAATGAACAACTTACAAACAACTTTAAAATTAATTTTAATTAAGTTGGCTCATTATGAAATAGACAATACATTTTTATTGCATAATCTAATGAATCAGTTGTTTACATTTTGATTATTGTGTTGTTTTCATTTGTGATACAATATAGCCACAGTCATTTGAGTTGGATATATCGAGGGACTTTTGAAGAAGCAATATTGTAACATGACAGTAGCACACTCAGGCGGTTAATTTGCAGAGAAGGTAATTGCACAGGTAGCTGTTCTGAAAACTCAAAAATCACTGTAGTAATTTACTTTGAGATAATGTAATTAGCACTGTCTGTGCTAAATCTGTACAATGATGCTATGTTTAGTGAAATAAGATTTTAAAAGCAACAAGTTTGCTTAAATGCAGCCCTAAAACATTAAAAGAAATGAAAAGAAGGCAGTAGTATTCTGTCTTCCTGATTATTTTTTTCTTTGCTTTCCATATGGACATGTGTGAAAGCATTCTAAATTTTCTGCAGAAGAGCTGATGACACAAGTCATCAGTCAAACTTATCATGAGGAATAGACAGCATATATCATTTAGTGTTCATTTCTGAATGTGTGATTAATACTTCCGATACTCTTGATGAGGGCAATTTCAGGGAAGAATATGTAATTAGAAATAGCTCAGAAGAAATGCAGTCATCAGGCGAAGTTCTTCATTCCACCCACGGCATCAAATCCCACCTATTCACAATAGAATGACTCTCCCCAAATTGTTAGACTTTGTTTCTCTTTAGATCCCAAATTCACTCGTTTTTCTTTCGTCTTTCAATAGAGCCCAGAGCACAGCAGGAAGAACAAGCAGTTAAGAAACAGTATCTGCTTAATAAGCAGACTTCTGCCCACTGCTCAGCCCCAGGCTAGACAGCATTTTTGAATTTAGCAAAGAGAAATGAAGAAAGAATGGCCAGAGCTGAAAGATAAATCCAAAGATTTCTTTAGATGTCCCTAAACTGGGGGTGAATGCAGGGGCACAGAGGAAATTTTGACCAAAGTAGTCTAGTTTCAGGTAAGTGTGGAATACTTATCTGCAGTCAATCTAACTATATTCTTCTGTTACTGATAAAAATCACAAAAGCCTTACATGATCAGTGCATAGTGAAGATCACAACACGTCACATGGAAATAAGCAGCATCAGGAAGTGTGCTGTTTGGATTAACAAAGCTGCTCTTTAACAATCAGCCTGAGAAAGCTTTGTTACTCAAAGAGTTCTTCGCCTCAGTCTTCACTGTCTGGCCATCTGGCTTCCCACATCTCTCAAGTCGTTGAATCTCCAGGTGGAATTTGGAGGAGCAAAGTTCCTCCCAGTGTAAGCAAAGAGAAGGTTTGAAACCACCTGATGAAACTGAATGGGAGGCTATGGGATCTCACAACATGCGTTCCAGGGTCTGGAGGGAACTGGCTGGTGTTGCCAAACCACTCTCTATCATGTTTGAAAAGTCATGGTAGTCATGTGAAATCCCTGGTGACTGGAAAAAGCGAAAAATCTTCAGGAAAGAAAATGTTCAAAGAAGGAGAAGGAGAATGAGAAGAAATAGCAAGGGGAGACAGCTTCGTCTCACAGGTTTGTTAGGAAAGTAAAACCAGGAAAGGGAATCCAAAGGATGAGGAACAGTTGAAAATTTAGGAAGATCTTTCCCAGATATATCCTAAGGTCCCAGTTTCCTTAATGACTACTCTTCTCCAAGCAGCAATCCTATAAAAGCTTTTCCATCTAGAAGCCCTCTCTACCTTGGTTACTCTCTCCCCACAGTTCCATTTAATTCTGCACGTTTCAGTGGGTTCCAGTAAAAGTCTCTGACAGGAAAGAAACCTGCCCTAAGAATGTTGTAAGACAGAATGTGCACATCTGATCTACCAAAAGATGTGATTTGAATTCTGAATGCATATTCCAGAGGTGGTTTTCAGGTGTGTGAAGCTGTGGATCAGTATTACACCTTTGACTGTGGACAACTGTGAGTGTATATGTACAGTGTGTTTTGTGTTTGGGCCAGCCAACATCTGGTTATAGAACCAGATTAGTGCCAGATGGATCATCCTTCTTCAAAAGTCTTCTGAGAAAAATATGAAAAAGTGGATGGAAACTTTTGAAAAGAAAGTTATGGGGTCAGATGTACAAAATCATCTGGATACCTAGCAATCTTACACGTACTCGTAAACTACTTTTTTAGTTTAACAAATCTGCTATAACAAAATAACTTTTACTTAAAAATGTAGGATTTGGTACTGAATTCAAATACGTAAAAGTATCAGTATGACAGATTTAAAATCCTGGTATTTCAGTAAGTGTAGCTGTTGCTGAATGTCAGTAAAAACTTTCACTAAACATTTCCTGGTTTTCAAACTACTTTAGAAATCTCCTTAAGCTGTAAAGCACATGAGAAATACAATACACTTAATGCAAACAGAATCTGCAGGACATCTTTAATTAAGAACATACATTTAGAACTGCTAGTCACCGAGTCAAGTTTCCTGTTGCCATAGGATACTTTATGAAAAGAATTTTTTTAAGCTGTGTGGTAAAACTGTTGAAGTGCTCCTATGACTCCTAATTGAAGACTTTTCCAGGACCTCACCTGTAAGTAATAGAAGGTTAAAAACCTTACCAACTCCCGCTCTAAATTCAGTAATGCAGATTTCTCTTTCTTTTCGCATAAACATTTTTCTTTATCTTACTCAGCTCTGTTGCCAGTTTGGTTTTGTACTTGAAGAGTTTCTAAATCAGTATCCTCTTTGCGTTGTGTATCCTCTTTATACGTTGTGTTCTTTCAATAATTCCAATAAAATAATATAATAATAACTCCTCTCTCCATTGTGTTAATTCAATCTATGAATGAAAAAGCTGAAGATATTCAGTATTCTAGATGGTCACATTACTCCAGCTTTAGTTTCTGTCTTGGTGTTCTGTCACCAATATATATGTCTAATATATCCTAGAGCTGAATTAGAGGAGGATTTTTTTTTTTTTGTCTTTTTGATGGTAACTTGCTATGTCAAAGTAGAAATTACTGTTAATTTCTAAATGTTTATTTCACATGTGATGGAGAGCTACAAGGAGATAACCAAACATGCCAATGCAATGTCATTTTGTTGCTTTGACTCCACAGTATTGCAGTGTGCCAGTGAAATGCCACCTTTTGTGGCATTTGTCACATATCTCAATACAAAGTGCTTGGACTTTCTTGTCATCTGTAAATTTAATTGTGTGCATCTTATGGCAATGTCATTCACAAAAATATCAACTGAAGTATGCCCAGTCTTCCAGCAACTTCCATTGCTATCTCCACAAATTTTACAATTCTTACAATACTCTTATCCCCTACTCAACTATTTCACTCTCCTCATATCAAAAACTTTTGTCAGAAGACTAAAGAAATGTGATACATTACCTTTCTCTGCCACAGAAGAACAAAAAACCAAACCAAACCAAAAAAGGCAAAAGAGAAAACCACAATCAACAAAAAAAAAAAACAACCAAAAAGCCAACCAACCAAGCAAAAAATAAGTGAAAATCAAAACCAAATCAAAACAAAGAAAAGAAAAGGGAAATGAGCAATATCATGGAAAAAAGATGGTACAATCTCTGTTTCGGATATCAGTGGGGTTTTATTGTTGGTTGGGGGTTTTTCTGGTGTTTGGGTTTTTTTGTGTGTGTTTTTGTTTTGTTTTGTTTTGTTTGTTTGTTTGTTGTTTTGTTGGGTTTTTTTGTTGGTTTCTTTTTTTTATATCCTTCAGTATAACTGAGATCAAGCTAATGGCTTGTTATCTGCTTAAATCAATTCCCAAATCCTTCTGAAACTGCAATCTGAAAGACACTTTGGTTGCTTTCAAGAGCTATAGATAATAACTTCCCAGCTTGAGAGATTTATGAAAAATAGTTGCTGCTAGAGCTGTAAATTAATGCCCTAATTATTTCATTGTTTTGAGATAAAGATCATATCATTCCTGTACTTTATTACATTAATTATTTGAATTTTTTTCCTAGTTTAAATATAAACTTTTGTATTTCCATACTGTTCTTTTGCATCACTCTACTGAGGTCATCAACATCCTGGCTGAAGACAGAGGCATAGCATTTATTAGTTTTGGACTTGGGTCTGGTTAGTCTTTAATCTTTAATCTAGAAATCTTTAATGCAGGAATTCACTGCTTTTTACTGATTTCTGTTTATATAGCCAAAGATAATGTTACAATTTCTTTTCAATTCTTCTGCAAGATGTAACTCAGCTGGACTTTGGAAAGTATCTACTTTATCCTCTTACTTCTTGACCTCCACATTTCATCTTTTCTTTATTGTTACAGCAGTAACTGGCGAATAACAGTTCAAGGTTGTCTGGGAGGTCAATATGAAGTAATTAGAATATAGAAACACACATTACAGGTTTCACTAAATATATAATGTCATCCTTTAAAAAAAAAGAATGTAGCTGGTTACTACTATTTTCTTTGTAGAAGAGCTAAGGTTAAGGCCAGAATAATGGTAGAATTTAGGAAGCAACATAGAAAAAGCACTCCTATGAACTCCTACCATAGGTGACAGGAAGTCCCCCCCAACTTGCTTTTGTTTTTCATGTCCACGACATGTTTCTTTCTGTTTTGAATCTATGCATGTTCCTCACATGACATTCTTGAACGTCTTCCAGTCTTTGTGCAGATGGTGCATATCTCAGTATCTCCCAGTTTAACATAACACTGTTTTTGAAAAGCAAATTCTGTACTTTGTGACTTCAGTGAACCCTTCTGCAGACTTAAGAATTTGACATTTTGAAAAAACCTATTTTCTGATTTGTCAAACCAGGAGTGTTTTCTTCACTTCTCATAGCAAGTACTATTGTCTCAATATGACTAAAAACAAAGCACAGATTTGGTTGATTTAGTTTGGGGCTTTTTTGACGGCTGACAGCATACATAAGTTGTGTTTCTGCTCTAAGTATGTGATACTCCTAAAACAAATCCTATTACATTTCACTTTCTTACTTTGTTGTGATTTCTTTGGAAATAACAACACATTTTTACCTGTTTAAAGCAAGCTTCCACCAGATTTGGAGGGAACATATTTCTGTGAAAAAGAAACAAAATAACATGAGAAGTGATAATACTCCAGTAATATTTTAAGTAAGGGTGCAGCTTATAAATGAATTAAAGAATTGACCAGCTAATTTTTGAAGGAATCCTTAGGCAAATATATAATTATTGTATACAGTGGGTAGAGCTTTGTATATAGCATTGGCCTGGTTAGCTTTATCAGGACAAAATGCAGCAGGATTGGATAGATCCTGGCAACTGGAATCTCTGTATCTAGCGCTGTATAGCAGGTCTGGTTATGGAGCAGTATATTAGCTAAATTACCAAATGTACAAAGCTCTGTGGGACAGTGCTTTTAATTTCATATTTATTAATGCTTTATGAATCCATGGTAATAAATAATTTAATAATATTTAATGCATTTCTAGTTCTCAATTTTTGCAGTCACGTAGCCTAGTACTTCATGACATTTATCATTCTGTTTAGTCTTGCTGTGATTAAAAAATAAATCTCTCTCAAGTTTGAGTATTCCATAATAAAAAAACATACACATATAATTACATATGTGTGCATACATTTTTTACAGATGGGAGTTTGTTTCTTTACTTTCCAGAATGGTGCATTTCTGAGGCAATTAGAAGCAGCCTAACTGAATAAATCTTGAGAAATCTGAGTGCAAACCTCTTCATGGGTCTTTCTAAAGTCCCCCTTCCTGGCAGCATGACTCTTGGAGGCCTTTCTCCATGTCTCTGGCTTCTCCAAAGGGGTTAGTGGAACACAAAATTTTGGTGGCTTTACCTGTGGAAAAGCTCCCGAGTTCAAAACCTCAGCTTCCCTCCTCCCTGTGACATATTAGGTCTATAAAAGAGGTATTGCAGAGTCTCTGAGCAAGGAGAAAAAACGATTTTACATCTGTGCCCCTCTATTTCAAGCATTTTACTTGCCTGTTCCTGGAACTTGTTTCCCATTCATACAATTTAACAAGTTGATTAGATGCACCCAGATTGGCAGCTACAATTCAAAATTAAAATTAATAACTAAATCAGGGATTCAAGTGAAGTGAGAAAACTGTTGAAAGCTGTAAGTAAAGAAAAGCAGAGGAATTTGGCAATAGGGATTGTGCTACGGAAGGAGGAAAAAAGACCCATGCATATAGTAGAACAGAAGTCTTTCTTTTGTGTGTGAAAGAAAGAATATTTCTTTGAAAATTAAAAGCAGCTTCTTCCCCTGCAACAGTTTGATTTGGAATTAAATCTATTTTGTGGCATTGTAGAGTTGTCATGGGTTAAAAAAGGAGATATTAAAAATAGAGATATTGGTATCACACAGCTGAAAGAAATTTGGTAACTTTATGCAGTCACTATCTAAAATGCTCTACTTTTGTTCTCTGTGAATCTAAATATTACTGTCATTGCTATTGGTACAGAAAATGTGCAATATCATAGGCATACCTGATTAAATCAAGAAAGGCATCTGCTGCTGTCACTTGCACAATTTTGCCTTCTCTGTGCATGTTTTCTTTCGTACCTTTCCCAGGGTGGATGATGACCACAATGATTATACCAATCAGTACAGCAATGATCGTAGTGCTCATGTAGTAGACTACTGCTCGGACTCCCATCTTCCCTGATGCTTTACTATCCAGGGCAGCAATTCCTAGTAAATTTAAGCACAATGAGATTCACCGGACACAGCTGTGAGCAAAGAGCACAAATTAAGCACAATGAAAACTGTTTTGTGGGAAGAGGTTTGATGACCAGTACATTTAAAGCTACCCATGGCAAGCTGTCTCTCTCTATTGCAGCTCATACAACTACTGTCTTCCAATTCCACCCCTAATGCCTGTTGTTACATAATTTTTTATTACAAGAGTTACAGCTTTCTGTTCTCTTTCTCTTTCCATCAGATGCATTCTTCTTCTTAAAATGCCCCATTGCTCCTTCTCATTAAAATTTCCAGTAGTCAGTTACTTCCCCATACGTCATTTGGAGGGATGTGCCATCTGTCTCAAAGCAGTTCTGATACTTCTTGTTGGAATCAAGCTTTCAAAGTGAAGAATGAAAAAAGAGGTCCGAAATGGATCTCTTGGCTTTATTATCTCCTACTCTGTGGAACTGCCTAACCCATACTTCCATGGACTGCCCATACATATACGTAGATGCCATCCTTGAACATATAAAATACAGTGAAAGCTGCCACCTTCTGCTCTGGGTGTCTGTCTCAGAGGAGAAAGCATTTAAAATATATCAACAGGACTGCAGGAATATAAATAATACAGAAATATAAAACTAGAATCATGACCTGGCAAAACTAAATGTTTTCTCAAACAATTGTGGATATATCATACCGTCTGTCTTCTAAAGGAGGAAACACACGTTACTGGAGTAACAGTGAAAGCACTCTAGTCACTCATGTAACTTAGACCAAGACTGTGTTCCAGGCTCTGATTGAATCTTCAAAGTATAAAACCAATCACGTGCTTCATACTTACCCTTTCATTTCAGCTAGTGTTTGCCTGCCCTATTGGCAGAAACCATGAGAGTCAGTAAGATCTGTACCCTCAAAAGGAATTGCGAAGGGAGGTCACTTGGGTTCACACCCCAAATTGCCTGGTTTATGTGTGCCATTGCAGTGGAAGAACAAAGCGTTACTGGTACAGTAAGAAACTGAAAATGGGCATCCAACATTTGAATCACTTGATCCTTCATTTCTCTGTTCAGCTTTTCCATCCGTAAAACCGGATAATAATGTTCATGGTAAGTTAATGTTTCTGTTTTGAAATTCTGTGAGGAAAATGGTAAATACTAGCAAGTAATTACTAGTTTTCTTATCTTTACAAACAGGAAGTAAGTCCTGTAGCCCTCTTGTTGGTGGATGGAAGATCAGGGTGTTTTTTAGAATCCTCAAAATAATGTAAATATAAAATAGTGCAAATATTATTAAGCAATGCAAAAAATAAAATTACTAATTTTTTGAGAACTTCAGATCTGCTACTGAATTGCACAATATTTACCTCAGACATCATTTGTTACAGATTTTTTTTAAAAGAGTCAAAATTAAAATGAAATGTAATTTGCAAAATGAAAAAATATTGCTTGCATACTAGTCCAGTCAATTTCATCTTCATTTATTGTAATTGCTTTTTTTTTGTGTTCTTATTTACTTTTTCTAAAGTAGCAACATTGGCCTACGTATTTTTTCATTTTAGCTCAGACCAGTTTCAAACTTGTTTTAAACGTCCTGAGCATGGAAGGTTAACGTATACAGTTTAGAAGGAATGTCTGGAAACACACAGATGTTGAATCAGTCAGTTCCCAGTATTCTGCCCTTGACAGGTAATCGATTAAGGACCAGAGGCTGAGCACTGTCAGTCTTAGAGGATTCACAAGCACACTGAGCCTTATCTTTTTTCTTTTTTACTCCACACTTGATACTAGGTTGAGTCTCCTATACCCCAAAAATCCTTAGGGGTCAGTGTGGGGCATATCTTGCCAATAAAGATTGCTGTGTTGAAGGATTAGAGCTTGTGATCCTCTTTCTGCCTTGGACTGATTCTGGGTCAGAGTGGTGAACCACGTGCAAGCGGTGTGTCATGGGGGCAAGAGTCATGCTCTGGTCTTTGTAAGCTGCTTTCCAGCCTGGTTTCCTGTTGTGGACTCTGGCTGTGACTACATGGCTTCTTATTTTAGGTTGCTCAGTCTCACTCCTGCTCTTGCTATCATAGAAATTATTTCTCAACTTGAACATAAGGAACAGCAATTCCTCTCCTCTTGAGCTCTTACTGCTCATGGTATGTATAGCAGAGAGCATTCAAAGCAGAGGGACAACAGGTCTAAGTATGAACAAAAGGTGTATGAGAAGGAAGCAAATGCCCACCTCTGAGAGCCCTTACTGGGGGGCTGCTGGGCAGCCTTCCCTCCCACTGTAGTTAATGGGAACTCAGGGAACTGCAAAAGGCTCCAGCATATAAAAAAAAAAAGGAAAAAAAAAAGAAAAATAATTATCTAAAAAATGTTTTTAAATTTGTTTTTAAAACACAAGAAAATGAAATGGGTTGTTTTCTTTGCATTTTAAGATGTTGACAAGATTCTTTAGAACTGAATAGGACTCTGGAAGGGTCCCCAAAGCTTTCATGTGTCACAGAGCATTGTATCCTCAGTGTGTCTTTTCACAGTCAGCCAGCAAAACTCCCATTGTCCCGCGGGAGATGTATGTGCCCCTTTCATCCCGCTCGCTCGCTGCCCTCTCCTCCACACGCTGCTGGCTCCAGCACCTCTGCCTTCTCTCTTCCTCTCCCCTCCCCTTCCCCAGGGGGCCTGGGAAACTTTGCTGTGCCACTGGTCCCCACGCACAGGGATGCCTTGAAGTTGTCAAGGTGATCTGGAGCAGAGCCCCTGTAATTTCTCCCAGCGTGTGCGCTCACACAACATGAATGGGAATGATTTTTTAAGTGTGGATGGGGAGGGGGGGAGGCAGGGAGGAAGGAAGGGAAGAAAAGAAAGAAGGGGGCAGGCATAAGTCTGTAAAACTGCAAACAAACGGAAACCCTTATCCCTGTCCTCTCCCTTCATCTACTCTTTCCCGCTCTTGAGAGGTAACACTGTGGATGAAATAAAGACATGACAAGGAGTTTTCCAGCGTGTCAGGGCACAAAGCAAAGCACTACTTTGTTCTCTAACAAAGACGTTAGAGAAGAAATGAAAATACTTTAGGATGTAGAAAAGGCAAGGAGAAAATAAGTATGTAATTTTAAAAGAAGGAGAAAGAGAGAGAAAGGATGCAGGGAAAAGGAGAAAAAAAATCTAGTTAAGGTAATGTTAAAAATTCTGAATTGTTAATCTGGTAGTTCTGATTGCTCACGAGACTTGATCACAGTTCTGCAAATTAGCATGAATTAATTATTCTATGAACCTTCATGAATAGCAATTATGACTAGTTTTACCAATCCAGAATTGCTGCTATTGTTTTTAACTTTCCTTACTTTGGATGCATGATGCATGTCACCTATGTGTGATCTTGGATTATACTAGACCACACTAACGCAAAGGGATGGTACTGTACTCCTCAGAAAGATCAAAGGTAAAATATACTTAGCATGTTTTCTTTAGAAAAAAATTAAGCCAATAACATCTTTGAATTGGCTTGCTCAAGAATAAATTCAAAGGAGTTGTTTTAAAAGCTGAAATGCAGAACCTACCCTAAAAGTCCTGTAACTTCACAATACTTTCTCCCACTGATCAGCTCAACTACATCAACTGATTTTTTGCAGAACAGTCCAACCTCCTCAAGCCAGGAGCTATTTTAGTCTGAGATTTGAGTTTATTCACGTGCTTACTTTTGCTGCTGCAGTACTTAAGAGTTTCTGAGTGTGTTATTTTCTAAAAAAAAAAAAAAAAACAACCAGGAGTATACATATTTACACAATTAGATCTAACGTGCTTATTTACCACAACAGTAACTGGTCAGCAGCTGGTATGACTGAGGCTCTATTTCTGTGTGTAAACTCCTATTCAGCAAAGCATTCTTGGGCTTATATTTGGCCAAAACATCAATCACTAACTAACATAGTTTGACAGATGAGAGCCCATAACTAGCAGTTTTTAGATAGGATCCAAAGTAAATAGTATCCCACTGAAGAACTCGGAAAGTAGCAAGATTCATTTTCTTTTGCTTGTCCTAGAAAAACAGTCACTACTTAGGATTGATCCTAGTACCTTCCATGATTTTTTTATTTCTCGGAGCAAACAAGACTGTCACTGGGGGAGAGGGGGTGGATATCTTACATATGTGTAAGATATGCACGTGTACAATTTCAGATTGAAAACAGTTGAAATGCTCAGCCACCATTTTTCATATTTCAAGTCCCTGTTTCTGAAATATTTTTGCTGCCCTTTAAAAACTTTTAGAAAAACTAAGTAGCTGATGTGTTTTTTGCCTTCCTGCACTAAAATTCTTGTGTTTGTAACAGAATCTAACATTTTGCCCACAATGTTTTTAACTTTTGGTTTCCTTAAAATTACTTTTGATGCAATGAATGATGAAAATTTTAAATACAGACTAGTTCAGGGGGAAGGGGAAAGAGAAATGCTGATTTCTTCTCCCTAGTATCCAGTCACAGGGCAAGTAGAAACAGAGGAGGAGGTCCAGTCTGCATCTTTAGAAACATTTCTTTCCAGACAGGGTGGTTGCCCACCTTCTCTAAAACAGGATTCCTGGAGAGGTGGCTGATGACCCCAGCCTGTCAGTGTTTAAGAGGCCAATGCCCTTAGTAACTTTAATTTTTGATCAGCCCTGAATTGATCAGGCAGTTGGATTGGATGGTCTTTGTAGGCACCTTCCCCCTGAACTATTCTGTATTTAAAATTCCTCAGGAAGCTACAGAGAGCAATGAGGTCACCCCTCAGTCTCCTTCTCCTTTGGACAAGCCCAAAGTCCCCCCTTACTCCTCACAGGACAGTAGTAATCCTGCTCAGTAGAAAAGGGACTGTGGGTTCAGAACCCTGGTGCAGGCACTTGGCTGAGGAGTCACTGCTGCAAGGGTTCCATCTGTGGGCACAGGACTGAACACCTCTAAGTCAGAATTCTGCCAACATGTGGCATTACGCTGATGAAAATGCATACAATAATGAACAGTTCTGAATGTGTCCATTCTTGCCTAGTCATACATATTGACTTCCAGAAATAAAACAGAGAGGATTTCTATGATGACGAATTCTTTTCTTATTCAGCTTATTAGAAATGAATTGGTGGCACTTCCTTGCTAATGTAGATTTTTATATAAATTCCCTTTAGATGTTTTGTACTAAGTCTTTAAAAACAAAACATTATGAACAGAGCATCTTTTTATTCCTAATTATTTCCCTGTTTACTTTTTACGGTCTCTTCATTAGGAAATTGCAGTTGCTTGTTAAGGACTCCTATGGTGGAACAGCAATAATGGCAACTGTTGACTCAGGAGTGTTGCCCTAATTTTGTTTCTTTAAGGTTGTCTTTCACTCTCCTAATGAACCAGTCTCAAATGGGCTACTCCCACCCCGTACACCCGCTAAGCACTGTGTGATGAGTAAACTCTCAGTGTGAGACCGTGAGAACAATCCCTTTTGTGTATGTTGATGAGGATTTGTGGAAATGAATAACACTGTGCAAGGTCACGGTAAAATATGCTGACAGAAAATTTGTAAGGAAAAGCAATAGTTAGGTAAAGACAGTGGAAGTTATTGCCTAAGATTAATTAGCATGATTAAGCTCTAAAGCTTTATTCTCAGAGCAGCTGAGCATGTCCTGTGTGGTGCTTAGCAATCCCAGAAAACAAAAGTTAAATTTAAGCTTTGACAATTGTACCCTTCACAATATCACGTACAAATTTAATCCAAACTCTAGACCACTATTTTTAATAGCACTAGAAGTAGTAAAATTACAAAGAAAAAAACATAATTACATTTTCAAAGGACTATATAAATTGGTGAAGTTAATTAATATTAAATCAATACAGCTAATGACTTCCTGAAGCCACACAAAATACATGTCTGAAATACAGCTCTGTATGCCTTTTTACATGAACTGATGGGGTAAGCTGCTCCCAAATCTCAGTGTAACTTATCTTTATATGAATAGGAATATTTAGATAATTTTTTTTTTCTGGTTCAAATCTCTCACAGGAAAATTAGCAGTTGTATTTGATCCAAAATTACATGACCGTGAATAAGCCAAGCTGACTAATGAAACCCATGGCTGGGATATAGTAATGCAATTCAAAGAGCCAATTAAATGGCTGAGAATGGCTCCTAAATGACTAGTCTTGCCCCCACAGCTTAATAGTCCTGCCCATCCTTGCTACAAAAAAACTATTAACTTTGGGTTTTGTAGGGTTAATTCTTCTGTTTCTCATTTTCAATCATTTCAGAATTCTGTCACGTGAACCCAGAACTTTTACAGGGGAAGCAGAAGGAAATAGTGTCTGGAGCAGAAAACAATTTTGGCATTAGTCTGTCATTACTTAAAGTTGGCTGTATTGGTTAAGTCCATCCTCTGCTCTTTGTCAGGAGCACTGCTAAAGCAAGTAAGCATTCTTTAATTCCTCCTGCTTATCTTTAAGCTGCCTTTGTTCTCAAATGGTAGCTGAGCAAACACCATCCAGCATCTGATGACAAGAATCTGGTGATGCAAACTGACAATTGTACTCTTTCCGTTGGTCCCATACTTCCTGATGCAAACACACCAGCAAATAAATGTAATGTGTGCTAGCTTCAAATTTATTTCCTCTATCTGTTTTTAGCTCTTGTTAAGGGAAAACATGCTGTAAATGACTCTGTTACTTCATCTTTCATCCTGTTGCACCTGCTCTTTTAGCCACACTTTATTGTCAGGAGAATGTTCACAAAATCGTGGTAAGATAATGTCCGAACATCACTGACGGGTAAAAACTGAAGAAGCCCAAATAATCTCTAGTGGCTTTACAGTGATTTTTACCTTTCGGTTAGCCATGAATAATGGAAGACCATTTTGTTGTTATTCATCACTGATACTGCTCTTTCAGTGGAATAACTTCACTTCATGAAACTGTTTGGCTTCAATGCATCAAGATTAATTGCTATGTTATAAAAAATATGGTAGTAATCCACGCTGGAAAGTATTTCCTGGGCCATCAAATCTAGCATTCTAATATTGCAGGCAAATATATTCCACAGAATTGGTTAAAAATTTACTGAGCTTGAGTTTCAAACCAGCAACTATTTTTACCCTACTTCCCTGTTAGGGTATTCCACAGCCTTGCTCTCTTCTTACTTGGCTTATTTTGGTGCACAAACCATTTGATTGGTCAACCACCCCAGCTCTGGATGGAGATCAGGGACAAGGGTATCTCTCAGAGACCATCAGTGTTTAATATCTTCATTAACAACGTGGACAGTGGGATTGAGTGCACCCTCAGCAAATTTGCAGATGACACCAAGATGAGTGGTGTGTTTGACACACCTGAAGGACAGGATGCCATCCAGAGGGACCTGGACAAGTTCAAGGATTGGGCCCATGGGAACCTCACGAGATTCAACAAAACCAAGTGCAAGGTGATGCACCTGGGTCGGCGCAACCCCCAGTATCAGTCCAGGGTGGGGAATGAACAGACCGAGAGCAGCCCTGCTGAGAAGGAATTAAAGAGTGCTGGTGGGTGAGAGGCTGGACAAGTGCAAGTAAAAGAGGCATGACCAGCACACTGAGAGAGATGATTTTCCCCTTCTACTCTGCCCTCATGACACCCCACCTGGAGCACTGCATCCAGCTCTGAGGTCCTCAGCACAAGAAAGATGTGGACTTGTCACAGCACATCCAGACAAGGCCACAAAGATATCAGGGGATGGAGCACCTCCTCTATGAGGACAAGCTAAGACAGTTGGGGTTCTTCAGACTGAAGAAGAGAAGGCTCTGGAGAGACCTTATAGCACCTTCCAGTGTTTAAAGGAGGCCTGTAAGAAAGATAGGGACAGACTTTACTTTAGTAGAGTCTGCTGATTTAGGACAAGGGGTTGTGGTTTTAAAGTAAAAGAGGGTGGATTGAGACTGAATACGAAGAGGAACTTTTTTACAGTGAGGGAGTTGAAACATTGGAACATGTTGGCCAGAGAGGTAGAGGCTGCCCCTCCCTGAAAATATTCAAGGTCAGGCTGAAGGGGGCTCTGAGCAACCTGATCTAGCTGAAGATGTCCCAGCTGACTGCAGGAGGTTGGAAAAGATGACCTTTAAAAGTCCCTTCCAACCCAAACCATTCTATGATTCTTCCCTTAAAATTCTTCTGTCGCTGTGAGTCAGTGAGGGCAGTGAAGAATGTGATAAACCTCCCCAGACTTGAAAGCGCAAAGCTAAAACATTTATAGAAAACAAAGTATAACATTTTCTGGTAAAATAAGTAAATATTGTACACTTGGATGGTGCATCTACTGAATGTTAGTGATGTTTATGTTACTACATGAAAACTCCTGCATGATTACGCTCTACGGTTCCGAGAAGTATAGTTAACTTGCTGTTCAGGTTTGCAATATAACAGGATACATTTGAAGAAACAGCAGGAAAGTACATTTCCTGAAACTCACATCTGCCTGAGAAGGACCCTGCTGTGGGGCTGTTGAGATACTCATTTAACTCTTCACATTATTCCATCTTTTGCTCACAGTATTGGAATGTGACAAACAATATGCTTTTTGAAGGGAAACTAGGGAGTAATTTATCTTCTTTATGTGTGCTAAGCAGAGCAGGAGGGAGAGGAAAGCAGGGATTCACAGCAAGCCATGGAGCAATGATTAGTAACAGCTGACAGTCTCAAACCAAGACTCTCTTTCTTTGGTTACCTCATTGTAATAACAGAGTACAAAGAACCGACTGTCTTCAAGCCAAGAATCAGAGACCTAGGAACACAGAAAATAGCAGCTCACAATTTTTTTTGGTAACAAAACACTGCTGCTACCTGCATAGGGCAATTCTAAAAGGACATCTTTTTATGTCCAGACACTTTGACTAAGCTTTCCTGGAAATGGGATTCTTCTGTTGGGCATAAAGCTGATTAGTTTCTGTATAAGGAGTGAAAAAATAAGTACTTTTGCTTATGAAAAAGCATAATGTAACATTGTAAATTATTTCAGTTTAATTAGGAAAAAAATTTGGTAGCTGATAAGCCAAAGCACATCAAATTAGTTTAAATACTAAAGGATATATTACAAGACTGAAATAAATATCATAGTAGTTATAAGACTTCGATACTATTCCCTGAGGATGAAAATATTAATTTTTACTTATTCTGAACATATTGCCAAAAATATCTACTTTAAACATGAAATGTACTGCATCCTATCAATATACAAGGGCTAGAGATACCTTTGCTTTCTGGATGGTGCTAAGGACATTATTCAGTGCTCCATTAAAAATTTCTTAAAATACATGTGGAAGCTTTTAATCTGCTAAAATGCTGGTCTAAGTTTTGGCAAACTGTGCCTGGAGTTTTTCACAGGCTTGTTTTTGTATGTGCAGCACTTATTAAACAACATTCCACAAATGTACAGTGCTTCTGTTATCTTACTGGCTTTATACCATGTGACAAACATGTAAGCTATTTACTGTGCCAAATCACTCCTTAGGTACTCTTTAGTTGCTACTGAAAAAATAATGTTACATCCTTGAGAATACAGATGTAAGACTGGAGGTATTCATAAGGGAACAGTAGCTAGTAATGCAGTCTAATGTAAAACATAATTTGCTTTTTATCTTGGATATGTAACACATGCCTGAAGAGACACTTCTACTGAATTGCTAGAAAAATAGATACAATTCCTGTCAGAGAGGTGCAAGATTTAAATAATGGAAAATTAAGGTTTCCCCTCTAAAAAAAGACAGAGAAAGATATCTGTGAGTGTGCAAAAAAAAAAAAAAGGGATTTGGGATACGGGACTGTACTGGTTGGTAACTTGTCACAGCTCTATGCTGGAAGAATCACTTTCTCACCAAAATGTGATTCACTATAATTGGCAAGCCTGTTTCTTGGCTTCTTCACTACGACTTCCCATAATAGACTTTATTGCGGTGATAGTGTCTTATTTGGAAGTTTGTCCACTAGGATCTGATGGTAGTTAATTTTATAGAGTTCATGCAGCAGCCACCATTTGGAAAGAAGCTTTGCCCAGTTGGATGTGATTCAACACAAGATTTGAACTAATGGTTGAGTGTGACTAATGTATCTGATAACAACCTGGCCTTTGGACTTCTGTTTGGAATTTTAATTTTAGCACAATTTTTAAAACCTTGAGATCATTCTTCTTTGCTAATTCAGGAATATTAAGGTAATTTAGAAAAGAATGATGTCATATTGCCTTTAGATATGTTCAATGGGACTTGATTTTTTTGAGTAATCTGAAGTTACACTAATAACTGCCCATCCACTAAAGAATCCTGCATGGGTTTTGTTGTTGCAGTTGCATCAGGTTTGCTAACAATCAAAATATCTCTGCTTTGTGTTTTGTTGGTTTGGGGGGTTTTTTTCCAGAAATCTTGTCACAACAGTGTTGTCTTGAGACAACACTGGTTTGTGCATGTGTTCATCTTAGAAGTGCTCAGTGTTCATTTTGCTTTCAAGCTAGCAGTTCATTCATCTGTTGCTGTTTTATCCATTGATCTTTCAGAGAATTTATCTGAGTTGCTCACAGATCTAGTGCTTTCCTTTTTATCTGTGTTGCACATGTGTGTTTATATGTTCTTGTAATCCTTTTAGTTTATTACATTCCTTCCTATGTGCCATGTGTTTTTTCAGTTGGTAGTGTTTTGCAACAGTGTGTGTGCCTCCATGGGATGTTCTTGATGGACTCACACACTGTTCGGTGACTTCTGTTCTCTCACACTTCAAGTATAATTCTAGCTTCCACCAAGTTGAGGTGCTATCTGCATTCACATGAAGCAATATAAATCACTTTCAATGGAGCTCCACGGTGCTGTTGCTATCCTGCTCCCCATAGTGATATAAAATTAGCTCAGTTATTCACCACAACAGAGTGAAGTCAGCAGTGTTGATATAACATCTTCTCAGTTTGGGGAGGTTTATCCTGAAAGACATTATGCCCAAGACTGTACTGACTTTTGTGCACTAATATAGTGGAGTCTCAGTCCCTCTGACAGTTCAGGCACAAATAAGATATATCACTACATTATATCTATTCATGTCAAAAGGAAATGCACAGAGCTCTTTCATGTCTCTAAGTCATTATTTATACTAAAAACTGCAGAACAGTAACTAGTTTGACCATATAGAGTACTTCTGAATTCTCATTTTTAAAGAATCACACGAACTTGGATTTGATAAGAGAAATTCTGCACATAAAGCTTTATGTGGCAGCAAAAGTGAGTCTTGTATTGATAAAGAATCTAGAAACAATCTGAGTCTTCATTTATCTCATATAGTCAAGTCTGTTTAAAGAGTATGGGACCCAACGAACACATAATTCAAAAAAAAAAATTGTGTAAGCATTTATAAATTTATGAACTAGTAGGATTTACAAAACAACACTTACAATCCATAAGTTAATATCTTGATAATAAATTAATAACATGAGAGCATTTTTCCTTCTTTTTTATAGGAGTAAATCAGAACTTAATTACACCCTAAATCCCCCAAGAACTTAATGGGTAACAATCAAATGAAGTTTAGGGAAAAAAATACTTTCTATTTGTGAATTTAAGGTCCCCTGGTAATATGCCATATGAATACTAAGGAGTCATTACTTTAGCTGCAATTAGTCTATTATGGTTTCAATTGTCGTTATAATTTGGTGGGGTTTTTTCACAATTCAGTAATGATGTTAAGGTTCTTCTGAGAACTCATTAAGAAAGTATGGAACTGGAGTTTCATGTGAACAGGCTTTTGTTTTCCTTCTCTTCTCTCTTTTGTTTCAGTGACCTCTTGAACTTCGGGTCAGCCTTGCAACATCAAAGCCGCACATTTTTTTCTTTGTATTTCTTCACCTTAACAGACTTTTAGGAGGCAGTGGAAAGAAGTTAAGATTTTCTCTGGAATGCCTGACAGTAGCAATCAGTGCTTTTTAATAATATTATTAAGCTCTTTTTCAGGATGTTACAGTGCTAAGTACAGTTGAAATAGGAGTTCTGGCTTCCACAATTCAAATGCTATACTGTTGTCATCTGGGCATCATCTGCTTGCAGGCAGGATGCAGAATATGAATTTCTATGAGAGGTCTCAGGTACCAAAGAAAATACCAACTGATTTTAAACTAAATGGGTGTAAGAGAAGAGGGGGCTTTTAGGTCACTGTTATTACTGGACTGTGATGTTCTGCAGAACAGAAAAGTAGCATATTTACTTTTTAACAAACTATTAATCATCCTATCTTGAATTTGAAAGACTTATTTTCTTAATGGATGTGGGTCCTTTGCACAGGTTCATTAACCAGGAGACAGATGTTAGCCAGGCTTAGTAAGCACATGTTCTCTAACTCTGTTTTCAGAGTTTGGGGAGTTAAGACCTACTGAAATTGTAAATACTGCACAAAGCTGATTTTCAAAGCAAGAATGTATTCACTAATGAAATAGCCATTCATTAGGTGAACTCTTGACCAAATCCTACTTTCTCTCTAGCTCTGAAAAGAAACTATATTCACTGGAGAAGCTCTGATATTATCTAAGTATTCAGAAATAAGTTAGAAGTGGGCGGTGAAATATCAGAATAAAGTAAGTATTTAGCTTTGCATGTAAGTAAAGAGAAAATAAGAGAGCTGTTTATGGAGGAAAGAATCAGAATCATTATGTTAACTGTGGTGCAAATAATGTACTTCTAGTACTATGTTGAACTTTTTCTAATCAACCACCAATAAGGAGCTAGTGGTATAATTGTGGAGGAAAAGATGCAATTATCTGAATAAAACGTTAATCCTGTTTAAGAATATAATTATAACAAAGTCTGATTCTGAGAATGTGATGAACTGAAGCATCTAAATAAATGTTTGTGTTAAAGTCCAAAAAACTTTTCAAAACTTGTCATACACTTAAAGCCCTTCAAGCTCTTCAGTTAAGTACAGAAGATGAATATTGTTGAAAGATTAATACTAGATCTGATACATCAGAAACTGCAACTAATGCTCTCCAAATACTGGAATAGCATAAACCCCAACATTTTTTCAAACAAGTGCTCTTTGTTGTGCGACTTGAGTTTTCAGAATGTAGTCAGGATCTATTTGTGAGCTTTTTTCACAATCAGGGGGCCAGGAATTTAGTTTGCTTTGATACTGGACTTCAAGATATGGCAGATCATTAAGAACAACAATAAGATCTGAAAGCTTCTGCTGGCATGGAAGTTGAGGTTTGAGTTTTCTTTATTTTCATGTTTCTTCTTCAGTATTAGAATTGAATTAGAATTGCTATTCATTTGTGTGAAACTGTGAAGTAATTTACCTTTTCCTTCCTTGATAGTACTTTTTTTTTTCCTCCCAAGACCCTTTGTATCCTAGTAGTTTTTATTTGTCTTTGCAGATCATCATTAGTATATCTGTTTTTGACAGACTCCTACAGAGGAAAAGATACTACTGACAGAAGGAATACACAGAACTTCTGTGTCTGGTGAGCCCAGGAACGAAAATTTAAGAGCTTTCCAACCCAGATGCTTTCCTTGCTAGTTTGCTACATATATCTGTGCTCACAGTAGCAGGAACTGAAGGTTTGGGGTGCACTAAACTGCTTTTTTTATTTGCTAAGTGTACAAACCTCTGAGGAATCTGTGTTTCTACTGATTGGACATGTCCCTCCTTCATAGAGAAATGCCATGCTTTACACTTATCCAAGATCAAAAATGGTACCTTACTGAGATACACAGATGAGCTTTTAGGTAAAGAGAATTAGCTTTGTTGTAGTGTCTATTCAGCCAAACCTGGGAAGATCAGTTTCTAGAAAGAATCAAAGGAAAAAAGCCTTGTGAAAGGGAAAAATGGGCCATCAGGGAGGTCCAAGCAAAACATCTGATGCAGTGCACAGAAGTGGCAGAGCATGCCTAGACTTAGCCCAAACTGATGCTTTCTAGAATAAGTCATCACTACAAACCCCCAGTCATTTCTAGGACTGGTGTTATGTCACAAGAGTTCTGCTTCAAACTTCAGCAGTGTAACAGCACCCTAGACCCATCTGTGCAAAGAAAAAGAGAGCTGACTGTGTGAGTCTGAAAAAGCACACACCAAGAGACTTTCAGAGTTCTCAACTCCACCCAGTTAAGAAAGACAGGCAACTCTGTAGGGAGATTCTCAGTTACAGTGACATTTTGGCATGTTCACCTGCCTCAGGCACTCATCTGGAGACAACGTTGCAACAAAGGAATAAGGAAAAAGCATTTTACCCTGTGCCAGCCACGTCTCTGCAAAAAGTTATCAACCGTGGAGTATGGAAAGCAATTTCTATCAATGAGGCCAGCTCTTGTATATTTGCCATAATTATCTTTTGAGAAATTCTCCACACCATCAACAACAGCGTTGTTTACATTTTGTTGAATTCATTGCTCAAGGTCTGAACTGGAGGACATAGAATATATTCAGAAACAACCTGTAAGCAAAGAAAAAATGTGCACCAACAGGGGTATCTGAATGAAAGAAGTTGTAGCAGATGCAGGAACTGCTTTGTGACTCTCTAACATTCACCATAACATATTGCTGGCCCTTAATTATATCTGTAGTCTCAACAAATAGAGATTTCTGACCTGAATGTCTCTGTTTTCTCCTTCTTATCCTCCATCACCAGTAAGAGAGCTGTGACATGTGGCTGGATACCAGGATGAACAATTAGCTGGCCAGCTTTCCTGCTTTTCCAGACTATCCAACATCTTACTGGAACCCAGACCCAAGGCTTGAGTCTTGTAGGTCTTGTGGTGTGCACAGTGGCCCTCCTCCTTCTCCACTGCTCAGAACTCAGGTGGGACCTCCAGCAATGCTATCAAGAGACTGGGTTTCAGTACCGCTGCCTCCAGTAATAATGACAATGATGGATCTGCCTTATAGAAGTTTATAATCCAAATACCTGTCTGAAGGACAGTATGTAGGAGATCCAGCAATTAGCTTTGAGAATTAAATGGAAATAATATGTTATAGGTCAACAACTGTCCATTAGCAAAAAATGGAAAAAAAATCAGAGTGAAAGCAAGAGTAGAGCACCTAATGATGGCATTGAAGACATCTGTTTCTGAAAGAAGACAGCCTTCTGCATGTAGTTTGATCTGCAGTCAGTCCCCCTGATCTGCTTAGCTGATGCAGTCATTCAGAAAGTACTTTGGATCTTGTCACATTTTACAGCATTGATGAAACAATGATGTCTTAGTTCTGCTGGTGTACAAGTATTCCCTGTATTGTTCCACACGTCCCCAAAATCCAGCCTCAGGAATTTTTTTCATTAGATTCTTCCAGTCTTCACAGACAGCTATTGCAAAGACAAACTGACAAGGAAGCAAATACAACAGGGTTGTGCTATATTCTCCTGTAGGAAAAGAGGTTGTGGATCACGGTGTTCAGGCTAGAGCTAAAGAGGTGACAGGAGTAGAAAAGAGAAAGCACACAAAGCCTGAATGAAATCTTTGTGTACCTAACTATGCTATGTGTTCACAAGTTTTCAGGATCGTTTTTGTCATGTTTTGATAATGGCCTAAGGGCACTGTTATCTGTCAGCCTCCCAAAGTGGGATATTTAAGAGCCTCTTATATAGTTGTGCACACTTCTTTCCCTCTTTCTTGACATATGGCTGGCCTTAGCTCCTTTATTTTTAAGTCTAATTTCATGCCAATGGAGTGAGTTTACATCTGTTGAAGGTGAGATGATTTTTAGATCCTGGAACAGTTTTCCCTTCATTTTGAACTGGTTCTTGAAGACCTACACGTGTTGGAAAGCTGAAACTGTAGACAGTGGTCATTGTCTACGAGCAAATGGTAGGTGAAATCTTAACAAGTGAAAACAGAGACTCCTTCAATCTGATATGAAATTCCATGGAGTGCAAAACCAACATAAACCTATGGGAAATTAGTTAGTTCAATGGTCAGCCAACCTGTTTCTTTGCCTTCACCTTTACCTGATAACAGATTCTTACTGAAAGACTACGAGAAACAGAAAGAGATAGAGTTAATTGCCCTTGCTTGCCCTCCCTACATCTAGGGAGCACCGACAACCAGAGTCATCCTAAATTGCTCGTTACCAGAATTTAATAGTGAATAATGACTGTATCTGTGAATTTTGTTTCATTTTGAAATTATTAACTTCTGGTTTGTGGTGCTGTACAACACAATTTAACTGTGTGCTGTGTGAAATAGTGCTTCCTTTTCTTTATCATAAATGTACTTCCCAGTTATTTCATTGGATACCCTGTATTTCCTTTATTAGGAAAAATAGTTAGGAGATACAATAATAAACAGTTATTTCACCTAAGCCTCTACTTATGTTGTATCTTTTTCAAACCAAGAGGGTGTAGTCTGTTTAATCCCTCCTTGCATTTCACTGTAACTCCATTCCACTAGTAAACCCTGTCACCCTCTCTGTACTGTTCACTGAGTCTGAGAACTCTTGCCTGTGTTCTAATGCCCATTTGAGAACTTGTGATTAAGCGTGGTACAGGTGTAGCACGTTCCCCTTTCCCAGGTGTATTACTTTGCACTTGGCACCATTCTAGTTCACCCGTCATGTTACCACAGACTCATTCATTCAGTCTACAATATCCTGAACAAAATACTTGCTCTCAGTGTCCTAATTCCCAAAATGCTGAGGCTTGGTTTTGCATTTTGGACATTTTACTGTACAAAATACAAACACAAGCCTTTTCTATTTACGATCTAATGCAGCTGAATTTGCACTTTGTAATATTTTTGAGTTTTTAATTTTCAGGTTTGCTGTTTTTCTGTAACCAACTCATATTTGTTTGTATTAAACTCAAAAAGTGTTTTGAGCTTTCTCTAAGATATTTTTAGTCCTCCTGTCCTTGACTAAAATAGAAATGTTAAGAAAGAGGTAGTGTGGTTTTACAGTGGTCCATCAGTGCTCAGGCAAGATGCTTTAACTCCTACGTGTTCTTCCAAATAGCTTTTGCTTTTTTGTTTTGACTGTGACTTGCCTCTCAGGAAGCAAAGTCTTGGTGTTATGCATTTGAACTAAAACATAAAATCAAAACCAAGTCTTTGTGGATGGGAGATTGCTCCCTATTATTAATTCAGCTGGAATTCCATACTGAATGCAAACTGAATAAAAGCATAACAACCTGTTATTCAATACTTTGTGAAACAACTAAAAAGTAATGGTCCACTAACAAAAGCTATATTTTCCAATGGAATTTCAATCAGCCTTTAATTAAGGGCTACTAGCAAAACTGAATTATTTTAGAGGAGTTTTTTAGTTTTGCTGTCTTTAATTATTGCAGATTTTGTACTTGAACACTCTTGGTGTTTGTGCATTGCTGCCTGCACAGACGTAGACTTCAAAAACCACAGTGCTGCATACTTTCTGCTTTTGCATGCTCTATATCCTCCTTAAGTTTTCTTTTTTTGTGGTATAATCAAATTTTATTTTATACAGATTTTATGCAGGAATTTAATCTCTGCTGCTATTGCATTCTAATTTTTAGTCAGATATGGGTTTATTTAGTTATTCTGTCAGACAGATTTCTGTGTATTGCCTATTGCAAAAATTGTGTCAGAAACGAGTTATAAACTAATTTTATGAACCTTTCTGTAGCTCCTTGCTTTTCGTACTTGCACAGATTAAGAGGTATAGCACTTTTTGAGGAAGGGGTTCCACGCAAGGGTGTATTTGTTGTACAGATATGTATGACATTTCATTATGATTTTCTAAAATCCATGCCTTGCACAAAGCTTTCTGATTTCCAGCTGGGTATGGTTTATTTCCTACTGGATCAACTTCTGTGCAAAAACTTGTTCAGGAAATCATAGTCAAACTGATGGCCAATACACTCTGAATCTGCACACAGTTTGTTCTGTATTTTGACAAGAAAGTCCATGTTTCTAGGTGCTGAATACTTTCTAAGCTACTTTTTTTTCCTTACTGACTTTTTTTATATGTAGCTACTTGCTATTTAAACTCAGTTTTTAAACTTTTGAAATCCTTGTCCAAAATATTTCAGAATTATATGACATCATTATGAAACTTATCTTGTCCACATTCCTTTAAAGACTGTGGAAGGGAACAGTATAAGAAGGTTCCAATTTCTCCAACTTTGAGTGCCTATCTAAATAATGACTAATAAAGACTATGTGCCAGACTTGATAGATTTTTGTTGTTATACATAAATACAAATGTTGAAAAGGTCTTTAAAGTAGTAAGTTGTGTAGTTTCATGGTTGTATATTTTTAGCTGCTATAAGCCTGAATCTTCCATAAAGATGCTCGTTTGAGATGAAATTGTTTCTTAACATGGATCAACATTTGTGGTGTTTCTTCAGTTGTTTCTCTAACTCTACAATATTCCATTTACATGATGAACTGAATCTTTACACACTTAGTAACCTGCATGCCAGTCTTGGTTTTGGAGACACACAAATCAAAGCACAAGTTTTCCTTTACTTGTGGAAAAAAGTATGTGGATGTTCAAATTAAACAGCACTGTCATCCAGTTATGTAAGTTGCATATGTAAATAGCTATATGAATGCATGAACTGGTGTGTGCATGAAATGCACAAGTGCATAAAATTTATGCTGCCATGCAATTCAGCTTTTACAATGCTGACATGGTTATAAATGTGGGTGTGGGAGAAAGAGGAAAGAGTTGCCTTAAAAAGGAGGTAAGTTACTTTTTAAATAACATTTTATGCATTAGAAGAAAGGCATAAATGAAAAAATAACACACTCCTAGGATGTCCATGGATTGGTTACTCACAGAAGGCTTACTACTACAGGAGATATCAACAGGATTCCTCTGCAGAAAGATTCACATACAAACATATAGGCAGCTCAAATGCACTGACAATCCGAAAAGTGTTTCACTCAGAGAGGATCTGCCAATTCTCTTCTTCTCCATATAACCAGAGTCAACTGAGATCAGTGTAAAACTTTTCATTGATTTGGTGGGCACTGATTATTCTGAATTCTAAAATAATTTCTCTAGGACTTGCAAAAATCAGGGAATTTTGGGAAAACCAGAAAATTTCCCAATTTTTAGAATTAGGAAAATGGATTCATTGTTCTGGTGGCCAGCTAAACTGACGAAACACTGCCTAACTGCTTCTCAGTTTTCATGTATGAACTATATGAACCGAATCAGGAATTCTGTACTTTTTTAAACTGAAACACTGAAGCGTTAAGACTGACTTTTGTTAATGCTTTAACCTTTCAGCTTAACTGTGAGTACCCAAGATGTTTCACAGGCACAGGTCTGTTCTGTCACAATGAATTAAAGGGAATTACTGCTGGGCCCCTGGGAGAATGATAATTCTGGCTCCACAGGTCTGTTCTGCCTGAATGAGAGACTTTACATCTGTTGAAATTACCACAAATACTGTGGGTGATATGCGACAGCACCTGGGACCTTGCAGTGGGTGCCACATTTTTTTCCACAATACAATTGTCAGCAAGCAGACAGGAGAGCATTGGAACTACTTCAAGGAGTTAGGATGAGCAAATTCAAAATTTTGGCCCTTTATGTTTGCTGCCATTAATTTAATGTGTTAAGAAAGGACATGACATCTGTCAAATGAAAAATGCTGATACTTTACTGGAGGATAGGTGTTTTGATATGATTTAATAACAATTGTATCCAGTTACACTTGATGGGCCATTTACTGCCTCATTCCAGTGTTGGAAAGGCAGATATAAAACATAATTTCTTAAATTTAATAACATCAAAATATTTTCTAGAATTATGTCTTTACAGAAGGCTATGTACAACTGCTATCTGGATGTGGGAGGCTGTGCCATTGTATCACAGTTCCCCATCATGCAACCTAGTTTGGGTTATCACACCACATGCTAACTTCAGGAGAACATTTTTTAGCTTCCTGGCTAACACATTCCTGGTAAAGAGTTGTAATCAGTGAAAAAATACGGTTTGCTTATGCGTATTTGATTATTGGTGATAGTATCACAGTTAGCTGCAAGCAGTCATGAGGTAACTTGGTTTCTACAGCAGCTCTCAGTGATGGCTCTATATACCATCTTGATGCAGCTACTCGAAGTCTATTGCAATCTCTGCAGCATTACCACTAAAATAGCTACCAAAATACTTTGCATCTGCTGAGCTATGGCAACTTAATCTACATATCTCCATCTTCTTTTCTGCCCCAGTAGCTAATAAAAAACTTCACCAGCCCTATGTCTAGAAAGAAAAAGGAGAGATACAAATGGAAAACATCATTTGCCTGAGGTTATACAATATGTAACAGCATTGATTTTCCACATTTTACATCCGCAAGTTGCTTTGGGCAAAATCTGGCTTTTCTGCAGTTGAATCTGTTCATATCCAGATGTTGCAATTTTCTTGACTTATGTAAGGGAGTGGCTTGGAGACTGTGTCAAGTTCAGTTGTTTCTTTGAATATTACCTTTTTTTCACTGTAGCTAATCTCAAGCAACTGCAGCTACGCTTGGCTGTTACCTGTCAACTCTGTGTGTGCTTTGTTTTATTACTTGAGTCACTTTGTATACCCTTCTTTTATCTCAATGGGGGGATAGACCATGTTCCTTATTATTTGTTTTTATCAATCACCTTTCATTGCAGTTCTCTGATAGCTGAAATCAAAAGCATCGTATCATCTGAAGTTAGTTAAGAAGCATCCACACACGGAAATTCCAGCCTTCTGCTCTTTGTCAACACTTTCTATAGTTTTTTTGTAGTGATAAATACTATGAACATTTTCAAAGTGTGGGGGCAAAACCTTGTGTCTCTGAATCTGTCCAAAAGAAAGTAATTTGTGCCTCCTGCAATAGTCAGTGTTGTAGTCTGTTATTGAAATGCTACATCAGAGGCAGGGAAGTTTCTATATCTTCCAGAATCCATTAACAACACTTATGTCATTATTTGAATTAGGGGAGCAAATATAAACAAAGATATATACAAACTACGTACTAAGATGTTTTTCTTCTTTGATGTAAACCTTCTGTACTTGTTCTTTTGAACTGTTTTTCCATACAACCTTCCTTTGTGGAAGTAGATTCACAATCTTTGTGTTTGTACAGGATCTTACACACAAAATCCTGGTTTGTGATTAAGAGTCATTTGTACCACACTAGTGTTCCTCCCATTAACAATCTGGACAAGTGTTATTGTCTCACGCACAGTGAGTGGTACTCATATTGGGATCTTTGCTTGATTCTGTAATTCCTGACCTGCTGTACCATCTTTGGTGAGCCAGAGGACCTCAATTTCACTGTTTCTACATTCCCTTTCTCCTTACCCATCTTGACTTATGTTGGTAAATAAACTATTCTCTTACTGTTGCTGCAATGTGCAGAAAAAATTAGTCTCAGGTCTTGAATTGGGTTTTTATCCCTTGTTATGTTTTACCAGACAATGATATTTGAAAGAACTGTACAGAATTTTAATCCCAGTTCACTTGCATTTAAAAGCAGTGGTACCTGTATAACTAAATTCCAAGCTTTCAAAATTTTGGGAGAGGAGAAGCAACCTCTCTATTAAACTGAACTATAACTGAGCAAAATATTTGCAAATAAGCCCTATAAAATTTCTCTGTCTTTAAGATTTGTCACAAATGTTATGCTCAAATTACGCTTCTATAAAGACTGGTTATGAATCGTTTTTGTGAAAGACATTTCAGAAATACATATTTTTGTTAAGCAAAGGTACTTCATTCTGACATCTTTATATTCAGTAAATAACTGAAACATGCAGATAAACCTTGTGGAATTTCAATTTCATTATGATCTTGCTGTATCAGCTCAAAAAAAATTAAGGTATAAAGCTCTTAATGCTCGTGCAATTTTTCTAATCCTTGTCTATTTCGTGATGAATTGTTATCATACATATATATTTATTTTATATATATCCTAGTTGTATTAACCCTGTTTCAGAGCCAACAGGAGTACCACAGACATGGTATTTGTTCTCAGACAACTGCAAGAGAAGTGTAGGGAACAGAACAAAGGTCTCTATGTAACCTCTGTTGATCTCACCAAGGTTTTCAATACCGTGAGCAGAAAAGGTCTATGGCAGATTTTGGAACGTTTAGGTTGTCCCCCCAAGTTCCTTAAAATGATCATCTCACTCCATGAGGATCAGCATGGCCAAGTCAGATATGGCAGTGCACTTTCAGAGCCCTTTCTAATAACCAATGGTGTGAAACAAGGCTGCGTTCTTGCACCAACCCTATTCACAGTCTTTTTCAGCATGATGCTCCAAAGGGCCACGGCAGACCTCAATGATCAGGACGGTATCTACATTTGATATCGTACTGATGGAAGCCTATTCAACCTAAGGCGACTGAAGGCCCACACCAAGACCTTAAACCATCTTGTCTGGGAGCTGCTTTATGCTGATGACGCTGCCCTCATTGCCCACACGGAAGCAGCTCTGCAGCGTTTAACATCCTGCTTTGCAGATGCTGCTGAGCTCTTTGGGCTGGAAGTCAGCTTAAAGAAGACAGAAGTTTTCTATCAACCTGCACCTCAGGAAGTCTTCCATCATCTCCATATCACCACTGGCAAATCAGAGCTCAAATCAGTCCAGCAGTTTGATTACCTAGGTAGCCTCATCTCGGACGGTAAGATTGACGGAGAGATAGACAACAGGTTAGCAAAGGCATATAGTGCTTTTGGAAAACTCCATAAAAGAGTTTGGCAATATAAACACCTGAAGAAAAGTACAAAGATCAGTGTTTACAGAGCCATTGTGCTGTCTACTCTTTTATATGGGTCCGAATCATGGGTCATCTACCGCCACCACCTGCATCTCCTAGAACACACAATCCTAAACATCCACTGGTCAGATTATGTGACCAATACGTCTGTTCTAGAACAAGCAGCAGTCACAAGTATTGAGGCCATGTTGCTGAGAACACAGCTGCGTTGGGCAGGACACGTCTCAACGATGAAGGACCACCACCTCCCTAAGATCTTGCTTTGTGGTGAACTTGCCACTGGCTGCCGCAAGAGAGGAGCCCTGAAGAGAAGATACAAGGACTCCCTGAAACAATATCTCAGCCTTGGCCATATTGACCACCATAACTGGTCTACTCTGGCCTCCAATCGGGAGGTCTGGAGACACACCATCTATAATGCTGCTGATGCCTTCGAGAACGCACACAGGATCACTCTTCAGAAGAAAAGACAACGCAGAAAGAATCGTGCCTTGCAGAATATATCACCTAAGGAGTCCTTCCACTGTGCCTTTTGCAACTGGAAGTGCCTGTCTTGTATTGGCCTTTTTAGCCACCAGCACGCTCGTAGCAAATGTGGGTAGAGCCCTTCCCAAATCTTCATTTGCAAAGCCTAGCCATGATATATATCTTAGGGGCAATGCATATTTTAAAATAATTGTGTCAAGCAATTTTCAGGTCAGATGCTTTATGTTGTAACAAAATGAGAGAGTATAAAATATTCTGAACTCCTATAACTGCAGCAAGTTCGAAACAGAAATGGACCAAAGTTGTCAGCTCTGTGTTTCTATAAGAATTCAGGTCAGATTTGGCTATAATATAAATCAAATGAGAATTTCATTTATTTCTTTGGTTATTTATGCTTCTTCTCATATACCATGTTTTAATTTTGCCCTTGATTTTATAAGAGAAACTGACTGGGAATGATGACTTAGGAGTTCTTTCATTTTTAAGACTGTAGACAATAAAGACTAACACATAGTATGCAGCTGAATTTATGTCTAGACCACAAGAGATAAATAATATAGATAAGCACATAATCATATTTTCCTATAGACATAAAAAGATGGTGAATGGTATGCAAATAACCTCTATTTTCTCCCAAGCAGATGTTTGTACATGCCTGGTAACATGTACGTCAGAAGATAGAATCTCATGGAGAAAACTGCATACCTGCTTGAACCACGTGCAATAATAGTAAGTCATAAGGCAAATGTGTCTAAAAACCTCTGTATGTGATTCTGCATTGTTTCTTTCATGACAGTACCAAAACATGGGATAGAGAAACATAACTGGTTTGACTTCACCACTGAAAGTTTATTTTTCCGAGGTCTGTGAATAACCATCAGAACTGTTTACCCGTGCAGCAAAAGTCTTGACTTTCTCAATTTATCTTTTATTTATGTAACAGCCCATGGCTTCTATAACTATTGCTTTGATTTTATTGTTCTAACTTCTTTGACATTCACAACACTTGCAAAGAAATATAATCATCCCCAGCCTATTTCTAATGTCTCAGAGACTCCATGTTCTGATATTGCCATACAGTTATATTCAGCACATTTTGCATAATTACAAGTGGAAACTCAGAACATTATATCTAGGAGACACTGTAATACCTGCAAACAGAAAACTATTTATTCAAATAATTGACATTTGGAAAAAGCAAGTATGTTATCAGCGTGAAGACCCTGGAGCAATCTTTTGAGGTTAGTTAAGAGGCATCCACTTCACTCTGCCAAACAAAATACAGGAAATAAGAGATCTGTTTCATGGATACGGAGTGGTCTTAGGACTGCCTTGAGAACCATACGACTTTTATCCAGTGAATTATCGTATAGTGTATAAAAAAAGAATTCAAGTGTACTTAAAATTGCACAGTAGCACACTTGTAATGGTTATCATTAATTATGATTTAGATATCCACTAATACCTGTATATTTACTTGTGTATGAGAGTTCTGCAATAAATATGTAAAAGCATCTTTAAAAAAACCCAAACTTGTATGCTAAAGGAGGTATTGTTCAGTGTAGAAAACAGCTTTTTCCACAGTTTTCAGCAAAAAACTGCGAAATATCTTTAATACCCATAAAAAAGGACATAGTCTTGCTGTATTGAATGATTTTTAAAAAGAATTAAATCTGTAACTTGTGAGTTGAGTTTTCTCAGATTGCTCCTTGTGCCACTAAAGAAGTTTAAAATGCTGTTATTCACCTTGAAAATTACTGCCTGTACTTCAAAGGGAAGCTTTAAGAATAATCCATTTAACATTGCAAGGCACTTGTATGATAACAGGACAAATCTTCCAGATAGATAAGATTTCTCTTTGCCGAATGCCTTTCTATAATAGAGGAAGTGATTGTTATGAAAAAAGAGCACAAAAAGGATAAAGGCCTCCAGAGATTTTAAAAGTTAAAAAAAATCCAACCATCGAAAAGAAGGGTATTGTTTGAATCCAGAGAATGAAATGCTTTTCAGAATAGGATTAGTTAGAAACTCATTGTTCTGATATTTCACAGAATCTCTACTGAGACCTGGTGATACAGTCAATGAACTTGTTTTATCAAAAAGCCAGCTCCTTGTGATACTTGTGACTCTCTAAGGTGGATTTTCTGATCTTCACTTGAACCAAGTGTTTCTGCTTAGAACATTGAAAATGTATTCAAATCCTTGTATAGGATGATCTACCTAATTTCCTGTTTTACCTTGAGCTCATTCAGAGAACCAATATGAATGCAGATTAGGAGGACCTGAGAACTGGTCAGATAAATTCTCCTGCAATAACTCATCCTGCAAAACAGAGCAGCAGTGCCAGTCTCAGCTAACACTGGAAAAGGGTAAAAGGTAAATCCTTTTCAGCTTTTAATGGTTCTTCTATCAATGTCCCACCAACCTGGGGAGTTCTACATGTGAAAGGGACAAGAAGATAGGAAGAAGATATGACGTAACAGAATAAGACACTGGTGGGGAATAAAACCTACCACCATTTCCCCTACAAAATATATAAATTTCTCCCTAGTTTTAGTATTCATTTAATTTTCAGTATCCATATAATATGTGTGTGTAGAAACAAGTTTCACTTTCTCCTTGCAATATGAGAAGGCAAATGATTTTGTAACTGTGAAATTGTGGTTTCTGTGAGGATGCGAGTCTGTGCTCATTTGTGTTTGTAAGAGGAGATCTTAATATTAATACATTTGAAAATCAATGAAATAGAGAACTTATAGTCTCTGGATCCTTTGACAATCAAGGTAGTGTATTAGGTATTTTAGAGCCTAGGACTGCACAGTGGGTGGTTTTGATTAAGTTCTCCAAGATGTACCACTATTTGTTGATAGCATGAAGTCTACGCTTTCTTTTCTCTGAATAATTGGTACAATAAATACATCACAGGTACATCCTGAACATTATTAACAAATTTGAGAGGTCCTTCATGAAACTTAAGAGCAATGTCAAGGCACACATCATCATAAGAAATTAGATATTATATCACTAGGTAAAGGAACAACTTGGAAAGGAGCTTTCAAAGCTTA
This sequence comes from Chiroxiphia lanceolata, assembly GCF_009829145.1. Taxonomy (NCBI): domain Eukaryota; kingdom Metazoa; phylum Chordata; class Aves; order Passeriformes; family Pipridae; genus Chiroxiphia; species Chiroxiphia lanceolata. The sequence continues at coordinate 11,718,750 of NC_045671.1, read as the reverse complement.
ATACAGTTGCTGACCAGAAGACAAGAAACAGAACTGATGGAATGAAGTTTCTTACAAACTATCCAGTCTATTCCATCTATCACCTATGGACACAGACCTAGTGGAACAAGTCCAGAGGAGGCCATGAAAATGATCAGAGGACTGCAACACCTCTCCTGTGAGGACAGGCTGAGAGATTTGGGTTTACTCAGTGTGGAGAAGAGAAGGCTTTGGGGAGAATTTAAAGCACCTTCCAGTACCTAAAGGGCCTACAAGAAAGCTGCAGAGTGACTTTTAACACGGGCTTGTAGTGATAGGAGAAGGGAGAATGGCTTAAACTAAAAAAAGGTAGGTTTAGATTAGATATTAGGAAGACATTCTTGACTGTGAGGGTGGTGAGGCACTGGGACAAGTTGATCAGAGAAACTGTGGATGTCCCGTCCCTGGAAGTGTTCAAGGCCAGGTTGGATACGATTCTGAGCAACTTGGTCTAGTGGAAAGTGTCCCTGTCCATGGCAGGAGGTTTGGAATGAGATGCCCTTTTAGGTCCCCTCCAACCCAGGATGGTCCTTTGCAGGGTTAAGAGTTGGACTCCATGATTCTTCTGTGTCTCTTCCAATTCAACATATTCTGTGATTCTATAATATGATTCTACTTTTTTCTAATCTGATGCCAAAAGATTACAAGTTAGACAGATGTTTAGACATGTGTTACTGCCTACTATCAACAGTTTCAACTTTCTTGGTTTTTGGAACTAGTTTATCTTTCATTATCTTTGATAACAATAGGACGTTCTGGAAGAAGTATCTGTTCAGAAAGTAGGATGAGAGTGGAGTAGAGAGTCAGCTTCATAGTACCTACATAGAGTAGCTCATACAGTTAGACTGTCTTGGAATTGAGAAAAGCATCTTTCAGTTTCTCTGTGTATTAATTCAAACCTCTTATTACATTGTCTCTAAAACAGCAATACCAGTGATATCTCTTTCTGCAGGTTATAACACTGCTAGGACATGGAATGTTCATTTTTTTGTGTGTTTCGGTGTGTGCATCTTTATGTAATTATTTAAAAGAACAGAAAATGTGTAGTGTGTTTTGTTTTTACAAGTTTACCTGTGACTAAACTGGAAACAATTAGAGGCAGAACCAGCATTTGCAGCATTCTCATGAGTAGCTCTCCAGGAAACGAAAAGTACTTCACTTCCCGATAGCTCATCTTATATGATCGGAGAGAAAATCCAAGGATTACACCTGAAGAGAGGGAAAAGATATCATTACTTACTCTTTTAAAGGAGTAGTAACATCTAAACATGATATTTATAGAGTACTTACTCAACATATCTGATTGTAACATGCAGTTGTTATTACGCCCCAGATTACAGTCCCGATTTTCTTTCTCCAGTATCATAGCTACTAATATGAGTAGTCCTACCGAAGCCAGGAAGTTATTGTCATAGTTTAGGAGAGGTATTCCCCAATTTAGCATTCCCAGCAAAACACTCTAAACCCTACGTTGTTCAGTCACACCCCTGTCCCCTCCCTGCCCCTCCTGTGTGATGGGATGGAGAGGAGAATCCGAGGCACAAAAGGTAAAGATCACCGGTTGAGATAAGAACAATTTACTGGAGAGAGAAATGAAATAAGAAAACGAACAATTTTAATAACGAAGTGTACAGGAGTCAAACGATTCACAACCTAGAAACCTCTGACAACACCCCACTGTGCTGCCACACTCTGTGACCCTGCAGAGACCCTTCCTCCTGTCCCCAGAAAACGAGGTGGGTGGATACAGAATAACCCCTGGGTCCTGGCCAAGCCCCCTCCTGGATACTGCAAAAATTACCCCTGTTCTGGCCAGAACCCGTACAGGTATTCAGAAGGTTATTTGTGCTGCTGTTTTTTGAAATCTGGGTTACTGTCAAAGGTACATCTTGAGCACTAATGAAAAGGAAACAATCCCTGCTACTACAGCCAAGTGCCTCAAATTCTGGGATTTTGAGTGTAATCACATATGCAATGCATATATGCACTAGCTACCAGTCTTCAGAAGACTTGTCCATGCCTGTTTACTCTGTGGGGTCTGATCCTGCAGATGTACTTCAGATGGGAGGAGATAACCAGGACAGACGTATTTGAGAATCCCCTTGTGGTTTGGTCTTTTCACAGTCAAACATCAGCAGGAGGTAAGTGGTTTTACAGACTCCTACCTTCAGAAACACTGGCATTTGCAAAGAAGCAGCTAATCAGGGTTGGAAGGTCCTACTACAGGATTAAGTGGTGGGTCTCAATGCCTGAGGGACAGGGAATGGGAATGCCTGGACAGTAAGGGAATGCCTGGATCCATCTTTCTGTGAACAGATAAATGATGTTTGAGATACATTTACAAATGGAAGCTAAAGATAGGCTGATGTGTAGCAACATAATCTTCTCACCTACAACTTTGTAGATTTTGTCCTACACTTGGCACCATCTGCTTTATTTGCATATTAGTTAGTTATTTGGTTAACTGATATAACCAATTGCAGTTTGCAATTGTTAAATGGCTTGGTGCCTATCTGTACATCTTCTACATCCAGCCAAACAACATATGGCTTTATCTGGAACACATTAACCATACAGATGGTGAAACTCAACTATCCATCCCATTCATGACTCCATGTTCTACCCCACCGTCTAGTACTTGTGTTTGGTTAACTGTGACTGTATAGAAAGCTGGATCAGAAGATTGGTCCTGCTGTATAAAGAATTTATTTTTACTGGGTTAATTTTTAGCCAGGTCAACTCCCTGAGGCAATTTTTTTATACAGCTACACAAATGTTGGTAGCTTTACAGAGAGAAATGTGCCTTGAAGAAGAGTGGGATTGCCCTTTCTGGCAGATAGCCAGACTTCAGTTTCCTAAAACTTCCCATGAAACTGCCTCCTCAGTGACATTAGGCAGCAGAGCATTCAAACTCCCTTCTAGATCCTATTAGAACTTGAGTGCAACCTGAAAATTCTGTACCGCTGAACACTTCTGGAAACTGATAGTTCCAATTCTTAATCACTTTGTGGTTTTGCTCTTCTTTAAAATCAGATTTTTGATTGGTACATCCAGAGAGCAGATAATATCTTCATGCCAAGTTTTGCTGGTTAAAATATGCTGTTATACCTCCTACTCTAGCTTATTGACATCTGTTGATGTAAGGAAACAGCTGTATCTCTCAATTTAGTGACTTCTATCTATCTGATCATAATTTAGGGACTTCAGTAGGTTGTTTAAGCTAGACAAATCCAGAAATATCTTGCATAAAACAGAAAATCTGAATTACAAAATGAGAGAAAAGTGATTAGAGTGCAATTGACACCAAGCATGGAGATCATGCTATGGAAGAGAGCAGCAGGACTAGAAGGCATCTGGTTTAGTCTCATTCATGTTCTACAGTCTCAGGTAGACAAAGTGTATTTTGCATAAATGTTCTTTTTTAGGTAAAACTACATCATAAAATGCACAGAGGAAAGGCCTCTGAATTAATCTTTTTTAAAAGACCTGCCTAAGAGTTTCCCTTCTTTTCAATAAGGTTTTAAATTCCACTGCAGCGTTACTCATTATTTTCTTTTCATATGGGAAACACATTTCTCAGATATAAAGAATCCATCTGGACCTTTTGTTTCTGCACTTAATGAGCGCTACATTTTGACAACTGGATAACAAGCAAATAGAGCTAGACTAGTTTCTTACTTAGGCCACAGTTCTGCAATTAGTTCCACATGAATTAATCCCTGCGCTAGTACAAAGCCTCGCTGAGGTTGGTAAGGGTTTCTGAGGCTGCTATAAGAACTAGTCCTTATTCTACGCTATAAGGGCTTGATTATCTGTTCCACTACTATCCAAGCAGTACGAAATTATCTAAGAGAGAACCAGATGACTGTCTGAATGAATATTATTGGTAGTGAGAGTGAGTTTCTGAACTTTCTATGTAAACCTGTTGTGACAAAAATTATCTGGTTTTTTTGTCCTGAAGTGCTCTGTACGTAACTACAGGGTTGCCCAGCACTACAGTTCACAGAAAGAATTTCTGCAATGTGAAAAAAATGTGCCCTGGTAGTGTATTCTGTTGAAATGGATAAACACCCAATAGTTACTAATTCTTCAGCCTTAATCTTAGCACTGCTATTAATTTGTATGCAATCACGCCTAAGACATGGGAACCTTTCTCTGACTCAGTTTCCCTGCTTGTAATGTAGATATGGTAACAGTTATTTCACAGATATTTCTGAAAATTAATTGTGTTCACACAGTGATCTTAGCAGCTCAAGAAGAAATTCAAGTAAATTATTTCTTCATTGTAGCATGTGCTGCTGAAAGCAGAAGAGCATGATTTTACTAGTCTCTCTTGATTTTAGATTAAATGAAGACTGGACATTATTTTCTGTTCTGATTTTAAATATCTAGATACTGGGTATTACATCCTGTCTGACAAAGTTTTGTTAACGAAAACTGTGTTCTTGAAACAGAGAAGTCAAACTTGGCAAGGTAGTTTTGTCTTCTTTGAAATAACTTCTTATAATCAACATTCACAGGCTTAGATAGCAGCATACAATGACGATTTAAAGACAGACACAATGACAAAGCATCAAAATAAAGCCGTGAAACAAGACCTGCTAGGAGGTACTAAACCTTTGGAAGGTGTACAGTATTCCAACAACCATCCAATACTTTGTGTGCAGTAAGAGTTTTACTGCTTAGCACTGTCAATAATCAAGACAGGGAAGATTAAATATTAGAAATGGTCTTTCTCAGTAAAAGTTTCAAATTTCAGGTTAATTCTGAAAATTGTAATGAAACAAAGCCTTGTGTGAAACAAGCTCCCACAACTTGTTGTGCAGGTTTCTGTCTACCCTTTGTAACACAAAGGAACAACTAATCAGCGCTATCAGAGCCTGACTTCTCAAATGGTAAATGGTGTACCATTTCTGCACTGCAGGAAAGAGCACATTTCTCAACAGAATTTGTTTGGCTTTTTCTGGACAAAAATGAGTAGTGTCTGTTTAAGCTAACAAGCTGAATTGTATACATGTCTATAGTTTGCATAATAGAACCATACTGCTAAATAATTTATACACTTCATAATAATGAACCAAATGAGATTAAAGTTGTAAAAAGATTCTTGAGGTATTCTTGTCAGTGATACAGTCAAGTTTATGGAAAAATTTGTTTGCAGATAATCCCGATGACAATCAGAACAATCCTTAAACTAAACAATTTTATTATATTTTTATACCAGTATACATGTTCAAAGTAAAATCCAATCTGTATGAATACAGTGAAGAGAATATTAAAAACTTGAAAGGAGAAGAAGGTGAAAATAATTCTGGAAGTGATGGTAAAGGGATGAAAATGACAAAAATGGTAGATATGATTTGGAATTCCTTATTCCAAAAATAGAATGACTCTAACGAATGGCTTAGGGTCTTCACTTCTACATGCTGGGTACCAGAAAGGAAACAATAAAGACTTCATAACAGACTTTCAAAACTACGGATATACCTGTAATGGCTAAGAAACATGAAACCTTCTATATAAAATTTCTTAAATGGAGTAACATCAAAATGTGATGAAGTGAGCAATAAAATCAGGATTTGAAGTAGCAAGACAAAAATACTTTTGTAATACTAAGTTTTTAGGAACATGTGTTATGGAGATGGTTTAAAAAAATAATTACATAATTTCCTAAATTGAATTTGAAAGTGAACTTCGAAATCCTTCATGGAGAAAATTAAGTTCTTAATTGTGTACAAAATTGCCTTGGTCTCACAATAGTAGAGAGCTGTTTCACATGATTCTTTCTGTTGCATAGATGAAATGAGGTGCACACCTACACGAGTTTAAAACACCACATCGATTAAAAATTAAAAAAAAAGGAATCATAACTCTTAGAAGATGAGAGATGGGGCTTTACCCACATCTAAATGCTCATTCAGGAACTTTGGGGAAGCTTACATCTATCCTCCTCCTTGGCCCACTCAGAAGAATTAGGTAGAAAAATTTAATAAAGAGAGATGATTGCTTTTTCCATTGCTTCGAGTAATTAATAATTTTAAGTCTAAGTTATTAAAATGAATTCTTACAAGCTTCTGGTCTTTATCTTATTTCAGAATCACACAGGAATTAATACCACACAATTATCTGGAGCTAATATTTTTTACTATGTCCATGCTCTCTGCTGTATTTTCACAAAGAAACTAGGAAAATCTAGCAGTTTTACTTTTTAATTGATCAAACATCACTCGAACATATTTCAAGAGGAAATTACTAGGTGTTATATCAATGATGGTGCAAGAGGTGCCTTTTCTTTATCAGTGCTTGCCAGTTCAATCAGTACACACTATTGAGAGTTATACACACTTCTTTTTACCATGAATCTCAAAATACTGCTAAATAAGGTACAAAATAATTTTTTCTTTTACAGCAGGAAATAGAAAACTTAAAAAATAACTGGAAAATACCTTAAACTAGGTAGAACAGCGCACTAAAGTAACAGCTGTTAATAGTCCAGTTCCAGAAAACCTTGTAATCAGCAAGGAAGTAACATTTTGTTCTATAACAGAAATTTGGCTACAGCCATCAAGAGAATCAGGCTTGTACCAGTTTAATGGGACATTGTATATTTTTGTTAGCTGCACAGCCATTTCATTCCTATGTTCCTGCAGAGCTCTGGAATGACTGGTTTTGTTCTTTGGGTCATTTTTTTCTGCTTAATTTACCATTTTGTTCTGACACCTTTTCTTTTAGCAACCAATTTCAGATAAGTCCACAACTGTATTTACTTGAGACAAAAAGGTAAATGACTTCTCTAGTGATAAGAATTACTTTAAGTTGCCGACAAAACCCCAGTCTTTCCTAATCTTTTTCTTTGCTTGCCACAAGAACCACACAATGCTTAATTTTGATTTTCATAATTTTTGTTCCATAATTTTATATTGAATCCTCACTCTCTAGTGTATCACACCTCCTTCCTTGCTTTCTGGTTTTCCCTATGAAGGTAGGGAAGTATGTTCCCTTTGAAACCATTTTTTTGAACCTAAATATCAGGTTTTAACCGCATGATGCAACTGCAACAGAGAGCTTAAGGAACTGTGCTCCAAGTTGTGTCTATGCTGAAGTGGAACATGGGTTAATTTGGACATAAGCAGCTAATTCTCCTTTGCCTGAGAGATATTGCAAGGAGAGTCATGGGAGAAGTACCGTAGAAGAACTAGATATCCTAGCCATGACTTCAATACAGTAAAAAAAAAAAATGTGTCCAGGGAAAAGCAAAAGTATAGTGAAGAGTCACATTGGTGTCAAAGAGCTGTTGACTGCATTGAAGGAGTCAGTTTGTCACCTCTGCTTAGGGGTCACAAGAGTGCCACGGCGCTCACAGCTCTGCTGAGGAGATACAGAGTCACAGTTAGACTGTGAGTGCAGTCACAGTCCATCAGGAACACCTGCCCCTTGGAACCTGACCCTGAAGGCTTGTTTTGTCCTGCGAGAGATAATTGCCTTCCAAAAAAAAACCACACCAGAATTCTAACATCACTATTCTGTGACAATCTGCAAAGATCCAGAGGTGTTTTATAATAAACATATTGTACAGGCCTTTAGAGCTAGATTAACACTGATACAGACATTCTCAGCTCGCAGCTCAAAATTAAGACACTCAAACCCTCTGCCTATCTCTGGAGGAGCCTGAATACCTGAAACACCTTTACAGCTTCACGTGTTGCCTTTATTTGCAGACACGGCAGTTCCTCCTTCGATTTTTGTGGACAGAGGGCATACAATTGGAATGGGGAGTCTAAAGCTGTGAGGAAGGACAGATAACTAGAAAATTATTAAGATCATTGTTTTATCAGGTTCTGCCTAAACTGGACAGTTCTTACACCAAATCTGAGGATTTAACAGCATCTGAGCGCTGCTAAAAAGTTTTGAAAGAAATCATTGAAATCTGTCCCTCGCTACTTCTTTGCTTCAGTGTTAGACTCATACACTTTTTCCCTTCATCTCTAGTTGTTTGGCTCAGTTGCCCTTCTTCCCCAATTAGGAAGTAATTTTCTTTTTTTGAGAACATGTCCAAAAGATTATTCCCTTTTTATCCAACTTCTAGTTCTGTTTACCTTCAAATTTTTTTCTATTTTTTCCCTTGATGTCCTTGAATGGTTTCTGTATTTATTTCTAATTTCTCATCTTTTATTTCCCCTCTCACTCTCTTTTTTTTAATTTTTTTTTTTTTTTTAAGACAAGCAGGGCATTTGTAGAGGACTTGGAATGAAGAAGAGTTTTCACTGCTGGCACTGAAGCAGACTGTTCTTAATGGAATAGGAACATTATTCCCAATTGCATCCTGAGATAAGAGACTTAATTGAAAGACAAACTATGCCTAGTTTATGTACTTCTGTTAGTCTCTGACCTATAGAAAGAATGGTTTTTTTAATGCAAAAAATAGCAAATAATGCCATGAAAATATAGGAATAATGTCTTATTATGCATATAAAAAAGATCAGGCATTCATAATATATGTCAGATTATGTTTTATGAAGTATTATTTAGAATTAAGGTACTATTCAGTGCTTTACAAAGTTACTGTAATAACTCTTTCTTTCCTGTCTGGCTTTACTTTGCTGCTTCACATGCTTGACTAATGTTAATGTATCTACTCCCATAAAATATAGATCCCAACAGATAAGAAAGCTGCTCTCTGAAAGTTTACACAATTCCCTTCCTGCCTTTACATTTCTTTTGTTCCTGTTTTAACTCAACTGGAAACTGACATATTCCTTAACAGCACTGAATTCTGCTTTTCCCTACTACAGTTACAGCTGCCCATCCATATTATTTTGTCTTTTTTACATTATAATATCACTGAGGAATTGCAGTCAATGAGACTGAGATCCCTCAGGGCCAAGAACTTTGTGCAAACATGCACAGAAAACAGAGCTCTGCTCTGAGGAACTTCTGCTGTAGAGTAACCGAGAGCCTGAATTTAGACACCGAGATCTGCCTTTGTTTTTTTAAATTCCAGTTTAGACATACACTACAAACAGTTCATTGTAGACTAGGCTGTGGTATCACGCAGTCGCAGTTTTACACCATCGTTAGCAGAACATTCAAATTATGCATTCTTATCTCTACGGAGCTAGCCCAGCTTTTAATTCCTACAAAACCACCTGTTAATTTAGCTTAGTACTGATATTCCAAATCCGTAAGTGACATGTTTGCCACCAAGGATTAAGTATTTTGTTGAATCAAGATATGCCTATGCCAGATCTCTTTGGTTCACAGAACATAACACGTGGCAGACTTTGTTAAAAGATTTTAAAGAATTGTTTCTATCCAGTATTTTGCTGAGCCATGCAAGCAACCTGGGTAGACTGAGAAGCAGCAATTCCTGTTGTAGAACACACGACTTTTGCCATATCAGGTGAAAGCATTACCGTAACCCTTTATTTATGTTTGATTTGTCATTCAGTGAATTCTTTCCACAAGGAAATCAGGTTGAAATTTCATGGCTGAAATTCATGTTAGCATCTTCTGAAAAGGACAGCTAGGATGCTTCCAACTCCTAGCTATTTGACTTTGTTACTTGAGCAACTTCATCCCAGCATGACACAGAAACTATTCATAACTAGAACCTTCCATATATTTAGTTCATTAGCCAACAGCCTCTTTCAACACATGAACTTCCAGAAGTGTTTTATTTCAGTCAATTAAAAAGAGGTATCATGCCTAACTTCTTGTGAGTTAACTCATGACAATTTAGATGTAGCCTCCACGAAGGTAATGGCACCTCTCTTCTCGCTGTTAGGTGCTATTCAGAATGGTAGAATTTCCCCGTCTTAAAGGTCACAAAAACAGCACAGGGAAACTTGCACCTGGAACAATACTTAATTACACAGTAAGTACCTGAGTCCAAACTGCGACCTTTAAAATTCCTCCAGATAAAAAAGCTTAGATCTGGAAATCTGTAAAGTTAATGGGCACTTCTCTGTTTGGTTTGGAGGACTCCTCACTTCTCACCATTCTGCTTGTATTTTTCTCAGAACTGCCATGACCTAAACATCTACTTGCCTAATTCCCAGTTCTGAGAGACTAAAAATTGAACAAAACAGACATACAGAGAATCATCTGGACTCAGGATGCCCTGCGTTCCTGTTCTTGCTCAAAGGTTCACTTCACAGCCTGGGGGCTCCCTGTTATTTTAGCCGTCAGGTTAAAACACGATGCTGTCTTTTGCTCTCTTGGTATATGTATTTGTCTTTAGAGGTCTTGTATTTCCTCCTGCCTGACAAAACAGCTTTTAAAGAAATGGTAGAAGTGCATCTTCCTGTAACTTCCCTTTTAGAAGGAAAGAATAACCCAACTCATCAATTGCTGCTGACACTATTCTCAAGGTGATAGATCTTGTACTTCTGGATCTTCACTGGGTGAAAATATCTGGCATGGTCCTGACTCACTCAGAAAGGTGTGGGAGTAGAAATGCAAACCTGTTTGTTTGTTTGTCTGTCTATTTATCTCCTGGCAAGTTTTAGGCAGTTACATGCTTAGGCTGTGGACTTGTGGAATCACCTTTTAAGTCTTCCAGCTCTAGATCATGCGCTAAAAAGACACACAGCTCTGAGATCTGGATTCCATGTGCAGCTTCCTTTCCTTATATTTTAGGCTTTGAAGGACTAAACTGCACACCCATGTCTGTATGATGTATGTATTCCCAAGTCAAAATTACCGTAAAAGACATCAAAATATATGCAGTAGCCTTATTTACCAACTACCTCTGGTTAGTACTCCCAGGAATTCCCTGAGTAATGCCACTGTAATAGAAAGGCAATTCTACTCTTTTTCTACATTTAGTCCTTGTGCCTGGTAAACCCAAAGCATTTACTAGAACCAACTTGAGGGATCAGATTATGTTCCAGTGTAAATAATGCTTAACATTTGAGCCCAATCTTTCATAGACTTTTTTTTAAATAAATCAATTTTCAGTTATGCCAAGTTACAGTAAATGGTAAAAAACAAGCACACACTTTGTAATTCTCAAGATGAATTTCATTTATGATCTTCTATCCATGCTAATAGAAAATGCATATGCATGTCAAATTTCAAGTAAGATAATGCATTTTTTTTCAATGTAGAGAATTGAATGAGAATTCAAAAGATAAATATAACTGGTGTTAAAGGAAAGGAGAACAACCATAATATGAGTAGCAGTAACATTTTGTTACGATCCTGATTCTCCTGTTATCCTTCTGGTTTTCTTTGCCTCTTTTATGGCTTTTAATTATTTTCCTATTGTACACTTCATCAGACCTATTATTTCACTCTTTTATTGCAAACAGTCTTATAAAACCTATCATCAAAATAAATTTCTCTTGTATGGATTTTAAAAGGTTACACACCCCATGGTTTCACTGTGTTGATTGAAAGCACAAACAGTATCTCTACAGCTTCAAGTCTGATGAGTTGACATAATTAATGGAATAATCCAGCTCTTAGTAAAATTTCTCTGGAATAAATTCAATTTATTCTTTCACTATTTTCCATCGTTTCTTCCCTACTTCATACCATATATTTTTGTTGTATCCATGAATAATTTAAAATTTCTTGGTGAGGAGCTTAGTTGTTCTCCAATACACAATGTAGACACCATAGCATATTCTTTCAACAACACAATCACAGACATTGGTTTGGGAGAAAGAAATCTCTTGGTTTCTTACTAAATTTTTTTTAATTATCACTTGCATGGGCTTATTGCTTCAAAGCTCCACATTAAACTAAATTGTGGGACAAATATATTACAGAATATGCTAAATCCCGAAGAATCATAGAACCTTGGAAAAGACCTGCAAGATCATCAAGTCCAACCATTAACTCAACACTGCTAACTTGACCACTAAAACATGTCCCCAAGTGCCACATCTACACATCTTTTAAGTACCTCCAGGGATGGTGACTCCACCAGTTCCCTGGGCAGCCTGTTCCAGCGCTTGACAACCCTTTCAGTGAAGCCATTTTTCCTAATATCCAGTCTAAACCTCCCCTCGCGCAACTTGAGGCCTGTTTTCTTGTTCTATCGCTTGTTACCTGGGAGAAGAGGCCGACTCCCACCTGGCTACAACCTCCTCTCAGGTGGTTGTAGGGAGTGATAAGGTCCCCCTGAGCCTCCTTTTCTCTGGACTAAACATACCCAGCTCCGTCAGCTGTGCCTTGTCAGACTTGTCCTCCAGACCCTTCCCCAGCTTCATTATCTGACTCTGGACATACTCCAGCACCTCAATGTCTTGCTTGTTTTAAATTTATTTACTATAAGATTATTGAACTGTAATCTAAAATGGAATGAAATACAAAACCTGAAGGAAATGCACAGTAAAAGAAAAGAATTGGGAGAATGGACAGAGGATATACAACAACTAATGTGACTAAAGGATTATTTTATACAGTTGGTAGTTCCAAAACATCTGATTTTCTTTCAATGAAAATATAAAAAAGTCAGTATGTCTCAGCTACAGCTCTAGAATTCTATGCTGCAGTACGAATTATGACAATCGTAGCATTTATATCTCACTTTTTTATAGCAACCTTATTAACATCTAGAAGATCTAATGCATTGTTTAGCTCTTTTTAATTTTGGATTTCTTGTGTAGTTTTTCAAATGCCCTTTATCTTGATTCACCTAAAAAGACAAGTATTTTATAGAACTTTTTTTTCATTTGGTATCATATAATCCCTGGAAACTTTCAGATGCCAGGTTATTTCAAGAAATTGTGTGAGAAGTTTAAGCCAAATGAATGAAAGTTTCAGGAATTCATAAACAATTGAAAATGCCGTCTTCAACCACACCTTCATTGTGGCCAACCCAAAAGCATTTCAGTGTTGACGACAGGTCATGCCAGCTTTACAACAGCTAAAGTGCAGGTGAGAATCTAACAATGTTAAACATTCACTCAGCATACAAACTAGTGGCACCTTGCTTATGATTTTGTGCTGCTTTGCAGTCACCATAGCGATCACAGTCCATGCCTGTTGAAAAATGGAAAGGATTGATAAGCCCTAATACTAGTTTATTTCATGATAAAATGTTTTTCTCAGTCCCCTTTGGTGATCAACACCAAAGTTTTTCTGAGCCTTTGAGATGACCACTGTTTCAGCCGTAACATATTTTCTGACAACAGGATGGCCATACTCTACCGGCATTCAGAGAATTTTCTTGTAAAATCTCTAAGAAACCACATCCTAAGTGTCTTATGCAGTTACTACCCTGCATTTCACCCAGGACAGCCTTCAAATATGATTTGTAAGAAGTAGTATTAAAATAAATAAATTCTAGTTCGAGAATCTCCACTGCCTGTTCGCAAGCTGTAAGAAGGGTGCAGTGAATGGATGTTTCTCTGGACCGTTTTATGACCACTCAGACATACTACTTTCGAACACCACTTAGCAGTCTGACAACTTAGAGCAAATGAAAGTAAGTCTGTACTCAGCACACTTTGCATCTTTTGCTGTGCATATATGCACAGCTGCTCTCTCCAGAACACTTAATTGTGATTCTCAAGATAGCCAAGTTTATTGTTGCTATTCTCTGCCATGTATGGCAGTCTAACAATCAGTGCTGTTTCATTTCAGTAACACCAGAGTGAATGGTTAGAAATGTGGATTGTGATAATATATTAACATAACTTAATTTTGCAAGTAACTGTTAAACCAGAGTACTGCTCGTATTTACAGTCTGACTTTTATTACTGGGTTTTTAATAATAGAATTACAGTTCTTCATATTTCTATGGGTTTTTCTCCCTTCTGAAAAGAATAATCTCTTTTGAAGTTTTAAGTGTCACTCTGAATTATACAGTGGCTGTTTATGAGGTTTTTCACCCAAATTATAACTATTTTATATTTAAAAAATAAATTAAGGTTTTGATTAGCGACTTTTTCAGAATATTACTTAGGAAGGTTTTGTCACTCAGTGAAAAATCAGTTGTGCTGGGCAGGTTCCTTAGGAGAACACTGAGGCAGAGTCAGCCTCTGAGTTCAGCAAAAAAGAATTAATTTCTCCTTAGCTGTATCCAAACTATCTTGATTTTCTTGCATATATCTCATTGGGTTTTTTTGGTATCACATTTCTCTCTTCATGTTTTAACATACTCTCTCACCCCAAACTCAAGTCCCACAGCTGTTTCTCCTGCAGTGATGGATTTTTGCTTTGTTCTCATGCAAATTTTACCAAGGCTGCCTTAGGCATTATGTCAGTGTTCAATGTCAATGTATAATGGGATCAAATACCTTTCTCTGGGAATGTCAGCTTCAGCCTTCAGTGGATACAGAAGATCTGTCAACAGCAGAAAAGATGTTGCTTCAACACACCAGAGATTGTCCTTTCTGTGGCTGTTATCCAGGATTTTGCCTATCTGTGTATTACAGACTTCTACCTCTTAGGTCTCATTTTAAACTACTGCTCAGACCAGGACTGTTGCCGAGATAGGTTTTATTTAACATTTTACATTTTTCAGGGACAAGGGCAAATGGCAATGCCTTCATCTCTCCTGTCTTCTCTCCGTACTTTTAACTAGGTTTTTTTGTACAGCCATTGGAAAGCTTTTGACTCTTCCATATGGTTCATGCTATTGCAGAACAGATGTTGTATGGGCCTATCTAATTTCACATGTATTCTGAGATTGCTGGCAATTACAGAAGCCTGGTTTCCATGACACAGCCAGTCCTGCCTTCTCTTCAGTGGACAGGTAGTCAGAAAACAGAACTGGAACCACTTCCATCCCCCTTGAATGTTCCAGCAGACAACTGCGACATAAAACTCTGGCAGTGTAAAGGTTTTAGCTAACAAATTGGAGCTATAATGGCTTAATAACTATTCAGAAACTGCTTTTTATAATACTTGCTTCACAACCTGCCTCTACTTCACTGAGCCCCTCAATTAAAACAGTATTTCTCTGTGAACAACTTCTGAGGATCTTTGCTCAGCAGCTCTCTGTGTCTCGGTCTTTCCTTCAGTACAAGTTCAGAATCCACAGGAGATTCTTTGGCATTCAGGAGTCCTGCCAGAGTAAAGTCTGGACTCCTCTGGCATTTTTCGGAAAATGGGAGGTAAGTAGCAGAGAATCAACATAGTCTGATAATGGAAGGGTATCTGAAAGGAAGGCATTTTGGGGACAGGATGATGATTCTAAGTAGCGTGGGAGAGAGGGCACTGCCTGAGATTTTGCCAGTAATTTGGCAAGCACTTCAAAGACTTCCTGCAGATTTTCCATGAGCCACCATGTTCCCTAGCCTACCTTAAATTGCTCCTGGTCATCGTGATGTTCTGAATTTACCAGTGGCTCACTTCCCAAACATGCTTCACATAATTGTTCTCATCTACTGGGTCTTGACAAGATTGACTGCAGAAAACTAATTTAATATCTCTTAAGTGTACCAGAAGAATCTGAAAAATTGCATCATAACTCATTTATTGACTCTGCTTTCCTCAAAAGATTCTCAAAGGTCTTGAAAGAACTTAAATTTCACTAAAAAGGGTAACACTGATTATGACGATGTGCTAGACAGACCCTGCCTATGAAGAAAAGGTGAAGTCAGAAGGACCTTCTGTGAGGTTTTTGGGAAACAGAGACTAGTGTTAAGCAATTCTCAAAATGAATAATAACTCCTCACATCTTCATCAGTAGGTTTTTAAATGACTAAATGACTTGGTACTGTAGCAGCTTAGAATTCAGTTTAGAACCAGAATAACAGCAGAAATTAGTGTAAATAGCTGTATTTCATCTTATTATGTGAATGCCAGAACAACTCTACTATGTTTGCAAAATATATGTATGCAACACAAAGAACTGCATGTTGTATCTACCCACTTCATACCAAAGTGCAAGTTTCCACAGACACAAACTCAAGTGCCTATTATAAATTACAGTCCTGAAACTAAGCTAGTCCTGAAACTAATCTTATGAACTTAACCTCCACCAGTATCAATCCTATTCAGCAAAGAAATAGGAAATGCTCTATTAAAAAAGGCTTTTCCATATCAATCACTTGATAAATAGATGTGAAAGAAATGTCTCTGAAGAAATGTAGCTCCCTTTAAACTAAAATTTTGCACTTCCTGAGTTCGGTCTCTATGAAAACTCCTGGACTGACAGCTCCAAATCTGTCTGTTTAGGTTACACAGCATTAAGCATAATTTCTTGTAAATCATTCAACACAGGCCTGAATACAGTTTGATTTCCACTTAGACTCACATCCATTAGACACATCTGTCTAATGAGACAGTCAGTAGTGCTAATTGGTGGGCTAATTCTGCAATGTTGATTACTGTCTGCTAGGAGAGGAATCAAGCCCACCATCTGATTTTCCAGAGACCACCAAACAACTGAGTGATGATAACAACTTAGTCCTTGCCAAACTAGACAGATGGAGTTCAACCACTGAGGGTTTTCCAAGCTCTTCAGCCAACTGTTCCCTACTTCTGAATATTTTCACAACAGCAAAAAACCTCTCAAAAGCCCCAAATCTTACCTTTTAAGAACTATTTATAGTGAACTTACTGTTCTAATCATACACAAGTACTGCAAAACTACACCACAAATAACAAATGTGAGAAAAATTTTGAGCATTCCATCAGAGTAATGAGAAGGCTTTTTTGCCTCGTGTTATGGTGGATATGTCTATAGGTTAATGAGCAGAACTGGAGCAGCTGGCTCATCCTAGGCTGCATGTTTTCTTTAGTTCTCCAATTTGTGTTCCAGCCCTACTGATACTCTGCCATTGCTGTAGGTGGTAGGGGAGCTGTGGGCAGGTTGTCGGTGGTCTTCTAAAGCTAATTGGAACATGTAATAACAAGAAAAACACTTGTACAATCTATATTTCATTTCACGCATTGACAAATTTATGGGAGCCATACTGAAGGCAGAGTACAGTGAAAAAATTGCAAAAGCACGTTGGTCATACGCAGTATGGAAAGGTGACAATCAAAGGACTGACTTTTTTGAGGTTGGACAGTGTTTCAAAACATGCTTTATTTGCTCTGCCTTTCCTGACCATTGTAGATAAAACACCTAATTTTTAAAGCCCTGATATTAATAGGTTTTTACATTGAGAAAATTCTCAGGAATTAAAAACACTTATGATCAAATACTGCTGATAAGTATGAAAGACTGACATTACTGTTATAGAAACAAAGTACTTTATTTTTACCAAAAGGCACATTAATATAAATGTCTCCCAGAAAAAGACCATTAAATCTGAAATTAATTTAAAATAACACTGCAGATGTGCCATCAAACAACAATAATGGTACAGCCCTAGAAGTTCAATTCCTAAAAGAGTCGAAGAAACACAGCAAGATCTATGTAGAACAGCATTATGAAGGCCTACCTAGGCATAGGATATATACCCTTATAGGGTATATATAGGTGCTAACATTTGCTTTTTCATTATCAGGAGCAGATTCATACTTTTATATTTTAAACTAATGAGAAAATAAAAGTTAATATAGTACAGTAAAGCCATAAAGTTCTTGTTCACCCTGTAAAGAATGGTTATTTCATGAAACATATGGTGTCATTTAGAAAATCTGTAGTTGGAGAAAAATTCTCAAAAGTGACCATGTCATCATATAAAGGAAAAGTAGTTTTAAAAACTGCATGTTTTTCTCAGAAGATTCTCTTTCTAATCTTAGTTGAAAGGATGTAGCAGTATTTTAAATTTACATTTTGGTGCATTCCAAATCTAAGTGCTGCTTGATGTTCTGGATTCCTCTCCATATACTCTTAAAAGGCATTTAATCAGATGCTATCTTTTGGTCCTTTGAATAAGTAACATTGCCATTGTTGCCCCAATTATGCCTGAAAGATACCTGTGTAAGATTGTGAGTGGTTGAGAGAGAATAAACTTGTACTGAGGTTTAATTCCTTTGCATTTAGTACTTAGGTTTACATTTATCAAGGGAAAACTGAAAAGACTGAAACTCTATCATATTCCTTTGCTTAGAAATGTCTCTTCATTTCATTAATTGAGAATTTTTGTTTGTCATTACAAAGTGTTAATTCTTTGATAGCTACGTAAATAAAAGTTACATTTTGAGCTTTTTTCTGTAAATGGCTTTGGTAAAGGATATAATTGAAAACGTTCAATTCAGCTTTTGCACCTAATTCTTTAAGAGAAGTATCCATAAAACAGCTGGGGTTTTGTTTTTTCACCAAAATTCTTCATAGGAATAACTAGAATAACTAAATGGCTCTTCCTTAAAACTTCAACATGCAGCTGTCAAAGCCAGAACTCTCCAAGCCAGAACATTCTTATCAGTGAAGAATTTGGGAACTAATTTGTAATGAAAATCGCCCAGGCACATCATCATTGTCAAACGCACTGGAGAACAGAATATTCCTACTGAACAAATTACTCACCAAGAATCACAGCAACAACGGTGAAGAGCACAAAGGCATTCCTCATTAAATAACTTTTAACATCGTCCTTTGTTATGCTCTGCACTTTTTTTTTTGCCAAAAGTGTGCGTTTCCTGACTCCTTGCTGAATGCGTTCCATCCTACTTCCAGGTTTTGGATCTTCTCCGTTACCTTTAGTCATCTATCTTGCAGAAAGTTTTCTTTTGTAATTAACTTCTATCAATATCCTTTCAGGAAAGTGGAAGACTCTTTGAAGTGGGAGGTACTGGAGATACCTGCAAGACAAGAAATATCAAACACTGCAGTAAAACTTCAGAGGAATGATAACCCATATGTTTACATGGAAGCAAATATTCTTCATGTTTCAGTAAAATTTGAATTGCTTGTAACATCTAAGCTGTTGATTTGCAGTTTTTGATACAATCAGATAGGTGTCCTGTGTCTTCAGACATTAACATGAATTGCTGCTATGCTGCAAAACCCAGGAGTAGCTTCTTTTTCTTGCCATTTTCTAGTGATATACTAATATAAAATCAGTACAATTCAAGGAAACTTAATGTGTTATAGTGTTTTAAACTGTCTTTCAGGCTTGTTTTTAACCTGTTTATCAGGTTTTTTTGAAAAAATCTAGCTCACCTTCACATTAACCATTGGAGAAAGAAATATTTTGCTCAAATTGGTACATTTAAAATATTCAGCATTTCAGATATTTTTAAATGATTGAATGAATTGGCTCAGTTCCTCTTTTTCACATGGCAAAAGGCAGCAGGAACAGTTTATTTATCCCTCAACCACTATTTAAAAGATAGGACTTTGACAGTTTTATGTTAATAACTTTCATCTTTTAACTCCATTATAAACTACCTCGAGCACATCTGTAGAACATCAGAGGTAACATCCCACTTAACTTGTCGCTTCAGATTCACACTGCAGAGTAAAGTAATGCATAGCTTGGCCTGACAGCAATTATGGACACATATCACAGAATCAGAGAACAGACTGAGTTGGAAGGGACCCATCAGGATTATCGAATCCAAATACTGGCCCTGCGCAGGACAACCCCAAATTCACACCACGTCTGATTTTAAGAAATCACACACTGAATCAACCTTAAAATGGTTTAAGAATAGAAGTTTTCCACTAAGACATTATTTTTTATTTTAAATTGTGCGGGTTTTGGTGGCTGATGGGTATGACTTTGTTTAATACTGGAGCCTGTTCAACAGTATTTTCCACACAGAGAATTCCATTTTCTGAAGTCTTAGTTAATACACTGGCATGTTTTTATGAAGAAATTAGAAATTAATAAATGCATTGAGTTAGGTGCTTCTGCTGAAGTCTCTCATCTCTCTCCATGTACAAGCAGTTCCACATCTTACTTTTAATAAATCAATTGCCAAAAACCCTTTTTTTTTTTTTAAGGAAGCATTTAAAATATAAATACACAGAGGTTCCAATCCACATGTTTTAAAGAAATTTCATGTCGTAACAAGTTTATTTTGGTGGTATTTGAGCGTTCCTTCTACCATATGTTTCAAGATTGGGACTTCAGTGCAATATCCTCCCCGAATTTTAACAGAACACTATAAGCTTTGCTTCTTTAGAGAGTGGAAACATTCTGAGAATGAGCTACATATTTAAATCAGTGAGTATTCTACCTTGGACACGACTACTGTGTGCAAGCAGGATTTTCTTTTTTTGTTCAGAACAATTACTGTAAATATTCTGTAAATAAGAACAATACAAAAAAAAATTTAATAATTCCCAGTCCCTTTTCTTTCCAGGACGTTTAACGCAGCTAACCTGTCCTGTGTAACTTACATCGAAACCAAGAAAAGCCCAAAGGACCGCTGCATTAAGTAAGATACAAAGGCAGAGAGCGGACTTCCCCCTCAAACCCGCGATGGAGGACAGGGTGGGCTCACCTTCTCGGACCTGCCCGTGCTCCAAGGGCGCGGCGGTGACGGATAAAGCGGGGGCTTCCCAGCGGAGACCACGGAGCTGCGGCGCCCGGCGAGCAGGACAAACAATCTGCACGTGTTGGGGAATACGACAGCTTACTATCACTGTAACTTAAGGAAGGGGAGGAGACTGTGAGCGCAGCGCTTGGAGGGGGGGTAGGGGAGGGGGGGAAGGAAAAAAAACCCCACCAACCCAACCCACACCAAACAACACATCAGCAGAGAGGGGAAAGCGGAGCTCCTGGAATATTGATTAGTCTTGGCACAGTGAAAGCGGGGTCACTTTCTTTGTTTTTCCGTTTAGACCACTTTCACGCTTTGTCGGTTCAGCTTCGTTAGAAATGCAAAACCAGGATCCGGGAAGAATTGAACGATCCCACACACACAGAGCAGGGGAGGCTGGAGCGCTTCTTTATTAGACATTCCAGACTGGATATCTGAAAAGCCTAAACATAATTATATAACACTATTCCTGTGGTTTTTTTTTTTTAAAAAAAGATAAAATATCTAAGCATACTACCTTGTTCTAGAAAGAGGCACAGTGTGAGGTTATCACGTATTTTGTAATTCTTAAAGACAGTTACTCAAGATCTACTCTTCCCAGGGTGGTGAACCAGACCTATCTTTCAGAAGCAACTGGAGCATTATCAAGGATAGAGAAAAACATGATCTACTATAATTCTTTGTATGTTTCTTGTAGATACTCAAAACACACGATAAGACTTGCCTCTTGTTTGGCAATTTAAACTCACTGATAGCAAGCCCCCATTCAGCCTGTTTCAATGCTAGAGAATGAATGACAAAGGGAAAAGCATAAAACATCCGCTTTTGAGAAAGAAATGGCCTTCAGTTTTTCTAGCATTTCAAAGTCCATGGTGTTGAAAAGATATTTGCTGGGGGAGCCAGGGGAATTCCAAAAGAACTTTACTTTTTAGAGGAACATTTCCCTTTTAAACATTGGTAAAGTCAGGTTAAAATGTTCCATAATTCTGTTTCAGTGGATCTTTCATGAGATTTTAAGTGTATTTCCTTATAAGAGAAATACTGTAAATCTAAATTTATACAAATTTATGCTAAATATATAATTAATCTATATATATCAATCTATAAAGGTTTGTTTATAGATGATGTTGACTTTCAGATTTGCTTCCTGAAAAGTCATTTTAAGTGTACAGAAAACCACTTCTGTACTAGACACACAAAGTACAGTCAGACACAAAACAAAATTAAGAGCAGATTTACTTCCACACAGCTACAGTAATGGTTTTGCTAAAGTGTTTTCTAATTTGAATGTGATTCAAATAATGATGTAGAGTAAAATAATCTTACAATTATTCCAAGTTTTCTCGTGATTAATGTAGGTTTGAGATTTAACTGTGTACCATGGAATCTTGATCTTTGGTATCTAACTTCAGAAAGAAAGTAAACATCTAAATTAAGTTATTAATTAACTTTTAAAAAAAATCAAGAAAATATGTTGACAGCTTGTGTTGCAAAGACAGAAACACATGCTGTATTTTCTTGCACCTGGCAGCTTAAGTGCCTATCTCCTTTTTTTTTTTTTTTTTTGTGGTGCAGTTTTTAAATACTTTCACCATTTTCTCTGTAGATGGGAAATGACCTTTTAACTAACCTCTGGCCTTTAGTGATCTGCTCATTTGATCTTTCTTTTTGGAGTATGGCATGCTTTCTGCAAAGCCTCCCAGATAGGCTCTGCCCTCTGTTCCTATGAATGGTAATGATCCTCTTGCCTTAATGGGACAGGGGTCAGGCCCCAAATGAGGTGATCCAAAAGTATTTCATCATTTAATACTCTATTAATAAAGGAGTCTGTGAGAAATGAGGATAATCTTGTAAGAAGATTACCTATGCAGTGAGGCAAAATGAAAATAGATGATAATCAGTCATATAGCTCATCTGAACTTTGGTAGTGATACTTTTATCAGCTCTCAGTGAACAACAGATATTATTACACAGCGCTTAGAAAAATAGAATATTAAGAGCTTTAATGGCAATATATTAATTTTTTTTCTGCCTTTTTTCCTCCCTTCTTCCTCTCCTCACATTGATTTCTTTTATTGATTATAACTTTGATGGTGATATAGGGAAATTATACTGTAGGAAGACTATTATCCCTTATATTATAAAACCCCATGTATTTTAGATATCCCTGGGTAGCAAAAAAAATTAGTCAAATGAGTTCATAGTACAGTGTCACCCTGCAACACATGTAATTAAAATGCACTGGAATTTCCTTTTACATATACGATAGATTTAACTGATTTAGTACGCAGCATTTAATACTAGGACAAAGACAAATTTAAAATGTTATTGGTTAAGTACTTCCATCTGTCGTATTTTTGGTAGTATTAATTTCTAGGAAGAGCAACTTAAATGTTACTAGACACATTGTAGACTTTAGTTTGGATCTGCCAACCCTAAAAATATACAAAAACACTGATGGTTTTGTAAGTAACATAGAGCAGCAGTCATTGGTGCAACCACCACTTTTACACAGATAAAATAATTTCTACATTCCTCAGAGTGTTAGGTGTTTTGGGGTTTTTTTTCTCCATAAAAATTGGCAAGGAATGAGCTAAGGCCTGGATGAGTCTGTCTGTGATGTCATACTCGCTCAGTGCCCTAACCTATGCTTTAGGTTCCAGTTTCAGCACTTCTTTGACAATGCACCAGATGGCTTGCAAAGCAGGGAAATGCAGATATAGGGCAAGGGCTGGCACTAGCTTGAACCTCATCCTCCCAGGCAGTGTGGGTTCAGCCAGCTGAAATCACGTGTTGTGGCAAACCCAAGCCCTGTTTGGTTGTGGCTGACAGAGTCAGTCAGTAAATGTACTTTGCACGTCGGCACAGTATCTGAGTGCCTTTGTAAAATAAGTAAAGGTATTAGTGTGGAAGCTGCTGTTCAAACATAAACTATTGTTATTTTCAGCTGACAAGAGCTATCAAACAAAAACCCAGGGAAGTCAGTTGTAGCAAATGCAAGAAGTGGAAATGAAGTAACAAACTGTACAACCATTTAATTTCCCAGATAGCTATAAAGACTGTATGAGAGTGCATGGATGCCAACTGAAAGAAGCTTTTACCATTTGAAGTAACCCAGGTTTCACATTAATAAATCAGAGCTATAAATTAATACTGGCTGAATATTGGAAGTTCAGGAGCTCTAGGCAGGAGCTTACTGAAGTATTGTTGATATCACAGTTGTGAAACAGAAATAAAATTCTTATGAAAGAACATGTTTATTCACAGTAAATGGCATGTCATTATGTCCCCAGACTTAAACGAAGTTGGACAAAATCAGAAAATATATGATTCCCTTGCAAGCTCCAATTCAGCTTAGAACTGTTTATTACTGTTATACACTCTTGTATCAGTGAAGAAACTGAGTCTCTAAGAGATCAAAATGAAACCATACAAGTTAGCAAATATTTGTCAGAGCTAAGACACAGCCTTAGGCACCTGAATTCCACAGAACCATGGCATCTTTTTTTTTGTGAGATACTTGCTTGGCTCTTGCTCTTTCGAGCATGCTAAAAGGAGTATGAGAAATTGAGGTTTGTTTTCTGTTTCTTTTCAAATATGTTTATTAGAGGGGTATTTGATGAATACCTCCATTTTGGCCAGCCAAATATGAAAAATATACTTTATTTTTTATTAAGATTTAATGCCAAGAAAGTTCTTATATTGCTCTATTGAAGACAGTGGGAGGAAATAGTGTGCTGTAATTTATACACTTCAAAAAAGACATAGGCTATGTTCTATTAGCAAACATGAAAAGCTGCGGGAAAAGATCTGCAGAACCCTAACTGGTTCTGAATACATGACATTTGCAGAATTTGCACTGCAGCAGTGTTACACTGGGTTACTTCTAATCATGTTTTGTGGCCCAAACACCTTTTTGCGCTTGGACTTTATGATCTGGTTTTGTTTCTTCTAAAGGAATCCAGTTCACACCTTCTAGGACTACTCGATGAAATTAATCAAAGCATCTTGCTCATGGTCACTCTTAGGAGGAAGCTTCCTCTACTGGGTATGCTGAACTTCGGTTTATCTTTGATAAGTTGCAAATCATTGGTCAAGCTCAGTTATTAAAAAAATAAATAAATGTTTTTAGAAAATGCTACTATTCCGTTCAAAGAACATTTCAACAACAAAGTGTTTTGCCTAAGATTAAGCTGAATGACTAGTAGCACTGGCCAATCTAATCAGCAGGATTTAGATTTTCAGTGATATTTTTCTACTTTTCTATTTAATGTCCCATTACAGTCTTAACATTGCTCACTCAAGCCAGCCAACAAATCCAGTTGGTCATTTTTATTCCTACATTTTGAAGCCCTGAGCTGTGAGAATAAATGTGATTTTATGCTTTTGAACTCTGTCAGTTGGCAGTCGGAAGTTACACACAAAAACGCGGCATTCCTTTTCTGCTCTGTGAAAATTCCCAGCAGAGAAACACGAACCTCTAGTATCTCCACTCAGCATCATGGGCTGTCTGGGCCTTAACACACACTGTATGTCTGACTGCAGCTGAATAGACAACCTTGTTTCCTTTCAACGCAGGGAGTCAGATTGCCACTCACTCTTGGGAGAAGGGGGAAGGGAAATGAAGTTATACCAGCAGAGGATGTGGCTCGTGAACTTTTCCCCTAACTGTCTTATCAAGGATGTGAATGTCTGTATGTACAATGGGGCGATTCTCACTGAAGAATAGGCAAGGTTGTCTAGGAAGGATGGGGAATAGGATGGGACTGTGTCATTGTAAGAAATCGAATGGGATCGCGTCGGCAGCTGATAGCATTTCAGATGCAAACGGCTGTATAGTGTGGCTTCACTGGCTTTCCCACAGCCAGTGGCAACCACTTAAATGGGCGCCGAGGGAGAGACAGGTTCATTTGAAAAGTTAATACAGTATTGTGGTCAGTTACAAAAGAGTGTAACATTGGAGCCAGAAATTTGCTACCCCCTGTTGCTCAGGTCCCTCTTGGTTTCCTCTTCCTGATTTCTTTTTTTTTTTTTTTTTTAAAAACCTTTTACTCTGATCAGCTGCTAAACTTCAGCAGCTTGTGAATCAACAGAACTACTGAGAGTGCCCTGTGGAAGCTCTGGCTGAGAGTACACATTGTCATAGGTACTTTAAACTATAACCTCCAATCCCTGCCTGTCATGGTGGCAACACAGCAGTGATCCCACATAGGTCCTGTTTCGGGATAATAGCACCATTTGTGGGCGTTCCACTGACTGAACTGTTCTCTCTCTTAATTCCCAGACCAGTTGTTGAAGAAGCCCATTTCTTGAATCATTTGTTGATGTTTGTGCTGGCTATTCTGTAACATTTCATAAAACATTGCTTTCATTTGACATCTTTGTCCATAGTTATTTTTATGATGAAACAATGGTTTATCAGCTGTTTAATACATCCTAGTTCGTTGTTAGCATAGCAAGTAAAATAAATACAAAGAAAACCACTCATTTGTATGAAGTTCATTTAAGGAAACTAATTTATTTGGAGCAGTAAGCTAACGTGACTCTTTAAATAGACATTTACTACTATGGAATCATAATTACTGCAATCAAGACACACAAAAATCTTTTGTAAAAATAATTATAATTGAAAAGCATGCAGCTCAAAGTTGCTGCTACAATAATGACTATAATAGCAACTGTTTAGCATTTGGACATTTTTTTGGCAGGAAGGCTTTGCATTGTTTATTGTGAGAAAGAAACAGGCTCTGAGAAAACATGCAAATTTTCAGCAAAGGAAAAAGCAGCATCAGGTTTGCAAAACAGAGTGGCAGAAGGTTTTTGCTTCTATCTCTATATCCACATAGGATAGGATGATTTAACGTAATTAGACTCTTTTGGAGCTTCTCTGTTTGATATACCAAGGAAGATCTCAAAATATCTGTTTCACAGTATCCCTGGCATCCAGACACTCAGGCTGTGTGGTGGTCAGCATTTGTTTTCTTGCTGTGTTTTTCATTCTGAATTTCCATTCTCTGTTAGGATCCAGAGTTCACAGAACTCATTGGTAATCAGCAATTTGCTTAAAATAGGAACTGTCCTTTGATATTTATTACTCATTGTTCTTCTTAATATATGTTCAAATGCCTGTCATCATATCTATAGAAAAATAAAGCATTAGACAGTGTGAACAAGTATGTTTCAAAGGAAAAATGGTGTATCACTGATATGATATATTGCCTCAATTTGTTCTGTTCAGGACTCATTTCTTCCCTCAGTTTCTGAGAGGATATTAATATTAATGTTGTACAAAAGAAATTCAGATAATTGTTAAAATTTTTTAAAAATTCAGAAAAAAATGTGTTGAATCCATATTTTGAAACTGTCTTTCTGTAAAAAGACAAAGGATTGATACACTGTACATTGTTTTTATTTAAATCTCTGTGTTGTACAATCAAAGCTCTTCTGACATACATTATAAATGCATCTGTAGAAAGAAAACAAACAGTAGTCTTTTCGTTCAGATGAAAAAGATCTGTAAATCAAATGTTTCATCCACAATTTAGTATCCTATCCCTCATTTACTGATTCACTATACCTTATATATCAGATTTGCTTTTTCATGTAGTCACTCCATTCATTCTACTCACCCCTTGTCCTCTTTTCCTTGGTAGACCGACTCCCATGCTTTTGCGGGTTCACTGCCTCCTTCTCCCTTTATTTCCATTAACTTTATCTCCATTTTCACTCCTTAGCCCACCACTGCTTTCCTTTGAGTCAGAGAAAAATTATTTGGGACAAGTCTTGTTTTCCTGTGAATCAGTGAACCCAGATTTCGAGGGAAGCTTAGACTTTGGCTCTATTTGATTCTTAGACACCTATTCCAAAACATCCCTTACTTTATGTGCTTTTTCTGGGTCTGTAATATTCTTTTTTCTCTTTGTTCTCTCATGTTATCTTCTCCCTTCTCTTGTCCTGTTATCTTGTTCTTTTTCTTTAGATCACTCTACCTTCTTTTTCACCCCTAGCTTTTACATTTGTTCTTCTTATACCAACTCTCGGTGATTTGAGAAATGGGATTGAAGGTCTCACTCACGCTGACATGTGTCCGTAGAAGAGTTTGTATCACAAATGAGTAGCAGAGAACGTCTCTATAGATACTGAATATGTACTTGCATACTTATGCTGCAAACTGGTTAGAAATCCCTCCCTCCTTCGACTAAGCAATGATAGAGCATGGATAATGGAAAATATTTCCCTTTTAAACTGCAAGGATGTCAGGTTCTTCTGACATAACCCTTCTTGGGGTGTATGTGTGGAGTTTCCTCCCTTGGCTGGGGACGCCCTCCAAGGTTACTCCTGGAGGTTGAGAGAAAGAGATCTCCCCACGAGCGTTGATATGGATGAGTTACATTCTCATTTAGACAATCATTAAAACCTATGGGGCAAAAGTTGTTCAATCATACGTCTGTAATTCCTTAAATTTAAACCATTAACATAAGCCGAGGCTAAGACTGAGTTTAGCCGCATCTAGACTCCTCTGTGAGAAGGGGTTTAGAAAGCAAAGGAGTCCTTTCTGTACCTCGAAATTCACTGTCAAGGCTTTGCTTTTTAACAACTTTGTCTAAGCCTTCCACTCCCACCCTCAACAATTGATGTAGTTGAAACACGATGATGGCAATTTTGAGAGACAAAAAGCTTAACAGAATTTTTACCGAGGCACAATATTACTGAAAAAATCAGAAACCTGGTAAAAGAAAAAAAGTCTGGTAAGGGAAAAGCTTCTGCAACTGACTTGCCAGAGGCTACGGCTGAAGCCTTAAAGAAAGGTGATAACGAGCTCGTTAAGTCTTTTGTCCAGTTGGCTAAACCTTTGACTGAAAACTTGAGAAGCCGGTTCAACGGGTTTTTCAAAAGAGAAAGCAAATTACATTTGCAAACTGCCTGTCTCAGCGGGGAGATACGGAGAGAAATAGTGTGTGAGATGGAGTTTTCCAGCCTCTCACAAAATCTGGAGAGAGAGAGACAGACTCCCAACCTGATCTCCTTTTATGATCAGGTGACTCGCCTGGTGGATGAGGGGAAGGCTGTGGATGTGTCTACCTGGACTTCAGCAAAGCCTTTGACACCATTTCCCGTCACATTCTCCTGGAAAAGCTGGCAGCCCACGGCTTGGACAGGGGCACTCTGTGCTGGGTTAGGAACTGGCTGGAGGGCTGGGTCCAGAGAGTGGTGGGGAAAGGAGCTGCATCCAGTTGGGATCTGGTCACTAGTGGTGTCCCCAGGGATCAGTGTTGGGCCCAGTTCTGTTTAATATCTTTATTGATGGTCTGGATGAGGGGATTGAGTTCACCATCAGCAAATTTGCAGATGACACCAAGCTGGGGGGAAGGGTTGATCAGCTGGAAGGCAGGAGGGCTCTGCAGAGGGACTCGGACAAGCTGGAGAGATGATCCGATTCCAACGGGATGAGGTTCAACAAGGCCAAATGCGGGGTCCTGCACTTTGGCCACAGCAACCCCCTGCAGCCCTACAGGCTGGGGACAGAGTGGCTGGAGAGCAGCCAGGTAGAAAGGGACCTGGGAGTTTGGATCGACAGGAAGCTGAACATGAGCCAGCAGTGTGCCCAGGTGGCCAAGAAGGCCAATGGCATCCTGGCCTGGATCAGGAACAGTGTGGCCAACAGGTCCAGGAAAGTGATTCTTCCCCTGTACTCAGCGCTGGTGAGGCCACACCTCGAGTACTGTGTCCAGTTCTGGGCCCCTCAGTTCAGGAAGGATATTGAGGGGCTGGAGCAGGTCCAGAGAAGAGCAACAAGGCTGGGGAAGGGACTCAAGCACAAGTCCTATAAGGAGAGGCTGAGGGAGCTGGGGTTGTTTAGTCTGGAGAAAAAGAGGTTCAGGGGAGACCTCATCACTTTCTACAACTCCCTGAAAAGAGGTTGTAGCCAGGTGGGGGTTGGTCTCTTCTCCCAGCCAATCAGCAGTAGGACCAGCGAGCATGATCTTAAGCTCTGCCAGGGAAGGTTTAGGTTGGATGTTAGTAAGAAATTTTTTACAGAGAGAGTAATCAGACATTGGAATGGGCTGCCCAGGGAGGATGGGTTCTCCGTCCCTGAAGGATTTTAAGATGCGACTGGATGTGGCACTTAGTGCCATGGTCTAGTAACCACGGTGTTGTTGGATCAAGGGTTGGACTTGATGATCTCAGAGGTCTTTTCCAACCTGGTTGATTCTATGATTCTACGAGCATGATGTAAAACCACACTCTGAACTCTGCCTGCTTGTAAAAGCTGACCAGGGAGAGCAGGGGGAGCCCTCCTCTACTCCTCCGGCGTTAACTGGTTTCACTGAGGGGATGCAGGAGGCAGCTTGCCTCCAGTTGCAGGAAGCATCTTGTACTCTCTCAGCTCTCTCCTGTGTTGTTTTCTAATCCAGATAGAGTGAACCCCGTAATTAGAGGAATGCAATTGCAGGATCAGTTTAGAGATGCTTGCATGGATGAAACACAAGTAAGACCCGGTCTTGCATAGTGGGAAATAGCAGAGCAGTTGGTAACTCGTGACAAATGGGTAGTATTTCTTATGAATGAAGTGAAACACCAAATAGCCATCAGAAGAATGGACTGGAGAGAAAAACCTCCCCCGTTCAAAGACTGGAACCAACTAAGTAAACTCCTGGCACTGCTCCTGATATGCGAGCTGGAGATGACGAATGGAAATATCTTGAAAGGCTTGCTAGAGATATAGTAGCAACTTTTCTTCTTGGTCCCTTGCAGTCGCAGGCCACCTTTTCAGTCAACACAGGGTTCCAGATATCTCCTCTGAATCAGGAAACTGCAAAAGGATGTGGGATAATACCTGACAAAAAATGGACATATGTTGCTGGATGCTCTAAGCTGCTGTGTTTAGCTTGAGTAATATGTTGATTGCCTGGTAATAATCACCCTACCAAGGCCATGATGATGTTGGAGTCTTTCCCTTTGAATGTTATGGGTTTGGACCTCCTGAAAGCAAAAGTCTGGGTGAATTCTAAGGGGAATAAATTGAAATCCAGTTCCCATGTGTTCTCAGTAAGGCTTTACAAACTGCCCCTGCAGTACCACCTACTGGGGCTAGTGAATAATGGAGCCTTACCCTTTGCTACTGGTGATCAGAGATGAAATGGGAGAAGTCATCTATCATTGTACAACTTTGCTGTTTTAGCCTTGCTAATAACCTTGAATGTTCAAGCTTATCTGGATAGGAAATGACAAGCCACTCGAACTGGAAAGGGCTGCTTCCAGTTCTTGTGATTACCCACACTGCTGCAAAAAC
The DNA here is from genome assembly GCF_009829145.1 of Chiroxiphia lanceolata. Classification (NCBI taxonomy): domain Eukaryota; kingdom Metazoa; phylum Chordata; class Aves; order Passeriformes; family Pipridae; genus Chiroxiphia; species Chiroxiphia lanceolata. The sequence continues at coordinate 11,688,092 of NC_045671.1, read as the reverse complement.
CACAAGTAGAAACTCCTAGACCCACTATATGTAAATAAAGACAGCTCCAGACACAAAAGAACGATACCATAAACAGTAAATCTATAGTAAACCCACTGCAGATAAAACTGCAACGGAATCAAAAATTAACATTAAATGGTTTATCTTTTTGTGTTTGCAGAATATGGTTTCTAGTATTACAACATGGTTATTTGTACCTGGATTAGTCAACCATCCTCAGCACTTTGCAACTAGCACTCATAATAGCAAATATGGCTTCAAATACCCAAGGGGTAAGTAGGCAAAAAGGAAAAGAGAGTGATGTCCTTTTCCCTACAAACCACTCTAACATGCCCAAAACCCCATGGATCTACAAATAACAGGATGTGTGAGTCTGAGAAAAAACATTTTATCTAATATCCCAAAAGGGTGAGTGACTGCTCTAACTTGAGTTTGTTTACATAATGTTAAAAATATTGAGTAATACTCTTAAGGTACTAGACAATTTGAAATAAGTTTTATTAGTAATGACTATTGCATTTTAGTGTCTTCTAAGTTTCTTTTCACAAATTGCTACTGTTAGTTTTGTTATTGGATCATCATCAGACGGATAGTTCCCTCTTTTTAAAACAGGCCCAAGTGGGACTGTGTTTTCCCCTTCCGCAGGTGTTCCATAAGAAGATGAAGTAGCAACAAAACTGAAAACTCGCACTGTTCTTTGCTGCATCGATTGTTTGTATTCGTTTTTATCTTGCTAATTTTTCAGTGTTTATATTTGTATATGTTTTGTCTTAGTAGTTTTGCAGTATGTATGTGAGTTTTCTCCAAGCACTGCTTTGGAACGTTTGTGTCTTCTCTTGCCACAGTAAGTTAAAAAAAAAAAAAAAAATTTCTCCCTGAATTTAGCTTGGGAGTTCACACAGAATTTCATATGATTATGAAATCAAATTTGTATACCTCTCCCTACCTCCTCAGAGCAAAGTATAAAATGACTATACTGAAGGAAATTTATGTAGTAATAGTAAGAAATGTATGAAGTGTGACTGTGCAAAAGAAGAGAATGTTAAACTTTTGGTAGCCCTTAGAGAGAAGGGAGAAAAGAAATGACAGAGAAGATGAAGCAGTGCTAGAAAGTTTTCTTCAGCTCTAGGCAAAGAAGGCATAAGTGGTTAAACTGACAGAAGGAATAAAAAAAAGATTTTGGGTTTGAAAACCAATGAAAGGTTTAGTAAAGATAGAAGATATTTGGTCCAAACTTAAGACCATGACTGGGATAATATGCTTGAGTACATAAGAATTGCTTGAATTTCATTATACCTTTGCTTCTCTTGAAGCAACCTGATTATATGTAGTAAAATTTTTACTGAATGTTAATCTCCCATGATGCACCCTGACCATTCCCCTGAAGCCTGGTTGGTGGGAGGGATAAGGGTGGTAATCTGGGACATGTATGTTTGTTTCGGTTATGTATTTGTTTGGGTTGTATATTTGTTTATGTTACAACAGTATCTGGACCTGTAAAATTGCCAACTCTGAAATGTAGGATGGCCTAGCTGCTGAAAATTGGCCTATCCTAAAAGTTGTACAAGGAGTGCAATTGCACTGCAATATCAATGGGCAATAGAGAATCTTAAATTAAGCTCACCATGCCGTTTTGGAGTTCAGTTTGCTAGTCCAATAAGTATCAAAAATGTTATATAAAATTGACTAATACTTGATATGTTGATCAAGGAATATGTGAAATGCTGAACTGCACCAAAGAAGAATGCTGTATTAAGAAGCACGAGTGAAAGTGAAAGAAGTTACTGACTAAACTGTGGAACTCTTTAAATCACTGCAACTGAATGACTGGTTTTATGATCTCTTCCCCCAAGATCCTGGTTTGCATCACAACTTTCCTGCTATTTTTGAGACTCAGGGGATAGAGAACATCCTGACCTATTCAAACTGGTAACATCACTGGTGGAATGATTTGTTTGAACTGCTCCCAACTGCCATAACACTCTACCTTTAATGTTATATCTTGTTATTATAATGCTGTTATTTTGTTGATATTCATTATGTAGACATGTATGTATATGACTGTAATACCTAACCCAACACATGAGAACACTAGCCACTCCAAAAAATGCATACATTGAAATAATAACACTGTTTTCTTCCTAAAATCAACAGTTAATTCTATATTAATTAATTTTTATAACAATTTTGTATATAATGGTATAATGTCATTATAACATAACCAACAACTTTTAAACTACATGAGTTAAATAAGTAAAACTTAAGAGACTGATGTATCTCAATATACTGAACAATAATATACACATATATAGTAGTCACTTTTATGGCGTGGAGGCAAGAGGTACCTGCACCACCACTTCATGAAAGTAATGATTGACTGTAGTCAAGGGGTGGACTGTGGCAGGAGAGCCTACCCCTGATAAGACCTAAACTCCAACACCATGCAAGCTATCAACTGCTGGGCCAGGGTGCTGGCTTGGTGATAAAGTGTGCTAAGACCATCCTGGCTCACCCAATTTCAAATATACATCCTGCTATTGAAACAGGATTTGACAGATAAGCTAGTCTGCTGGCTTGTAGGTCTGTGACTAGCAGTCAGTCACTTTATACTGTAAAAGTTCAGTCCCCTTGCATACAAGCAGGTTCCTCTGACATAACCCTTCTTGGGGTGTATGGGTGGAGATTCCTCCCTTGGCTGGGTATACCCTCCAAGGTTACTCCTGGAGGTTGAGAGAAAGAGATCTCCCCACAAGCATTGATATGGATGAGTGACATCAGATCTCTACTTAATAATGATTTATTTTTGCTAGCTTTAATATAACTACTTCAATAATTGCTTTGTTACAGTGCACTTTACTACTTTATGCTGTATGATAGTCTACTAGTAGATTTTTAGTGTTTATATTGTGTAGTAAATAGTTCTGATTAAGATCTTTTGTCTGATCATTTGTATAAAATGAATTATTCATTTTATATAGAGATTCTCATTTAAACAATCATTAAAACCTATGGGGCAAAAGTTGTTCAATCATACGTCTGTAATTCCTTAAATTTAAACCATTAACATAATCCGAGGCTAAGACTGAGTTTAGCCGCATCTAGACTCCTCTGTGAGAAGGGGTTTAGAAAGCAAGGGAGTCCTTTCTGTACCTCAAAACTCACCGGCAAGGCTTTGCTCTTTAATAACTTTGTCTAAGCCTTCCACTGCCAGCTGCGACAGCCTCCAAATTATTCTTCTTTGTCATTGTTATTATGTAGATTACAGTAAAAAGCCCTGTTTGATTAGGTGCATAGGAGATCTTTTAATTTCCTCTTGAATTTTCAATTTTTTAAAAATTCATTTCTAAACTGCTTCCTAGAGGAAGGTTTCAGCTCTGGATTCCCAAGCACTGAATCATTCAGAGTTCTATTAATTTTCTAGGTGCTTCAGATAAGAGTTCTGTACAAGGAACATATTTAATTCCTGCAATAGGGCATCAGGTCATGATAATACAGATAAGAGTTCTGGAGAAGGAACATACTAAGTTCCTGCAGTAGGGCATTCGGTCATGATAATACCTTGTCCCAGTCTCACTATCTCAGAACTATTCTCTTAATTCTGGTACTTTTAACACAGTGCAATGTAATAGGATCCTCATACATCACAGATGAGGTCTCCGAGAATAGGTAGCAATCTTCAAGCAGCAAGATAATCTCTGCTACAACCTGTCTCTCTTTTTTATTTTTATTTTTTAAATAAAAAATAAACATAAACTTTCAGTTATTTTTAACTATTTAATTATGACATCCACCAGATGCCAAACTAACTCTGAGAGTTAGAATGTTCTGAGGAAGTTTTTAGTCACCATAAAAAATAGCAGAAACTGACCATTCTTCTAGTATAGATGAATCAACATCTTTCTACATTCTAATATGTAGATTCCTTGTAGATAAAAGCTTATGACTTTAGTTGGCATTAGTACAAGTCAGCTATGTTGAAAGCTAGATGTTTTTAAAAGGTGTCATTGTGCAGGCTTTTGTGAAAATTCTGCCTAGTAGCTGATTTTTATCTTGTTCAGAAGGTATTCTTCAATCTGAGATAACATGTTAAGGTATCCACCAATTGCTTTGGATATTTCTTAAGAAAAGATCCTTTAAAAAGACTTTTACCTTCATGAATATTCTATAGATGGCCATTTGATCACATTACTTGCCAGGAACAGTTCATAGAAGAGGGGTCTTTCCTGACATCTGTATTCGCCTTTTATAAGCCTGCAAAACTTTCAGTTTTGTATTAAGAGTTATATGTGGCTTTTGAATGAATCCTTGACCAACAACTGAGATTACTGGAATATAAATTGGGCTACAAAGTCATCTACAAATTGTTTAGGAACTTTCTGATTTCAAAACTCCTTGTTCCTTTGTAATTTCGACCAAATCACGAAAAGAACCAATAAGTCTCAGGTAACAATAAAAGACAGGAAGGTGCAGCTGGTAGTAGAAAGGCGGTTAGAGCTGAAGGAAGATGACCCTTTGGAAGAGCTGTGGTCTTTGATGGTATAAGTCATAGGATATAGGAATATATCCAGAGAAGCAAAGGAGGGCACTGCATGTTTACTTGCCCCTCTTTACCATTATCAACAGATCAAATAACTCCTCAGAAATATCTGTGAAATGCTGACACAGAGTGAGCAAAAATATGATTCTAAAACTCAACTTGAATATTCAAATAAGCTATATGTGTTAATCTTAAAACTATTGTCCTCATGCTGAGATCTTTGAAGTCTTTCACTCTCTGGACAAAAATGTTAGTTCTACCACGGGGCAGAGAAAAGCAGACACAGTTTTACTTGGAATTAATGAGATCAGCCAGACCTGAGGAGTTTACATCCTGTCCACCTTGCTATACTAATAATATCCTTCTGTTCCTGCATTCGTTCACAAGTAGCCTGGCCTTGCAGACATGAAAGCATTAACTTCTCCCTGTAGGTACGCCTGCATTTTGGCACTGTAAATTCTAGTAAGACTGAAACAATAATGTTATTAGAAAAGCTTAATATTGAAATACTTTTGCCATAGATACACTCAGAAAATTTTGGGAGAGACTGTCCAAATAGCTACAGCACCACTTTTAGACCAGGCGTTCTCCTGAGTTCAGAAAAGATTCCAAACCTTTCACTTCCAGTCTGTTAATCTATCACTGATTATATTACACACATTTGAAACTTGAGGGAAAAATCTCTCAGCTGCATTTTTGAAACCTCATTAATGTCATTTTGCCCTTCCTCTTTATGCTTGCCTTTCCCTTTTTTTCACAAACGTGGTAATGAGTGAAATCTTCTTGGTATGAATGTACAATGACTTTTCATAGTTAAAATGGTTTTGTTTTCCTATTATTCATTGTTTTCTTGATAAATATGCACTTTGATCTTGAAGCTGCCTTTCCTCTGGCACAACTCTCTTTCTGGTGGTGCCTGTGGATTCCTTGTGAATGAAGAGTAAAAAGTTGAGTCTCTAAGCACATGAAAATGTGAGAGTTCTGATTCAGATGAAGTATAAAAAAATTTTCTTTTTTTTATACTCAGAAAAACATGCATCCTCTGGGCAAATTCAGAGAAAAAAGATTACATTTCACACAGCTAGCAGTAAGAGGTATGAATTCCTTCCAAGGGCTATTGTGAAGAAATTTTAGGTGCAGGTTAACTGAAAGATTGAAACTGGATTAAAACAGTTGTCCCAGTGTTTTTCATCATTTTTAAATGAGGCAATAAAAACAAATTTAGAAAAATATTTATTTTCCTCACATCCATTCAAATTAAAGTTCTAATTAAATTATAACAGTGAAAACAGACAGTTCAAATTATTACAATGTCTTTTGTCACAGATGTTTTATGTGAAATTTTATTCCTATAGAATGCACCTTGTCTGTAAACCACTCAGTGGCAGAGAGTTGGTGATTGGAGTCTGGGAGAGCTGTTTTCCATAAACACTGCATTATAAGGGTATGCTTTGGGTTCACTTTGACAATGTACAGTGATTTGAAATACACCATAATGAGAAAAATAAAAACTGAAAAGGCACTAAGAAAAAAGTAGACATTCTTAAACTGGATTTCTCCTCATAGGATCTTTTTCAGCTTGAAAAAATATTCCCCTCAGCTGTTGTGGATTTAGAAATGTCTAAGTTTTGAGGGAAAAGGCAGTAGAACCCCCACAAAGACTCTTTTATTCAGAGCATTTGCACTAGAATAATAAATATGACACGTACCTATGGCATGATATGGTCATGCTGCTTCTTATTTTTCATTCCATATTTGTGTTTACAAAGGTTGATATGTTGGCACAGTGGGAATCTTATGTTTGCCCTCCAGCCATATATACTTCTGTGTCATACAGGCAGCCACACTGGGAGCTCCCTGGTACCCTGCCAAAAACCTCAACCCTGCGATCAAAAGCAATATTTTCTTCACGGACAAGAGGTAATTCAGTCTCTGCGCGTGTTTGGTTTGCTCCTAGTGTGATGAGCAATTCAGAAAACGCTCTTTGTATTTGCATGGTGATTTCATAACTCCATACGGACAGCGGAGTCAAAAAGCTCACAGGGATTTGTGTTCCAGGTACTTGCCACTCTGACTATGGTATCTGCAAATTCTGCATGTTCAAAAATCCATATTTGACTGTGTATATTGGGAGGTTTGGTTTCTGACTGTAGGGCCAGCTTATATTAGCAAGCAACTACAGAGTCCTGGATTTGGTAAATTGTGTGTACAAATTCAGAGTGTGTAAGGGATGGATTCATTGTGCTTAGACTGACACACAGAGAGACTAAGGACAAGGAGGCTTTTTTTAAAAGAAAAAAAAAGAAAGGTACCTTCATTTGTATATGGATTTAATGTCTGATGACAAATGTTGAAGAACCTCAGTAAACTAAGCCCAGCCTGATGAAGCCTTGTTGGGATAGCCTAATAATGGTGGGAGATAAAGCATCTCTGAGAATCCAGACAGCACATAGGTCCCCAGGGAGGGTTGGGCCTTTTGTGTCTCCTAAGCACAGAAAAGAGACAGACTGTGCCCTGAAGGGCTTTCTGTCTGAAGACACAGAATAAGGTAGGTTTTACCAAGCAAATCATTTTTTTTTGGGGAATTGGCTCTGCTGTCACATTTGTAAGGAATGCACTCTCTTTCTTTTCCTCTGAGCCTGGAGATGGGGAGGAAGCAACTATAAAAGGAATACAGGGATGGGAAACAGCCACAAAATCTTTATAGCTGGAAATTTGCCAGGAGCTTGAGGCCTTACAAAGGGATTTGGTGGAAGATAAAGATATGTCTGATTATTTATTGCAGTTTTAAGAGACAGATTCTTCAAACCACAGTATCATGATAGAAGGAATTTTAATTGTGGTTAGGATTTTGGTGATAAAAGGAAAAAAGAAGAGAATATAAGGTTTTTATAGCAACATGTATTATTTATGATGTCATTACTTTCTCATTTTCATTTACTGCAAATTAGCCTGGATGCACACTGCTTTGAACTGTCAGGATTTATTCAGGAACCAGATACACATGTAAGTTTCCCACTGAATCCTGTGAATTTGACTCAGTTTGACTGACATATTTTAGGAGGTGCTTGTAGAAAAGCTCTGCTGGCAGGAAAGAAAGTGTGGTAAACACCGCAAGGGGTGCATCAGCGAGTAGCCAAAGATGAGTAGCCCTACAACCCCAGTTGTAGGGATTTGAACTGGCACAGCTGCAGCCAGAAAGGATGCATAGCCCATGTGTGCCCTAAAATATATCCTGCTACTATAGGGGCAGGCACCTCTGGTGGAGCATGCCAGGTCAGCAGCGAACATGAGCAAAAAGAAACAGCAAAACAGCAGAACAATCTCATCGCCTGCCCAGTGGTTCAAATGACAAAGCTTGGCTCAGATGTAAACTGATCCTGTCCCTTTGTCTTCCAGGTAGGGTTCAGTATCTTTGTATAGTCATATAGACTAAAAAGCTGGGGGGATCTGGCTGGCATTTGTACTGTGCAAGAATTTAAGATCATGTGGTAAATGATCTTTTCTGGATTCTGCTATGTTAAACAAATAGAATAAAGTACACCCCCCTCCTGTTTTTTGGAGAGATGTATTTCAAGTACAGTTTACTAATCTATAAGAGACTCAACAGGGTTGGAGATAAATGGAGTGCTAATAACTTTTTTTTAACTCTTTGGATTTTTTTATGTCTTTTTTATATGATGGAGAAAGTACTTTTCTGCAGTATTTGCAACATTGTCTTTTATTTTTAGTATTAAAAATAATTTCATTTTCTTTTTCTTGGCTCCTGCTCTACAATACAATAACTTTTACATTTTATGATGGTGACTGTAACAAATGCATGTAAAGTGTCCTCATCTTTGTTAAGCAGTCACAGTTGAGTGTCATCATTCTTTCTTTTTTCACAGCTGTGACTTTTGGACATCTGCAGACCATTTTTTGGTTCTATTGATAGGTTTGCACACCATCTCCACCTGCATTGGCCTCCAGGGCTGACTGTAAAATGCTTATATACAGCAATTAAGCAGGCAGGGCATGCAAAAGCCTCAATAATAAACTCTGCTGACCTTTCTGGACGGTGCATCTTTGATCATTTTATCTTGATTTTCTCAACAGCTCTTTTTCTCAGGGTTGTTTTTTCTTGGCTCTTCTCTTGGCAGAACAGCTGCTTCTCTCTGGCCATTGGGTATAGCCTTATTTTATTTATTCTTGCCTTTAACTTTTGTAAGGCAGCCAGATACATGGGGATGGGTGTTATATAACAAATACAATAAATAAATAAAGCCCAATTTGCAACTTTTTTGCTGTGCACAGTGAAAGCTGTGGTCATGGAGAAAGGAGTTCATTACACAAAAATGCCCTGTTTGATCCTGTTGGGGCAAATGGCTAAAAAAATAGGAGGGGTAGTTTGAACACTAAGTGTGAAAGCTGAAAAGCAAAATTAACAGAAAATCAATCAGTTTAGGAACAACTGCTAGACTTGTTGAGTGATTTTGTTAAAAAAAAATAAATTTGAAACATAGGATGTCTCTTTAGGACAAACAAGTCACTGAATTTAGATTTAAATTCTTAATCCTTCCAAAATTTAAAATGGTTGAAACTCAGGTTGCTGCTGGCACTGGCCACTGAGAAGCAATGCCAGAGTCTCAGTGTTCTGTGGAAAGTTGATTATGCAGAGCCAAAAGACTGATCAAGGATTCACGCACTGCAAGCAGTCACTGAGTTTATTGAAACACTAGGATAGATTTTATAGTGTTTAGAACTTTAAAAGGGTTTGAAAGAGGAGGTCAGCAGGGTCTGTTTTTGCAGTAGGCTCTAGGGCTTGAGAAGAGGCCTTTGCTAGTGTTGCCAGACTTTCCAGATACTTTTAAAGACTAAAGGCTATTTCTTCCTGGCTTTCACCTCTACAATAATTCTCTTGCCCTTTCCCCTACCATTTCCCATTTTGCCCTTTCATTAGTCCCTCTTTCTTTATTCCCATGTCATTACTCCTTGCTCCTTCTCATTACATCTCATCCCTTGAACCATTTCTTCCTATTGCACTGTTTAGTCTTTGGGATCAAAAACCATTTGTATTATTTTTCCCTTAGGGACTAAGTTGCCATCTTGAACAGAGGATGTTTCCTAAGGTGGAAGGTAAACTATAAGGGACGCATAATTGATTTGTTTGAAATTGAAATAAGGGAGGCCTGATGATACATTTAAGCATACAGACCAAACAGAACATTTGTTGTTGATGGCCTTGTAACTCAGTGTCAGTGCATAGATATCTCTGTCTCTGTTAGGAGTAGTATATTTTCACAGGTATGTTACTGGGCCCTTGCAGAAGGCAAACCACATTAGCACAATAACTTCAGATTGTAGCCAGTAGGCTTAGGGAACCTATTTTTCTGCTTTTCTTGGCACTTGTTGTACCTCAGTTTGACTACTGCGTCAAGTCTTGGATTTCCAAGTACAAGAAAGACATTAACTGGAACGAGTCAGGGAGCTGTGAAACTGATCATGGGGCTGGAGCATATGTGACAGATGAAGAGGAAGCTGAGGTTGTTCTGCCTTTAAAAGAGAAGACAAAAAGAGGCAGATCTTACTGCCGTCTTCAAATATTTCAGATGTGGGAGGATGTAGAAGATGGACACAGACTCTTCTCAGAGGTGCACAGTGGAAGAACAAGAGGGCAATGGATGCAAGTTGGAAGAAGGGACTTCACATGAGAGTATTTTTTATAACTCAAGGGTGATAGACTTTGGAAGGGAAGACTAGAGAGGTTGCGGACTCCTCATCAGTGGAGGAGACATTCAAAATTTAACTGTATGAAGTCCTGTGTAGCAAGGCCTTAAATCACAAAAATCTGTAACTCTCTTGACATACTGTCGACCTTGCACAATGCCATTGTGTTGAGTGCATTACCTTGAAAGACATAGTAAGATGTAATTTTGGCAACAGGATGCTGCAGATAAAAACCACGAGCCAGCTAATAGTAAAAGGGATCAAAACTGTCTTGAACTACTGAATTTATTTATGTTTTGCTGAAGTGAATGTAATGCTATTTAAACTTGGCCTGAGATGTGCATTGTCATAAAACAGACTCTGTTTTGAATTATGGCGGGGCAGACTGAGACATTAGGGTGTACCCCACAGGGAATGTGTTTGTGCTGGAAGTTAATTTCTCACACAGCCACGCAGTCCTTTTGGAAAATATGAAAAGCAACAATACAAGGAATATATGAAGCAAAGCCTTCATTGCTAAGACAGGGAGTAAACATACTGAGATCATCCAGGGCACTGGTGTGTTACTTCTTGCATTCCAGATGTTCATTTCTCCACCAATATAAGTCAGTCACTATAACAGTATTTCTTCACTGTGTTAGCAAATTTAAACCAATGCAAGTATATGATGAAGAAAAATAGTGAGCGAGTTTGGATATGAAGTATCAAAGAAGAGGTTTGGAGTAGGACATGTAATTCATAAACATCAGAATTGGGTTTGCATAATTAAAAATGTATACAGAGACAAATCTAAATATACACTGAATTGATGCTCTGAACAAGACGAGTTTCAACAGGATTTAATTAGAAAACTTTTGTGACCGTATTTCTTTTATGCTTCCTGTAAAATATTTATCTTTAGAAGATGGAATTAGAGAGAGTGTTCTGTTCTGGTTTTGTAATCGTATAAACTTATACTTTATTATGGAAAAACTCAAGAATTCTTAAGTCTGATCTTATGAATAAAAGCTAGGAAACTAGTCATGCCAGCTACAGGAATAATTTGGTGTTAAGATATCATAATTCAGTGGGCTAGAAGGAATTCAAATTACTGGGTAAATATGAGATAAGAATGAGGTTTATTCTACATGAACCCTCAGGACAAATTCTTCTCTTCACTCAGAATTTCCATCTCAGAGCAAATATTGGCTCCACTTTCTCTACTGCAGAGCACACCTCTTTTCCCCTCTCCCCCAACCTTTTCCCCTTTCTTTATCTGGACGTAAGGCACAGGGATGCCTTGCTGTGGGTTCCAAGTGGCCTTAGGTGAGAGGTGAATAGCTGACAGTGCATCTGGAATGCAGAGCATGTCAAGTTTAGACAGGGAAATAATTTTGTTTTAAAATGTTTGATACTACAGATGTTACTTATCACAAGTATAAGCCTTCAAATTCTGCATAAATTAGTCTTTGAGTGCCTAAATTCTACTTTTGATTTTGCCAAAGATGGGGACTAAGAACAGAAGAGATTTAAATATATTTTACTAGCCTTGCCCCAACATTGTTAAGGCTACAATTCTTTTCCTGCAGCCACACTTAGAGTCATGACAGATGCAAAAAAGAAAACGGGGCTTATTTAATTAAGCTCATCCTACTGTGCTGCTTCTTCTTCTAAAGGGGTAATATGTGAAGTCATAGATACTGTGACTTTTGTATTTGCATAACATGATTAAAATATTAGCAGTCTCTACACACTGTAATTCTACTTAGACATAAATTGTTTTAGTTGAGGGATGCGTGAAAAAGCAGGAAATGCCCTTACTAGAAATCATATTCTCAGTGAAATTTGGAGAATCTTGAATGAATAATTCTTTTCCTGTTTTTCCTTTGGTCAGAAGTTTTCCTCTAGCAACATGAAAAACAGGTTCTTTTATTTTGCATTTGTTAGCACTTGGATGTCTCTAAAGGCTTCTAACAATAAGTAGGCAATGGACTGAATGCCTTAAAACCTGGAGAAACTTTTTAGGACTGACTAACGTTGCATATTAAGTTCAGAAATGGAGGGAAAATGAAAAACATGATGCTGTTGTGTACCATCAAGGGATTCGTGTATCCAAATTAAAGCCCAAAGAACAGGAAGATAAGATCATAGCTATACTGCATGGAGTGGACAGAGCCTAAAAAAAAATCCATTTAAATATATCTTGCATTTGGACAGACTGTATCTCTAGACAGAACAAACATTAAAACATTATGGAAAGCAATGCAAAGTTAATTCATTTTACAGAAGGAGCTTTTATCTTTGCAGAATTAACTGCATATACATTTAAAAACGTCTGATTTCTTGTTTCCACATGATTTTGTCATTACCTCATTTACCTTCTGATGAACAGCAGAATGCTTTATGCAGACATCTTTACTGACTCTGAAGACCAAAATACTCCAAAATAAATGTTTCATTCACTTTTGTTTCACAATTGTCTTTCATGTGTGATGTAAGACCAAAACTAAAAAAAAACCCACCAAAAATCTCACAGATATAGAACACAACCAGCATTTTCCAATGACAAGGAAAGTGTTCAAACCACTGGACTGCCATATTAAAAATAAAACTACCAGTCCTTACTTTATTTTACACTATTAGGAGAAAACAATGACCTGTGTGTCAGCACTCAAATTCATGACTTTGTTTTTTCTGTTAACAGCTGATGTGATCTAGCCTCTTCATCAAACAGTTCTGGCCATTCAGCAGCTAGTCCAACCTGTCTCTGCTTTATTCCCCACGTCCTGCCCTCCCCTCACTTCTCTGACTCCCATTGTACTCCTCGTGCTTTGCATAAGTAAGTGGATGCAGAGACAGTGGTAAGATCTGATGGGAACGCAGCCTTTCTCTCCTCATGATGTTAGTTTAAGTTAGTTTAGCTTCATGGCCCAGATCACTGAAGTGCCAAAGAAGAACCATGGCTAATGCAAGGGAAGCAGCAAACACCGACAGGGCCAAGGGGAGAGCTGTTCTGCCTGTTAGGAGCATTCAGCTATTAGGTGCTCTTAGTTGTACCATTATACCATATCCTTAAGCTGCAGCTCCTTGATTTCTGTAAGCTTTTGCTCAAGTTGCTGCCCAGAGTCTTATTTGCCAGAATGAATGCTAGCCAAGCTAAACAGTTGGCCAGTCTGAGGGACTGATCTGGCTGAGAATTAACTCGTGACATCAAAAACAAAATTGCAAATTTTCAGCTCAGTCACCTCCTTGATTGGGAAGCGTCTCCTCAGGCAAGGCTAAAGTATCAGTGATAAGTGGGGTCTGAGCTCTGAAGTTTCACAACTGCAGCTCTTGGACAGGCAAGGGACAGAACGCTGGGATTTTTTTCTTTAGTATTTCTGACCACCTGGATTAAATATTGCCTTCTTCTTAGACTGGCTGCTGCCCAGATATGTAACTCCCTCCAATTCACTGCATAGGGAATTTATCAGCACCTTGGATTTTTACTTATAGGCGCTGATGCATTAAGCATCTCAGTACCAAGCTCAGTTTTTGGATCTCGTCTACTGAATGAGATTAGAATACAACTCAGCAAAGATTGCAAAAAGTATCTCAAAGGTTTAGTGACTTACTTTATTTAGGGCAAAGCAGTGGAGAAAAGGAATGGAATATTTCTGTTTCATTACTTTTGTCTGTAAAGAAGTTCAGATAACTTGTATCATGTCAGCTCAGACCTGATGCCACTTAAAGATGTTTTTCAGACGACAGTTCTTGAAATAAGCCTATGTTTTGGAACAATGCTAACTGATACCAGAATGTGGCATCATCTGATACAATACAGTCTTTATACATAATATATATAAAAAATTATCTGATTTTCCTTGCTAAATATATTACTTACTCAATTAGATTTTTTGGTTGGTTTGTTTACTAACAGCATTTTATAAATCTATGTGGAATAAATTGCTTCCGTGAGTCTTAGACATAAATCCTGAATTTAGACTCCTATTTACAAAGACACTAATATAAAAATTACCAAATTTGGTGTAATTAACTTTCACCTGCGTTGTATGCAAGTTAAGCATTCCGAAAACCTGGATATAAAGAGGTGGATTTTCCCTTTCATACCAGCACTCCTTGGAAAGTTATCTTACTGATGTGAAGATGAAAGATATGCTACTGTATTTGCCACTGGTAGTTATTGATAGGAAACAATATGGGCATAACAACTGTTTAGAGGTAGAAGGAGGACAGTAACAACTGCCTTCTCTGTCTACCTTTTGCACCATGTTGGAATCAATTCTGTCACAGGTACTTTCCCAATTTCAGTTATTATTTTGCCCACTGATGTCTTGTCTTCCTGGGGTTAATGTCAAGTATTACAAAACAACAGGTTCTTTTATTTTATGAGAGTTTCTAAAAGGCAGAAAGTACCTGGCATTATGCTGGAAAGACACAAACTTTCTTTTGAGAGCATTGCAATGTGTGTATTTAGGGGTGGTGGTTATCTTACTAATGCAGCTAAAGCATATCAAAGTAGTAGACGGGGGTTGAACCATGAAAATAATATATTAACAAAACAAGCATTCTTAATAGTTGCATACAGTACTTCTAGAAACAGCTCTGTGATACTCCAGTGCTGCTTGTTCTGCAAGCCAGAGAGAGATTTACTGAAAATGGTTATGAGAAGAAAATAAGTTGCCACTTCTTGGTTTTCTGTTTGGCAGATCAAAAACCCCCACTGTATTTGTATCAAAGAGAGATCATAAATTGCTAACTCTCTGGAAGAGAGTTTCAGAGTTTATGTGGTATCCCTGCTGTCACACTGATGTTTAAGAACCTCTGGTCTACTCACCTAAAGGTCTCCCTTTCATGTATTACAGCCTACCTTTTAAGCATTACAAAAGACTTGCCCATGCAGGCAGCTGAAGTATCTCATTACCTCAGGACACCCTTAAGATGTTCACAGAGATACTGTGTGCTCTCAGAAGCCTTCCAGTTATCGTGTGGTGCCCTGTCCTCAAACTGTCTTCTTACTCAGACTTAATCTGCACCCTTCACTTCTTCAGTTAGGATTTCTGCAAAGATAACTTAGTAAGGGTGTTGACCACCTTAGGGAAGGTTTACCACTTCTACCTCATGTATAAAAATCTAAAGCCAGCAATACCTATTTCAGTTGAAAAATCTTCAGTACAAGCAACAGACAGAGCCCACTAAGAGCTGTCAATTTTTTAAATGAGGAGAATAGCATTTTCCACCCTGTGAGCTGGAATTTAATTTGAAACTTAAATTGAAACTTAGAACATTTATAAATTTGGCCATGCTGGTAACTGTTCATTATATGAACAAAAATAACATATACAGGTTGTTTTAAGCCTTCTGAGACTGAATGCAGTAGTGATGAAATATTCCTCTGATAGATTAGGTTTCCATGACTTTTAAACTAGGATTTAAGATAGCATGATGTCTCTCATAGAGCATTTCTGAACTAAAAGGCCATGCTTTTAATTCACACTTGCCATGGCTAGGAGCAAGCATAAGGTGATATCATGCTTTTGCTCTCAACTGCAGTTCATTACACTACATGCACGAAGTCAAGTGTCTGATATTTTACTTTTTCTGTGTCTCAGTCTTCCCTCTTCAAAATGTTTGCCCAGCTCATTAGAGTGCTTGTACAAGAGTTCTTTGAAACTAAATACACTAAGAATTATCTGGTACTTATGACTTGAATGATTCATATAACTTGTAAAAACAGTGATGGTGGCTGATTTTAAATTAAGGTCTATTAAAAGAAGCTCTCTTTTGTCATAAGTATGGTGAGAATTAAGAAGAGCTCTGCAATCAGAGGTCTGATTCTTTCTATTAGCTTTTTTCTGCTTAATCAGTGTTGTGCCTTAACTCATTGAGTGAGAAAGGGGAATGGAATCTGGTCCTGCAACAAGGGAGCTGATATAAAAATGTTTTATCTTCCTGCAGTTTCATGCAAGATGTGCTTTCTTTGATTCCTTTTCTCTTTTCTTTTAATTTCTTTTATCTTTTCTTTTCTAGTGCCAGTTTATTAAGTGTTGCTGTAGCAGTTAGTGTTGTCATAGTAATGATAAACAAATTAATTATGTGACCAAAAGCTGAAAGAGGTACAGCACACAAACAGCAACCCTCTGGGTAGTTCCTGTCACTACCAGAGAGTGAAGGAAGCATTTTTAAAAAAAAACAAAACCATTACTGTTTATGTGCCTTAAGTGGTACATAAAAATAAATAGAGATTTCCATTAAAGTATCAGGATTCAGTTACAAGTGATGGGTCTCAGTCATTGTGATACAGTCAAAACTGCCATCATTGTACAGGTCCCCCATGCTTTTTGCTATTGCCTTTTTCTGGGATTACATTCAGGCCTGTTTGTAATGTGTCAGTGCACAGGGAAAAATAATATATATTAGAACCCGCTTCATGGTTTTGCTCTTCATTTTTGCTTTCATGAATGATATTTCCAAATTTTTTATCTCTTCCTAGGCATTCTGAAGTTCACATTTAGAAGCTGCAATTTTTATCAATACAAAAACCTGTTAAAAAGGTCTAGCATTTTCCTGGTTGTTTAGCCGTACTTCACACCCGGCGTTTTATTATATCAAAGATGTAATGTGGTATAATAACTTTTAGCGTGAAACAAGCAGTGTTCAGATGAATCAAAAAAAACCCCAACCCCATCAATTACAAGAGATCACCTTAAAACATTCAGACACAATGCATCCTCTCACAGCTTCCTGACCTGCTCGGCTGGAGGAGATCTGTGCTCACTTTGGATAGCCTTGTGGAATGGAAGAGCTGTGTGAACCGGGCAATCCTCCGATTCTTGCACTTGCTTTACCAGCAAAAATGCAAAGCATGTCTGCATGGAAATGTGTTTTAAAAGGAACCACAAATCACTGTACTATGCCAGGAACAAGAGCTACCACTTTCAGAATTAAATGCCATCGATAACAGGGAAGCTACTCCTAACATTTTCACAGATCTGAATATTAATGTCAAATGCTAGTGCTACATATGGACATTGGTTCTGTCTCAGGTTTTTTCCTACTGCTTAAATGAAGATCTTAAATATGAAGTTTTTAAGGGAAAAAGCCATATGGCTGATGTTGCACAGAAATTTGCAGAATACTACAGTGAAGTTACAGTTGAAAAAGTCAGGACTTAAATGGGAGGCATGCTCTGACTTGCCAGTACTAATAGTTTTATGAAGAGAAATTTGGAGAATTCAAACACAGGTAAAACTTTCCACAGCTAGTTCTATCTGAGAGACTTTTGGAACCTTAATGAATTTAATTTTGAAACCAAGATCTCAGAAAAAGCCCAGTTATTTAAAAGAGAAACTACCATGGGAAAATCATCAGTTTTAATAAGGTGAAACAGATATAGTTCTATAAAAATAATGTCAAAAAAAGTAAACACAAGGATAAGACTTGTCTGGTTTTTTCAACTCTATTTTTTGTTCTAAAAAAGACCAAATTCCTCTTTTTACATACCTTGCTTGCTCATTTTTTCATCCATTTATAGCCAAGCTTTCAAGGCCTCTTACAAGAATATAAAATTCTGTAAAACTTTTGCATCAAAGTGGTGCCCAAAACGCACATCTGTGACTTACTTACACTTAATACAACACATAAAAGTATAATCTCTGACTACTTAGGTAAACTAATAGTCAGTAGATGTAAATTATTGATTTTCTATTGCTGGAGGACACAAATTCCGCTAACTCTTGTCACTATTGTTCATTTCCTAAAATGTTAGTTAAGCAAAGTTTACTGGAGGACATCCCCACCCTTCTGTTGGTATTTGTTGTACTTCAGAGCATAAAAGGAAGATACATACTTTTCTTATTTTTCTCTTTAATTCTGCCTGACTTTTATGGTTTTCCACTTGTGTTCAGAAGCTGCAGGCAACCCTGCTTTATTGGCTGAATTCCTGCAGTAATTTTATATAATATGTTAGTCTGTCGTAGAGGAGCTTCGACTGTATGTTTAGGTTTGTTCTCTACTAAACTAGATGGCAGAGGAATGCTGTATTTCTATGCAGGCTTGCATGAAAAAAATATCACAAAATATGCAGCAGATAATAATATTGAAGGTAGTTTTTACATTTTTCATGAAGCACTGCTTGCTTGGACAGGCACATGAAACATATTTTTGATCTTTCATCACAAAAATTCTGAAAAAAAGACGATAATGAGAGGATTCATATCAGTTTAATTTTTTCCCAGTATATGTCCCAGAATAGCCATGAAGCTTGCTAAAGTCATTTGTGTACAGTAGATATCCATCCAGAAATGATTCCACATGAGTTTGTCTACTGACCAATAATAAAACCATTCTAGTGAAGAAATATTAGAAGGATGTGGAATATCAGTGAAATCTGTAATTTTATAAACCCCTAAGCAGTTAATATCTGAAACCACAAACAAGTATGTTACTATCTTATCATTCACAGGTAATTCTTACAGGAAATGCTTGAATTGTGTTGTGTTTTTTGCTGTAGGTTCTTCATGTACCTGGTCAGAAATATTGTGTTCTCAAATGGAAAAAAGTCTCCTTGATCTGCAGAAAGAACACAGCATGTTAATCATGTTAATCCAAAGCATTTCATGAAATAAATCTAAATTTGACTGTAATCTGAATCTGCAGTTGAATCTGAATCTGGAATGAGGTTTAATGTTATTTGTAGTTTCTCATTTGATTTAAAGGGAACAGTTTATGTGCATTCAGATGAAAGTACGTTCGGTGAATTTATAGAATGGTATGAAAAATGCTTAAGGCAAGGGTGGTGGTTTTGACATCTTTTAAGAGATGGAATGGAGGAAACCTCGTGATTGAATTACAATATTTTGATTTATATTTTGGTTTCAGATGTGATCCTGAGGGAGCGTACCTGCACAGTAGCCAACTACTTGAAACCTGCAACAAAGCCACAGCTATATCTTTATAGAATTTATAGCTTCCAGTTGCAGTAAAGGGTATGGATTGTTTCTGTTTTATTCACTGATTTGTTGGGCCACACTTTCACATACACTGTCCATGGATTAGTGTCAACCTGGTGGAAAGAATTAGGCAAGAGAATGGACTGCAAATTACTTATAACCAAAGTGATACTTCATTTCTTTTGTCCAGATAGGTAAAATCGAGACACCAAAGCAAAATGCTGAAACTAAAAATAGTAAGAAAATGTATTATGGAAGATGTTCACAACCTGAAGAATGACAATATGTTAAAATGAATAAATATTCATAAATTAACATTCGTACAAAGAGATAATACAGCTTTGTTTTATATTCTGCTATAGAGGTTAATATTACTCATTTCACTGCTGAAGCATGCAGTGTTTTATTCTACAAGTCAGACATGAAAGAAGATTACTTCTAGAAAAAGGTACGTGGAACTAAATAAAGAGTTTTGACATCTCAATAGTGGAAAAATATATAAAAAGAGTTTTCCTGGAATGTTAGGAAGTTAAGTTCAGTTAAACCCAGGTCTACTAGAAGGCAACATTATCTATGGAAATCTGGAAACTTTTTTTTGGGCCCTCATTTTCAATTCTTAAGGCCAAGAGTGATGTCAGGGAACACAAGTACAGTGAAAAAGTGTATGTGTGTTGCAGGCATTATCCAGATTATCATAAACATTTTCCTAAGGTTTCAAATTTTTAGGCATGTCTTTTCAGACTGTCTAATGTTTTTCATTCCCCATCCAGAATCCTCTCTCCTATTAGAGTCTGAAAAGAAGGTGCTGTCACCTCAGTTTGTCGAATACTCCCTTACTGTACAGCTGCTTGGATGGACTGTGCTGTAAAAGGGTATATTAAAGCAAATATTTATTTACACTTACCTGCATCTCTATAAGGGTGTCTAAATTAGCAAGAGTTTTGTGTGTAAGCTGGTTCTCCAAAACTTAGATTTTACTCTATATTACTAATATCAGTTACAATAACAAATACCTTGTTCCTGTCTAGAGATTCCCATCTGCAGATCTGAAAGTATTTCACAAAGTAACTCAATATCTTTTCCTTATTTTACAGGTGGAGAAACCATAGTGATGACAGAGGCAGAACCTGGGGTTGATTATTTCTTAGCATTTCTGTATGTTATCTAGCATAGGTGGCTTCAGTTATTTTATGTCACAAATATTTTGCTGTGCAAACTGAAGAACAACTTTCAACTTAGCAAATATCACAAATAGTATTTATACAGAGGGGAGAATTATGGAAACAAGGCATTCCTCTTTTAAAATTATTACGTCAGTAAATAGAGAGTAAGAGGGTATGTATGCGTGCTTACAATGCTGGTGAGCTACCTTTGGTGCTAAATTGAGCAAAAATTTAGATGTATGTGTGGGGTAGTGAATGGGTGGGACTGAAACAGAGGTCTCTAGAGAGTTTAGCTCCCTTCCTGTTTCTTGTAACATGTGTTTATCCAAGTTACACTGCATTTTTGGGATCTCTGGAATGATAATGAACAGATTTTAAATCATATGTCAGTTAAGACTTTGAATACGCAGCATAACCAAAATTTAAATTTGAATTTTTCTTAAATAAAGATGCTTTGTTTGAGTTGAGCCTTTCAAACCAAATAATCAAAGAACCACACAGATACAGAAAGGACTAGATATCTGTAGAATTGTTAACCTCTAAAACTCTCATAACCCAGAAGTTAATGGACTTCTTTGAATCTTTTTAAGTTGCTACCCCCTGATTAAAGACATCCCTACAGAATTTCAGAGGTCTAGTATGGAGGTACAGGCTTTTCAATAAGAAAAAATGAGTAATTCATAGCTTTTAAGCTATAACATTCTTGTATGTCTATAAATAGCTTGTTTTTTTCTGAAATAGAAGCTATACCTATAATACAAATAAATACATAGTTTAGGAACCAACAGGACCTTTATAAGGGGGAACAGTTTTAAACTAAAAGAGGAGAGATTTAGATGTTAGGAAGAAATGCTTGACTGTCAGGATGATGAGACACTGGCACAGGTTACCATCCTTGCGAGTGTTCAAGGCCTGGTTGGATGGGGCCCTGAGCACCTGATCTCGTGTGTGGCATCCCTGCCTATGGTGAGGGTATTGGAACTAGATAGTCTTTTAGGTCCCTTCCAACCCAAACCATTTTGTGATTCAATGATTTTGTGATATGACTCCAGAGTTCTATTTAGATAACCAATGCCTACATATTTATTTGTACTTAGATAGACAGAGACAGATATAGAGTCAGTGTTTATGTTTCTGGGCTTTCTTCTCTATGTGCATCTTCCATATGTATTCCAGGATGAATACATGATACCTGCTGAAATCTACCAGTGTTGGTTGGGTAAACTAGAGAGTCAATTTTCCATTGTAAAATTCTCTTACTCACAGAGAATCTTTTTTATTTCTTTCTATGACATATGGACTGATGCCATCATCACTTGGTGCGCTAACATAAATAGGAGCCAGATGCCTTCCTGTTAATGTTATTTCAGACCACTTTCAAATGCATTATTAAAATTACCATATTCATAGACTTGGCTTTATCTCTGGCTTAAAAAAAGAGATATGAAAGTTTATCCTTTAGTCTGGTAAGAACTAGCAGTATAAGATAATTCTAGGGCAGGAATCATACTCAGAAGAGTTATGTCCTAACACTGAGCATTTCATAGAACTCCTGTGTATTTTTTGAGACACTGTTTAGCTCAAATTTTCTAAAAGTACCTACCATTTTTATATATCATTTGAGAGAGGTGCTTCTTTGATTTCCAAGAGGACCAACGGTCTACTGTTACCACTCAGAAAAAGCAAAGAGATAGAGGCTCTGAATTAGGTTCTCCCTATAAACAGGTCAAGTGATATTTTTTTTGAAAAATGAACCATTCACATCTATTTGGGAAAGTTTTAAAAATGCAGTCTTTCTGTGCCTTATTGTTCAACAAAATAGAAGCGAAAAGTCTTCTTCACCTCAGCTCAGAGTTTTTTGAACAGCACTTAGTTTTCCTCCACTGAGAAGTGACAGATAAATGTATATTATTCTAGATTAAAAAGACAGAAATCTCTTTCACATAACTTAGACAAATGAATTATTAGCAAGTAATCCAAAGAGTAGCTTAATTACCTCAAAAGTTTTCCGACTAAAGGTAAGAAACACTGAACAGGAAAAGTGACAACACCATCAAAATATAAATACATATATGTACATCTTCCAGAGCAATAATCTAACCTTTTGTTCTTGAATCTGCAGAACAGGCTTACAAAGGGTACAATTCTTGACAGACGATGTATAATATGATACACAGATATGACCTTTAAAACTAAGCACTCATATACAAAAATCTGTCTTTCAATCAGGTTGAATAACTGTATCCCTATTCCAGGCTTTTTTCCTCACTTTTAGTTACACACAATACACATTAAACATAGGGAAAGAATCATAGGTCAGTGTTTACAATTCAATTCAGCTCTAGCTATATGCACAAAGTAGAGTTCTGCCAAGCCTCTGTCACATGACAGTATCATATTTCTGAAGACAAAGAAACAAGGATCTTGAAAACTTAAAGTTCAGTAAAGTTTAAATACTCTCCTTATATTTGTCAGGGTTTATAAATAATGATGGTTTAATTGTTCGTGTTTTGAAAGAAGAGTAGCAGAAAGAATGATTAATACATTTTTTTCAAGCCTGATACTGATTTCCCAATACCACAATTTAAAGTTGTCCTCTTGCAGCTGCTCAGACTTTTCTAACTGAAGAAAATACTGTAGATGTTGCACAGACTAACCACATTCTATGTCAGTCTGTAATCTAAACAGGTCTCTCAAATTATTCTGATCGGTTCAACAGTAGTATGCCACAGCCTGAAAAAAGCTTTTGCTGGTGCCACGTTAGCATTTCAGCTCGCAGTAGTTTCTCTGCGCTCCAGATTATCTTACATACAATCTCAGCAATGTGATAGAACACTGGCTGCTGGTACTACTTGAATGAAATAAGACATCAAGCCTTTGCCCTCATCTGAATAGTGAAAATATTTACATCAGTATTCTTAAAAATAGGGTTATTACCTTTGTGTCTTTGCCAAGGTTAAAAGGGAAAAAAATGAAAAGACAATCCAGTCTGGTTAGCATCTGTTGAAACAACCCTGCCATTTCTTTGCACTCTTCACTGAGTTGTTGCATCTCATGAAACAACTGCAGCATGCCTCTTTGCCGGGCAGGGGGTTGAGGAGGAGGTCTGCCCTTCTGCAGTGGGAACTTTCATTCAAGAAAACAGCAGCGATTTTGATATGTTTGGGGGGGATTTCTGTTCTCAGAGTTAAAAAGCAGAATGTACTTCAGCTTACATATTCCATAGAGAATTCTAAATCTACTGCTTATCACATATTAAAACTGCATCAAATGTTTGCAGATTTCAACCCAGACTTAGTCTTTTTAAGAATTTTGTTAAAATACCCTCCTAAAATATTTTGTAATAAATTTTCAACCGTACAAGTGGCACTTGCAACCAGGGTTTTACTTTTATGATCTGAGTTTGAGATACAATTTTCTTGTTTTGTTTTGGTTTTGGTTGTTGTTTTTTTTTCCCTGAGCATTATATTTTGTGTCTATGTTTTAATTTTGTTCATTTGTTTATTCCAAGCACTTTAAACTACTTCATTACAGTTACGATATTCCATGGCTGAGGACTGTACTCCATGGGATGGAAACATAACTGTTTGACATTCTGGGAAGAACTCAAGCTTGCTTGGCAAGGTTGATTACTAAGAAGCCCTAATAATTACTCACACATAACCAAAAGTTGACTGTATGGCTGCCATAGTTCTCACTGCATTTTTCTGACCTTGCAGTCCCACAGCATTAGAAATTATACTTTCATTATGGGCAACTGCACATCTGGTAAATGTATTGAAAAAGAAGAACTCTGTCAACTCTGCCTGGTCAGTATTTTGAAGTGGAAAAATGAAGCCAGACTCTGGAATAGTAGACATGCAGTCCTGTGGTCTGTAGAGGGGATCTTGTTTCTGAGTTATGTGCCAACTCCTTTATTTTGTATAGGTCAAGATGATCTTCAATTTTTACTGAAAAAAATATGGTCTTGTTATTGGACCACAGAGTAGAAATGACAGATGGAGTGTTTGCTCCCAGTTTTGTAAGCAGGGCTTAGCGTGACCCAGTATATGTTACCTATAATCTTTAAATCTGATGTTTTCTTCTCCTACAAATATGGGCTAAGGAGAGACATCTCTTTCTAGATCTGTAAAATGCTCTGAGATCCAGGAATAGAAGCTAGCTATTATTATTTCAGTGTCTTTCAGTAAGACATATCCCAAAATATTTAGCAAGTCATGTAGTTTAAATTCACTTCCTCCAAGTTGAAATGACTTCATAGAAGATATAGACTAGACTGTACCAGAGTAATATCCACATCTGTGGTTAGGCATGGTGGACTCCATATTCCTTACCAGCCTTCAGCTCTGCTCCACAGCCACCATGACAAGGTATACTTTAAAATACCAACTGAAGCCGTGTGATGAATTTGCTAAATAAGTCAGATTTTCCAAAATGGAATTTGTCAGAATACTTGGGCCTATTTTTTCAAGAAGTGTTAAAAGAGGAGATTCTCAAATGCCCAAGGCAATGACAGAGATATGCCTGTGATTAAATTCTGGCAGCTTTTGAAAATGCTTTCTTCCACCACCACTCCATTTCTAGTACATACTATAAAGCTTTCCTAGGAAAATAATGATAAGCTTAAGCCATTAAAATAACTAAAATGCCAAAAGACAATTTTCTGTGAGAAAGCCTTACTTCTCTGAGCATAAATCTAATTCTCTGATAAAATAAACAGTTTTTTAAAATAACCATACTTCATGGAAGTGCGTGTTTAGAGTCCTAAGTGCTGTTTGATTTTGTACTAGTAATTTAAAGTACAATTAGGAGTAAAATAGCCAGTTGTTAAGGCCACCAATAAATTAAAGCCAGAAAACAATGGTGACTTGTGCTTAGTATGCAGATCATATAAACCCCAACTGCAGAGCACAGCATTAGGATTCTGGACACCTGGTCTGCTCTGGCTGGGAATAAAGAGCAGGGCTGAATGTTGGGCTTCAGTTGTACACTTCTAGTACTTAATCCTCTTTGTAACGGTCGATTTACATGTTAGAAGATCTAAAAGACAGGAAGTACAGTGTCTGGCTTTGAGTCTTGGTTCAAGAGCTTTCTGTTCATCTTCCTATGGCAGGAATTGAAATTTATTACCCACTATTCTGTAGCTCACTTTGAAAAATTTTCATATGTTACACAGTGATTTAGCAATTGACAACCATGAATACAGTTCAGATTGTTTGTGTGTTGTGCTTTCTACAACTGAAAATAAGGTTGTTCGTAGTATATTTTAGAAACTGAATATTATCTATAAAGTGTAACAGCATTATTGAATGCGACTCATGTGCGGAAAAAAAGTGTTTAGGTGGAAGAGTGTTCAGGGGGATCACAAGCCACTTCATCCATAATACACTTCATGCCTGAATGAAGTTATTCCCTTTTTCATATTTTTGTAAATATTACTAAACCATTTATAAAACCTGCTTGAAATACAACAGTCAGTCACCATGGGTCAGGCAACAGCCAAGAATTCATTAAGGTAACACAAACCTGTGAACGTACCTCCATGTCTCAGAGGGTCAACACACCTTAAATGAAGCCTGTCAACAAAAAAAGTATAAACCTCAGTGTCCCCATGATCAGCAAATGCCTCCCTGGGACCCCGTGCTGTCCTGACCGGCCTTTACAGCAGGGGGGTTGAAACTAGATGATCACACGATTCTGTGATCTGTGATTCTTAGAGTTTTCTTCTGGATCACACTGTGCCCTGATAAAAGACAGGGAGGTTGTCTGAGAAACCATCATGCTGATCAGCCCACTCCTCTCTCATGCTGTGCCATGGCTTCTGCACAGTGGGCAAGTAGTGACGCTTGTTAATATTCAACAACATGTCTATGGCTGAACATGCTGTAGTATCTGAGCCCATTTCAAATATCAGTTGGTCTCAGGCAGACAAACAAATTGGTGCTTAAATCTTGATGGTCATTCTTTTTCTCCCCAGATGCTCTGTGCCCCTCTGGGTCTCTCTTTCTTACAGCAGGTTCCTTGGCAAGCACTTTAATTACTTACATCATTAATTACAGCATTTCTGTCAGGTATTTCCTGTGACTCCTATCTTTTCCAATACAGCCAAATACATGGTTGGGATTTTGTTGGTAGCTCATTAGTGACAAAATGTGGCATGTTATGCTAGATGTTTAATGGCTGCTAGTAAGTGCATTTTTGATCCGGGGAGTCTTCAGACTGCACTCAAGCTGATAGGTATGTTAGCTGCTGCCCACCCAGTCAAAAATGTGGAAACAAGTACCTTTATTGTTCTTTGACTGATGGCTAAAACAGTGAGACATCATCCAAACACAAAACCTGGGGAATGATTTGGATTCATCTGTAAACAAGGCCACTCTGTTTTCCCCAATTAGGAAAGAAACGTTTGCCAGAAATTTTTGAAGCATAAATGCTTCTAACATATGATACAGGCTCCACCTTCCCTTGCTTTTCCTCAGTGATACTGAACTTTGCAGTGTGAGCAGATGAAGGATGATGACCGAGTGCCTTTTTAGTGTCTAAAGGCTAAGTTGTTTGTAGATCACTGTCGGAGATTTTGGGTACTTGCTGTGTCTTGTAGATTATCTATGAAAGGGAGGATAAGGACATAGGTGTGTACATGTATTAAAAATATCTACAGAGCAAAGGGAAGGTGGAAACATTCACACACTGTGATACAAGAAAGCAGAGAACATAAGAGGTTTTTTTTTTCTGTGTGCTGGTTGGAGCGACAATCTTGGGTTTATGAGCAAAGAATTGCTTGATGTAGTTTGATCTTGCCACGGTCAATAAAATGAGACTTCTTATCAGTTCTGTTTAAAAAAAAAACAAACAACCGAACAAGCCAGCAACATTAGAGATATCTCATTCCATCATGGGTTTTTTTTTAACAGGAATTCAAAAGAATCTGGAGGGTGTTTATATTCTGGCCACAATGGATAATACTATTTTTCCCTGTTAATGAAGTGTAGAGCACATCAATACTTCTGTAATTTTCACAGGAAAAAGATAAGATAGTTTATATCTGCTTATTTTCTGATCAAATTAGTGACCAACAACATTGCAGAGATACAGGTTTTGGTTTTATCACCAAAAAAAAATCTAATTCAGCCAAAATAGTTCTGTCTACTTTTCAGAACCAATGTCTACTGCTGTTGATCTTTGCTAGCTTTCTTCTTTCATCGTGTATTTTTTGAGAGATATTCAGAACTATGGTAATCAATGTAACAAAAGTTTTAACAGTAATTTTGTGTATTTGGGGATTTTCTTGTTTTCTTTTGCTGTTTTGGACTGCATCTACTACAATCAGCTAACAAAGAATTAAAACAGAAATGAACAAATGGATAGCGATGGGAAAAATGAGAAAATTAAGTTTTAAGTGAAAAAATAATCTCAGGTAAAACTTGTCCAACTCAATAAATAATTTCAGGGATTTTGAAAACAAAATACAGATTTTTATAAGTGCATTTCATATATTTGTTATTGCTTTGAAATCTCTCACTTTTCTACATTTAATGGGAAAAAAGCAAACTATCTGAAAGCAAGGGGTAGCCTTTTGTTTTAGCCAACAAATTATCCAGTTCTTTATCCAGTGAACTGGGGGATCAGTTGTTCACTCAGTTTCAGAGACTGACTTCATGCCATGTTGGTGTACAGCTCTGCCAGAGCGGTAAGGGGAAAATCATTCAGGAGTGAAAACAATTTGGCATAGATTTTCAAAATTAGTCAATATTGGCCTTAACTAATATTGCTTCCACTCGTGTCATCCAAAGCTCTAGAGATCTGTCAGTGGAATCCTCCTTTCATTTATGCCCATTTATGCAAAAAACATTGTCATTGGTGTCTAAGTTCCATGAACTCCATCTATAAGGATGAACAAACTTTATTAACAACATGTTCAAAAGTGAGGTCACCATTCTCATACCTAGGCTGGTTTTCTAAGTCATATTGAAGGCCAGCTATTAAAAATTGCAGGAAAGTCTGATTTTCAGGAAGTATAAACTGCTTTAGGCTAGATTTCTTTAGCAGAAAATAAGCCTTTTGAGTACATACACTATAGACCCTTATAGTTTCCAAAGCAGTTAATGAAATATTTCTAGCTGACTGTCTGACTGCACTACTTAACCTTTTGGAATAACATCATTAGCTAACTTCCCCTCATCTACAGTTCTTTTTCTTGCATTTCAGACCCTTGATAATTTCATAATCACAACAACTCCCTATGTGTCTGCACATGTATATCATATTGTCCTGTTAAAAGGGCTGAGGATCTTGACTGAATTTAACTGTTTCTTAAAACATCATGACCGTTGTTTGGGTTATGGGTTTTTTTTGGTGTTTCTGTTGCTTTTTTTTTTATACTTTGTGCGAATGTACTGCTTAAACTAATTCCTGTGGAATTATTTTCTTCTATCTGATAATTCCACTAGACCCACTTCCTTGAACTTGCAAGAAATAGGCTGTAACTTGCATAAACTTGTAGGAAAACACACAGACCTGTAGCTGTAATGTATACAACAATAATTATAGGTAGGGCTGGTAGCCCTTTCTTTTATGAAAGTGAACTGACATTTTTGTTAAGAATCTACTATTGGTTGCTTATAACTTTTCCAAGCTTTTACTCACATTTCAGACTGAATGTCTGTCATAAATTGAACATTTGGAGAAATGCTTTTGTATGCAATGCTTCCATTCAGATAGAAGAAACCTTTTATCTTTCAACTTAAGAAAGATATCCATCAACCTCTTCTTTGAAAAGTTCTGCCATCCCTTTCCTATGGTATTTGCAGTTTGGCAGAGTGCTTCTAGCTATTCCAATGGAGCTCCACCCACACAAGCCAAGTTACAGCTTTGAATTATCTCACTTGGAATGTGCTGCAAGACCTATGAAGAGTTCAGCACCTTAATCTCAAGATTGATGGAGAGGCCTCTCATGCTGGTCAGCCTGTACACGTCACTCTGAAAACACAGCTGTGCATGCTATGTAGTAGCCAAGACACAAAACCTCTCTCTGCACAGTTACTCCCAGCTGCCTGTGGGCCAGCTCCAGGCAAGCAGATGATGGGAACATGCAGGGTCCAGCCTGCACCTCGCTGTGCAGATAGTGCTGGCACAGGACATATCTGGCTGGAATGCCATAGAGAGAAGGACTGACCTAGGGAACAGTGTGGGGACTTGAGTGTTGGCTTGCAGGGTGCAGATGGGCAAGGGGAATGGAGTACAGAATTGGGAGTTGGGGGGTGGGACACACACACGGCACAACATTATGGGCAGGGAGATAACAAGAAATGAGGCTGGAAAATACTTAGGTAGACAGATATGAAGAAGATTTAGGCTGCAGTTCCTTATGAGGGTGAGGAAATCAAGATGGATATCATCTTTGCCACATTGCTTAAGGCACAATCTCTTCCTGCTCCTCCCCCTTCCCATTCCTACACTAGGTGAGTTATCCTGTTCCTTGCCTTGACACTGATAATGCTGTCCTTAGCTGCCTCAATGCACCGTATTTTGCAGAAACCATCCAGCTTTTTCTACTCAGTTTGTCTTAAGCAACAAAGTTGCTTAAGGAAACTGAAGGGACCGTTCAAGGGGTCCAACAGGTGCCAATTCCAACATGAAGTAGATGGGAGGAGGATGTAGCCCATAGCACTGAAGGGAGAAGAATAAAGTTCAGTCATTGAGAAAGTCTCCCTTTTCAAGACAGTTCGTTTGGTGTAATTTGTGGAACTGAGTTCCCAGAGGGAATTGATGGATGCCTAAAACGGCAGATAATGATGGGGGCATGGGCTGCAGGTCCAGGGATAGAAATCTGACAAGATTCAATATGGAAGCAACATGGGTTTGACTGGAACAAGATGAGTGATAAGGTCTGAAAATGGATTTGATCGATGTTGCTGGTAATGGTTAAGTAAATGATAAACCAAGAGGATGAATTTACTTCCTTTTAGTTTTTATCACTGTGTATTTACTGATTGTAAGTCAAAACATGGATAAAGCAAAAAGGGGAGAACAAGAGATAACCCCACTCATTTTGTGGTAGACTGAGTAGGCAAAAGGAATGGGACTGAAATTAAGAACTGTAACCCCCCACAAAAGGTGGATGCAATGTAGATTAATTAACAGTGTTTAACAGTGTTTGGAAGACCTGTGAATGTCAATAGATAACACTTGTTTCACAGCATTCAGTTAAGACCCTTAAACATATGGTGAAAACAGGAGAAGACGTGAAAAAAAGTACATTAAAGAACATTCATGTCCCAGTTTTCTGTGTTTCGTAGCTCCTCTATGAACTAGTATCTAGGTGTTTGGCCAAGTAGCAATTCATCCTCCTACCCCTCAGGCCTTGCTAAGGAAAGCAATTGCTAACTCCTTTAGTTGCTGTGCTGTAAGTCTAAAATTCTTCTTTTCTTGGTTTAAAAAACATAAAAGAACAAGTAAACTAACAACAACCAAAAAAACCAAACAAAAACCAAAGATGGGATGGAGAGAAAAAAAAGGGGAAACCCCATGACAAAACATGGGGTTTTTTTTGTTTTTTGGTTGTTTCTCACTTGCTTTCAGAGAAAGCCTAGGAAATAATGCACGCTTCAGAGTAATTGCCTAGAATTAGTAAGCAACAACTAATACAGATACAACTGTTGTATCTGTAAGGCGCTATGTTGTCCCTTCATTTTATATGAGTGTCGTAGAAGTCAAATTAGAAGAACGAACAACTTAGATACTGTATTAATAAATGTCAGAGAAAAACGCACGAGGAAAGCAAAAATTTTTTTTTGTTGGACAGGATTTTAATAGTATGTAGTGAATTTTTAGAGCTACTTCTAGGTAAGCAACTTTCCCATTATCATTTGAAGGAGCATAATTTTTTTGCGATATGTAAACGATGTATGTGAGAAATGTTTGTTGCAAATAAAATTGTCACCATTAATATCATTAAGAGGAAGGAAAAAATACCAAGTTTGTCGTGTCAGTGATGGCATTAGGGACTTGTTGGCTTAACATTATTCCCTCCCACAAAGCACTGTTTTGCAGTTTAGGCAATAGCCTGAGATCCTGGTGATCTGGGATCACATCTTGGCTAAGCTGCAGACGTTGTATGAGACTACAGTTAACTCACATAGACTTAGTGCCCTTAGTTTCATTTAATTTATTTTCTCTTTTACATAGTAATTTCAGACTATGAATTCGACAAGAACCTCTATAATGCCTGTATGCACTGCCATGAGGTTGGAAGGCACTGGTGTTAATTATGGTCATAGAGAAAGATTTGAATGATCTTGAGACTGGAGTAAAAGAAATGTGATAGTATGAAGAGTAAGGCAATGTTTTTCTAGATAATTGGAAACATTCCTAGGAACTTAACAGTTGGTAAAAATGTTTCCAAGAGATGAAAAAGGATTTAATGTGCTACTCTGACAGATGTGGTGAATCCAGAATTACAGGCATGGTTGCAATAGAACTGTACAGAATGTAGATAGACCTTTTTTGCTTAACATGATCTTACTTGGGTATATGCACTTCAAAATGTATTGGGGTTTTAGCCATATTTCTTTGCACACTCACGGCTTATTGGTTGTGATGCCAAAATATTGGCACTTTTATATTTGTTGCCACTGTTTCTCAGTCCTCTTTAAGTTTATCCTGCATTTGTGTTTATAGGACTATGTTTACATGTGTTTCTGTGTGTTTGTATAGAAGGTATGTAACAATGCTATGTGTATGAGATGCTGAATCACTTCCATAGTATATTAGATTATATTTTCCCCAAGTAGATCTTGTTTTGCTCTTTCATGTTTATACTTCTGTTTTTTCAGTGTTCCTGCCCTTTGTTTGTTTGCCACCTTTGATATTTGAATATCTTGCAAAATACAATATCCCAGTTCATTCTCTTCCTCTGTGGGTTAGTAAATTTGGTGAGAGGCACTTTGCTCCACTCTTTACATGAGACTGGGTAGGGCATTCAAGCTTCAAAATATTAGTTTTATAGCACAGGGATTGCTTTATGCTCTAGCTTTGGACACAAATAAGATTTGCCATTGTTCAATAAAAACTCTAATAAGGATATGCTTTAGAAATTAATGGAATTATTATATTATACAGGAAAATGCAGAAATGGGGTACTGATCAGTTATTGTCCCTTTTTAGCAAATGTACGTATTCAAGTATACATTTGTGCAATCAATGCACAGATCAAATAAGCAGAAATCCTACTGTCTAGATAAAGGGGTCATTTTGACTATACTAGTTCAGTTTCATGTTAACATTAAGCAGAAAGAAAGTATAGTCCACTGACATATCAGTTACCAAATTAGCCAAACCCACTCAGTAACTAACTTCAAATTCTGCTGTTTAGTCTTCATGTTTTATATCCCCGTTTTTCACTCCACAATGTTGTTAAAGACAAGTACTTTCATTACCATAGCAACCACAGAAATGTGGTACTGTACATATGACACATCTTTTAAAGTACCATGGGAACCAAGCTCTGGAATCTTTGGGGGCAGCAAATATTTGCAACAAAAGCAATTCAAATACATCATTCAAAGAAATGGTAGAAGTCTCACACTAGAGATGCAGGACAAAGACTGAGGGTCTGTGCTGCTGTAGGACCCTTCAGATATTTCCTTTTATTGCTTGTGGGCTGGAAATTTTAGACATGCTAGTCAGGAGATGAAAGACTATGATCCTTTTGCACTAGAAAATAATTTTCTAAATCTGCCAGTAATCCAGGCTTTGTGACGATATTCCTTGTGCAATACTTGCCTTTCTAAAGCTTCCCGTAGTCTTCTGTTTCCAATGTTATGCTCTTTAATTTACTTTTATTACACATCACTGATTTGGACATTGTGTAGTATGTTAATGCAGATAACTTTGTATATCTATCTGCAGATACATCTCACATTTATTGCAATGACTATGTAGATGAAGTGAGCAAATGTTTCAGAAGCCTCTGCAGAAGAAGGTTGGTATGTAATCCACGTGTTTGGGAACTATTGAGATCTTTTTACTTAGGATTAATTTGTAGTTCATCCTTCTTTAATTATAGCTATTTTTCTCTTATGCTCAGTTTGTAGAAGCCTAGAATAAGGGAGCAAATGTGTATGTCTCAAACACAGATAGCCAGAGAGTTGTAGAGCCAGCCGAGGATTGTTGGTAATACCAGGCAAGGATTGTTGATAAGAACACACTGTGAGAAAGAACAGGATTGGCTGGAGAAGGGGCCATACAAAGGTAGGGCAGCACTTTTCTGGGATAAACGTACCTGTTCTGGCTCCTGGAGGGAGGCAGAACACAGCACAGTAAGTACACACAAGTGCAGGAATGAGGTTGAGAAGTGGGCATGTACTGCAGCCCCCCAGCCCAATTCCAGAAAAGCCTGAAAGAATGGACTGCTCATGAAAACTAATTTGCATAGAAAGCAAGAAGCTTATTTCCAGGGCAGGCAAAACTTATCTGTGAAAAGGTACCTGCATGAACCCCAGATACACACAGACACCAGGGCCCTGGACACCTCATAAGCTGGATCAGTGCTGGAGCCAGGACTAGTGATCTCTTTTTCTCTCTCACTGTCTAATTCATCTCTCTCTTTTTCCTTTCACACTACCCCTTTATCCAAAACCCCCCTCTGTATAGGAGATCAGGGACTAACTTGTACCAATTTCTATGCCAAGCATGTAATTTACTAATAAAACTGTGTAAGATTTTGTAGACTCTTGCACTTTTGTTGTTCCTTTTGACCACAAACATCTACGAATATTGGGTGCTCCCTTTCCTTGAAGGGTGGTATGCCACACTGCTGTGCAGCAAAAGTCTGTTGCTGAAATGACACCACAGATAAAATAACAGTCCTCCGTGCAGTGCAGACTTTTTAGCTTGTTGCCATAACAAGTTAGGTTTGAAAGGTGAAAATACAGTAGAAGCAAACACTAGCTGAACATCTGTTTTTATCATAATGCCATGAATTGATTTAAGTCTCCCAGAGATGTATTCTGATATTTTTTACAGACTGGGATTTGAGACTACTCAAAGTTAACACAGCTAAGGTAACATCAAATGTCTCAGAGTCCATCTGACAAACTGAACTTAGTCACATCAATCATTCCTTGTTCCTGAATGGGAGGAATCCCCACATCAGAATATGAGAATGGCCATTCTGTGCCACACCAAAAGTGTCTGTCAAGCTCTTCTCTCTGGCATTGGTCATAAAATAAATCCAGGAGAAGGGAAAGAGCAGGCAAATGTTACCCCTACCATCATTCAGCCCTTTTCATCTCTGAGACCGTTGCTCAGAGACTTGTTTTGTCTGTTGGGGTGTTATGGGGGCAGTTGAAGGGAAATATTTGTGTATAAGAATTCTATCAATAAAATGAAGTGTTTCTTTTCCTCAAAAATATACTCAGTGGGTAAAGTAAGATCTGTGCACTAAACAAATAGGGTGTGTATTCATTCACCAAAACAGGGAGGAAATTCTAAATAGAATATGAACTCCGACTGTACTTATTCAATCAGTAAATGCACACTAGAGCTACCTTCGCAAACAACTGAAGTTACCTTACCAGCATGAATAGCTGGTCTCACTGAATCAATCGACTTCACAGGAACTGTGATTTGACCTCAAAAAAGCTATTTCCATCCTTTTTAGATGAATTGCTTAAACTGCCTGCTTTCATTGCCAGCCTTATCATCTGATGTTTTGTAAGGCCTTTTGAACCATAGAAATGTAACACTGCAACATCCTAGTTACCTGTAAATAAATCTTACAACTATTATTTAATCCTTCTAGCCTCCTGAAGGTGGCTTAAGGGATGTCCTTCCTCAGGGGACTGCCTGCATTGATGCTGAGACAGGGAATAGGAGCCCTGCAGGGTCACTCTGAGGACAGAAATATGACCAGCTCACTGGAACTAGTGCTGCTACTGTGACCCTCCTGAATTAAACTTCAAATGAGCCCTGCTTTCTCTGCAATTACTGTTGACAAACATGATCTTTTTTATCAGGACCTGCTTCATAGCAGGTATGTGATTTTACCCTTTTCTTAGACAATCAAATATGTCCTTAAAAAAAAAGGTTGAGCATACAGTAACTGCCTTCACATTTAAACCAAATGCTAATTAAAGACCACCCAAATTAGAAACCACCAAAACAAGGGAGAAAGCATAAGCCTTCAGTAATTTGCAAGTTGTAGCATTGTTAGGGCACTTCCGAGTGACTCACCATGAAAGAGAGAGCAGTACTCTGAGAAAGGAAGCACTTTGAAATGAAGAAGAAAAGACAGTACAATCCCTCACCAAAAAAAAAAAAAAAAAAAAAAAAAAAAAAAGTGAACACTGCATTATGCAGATTGCAGCATGATAAAAGTCCCACTGGTCTAAATTGAACAACAACAACAACAAAAAAGATTATATCATATGCAGCAAGAATTTAAGTGTCACCACAAAAATCAAGTTGTCTGGATGAAACCTACAGTACAAGTTTATGTTAGGGATTCTTCACAAATATTTTTACAATTGCAAATTATACCTTCGCATATTTTAACAGTATTGTAACTGCTAGAATGGCACAAAGTTTCTTTACTATTTCTGCCAATCTGGAGAAGTTGTACATGTCTGTCTTTGCCTGCAGCTCTGTGCATGTTACATAATTGTTATTCTGCTAAAACTTTATAAAATCTTCTGCTCAGAGTTTTTTCACAACTTTAAGTGTCCCAGACTGGAATTTCCTGTGGGAGTATCAGCTTGACTGTTGATAAAAGGACACTAGAAGAAGCTATCTTTGTCTCGCATTGCATTACAAAAACTCAAAACCTTTTGGGTCCCCAAAGTGCCATTTGTTGGAGCAGAATAATCAGTGTGTAAATACTGTGAACTTGTGAAAGCTGAGGTTGCAGAGGGGATTTCCCAATTTTTCAGTGCTTGATTTTTGCAATGTCAGTGAAGTTTTCATAGCTGTTTCCTAAATAAAGAACTATCTAACCAATTGGCTTGTTGTTTAGGTATTGTCTCCAAGTATTGAAAGCCTCTTGTCCTCAAGAACACAGGATATGCACTCGTGAAATAAACAGGGCTCTCTCATGGTCTTGTACCTGTAGAATTGCACTCATGTACTTGCCCTTATATGCGCTCTCACACTTCTACTTTGTGAAAGGCTGAGTTTTTACTATCTGCTGGTAACAGCAGAAAGAGTAGCAGTTTATATAATATTTGAAAACTTAAATTCTTCTCTAGCACCTGGCTGAACATCTGTTAACTAAACCTTCAAAATGTGGTAGCAGTGGAGACTAGTGAGTCTTGGTTTCTTATCACGACAACAAATGACTAACACTTTAAAAAACAGATATAAAAAATTCATTTACACAGTTTGCAAATCCATGTCTGATTCTAGGACTGGCATTCTAAGGAGGAAAGAATTTAGCCTGAGTGGGCAAAACACAGTTTTAATTCTGTATATTTTTTTTTGCTGAAATATGAACCATTTTTTGCTTTATGAAATATGAACCATTTCTGACCATAGTATTTCAAAGGAGAAATTAATCTGCTTCTTTCCAAGAATTTTTTTCTATGCATCCAGTGTGTAATGTACAACTGTTTCACAGTCAGTCCAGCAGTTTTGGAAACCAAAGTAATCCAGCTTTCATGATTCCAAGAGTGTTATCTTTCTGATACGGATTTTTCTCTCATTCCCTTGTGGAAAAAACAAAACCTGACACTTAGACTTATTCCTATCAAGAAATTTAGTGGTATTTGCACACTGAGATACAACCTTAAGATACATTCTGTTTTGCACAGGTGATCTACTTGACTAGGTGTTTTATTGAATTTATTTTATTGTTGTGAATTTTCTCCATTTTTCACTTCTGTTTTAGTTGCTCAGATTTAATTAAGAAAGTGGATCTTAGGCAATGACCCAGAAACCATCACTCTTAATTTTTTATGGGATGTTTCAAGAGAGCTTTCTGAGCGTGTGTAAGAGAGGTTGTTTAAGCTATCCAGCTGGCATTTTTGGTCACTCTTGTGGAGGAGAGAGGAATATGAAATGAAACTGGAAAGAAGAGCATTAATAAGTTTTGGGTGATGTGCTGCCTTAAAAGGAAAGTGAAGAAGCATTAAATAAACACAAGGAATTTGGGAACAATATCTGTATATGTATTACATTTTGCCTCAGCTGGGGAAGAAAACAGTTCTGAGTTGGAGCTGAGCATGAAGGTATGAGTATAGGTAGCATGGTATATTCGCTACAGTAATGACAGCTTACTTGCAACTTCAATTTGTCTTCTACAACATTTTTTTTAGATGTCTGATCAGAACCACAGGAATGTGCCTAAGATTTTAGTGCATACGTGCACAGAAAAATGAGTCCATCAGCTGATGAAGTCACATGCAGGTAGAGAAAACCAATCTATTTTTCTTTACAGAATCATTTATGTTCTTGACTATTATGACATTTCTTTTCAGTCTTATTTTGTTTATGTTTTATTTAAGTTATGCTTTCAAGATGTCTGAAAATCCTGTGGTTCTATTAGAGCCTGCCCAGTGGATCTAAGTCTTTCTTGAGGGGCAGTGCCTCACACTGGATGCCCTATTCTGTGTACTCTCTGGTTTTATCAGTGCTGATCAGACTAGACAGACTACATCACTTGTTCTGTGGTATATATTCTGTTTATATAACCTAGTCTGAGTTTTTGCTTCTTCT
Source organism: Chiroxiphia lanceolata (assembly GCF_009829145.1). NCBI lineage: Eukaryota > Metazoa > Chordata > Aves > Passeriformes > Pipridae > Chiroxiphia > Chiroxiphia lanceolata. Next base: position 11,650,047 of record NC_045671.1, on the reverse strand, counting down.
GTAACAGCAAACTAGTCCTGGATCACGTTCAGCTTGTGATTTACCCCTAGTTCCTCCTTAGCCAGCTGTTCTCTCTATGGTACAGTTGGTTGATTACTTCTGCTTTCATATAGTGCTTTTATGCATGAATGCTGAGCTTCATTCAGATCATGGCACCACTCAATACTTCCTTCCATTTTGACAGCTAAATATAAATAAGTACACTCTGGGTATGGATTCCCAACAAATTATGCATCCATTCTATGTTAGGAGAGTCAAAAAAACATCCATAAAATAGTCATGAGGATGTCTTATGGAACAGTCTTATGGAACAGTCATCTAAAGCCTCAGTACTGTTTGGAGACATGCTATTTATCTTCTGCCTCCTCAGCTGCAAGTGCTGTTACTTTATAGAAAAAGATTTGACATGATTTCATAGAATATCCTAAGTTGGAAACCTTATTGAGTTGGAAACCTTATTGAGTTGAAAACATTGTTCTTGACAATGTTTGCTAGTTGTTTATTTGTTAGTGGGATTTTCCCGGTAATTGAACACTTAATCCTTCTTTCTATCTCCCTCCTCTCCCATTAAAGTTATGTATTGTATTTTCCCTCTGCAGAGGCTTCTTATCTCTGTTTTCTTTCACAAGTACTCAGAGGATCGCTTAGGCCCTGAGGTTATACCAGACATTTTGCTAAGTAAATTCTGATGGTGGGTTAAACCAATATGAAAGTTATTTTGAGTTGCTTTCACATAGGACATATTTTAAAACTGCCCATCTTGTTCTTGCCTTATTTTAAGGTCAAGCCATATGTTTTATCACTCAATGAAGTGTGCTAACCTCCCGTTCTCAAATGTTCTCTGTAGTGATTTCTGAAGCCTGAAACTTTTCCTCTGTCCTATGGAGCAGAGTTCTATTGTTCTTACTTTGCTTATTGTTACTAATGTAATTATTACTTATATATTTCTTACTTGTTCCTCTTTGTCTTCCTTGCTAATTGCAGCTGTTTGTGTCTTGGTCTGAGTTTTGTGTCTTCTGAAAAATACTTGTCCCCAGCAGTCTAGCCTAATTTCTACTTTCTCTGTGCTCTCTTCCTGTGTTTAGGGCTAATAACAAGCTCATGACTTAGCCAGGCCGGTCTCTTTCTACGCTTTCCATCCTTCCTCTGTATTGGGCCAGTTTGTACTTGTACCTCAATACCATTTCTTTGAGGAATTGCCAGGTCTCTTTAAATGCTTTCCCCCATGAACTTGCTTGCCATAAATTCTTAACTAATGTTTCCCTGAGTTTACTGGAATCTACCTTCCTGAAGTTTATTGTTTTTATTTTGCCTTCCTCTCTTTGGTTTCACCGCTCTTCACTGTTATTCTCATAACAGATTTCTCTGTGGTAAGTAGCCTTGATACTCTGGGGAAGCAGTTGAAGGCTTCTGAGTGTTTAGAAGTGCACAAAATCACATCCAGAATCCAAGATTTGTCCAAGAACCCTTCCCATGCTCTTACAGCGCTGCGTGGTCCCTTCAGTTTTATTTGCTGAGACCATTAATGGGAAAGTATTTAATACATCTTTTTAGTGTCTTTTATTTCTGTTTACAAGGTTACAGCCAGCACCATGTGACAAGCCAGCTCTCCGTGGATGACTGCAAACAATAGTTTGAGAACCACTGATTTAGAGTACAGCAGTTGCTCTATTGGAGCAGGCCCTTGGCCCATTCAAAACAAGGTGGAAAAAAACACTTAATGACTTAGAATGCAATGCACGCATGTGAAAATTACTAAGGATAAAGTTCAAGAAAGAATTAGAGGGAAAGCATAATTGCACAAAATATTCTAAAGATTGACTCAGCCCTTAAAATTCAAGCACTTCATTTGCCAGTCTAATCCAAGTTTTATAACCAAAAGAAAATGAACATTCCCACTGAGCACTTAATGTTATTAGAATAGGCAGGTTTTCTTTTCTCAGCTCAACTTTTCTTTGAATTAGCTTTGTTTCATTTTCTCCTCAAGCACGTGAATTCCCTGAAAGTCCTTTCCTCCTCAAAGAAGTCTCCTGCATCAAACGGTCTGTTTCTGAAAGGTTAATCCATTTTGTCTGAGCTCAAGTTGTAATTTCAGAAAAACTTATGATTTTGCCTGTCCTGATTAACCAGTCCTTTCTCTCTTTTAACTCTTTGTTCATCTTTCTTACCTCTGACAAAAACATCATACGTATTAGATTAGAGAATTAACCTATTTCTTCGATATGTAGTCCTTTTAAATACTGAGGTGTTGTGTACAAGATGATGCACATTCAACACCGATCTTTTAAAAGAAATGTTTGAATATATATGACATATGTCACTTGTTTTGTGTAAGCATCAGGCTTTGTCTTAGAGATTTGTTTTCTAATTCCTCTAGCCCCTTTGCAATGACAACCTTTTCTCAAAAACTCTTTTATTAGTTTGCATGCAAGAAGAAAGCCTTATCAAATTTCTTTTCACTGTACTGTAAATTTCCACTGCAGCATAATCAAGTGTTATATATTACATGTTGGTGAGGTTTGCACACTCAATGCTATAGCAGCAGCTCTTCAACTTGGTCTTGAACATTTCTGGGAGGAGGAGAAATAACAAGAAATACTGAAATAACTAATTAAGAGGATTATGCTGATGTACGCAGATTGCTTGAAGATGAAAAATAAATTTTAGAGTATTAGGCAAACACAGCATTACTAGCAGTTAAAAGTCAGTTAAAAATACATAAAACACCATGTAAACTTACAAAGTGGCTGTTTGACAAACTGGCATTCAGAATTTTCCAACACAGGGTAATCCTGTAACCTTCATGGCTGCTACTGCATGGATGTATAGCACTACGAAGCCTCTCATAACTACTGATGAAAGAATCCTGCAAAAGATGTATAGGTGAAAGGAGGATGTATATTAGTGGTTTAATATATTTTGTCTACTGAGGGTTCATTAGGATGGAAAAGTCCTTAGTTGGTAAAATACTGCATTTTATTTAAGGGCAATGTAGAGATTTTGGGTTTAGTCTGTGTCTACTTTTGCGAAAATCAAGATCTGTGGTTCAGATCTTTCCTCAGAAAGGCCCCCAGCTTGCCTCCATGTATGAGACAGCAAGGCCTCAGCTCTTTGTGGGCTGAGTAACTCCACATCCCGTATAGACATTGTGTTGAACTGTCCTGCAGTCACTGTCCTGCAGCCTTCACCAGCCTCTTGGGCAGAGGTTTCAGCTCCGCTAGCTGAGGTGTGCTGAGTAGAAGCTCCTCTTAGAAGCCTAGAGTAAAAAGTGCATTTCTGCCAGCCCAAGTATTTACAGAGGAGCAAGTGTTGCAATCATGGCTCAGCTTCGCGAATGAAGATTTAGGAAGGCTCCATCCACATTTGTTACAGGCATGCTGGTGGCTTATGAGGCCAATACGAGATAGACATATCTGATTGCAAAAGGCACAGCAGAAAGACTCCTTAGGTGGTATATTCTTCAAGACACAATTCTTTCTGCGTTGTCTTTTCTCCTTGAGAGTGATCCTGCGTGCGTTCTCAAAGGCATCAGCAGCGTTATAGATGGTGTGTCTCCAGGCCTCCTGGTTGGAGGCCAGAGTAGACCAGTTATGGTGATCAATATGGCCAAGGCTGAGATGTTGTTTCAGGGAGTCCTTGTATCTTTTCTTCAGGGCTCCTCTCTTGCGGCAGCCGGTGGCAAGTTCACCATAAAGCAGGATCTTAGGGAGGCGGTGGTCCTTCATCCTTGAGACGTGTCCTGCCCAACGCAGCTGTGTTCTCAGTAACATGGCCTCAATACTTGTGTTAATAGAACAAGCAGCTGTGAGGGCAGTGACCATGCAGGCCACACTTCCTAGGAAATTCTTGGAAAGAAATACCTATGATTTGGTTATTGAAGGATTTTCAGGCACCAAGTGGAAGCGTGGGATGAGAGGCAGAGGTACCTCCCTGACAGAGATATTGGACTGACTACTTGGAACAAGAAGTATTTCAGTGAGTGCTGGACCTAGTGAAGCCTCGTTTCCTGTATGCACTGGTTGAGTAAAAGTGTTTAATAAAAACATGGTGAGATGATGCTTTCAGCCCAGCCTTACCAGAGATCTGAAAAATGAGAGGAAAATACTAGGAATGTTTGTTCTGTGGTAAAAGGTTCAACTGAAATTTTTATTGTGTGAGGTTCTAGAGAGCCAAAACAGAAAAGAACCCTTGGGTCACAAAGAATTCTATAAAGAGAGTTGAGATCTCTTTGGAGCCTTATTTACTAAAGAGTTCAGGCCAAAAATCTAGAGCAGCTATGGAGACTGGGTTCCTCTGTAGGGAGTCTCATGTCATTCTTCTGAGGAGGGCAAACACCGTGCAGTTGCAACTGCGGAAGATATCATGTTTCTGAACTCCACAGAGAACAGATGAAAGGGAAGGAAAAGAACATCCTACCAAGGAAGGGGCAAAGTCTAGAGACATGTAATTCAGACTTTATGTCATTTAAGCTCTACCAAAAGAAATAAAGTTAATTCCAGGAAACAAACCAAAGTGAGGACAGCTCTGATAGATGCAATTTTTCTTCTTCAGCAGCATATTCTTTTCTCCTTTGCCCTTCTACCAAACTAGATTTGAAAATAACTCCCTCATTGCTCATGCATTTACAATGAATAATATAGGGCTGAAAACGCTATTTATTTTGCACACTCAATCTTTTTCCAGTTCAAAGATTGGAGTCCACTGCCACATAATGCCCAGTTCCTCTCAATACGATCGATGCCTACTCAGCTGGTAACCAAGCAGTGGAAATAAGTAGCAGAACAGTGCTGTCTGTGGTTGTTGTTTTCTGCTTCCCTGCCACAGATTAGGATAGCACATTTGAGTTGTTTGAGGATATTTTTCTTTTCTTATTTTTTCCTGTAAGAGACCAAATGTGGTCCAGCTGTCAACACCCTGGGTGAAAATACTGCATCCACACTCACTGGATGTGCATGCAAATGAAATGGAGGTGACATCCTGCTTTTCCCTTGGCCTAGGGCAGAATTTACTATCTCTGGCTGTTGGTCACCTTCAGTAGCAAGTCAAAGTATCTTCTAATGGTAAAATTTTCAAAATAGGCACAGAATGTACTTAAAGAGGAGGCAAATGTGAATCTGAGGAGAGGGATAGAGGTTCCTGAACACAACACTCGCCAGGATAATGGATTGGACAGTTTCTGACTGAAGAATCAACCCATAGCTGGTTTAAGTATCTTCAAGAAAACAGAACTTCAGTTCCATTTTGTTTAAAGTAGCTCTGGAGACAACCTGACTCAGATTCCCCATCCCTGATCCCAACGGAGATAAGCCACAAGGGCCCTGAGTTTTGGCTAACTTTTCAATTTGATAGTGTGACAACACATAGTGGTGTGACATTGATGGTCTCTGTCAAGAAAGAAGATAGTGTAATGAACACCCAAATCTGAATACTGAAATCAATCATCCATTTCCCTTTAGTAGTAATTCTAATTTTTAATTTTTTTTTTAACTGTTAGATTAGTTCAGGTTCACATATCATATCATAGAGCATATGTCATATCATAGAGCATAAGATACAGACAGACACTACTCTAACAAGATTCTCCAGTCGAGTAACTGCCCAGTTCATCACAGAGTTACCAATCAACCTATAGACTCTAAATTAAATGCCTTTATCCAGTAGAGAACTTGAGCAAGGCACAGAGGTCTGTAATGAAGGCTACATGCTTATGGAGCATTAACCAGGTCATAGGACCAGGAAAAACCATGGTCGCTGTAGCACTGCTGTGCATCACGGTGTTTTAGATACCAGAATAGTTTGTGTTTCACCATGGATGATCTGGGCTAGCAGAGAATCTCTGGAGGCACAGACAGAACAGAAGAGCAGTTTCTGGTCTCTTGTGCCTTCAGTCCTCTGTTTGAAATCAGTGAAAGAGATTGTGTGTTTCCGACGGTCTAAGCAAAGTTTCAGACCTCGATGGGTAAGTTTTCAACTACTTACAAGCAACTGATAACAGAAGGAAAAAAGATACAATCCTCACCTCTCCAAATTACCTTTCTAACTAGAGCTTCTGAAAATCTAAATATTATGTACCAAAGCCTCTAAAATAATTTCTGTGTTCCTGTTGGATGAAAGATACTGCATAAATGAAAATGGTGGGTTTTTTTGAAAAGAAATTGGTTTCTTCATAGATTCTTTTTACACTCAAACACTTCACTGTTTAAATTTCAAAGAAACCCTTTTGAACTTGTTTTTGAGAACATATTTTAATCTTCTTTTTTTTGACTTTAAAAAACATTTTCTTAATGCATAATAGTAAAAATCAGTTATCAAAACTGTAGCTTCTCATCAGGAATTTATTAGTACAAAATTAAATCATTCATACTTAAAACACCTTACATGTTCTTGCCTTGTAAAAGGAAATATAAATTATTTCTCATTATTTTAGGCATAGACTAATGCTTGACAGCAACAAAAACCTATTTCTCTGTCAGTCTCCATGTAAAATGAGATGAGAGCACATTTTAGAGAGCTTGGAAAAGTCATTCCTGTGAAGAAATACACTGATTCCTTATCTTGACGGTTCAGCCAAGTCTTTTCAAAACGAAGCACAGAAATCATGAATGATTGTTTATTTTCTGTTCTATCGTGTAGGAAACTTGCCTGAAATAGGAGAACTGCGTTGTTGTTTTCATTTAGTGGCACATAAGCACCATCTTCTGGAGAAAGCCAGTATTTACCAGAGTTTATGGGGTTAAAGCAGATCCCGTTTGTTTGTTACTGAAAGGATGTATAATTTATTGCTCTATGATATTGTCAGTTTTTACACTGTAGCAAGATGAATAGCATAAGGAAATGTATTTATATTAATAATAATAATAAAAATCTTTGTAATAACTACTGTTATCTAATTACTCACATTAGCTCAGAGAACAATAACAACATTACTTTAGTTCCAATAAGCCTAATTCATGGACCAGGATTCCACAGAGTGATTTCTTTGGGTCAAAAATCTAGTAGTATAAAAAAAGTGATGCTAGATACCATCATATAAGCACAAGGGGACATTAAGATAGTATTGGTCTGCATGATAAGCAAACCACAAACTGAATTATCATCCTTTTGTAGGCAGTCTAATGAAGAGTGATTTAGAGTGTTGTTTATAAGCAACCAGGATATTTCAGAAGAAGGGATTTGATGGAATATTGAAGTCAGTATCTCAGTAAAAATGGGAAATAGTAGTTAGGGCTGTGGGCCCAAAAGTTTTTGAGATAGGGAAGGACAGTGGCTTGTGTTTTCTAGAGAAAAAGAAAAAAGTGTCAGTTAAAAAACTGCCTGGAAGATTGTATCAGGACCAAAATAACAGGTTGAAAAACATTTTCTTCTTCATAAGTATTAGCAGAAGAACACATCTGTCAAAGGCAGAAAAGCCCTAATAGAAATGTGAAAATAAAGCTTGAAGATTTTGTTATGCAATTGAATAGGGACCTCTGCTTCTCAGAAAAAAAAAAGTGGCAATGAAGTATAACATCAGTGTGAGACTGTGAAACCTTCCTGAACAAAGTGTGAATTCAGTGCAATGCCCGGGTAACACAGTGATTCAGGTGTGCTGAACTTGCCACCAGACAGGGGCTAGAGGGGGAGGAATGAATGGGCCTTTCAACCTTGTCTGTTGTTTCATCCCAGGGAAGGGGCAAAATCACTGTTCATGATATTGCTCCAGTCTAAAGCTCTGTGTGCAGGTGGCAATTGCTTCTGGGAAAAAGCTACACTGATCCTGAGTTTAGAAAACACAGATAAGGGAAATGTTTTAATGTACACAACAAGAACATGCTGTTTCTGCACTGCCAAATACCCAACACAGCAGAAAGGAAACAGGTCATATTAGACATGAAGACTATCAATGAGATAAAGGCAAACCCATGTGTTTCTGGGATACGTTTTCTGAGAAATATCTGGCACACTCAGGGCAAGATAAAATAATAAACAATTATAATTGCTAGTGTCATAAAAATGCTGTGTTTTGCATGGCATGTGTTTGAACTATGAGCAAGGAGAGTAGCACTGGCAAGACAAAAACAGACTTCAGAACTTCAGCAAAGAACTGCCCAACAGGGAGTAGTTTTTAAAGGCACCAACCATGAAAGAATTGGGCAACTTGTCAGACTGCTTCAAGATTATACTGTTAGACAGCATTTTTATTACAAAGCTTTTAATTTGTTTTTTTTCAGATTAGCTCACTACGAGCAGATGTTTTAAATTATTGGGTGTTGTTTATTCAGTTAATATTTTGCAGGTGGTAATAATTCTTCAGCCTTTGAAAAGAAGCATATCAGAGAAAGTAGAAAACCCTCCTTTTCCAAGTGTCCCACTAGGGAAACATGAGAGAAAGCCTCTAGATCAGTTCAAGGTGTAATTGAATCAGTCATTGGAATTCTCTGTAGATTGTTACGTTATGCTTTACTAGCACCCAAGATAGTAAGGTCCCTGTTTAGAGGAATATATGATGTGAATTAAATAATAGAATTGTTGAATAGTGCAGGTTGGAAGGGACCTCTAGAGACCTTCTAGCCCAACATCCCTGCTCAGAGCAGGGGCAGCTGGGGCAGACTGCCCTGTACTGGGTCCATTCATGTTTTGGATATTGCCATGGATGGAAACTCTATAACTTCTCCGGGCAATCTGTTTTTGTGTTCAATCACTTTTACATTAAAAAGATTTTTCCTTCTGTGTAAACAGTGTTTCCTGTATTTTGGTTTCTTCACATTCCCTCTTGTCCTGCCACTGGGCACCACTGAGCACAGTCTGACTCCATCCATTGTTTTGAGCCTGGCAGTACAGCCGGGTTTCCCTCCATCTCTCTGTCTGCTTACCTGGTCTGTACTTCATCAGTTTGCCTATAAGGATGTTTTGGATCAAAAGCCTTATTGAAATTGAAATTGAAATAAACACCACTCATTGTTTTCCTGTCATCTGCTAAGCCCTCTACTTGTGTAGTAAACAACAAAACGTATAAAGTGAGTAGTTTATGAGAGGTGGTTGCAGTCACTTCATATGTTAAATTAACCAAAAGATTATACTATGTGGCTGCCATTCTTTTATAGAAAGGTTTGAAACATGTTTAGTTTGAAGGTGTGTGATCATATCAGAAATTTAAGGATATCAACGCTATTGAAACAAACCTTGAACAATCACCACAGTGAGGACAGGGTCAGATTCTAAAGTATTTAAGCAGCTTTTGTAATTGTTTGAGGTAAATTAGATGCTTGTATCCCTTCAAAAATGATGAATCTAAGGTGTAGTCTTTAAAGGCTTTCTTGTATTGACTTATTCTAAGTCTATCGATTCAAAAAGTCTAATCCAAAGTAACCATATTGGTCAGTATATCTACAGCATATCTTTCTCATTACCACAAGCAGTGTAATGCTTCTAATATGCCCTAGCTCCAGATATCCTGTTGCTTCTGGTTTTTCAACAATCCCGAATCTTTCACTACACATCGAAGATCTGCATTTTTACAATTAATTTAAAACTTTGTTTCTGAGAGGGATTTTTTTTTTCTGACTGTTAAATGCATAGTTCTTACAAGCATTTGCCACATCCTTAGTTATATTTATTACAGTAGGAGCTGTTTTTAAAAAAACTCAGTTCAGAAGAAGGTACTGTAAAAGACTGACTGCCTCACATTCACATTCAAGGTGAAAGGTGTAATGTGTCTAAAGCTTCCAGACACCAGTAACTTATAACAAATTCTTGGTTCTTGTCTCAATTTCAGAAATATTTAAGTATCATTTTTATGTAACTGTAACTAATATCAACAACGTTACTTTTCAAATAATTCTGTGTTTCTTCATCTGACATCTGAAATATGATGTGAAATCCAGTGCCATCTTCTGACTTCTGTTTTCATCAGTTCAGAAAAGTTTTTATGATTTAGTAGTAGCATTCACCACTAAAACATATTTTTTACTTTTTGCTGCATTTCTGCCTTGTTTCTCTTAACACAGCTGATACTCAAGTGACTGGAAGAGGGGTTGAAATCTCGTTAGTAGAAGCAGAAGGTTTAATGTGTTACTTTATAAAAAGTTTACTAAACTCTAGAAAAGCTGCAGGACCACAGTTTTCTTAAGAAAGGTTTCAGCAGAAACCTTGTTGTGCCTGGGTAGTTCTGTTTGCAAAAGTAGGGTAGTCTGGCAATTTTGATGCATTACTTCCAAGGGGAATAACTTGCATGTGTCATGGAGTAGCAGCACTTAGAAGGTCCCCTTTACCTGCTGCTTTATTTCTTCATTGTGGCAATGCAGTCCTTACCGTGTGGCTAACCAAGATTGCTACCAACTCTATTAAAGAAATAGGTTTCCCTATCTCCTGTTAGAAGAACTAAAGCCAAGCAGAAGATTTATACCCTTTCCAAGTTAAACAGTTATCCGCCCAATTTTCTTTGAAATTTGACTGCAGCAGAGAGGTCATTTGGTCTGTTTACATCCTGACCGTGTGTCTTGGGTGTGACTGTTGCATAATTTTAATTTCTTCCAGGCTGAATTATAGGCTTCCTGTGTCTTACTGTGCTCATCTACCTATATCGATGTGTGTCATCTGGGATGACATGTCACACCAAGGACATATCAGACTACACAAGGAACACCTCTCCACCACTTGTGAACATTTAATTTCAACCCCAGCAGTATGATCTTTTGTTCATTGAGCTATGGCAGCTTCATGATCCCATAATGTGTTGGGATTTTGTATACTTTTCCTCTTGAACCGCACCTTGATTATAGTAAGCTTTCTATTTCTTAGCTTACATTTAAATCATAAGGGGACAAACCAGATTTCACTTATGCTGTCCTTTATTTAACAGTATTAAGGATGCATAAGGGTCAGATTCTTCATCATTAATGAGTAGTTATTTATTTATAATTTTAACATTGTTTTTAGTAGCCATCAACAGCTTCAACACACCCACTTAGATGGAACTGAAAGTCATTTAGTTTGAAACTAGTGAAAGTTGTTTAAAGACATATCTATGAACCTTTTATTAGATACAGCATATAGAGTATCTAGCAAAAGTAGCTGTTCTATTTACTTAAATTCTGTGCATGATCCTTTGAAAAGCCTTTCAATCAAGCCCATGCTTGCCCTGATCCAAGGAGCCAGTTCTTCTTTTAGCACTGATCTGGGAATTTCTACTTGTCTTGGCTTATGATTCTGGCATGTTGATCAACACTTCATGATTTGTTGCTATTGACACAAAGCTGGCTTAAAATATTTCTCACAATTCCATTAGATTTGGTTCCAAATGAAAGTTATTGCTCCCCTTAATATATTAGGAACCTTCAGGTAGCACAGGGAATCACTGCTGCCTACAAGCATAATTCCACAGAGGAATGGTATTTTCCCCTCAAACGCATACTTGGAGCCTTATCCACTTGTTATTACATGGCATTCTGAATTACTGCTTTAGCTATTGCAGTCCATGCTTCTTCTATGACCAAACTGGATTTTTATCAAGATATCATGTAGCTGTGGACTTTGCTTCTCTTTATTTTTGCACAGATTTATCTCCTTAAAGAAGCAAAAAAAATTCATTGGCAGACATTAAGTGTCAAATTTAAAGAATAATAATAAAAAGCTTCAAAAGAAAAAAAAATCAAACCTTTTTTATTATTATTATTATTAAGGCAAGCTACTTCGCCTGCTGCCATTTTGCCTTACAATATTTTGCAATTTCTTTTCCCTAAAATCATTTAGATGTGTAAATGTCTATCCGGAGAGTGAATTAGAGATGTACATATGGTCAAGTCTTTATGGTTTTTTTTATCTTGAGAAATGAGCTTACGCCTATTGAATAGATGTTCATTCTACAAACTGCATGACCAAATGCTGTATGAAGATCTGAGATAATTACCTTTATACTGCTCTAGGTCAATTCAAAAGTCCATCTAGTCCAGAATCTGTCCTTGCCAATGGCCAAAAGTAGCTGCTCAGGGGAAGAGTTTGCAAGCAACACAGGAACATAGTGGTGTGTCCTTCTAGCCTGAGGCAATATGTGACTTGTGAATGGAATGTGGGTTTGTGTTTAGAGGCTTTTACTTGATTTCTTTTCTTCTATTATTTTGTCTAATTGATTTTCAGATTCCATTGATAGTGTTTATATTCAGAGAATACTGTGACAGTGAGTTCCATCATTTGATTATTCACTAAATGGAAAATTTTCGTCAGGTACACTTCTGCCTGACAATGTAGTTTGATCTCTTGCAAGTTTAAAATTTTTTTTGTTTTGTAATAGATGAAATTTGGAGCAGTCGTTCAAAGTCATTAAGTCATTACACTTTGAAGCTTTATGGTGACAATAGGACTGAGCTTTTGTAGATAAGAAGTGAGGTAATGCCAACAAGGCAGATATCCTGGTGGAAGTGAAGAGGCAGATGAAATATTCTATAAGCAGCGGGAGGTAGTCTCGTGATCACCAGCCTTTGTTCTTGAGGGTGACTTCAGCTTACCAGATATCTGCTGGAAATACAATACAGTGGTGAGGAAACAGTCTAGGAGTTTCCTGGAGCGTGTGAAAGTGCTACAAGTGCCATTGCCAGGTCATGTTAAGATTCTCATCTGCCAACATCCCCAAGTCCTTCTCCTCAGGACTGCCCTCAATCCATTTGGGCCAGCCAGAAGTGACCACAGCACTTTGAGCCCTGTTGTTCATTCACTTATATTACAAATGTCTTGGTTTCACAGATTTTAGGTGTTGGTATTAGGTTATTGTTAAATGTGGTGTTGGAGGTTTAGAGTAAGGAACATTTATTTGTCATGCTTGGACACCCCAATGTTTTGTCTCATCTCAGAGTTTTGCTTCTAATGTGGCTCCACAGTAGGTGCTTGTGGAAGGCTCAGTGAGAGAAAACTTGCACTCTGCTTGGGCATCCTTTGCTTACTTATTTCCTGAGGCAGCAGCAGCAGACCTTCACTACTAGCCATTGAATTCACTGCACTTTGTCACTTTTCCTTTGAATCCCTTAAAATACTGATTACCACAACAATTTACAGCAAGAAATACCTCAGTGAACTGTGTTACTCTGAAAAAATATTTTGTCTTGACATTATCAGATCTTCTGATGGGTGATTTCATTGGTGCCCTCTAGTGTTTAAGGTGAGATAAATATTTAATAAGTATTTTCTTAAAAGGGGTAGTAGACAGCCAGTCTGGCCTGTCAGTCATCAATGTAAGTGAGCTAATTGGTGACATTAAGAGTGGAAGCTGCTTGGGCTGCAGTGGTTGTGCACTGGTGAAGTTTGCAGTCCTTCAGTTTGGAAATTTGGAGTCCTTCCTCTAGTTTGCAGGGCTATGGGTCAGGTGAAGAGTAGAGTCAGGACCCTAAATTTTAGGAAAGCAATCTTTGAGCTGTTCGAGGAGTTTGCCAACAGTGCCCCCTGGGAAACTTCCTTCAGAGACAAGGGAGTGAAGAAGAGCTGGCAGATCTTTAGGGTACGTTACACAGAACACAAGAGCTCTTGATCCCCATGAGTAAGAAATCAGGAAAGGGGAGAGCATGGCTGAGCCATGACCTGCTGGTCAAACTAAAATGCAAGAAGGAAATGCACAGGAAGTGGAAGCAGGGGTAGGTATCCTGGGAAGAGTATAGGGACACTACGCAGTTGTGTATGGAGGAGTCAGGATGGCCAAGAATTGCCTGTAGTTTAACTTGACAAGGGATGCAAAGAATAAGAGGAAGGGCTTCTGTGAAAGGGAAGGTCAAAGAAAGTATACAGCCCGATGAACGTGACTGGCAAATTGGTAACAGTGAATGAGGAGAAAGCTGAGGTACCCAACAATTTTTTCCTCAGTCTTCATGGGTGGTCTCCCTTCCCACACCTCTTGAGTGGATGGAACTCAAGGCAGGGATTAGGGGAGCAAAGTCCCTCCCACTGTAAGAGAAAATCAGTTTCAAGGCTCCTGAAGAACCCAAACATATGGAATTCTATGGAACCTGACAAAATGCATCCCAGAGTCCTGAGGGAATTGGCTGATGTAGTTCCCAAGCCACTCTCCACAATATTTGAAAAGTCAGAGCAGTCACGTGAAGTCTCAGGTGACTAGAAAAAGGGAAGCACTGTACCTATCTTTAAAAAGTGAAGAAAAGAGGATCCTGCGAACTATGGACCTGTCAGCCTCACCTCTGGGCCTGAGAAGGTCATGGAAAAGATCCTCCTAGAAGATGTGCTAAGGCAAATGGAGGAGAGGGAAGTGATTTGGGACAGCCAGCATGGCTTCACCAAGGGTAAGTCCTGTCTGACCAACCCAGTGACCTTCAGTGATGGAGTAACTGCATCAGTGGACAAGGGAAGGGCTACAGATGTCATTTATCTCGACTCCTGTTAAGCCTTTGACATGGTCCCCCACAGCAGCCTTCTCTCTAAATTGGAGAGATGGATTTGATGGGTGGACTGTTCAATGGATAAAGAATTGGTTGGATGGTCATATCTAGAGGGTAGTGGTCAACAGTTCAGAGTCCTATTGGACATCAGTGACAAGTGGTGTCCCTCAGGGGTCCATATTGGGACCAGTGTATTTAGTATCTTCATTAATGACACAGATTAAGGGATTGAATGCACCCTCAGCAAATTTGCAGATGACACCAAGGTTAGTGGTGTGTATGACATACCTGAGGGATGGGATGCCATCCAGAGGGACCTGGACAAGCTTAAGGAGTGGGCCCATGGAAACCTCACGAGCTTCATGAGGCCAAATGCCAGGTACTGCATGAGGGTCAGATCAACCCCTGACATCAACACAAGCTGGGGGATGAACAGATTGGAAGCAGCCCTGCTGAGGGCTTGGGGGTGCTGGTGGATGAGAGACTGGACATGATCCAGCCATGTGCACTCACAGCCCAAAAAGCCAAGTGTGTCCTTGGCTGCATCCAAAGCAGTGTGGGCAGCAGGTGAGGGAGGGGATTCTCCCCATCTACTACACTCTCTGAAGACCCCACCTGGAGTGCTGCATTCAGCTCCAGGGTCCTCAGCAGAGGAAGGACATGGACCTGTTGGACCAGGTCCAGAGGAGCATCACAAAGATGATCAGGAGCACCTCTCCTACAAAGCAAGGCTGGGAGAGCTGGGGTTGTTCAGGCTGAAGAAGGCTACGGGGACACCTTATTGTGACCTTTCAGTACTTAAAAGGGGCCTATAAGAAAGACGAGGACAGGCTTTTTATCAGAGCATGTTGCAATAGGACAAGGGGTAAGGGTTTTAGACTGAAAGAGGGTATATCGAGACTAGAGGTAGGGAACAATTTTTTTACTGTGAGGGTGGTGGGATACTGGAACAAGTTGCCTCGAGAGGTGATGGAAACACTCAAGATCAGGTTAGACAGGGCTCTGAGCAACCTGATCTACTTGAGGATGTTGCTTCTCATTGGGTCATATATTAGCTGGGCATGACCTACACAAACCCCCTCCCCATTCTCCCCCAAGGCATTAGCAGAATAAGCACATCCAGCCTTTACAAGGTTTTCAGATCAAAACCAAAGAAATTTACATTTCTGATCACCTTTCATTTGCTATAGGGGAAATACTTTAATATTTTTTTTCTTTAGAAAGTTATATGTTAACATATGGTCCAAGTGATGGGAATGACTGGAGGGTTCCTCATGAGTTCTAAACTTTCATGTAGTTAAAAGATCACAGAATCACAGAATATTTTGAGCTGGAAGAGACCTTGGGAGATGCTGCTTCATTATACAAGGCCTTTTACAAATAACTAATAAATAAATCAAATGTCTCAGGTTCCAGTACCGAGCTTCTTTTGAGTTTCTAGGTAACTTCTCTCCAAGTGTTCCTAATTTCCTTCTTGTATCCTCTAACCAAGTACTAGTTTAGAAGTACAGTAACTACCATTTTACAGACAGAACAGTTTTTGTCACCCAAACCTTATACTTTTCCCCATATCCATATTTATGTCTCTGTTTGCTGTAGAGAATTTTTAAAAAGGCAGAGTTATATTCAATAATAAAAAAGAGTGACTGAGGGAATGGGTGACAGAGATTGGAGAATACTACAGAGTACAATCTGTCATTATGAGAAAACAGTAGAGCAGGCTAAAATATGATCCTGCAGTTTATCCTTAAGGAAATGTCCCACAGATTTTAGTGGATCTGTGTGCATTGTGATCCCCGAAAACTCAGGAGAACCAAAACCAAAAACTGGCCAGAAAACTGGAAGGAAAAGTAGCGTGACACAGCATTCCGATGTGTTTATGAAGAGACCACACCCCCAGCCCCCCTTAGCATGGGTATGGCTCATTCCTCTCTCAATAAAGCATGCAGTGGAAATTTCCACTGCAAGTTACAGCACATTTCCACCCTTTAACCCTACACACACTGAAGTTTTGCAATTCTTTATTGAAAAGAATTGTAGTAGTTGAAATGTATAACCTATACTTTACCGAAGATAACCAATCTGCTTTTTTTAACCTAACCTAATCTTATCTTTCTTGTTTAATGCTAAAAATGCATTTTTACAATTCTAGTGAGAAATACAAGGATAAAGTAATTCAAACGATGAGCAGACATGTTACCAAAATCATAAATATTTGTTTGAATTTTAAATAATTTCACATGGGTCAGCATTTTTGTAGATGAAAACAGTATTTATATGTATGGCAAATAAGGTGGGTTTTTTGTTTTAATATTTAATACTTGCCAATATGTAAAAAGAGATTTGTTTTATTGACAGCAAATCATTTCCATCCTGAGCATGCTGACTAGCAGGATGCTTTGTGATCAGAAGCCAGCTCCTTTGCTGCTTGATGAGTACAGCTTTTTAAGCCTGTGCAGTTCAGTAGTGCCACCTAAATGAATGCCCATATACCTAAATGTGCATCTGTGAACCATTCAATAAGATAATTTTCTTATCCTAAAAAGATTATTATTTAAAGCATATAGAATCAAAAGAATGTAGCAGAAGAGCACAGAAGAGGCAAGGAGAAATAACCAGTAAAAGAGCAGGAAACGTTTCCAGGAAAATGTTTTTTAAGGCAAAATTTTGAGAAATAAGAGAACAAAAGACCTAGAAATGAGAGTGATAAGGAAAATAATGGTATCCTGAAGTTGCTAAGCACAAAGAAAAAAAATGATATATGGTTTGGATGTATGAGACAAGGGAAAAGGAAAGAAGGGCTTGTTTTCAAGATACAGTGGATGAGTGACAAAATTTCCCAAAACTCCTTCAGTTACACTATGCATTACCTACTGCAACATAATTTGCTTGAGCTGGTCCTCTAAAAATGCTGACTCTGAAACCCATATTCCTGTCCCTCTGTTTGACCATGGTCTTCCCGTATTTGCAAACTTTCCACCTGCCATCTCATTCAATTCAAGCTTCCTATCCTTTATTATTTCTTACATTTCTTCATTCTTTTTTCTAGCGTGAAGAGCTTTCCCTATTTCCCCATGTCAGGAAGAATATTCAGGCACAAGGAATTGAATGACCCATTTGAATCTCAACTCTTGCAGAGTTTTAGTGGATCTGTGCGCATTGTGATTCAAATCTCTCTGAACCTAGAGAGATTGTTCCTGTTCTTTTTGGGCATATAGAGAATAAGGGGACTTTCTGTGTACCACTGTTACTATCAGGCCGCAATAATCTGTGTTACTGTTTGTAGGTTTCTATATTAAATGTCAGATGGCATAATACCAAAATTGTAATGCAAGGCTGTGTCTGGAACTGATCTGTGCTGATTAGTTTTCCAATGCCCAGCAGCTGAAAGAATGATTTTCACTAGATGACTTAATGTACAGATTGTAAGATGAGAAAGTGCCCATTGTGGTAATGTAGTTTGATATAGAATCTCATGATTGGATGTCTTGAATGCTGTTTGAGCATATCCATTTTAGTAAATGACCTCATTATGTACCAGTGACCCATCTGTATCACTGCTTACCAGTTCTCCAAACTATGTCATCTACAGGTTTTAGCAATGATAATTTTACCTTTTCTTCCAGATAACTCATAAGAGGTGACAGTACAGAGTCAGTTGTCGTACAGAAGAGTGAGAAAGAGTACTCCTGTCTTGGCATCTTAGCAAAAAAGGGTCAGTTGGGTTGTCAGGCCCTATTTCCATTATCTTTATATTGAAGGATATAGTTTTAGTACCATTTCAAAATTCTCAATAAATCTGCATTAGTGATTGATTTTGTTATAATCAATCTCAAGTGGATAAATATGGAGTTATCTGGACTGCCCACCTTTTAAATACGTGTTCTCAGCATTAGTTTTCTTTCCAGCTTTCTGGAATTTTTCAGTGTTCCAACAGTTACTGAAAATCAACAGTTATGGTTCAAATAACTAAACTCTCTAGCTTGCTAAAACTTTAAATGCAAATTACATTGACCTACTGACTTCCCCCAAACCCTCCAATACTTATATGGTATCCTCGCTCAGTTTTTGCATGGAAATTGTGTAATTATCTTCCTGGAATAAATAAATAATCTGCCTTTTTTTTTCTTCTGCAGATACAGACCAGAAATAATAGTAATATGCTGCCTTTTACTAATGTTTTACCATATCTGTGTGGCCATGGTCTTTATCCAATATTAGCAACCTCTTAATTGGTCTTAATATATGGAAAATCTTGTTACTGTCCTTATCCTTACAGGTTTCTTAAGATTTCTTCTTAAAGCCATTAATTTCTTTACCAGTTTTCTAAACTTCTCAGATTTAAGTTTATTTTTCTTACTGACAGTATCCTGCTTTTTCCACTTGAGTATATATTTTTGTATATAGATAGTTGTACATACAGAATCTTGCTGCCACCACATTCATCAGAAAATGGCTTTGTTTTCCAAATTTTTCATGATATCCTTAAAATACTTTCTACTTTCTACTACCAGTCACATTTTTCTCTCAGGTAGCTGATTCATTGATTTTTGGCAATATAAAATTAGCCTCTAAAAAATACTGATAGATGTATAAATACATGCATATTACTAATTTCAGTTTTCTTCTGTTTACCTACAAGATCTGCTCAAATTAGAGTTCATTGCCACTTAACCGAAGCTACTTTTTCTTTAAATGTCCACATCTTCTTTACCTGTGCAGTGGTAATTTTTAGAGTTAAAAATTTGTAGTTGATAATTATTGTTACCACTATTTCATTAATGATACTTCGAAATTAAAAAGTTGAAAGAATGAGCACAGACACATTCTGTTCACATGATGAATGAGTATACTCCATTACCTGTTTTTAGATTTCATGCCATTATTTATATGTTTGTCAGGTTGAGTGACCTGTAATAATACAGGCTTTCTAGCCTACACATTATGACCTGGTTCTTACAGTGATGATCTCATGTTCATTAGTGTGATAGGTGTCAAGCCCCACACAATACTTTGCTTTGTTCCTTCTTTAGGACACTGATTTGTAAGCATTCAAGAACCCCATTTCTAACTTCTCAGTGACTTGTAAAAGGCAATGCCATTTTTGGTATAGACTGAGACTCTCATATTTTGCCCACTCAATTCTTCCCAAGTAGTTGAGACTGAGTGTGAAGTGGAAAGTTACAGGTATGCCTGAGAGTAAACCTTCCAAATTACAGGCTGAGGTCAGGCAAACTGTGAGCAGTATCCTAACAGTTCTTTCAAATGAGAGCAAACAAAGCTTCAGACCTTGTAAAATATTTAAAGCTGTGTGAAACTCAGCAGTTTTTGCTGGCAAGAGTTCTGACTTTGGTCTGGCTGCAGTTTGCATAAGGTTTGCATACACTGAGAATTCAAACAAAAATGTAAGAAGAAACTCAGCTAAAACCTCATGTTTTTGATAAAAACTTCAAAGCAAATAATCTTGATGACTTTCACTAAAAATCCAATTATGGTATAAAAGTTATTCACACCTTGGTCCAGGTT
This sequence comes from Chiroxiphia lanceolata, assembly GCF_009829145.1. NCBI lineage: Eukaryota > Metazoa > Chordata > Aves > Passeriformes > Pipridae > Chiroxiphia > Chiroxiphia lanceolata. The sequence goes on along the minus strand of NC_045671.1, from coordinate 11,630,167 downwards.
TATCAGAAAACTTAGAGTTTTGTTTTCCCTGTCACAGATGTAATGTCAAAATTCAAGTTATAAGGAAAACAGATGATCCTATTGAATTGTATTAATATAGAAAATTTGACACCTCTGAAAATACTGTTGTTATTTCCTTTGAAAGTTGGGATTTCCTGATCACCCTCTGTACCATTTTGGAGATTCTTCAGTCTCATATCAGCTCTTAGTTTGATCTGTAGGAAACAGAATCATAATGTTAAATTATTCTAAAAGTGAATACATCTGGCTGTGTAAAGGAATAGAGAAAAGAATACCACCTTCCTCCAGCTCCTCAGCACAACAGAATAATGATTATCACCTTCATAATGAGAAGTCTAGGAGCAATACAGATTACCTACCCTGCCTGTTCCAGTTGATGTCACAGTTGAAATCCCACTGACTTCAGTGGGACATAACCATAGAGTCATAGAACGGTTTGGGTTGAAAGGAACTTTTAAGATCATCTAATTCAAATCCCCCTGCCATGAGCAGGGCCACCTTCCACTAAACCAGGTTGCTCAAAGCCCAATCCAACCTGTGCAAGTGGCCTCTGACACTTCCAGGGATGGGGCATCCATACTTCTCTGGGCAACCTTTTCCAGTGGCTCACCACCATCACAGTCAAGAATTTCTTTCTAATATCTAGTCTAAACCTACCCTATTTCAGTTCAAGGCCATTCCCCCTTGGTTTATCACTCTACACCCTTGTAAAACATCCCTCTCCAGCTTTCTTGTAGGCCCCATTTTGGTACTGAAAAGCAGCTCTAAGGCTCTCCCCAGAGCCTTCTCTTCTCCGGGCTGAACAACCTCAACACCATACCTGTCTCCATACCAGAGGTGCTCCAGTGCCCTGACCATCTTCATGGCTTCTTCTGGAGTCATTCCAAATCCCCCATATGTTGGGAGCCTCAGAGCTGAACACAGTACTCCAGGTGAGGTCTCAGAATAGTGGAGAAGAGGGAGAAAATATAAATCTTTAAACTAAAAAAATAAATGTCTTGGAATCTTTCAGCAAAACTTTTGAATGCTCAGACATTTTATAACATATAGGTATATTACTAGGAGGAAAAATTTAAAGGAATTTAAATAGCAGTTATGGAGTGCATGTGGTGCCATTATTTTTTCAAGTTGGAGTTCTCTGAATGGTGGGGGGATGGATACCAATCTCTTTTCTGTTTTGTAATTACATTATTGTTAAGGCTGATTAGAAAAGCTCCAATGTGGCTGTCTAATAACAAAATGTCCCTTCCCATATGGCAGATAAATTCTTCATTATTAAAAAAGTTTTCATATAAATTAGGAAAATGTCCATAATTTAGAGATTAAAAGAGTGTTCTGTTTATAAAACACTGCATCCTCAACTTCCTGCAAGAAAACTGAATGGGAAATCCAGGATGTTTTTCATACAAGATTGACTTCTTAATGTCAAGTGAAAGACCCTTGATATTATGTTTGTCCCTTCTGGAACCTGTTAACATTAAAACAAACCAGGTTCTGTCATCAAATAGTTAAAATTCCAATCAGTCCCTCGCTTCATTTATGGTTTTTCTGCCCGGTTTACATTCTGTAACTAACCTGGACTTCATCCGTAAATTTTAGGAAATATATGTAGAAGTTAAAGTAACACCTGTTAAAAGAATACTGTAAAAAACTGAACTTTCTCTGAAAAGTGAAGCTTACAGTTTTCTAGCAGCTTGTAATTTCTTCTTTAAAATATTTTAAGATTTTAAAGGACAAGATTATTGTTAAATAAGCATGGAAAATCAGATGGATTAAAGTATTGTAATTAGAAAAGCTGTTAAGAATCTTGCAGTAATTACAAAAGAGTTTAATTTTTGTAAGCCTTGAAATAGTATATAAAGGGAGTATTTTATATATGTTCTTGAACTTCATGATTTGTAAGTATTTTTTTTAAAAATTGTAATTAGTGATGTTGTAAAATCCCAGAAGATAAGTGGGGTAATGTGTATGTCTCAAACACTGATATTTGGAAAGCTGTGGAGCCAACCAAGGACTGTTGGTAATAAAACATTGTGAGAAAGTCACTGACACTGACTTCATGAAGTATGGCTTCATCTGAAAGTATTCAGTTAGGGGGTTTGTACTTAAAAACTGTGATTCTGGTGCAAAGTTGACTTCATTCTGACTTCTTATTTTAAACTTGTCAGAAATTGTCCTTGCAGGTATCAAGTACTGACTGTCTTCTGAATACTGGCTGCATGTTATCTGCTTCTCTCCTTTCTGAGCTTTAAATGACAAAGGCAACAGAAAATTGGTCTTTTTTACAGAGCCATGTTGAGATTTCTGTATTTATCATAGTTACTGTAGAAAGGTTCTCCTTTCTTTTCTCCATAAAAGTGCAGCTGATCTTCACCAGATTCTTGTTGTTTGTTGCATCATCTCCTGTGTAGATGTGACGTTTCCCTTGGGTGTGTGCTCAGTTGTACCCTCTCACTGTATCTATCCAGGGTTCAGGAGTTCTAGGTCCCAGGATTGCATCTTGAAGTCTTTTGTCACCCCTTTTGTAACTCTCTTGCCTACCTGCTCAGTGACCACAGATTTCCTGCACATTTCTCTTCTCATTTCCACACCTTCAGTCTGTTGAAACCACTCTTCCCTCCATCCAGAGCGTTCAAGTCCCTTTTCTTCTCTTTTCCTGATGCCAATGTATAGTTTGTTTTCCAAACTGCTTTAGCTGATTTAAGCTGGATTTTAGACTCAAAGTTGACTTTCTGCTCATTTTTATATTTGAATAAGTACGAATGGTATCAATCTAAGCAGTTAAGCTGTGTATTCTTCATGCAGGGCTTGGAAAGAAGAATTTGGCTTTCATCTAAGCAGAAATCAAACTTTTTAAATGTTCTTCTGGTATGAGTGGAATTTTTAGTCAAATATTAATTAACAATCATCTATATAATAGAATCACAGAATCATAGAATCAACCAGGTTGGAAAAGACCTCCAAGATCATCAAGTCCAACCCTTGATCCCACACTGCCGCAGTTACTAGGAGCTATATAGAGCTATTGTTTTAAATTGTTTAGACAAATTATTTCACAAATCTTGTTGGAGCAAATAGTGTGTTTGAAATTTGTGGAAAGGACAAAATGTACAAAGAGAAAACCAATTGTGCATATTTCTGACAGCTGGTTGTGTCAGTCATAAGCTGAAGTTGAAAGTTCTGACTCTATTGAAAGTGGAGATTTATTGGAAGTCTGATTTTTTTAAATTCCATTTAAAATGAACCTAATTAAAGAGCAGACAGGAAATATCCAAGCTGATAAATACAAATTCACTTTTGGATTTTAAATATCAAATACAACAGGCTGTAGAAGATTAAAATAAACAACTTGACCCCATTGTAGCATTAGATTTTTAGCAAGTATATTTTTGGAAAATATTTTTTAAAGTTTCTATGTGAATGTGATGGGGTAAATTTCCCCATATTTCAAATTTAAGGGGATGTAATATTGGGTTCTTGCTTCTTTGTATCCCTTACTTTCAGATCCCCACCTGAAAGAACTCAGGTGAATTGAAGCAATGGAATAAAAATCACAATTCTGAACCATTAAAGTAGAAAAAAATGCACTTATCAGTAACACATAGGGAAGATGTAGAAAATAAGTACGCATGTGTACTCTGAACTTTGAACTTTCTACTTACATGATTTGCACTGGGTACATAATAAACAAGAAGCTCAGTTTTTAGATGGATTAATGGATGTGACTTTATTAATTTACAGGAGAATTCCCCCAGCAACATACATAACGTGAGGTATGAGTATTAGAAAATACAGCTGGATCAAAAAAACTTACACCATTACTGTCTGTCTTGCACATTGTAGCAGAGTACGAAGAGTACTTTGAAACTTTATACCAAAGAAACTTTGGTATAAGAAAATTCTCAATAATCTAATATTGGGGATTTAACAAAAAGAAGTTAGATTTCTATCCAGTCACTCAGGACCTCAAGGTTTGTAATTTTATAAAGTTTTTTGACCAGTTAGAATTGTTAACTTTTTTGCCTTCTGTCATTATTCTTTATATTGCTGTTAGCAACAAACCCTCTCACAGCTTAGTCACAAGTGTCAGCACAAAATTATGTGACTACTGAACACCTTTAAGGATGAACTTTGGAACTCAAACTGATGAGGAAAGCTGAAATTATAATGTCAATTACTTTATATCATCCTAGTTTTCGGCCTTACACATCAGCTATCCTGGGGCTGTAATTCAGTAAAGAACTTAAGCATATGTTTAAGTCTTATTCAAATAAATGTGATTTAAGCATGAGTTTATGCTATGTATACAGATACATATGCATTGAAAAGCTTTGTCACATAGAGATGATTTGCTGAGCTAGAACTAAATCGGCATTCTTTATCTCATGTTTTCCAAGTTTTCATTTAAACTACATTTTCTGCTGACTTACATTGTACAAATTATTTTTATGACGGACATTCTGCTAGCAATAAGAGTTAGAATCTGATGTCTTTACTTGCACTGAATAGTATCTTTCCTGTGTTGTTTATTTTACATATTTAAGATGAAAAATTAAAAGTCTGGCTAGATTAGAAATACTTTTGTATGGTTTAAGGATGCTGTATATATCTCCAAATTAACTGTATGATTGTCTTTCAAAAAAACCCTGTACAGCCTATGCAAAATGATATGTCATATTAACCTATTACATGCAGAGTAAGAATGCATATTTTCCATTTTGTTAGGAAAAAATTACAAATGCTTGTAAGAGTGGAAATACATGGCAATTAATCTTCAGTAATTTAGTAATGCAGACTGCTTCCATCTGTGTTCAGAAGGCATTTCATGAGGGCATGGGCATATCTTGTTTAGGTCTATGACTTTTGCTAATGTTAACAGATTGTGTAAACTTACATATTTGAGGGTGAGAAGGGGAGTAAGCATCAAATATTTACCCATATAAGATTTCCTGTGTTTAGTATTATTTGTGTAAGAAATATTTCTGATTCTATAAACCCTGAAGATGGATTTTAAAAAGAGAATACAGTCCCAATAAATGAGAAACCTCTTTTCATTCCACAATGACATTAGAGCTCTAATTGGTAATATTAGAATTGATATTTGTAACACATCAGACTACATTTTTGCATTAGTCTGTATAAATAAAATGTTTTCATCAAATTTGCATTTGCCTGTATGGCAGATGTGCTGAGTATTATGCACCTGTCGGAAAAAAACTTCAGAAACTTGATATGGAGCCAAAATATGCATGGAGACAAGTAAATTGCCAATTGTAACATTTTTTGCCAGCAGCTTCCTTAGTCAAGCAAATCAAGTACCATTCTATCAGCACTAAAATCAGACAGCTTGAGACTGCTACCATTTTAAAACTTTCCCTTAGCAAAGATAGTGTAGTGGAAAATCCCCAGCTCAGAGGTGGGGATAGAGAAAATGTAATCATTTACCTGTCACTATGTGTGCCTGTAAGCAGGACCAGCTTTCCAGGTATTCCAGTCCCCTGTTACAGGACTCAAGCATGGAAAAGGATCAGAAATACCTGAAATAGATTAGAAATGAGAATGTTTTTCATAAAAGCACCCTCAATAAACAAGATTGGTTAATTTTTGTGCAAGGAGGGAATGATGATGTTACTGCGTGTTTTCCTTTCATTCTCCTCTCTAATGGAGCCTTTGGGCCCTCTGAAACAGTTGAGACAGAGAGAAAAACCTTTCAGACAGATATCATAGGGTACAGTCAGGGCAGATCTCTGTGGTGCATTACTGTGACTTTGTACTCTCAGTACTTTAAAGACACATATGTCACACGGATAGCCACCCCATGTTCCCAAGTATGTAGTTTCCACCTGGTGATATACCTCAGGTCAATTAGTCTCTATGCTCTACTAAAAAATGATAACAGACAACAAAAAGGGATCCTTGAGGGAAATTTTTTTGTATCATCATGGTCTTCATTATTTCCAGAAGCTAAATCCCGATGTGTATTTTTTGAGTGACATTTTGCCTCACTGGGTTTACCTTCACTGCAGAGTTCATTTGACTCATAACGTGCGTCATTCCTGCCTTAAAATCGTTTACCCAGAAATCCCAACTCTTCTTTCAACTCAGATTGGCTTTTTACTGTGGAGTGAACTGGCCTATAGCTCAAACCAGCACAACTCAGCAGCAGCTAACATGGCCATTCCGAGGAAGAGCCACTGGCTCATTCCATTGACCATTGCTAGAACACATGAGATCTTCCATGGCTCTCCAGGAAGGATTGTGATGAGTGATTTGGTTATCTGTGGTGACTTATGGGGACTTGTTTCTAGAAGGGTAATTTCTATACAACAAATATTAGTACCAGCCCAGACAGAGCAGCTCAAGGCTTCCGACAAGAGTCACAGCCAAACTCAGATCTGGCAGCTGAAGTGACTGGGATTGGAACTGTTTTATTTGTTTCTTAGCTACACCACTCCATAGGCCACTGCATTAAAACCAACTATCACTGACAATTCTGCGTTAATGTGAGAGCTCTAGGCTGAGGTTGCCATGTTCAAATACCTGTTGGTGGCTTCCTGCACAAGTATTGGGCTGCTAGAAGCGAGTGTTAACCATGCCTCCTAAATCCATCTGCAGTTTCCTGCAGCACACCTGAGGTAAATCTGTCATTGATTTTAATTTGTTGTAGAGCACTGTTCTGATATGTAAGTCAGCTGTTTTATGGAACAGCTGTTTCATGAACAGTTCAGCCACCACTGTATCAGGAATGGGCCAAACTGAAGATGGAGATAACTTTGTCAGCTGTCTTTGTTTATTGATTTGGGACCCAAGGTAGATGAGTTAACATGAGAAGATAATCTCATTCTTTTAATCACCCTTAGTAAGACAGACATAGTGACTGTGTCTGTAATTGACCTAAAAATATGGCCTCTATTAGCTGCATGAATTTGCAGACTTGATTACAATGCTGAAGGCAGCAAAAATTTCCCAAGTTTCTCAGGCACAACCAACAGAGTGGTCCTGTAATAAAAAAAAAGGCATACAGAAATCATACAGAAAAAGAGAAGCTTTAGGAATGTTTTGTCAGTTTAGCAGTAAACAGTAGAATAGCATGCATTTGAATTATGTATGTCCCCTGGAATCCCTGTTTCTCTAGTAGAGACTGTGTTGGTAGGGGAAACATGTCTAAGGCAAGTTGAACAATAGAAGATTGCACATGAGAAGCATGAATATATAAAAAATAAAATTGTTACAGAATTAATATTAGATTTTTTCAATTGCTTTTAACTTCTAGTTAGAACTGGGCACATTTCTATGGCTCTCATGTAGTTCAAGCAAATGTTTAAGTTTTGGTGCAGAAATTGTCAGGTGCCATAATAATTTTTATGGCCATTTTACAGCATGGCTGTCTATTATTATAATCATACTGTAAGCATTATGATTCTGTGAAGCTAACAAAGACTTTCCACCCTTTCTTAAAATGGCAGTTTGACTATGAAATTATATAAAGAAGGTACATCAGCATAATAGCATTATAAAACTCTATTTCCACCCAGTCCTGGCTCTTATTCTGGAGACAAATGAAGACTTCAGTGGGCAGAATGAAGTGCTGAAGTATCATTTTTCTAAAGATACCAAATGACAAAAACGTCCACAAAAGCAAGACATTCAGCATTTTCAAGATGCTAAGATTTCAGATGGGAGTGCCAAACCCGCACAATCTACTATGATGTCTTCAGCATGACATGCAGGTGACACAACCATAAGTATATTAGAATGAAACAAAATAGGTCAGGTTAGCTAAAACTGGTGTAGTTACTTAAACTTAAATAACTGGTTTAGGAATAATATTATGTAGATCAAATTGCTGATTTGCAGCTGCAAATTCATTAAGTTGAATTTTTATTTAAATGCTGTAGTAATATGTCCTAGCCATTTGATATACACATTCTTCACCAACAAGCTTGAATAAGGTAATACTTCTGACTTCTATCGTCAGGAAAACAGGCAATCCACTAATCCACTACTGTAAATTGTATGTTGCTCCTTTGATCTGCTTAGCAATTCTCAGTGAGGTATTCCTGCACACTTCTAAATAGAGACTGATTGTGTTACTGATTGTGTTACTGCTGTGGTTTGACCTGTCAGGCAGCCAACACCACACAGCCACTCACTCACTTCCCCACGTGGACAGAGAGGGACACATGTGACAGGTTTTTATACATAGAAGTAAAATGAATTAAAACAAGGAAACATTTCTACAAAATTTTTTCTATGAAAAACTTAGTATTTCATGTTGCTGAATTCTCTCTGGGATTTTTAGATAGGAATCTTAAATTTTAGAGTTTCAGATCCTTCATTGAAGTGTCATTGAAATGAAATAGATGTATGTAAGATGTAAGATGGCTGTTCTTCAATCTTCCTAACTTAATATACATTTATCCCACAATCAGCAAAGTGTCCTTTCTAATCAGCTTCTGGAAAACAATGCCTCACACCATTTTACAATCACTTGATTTGGAAGTGTCAATGTGCTCCAAAAAGATTTATAATCTAACTTATGTGACTGGAAAAAAAAAAAATCTACCTGTCCTCACAAGTTTTGACCACTAAAACAGGTAAGTTGAATGGGAGATTCCTTCAGTTCTGTAAGGTAATCCCATGGTCCATTACAAACCAACATTTGTTTGTGAGATTTTTGTTAACAGATTACATACGTGTTTGAACACGAACAACTGTCAAAGGACGTTTATTTTTAATTAGTCCACTGAGTGTAATTTATGTGGTGCCTTGTTATTTTTAATCACATAAATCTAGTTTTTTCAGTGTTTGAGGCAGCACAAATAATCCATTGTTCTTAGTAGTGTATATTTTACAATTTAGATGTATTAAGAGCCTCGTATTTCTTTGCTTCTCTGTTTTTGACCACATGATTTATTAAAGGAAAACATGGTAGAAGCTAGAAAGAGAACTGAGCCTGCAAATTCCCAGTTCTTTGCAAAATAGTAGTAAAAGAACATTATTTAAAAATGCTTTAAAAATATGCTTTTTGAGTTAAAAACTTTAGGAGATCATGTACCCACAGTTATGTAATAATCTTGTTGTGAAACAGTGGATCATCCTGAATTCAAATAAGACTTGCAAGAAGCAGAAGAAAGTAAATCTGGCATCAGTTTCTCTCTGTCACTCAAGCATCTATATTTGCGAAAATGAGCAGTAGCCCAGAAGGAAATAGGAAAACATTGAAGATCTTTCCTTGGCTTTCTTTATGACTGACGTTCTCTGGAGTATACAAAGACACTGGAACCAGTGAAATGAATAATATATATATATATAAAATTCACATTTATTAAGCAGTCCAGGACAGAAATCTCTTTGGTCAAAAAAGCGAGATATTCTTGGTAAATTTCTAATTGATAATTTATATTCAGCCTTTTAATTAAATTTGAGCAATACTGACAGGTGACATTGATGCCCTTTAGAAAGAAAGCATAAAGAGAAGGAGAATGTATCCTAAGGTGACTTGGTATATCTGTGAGAGTTGCTACTGAAGAACCTAAATGGACCGGTGATGTTCATAACTTGACTGTTATAAACACTCAGGAACAACTACAAACCCACAGATGAAACACAAAGAGTAAATTTAATTTTGTTACTTCACCAATGAGGGTATCTCCAACACAGCCCCTGGGCAGAGGCACACAAGCTGGGACAGAGCTGTTTTCACCTGTATTTCAGGGATTCATGCAGATGTAGTTTACCACTCAGCTTGGCTCTTTCACATAGTAGGGTAGAATTCTTGAACATGTTTGATAGGCTGCCTCCAGCTCTACCACAGGCTTATGTTATCAAAACACGGGTGTTCTACTAGAAAGAAGGAGAAAGAGAGAGAGAAAGAAAGAGAGAAAAAGAGAAAGAGAAAAAGAGAGGGAGAAAGAGAGGAAGAAAGAGAGGAAGAAAGAGAGAAAGAAAGAGAGAGAGAAAGAAAGAGAGAGAAAGAGAAAGAGAAAGAGAAAGAGAAAGAGAAAGAGAAAGAGAAAGAGAAAGAGAAAGAGAAAGAGAAAGAGAAAGAGAAAGAGAAAGAAAGAGAGAAGGAAGGAAGAAAGAAAGGGAGAAAGAAAGAAAGGGAGAATGAAAAAAGAAAGGGCGAAAAAAAGAAAGGGAGAAAGGAAGGAAGGAAGGAAGGAAGAAAGGGAGAAAGAAAGAAAGAAAAGAAAGAAAGAAGAAGAAAGAAAGCAAAAAAGAAAGAAAAAGAAAGAAAAGCAGGCACAGGCAAGAGTTTCTCAAAGAAGTAATAGAGTCCGTGAACATGTGGGCTGAAAGGCTGTTTATGAACAAAAGACAATAGGTAGACAGGAGAGTCTGGGTCATGAAGAGAGGTGGAGGTTTGCTCAGTCTTGTAAGAACCCATGGAGGGAGGCATCTGTAGAGAATCCAGAGATCATGAAACCACTGGTTGTAAGAATGAGATGTTACTTTTGAGAGTACCCAAAGTAGAGCAGTGACCTGGCCTGCAATATGAACAGGACCATGAAAGGGTACTCACAGAGTGTCTTCTGCCCAAGTTTATTATCTCTCCTCTAGCTTCACTGTCTCAATGGATGTGGCTGTTCTCAGAGCAAACTGAAGTTACGGTATTCCTGGAGGAAACATGTTTGAATAAACATGTCAGATGTTTTAACATTCCTGCTCACTTTCACCTTCTCATTACCTCTTCCCTTTATTACTTTTACTCCTTTTATACCATCTTCTTTTATTTCTCCTTTAACTCTTCAGCTGCTCTCCCTAATATTTTTCCTCCATTCTATCTACTTTTGGTATGAATATGGTTGGTCTTTTACATATAAATAATTGCCATTTATTACAGTGCATAATTATAAATTGTATGAATATAGATATTGCATTACTGTGAATGTGTATAGATTTTCATATTTCATATTTAGTATTTCTTTATGTATAAAGGTAAATATTTAATATTTATACATTTATGTAAATAATCAGAAAATAATTGGAATAGTTCTTCAATTTTGGAGGATATAAACACATTCAGCTCTGGATCACTGAGATTTCTCAGTGATTAAAAATGCATTTCTACAGAGCTGGCTTTTGTTTCTTCGTTTTTTTTTTAAACTGGGTCTACCAGTCTGTTTCCAGGACAACAACTCCTTCAGCAAATCTCTGAAGTTTCTGCCCAGTTTTAACTCATCTTTTGTCTTTTCTGAGGTAAAATCTCAAAACAAATCTGTTGGACGTCCAGCAGAAGATCATGTCCTTTGATTAGCTAATAGATTTTGATTCAGGACCAAAGCTTCAAGAAATATATTTTTTAGATTTTATTTAATGAAGTTTACATTAAGATGAACAAACTATCAGTTACTTTAAGAACGCTAGAGGAAAGGTGTCTCATGCTTGTATATCCTTCACTGGCATAAGCATAATCTGATTTCCAGAAGTAAAATACATGCCCATTATAAGCCAAGTTGTTCTAAATCAAGTAACTATGTCTGAATTCAAGACTAGGGAACTCCTGAGAAGAATAAAACTCACAAAGATTTAATTACCAATTAGCTTTAATTACCAATTATTTTTAGCTTTAGTTACCAATAAATATCTTTTCACCTTGGGTCTCCTTAGACTTTTGTGTATCAGCTTACTACAAACTCCAAGACTGAGCACTAGATGGTTAAGTATTTCTGCAAAGACCAGTTTTAGTCAGCCTTTCAGAATGTAAGGCTAGGATTTCAAAGGAGCCTAACCTACTTAAGTACTCGTCACCCAATGGATGTCAAAGGGTCCTAAATCCCTTAAGAATTCCTGAAGCAAAGTAGAAACAGTAGGGTTTTTTTATACAGTAGAAACAACAAGAGTCTTATTCCAGGCAGATTTACAAACACAAAATATTTAATAGTCACCAGTGGCAGGTTTTCTGCTAAAACTGCAAGAGTAATGAATCTGATTCTTTTGATATTTTACTGGGGAGCTAGGAAGTCACTTGCAGGCAACAAGGAGCTGTCTATCCATCCTTAAAAACATCCATGTGAAAACAGTTTGAAATCTTTTAACTCAATAAATAAACAAAACAAAATGCACAATACTCCAGAAAATTAAAATAGATCTTTCTTGACCTTTCAGAGGAAAGGACAACAGACATTATAAAATACAGAACAGCACTGAATAAATATTTGTTTCTCTGCTTATCAGAAATTCTTAACCTGAACTAAAATAAATTAATTCAGAAAAAGCCTACACAATTTTAAACCAAAGATTCAATAGAGTGTAAACCTTTTCTTTCTTCTGCTGAAATTCTGTTTTGCCTGGGTTGTGCAGCAGAGTTTCTGGTCTCCTTTGGCAGCATTCTGTTTTTGTGCAGTGTTGAATTTTCTCATGGAAAGACTATGCACTTCTGGGAGGCTGCAATACACTTCTGTCATACAATAAACCAAGACCACCTTTCCAGATTTACTCTTCTACTTCCTCTTTTGATCCACAGAGGTGTACAAATTTTTTTAAAGCTAAGACCAGAAAAGGCTAAAAGAGAAAGGATGCTGAGTGCACTTTTAAAAATCTCAGATTATTTTAAGAGTTCCTTTTGGTTTTGGCAGTGAAGTTGGCAATACTAAGTTGACTTCCCCAGCTCACAGCAACTGGAAGAAAGATACAAGGAATGCTAGTTTATTGCATGTGTGGAAGATTGCCAGTTCTTCATGACTTTTCTTGTGTTCCTGACTGTCCAGTTATTTGTGCTAGGACAAAAACTGTATCATTTCTATTTATAGGCAATTAATTTTCAATGGAAAGAAGATAGCAGTTGATTAGATTACAGCATGGAAGAAGTTGGCAATTTTGAATGAAAATGCATTTGAAAGAAAATGCTTCTCTTGCTGTGGAAATGTTTTGTATCATTAACATTGATAGAATGAATGAAGTAAGACACTCTAGAGATACCAAAGCAAATTCTAAACCAGGACATCTCTGTAATAAAAGCAGTTCAGCCGTATTATAGATCCTTGCTCTTGTTGCCATCTCACTGGAATATATGGCAATATACTCCAAATTTCCATGTAGAGACTCTCACAGAACGTTCACAAAGCCAGTGGTTGGCTGTTACCCTTGAAGAAGATGAATCTTGATGAAGATTCCTACAGTAACAGCAGTTACTTTTTTTCTATTAAAAAATCCTAAACACAAATTATGATGTTGAAAGGACAGTCAACAACGTGGCATAAAGAATAGTACAAAAGATACTTCTTGGAATATAGGTTTTTAATGTCGTAAAGGAGGTGGCTTGAATGATTCCATGACTGTAAGTACTACAAGCCATTTTACTTTCCATCATACAGCTGGTTCTGCTTCAACACCTGTGACTTTGCTCATGTTGCCTTTGGTTAGCATTCCCTTGGACTGCCTCAGGTATTGGCCAACTTTTGACTAGCACTATGACAGATTGTGAGATACCAAATCCCTGTTTTTCTTAGAATTCACTACACTGCTGACTTTAGTCTTCTGTTGATAAATATTTCCATGGGTTCATCCTTGCTGCATAGCATGTGTCATATTTGTTCTGAACAGTCTTCCAGACTAACAGCTGTGAGTTTTCCATAATGTAGCCATGAACAGACAGCAGGTCCAACATTACAGAGTGAGCTCTTTATTTAGCCTAGGTTTGTAATCTCTGGTCCAGATGTGAAATTGAAAGTCAATCTTACTTTCTTTGAGGAAGTAAGCCTTTGAGCTCTGAGTACCTGTCTACTTCTGCCTCGGAGAAGGAGACGTGAAAAATGACAGAGAGGGACCCAGGCAAGAATAAGTTCATATTCTAGTCCCAGTGAGGAACCACAGTTGTAGCCTCAAAAGAGGAAGAGGGTGCACACCTAAAGAGACATAGGAAAAGGGTACAATTTATTTGAACTACAGAGATGAAGAAAGTACCTGCCTGTGTTAATATCAGGGTTGTGTATGTACTCTTTTCAAAGGGTTAGATGTGACTTCCACATAAACCCCTGGAAATCCTAAAGTCCCATTTATTTCTCTGGAAATCTTGCCAGTTGATGGAGTACAAATTCAGGGCTTTTACATTATGGGACACTGTTCCTTAATGTAGCAAAGAAGAAGTGACCCCTAGTAGCTGGAATTTCCATCCCTGCCCTTGACCTGGATCCTTTGCCTTATTGTAGTGGTTTGGACTTCGTTTTCCCCCAGAGGATAAGAAAAGTGGTAGACCCCAAGGGGTGGAAACCCCTGGAAGTTTTGAATTTCTGTCCAATGAGCGCTCCTGCAAAAAATGTAAACATATCACAACCAGACCGGAAGAGAAGAGTTGTAGTTGGAGGGAGAAGAAGGTGGCCATGTTGTGAGCCACGAGGAAGGGGCTCTGAGCCCCACAGGGGGGCTTTGGCCCCCAGCCCCAGCTGGGGCCTGTGGGGACCTGGAACAGCATAATGCTGGGCTAGGTGCCTATAGTTATACTGGGAGATGTTTTCTCCATCGTGGGCAGTGGCCGTGGCAGTGGCCGGAGAAAGCAGCAGCCAGAACTGAACCGAAGAAGCAACAAAGACATGCAGCACCAGAGAAGGGACTCCTGGAAGGAGACCTGGGGGAAGGAGAGTCAGCAGCTGAGTTCTACAGAGTTCTTGGGGGTAAGAACTGATACCAGACCCCCCAAAACTCCTTTGAGACCTCCTGGAAGGAGGAAGTTGATAGACTCTTACTTGAAAGAGCCTTGAAGTGCAATATGCACTGCAGAGAGGAGCTGAGAAGCTCGGACGTCCTGAGAGCTCAGCCAGGATGGTGTGGGAGGTTGGCCTTGAGGCCCTCCCTTGCTGCAAGCTACAAAGAAGCTCGCAGCCTGAGACAGGGCACAGAGGCCCTGCAAGGAGCTTGAATCTCCTGAAGATACCAGACCGTCACGAAGACCCCCTGTGCTTCGTGATATGACGTGGTGATACGACCTTGTCTGGGGTGACGAAGCCCACGGAAGACCACTCGTTTGGAGAGACGAGTGGCCGAGGGGGATACCCCCCTCGTGTGTGCTGGCAGAGATCCAGCTATCAGCTGCTGCAAGAAACAGAAGAGACAGAGAGAGCCTGCTGCCTTAGAAGATGCTGCTGCTTAGTGACTGCTACTCTGAAGAAGCTGCTGCCCTAAGAGACTGGAAGGGATCTGTCCTTCTTTCCCTCCTGGACTTTTATTTGGAGGGGAGAAGAGATCTGATCCATTGTAAATACTTATGTCATGGTAGAGATAGTTGTAGTCGTGTGTATAATGTATTGTAGTATTTATTTGTATAGTCATTGTAATATATTCCCTTTCCCCATTCTGAGTCTGGTTGTGTTTTGTCTGGAAAAAAACCCATCTCACATTGAGTTGAGATGTGGGAGGGGGGATGGAGCTAGGGAATTGGAATTTGGGCTATCTCAAACCATGACATAAAATGGTAGCAGAGGATGGTTGCGAACCATCGAGATAAATTGAGATAAGAGCCATGATGCTTGTGGCAACAGAAAGAGTTTTCCAGACAAAACACAGACTGTACCATTGTAGTGAGAGTAAGACTATAGTAAGTTAAGTACTAAGAGTAAAGTTTGTGATAATGCTTTAATGATGTTTAGTAGAGAGATTTTAGTTATATTTTAGTTTATTGAAGATTGAATATTGATTAGAGTTTTTTTTCAGTTGTTGTGATATGTTGACATTTTCGCAGGAGCGAGGGGTGGAGTGTTGTAGTGGTTTGGACTTCGTTTTCCCCCAGAGGATAAGAAAAGTGGTAGACCCCAAGGGGTGGAAACCCCTGGAAGTTTTGAATTTCTGTCCAATGAGCGCTCCTGCAAAAAATGTAAACATATCACAACCAGACCGGAAGAGAAGAGTTGTAGTTGGAGGGAGAAGAAGGTGGCCATGTTGTGAGCCACGAGGAAGGGGCTCTGAGCCCCACAGGGGGGCTTTGGCCCCCAGCCCCAGCTGGGGCCTGTGGGGACCTGGAACAGCATAATGCTGGGCTAGGTGCCTATAGTTATACTGGGAGATGTTTTCTCCATCGTGGGCAGTGGCCGTGGCAGTGGCCGGAGAAAGCAGCAGCCAGAACTGAACCGAAGAAGCAACAAAGACATGCAGCACCAGAGAAGGGACTCCTGGAAGGAGACCTGGGGGAAGGAGAGTCAGCAGCTGAGTTCTACAGAGTTCTTGGGGGTAAGAACTGATACCAGACCCCCCAAAACTCCTTTGAGACCTCCTGGAAGGAGGAAGTTGATAGACTCTTACTTGAAAGAGCCTTGAAGTGCAATATGCACTGCAGAGAGGAGCTGAGAAGCTCGGACGTCCTGAGAGCTCAGCCAGGATGGTGTGGGAGGTTGGCCTTGAGGCCCTCCCTTGCTGCAAGCTACAAAGAAGCTCGCAGCCTGAGACAGGGCACAGAGGCCCTGCAAGGAGCTTGAATCTCCTGAAGATACCAGACCGTCACGAAGACCCCCTGTGCTTCGTGATATGACGTGGTGATACGACCTTGTCTGGGGTGACGAAGCCCACGGAAGACCACTCGTTTGGAGAGACGAGTGGCCGAGGGGGATACCCCCCTCGTGTGTGCTGGCAGAGATCCAGCTATCAGCTGCTGCAAGAAACAGAAGAGACAGAGAGAGCCTGCTGCCTTAGAAGATGCTGCTGCTTAGTGACTGCTACTCTGAAGAAGCTGCTGCCCTAAGAGACTGGAAGGGATCTGTCCTTCTTTCCCTCCTGGACTTTTATTTGGAGGGGAGAAGAGATCTGATCCATTGTAAATACTTATGTCATGGTAGAGATAGTTGTAGTCGTGTGTATAATGTATTGTAGTATTTATTTGTATAGTCATTGTAATATATTCCCTTTCCCCATTCTGAGTCTGGTTGTGTTTTGTCTGGAAAAAAACCCATCTCACATTGAGTTGAGATGTGGGAGGGGGGATGGAGCTAGGGAATTGGAATTTGGGCTATCTCAAACCATGACACTTATAAAGCTCTAGTTTTCATTAATTTGTTGTGTCTTGAATTGGGGATTTTTATTTCCTCCAAATCCTTTATTTATTTAAGCACTCTCTTCCTTTTTCCCTGCCCACATGTGTGAATCACTTTTAAGAAGGAATGTATGTGCAGATGTGAACTGATGATTTCATCAGTTGTTTGGCTTCTCCCTTCTCTTCCCAAACTACCTTCTTATTTTATCCTTTTACCTAATTACTATCAGAGTTTGCTCAGGTCTTTAGTAAAAGTCACCTGATAAATCAAGTCAGGAAATAAATATTAACAAAATCACAGTATCAGAAGATTCATTATTTGATAGGAAGCAGAAACAGTTTCTTTGAGGAAAGACATTGTATGACTAACAAGTTACAGTTCTTAACAACCTGCAGGGAAGTGACACAGCTCTCCAAATCAAAAGAAGTCCAATGTTTCACAGAAGGCTTCACACCAATCTAAATGCAAGACTTCAAAAAGACAGATCCTGCTTTAAGGCTGTCAAGTTTAGACATATTTGAGATAAATGGTTTGTCATTCTGTCCATGAAAGTAGCTTGAGTGAACTTCAGAGGAATGTGCAATTCCATAGTACCTCAATTGGATATTTCTTCCCACCTTTTGTAAATACACTGATGATTCATGCCTTGGGTTATGAGAATTTATCCCTTACTCATTTATTAGTCTATACAATTGCTATGTCTACATATTCCTTTTACACTCTTGCTAAAAGGATGTCTTGCAGAAGAGAGTTCAAAGTTCTGTTTAACCAATCTGTAAAAAGTGGGTTTTCTCAGTTTTAGCAGTTTTATTGTGCAGTTTCAGGATAAGCAGCTGTTATCTGAGCTAAGGCTTGGTGCAGGAACACTCAGCTCTCTATTAGACACATATGTAGTTATTCTCAGGACACATATCCCTTTGGTTGGACAGTAAATAGTTCGCTGAATTGCTTTAACTGTTGTGCAATAGAGTATAACATTGGCTAGTTCTCATTTCTCAGCAATTTTACACAAGTAAAGTGTCTCAAATTTAGTTTTCAATGAAGCTGGGTACAGTTATGGAGAAGCAAAGGCATGTAATTACTTACGCTCTGACGGTATGGAAACATATTTTATAGGCCAGACACAAAGGGATATATCTGTCATTACATTTCCTGAGGGAAAATCCCCACAATAATATCCTTTACAATGCTGTCTTTTACCTTTTATTATTTATCCTCAATTGCTAGGGGTTCTCTAATTTTCATTTCCCTGGCAATTTGTGTCCAGTCACATTGAGGAGTTCTATTAAAGGATGAAACCTTTCTGGACTATAGTGAAATCTATCATTATCCATTATTCTTGTTATTTTTACCTCCAGGTAACAAAGGAGGAAACTGACAAAGCATCTGTGATAAAACTACTTGAGTTTACATGCTGGATTTGTTCTGTCTGGTTTCCTCCCAAAAGAACATAAATGCTTCTCTTTCTCTCTGATTTTCTTTTCACTTGCTGATCTATTGCACAAAATCACAATCTCTCAATCTTTACATTTGCCACAGTCCCAGTAACTCATATCAGGCTTTCAACTTTAACCTTGAAGAGTGGTTTTTGATTCCAGCCCTTCCTTTTTGTATTAGCCTGCTTGGCTTTCTGATTTTCTTGGAATAAAGTATAATAAAAAGCCAGCATTTGTAACTTAGTTCCTGTTTATGTTTTTCTAATGATGAGAAACTGATCTGATAATAAGTTGATATTTTCCACTGTAGCAACGTTAATTATAGTAACTTTAATTTACTGTATAACAAGCTATCACAGTTAGCTACTTGATCAACTATGCATATGTACACACAAAGGTAAAGTAACATAAAGATGTTGACACTAAAAACCAAAACAAATTACTCATTGATAGGGAGATTATATCATCACAGTAGCTTTTGTGGGGCTTGATGAATTTTCCCTGCCCAGTTAAAGTAAGTTTATTAAGAGGAAGTTCAGCGCAACAAAATGCAGCTTTGCCAGATCCATGCCAGAAAGTCCACCAGCCACTGCAGGATGTGGGAAGTGCCTTTCTTTCTCTCCTTTGTGCTGAACATTGAGAAATCATTCACAGACAGGCAGAGGAGCTGGGCTTGAAAACCGACAGCCCTGCAGTACACCAGGCAGCCCCACGAGAGGGTCTGCAAAGGAAGGAAACCTTCTCGTGTTTAATGCCTGCCAGCGTGGTGCGGCAGTGGCTGAAATCCAGTTTTCTTTTTCTGGGACCTGCCCATTAGTTCACTGTACAAACTCCCCTAGCACACAACATGCTCTTGAAATTGAGCCAAAGCAGGAGGCAAATGAAGGAGATTTCAGTGTTTATCAGAGATGTGCGAAACATGACACTTGCATTCCATGGGGCTTTTTCAGGCTCTTTTTAGAATTTCACTTGATGCAGGCTTAAACAACCAAAATTTTGCTTTGAGTATCAGCTTCAAATAAACTCCTAAGGGTTCAGACTCCAAAAGCATTAAAATATGAATTCCATATATGGAAATCTAGTTCACAGGATAAGCCTGGGGAATTTAATGCCACAGGAACTCACCAAAAATCAGTGTCTGGATTATGTATATATGTTTTACTTTAAAAGGACTAGACAATTAATCTCTATTTAAGCAAGGTTAAAGACTGATATAAATAAAACCTCATGTTTCATATCACATGGTTGCCTGCTGCAAGGAAGTAGAGTTTAGTAAGTTTAATAGGATTTAATAAAGGTTTGAACTGACTCTTGCTGAAATCAAAAGTATTTCCCTGACTTTCATACAGCTTATATGGTTCTGGCTCTTGGGGGCCTCAGGTTTGAGTCAAAATTTCTGTGAAACATCAGCTGTTGACCATGGCCAGCTACCTAATTTCATATACTGCGTTACTGACAGACAATTCCTATGCTTTAAAAAAATTACTAAGGAATCACCTTGGAAGTGGGAATGTGTTTTGCCAGCACTCTTAGAGAAATACTGTTTCATTTATTTGTCTGTTTCATTGTATTGTAGAACTCGAGCTCTGTTTATAGCCAGGTTTTGTAACAAAGCATCACATTTGGTCAAGAACACTGTATACTTTTGGTTTGATCATATCCAAGTTTGACTTATTGCAGCAGAAGAAAGGTACCTTATAGTTTTATTCCTCTTCCCATTCTAAGGTAAATGACAATTCAGTTGAAGAATGTGATTTCCTTCCCACCAGGGGAAAACCCACTACTTTTAGCTATTTGAATAGTTAAAGTAATAAACTTTTGCACTCAGAAAATGACTAAGGGATTTCCTCTGCGTATCTCCAGAAGCAAAAGAAGTGAGAAGAGATTGTTCTGCATGTGCTAAAATACTAATGAGTCCTAAAACCTGAAGCAGCTTTTGCTGTTCATTGATTTACAGATTAATATGTGATATTGCTAAAAGGGATCATTCTGAACATTTCATGACCTCCTGCATAGTGCAGGAAAAAATTTCAGTTATTCTTGCCCAGTGCTCCAGGAAGTCACTTTGTACTTGCAAGTAACCAAAAGAAAAATGCAGTACTATGAGACCACAAAGGAATGAAATTATTCTTGCATTTCAGTCATTTAATTTGCAAGTTTTCAAAAGAAAAAAACCAAAACAACTGGTAATAAAACGTAGCTTTGCCTGAAGTCTGAAGGAATCATCAGAAGTGTCTGTTCCATTGCATGATAACCTGCTGATGGTTCTTGGTAGCTGAATCAACATGTAGAAACCCTTCCAGGCCTACAAAGGGCTCCAGCCCACTTTCTTTTTCCAACAAACACGAAGAGTGTACTCGTCTTCCAGTTCATGGATGGGATTCTTTGGGGAAAATGCTCTTCTGACATAACAAGACAGCAGAGTGGAAAACAATATTTTAATCAATATTTGCTCATGTCCTGACAGATAATGGAGGTAATAGGGATCCTACTCTGCCACAGCTCGGTGGGTTGGGAAAGGGAAAGGGCACTGCAAGGAAGGGCTAAGACACAGTAGAGGTCGGTGAAGCAATGCCAATTTATTGAGGGAAAGCTCGGACTTATATAGGGTAACTTGGGGGTTGGACTCAGGCGAGGGGAGGAGAGAAGGATTGACAGGTAAGGAATGACTAGGATTGGGCGGTATAATAAGGTAGGGTGGAGACTCCGGGTAACCGGGGGAAAGGACCAATGAAAGCTACCTCTGCACTGCGGCAACTAGCAACCAATCACAGGCAGAGGAGCGGGAAAGCAGGGGAGAACAGGGGAGTAAACAACTTTAGGCGGGAAAACTCTGAGGGGAGGAAGGAGACAACATGGAGGATTTGATTTTTAAACAACAACTGGGGGTACAAACACACAGATAACTTCACAACAATAAACTGGGGGAAACTGCACATAACCGGGGGTAGCGGGGGAAACAGTCCAGTCCAGTGGCAGCCTCTGAGGGCTGCAAATGTCCATTTCTGAGCAGCCTTTTCAGGCTAAAGTGTCCATCCGGGGGTAAACAGTCTTTTAAGATTCATAGACTCTCCTCCACGCCTGGAACCGTTCCCATTCCTCTCGTAGTTGGTGGTTTTCGTCCCCAACACTACTCTCCACATTCTTTTACATAATGTGTAAATTTATTTATGTAAAATTTTATTTTACATAAAATATCTACATTTCAAGGCATAATTTTATTAGTAGCAAATCTTCATCAATTATTAACCAGCATTGTTTTATGTGATGCTAATCTAAGTTTAAAATTAGTAAATGCTAAGTTGCCATTTAGCGTTTACTCAAATGGACATGCATATTTTTAAGACATTCATGGAAGCCAGGCATCCAGCTGCCTTTCACTTTACTCCTGAATTCTTTTGATCAGCTCTGGAAATAATTTTTTTCTAGAGTTAGGTTATATAAATAGCAATACAACCACTCACTGAGCTTGAAAGAAAAATCTCCCAGTTAAGTGAAGTGTACAAAAATACCCAAGGAAGCTTTAACCTTTAGAGGAGTAGTATATATTTACCTATACAGAAATATGTATTCTTGGAACTGAAATACTTCCCTACACCTTAACTATTAAGAACTAGTTCTGTTTATTTGCATCATACTACAGAATACAATGCATACAATTATTACTGTACCCCTGAAGTACACATGATCCGATGTGCTCTTTACATCAGTAAACTGTAGCACAGGCATTGCATTTCATTAAAAATTAAATTTTCCATTTATAGCTGATTTTCAGAAGCAGTAACTGTTAGATATGGATTATCTGTGAAACTTTCCATTTGCAGAGAAATGAGTAACAAACACATCTTATACAACTCTCCAAAATATGGAGAGATATGGATTTGATGAATGGGCTATTCAGTGTACAAAGGATTGGATGGATGGTCATATCCAGAGATGCCTCAATTTCCACGTGGTGATTGACCCTTGGGGATTCATATGTGACCCAGCACTGTTTAGTATCTTCATCAATGACACAGACAGCAGGATCAAGTGCACCCTCAACAGCTTTGCAGATGACACCAAGCCAAGTGATACAGTTAACACACCTGAGGGTCAGGATGTCATCCAGAGGAACCCAGACAAGCTCAAGAAGTGGGACTGTGGGAACCTCATGAGGTTCAACAAGTGCAAGATGCTGCACCTGGGTTGGGGACAACTCACAGTATCAAGAGAGGAGATGAAGGAATTGGGGGCAGCCCTATGGGGAAGGACTTAGGGCTACTGGTGAATGAAAAGCTGGACATAACCCAGCAATGTGTGCTTGCAGACCAGAAAGCCAATTGTGTCCTGGGCTGCATCCAAAGGAGCGTGGGCAGCAGATCAAGGGAGGTGATTCTGTCCCTTTGCTCCGCTCTGGTGAGACTCCAGCCATTCCCCTTTGTCCTATCATTACACATCCTTGCAAAAAGTCCCTCTCCAGCTTTCCTGTAGACCTCCTTTAGCTACTGGAAAGTGCTATAATGTCTCCCATGAGCCTTCTCTTCTCCAGGCTGAACAGCCCCAACTCTCAGCCTGTTCCCACAGAACAGGTGCTACAGCCCCCTGAGTTTCTTTGCAGCCCTTCTATGGACTTATTCCAATAGTTCCACTTCCTTCTTATGTTGGGGACCCCAGAGCTGGATGCAGTGCTCCAGGAGGGGTCTCACCAGAGCAGAGCAGAGGGGCAGAATCACCTCCCTTGACCTGCTGCCCACCCTGCTTTGAGTGCAGCCCAGGACACGGTTGGCTTTCTTCCCTCTGTTGTGTCAACATCTTGGTGTCATCAGCAGACCTGCTGAGGGTGCACTCAATGTCACTGTTCATGTTGCCAGCAAAGATGTTAAACAGTGCTGGTAGAAGAAGGGAAGACACAAACCACAGGTAGAAAAGATGTGAACCTACTGGAAACAGTGTAATGGTTTCAGTTTAAGACACGTTCTTCATTATATTCATTATTAAAAGTAAGGAGCCCATTAAAACTGTCAATTTTCTGCCATTCAAAAGCAACTTTACATTACATTCAAAATTGTACAGAGATTTCAAATATTATATAAATTATAAAAATGAGATTTATATGTAAATCTTGTAGTTCATTGGGCTTCTGTATTTGATGAGAGATGATAGTAATGAGCCCATACACTATCCAAGGAGGAAAGAGAGTGCAATGCAAACAGAATGGAATGGAAACTCAGTGAAAGAGGGGTGTATTAAGCAGACTGAGACACCAATAGAGAATACAGTACTTGTTAACAGCAAGGCAAACACTAGATATTCCTAACTAAAAGCACAGTCTTTTACAGTAAGTTTCAAGGACTTAAGCTTCTGTGCACTACTAGACTTAATAGCATACTTATTTAGATTTAATCCATTTTAATCAGTATTCTCCTGGATTCCTAGATGTTTCTTCATTTCTTTTGATTCTTTCAGTTCCGTCTCTGGATTAGCTCGTACAGAAATCTTTGAGGTGGCTGTTAATCTGTCAGGTGTCTTGGAGTCAGCTGACAGAGCAGAGAGAGGACCTTTTCCAGTCCTGCTCTTCCCTGGAAGAGCAAACAAGACAGGCAATGATCTGATCCTGTCCTGCTGAGCACAGCAGGAGTTTTATCTCCTAATTCTCCTTGACTTTTCTTTCAATAATTGCTGGAGGTATGTTGATTAAAACCAAGCCTGTTGTACATAGCATTAAGTAATGTTAACAATGTCCTATAATATTCATTACAGAAAGACTGGAAATTTGCCAGGATATTGAATCAAGCTAATTTTCTGTGTCACTTAGAGCAGAACATGCAGTATTGAAAGAGCACAGTATCAGACAGTCTGATTTTACATTTTGTAATGCCATAATGCTGTTAACATAATGTGAAATATGTCAGTTGGATGAGGTAGGTAGCCGAAGAATAGCAAGAAATTATTTTTTATAACTTATCTTTGCACACAAAACTATTCCAGTGGTAAATGACTAACAAATAAAATAAAACTAAGAAGAAGGCCTATCTATTGTCATTTACCTTATTTTATAATAAGTGATAGTAAGTATGGTAATGCATATAAAAAGGATGTATGATTCTACACATATTTAAAACTCTTGGCTTTTTGTTTATGTTGTCTTTATGTTTATGCATAAGCTACAGTAAAATGTTCCACAGAGTTCAGAAGGACAGTTGCTTCAGTGTGGACTAATCAAGAAACTCTTCATCTCCCTTTGAACCTGTCTGAAGGAAAACCTTGAGAGTCTATGCTTCTTCCACAGTCAGTGAATTGACAGTGTCTGTCCAGAGGCAGTTCAGATCACTGGAATAAATTGCTGTAGTGAAACATTGGGACCTTGTAGTTAAGTTTACTCAGAAACTTTGTTCAGAAACTTTCTCCAGGCACGCCTGGACACACACACACACACACACACACACACTCTCATCCCTCCACAGCTTGATGCTGCCAAACTTCTGGAATCCTCCAGAAAGAAGAGTGCACATGCTCAGAACTCCTGGAGGAGGTATTGGGGCATTTACTGGAAGAAAAAGGATTATAAAACCTCAATTTTCAATGTGTTCATGGGCCCCCACCCCCAACAGGTCAGGACTGCGTATCCCAACCACAGACCACGGTCACCCAGGCATTGTTGGAGCCACGGGTGGTGATATTTTCTATCTCTTCTTCTGTCTATCTTTCTCTATTTTTCTCTTTCAAACTTTCCTGTCTTAGAGTGATCATATACTCCAGAATGGCTATACACTCCTTTTCTAACGTGTTATGGGTTTTTCCCCTTACAGTTTCAAAGCAGTTATTCTAATAAAATCAGTTTATTAGATATCAGTTATATCAGTTATTTAGTGTCATTTCTCTTTAATCCACCCCTAAATATCTGTCAACAATGAACATGCTTGCCCTGCCTCAGGGGTGGGTCCCAATAATCACTTTCTGTGAAGTACAGTGTAGATGTAGAGTAATATGGCTCTTAGTTTAGAAGCCTTACTTAAGTTCCTACTCTTAGATAGGTGTAACTTCAGGCAGTAGGGATTTGGATACAGAGAACTGGAATGTGCTTTACTCAAGGCATTAACATATCTTACAGTATTAGTTAACAATTCTTTTCTTGATTCTCATTTGAAACCCAGAAATGCCTGAAGTATTTTGCTGGTTTTCTACTGTACTGAGTCGTTTGTTGGATACTTACTCATGACACACTCTAAAATGTTAGATCAAAGTAATTATTGTTGTCTTGCAAGTTATCATGAGTAATTTAAAATAAAGGTCCAAATATTTCAACTTTATTAATAAAAATAGGCTCTGGAATAAAAGTTGTTCCATATATCTGTGCCTGGATTAATGATATTGCCCTTATATATTTTCAAATAAAGTTTTGCAAGACTTGATTTAGTACTGCATCATGTCCTTATTAGAAAGCTTTACTCTACAATGTAAATAGAGCTCACATAGAATGAATTAAAAATTGACTGGTGTTGCTCAAAAAGTAGCTGTCTTTGTGGAATGACCATTGAAATGTTTGGGTTTTTCTAAAGATTGGAAGAGTGCAGTTGTTCTACATCTACATCAACACTGGCTTCGTGATTTTGGAGTGGACTGTCTAGTTGGCTTTGTAACTTGGGCTTATTTAAAGAACAAATGCTTTAATATTGCAAAATATGAAGTTAGAACTCTAGCAGTGGGGATATGTGCATCTGCACAGAGGAGAAAAACATGCTGGGAACAGATCTATCTCTGGGAGGTCTAGGTCTGCACTCGTGTGTGGTATTAAAGCAGCCCTGCCCTCCTGCCCTGCATTCAGAGGATGTCCTGGAGGGAGCTACAGGTCTGTGTCTGCTTAGATTTTCCTGTTATGAAAACAGAGCATATAGGGGGTAGAGAGTGGGAAGAAAGGCATTTAAAACAATCAGGCACAGTCAACATGAGCTCACAAAGGGAAAGTCATGTTCAACTAATTTGATATCTTTCTATGATAAGGTCACCTATAAGGTGGGTGAAGGGAAGGCATTTTTTCTGGGCTTTAGTAGCACTTTTGATACTGTCCCTCACAGCATCCTCCTGGGCAAGTTGTCCAGCTGTGGGATGAGGAGGTTCACGGTGCACTGGGTGAAGAACTGGCTCAAATGGGGCTACATCTGACTATGCTGATCATATACCAGCAGTCTTCCTTTGGGCTCGATTATAGGGTCAATTCTGTTCAATGTAGTAACAATCTGCATGTAGGAGGTGAATGCACTGTTAGAAAATTTGCTAATGATCCAAACTGGAAGGTGCCATGGACTCTCTTGAGGCACAAGAGGCCTTGCAGAGCTATCTAGATAGATTGAAGCATTGGACGATCATTAACAGGATGGAATTTAACAAATCCAAATGCTGGATTCTGCACCTGCCACTGAGTAACACCAGGCACAGGTATAAAGTGGGAGAGGAGTGGCTGGACACCTGCAGAGAGGGATGTGGGGGCCCGGTTGGTGCTGAACTCAGTGTGGGTCAGCAGAGTGTGCCCCGGCAGCCCAGGGGGAAAACACATCCCGGGATCCTTTGAACACAGCACAACCACTCGGCCCAGAGAGGGGATGATCCCGCTGTGCTCAGCCTTGTGCGGCCTCATCGTGTGCAATGCTGGGCCCTGCACGTGGAGCAGGATGTGAAGGTCTCACAGAGGCCAACAAATCTGATGGGAGCATCTGAGGACTTTGGGTTTGTCCAGTTTGGAGAAAAGGAGACTTTTTTGAACCTCCTTCCTATTTAAAGACCAAACGTATTGCAATCCCAGCTCTTGGCCGTGCCTTTGGAGCAGGTGAAAGGAGAACATGCTGTGAGCATTAATAGGGATGTACTCAGCTACCTCACTGAGCTCCCCTCTGTTCAGCCAGACCACACAACTGAACAGACAGGGAGACCAGAAAGTCTGTCACACAGACAGCATTTGAAATGGTCTGAGAAAAGAAGTGTGGGAAGGGGTTAAAATGACAGCAGGAGACATGCAAGCATTTTCAGGACTTTTACTGAACGCTAATTGCAAACACTTGCTTTTGTTTTTTACAATTGAGTGTTCACAAAACTGCTAGACTCATAATTAGATTATAATGACTTTGGTCTAGGGTTCATTGTTACTTTGCCTATAAAAGAACCTTGCACCATTTGGAGGCCTGAAGAAATAAAGAATTTATCTTGTGACTAATCAAGAATAGACCCAGCTAACTCCTCTGCTTTTCACTGTTCTCTCTCTTAATCCAAAATTAATTTCACCATGATGTGATGAAAAACTACTTATGGAGAAGCTAACTGTTGGTTAATTTCCATAATGAAATGCTAAAAGTAAGGATATATGCCAATTATTTAGACACTTCTTAAGTCTAAAGAAGTTCTTGAATTTGAGGCTTGAAAACTGTAACAGAAGCAGAAGCAATTCTCAGAGCAATAACGATCAAAAAATTTTAAAGAGTTTATCCTAGAAGGTGACTAGAATATGTGATATAAGTATAAAACATTAAAATGTTGTTCAGAAGCTAGAATAGAATTGTTGCAGATAACACTAATCAGGCAGTATTTGAACTTAAGTTGGAAATTTGGAAAATAAAAACTGGCAAACTTCAAGCAGTACGATGACTGTGGAATGTTCTGACAGAATACACACATCAAGTCAAAGGCTTAGTAGGGTTTAGACAGAGGCTGCACATATAATTGAAGTTCCCAAAAATGCCCAATACTAACATTTAAGGCTCATGGTTCTGCACCTCAAATGCTATATTTTGGGACCTTTCCTACAAGAAAGACATTGAGGGTCTGGAGTGTGTCCATACAAGGGCAATGAAGCTGGGGAAGGGTCTAAAGCACAAGTCTGATGAGTGGGGTTGTTTAACCTAGAGAAAAGGAAGATCAGGGGAGACCTTATCACTCTCCACAACTACCTGAAAGGAAGTTGTAGCCAGGTGGAGGTCAGCCTCTTCTATCAGGTAACAAGCAATAGGACAAGAGAAAGTGGATTCAAGTTGATCTAAGAGATTGGATATTAGGAAAAATTGCTTCACTGAAAGGGTCATCATCACAGGCTGCTGAGGAAAGTGGTGGAGTCACCATTCCTGGGGGTATTTGAAAGATGTGTAGTTGTGGCACCTGGGGACATGGTTTAGTGGCGGACTTGTCAGTGATGAGTTAAGGGTTGGACTTGATGATCTTAGAGGTCTTTTTCACGTAAAAGTTTTTACGTGATCCCATTGCAGTGGGGGTAAAATGGCACACTTCAGAGCAATAATGATCAAAAAATTTTAAAGAGTTTATCCTAGAAGATGACTAGAATATGTGATATAAGTATAAAACATTAAAACTTCAGAAGTTATGACACACACTGGGTGTCATAATTATGGAAAATCACTGAGCATCTGCCTGTTCTGGGACTTCTTACATCTTTTTCTGTGAAACATCTGATAGTGGCTGTGTGGAGAACCTAGATTTGACTGTACATATGATTCTGATGAACTTCTATCAAATGCCTACCTTTTTTCCTTTAACTGTTATGATTACAGACAGTTTCACACCAGGCCTGCAAAATAAAATGGCCTGAAATTGCTCCCATGTGAAGAATTTGGGGCTGTTGTCATTTAAGAGAGCAGCAGGAGGCACGGGCGAGGCTTTGAACTCGCAGGACATCTGGAAGGAGGGGACCGCAACACCTATTTCTGCTGACGCTGCACTTGGTTCACGTCAGCACGGGAACAATCACAGCGCTCGGCTGCCTTGCTTGATATTTCATCTCCTTTTGGAAAACAAAGAGCCCAGTAAAATCAATACCAGGCACAGCACCCGTTGGGAGCCTCCTCACGCCCTGCTCCGCGGCTGAACCCCGGCGCTCTCAGCAGCTCCCGGGAAACGCCGCTCGCGCCGCTCCCCATCCCGCCCTCTCTCCCTCCCCACGTCCATGTGCCTGGCTTTACATGTCCCCTCCCAGGGCCCGCCCCGTGGGCGAGGATCCGGCCCCGAGCCCGAGCTGTCACCGCTCTCCGACCGCAGCACCCTCAGTCTCTGCCGGCCGCCGCCGCCGCTCCTTCCATCCCTCCTTCCCTCCCGGGAAGCGCTTGCCCGGAATGCGCGTCCGGGGCCTCGCTGACTAGTTTGAAGGGTGGCTGGCCTGGGGAACAGCTGATGAGGGCAAATACAGATTTCTAGACCCAACTACGGATTATATACAGATATATATATAAAATATGCATGATTACATGTATCCGTAAAAGGATATTTATGCTGACCTCGCAATGAGAAATGAGCCCATTCCTGCTTGCAAAGGCAAGCGACATTCCTGTGCTAGCTGTGACTTCTCAGTCAGACCTGGGCAGAGTGAGAAGGCTAAGCCTGACCCACCCGAAAGAATAGACTGGCCCGGTGGTCCCCGGGCTCTGCACCAAGCTGCTCACTTGAAAGAAGAGACCGTCCCTAGGCCCTGCCGTGGCTCCTGTAGCAGCCCATTGGATCCCCAGGAGGAATGCTGTACAGGTAGGTTTTGTCAGCTAACGTCTTTTGCATGTCTTTTGTTTCCCTCCAGAGGTTTCTGGGGAATAATGGGATAAACGCAAAGATTGTGCCTGGTTGGTAACAGTGTTGTGAATAACGAAAACAAGAGCTTGGCTGTCTGTGCTTTCTTTATTGCAAGTTTCTAGTGGTAATCTGTCAGAAATCTCCAATTTGTATTTTAATTGAGGAAAGGACACTACTAGATAGTGTGTGTGGCCTTTCCATGCTTCTGACAGTGTTGACTCCCCTGCCATTTAAGCTTTCTGCAGCTTTCCAAAATACTGGGCCTGGCAATGGGTGAGAACAGCACTTGCATTCCCGGCCATACCTGAGGGCAGTGCTTGTTTTCCTGGCCATTCCTGCCCTGACCTGCCATGCACAGCAAGAGCAAAACTGTCCTGTTCTAGTTCCTCAGACAGATGTCTGACTATAGAGGTAGGCAGCAAAATCTTTTGTCATTGAGGTAGTGAGGAAGGCCATGAATTGAGAATGATTTACCCGAAATTTTAATAGTATCAGTTTTTAAAAGAATGCATAAAGAAACAGACGCTAATATTAAGGATTTTTTGCAGATGATGCCATCAACCATTTTTTACCACACAGGTTGATGAACAAACCCAAATTAGCAAGAGGAAGTGTGCACTTTCAAAGTCTAAACCTGGTGCTGCGGCTGACATAGTTTAGAGCGCTTGGGCTAATTTATCAGTTGATTAGCCTTTCAGTTTGTGCTTAATGTTGAGCACACAGTCCAATTTACTAACTGAAATTTAAGGATGTGTGAGTGTTGTTCAGTCATGGCCTTATTACCTGTATAGATCAATTTCTGCACAAAACCCCTGAGTGTTATTTCTGTGCTACTTCGTAGGGATTTACAAAATTTAATGTTGGTACAATGCCCTGAAATTGGTAACACTTTATATGCCTATGAATTTAATTGCCCTTGCATTGAGTATTTTACAGGCTTTTATGATAGATTAAAAATGCTGAGCGCTTGGATGTCAGCAGTTTCAGTGTTTCTAAAACAATTTTTGGTTACATGCTTTGGCACAGCTGGTCTAGTGACACAGTTACTTCTGGCATTGCCTCACTGCTAGAATTTCTCCGTAGGGGTGAGACTCCCAAAAATATTTTCTTCGCTCTAATGTTTTGAAATAAAGCCAACTGGATTTCATTTCTCTCAGAAATTACATTAAAGTATTGCTGAAATAGGGTGAATTTTATTGTTTTTTTAATGCCTATTTATGTTTTGCCCATATAAAGATGAACACTGTGCTCTACAGAGATGAGTGGGTGTGACATATGCTGTATTTATAAACACTTTTTCAAGCTGTCATCTGAGTTTTCATGGCTGAAGAGAACTATGTTAATTTTAAATCTCATATGGTATGTTATAAACCACAGTGGGAGCTAGGAATATTAGATGGATTGTTTGAATAAAAGAACCCTTTCCACCCTGATCCATATTTATGTTTAGAATCTGTAACATTGAGAAGAGTGACTTAAGAGAGGATGAATATGTCCTAAAAAGTTAAGAGTCTGACTATGCACAACTGTGCCTGTATGAAGAATCCTTGCTCTCATAACTGGTGTCACTGATGACAGGGAAATTATTTATGTGGGTTATGAACTATTTCTACAACAAAGAATGTGCAAGATTGGAGTCCTAACAATGCAGTAAAGTTGTCCCAGGAAAAATTCTTTCAGAAATTTTATTTTGCAATAGTCAGTTGGATGAACTTTCTTCTTTCTGAGTGGTGGAAACAGAAACTGACTTCTTTGATGATGTACCCTCTGTTGATCCAAACAGGGATGTGCAAAGTTATTTATCAGTTCCCCAAACTGTATTTTGAGGATGATGTCTGAACCCAAGATAAGCAACGTTCACTTCATATTTAACAGTGAGTGAACAGCACGCAGTGCTGTATTCAGCAGTCCCTTTGTGGGCCACTGCAGTACAGTCACTTCTGTAGCAAGGCCAAATATCTCTGGTATATGTTTAAGTTCTCTAGAAATAAAATTCTCAGCAATGTTCTTCTTAAAATAGTAAAAGACTTTGTCCAAAATTTCGTCCCAATATGTTTGAAGTACTTTATTTTAACAGTACTGAGACTACTTTTTCGCATAAAACATTTCAACATGGTTTTGGACCGATTAGGTAGAACAATTTCTATTGAATATTTTTGGAAAATCGGGATTCATGAGAAATTGTTCCAAATTTATTACTTCACTGACGCTCAGAAGGGTATTATAAACGAAAAAAATTCCATTAGCATACCAGTCTGGAATTATGAGTAAGATACTGAACCTGGATGTTACTCTATAGCAACATGCAATCTCTGGTACCTTTGTGTATGGAAAATTCTTCTGATCAGCATTGGAGATTTGACCAGATTAGAATTTCATTTGATTTATGACCCTGTTTTATTTTCCCATTTTGTTTTTAGTGTTTACAGATTAAATAAAGCCCATTATGTACATGGAATGGATAAATATAATAGATAGATGCAAAGGACCTAATCAATCTTATGATGTCTTAGTAAAAAAAAAAAAAAAAAAAGTAAATTTGCTTGGAAAATCCTGCAGTCTTGGCATTAAAACTGATCTTAATTTTCAAGAGAGTTGTCTTAGAAAGTACTGAATATACTCCATAAGCAAAAACTAAAAGCGTGAAGGGTAATAAACAAGAATCTGAAAGAAGCTTTATAGGTCCATATTTAGGGTCTTAAATTAGTGACCTGGTTTTTTAAAGGTGCTGAGCAGCCAGCTGCGCATGTGAGTTCCACCGGAGCGCTCAACTGTCCAGTGCTTCCAGAAACACACCTGTTCCTCGGGATCAGCAATGTGAAATTTTATAAACCTTTTTCTATACTTCTTTAACTTTTTTTAAGTTGGATCCATAAAGTACTGTTCTAGGACACCCCAATTTTGCCTCATGTAATCTTCCTTACCTAAGTTTTGGCGGAGGAAAGCCTGGCTTAAGTAGTGAGGTCACTGAGGGACCTGAGATGTTGGCTGGCAGCATTGTGGCACTTTTGTTTGGCTGTGAACTGACTCTTACTTTATGTTACCAATTCCAGTGAGTATTTTCAAAAGAGAAACCATGGTTTTATTGCAGGTTTGGGAAATCCTCAGCCAGAAGGTTTTTGCTATTTTTTACCTCTTTTCAAACGAAAATGGTCCATCTTTGGAAATACCAACAGATATCTTTTTGTATGAAAAGCCAGAAACAGTATTTAAACATGAGTCTGAGCTTAGAGGGCAAAGTATTTTGTTAGTTTATCCTATTGCTTATTTTCACTATATGTATTTCTCTCCTCCTTGTCATTGCAGTTTTATTGCCCAAAATATAGGTGTAGTTTTCTATATTTTTGCAGCATATTGAACAAAAATTAGTTGTATAAGTACACAGTTTAACTCTGATACTCTTGAGGCCAAGTGTTAATGGACAGATGATTGTCTAGAATAGAAAAAATAATTTCTTTTTTTGAGTGGAACTATATAAATTTCTGGATCCATGTCTCCCCCTTAAATGCTAGTCGATCGTTGCTTTTTCTTCATGTATATTGCCACAAAATACCACAAATTTTGTCTGAGTGTTTTTTCAAGTAATAGTTTTAAACAACATATATTCATAAGTGACAGAGTCAGAGCTTTCTTTCCTCGTGGTTTTTATTTAGTATTTTAGTAATACAAAACTATCTCTGGGGCTGTAGAAACTAAAGTCATAGTAAATCTACTTGTCTTCCCAACATCTTCCCAAATTACATGATCCCATTGACCTAATTTATATGTGAAACCAGGAAAGTGGCAATGTTATGTGCAAGAATTTGTTATTATTGATTAACTTTTCTTGGTTTGAGTTCTGTGACTTGGGTACCAGCAGTCTAAGCTATAACATCAAAACACAGTAGTGTTTCTGCTTTTAATTTTGCGAATTATCACAGTAATGTGCAAATGTATTGAAATTCATGCTATAGCATATCAGAGCACAGAAACTTGTTAATACTACGTCAGAGTCATCATTTGATAGGATAAAATTATAATCTGATTATAAATTTTCGTGTCGTAGTTTTTGCGTGTTGTGTAATGCTTACTAGGATGTTGTGAAGGAAAGCTGAATGCAGGTAAAGGTTTTGTAGGTCAGTGCCATTATTTAAAGATTTTACAATTTTCCAGTATCATATTCCATTTGAGAAAAATGATTTTTCATCAAGAGGGGTGGATTTTTTGTTTTGATTTGTTTTGTTATTTACTGTTGTGGTATGTTGATGCTGGCTGGATGCCAGATCCTTGCCAAAGCCACTCTGTCACTCCCCTTCTCAGCTGGACAGGGGGAAGAACATAACAGAAGGTTTGTGGGTCAAGATAGGAGAGATCACTCAGCATTTACTGTCACGGGTGAAACAGACTAGTCTTTAGGAAATTAATTTAGTTTATTACCAATCAAATCAGAGTAGGGTAATGAGAAATAAACCCAAATCTTAAAAAACCCCAAACATTCCCACCCACTCTTCCCTTCTTCACAGCACTAATTTCACTCCTGATTTCTCTATCTGCTCTCACTGAGTGGAGCAGGGGGATGGGGAATGGGGGTTTTGGTCAGTTCATCACATGTCGTCTCTGCCTCTCCTTCTTCATCATAGGGAGGGCTTCTCACCCTCTTCCGCTGTTCCAGCGTGGGGCCCTGCCCAAAGAAGACAATCTTCCACGAACTTCTCCAACAGGAGTCCCTCCAACAGGTTGTGGTACTTCATGAACTGCTCCAGTGTGTGTGTCCCTCCCACAGGGTGCAGCCCTTAGGAACAGGCTGTTCCAGTGTGACTCCCCCCCATGGGCTCCTGTCAGCAAACCTTCTCCAGTAGGCTCCTCTCTCCATGGGACCATGTGTTCTGGCAGGAGACTGCTCAAGCATGGGCTTCCCATGTGGTCACAACCTCCTCTGGGCATACACCTGCTCCTGTGTGGGGTCCTCCATGGGCTGCAGGTGGATCTCTGCTCACCCGTGAACCCCCATGGGCTGCAGGGGCACAGCTGCCTCACCATGCTCTGCACCGTGGCCTGCAGGGGAACCTCTGCTCCAGTGCCTGGAGCACCTCCTCACCTTCCTCCTTCTGACCTTGTGTCTGCAGAGCTGCTCCTCTCGTGCATTCTCGCTCCTCTCTCCCAGCTGCATTTGCTCTTGTGTAGTAATTTTTCCCCCTTCTTAAATTCATTATTCCAGAGGCGCTGTCACTGTTGGTTGGTGGGCTTGGCCTTGGCCAGCAGCAGGTCCATCTTTAGATATAAAAATGTGAAAGTATGTGGTATGAATATGAATTAAAATATTTTCAGACTTCTGTCAAGTTTGGTAAGATGCAACTGATTTTTAAAATTTTTTTCCTTTAACCTGAAAATGTAAAAACATAAAAATTAATGGTTTCAAAGTCAGAAATTAAAAACCTTTATTGAGATCACAATTGCCATCTTACTTTTTTAAAGATTTGAGGGGTTTTTTGCATTTCTTTGGGAGGAACAGAATTCTCACCACTTTTCACATATGTTTTCAGGCATAGGACTGTCTGAAAATTAAACAGATATGGCCTTATATTCTCTCCACTGTGTCCTTAGCCCTCAAAAATTAAGGATCATTTGTCTGTGTTTAGGGCAAGATGGAACAATAATAATAACTCTAAAAATTTTAAACCCATCAGTGTCCTACCTATTTTAATGTATATATTTTGTGATGTCTCAAGAGCTTTAGAAAAAGCAATAGCAGTGGAAAGTGAAGAGTGGAATGTCACAGCTAAAACAGAGAGACCCTTACATCTCATGGACAATGCTGGCTTTTGGGATACAAGCAAAGCTGGTAAAAGCAATTTTACATTATTTCTTGTATGTCATTCTGGCAGTGCTTCTTAGGCAGCAGCCAACAACTTTTCCCAAAATGACTCTTTCAGATGGAACTTTATAAATGCAGGCTCCGTCCTGTGACCTGGGTGACTTCCATGTCACCAGTAGCTCAGGTTGGAGCACACTTGACAGTGCTTCTGTGCAGGACAGGAGGCTTGAGCCAGGAGGCCATCCAGGTGAGATTTTAAGCAGAGGGATTGGACACTTCTAATGCATCTTCCAGGCAAGGGCCTGTTTTGAACTTTGAATACAAGAAACGTTAGGCCAAGACCTTTCTAATTCAACAGCTTCAGGGGACCTGTAGCAAGGGAAAGAGAGCCCAGTCTGTGGTGATTATTCATGGGCAGACAGACAGGTTCTGTGCCTGGACTGTTGTCTGAGGCTGGTGGATTATTCCAGTCCTTGCAGCCAGAGGCAGCTCATTTGGCATGTTCTTCTGGTAACTTTTCCATCAGGCTCCAAGTGCCGAGCTGCTGAGGACCAGAGCGGCCCAGTCCTAACCTGGCACTAGCCAGCCTGTGTCTGTCTGTGTCTTGGTGATGATGAGGGGGGTGGCTCCAGCCCACCCCATCCCTGTTCCTCTGCATCTGCTTGTACTCAGCCTTGGCTGCTGCTGCCTATTCACTGGGGCAGAGTCTGGCACTGTCTGGCTGGGTGCCCCCAGTGCTGCCAAGAGCAGAGGGTGCAGAAGGACTTTTCTTCCTCCTGGCATAGCCATCCACCTTGGCAGCATCAGACTTAGTGCAGAAAATGAAGGGGAGAAGTGCAGATGTGCTCACCAGTGTTAAAATTATCATGTGGACACAATTCTGGTAACTCCTTGATGCCCTCGTGTTACATCCACAAGAAATTCTACCTCTCTTTTTCTGTGGGGGTCAGCTGCAAATATTTCATGCTTGAATATCTAAGAAGTTGAAAATGTAATTGGAAATTTATGCTTCGTAGGCATACATGGTTAACACAAGTGTATGTTTAAAACCCTGTTATGAATAGCCTGATTGAAGAGTGAAGGTCTTACTGATGAGTAAAATCAGTAGAGTACTCTTCTTGTGGAGTACTCTTCAGGAATTATGAAAAGGTTTTCTTGATTTGTGTAGAAGCAATATAGAACTGTAACAACTATAAATAACCGTGGCAACCCCAGCATCCTCTGACTAAATCTACAGGCAACCTTTTGGCTCAAGAGCAGTTGATGGGATATATCCTTTATATTTACTTCAATATTAAAATATGTCTATTTATCTTATGAGATGCCATTATTTGGTAGCTTCACATGATTTTGTTGGTAATCAACCAGTTATAATTTTCTCTTCAGGAACTTCTGGGTTTTAAATTACTATTGGAATTTTGTTGTTTAAAATGTAATAAACTTTCCTAATTCCTTCAAACTCCCTACAGCCTTTTAGCTCCATCAAAAGTTCACTCTGTGATAGAAAGTCAATTCCTTTTTCACAGTAATTCACTCTTTGCTAACTCTGTTATTTGGAGTAGAAAATGTACCTTTAAAAATATTGCAAGCTTTTGAGCTTTGAGAAGTAAAGTGGAGAATATGAAGGTTTCTATAGTCAAGCTTTAATTTTTGTATTTTTCCTTAATTCAATAAGAATACCAGAGTTGCTTGTTTGTTTGCTTGTTTCTTTTTTAAGGGGATAGGAAAAAGCCTATTTTCTTTTAAAAAAATCATATTTCAGTGAAATACTGTTGTTTACGTATGCCACTCCCCTCTAGTGAATAAAAGTGGAATTGCTCCATCTCATGCCATGCCGTGGATCCCAGATACAACTGGATTATGGAATTTTTCTTCAACTTTCAGTGACAGAGAGTTGTTGGTTTTTTTTCAGAGCAATAATGTGAACTTTTTTCTGCTTTTTCTTTAAGGACCAACTAGACCTTCATTGCAAAGCCTGTCAAGTTTGCTAAAATCTGTCTTTTACACACACATAATGAACTTTAACAACAGTAAAACTGTATTAGTTATTACTCCTGTGTCTGTATATATTTGGGTTAGAGTAATAGTTTCATGCTTCTTGCCCCTGTTTACATAAATGAAGCATTTATTTTAGCAATGTTTACTTTTTTCTTGATTATTGAAAATATTTTTATGTAGTAATATTAACTCCTCCATAATAGGTTGACATTTGCTTTATTAAACTCTTAAGTAATTGATACCCATGCTAGAGTGGTTTCATCACAGATGGGTGTGCAAGCCAAGATAAAAATATATTTTCACTTGGACATTTTTTTGATGAAGAGGTAACAGAGGAAGCCAGTGTTATAAATACGTGGTGCACATGATAAATATTCTGTCGAATGTCACTTAAAAAGGCAACGAGTGTGGGATTTCTCTGGCCAGAAACCAGTCAAATAGTTCAGTAGTCACATAAGTCTGTCCTTATCAGCCATGGAGAGAAATGCACACGCTGAGGTTCCAGTAAAACATCTGAAGTACACAGCTAAAACATGCTCATACTGAGAAGCTGATTGTTCCTATTGACTGCACATTACAGATACCTCAGGCTAGCATGAGATAAATCCTGAATGTGGTAGTCTAAAAAATCTATTTGTGTCTGCTTCTTTGCTCATTAATTATTCAATTTTTTGAATAATAAATGTGCCACTAATCAGTGGTGCTGGTGAAAACCCCTTCTTCTTTTAAGCTGACAATCAAATTTAGTCCATTAGGGTTGCACAGGCTGTGGAGATCACAAGCTTAGCAAAGTAAGTAGCCTGAAGAAGTTGTATAAGATGTAGAAGTAGTGAACCCTGAATCAACACAAAATCGGATGTGAGGCAAATGTGTGCTGAAAAATGTTTCATAGGAAAAAAGAACATGGGTCCAAAATTTTTTTCAGTCATGACTAAGAAATGCAGAGGTATGCTGAGAGTATAATTTGCGTTACAAAGCTTCCTATGTTTATATATCATACTCACACATTAAAACTAACACCGAGCATTCACCTCCCTGAAGCCTAAAGAGTGGGATGTGTGAATATAGCTGAGAGGTCAAGTGTAACACATTTCCTTGTTTTCTTTCCTTTAGAGATATTTTACATGTCACGTCTTTGCACTTTTCTGACACCCAAAGATGCAGTTCAGTCTTGTTCTTAAAAGATGGCAGATGTTGTTTGTAAAGGCTACAAGCACATTTTTTTTCTTTTTCATTAAAAAAATTGTTAAAATATATGAGGTCAAATCCCATGGCGTCTGGTTAGGCAAAACTCACACTCAGATTTGAGGACTATAGCTTTTTTAAAAAAATTGATGTACTGTGCTGTACATCACTGCAGCTCTATATTTTCTTCCTTTGTCTCAAAAGGATAAACTCCTGTTTGTTATTGCACAGCATTTTCAAAACTATGGTTGAGAAGTACTATTACAGAACTATTATTAAAAATGATCTCTTTTTTTCCAGAGAAATCAGTGCTTGCCCAGCCAACATTTGTTTTTGAAAAGAAGAATCGTCTTTTGAAGGTGAAAAACTTTTTTTTTACTTTATTGATAAAAATTGCTGAGAAATGGGGTTTCTATAGACATTATCCTAGTAGTAGTAAAAGATTTTAGCCCAGGTGAAGACTTGTAATAAGTGTTCTCAAAACAGAACAGGGAAGAGTAGAAACAAGGCTGCTTTTAATGCATATATACTGAATTGGAATATTTTGTGTCTTGGTCAAGAAAATGACTGGTTTTTTTTCCTTGACCTTTCCATGCCTTTTTTTTTTTATCCCAGCGTCCTGCAGAAGACCCAGTTTGCAAAACTGAAAATGGTAATAACCTCTTCATACACTTTATGTATAATACACAATGGGTTATTCATAGGTCTGACTGTTGCCTGTGAAAACAGTGTTTGGACCCTTACTTTGTAGGAGAAAGGGCAAATCCCTATCAGTAGACTAAGACCTTGTGGGTTGTAAAGCAACTTACTATGTCCTAATATATATGTCCCTGTCTTACCTCAAGAATTCTTCCATTCTAACAAACTCCAGAAGCCCTGAAAATTGACCAAACATATTCATGAACTTCTCACTGCCTTTTCTATTTGTTTAAGCAGCATTATAACTTCTCATGTCTTCTGGGCTATGAACTGATTCTGAGGGCTTGCTTTGAGTTCCCTGAAATTAGTAGAAATAAAGAAGACTCCCTAGGGCTTTGTGGCAGGTGTTGACTGAGATTCCAAAGACCTCTTGCTCTTAAAAGCTGTTCTGTAAGTCAGTCCTAGAATTTATTGTGTTCAGGTTTTAATTCTATATCATAAGATTGTGCTGAAATCTCCTGCCAACCTGTCTCTGCATAACATTATATTTCCTTCTCTAGATTTCATTAGTTGTTCCAGAAAACGTGCAAGATCATCATCTTTTACTTTCCAAAAGTCTGGCGCTCAGCCTAACATTGGTATGACATTTAGCTCCTGTCATGTTCTAATTCCTGTACTTCCGTATTCTTATCTGGTGAAGAAGAGAATAAATTTTCCTGTCTAAGAAATGTTTTTGCACTATAGGCATGCTGAAAGTCATGAAAATTAAACACTGATAAACTCACTAGTAATTTCCAATAAATACCTTTTTAAGTAAAAATATATTCTTTTTCCATACTTATATAATATTACACGGAGTTGAAAAATCTATATATTTCATATAATTTTCTAGAGTTGCTCACACAGTCAAGGGAGGAGGAAAGCCTGAAAGGAGCGACATTTCCTGGCTTCTGGAAGAGATCAGCATTTTTTCCCTGGGCAATCCTTAAAAATGTAAAGCAGTTTCCAAAAGGGCTTCTCCTTCTGTCCAGCAAACAGCTGACTGGCAAGGCCCTTTAAGGACTATATGTTGCTTCCATGGGAAATGCAAACAAATCACTGAGTGCAGAAGGACTGATCTGTTTTTTACAATGTTTATGTAACATATGGATGGGACCAGAAAGGTACTTCTGAATTTAGGCATTAATATGTTCTAATTATTAATATAAATTAATAATTCATTAATACACATAGTGTACACTATATGTATTAATACATTATAGTGTACACTATTTTTTGTTTTATATAGTTCTGTGACACACCCAAATGTAGCTCAGAGGATTTAAGATAAGCTAAGCTTGGTTTACTCTGAAAATTATACCGAGATCATACAAAAAAAAAAAAAAAATCATATATATGGTAGAAATTGTAGGGTACTCCTACAATACCATGGGGTGCAGAAGGAAACTTGAGTATTTGACCTCTTGATTGCCCACACGGTTAAAGCGACAGCTCACTCCTTGGTTCTGTTTTGGATCTCTCCGGCTGGAGGTTTCCAGGACAGAATTCCAGTTACAGAGGGGATTAGCTGTGTGCCTGAGCCAGGCTGTGCCCTCAGCCTCAGAGACCTCTCTGAATAAGCAGTATAGACATTACCTAACAGTTTACTTCATAAAGCTTGTAGATAGCAGATAATAATTTACTCTACTGCCACTGAAGGCATGACATCAACCTGGCTAACCCTAAAATTGATCTTTCTGATCTTTCCTGTTCTCCAAACAGATGATAATTTCAGTCTCTTATTCTTTCAGATACAGCTCTCACTCAGAAAAGAGGGAGATCATCTTCCTTTACCATCCCTCCTACCTTCCCTCCCTCCCAGACAGGTAATTAAAAATACATATTTATGTAGAAAAGCAGGTATTAGCTACAATAAAGAGGTGTACAGAAATGTTTTTTCAGCAGGACAGAGCTGAAGTGCATTGGACTAGTCTGGTATTTAGACAGAAAAAAGGAATGTTTTAGGAGGAGGACTGGCACTTCAGTAGAAGACATGTTTTTTGCATCCTGCAGGGTTGGGGTGGAATCTTTGAATAATTTGCAAATAGGCAATTACAGACTGTGGTACAAATTATATTTGAAAAAAACTGGAATGTACTTACAGTAATTACATCAATAGTTTGCTTGCAATTTAATGGTGATGGAATATAGGAATATAGGAATATAATTTTCTATCCAGTCTTCCATCTAACCAGTGACCCAGGGAGTATTCTCCCACTTTGCACTAACAGGAACAATGAAGTGGTCTTGAATCCTAGTTTATGTCTCTTACCAGAGTCAGGTCTTTGACAGACAGTGGCATAAAGGATTTCTAAACAATTATAAAAGGACACAGCACTGCAAAAGCAACAAACCACACTGTTTCTGCAATGAAAAAGTAGTGATTGTATGTAATGTATCAGTTGTGCCATTTGAGGACAAGTGTGATGTCCTTAAGGGGAAGGGAGCACCCAAGATTCAGAGATGCTTGTGGTGGAAA
The DNA here is from genome assembly GCF_009829145.1 of Chiroxiphia lanceolata. Classification (NCBI taxonomy): domain Eukaryota; kingdom Metazoa; phylum Chordata; class Aves; order Passeriformes; family Pipridae; genus Chiroxiphia; species Chiroxiphia lanceolata. The sequence goes on along the minus strand of NC_045671.1, from coordinate 11,588,074 downwards.
AGAAAGACAGTTGGAAAAAGGTTACAAGTTTTATTAGTAAATAACATACTTGGCATGGAAATTGGTACAAGTTAGTCCCTGATCTCCTAGTATGAGCAGTGGATGAGTTTTGGATAAAGGGGTAGGGTGAAAGGAGAGATGAATTAGACAGTGAGAGAGAGAGATAAAGAAAGAGAGAAAAAGAGATCACTAGTCCTAGCTTCAGCTGATGGGGTGTCCAGGGCCCTGGTGTGCACACGCACCTGGGGTTCATGAGGGTACCTTTTTATAGAGAAGTTTTTCCCACCCTGTTATAAGTTTCTCACTTTCTATGCAAATCATTTACCATTAACAGTCTGTTCTTCAAGTCTTTCTGGAAATGGGTTGGAGGCTTTGGGTGTCTTGTGTGGCCTTTGCACTGACAGGAACAATGAAGTGGTCTTGAATCCTAGTTTATGTCTCTTACCAGAGTCAGGTCTTTGACAGACAGTGGCATAAAGGATTTCTAAACAATTATAAAAGGACACAGCACTGCAAAAGCAACAGTCCATCCCTACAGTCCATCCCCACTTGTCAGCCTCATTCCTGTGATTGCACTGTGCTGTGTTGTGCTTATCTCCAGGAGCCAGAACAAGGACTTTCGTCCCCCAGAAATGCTGCCCTACCTCCATATGGCCCCTTCTCCAGCCATATCCTGTACTTTCACACAGCATGTTATTACCAACAATCCTTGGCTGGCTCCACAGCTATCCACATGTCGGTGACAGACACAATAACCTGCTTATCTTCTAGGCTTTGACAACATAGTTATCATCACTTTTTTACTGGCGTTTGATATCTTTATTAAAACAGTGAAAGCATCAATAGTGCATTGCCATCATTATTACAGTAATTTTGAAGCTCTTTTTAGCAGAATAGATTTATGCCCATATGCTTGGGCCTCGTTTATTCATCTTAATAATGCCTAAAACTCAACTAGATGGCATTGCCATTTCAACTACTTATACAAAACAGCAGCACCCAGTCTCCAAAGCTGAAAAAAAATTTTGAGTTTAAAACATTCAATAATATCCAAAACACTTCTGCCTCTGATATAGCCAGGAAAGCTATGGTGCTTTCTGTGCCTGAGTCTACCCACTTGTAAAACTGAGACAGTAAACAGCTGTCTCGGAAATCTTCATGAGATGGATAGATTAGAGTATTGTTCAGATACCTCCAAAATAGGGAGGGGTTACAGAAACATGAATTAATTATTAAAATTTGTTATTATTAATTATTGAAGTTTAATTTCCTTTTCTGTAGTAAAGAAGAATAACATATTCATGACTGCAGCTCTTCTTCGAAGAAACCCTGACTTCATAAAAAGTACAAAAGAAGGTAACTGTCATTGTAAGAGTTTCTCATTGTAGTTCCACAAAGACATTCTTAACAGATCCAGAAGACATAAAAATATCAGCTATTTTCCATAATGAGTGATAGGCTAAGTGTCTTTATGCAGTTTATAGGTTATTCATTTGACAGTGCAAATGTCCTATGAACTCTGGTCTGAGTATCTGCTCTGACTACTTATTTCCTGAGTGGACTGAATGTAACTGAATAGAACTGAATATAACCTTGAATAGTGAAATTCCATGTTTCTGAGTACTTCTGCTCCCAGAGAAGGCAATTGAAAAACCCTATTGGCATCTGCAGAGGAGGGATTAAATCTGAAATGCCAGAAGACAGATCTAAAACAAAGCAGTAAATACAAGTATGAATATAAATATATATTTAAATATATAAATAGAAATATATTTTATAAAAACAAATATGTATGTTTATGTATATAACACATTACTTTTTTATCCTGATAGGGTAACAGGGGTTGGTTCCACTGCAGAGTCATGTATTTCAGAAAGCATTACAATTTTTCAGAATATGTAGCAAGTAAACAACAATAAATATTATTTTGAAATGTTTTGAAACTTTCAGTTAAAGAGGCAAGACATACAGGTATGGATTAGGTGTGAAGCAAAAGTTTCTGTTTAAATATTTTGTGTTTGTATTTTGCAAGGATCCTTGTCACCAAGTCAATTGCGGAATGTCATTAGACCTGCCATTTTACAACCCCCACAAGCCATGACCTGTCCTGAAAATCCTGTAGTATCTCTAGTGACTAAGAAAGAAGCATGTGTTCAGGTAAAAATAAAAATAATTTTCCTGGCTAATGTATGTTTGGAGCTCAAATTAAAAACACACACACCCCCCAAACAAACAAAAAACCCCCACCAAACAAAACAGTGCTGTTTTAAAACAATTAGTTATTTCACTTTATGATTTTCAAGAAAGTTCCCATATGAGTCTTAGTGGAATTGTTGGATTACTGACTTGATATGGTGTTCAGCTCATGCTGAATGTCTTTGATCCTCATATCACCATTGGCGAATCAGAGCTCAAATCAGTCCAGCAGTTTGATTATCTAGGTAGCCTCATCTCCTCAGACGGTAAGATTGACAGAGAGATAGACACCAAAGGCATACAGTGCTTTCGGAAAGCTTCATAAAAGAGTTTGGCGTAATAAACAGTTGAAGAAAAGCACAAAGGTCAGTGTTTACAGAGCCATAGTGCTGTCTACTCTTTTATATGGATCTGAATCATGGGTCATCTACCGCCACCACCTGCGACTCCTAGAACACTTCCATCAACGCTGTCTCCGCACAATCCTAAACATCCACTGGTCAGACTATGTGACCAATACATCTGTTCTAGAACAAGCAGCAGTCACAAGTATTGAGGCCATGTTGATGAGAACACAGCTGCGTTGGGCAGGGCACATCTCAAGGATGAAGGACCACCGCCTCCCTAAGATCTTGCTTTATGGTGAACTTGCCACTGGCTGCCGCAAGAGAGGAGCCCCGAAGAAAAGATACAAGGACTCCCTGAAACAACATCTCAGCCTTGGCCATATTGATCTTCATCACTGGTCTACTCTGGCCTCCAATTGGGAGGTCTGGAGACACACCATCTATAACACTGCTGATGCTTTTGAGAACGCATGCAGGATCACTCTCGAGGAGAAAAGACAACGCAGAAAGAATCGTGCCTTGCAGAATATACCACCTAAGGAGTCTTTCTGCTGTGCCTTTTGCAACCGGACACGCCTGTCTCGTATTGGCCTTTTTAGTCACCAGTGCGCTTGTAACGAATGTGGGTAGAGCCCTTCCCAAAGACATGATGAATGTCTTTGTAAAAACGTGTCTTCTCTGCAGGCTGTCCCACCTTTCTGATGTGAGGGTTCTGTGGGGTCTTCTGGATTTTGTTTGTTTAGAAAGTGAGATTTTAACATTTAATTCAGGGCACTGGAGGAAGCTCTGCCAACTACCACATATCTACCTGTAACTACCTGTATCTATAGCTGTCTGTCTATCTATATATCAGTGCCTGGATTCTAGAAAATCTGTTTAAGCAGAAAATACACAAGGTCTAATTACTCGATCTGGTTTTATTATTCCTAGCTATTTGAAGACAGCTCTTATTCCTCAGCTGAGAATTCAGCAAGTTCCAAAAGAGCAGCGAGGTCATCTACTACCAGAAATCTTTCTAGCTCTCAAACAGCACAGTAAGTTTTTATTTATTATAATTCTGCATAATTTTATCACTTGGCTGATGGCATGCCCTTTCATCCTACATGTCTAACATAGTACTAAACCAATGTTATCCACACCCACGCAGAGTTCAGTGGTGTTTGTGTGTGGTGCCAATCTTTGCTTGTGCTAACATGAGCTTCACATGCCATAAAAATGGACTCCAGACTGGAATTAATCTCTGTGGGACAGTTTGCTTCTCACTAGCAACCACCAAGCCAGAGACTGTTCGGTTTGCTATCTCTCTTTTGATTGCATATCTACTACACCTCATAAAAAAGTGTAAAGAAACTCAGGAAGTTTCAATCTTTTGAGAAACTACTAAAATATGTCAGCATATTGGACCCAAGAGGCACAGAGAAAAACATACAAGATTGATTTGGAAGACCAGGTGACTGCTTCAATTGACACTCTACTTCTGTTCACAGAATATGGTGCTTCTGGCACAAATAGCAAGCTGTGATGACTGTGATAGGCTGGCGTTTCTGTGAAGCACAGACTTTATAATTTCTGTGTGGGGAAGATGACTTCCTTGGACTGTGATGTTACCCCACCCTCTTGACACTGTATGGGAATGAAAAAGCTCATACTGTTGCAAAAGTGGGCTATTGCCTCCTTCTGAAGACTGGCTTGTGAGAATATTAGGTCTGTGGTTAGCCAGTTTAGTGTCAGCAGGTGATCTTGTGGGTATTAATACTGCTTGCTGATGGTTGATTAGGGTTATTTACATGGAAACTGTGAGCATCAGGAATCCCTCTGATATCAGTTGTGATGACAGAATGACTTTTTAAAATTCCTAGGGCCACAGATAACAGATTTGTGATGTTGCCTAATTGCCCTTCCCACCAAAAGAAGGGGGAAAATATGTTAATTGCAAAGGAGGCTGTGCCAGTCTTCTACAGGGCTGGATGGGCCACAGATAAAAGGTTGGGATGCACAATGCCAGGGTTCTGAGGAGAAAAGGGATTTTTAGATGCACAAACAACTTACATTCTTAATGCTTATCCACAAAAAGAACATCATTAGAGGGTGGATGCTCACTGTGATTTTGGAAGAGCCAGCCTGTCCCTTTTTATTATAATTAACGCTGTGATGATGCCCTGTGAGGACAACATGGAGCCACACAGTACACTGGATTTTTAGCAGATTCAGAATGATGGTAATGCACATATTGGAAAAGCTAAATCAGTTTGTATTGATACTTTTGATCTACTTACCTTCTGTCACCTGCACAGTACCTAGGTAAAGATAGGTGAGTAACTTTCTCTTCTGAAGTAGATAGAGAAATGCAATGCGGTGTTTCAGTGTTGACAAGTTAAAGGTGCTTTTCTTTTTTTTAAAAGAGAAATTGCTAATCTGTGGTGTTTGGGCCTCATTAATTCTGTATATTGCCATTGGGGTAAATGTCAGTTTATTTGACGGTTGAAAACCAATTTAATTACAACCAGTGCTTACTGCTCTTCTGAGATTGCAGGAGGGTGTAAGTGCCATTCTTCTGATATGTATTAAGTGACTGATGCTTTAAAATTCTTAAGTAAAATCTTTCTAGCAGAGCTGTTTTCTCATAAATAACAAACAATTTTATTAAACTCCACATACATGCTAAACAGTAGTGAACACTGCAAGCAGATCATTGCTAAGAAAATATCTTTTTAGGTTTGTTTTTGATTTTCAATCAAGGCATTACTACTGACATTTCTTTACAAAATTAAATGCAGAGACATATAACAGCAGGGATTGCTGCTGCCTGCAGACATCTCTCTCACTTTCTCTCCTCTTCCACTTGTTCTCTATATGATATGGTTCTGTGGAGAGATAGAAATGGCTTGTAAGCCCTCTGCAGTTGCTGCAGTTGTCCATGTCCCAGGAAACCACCACCAGTTTTATTTCCTGGGCTGGCTGTAGTAATGAACTGAAAAAGAGAAATTTGCAGTTGCTTGATTCTGATTAAAAGTTTGGAAATCTTGTGTCACAAGTGACAGAAATACAGTGCTGGGAAAACAGCCTTCTGGTCATGTATTCAGCTTTGCACAAGGATTTGCTTGGAAAATGAGAGGGTTCAAGGCTAGCACTGTACATTGTTCCTTGTTAGTGATCATGCCTTGAATTCAGTGACTTTATTTTGCATCTCCATGGTAATGTCATCCCTGGTACACTTTGTTCTTGCTATGCAGCAGCATAAGGGTATTGAGCTTTTAATAGCATTTTAAGGCTGGTCCTTCCAGTTAACTGTCTCAAAAAATAAAGATTCTGCACTGATTAATTTTTTCTTACATTTCTGAAAATAATCAAAATCCATTTCCCACATTATTTCTTTGAAACAAGCCTCTAGTTCCTGTTTTTTGGCTCCTTTGGTGTGCTGTCCTTAGGAAGTTGCTACCAGAGCAGCACAGAAGTAGCAGATGAAACTTCAGGATGGAAACTGATCAAAATTCACTGAATTTTAGATAGGGGTGTGTTTAAGGATAAGAAACTCATTAATTTAAGTACACTTCAGATTCCCTCTTCATGGCCCAAAATATGTATAGGACGCTTCAAGGACAAAAAGAGATGTATTTTCTGATTTCTCTCTTTAATTTTTGCTCTTAGTCTTAGCAACACACCAAGCATGAGAGTGTTAAGGAACATTTTTTTCATTAAGTGTAAAATGGAGATAGGTAATGTTTGGTAAGCCCTTTATACTTGAAGAGATTTCAAGCACACTGCAGTCGTGAACACAGAAACTATGTTTTAGAGGTAATTATCAAAGTTCTGTCAACAAAGCACAGCTTATTAACAGGAATATCCTCTGAATGACATATGTGCTGTTAAACCCTCCCAAGAATGATAAACAATGTGAAAGAGAAGTAAGTGGTGCTGAAGTATGCAGTTTGTGACACAATATCAGATTGTCTTCCTGCCAAGTCATCCTTCTGGAACAGAATGTGACAAAAAAAAAAAAAAAGAAAAAGCAAACCAGCATCAGAGACAACTTCTACATAAAGAAGTTTACAAGGACTTTTCTAGTGACTTTTACAAAAAATGGACCATGTTAATGTCAAAGTGAGTTTGTAATTAGCAGGTCAAACCACATCTCCATTTATATTAGAATATTCTTGAATTTAATCCCAAAACTACAGTTGTCCAATACCAAAGGATTGCACGTATTCCCTTCCCTTCCCTTCCCTTCCCTTCCCTTCCCTTCCCTTCCCTTCCCTTCCCTTCCCTTCCCTTCCCTTCCCTTCCCTTCCCTTCCCTTCCCTTCCCTTCCCTTCCCTTCCCTTCCCTTCCCTTCCCTTCCCTTCCCTTCCCTTCCTTTCCTTGCCCTGCCCTGCCCTGCCCTGCCCCGCCCTTCCCAAACCTTCCCAAACCTTCCCTTCCCTAACCTTCCCAAACCTTCCCAAACCTTCCCACAAAGGGAAAGCTGGAAACAAAAGTAACTCATTAAAGTTTCTGCGGTAAGACACTTCCCTGAGGAGGAAAAGGCATGTTGTTTTGCTTTTTGTTCTTTGCTTTTAAGGAACATCCTCAATAATCTTCATGAAATGCAGTGTGATACTTTCTGTTCCTTTTGTGAAGTGTTACACAGAGAATATTCTCAGATTCTCTTAACGAGAGAATTGCTTACATGGTCATTTTTTGTCTTTAATGTTAGGTGTGGGAAATCTTTAAAAAGCTTTAAATTATCCTAAATAACATTCTTCTGCTATTTTGTTCCCACAGAAGTCAGTTGCTTGAAGAAAGAAGTGTAAAAACCAGTGGCAGTTCTGACTTTGTGTTTGGGGAAAACATGGTCGAAAGAGTTTTGGTAAGATCTGTAAATGGCAGCATACTTTTTATCAAGGTTAATGTAATTAAGCGTATAAATTTTTCAGATATTGATTCTTTTTAGCTGCTCCTGTTCTTTTAAAGATGGACCAATATGCACTTCTATTTTGCTCGTTTTTTGACCTGAAAAGGATTTTTATAGATATTTAGGGTTTTAGATATTCCATGTAAAACACACACAACATGAAATAAGGAATGTGGTCCCTACCACTGTATAATTAATTTGCATCATAACTCTGAAGAGATAGGATACCTGAAGGGAACCTGCAAAAGAGATGGAGAGAGACTATTTACAAGGGCTTGTAGTGACAGGACAAGGGAGATGGTTTATATTAGATATTAGGAAAAAATTCTTTACTCTGAGGATGGTCAGGCCTTGGCACAGGTTGCTCAGAGAAGCTGTGGCTTCCCCATCCCTGGAAGTGTTCAAGGCAAAGTTGGATGGGGCTTTGAGCAACCTGTTCTAGTAAAAGGTGCCCCTGTCCATGGCAGTGGGTTGGAATGAAATGATCTTTAAGGTCCCTTCCAACCCAGGCCATTCTATGATCCTGTGATAAATAAGTAGGAGCGAAAAATTGGACACCCATCCTAGATAGTGTCATTGCTAAAGCATATTGGGCACACTTGTGGGACAGCTTAATGGATCAAGTCCTGAAGGGCACTAGCACTAAAAGGTGGTTCCCAAGCTGAGGACTGCGCCATTGAAAATGGAATTGAAATTCAGTTTCCAATAGAAGTAGAATGAAAACAGTATGCATATCTGCCAGTGCAAAATGTTGGCAACCATAGGTCTGGGTTATGACTTCTGAAAGGATAGGAATAGTAGGAATTGAACCACTGAGCATTGTCAGGAGACAGAAGCATTTATTTAGACATGCCTAAGAACCTTTATCTGCAAAACCTGAAAGTGATGGAAAAGTTAAGTTTGTCTGGGAGTTTTAAACTACTCTTTTGGGACTTCAGTGCTTGAACTGGAAATTAGGTGGTACTTCAACATTCTAGTTCTTCAGTGAATTTAAATCCTAGTCTAGGATCCATAGAGAAAGGCCATTCTTCTTGGTAGAAGAATGAGGTACTGATTTTATGATAATAAAATTACTTTCTCTAGAGACTGAAATTGTATCATGTCCATCAGTTTTTACTCTGATGATATTAAAATTGCAGTTTAGCATGCATTAAATGATTCAGTGTTCTATTTGGTATAAAGTAACTTACCCATTTTATTTAAGTAGGAATTCTTATTTCCACCATGTTTTTCCAGAGTCCTGGGAAGCACCCCAAGCTGTGTAATGAAGCTGATTTATACAAAGGAGAAATAACATCCATGTACATAGGATCTTCTTATGTTAGTCCACAAACAAGTAAGCATACTCAGCAAACAAGTACAATTAGTTTTATTCTCATGTTTCACTGTATTTTAGAGGATGTCAAATGAGCAGTGGTCAATAACGTTCATCTATTCTCCAGCTTGCAGTATGTGCCAAAATCTGTGTTCAGAAAGCATCTATATTTTATGTCGTGAACTGGCCTAACTTCAGAATGCATGATCTAAGTTACTCAGAAAATTATAGAGTTTTATAGATTATCATTATTTAGTACAGATTATTATTTATTTTTTGAAAAAAAATGCAGTGAATTTTAAGAATACCTTATGGACCACCTTTTTGAACTTCAGTTTTAAGCTGTCTCCTGCTTGTATTTTGCAACTGCTCACATAAATTACCTCATTATGTTGGATTCTAGTTGTAGGACTGAAAGTCCTGTACAGACAGATTTCAGGGGTTGTTTGTGACTCTGATGTGAGATTTTCTACTAGGGAAGCCATGTAAATCTAGGTTGTGAGGGAATCCCAAGGAGACCCTATCTTGAGCCCTCTTGCAAATTTTTGTACCCCTCTGTTTTAATGGTTGCATTGGATCCTCTGGTTTCATGTATTCTTACAAGTTAAAAAAAATCCTACGGAAAATGTATATAGATTATGCAAACAGACAAAATTTTTCAACAATGTTGTTCCTGTCAAATCTTGTCCTTCTGTGTTCCTGTCAAATATTTGTTGCATACATATTACTATTCTGAATATTGGGATGTGTCTTTCCTTCTGTATTAATCTGCAAAGCAATATAACAGATACAATATTTCCAATATTTTGGAAAATCATCTTCTCGTTATTTAGGCCTTGTTTCTGCCTGTTTCTCTATGGACAAACTTCTGCAATTGCATACAGCCCTGTTCAATTGAGAATGAGCCTGTTTTGTGAGGCATTTTGTATTCCAGCCTTTTTCTTTTTCTCGTCTGTTTATTGCTTTGGCCAAAAACTTATTAGTAACACTAAATAATGTCCGACAACACAGGTATTATGGAGGTCACAGGGCATCCTGTGTGCTAGTTTTGTTATCCTAAAATATTCCCTGTACAGAAAGGATTTCCTTTTTTTTTCCCCTACAGAAAGAGCTTTGTTAAGAAATGCAACACTAATTGAATCGGCAGCTGCTTTTATTTCCAAGCCAATGGAGAAAATCCTGTTAGATAAAGTTGAAGTTATAACTGGAGAAGAAGCAGAACACAATGTATTGCAGGTGTGTATTACATAAAGCCTTGATGGTGAGCAGTTTTGTTGTTCAAAAGAACATCTAGATCTATTACAGATTGAAACAATCTGAAAATAACTTCATCTTATATTTTAATTTTTCACCTTTTTTGAGGTATGCCTCAGGTTATCCATTTTCCTGTAGGCTGGTATTTTCATTTTCATATTATATTTCTTCATTTTATAGTCCCTTTCAGTAAGTGACTTCTTCAGAATTTCATTCTATAGTGGTATTTTACAAGCATCCACACAGTATACCATCAGTAACTAAAGCTTCAAAATTGGAAGTGATTTGAGTAAAGATGAGTTCTATAACAAAACTTTTTTGGGAAAAAAAGCAATGTGTTTTTAAACCAATTTGTTTTATAGTTCATCTAAAATATCAATTATTTTTCCAACCTGGCAGGACATATCTTCCTATTCTTCAAAATGCTATTTTCTCAGAAAAGAGCAATGGTGCATATGATTTAAAAAATCTTAGCATCATTTTATCTTTGGTTAATTCTTCTGTCTTGCCAGAATATGAAAGTTTTACTCTCTTTGGAACAGTACGCTTCTAGTAGTGGTACTGGTATTCCAGGTCGCATAATGTTTGTATTGATTGAGGGAATCAGGCTGTAGAACACTTGCACCAAATTCAGCTGTGTTGGTGGATATTACAGATGAAAAATTAATGAAGATGAAATAATTGAAAAAGTAAACTCAAATTCATGGTGAATGCTTTCCATGGTGAGCAAAGTATTTAGCACAGATTTAGGAGCCATTTCATTTTAGGTAACAATCGTGATATATCTATTTGTCTATCTTTGTATACATGCATATGGATGTATCAAAAGCCATATCAAAAGTTTAAAACCATAAAGTTTTGGAACCAATAAAACCAGTATTGGCTGGCAATTTTCATCAAGTATTTCTCTTTCAGATCAACTGCAAACTCTTTGTATTTAATAAGCTTTCTTTAACCTGGACTGAAAGAGGCAGGGGATCCCTGAGGCTTAATGACACTTCAAGCAGCAAACATGGAATGTTGCAGTCAAGGCTAAGTAAGAATGAAATAACAAGTACCCCGTGCACAAAATGCCAAGTAACTTGTACTAATGTTGGCCAGAATATGCTTATTTCAGATCATTTAAAACTGAGAAGCTAGTTTTATTTAAGTCAAGTTGCTGAGAATCTTTTTACCTGATAATGTTTGCTGTGTTACGGACTGAGGCAGTGGGCATTTTTCACTTGGTTTACACAACCACACTTGCATATGTTGTTAGGTTGTGTGCACTTCTGCTGCAATGTGTCTTCAGCTCAGTCACCAGTCTGACAGTTTGCTCTTTGTTGATTCTGCTTTTCCTGGAACACTTTTCAAGACACTTCTGTAATGTTGTTTTTACTGGGCTGTCATTACACAGTTTCAGCAGATTATTTATTTCCTTTGTGTGGCAGTGTATTGAAAGAAACTGATATATCTGGGTATTTAAAAAAATAACAAAAAAATAAATCTCACCAGGGTTTTAGACCAAATTAAAAAGAATAATTGATGAAAATATTACTTGTATACAAGTGTTAGAAAAAAGTGCTGCAGTAAAAATTAAGATGGTTCCAATATCTTATCATATAAACCTTCTTATTTCAGTTATGCGAAATCAAGGCAGCTTGAGACTGATTCTCAACACCCGACTCTGGGAACAAATGGTTATAAAAAGAGCAAACAGAAAGAGCCTGTGCTTCACTGCAACAGACCAAGAGGACCACTCTGTTCAAGTGTTTCTAACTCAGGTAAGCAGGACATAAAAACTCCACCCAAATCCACTGTTCATCTAGGATTCTGAAGACTTGCTGAAGGTTGGTTTTAACAAATGGCCTTCATGCTGTGCTTAGGTTAGCTATTACATGGCTTTTATTACGGAATGTGTTAGAAGTGCTCTCCTTTGGTATTTCGAAAAACTAGGTGTGCTGATGGGATATGGCCTTAGGACAGACATGTCCCGACTCTGGCTCACATAGCAACTGATGCAATGGATATCATTCCAGTAATATGCATCAATTACTCTTTTTTATGAAAGCAGTACTGTAAGAATTTCTACACAAGTAGTTACTTGTTTCTAAGTTACTCTGGTAAAAGGCAACAGTTTTCTGCCATGGTTCCCAGCACAGTGCTTGCAATAATCCATCTGGTGTAGGACCTCCATTTCTCAACTGAGAAGAACACAGAGTTTGCAAATCACCTTATGTAAGACAATAGTCTTGCGAACCCTGGTTTTGTCCAGCAAGGGCTAAGCTGGGGATGGAAATGTGCTGGACTTATTTACAAATAAATAGCACATATGTCCTAGATTAGAAAGTGAGAACATCCATATGATTTTAAGGATGTTTACAGTCTCCCTAATAGACCTTTCTAGGAAGGATTCAGCCTCCCAGGCAAGAAAAATAAATTGTCATTTCCAGGAAGTGTCACATGTCATACACAAGCAAAGCACCATGCACTGTATATGCAAGCACTGTAAGTCTGTCACTTCCAGACCAGGACTGACTTAAATACAGCTGTGCTGGACTGCTTGTCTGCATGTAAGAATTATAAATGTCCTGATTTCCAGAGGTGCTGCACAGTTTTTCTAGTCTATAGAGATGTTCCACAAATTCTGTCCTGGCACTTCTGGGCAGTAAAAATAGACATGATGAAGATGTATGACAGCTGTATGGGTGTGGCAAGGGTTGCAGTAAGCTGCTTCTCCACTCACTGAAGTGGCTGGTATCCACCCCTGTAGTATCCATCTAGTGACTGCATATATTAACATTTCAGTGCTTTCTTACTTCTAGAATCATACTCAGGAATCATTTGGAATATCAAGTACTCCATGCAAACTGAGCCATTTTTCAGGGAAAATAATTTTTAAACTTATTTGTCTTGTAACTATAGAGAAAATAATCAACAGCTACATATTATAAAACTCAGACCACTTACAGAAACTTGATGTTATCTGTATTTAAATTTATATTTGGATATTAATTATTAGTGTGAATCTGAAATGGATGCTTTGATTAAAAAGGACAAAATACAACTCTTTCATTATTTTTTTAAACTTCTCAGTCAGATCTTCTGTGAAAAACTGAGATTTTTCTCAGTTAGTTTGGACTGTATGCATTTTATATTCTGCAGGCAGGCTCAAAAGACACTGAAGACCTGTATGCAGCAATACATCATCGCCTTGTGGCATTGAGAAGCTTTGCTGAGCAAGAGCTAGATGCTAATCAAGCAGATGCAGAGTCAGAAATAGCTTTTCAGCCATTAAATTGTGATAGTGATGATGAAGATGATGAAAAAATAACTCCAGTGAGCAGCAGCGGATCTGGTAAGCAGAAGTTTTCCTGGAGATGCTGTAATCCTTTCAGGGTATTTCATTACAAGAATGAAAATCAGGCCTTTTGCTTTTCATGCTGACTATAACTTTCATCTGTTACAGATAACTCTTTTTCAGTTAGAATGGGGTAATTCCTTTTGGTATTTTGACTTAGTGTTATTAAAATGACAGCTCAAGTATCCACAGATTTATAGCAGTGGAATACTCTTTTAACAAAAGGCTGAGGTTTAAGGAATTTAATATTATCAAATTTTACCTAAATGTTTCTTCAGTATATTTCAGTAGAAACGACTAGAGATATTGAGTATCAGTTTTGCCTTGAGTAAGTGAAAGGTGAGTCCATTCACATCAGTGCTTAGGTTGTTACTAATAGCCTGAAGCACAATATGTTTATTAAGGTATTTATTATGTAGTGATTAACTTCATTTAAAACACTGATTCTTGATCAGCTGAAACAAACACCTCACTAGGAAATTTGCAGGATTTACACACTAGTTTTGCTGGCTTTCTTCAACATGACAAAAATGTAGGTTCCTCAAAACGAAAAATGACACTAAAACAAGATATAAAAGATAAGATATTAATGACTTAATCCTTCTGTTAATACAGCTCACAACAGAGCTGGGGTCACATTTGCAGAAAGCAAGGCAGAAACAGCTGTTAGACTTAAAAGCTCTTCTATTTTAGCAAAAGACAAGTCACGTTTCTGGAGCAAATTCACTTGCTTGTGTCAAACTGCTACAGTGGATACAGGAAGCTGCCAATTATGTTTTATTTTCTAACAGATGGGCTACATCAGGCATGTTTGAGCTGTAGGTCACAGCTTAGTTTCCCTCTGCACCTAGGTAACATATTGTCCTTATATTTAAAACCTTCCTTTCAACAACTATTCAAGTAGTTGTCAATGGACAACTACAGTCAAGTCATGGACAGTAATGGCTATAAGTACTGTTTTCCTTAAGGAAATTAATTTTTTTTCCTTTATCATAGAATCATGGAATGTCCTGAGTTGGAAGGGATCCCTAAATATTATTGAGTCCAACGACTGTCCTTGCATAGAACAACCAAAGAGTCCCACCATGTGCATGCGAGCATTGTCCAAACGATTCTTGAACTCTGTCAGGCTTGGTGCTGTGACCACTGCCCTGGGGAGCCTGTTCCAGTGCCCAAACACCCTCTGGGGGAAGAACCTTTTCCTGATATCCAACCTAAACCTCCCCTGACACAATTTCACACCATTCCCTCAGGTCCTGTCACTGGTCACCAAAGAGATCAGTGCCTGCCCCTCCTCTTCCCCTCACAAGGAAGTCATAACTGTAATGAGGTCTCCCCTCAGCATCCTCTTCTCCAGGCTGAACAGACCAAGTGGCCTCAGCTGCTTCTCATAAGGCTTTTCCTCAAGACCTTTCTTCACCTTGGTTGGCCTCCTCCTGATACACTCTCTAATATTTTTATATGTTTTTTATATTGTGGTGCCCCAAACTGCACACAATATTCCAGATGAGGCCTCCCAAGGACAGAGTAGAGCAGGACAATCCCCTCCCTCGCCCAGCTGGTGATGCTTTGCCTGATGCCCTCCAGGACATGGTTGGCCCTCCTGGCTGCCAGGGCACTGCTCACTCATATTCAACTTGCCATTGACCAGGACCCCCGGGTCCCTTTCTGCAATCTATTTAGTCAAATAGACTGCAGTTTACAGTGCTTGTTCCCAATACTGATTGTTGTTTAACTACATTTCAGTAGCATTCAGTGCTCTAAACAAAGCATGATGCTCTTACACACACCATTCTCTCAGAAATACCTTTTCTCTGTTTAGGAAATGGGAACATTGTTGGCTCAGAGAACTCCTTAGATTGCTCCCAGATAATCAAGCATTCCCTCTGTAATTTCTAAATAGCCTATACTGCCCTTTTACAAAGAGTTTCTGGTAACTTGGAAACTCTGGAGTGAGCTTGATTCCTTTCCAGGATTATTGATGATAAGAACTCTTTGTTCTTTTAGGGGGGAAAAAAAAAAGAGGGGAAAGGGAATGTCAAAGCAGTGTAGGAACACAGATTTACAAGTTAAATATTTATTTTGATTTGCAGAGACTTCTGATAGGAATATCCAGATCACAGCCAGCAAACACGTTCTGAAATGTGTGGGGTACTGTTTATTCTTGACCTTTTAGTTTAAGCATCTGTCTTTCATTTATGTTCTGTTACTGACAGAAGTTCTAACAGTCCCTTTCAAGTGCTTTTTTAATGGCTTCTAGCATTTCTTGCTTATCTTAATATCTTCTATTATTTTCAGAGCCACAAGGTTTTAATTTTGCATACATTTCAGTTACTAGTACCCAAGACACTTTACCTTCAGACACTCACATCTTACATATGTCCCCGGAACCCTCATTTCCAAAAGAAACATAAGAAGGAAAATAAGCCTCATGGGTTTTGGACAGGATGAGGTCAGTTTTAAATATCAGCATAGAAATGTCCATTTAGATGCAAGAGATCAGATCCTGTATATTTAAGAGCACTTGTTTAAATCTTTAGTTTTCATGCTTTGATTTTCATTGAAGGGTGTTATGAATAAGTCATTTTTGATTGATATAGCTCAGTTTCAGAGATTACTTCTCCTTAACAGTACATAAGTCGTAAGAAGCATAAGTCTTCAGTGACTGTTTCTTTGCATATTTCTTACAAATACAAGAATTTAGAAGGAATGTCTGCATTTAATTTCATTCCATTCTATCTTTGTCTCAAAATCCCCAATGATAGTTTTCTTAATATAGCAATTTCTTTTTTATTAAACTGAACTCATAGAGTACCCTAGATGATGCTATGTATTTCAGGACACTATAAAAGACATGAAAAATTAGATAATTATATTATTTTTATAATAATTAGCGCTTGAGAGTGAAGAAGAAAGCAAATGTGATGTACATAATAAGTGAAGCACTGTAGACATTGAAATGATTCTGTATGTTTGCAAGACTTTGCTGTAAGATTTTTTTACACAGAATTCTTTAACATCTACAGGATGTTAATGTTAGGGCAATGTGTAAGATAGTAGAGATA
Organism: Chiroxiphia lanceolata; assembly: GCF_009829145.1. Taxonomy (NCBI): domain Eukaryota; kingdom Metazoa; phylum Chordata; class Aves; order Passeriformes; family Pipridae; genus Chiroxiphia; species Chiroxiphia lanceolata. Next base: position 11,571,666 of record NC_045671.1, on the reverse strand, counting down.
TTTCTATGATTTAACAAATTCAGTATAGATATTTATTCCAGTATTTTTTAAATTCTTAGTTGAATTGCTTTACTTTCAAGTAGAGATTTCATGAAGTCCATAAAGAATAAGTTGCTGTGCCTGATATTTTTATACATTCAGTTGCAGCTTGAATATTTTTGCAAACAAATTGTTCTGTTAATCTAAGTGGAGAGAAACAGAACAAGTAATCTTTAAATAGATTTTGAGAGTGGATGGGATCAATAACTCTGGAAAGTATTTGTCTTTTCCCTCTGACTACAAAGTGAGCTGTGGAAATGAATTTAGACTAGACAGTAAACTTCTAGGCTGACCAAAGTCAAGTAAATCTCTTCTTGTTCTATTTCTTTCATTGTTAACTAATTTCTTTGCTAGTTAGTGTAATTATGTTTGCCTCCAGTAGTCTTCATAATATCTAGCTGAGGAGAAATCAGTAGAATTCTTTATTCCACGTTTGAATTTTTTTTCACTATTTAATTTAACAAATAAAGCTGTGAAAAATGCTGACATGACAATGTGTGAATGACTGGACCAAGAGTGGTTCCTTCCCTTCTGAGGGAAATACCAGAAAGGAAATCTCCCCTTTAGTTTTTCCTGGTTTTGGACACTCTTTGCTGTCTGGAAGATCCACTTCAACAAACAAAATAGAGAAATACCCTTAGCCAGACATATGGAATAACCTAGTAAGGAAGCATGTTCTCCTTGTAGGCAAGCAGTGGTACCTACACCTGTGGATAAAGAGGACCTACCAGCTCTGTGTCCCGGGTGTGTTCTGCAACGAGGAGCATAATGTCAGACTTGTCACTGCTTCCGCCAGCTTTGTTACTGTATCTGAACCATCAATTTGGGGCTTCTCTATACGTTGGCAGACCCCTGTCAGTGAGCTGTACAAAATCTTCTGACTCCTGTTTTCTAAGCACCATGACTTCAGGCAGCTACACATTCAGTCTGTAGGACCACTGCGTTGCACTGTTAACATGTGTAAATTCCTTATACAGTTACTGGATAGACAGCTCTGCAATGCAGACACTGCACAACCCTCACAGGGTGCTCATCTCTTTCCACTGGCAGCACAAAAAAACAAGGAACCTATGTCAGGCTCCGAAATTCATCCTGTCAGAACATGGATTAGGCCACAACACTAAGCTTGCCAGGGATCAGAAGCTACACCTAAGTAGCAGGGATCAGAAGTCACTACTTAGATCCATAAGTGACTAAGATGTCTCTGAAACTCTTACTCATTGCTTCTGACACTCTGACACATTTTTTTCCATGTTCTCTTCACAAACATGAGGAGATTCCTTGCTACAAAGGAATGCACTTTGTTTACATTTAGAAACAGGTCCATGGTGTTCATCAAAATTAGCAGAAGGCCCTTAAAGTCTAACTACATTAGTATTTAGAAAGAAAAAATACTCCTGGAGGGACATAAGGCATTTCTTTTGCAGGGGAGTATGAAATGTCACTCACAGCAGTAGAATAGTATGGGGCTATAGGTAGGAGTGGTTCCTATGTTTTGGTGCAAAATCATAGAGATTAGGCACTACTACTCGGTCATAACCAATGAGTTATTTTAAGATATATTGTATTTCTCACAGTTTTCTGAGCATCTGTAATGAAGTCTTAAGACAGTGTTCCCTATACAGAGCGAGATGATTTGCATGCCAGGCACATTGTCCTACCTAGACATCAGATTTCTTAGTCCTTATGTTCTTGTCTTTATTGACGTGGAGGGTCACAGGTTTCATTCACTATTCACATGGTCAAATATTTGTGAATAATCCTGTGTTATCTAGTTAGCTATTTACCTAAACCAGAAACTGATCATATCCAAACTTTAACCTACTGCTTTGGTATTATGAAATGCTGGATTGTTTCAAAACATGAATATGCTCAAATAAGCAAGATTTATTTTTTTTAATTCTTTTTCAGATCATTCTAGATGGAACCGCAGGCAGCCCGTTGTCTGCTCATGACATCTCCCAGAGGTTACAACAGCTCAGCTGGGAACTCATCTTCCCATAATGTCTAGGCTGACTCATCAGCCCCTGGAGGGAGGAAATCAGATGTGTTGTACTTTATGACTTTTAAGTAAGGATTAATTTTAGGCACAGCTTAAGTTAACATATTAAGAAAGAACTTGAGATGCACTATTGGGGATTATAAACAGCCTGCTTTGCACTGGGATGTGAATGACTTCCAGTAGTCAAGAACGGTTATAATTACTTCTGATTTTAGAATGAAATATATTTAGATGCATTATTAGAGTAAGGAATTTTATAGGGAATAAATGTTTATTCATCATATTGATGGATAATATCATATAAGCATGAACTAATAATATATGTGAACTGCTTGTTACTTTTCATTTGCTATTTAAAAGATACATTTGGAAAGCTTTAAATTGGGCTTCACTGAAAACATTTATTTAAAATTGTATGGTAACATTCAGTATCCCATTTGTAAGCACATACAAGCAAAACTGGGAGTGGCAGTTGAGCATGACCAAGGCCAGTCTTCACATAAGAGGTTTTTTACAGTGTGTTTTGAAAATATCTGGAATTGTATATTGGCTGTAGAATTTTGTCTAAGGGCAAAAACCATGATCTGCCTTTTCAGCCATAAGCACCAGAAGAATTCAGCATGAAGAGCTTCAAGCCAGTTCTAGGGGGCATGTGAACTTTAAAATGTAACAGTGTATGTGCTTGCACTCATGAACACCTTTCTAGTTGCACAAAACAAGCACTTGCACTATTAACTGTGAATTTGATATACACAAATAAATTTATGCACAGTACAGCTGAGTATCTGCAAAAAAAAAATTCCCTTAAACGTGTAAGATTATATGAGATTACTTCTGCCTTAGCTGTAGCTATCCCTAAACATCATCATTCATTGATATAGATGAGTATGTTACACATCCTAATGTGTGCAATTATCCCAGCAGTGCTCAATACACGATTGCTCTGTAAAAGTGATTCCACAAACTACTGCCTTCTACCTAACCATTTACATGAGGAATTAGATAAAAACAGTTTCCCCTAATGTCATCTGTGAATTAAGATTTACAGGATGATTCATAAGCCTGTGCACAGTAAGAGACAACACTTATGCGCTGTGTTTTCATTCTGTTAAAAGATAAAGAAAATATGTCTATAATGTCTCTGCTGCAGCTCCCTGATGCCTTTTGTATTGTTTGTCATCTTCAGAGCTAAAACAATATTCTGAAGTATCTCAAGTCCTTTTAATTAAGGTAATTGTAAGGATTTCTACATCTAAAAAGCTTCATCACATTTGAAGAGTTAAATTATAATTTAGTCTTCTCATCTGAACATAATGAATGCATGAAGCTGGAACAATACTTATTTCTTCCTGAATTCTCAGTGCCCTGTCAATATTGGCATCCAGATGAAACCAAACTAGCATCTGGATTACACCAAATCCTGAATGGCCTGCCAAAGCACTTGTTTGACATTGATTTAGCATCTGGATGACAGTAAACTTAAATGGAACTTGATTTTTGCCTTCAGGAACAGGGGAGTGCTTCACAACAGACCACCTGTGTCTAATAGTGAAACTCAGTCTGCCAATAACAAAACCAGTTTTTTCCATATCTAGCTGTACATTGTGTCCTGACCACGACAATATTTGCATCACCGACCTTCATATTTCATTGCTGCAACTCATCCTCAGGAACAAAGCTCTGTGTTATAAAAACTCATGCAGTTGTAAAACACTGCAGTCCTATGTATTTAGCAACAGGTCACGGTGATAACTTTGCCCTGGAGTTCAGCTGGCTGTGCACAGAATGCAGAGTTTGATTTCAAAGTCTGTCCTGATAATCAAAGCCGCCTGTGAAACAGGATTTAAGCACGTGAATGTCATGATATCCAAGTTCTACTACAGCTGTAAAATCCTTGGCAAATGAAGGAGTGGCCCAAGGCAGGCATAATAGAACTTTTGCAGACATGGGACTTAAACTTTGTAATATGTTCCTGCAGGGTAAGGAACAAGACTTATAAATAAACACTCTTTAGATCTGCCTCTTCCCAAGATCGTTCCATATATACACAAGCATACACACAAACACACACGCTCATGTGCACACACACTCAAACACAAAGCTACATGTCCTAAAAGCTGAGAAGGAAGACATGTTTAACTATTTTTAAAAGACTGTATACTGTGCTAATAGAGAACAAATTTTTGCTGTAGACATCCTAATAATTTATTCTCTTTAGTCTCACTGCACTAAAATTCATTGTTTCTCAAAACTGAAGGTGTGCTATTATGTAATATATTAACTTGGTTTAAAAAATGTAAATTTGTCACTTTGTGACAGCTGGAGCAATTTCTATGCCTGAAAAATAAACAATTTTCTTACTGCTTTAATTTCCATGTAACTAGTAGTCTTATCTACAGCCCAATTAGAGCTTCCTACAGACAGTTCCTTCCATGCTGCAGAATCTCTAGCCTGCTTTCCTAAGGAAGCAAGATTTAATCATGTGTCAGACCCACACTGAGCACATAGTTCAGTTTCAGAAAAATTGGACACGAGCTAGAAAGCTCTAAAACAATTTAACTTCTTAATGAAAATTGGGAGTTGCTGAGTGACAGAAGTCAGAGAAAGGCATTCTTTGAGGAAAAAGTTTCAGGGTATTTTCTGTGATGCTTGTGGGGCTGAGTGGTGCATTCCTGCTTCTGAACAAGCTGCAGCATACTCTGGGAAGGAGGAGAAATAAACCATGGACGGATGGGACCTGGGATTACTGTGGCCTGAAGAGGGGTGTAGGGCTTTGACCTAAATCCATATGAAACTAGATATCATTAATTTTTTTTCTTTAGATAAATGTTATTTATTTATTTCTAACAGACCTTAGTGATTAATTTATATACATAAGGGATGCAGAGCTGGAAGATATTATGTATTCATGCGATACTAATTTTCAAAGGAAGGAAAAACTAACAATTCCTAATAATAATGATACATATGCAGATATTTGCTACTAAGATTATGAATTTGTAGCAAAATCTGCCTGGATGGAATAGCCTGAATGTCTTACTTTGTGTTCTGGAGGCATTTGTATCTCTTGATAAATCTTGTCCCTCAAGTTTATATGTCATGCTCTTTAGTGACCTCTGAACTAGTTTTGGTAAAGTGTATGAAGTCAAGAGTTTCACAATGTCTCTACTGAATGAATGAGTACAGGGAAAATCTTTAGCACATTTGATATCGTTTTCAGTGCTAGTGACAGCTGGTACAACATAGACAGGGAGGGAAAGAGCATCCTCTTTTTCCTAGCTGGGTTTTAGAGAGCTTGCCACTGGGGAACGCTGGCAGGAAAATCTAGAAAGGCTCACTCTACATCAGTTGTCTGTCTGAAAAGTGGAGATTCCTGAGCTGTCTTTTACAAACACTAAAATTATTCTTACAGGACAATGTATATGCAGCACTTTGAGCATATTCAAATTGCTTTTGAAATGTTGAAGTCAATTGTATTAGTCCAATTCAGCGATGGAGTAGTTTGTTTTGCATAAGCAAGGAGTGGGAAGAAAAGCAGAAAAGTAAATCTATGCTAATTAAAACATCTAATGAAAGTGTGGACAAGAAAACTTGCTCCTCTCATTGGTTTTGTGTAAAAAAAAAAATCTGTAATTTGAATGAATAACAATAGCTGCATTTACTTTGATTTTTTTTTGTTTTTCTGAAGCTTCTTTGTTGATTTTGTAATTTCGAATTTATGAACCAAATTACATAACTCAACTATGTAATCACTGATGAGGGTACACATGTTGCAAGCAAAATGCAAGTGCACATAGATAGAATCTGGGATCAGAAATTCAATCAGACTACACCTGCTAATGTGTTCATCTACATGCCTTGTGAGGCTCTGATGTGTCACGAGTGACATGTTCTCTAAGCTTTAGTCTGGACTTTTTCTCTGGATTATCAGAATTAACAGCTGTTGTCAGCTGGGCTCAAAATCCGAGGACAGGTTTTATGAAACATTATGGTGATGGTGTTTTCCTCCTGTATGAATGCAGCTGATAGCATTACCATTTTAAACACAAAGGCACCACTATCATTTTCAGGTACCAGTAGCACTTAGGGTCAGATAAAGAAAGTCTAGAGAATGTAAATAATTGGATCAGTTAATTCTGTACTGCTTATTAATTAAACTCTCACAAGAAGGCATTATTCATAGCCTTCAATAAGGAGTGAATATGTTCAAAAAAATGAACAGTTGTCCTAGACTGCAAGTGCACTAGAAGCAATATGTACATCCTTTTGGGTAGAAAAAGGCTCCTTTATAAAACTGCTAGTGCAGTTGTGCATTGCCAGTTTTGCAACTAGTGAAATAACTTAAGGAATTAGTGTTTATGTAGAAATTTTCCCAGTTACTTTGCAACACAGAATATTTTAAGTGTATTACATAGGGGTTTTTTAAAGTCCTCTATATAACTTGAAAAATGTAGAGTTAAGGATGCCTGGTTTTCTATGGATTTGCATCTTGAAATTTACCTCATGTATTATATAACTCCTTGCTGTCTAAAATGGGCATTACTCTGCAACATTTTTTTCTAACTGCAGGCATATGTTTCTATGAAGAATTTTTAAGTGCCCTGTGCCCAAACCAAAGTTGGTTGTGGTGGGCCAGGGATTTAAAAAGTTATTACAGTGGGAATTCAATCCTACTGCATACTTGTATCCTATAAGGATACCAGGCCAAAATGTCTGTATTTATTAATTTAATTTTGTATGAATGAATCTGTACCTTAATCCCCTGGATATATCATTCTGAAGTCACTAAAAATGGGGCTTGAAGACATGTCATATGCCACAAACTGAATATATGTCAAAATAAGCAAAGTGTCATTTGACAGACATTTGTGTCTTCCTGTATATCAGGTAAAAATTCAAATCAAGAATTGTAGTAAGGGTGAGGTTAGTGTCTAATGACTGTTTTGTAAGTAGATCCATTTACAAAGTAATATGCAAACTGTAAGTAAGGTTCCACAACGTTACTTTATTTTATATGTTACAAAAGTTTAAACCCTTTTCCATGTAGACAATGGGGTATCAGACAGTCTGACAGCTAGTCTGTCAGACACTTCCTTCTGGGAACTGTGGATGAATCACTTCATGCTCCGTGCCTCAACAGGATATCATCTACTGATTTGAATTCACATTTTAAAATACATATATCATATTTTATGCTTACAAGCTTGCTGTGGGCATTAATTCAAATGACCGTAACATGATAACTGCATGATCTCAGCATCAAATACTGTTCCATATTCAAGCTTGCCTTAGTACTTTAAGCTGATTTGTTTTTCAAAGATCAAAACAATGAAATATAAATAGATAATACATGAAGTACAGAATCCTAGAGGAGCAGCTCAATGGTCAAAGAAGTTATAAAATAGATACCATTCAGAATAGAGTAATAAATTTTCAAAACCTCCTATATCCTTTGAGCCTCCAGGATTTTGTATTACTTACGGCTTTGTACAATCCAAAAGTTAATTGTTATACTGAATGAGGCATTTTTTGGTTAGCAAAGGAATTAGTTATGTTTAATTACTCTCCTGGCAATCTGGCTTGTGATAGTTTCCTTCAAGGCTAAGCTAATCAGTAGATAGAAAATCTTCCTACCCATCAGTAAAGACTGAAGAGAGCCTTTGTATTGTTATACGAGAGCAGGGAAAGGCTGACTGGCTCTGGCTACTCTCATTTCCTATATCTCTGTATAGATAGTGATAGTGTATAGAGGAGCGCTGCACTGACAGGCAAGAGCTCCTGCTTCAATCTCTACCTGCAGCCAGAGGCTGTGACTTCCCCCGGGGAAGATCACGAACAAGGTGAGTAATACGTGCCTAAGTGAGGCCTCCCTCCGGTGCAGAAGTACTGGCTGCCTGTGACAGTCGATGCCTGGGCAGGCAGTTATTAATAATGATGCAAACACCCCCCCCCCCAGCATTTCTGGAGCGCCTGCTTACAATATTAAAAAGTAACTCAGGATCAATAATTTAATTTCTTTTTTTTTTTTTTTTTACGTGGCACTCACAGTGAGCGCTGCTCTCAGATCCTTCCCCGTGGGAGCTGCGTCTCTCACCACGCTGCCTCTTCCTGCCCTTCCTCACACACTGTGATCAAACACCAGAACAGTCATAGATAAGAGTCAGAGGTTTCAAACTAAGGATCTCGCCAGATCCTCACCAGATGTGCTATTTAGTCCTTTAAAACAAAACGCTTGTTGTGTTTTTCCAACTTTCAGAGAACTTTTCCTCAGGCAAGTTTCACAGGGAAGCAGGCCAGCCTCCCAGGCAGGCAGTCCCACTTCGGGATTTCGACAGACTGCTTGGCACCGACCTCTGAATCCACCTGCTGAAACAAGGGACACCACAGTCATTGTTTCACAAATAATGGGGGCACTGTCGCCGCCCCGCGTGTGGGAAATCGGGGGGGGAGAGGGAGGAGTGGGCACACTGTTTTTTTAATCTCAGAATTCCTGTATATTGCCCCAGCCTATCTTAAGTTTCGCTGATATCCTACTACTGGTTCGTATTCGCCTTTCTGCCGTACTGTAATACCACCATAAAAACAGAGAACCGGACCAGCAACACGAGAACGTGAGGTTTCCACGCACAAGGTCCAAGACCACGTAATTGTTTTCCTCTTTGACATCTCTTTAGCAATGTCACCGGGGGGGGCTGTCGCTGTGCCTCGCGGGCACTAGGGGCACTGGAGGCACTATCGCTATCCTCCGGGGGTACTGAAGGCACTGGGGACACTGGAGGCAATGGAAGCACTGGAAGTTCTGTCACCGTCCCCTCACGATGCCCCGCGCGCCGCCTACGTGCCTCTCGCCCCGTCCCGCGCGCCAGAGGCCCCCGTCAAGCGGGGCGGGGCCACGGCGGGGTCGGGCAGGGGAGCGGCCGCGCCCTCGGGGCGCATGCGCACCCCGCGCTCCCCCGTGGCGCGGGGGCGGGGCGCTCTCCCGTCGCGCGCTGCGCCCCGGTTGGCCGGGAAGGGCGCACGCGCCGGGGCGCGCCCCCGGCCCCGCCCCCGCGCGGGGCGGGTGCCCGGCGGCGCCGCCCGCGATTGGCGGGGGCGGTGGGTGCGCGCGCGGGGGGCGGGGCAGTGGGCGCGGCCAGGCCATGTGTGCCGGGCGCCGCCGCAGAGCGGCCGCAGCCGCCGCCGGCAGCGCCGCGCCCGCCCCGCCTGCCCGCCCCGGGGAGCGGCGCAGCGAGCCTGGGCGATGTTCGCCGCGCGGGGCTTCCCCTGCGCCCGCCTCCGCCTCGCCGGCCGGCCGGCCGCTCGCCGCTCCGCCCTACTGTGCCACGAGGCGGCGGCGGCGGCTCCCCCCGCCCCACCGGGATTACCGCTGCTCGGCGGCGCCCGCCGACGCCTGCTCGCCCTCGGTGGGCTGAGCCCCTCCGCGGCGGCGGCGGGGCGGGGGGCGGCGGGAGCCGCGCCATGCGAGCCGCGGCGGCGGGAGCGCGGCGGGCCGGGGGCGGCGGGCGGCGGGTTCCGGCCGTCGCGGGTGGCCGTAGTGGTGAAGACGACGCGGTACGAGTTCGAGCAGCAGCGGTACCGCTACGCCGGGCTCTCCGAGGAGGATCTCAAGCAGCTGGTGAGCGGCGGGGGGGATGCAGTCACGGCCTCCGCGGGCGCTGCCGCCGGGGCCGCGGCGGGGTCGGGGGGCGGGAGGGTCACCAGGGGGATGCCCGGCCCAGGGGGTCACTGGGCCTCTGTGTTCGAGTGTTCCCGGGGTTTCCCCGGGGCGGTTCGCTATTCCCTCACTCTACCTCTGCCCCTGCTGCCTCCCCGGGCCCCCGATCCCGATGGACAGAGCGGTGCGAGCCGCGCCGCTGGACCGCCCTTCATTCATCGCTCGCAAGCTGTCGAGGGATTTCTGTAGTAAGCGTGTTTGGGTTTTACCCTCGGAGGGATTCCAGCAGCCCTCAGCAAGCTGCAGGCTTTTCCTTGCAGCGTGTAATGTAAAGATTAGAGAAGTGCATACTGAGGAAAGTCCAGTGTTGCAAAAAATCTCCTCTGAGGCTTAGAGAGGACTCATTCACATTTCCTCCTTTCCTTGCTCCACATCTTTGCTTCATCCTTATGTATTTTCCTAAGAACTCCTCCCAGACAGCCAAATCTCACCTTTGTGTATGTTCTCCTTGTTGAAGTTTTTAGAAAACCCTTTTTCTTTAGTCTCTAAGAGACATTCAGTATAAAGGTCCATTCCTGAAGTTGTTCTAAGGAAAGCAGGTGTCTCTAAAAGTTCATATGTACACCCAGCAGCTTGTGTCTTCATCTCCCCCAAGCTCAGTTCTCCATTTACCCTGCGTCTATCTCCTTCCATTGTTCATCTACCACTGGTGGGCCAGAGAATGGTACCTACTGGAGTTGCTGGGGCTGCCTGCAGGCCAGGTCATGAGCTCATATTACTGTCTTTATTTCACATAAGACCATTAATTTGTGTCTGTCTTGTCTTTGGTCTCTTACATATTTTAGATCTCTGTTAATTTGGAGTGTTTGGATTAAACTTGTACATATGCTTAACTTATTATGCAGGGACAAATGGTATGGTTGCATAGCCTTGCTTCATAGAGAACTGGGATAAAAAGTACACTATCTAAAGCGAGATAGTTCTAACATCTTTCTGCATGCTTCAGTTGTTCATTCATCTCCTGTGGAATTCCTATCCAAACATTTTTACATGTTTTGTGTACCTCTCTAGTCATATTTCATATATCAACAGGTTTAATGTGGAAACATCATTCTGTGTTGATTCCCATGTGGATTCCTGTTGCTAAGATGTCTTTGTACTTCCTTTCATATGGTGGTTATGGAAAAAAAATGGCTCTCACAGCTCATCTGTAAGACTGTTTTTCTTTTCATTTAAGATTCTCTTGAGGAAGCATTTCTTGTTTAGTATAGAGGTTGTCCTCAGCGTGCAGCTAAAACCAAGAAAAACAAAAGGGTGTTTGGTTACTTTTCCTTAACCACTGCGTACAGGCAGGAATGGGACAGTGAATCAGTTAGTGAGCAGTGTCATTAGTGTGGCACATCCTTTGACTAAATGTAGTGGTAGCTGCAGTTTCTTTTCTCACAGGAATGCATGTTTTTTGTGATTGGTAACCTGTGTCACTCTGAAGATTCATTTTAGAAAAAGTAACTGTGAACTCAGTGGCTGATTGTAGTAGTTGGAGAAACACTTCAGGATTTGTTCTTTTGGAGAAACTTACATGTATAAGACAATTCTGCACATTTGGGAGAATTCTAGAATTTTGGTTGTAAGACTGGTGCTTTTTTTTTAAAACCTTTCCCCTGAAAATACCTCCTTGTGAGCAATTGCAGCAATAAATCACAGTGTCGCCAGGTAGACAAAGCCTAACTTGCCTAACTGTGTGTGTAGCAATAGTGAGTTAAGCTCTTGCTGTATGGGCAGGAATACAAAGACTTGTGCAACAACACACTGAAAAGCTCTTCTAGAATTCTGTTTTTGAAATAGAAAATAAGAGAGTGAAAGAATTATCTTTACTGCTAGTTTCTTAAATTTTTTAGCTGACCTGTAAAAATTTCTGTATTTGCATTTTGCTGTGACTCTGGTCTCAGATTGTTTTTCCTCCAGCTGAGTTAATGGCAACCTTAGTGAAAATGTTAGCTGAAGTTTAGGAGACTCTTAGCCTCTCTGTTGTGGAAAGAGACCACTTCATAGCAGAGTGATTGCTGCAAAGTGTCCTTCCCTGCAGTGCCATGTCCTTTGTGGGCAGCATGGGAATATGATGCATTTTGCTTCCTGAAGTTAGCTGCACTCTGCAATCCTTTGGATTTGCAGCTCGGTGGTGCTGAAGGGCCAAACAGAGGGTAGGGTGAGAGCTGAGGCTGGTATGAAAGCCTCACGTTGGGGTAGAGACAAAGAGTGAAAGCAAAGGAGCATAGGAGAGGTTTGGTTTACCTGGTGCTTGGAGCTGTTGGCTAACCCAGACACGGTGGTGGTGGGGATTGTGTTACATTGCAGGGGCTCAAGCTTGAGTGACCCTGGACCTGGCTTGTGGTGTGGCAGCATCACGGTGTGAGGGAGTCTAAGGAGGAAGCACAATGCTGTCATCATCTGTCACAGACCTTCAGTTGTCCAGGTGCTGACTATCTGAAGTACAGAAATTCAACTTCAAGACACTGTTCCAGGGTTAGATTTGACCAACTGCACCTTGGCTCGTTGGCCTACCAGTTGTGGGCAGAAGAAATGTTTGCAAGTTTCTAGAAGATAACTGATGTCTCTACTTGAAAGCTTCAGATTTTAGTATAGCACAAGTAATGATAATTGTGGGCTTAAAAAGTTCTACCTGATCACTGAGACAGGAGAGGAGTCCTGAATTTAGCTGTTGCAGTCAGTACATTTATGTATTAAGACTGAAGCTGCAGTCAGTGCAGAAATGGTGGTGCATTTGGGCACACGTCCTAATGAGGTGGGATTTGTTCCATATTTAAGGAGGCTGAAGATGAATCATTGACATATACAAATACATATTCAAATATGATACAGATCATAGTATGTATCATTTATATGATATATCCAGCAAAAATCACAGTATACTTCAAGAAGCAGAGTATGGGTATCAAGGCAGACTGGCTGACACTTCTGATAACCCATAAAGGCCCTGAGCACCTGTGGCTTAAATCCTTCTGTGGCCTTTCCTTTGGACCCCAAGTGAATTGTATTATACAAACACTATAAAATGTTGCAAAGTCAAAGCTGCAAGGTCACAATTCCTGAATTCTTTCTTTGTGCAAACAGAGATAGGAGAGGTGAAGAAGCAGTCCAGACAGCAGAAGAGCAAAACAGATGCTGGAGAGATGGAGAGCAAGTGCAAGCACTCTTTGGAGTGTTTAGCAGATCTGTGAAAGATTAATTCTTCCATTGCATTTCTGCATGCATGCTGTGCATGCCTGCTCCAGGCAATTGTTTTTACCTGTCTTGTGGCAGATACTATTACATGCTTACAAACAAGTCTTTTACATCTGTTTATAGGTGTACACAAACACACCTGACTATCATAATTAGTAGTCTAATTCTGAAGGATTATGTAAAATATAATTAAATGCTTTGGATGCTGTTTTACTGGGGAGGTTTTCAGAGTCTTTACTTCCGAAGGGAGATTAGAGATCTATAAAAATGAGATTTCTCTTCTAATACCAAAAAAGGAAAATGCCTCCAAATGATCCAGCACTTAAAAAAAAAAAGTGCTGCATCAGTAAATTTTGTGCATCATATCATGCAAGGAATATTATTCTTTGCCTTCATGAAATTTGAAGGGGCTACTGGATTTCTAAAACTTGCAGTTACCATCTTTAAGTTAGATGAAAATACTAATATTTTTCTGAAGTCCCTACAGACAGTTTGCTTACCAGGAGTGACAGCAGTTTGCATTTCTTTTGACCTGTTTATTTGGATTAGCATCTAAATATGACTGGTTACAAAAGTAAATGATCCAGTCAACTAATACTGAAGACTGCTATATATCCTGGCTGTTTATTTCATTCTCAGTAAATCCATGGAGAACAAGCACTGCTGTTGTCCTTATGTAAACTAAGAGAATTTAATACCCCAGTAATAGAGAAAACTAATTTCCTGAGTTCTGTTCTTTGTTTTGTTTGATAGTGCAGATGCGATGTAGCTGCTGACTTCTCATGCCTGGAAGGTATTTAGGAAAGATGAACAATTTAGCTGTCCAAACACAGTTCATATACGATTTTAATTACCTTTGAAAATGTCATATGAAAAGTTAGGTTTGTTTTGGTCTTAATTGGAAGGAAATGGTTCGGTGTGGACCACAGCTGATACTCTGTGGCTGGTTTACAGTCGTCGGAGAGCACAGACTTAGAGCTGTTTGGAACAAGTTTTGGCTCATTTGGACCACTGCAACAGATTGGTAGGGGTGCTCATCTCAGTGATGTGAAGTTCATAGGGCTTTATTGAAAACTGGTATTTCGTTAGAGAAGAGGTAGCATGTTAGCAGGATATTCCCTCCCCTGAAAGAGGCACATAAGTGATGCATAGGGCACCACCAATAACATATAGAGCTGGGGTGGTCAGGAAGGAAGAAAGGAGTGTTGCCCAGCAGGTAGGAGGGCTTCAGTTGAAGCTCCTGTGTTGTGCACTAGAAGAACCCCACAGAAGTGTGGAGGGGGTGTGTGTGTGTGTGTAGAAGAACACTGCCCTGCCATTCTCCTGAATTCCTAATTAAGATGTGTATAGCACCAGTTGTTACCAGCCTGCACATTTTCATGTCTCTTAAGAAAACTCTCTCTTGTGGGAAATGTACTGTTTTATTTATAACTTGATAGCTGATTGATTTTTGGTTTTAATTACGGAAATTAAAATATCTTTTACATTAAATGGTGAAAGTATCACTTTAGTATCACTTTTTAATTACCTTTTCTGGGTACTAGTGTTACAGGTGTGTAAATCTCACACTGCCACCTGAAGATAGGCTTTTGGAAACCGGTCAGGTATTTCATTCTTAGATTTCTGATTTAGAGGACTGCACTTCAATACAGATGCCTGTGATCCACTGCAATTATTTAGTAGGTAAATATTTTCAAAACACTGGAATTTTTACAGATGCAAGGAAGGTAGCAGAAGGAAAAAGTAATGTGCAAACTTCAAAGTTCAACTGAGTTCTAATTTTAAAATGAAATGAGATAATTTAGCAAATAATTAAAAAAAAAGTTGCTCCTCTAAAAAGCACTAAGTATTAGGACATTTATGTCTGTGTCCTCTTGTAGATCCAGATATACAGGGGTACATAAGAAGTCGTATCTTTAAATAGAAACTTACTGAATGAGGTCATAGTTTGAAGCTTTTCATTGTTTTGTCGCATTCAGACTACCCATCTCTGCTTATTTTGTAATGTGAATTATTTCAGTAGCTGTTCTTTCAGGGAGCAGTTTAAAAACTGCTAGGACTGTACTATGTACTTTACTTTACCTTGCCTTGAAAAGAGGGGGGGAAATATCAGCTCAGTTTAGTGAATTTCAAGCATATAGAATTCAAGACACAGGTTATAGTGCACCAGGATTGTATAAAGCTAAAACCACTTTTTTTTCAGAAATAAAATTTTTGAGCTAGTCCACTGGAAACTGAGATGGGTGTAGATGTTTTTCAGATTACACAACCATAGCATACATTTGTTTATCTTTACCTTTGCAATTTGATATACTTGCATCAGTGTTAAGTAACTTCAGCTTGCATCTGCTTTATCAAAAAGTTCCTTCCATGTTGTTGCTCTGTCGTAAGAAGAGTCTGGAAAATGACGGAAACAATTAAATAGGATATAGTAATTATTTTTTTCCATAGCATTTGTTTTTCCAGTACACCATTCAAGTATACTTAGTCATATATAACAAATACATATAAAATAGGGAGCATTTCAGTGTACCTAAATTAAACTTCATGGATTATATCACCAAGCATCTGATACTGTATACAGCTGAAAAAGGCTGCTTTTTGGAAGTTACTTTAATATTGGTTTTAAGTACTTCAGTAGTTGTGATTTACGATGTTATGTTGTTGTTGTGCTGAATTAATGAGAACTGAGTGATTGTATTGCCTGCATTGCACAGGGTTCTAGAAACCTGTTAGTGCAGAAAGCAGTTACTGTTCTGTTTATAGTTAACACAACAATTTGTTCTACATTAGCCTTTGAATTGCAAAAAACTCTGTATTCCTCAGATGTGGTTAAAATGACAATAATGCTTTAATGTGGTGGATGATGAAGAATTAGGAAATAGTTTGTGGCATTTTTACTTTTGTTTATGTATGGATCAAACTCTTGCCCTAAAGCAGCATTTCTATAAAGCTTCAGGAACATAATGTTGCTAGTGAAGTCAGCTACTACAGAAGTAAAGGCATATAAAATGCTACAATATGCAAAACACTTCATAATCATCAGTCTGTAGCAGATACAAAGGCATCATTTGAAAAGCTGTTGTGACGATGTTAATAAAAGTAAGTGGTCTAAGTGATTGAAGAAAAAAGTAAGGCAAGTATAAGGGAAAAAAAATTCCTACCTAAAGCAGCCTACTGAACTTCTACAGTATGAGGGGCATTGTAGCAAAACAGTAGAAACCTAACAGGTGTACAGGAACAATATTAGAACAATTCTGAGCAACTGACAGCTAGTCAGTACATCGGTCAGTAGTGCTGGTCAGGTAACACCAGCCTTCTTATCTTTCTAGTGTGGTAAGTACTGCATCAGTTAACCTAGCACACTTTTATAAAAGCAAACAGCCTGTATAATAAATAATAACCCAGACTGGGAAGTGGGGAAAACTGGGTTTAATGCCTATGGCTTGCAACTCAGCAGTAGTTTTTAATGGAAAACTTAATTCATATTTAAAGCTTTATAGAGAACTTAAACCCGAGCCTGGCTACTGCTGATTCTGAGTAGGAGTTTGTTTTAGGAGTCTGCGTGGTTTCTCTGCTACTTCAGCTAAGGCAGATACTCACTATTAAAGCCATGCTGTAAACAATGCATTGACTTTCTGGATTGGATTCTTAGCTGTTACATCAGCAGAAGCCAGTGCATTTTAAGTTCACCCAGGACCTGCAGCTGCTTACTGCCACTGGTTCTCAGGTTCACTTCAGAGTTCTTGTGCTAGTCTGAATGAGTTGGGACTGCAGGTCCTTGAAAGAGCTGGGTGTCCCAAAATGGGTCAATCCACACTAGTACCACAAACATGATCCTGCTGAAACCCTCCCTATTGTTAGCAACAGGTTGAATGTATTGGATTTGCGTGGCCGGACTTTGGTAGCAGGGGGAATACAGGAGGTGGCTTCTGTGAGAAACTGCCAGAAGCTTCCCCCATATCTGACAGAGCCAGTTCCAGATGGATCCAAGACAGTCTGGCTGCTGGCCAAGGCTGAGCCAATTGGAGGTGGTAGTAACACCTCTGTGATAACATATTTAAGAAGGAAAAAAAAAATTACTGTGTGGATTTAATTGCTTGCAGAGAAGAAAGGAGTGAGAATGTGGGAGAGGAACAGCTCTGCAGGTACCCAAGGTCAGTGAAGGAGGAGGGGGAGGAGTTGCTTCAGATGTTAGAGCTGAAGTTCCACTGCACCCTGTGGTGCAGGCTGTGGGAAGGCAGCTATGCCCCCACAGTCCATTGTGGTTCATGGCAATGCAGAGATCCACTTGCAACCTGTAGGGGAGATCCACACTGGAGCAGGTGGATGCCCAAAGGAGGTTGTGAACCCATGGGAAGCCTGTGCTGGTGCAGGCTCCTGGCAGGACCTGTGGCCCACAGAGAGAGGAGCCCACGCTGGAGTGTGTTTGCTGGCTGGACTTTTGACCCTGTGGGAGACCTGTGCTGAGCAGCCTGTTCCTGAAGGACTGCACCCTACCTAAGCTGGAGCTGTTTGTGAGGAAACCCGTTAGAGAAGTTTTTGGAGAATTGTCTGCTGTGGGAGAGGGGAAGGACTCCTCTCCCACAGCAGTGGCAGGATCAACCTGTGATGAACTGACCATAACCCCCATTCCCTGCCTCCCTGTGCCGCTGGGGGGGAGGAGGCAGAGCCTGGGAAGGAAAGAGATGTGGGGGGGAAGGTGTTTTTAAGATTTGTTTTACTTCTCATAATCCTGCTCTGAATTTAATTTTTAATAAATTTCCTCAAATCAAGTCTGTTTAGCTGATGATGGTAATCGATGAGTGACCTCTCCCTGTCTTTATCTCAACTCATGAGCCTTTTGTTATATTTTCTCTCCTCTGTCCACTTGTGGAGGAGAGTGGTAGAGCAGCACTGGTGGGCGCTTGGCATCCAGTCAGGGTTAACCACCACATTAAGCCAGAGACTTATCAAACAGTATTATTCAATGAGCCTGGAATTTTTCAATAAATATTTAAATTTATCTAACTTTTTTTTTTTAAATGTGGTGACCCTACTATCTTGGTTTTTTCTATTGCAAAACCATGTGAGATCAAATGATGCATTTAGTATTTCTAGAGCAAAAGCAATTAGGAGACCACACTTCCTCTCTTAAGAAGTTTGGGAATGGGGAAAAGTCAAACAACTGTGAAAGCAGTCTCACATCACAGAATCATAGAATGGTTTGGTTTGGAAGGGATGGTTAAAGATCTTTCAGCCCATCTTCCTAGGGGAGGTGTTCCAGCCTTCTGATCGGTGTTGTGGCCCTTCTCTGGACCAGCTCTGGCAGGTCCGTGTCCTTCCTGTGCTATGAGCCCCAGAGGTGAATGCAGTGCTCCAGATGGGTTATCCTGAGGGTGGAGCAGAGAGGCAGAATCCCCTCCCTTGCCCTGCTGGCCACCCTGCTTTGGATGCAATCTGGGCTGTGGTTGTCTTTCTGGGCTGTGAGCACACATTGCTGAGCCATGTCCAGCTGTTCATCCACCAACACCTTCAAGTCCTTCTCCACACAGCTGCTCTCAATCCATTCATCCCCTAGCTGGTATCAAGACTGGGGGCTTGCCCCAACCTGGGTGCAGCACCTTACACTTGATCTTGTTGAACTTCATGAGATTTGCACAGGCTGCCCCTCTCAAGCCTGTCCAGGTCCCTCTGGATGGCATCTCCGCCCTCCAATGTTGACCACACTGCACAGCTTGGTGGTGTCAGCAAACTTATTGTCATTAGTGCGAATAGAGCAATTGAAGCTCGCAACTGATGCTTGTCTTCTGCTATAATTAGAAGAAACTGAGGGTTGGTGTGCTGTCCTGTATTTACTGTGAAAGTGGGTGTCATATCCAAACCTGCTATCTGTTGTCTACAGCCACCAAATTCAGCTCCCCATCAGTGCCAGTTAATGCTGGAAAAAACATTAAAGTTTCAGAGTTGTGATTCCATCTTGCTATGGCTGTAGAGTCTTTTTTGTGGGGCACTTAAATGTGTCTCCAAGGTGCAGATTTCTACTGGGCAAGTTCTGCCATGGCTAACTGCTCAGTTTATATTTATCTATTTCATCTTTGGCATTTTATTATCTAAGATTCAGAAGCTGAATCATGATTTAATCACAAGTATTTGTATGCGGATTATTCTTACATTATGAAATAGGAAAGCTTAATATGTGATTGGAGCTCATAAGAAATCCAAAAGTTCAGTGTGTGCCTGACCTCTGAGGGAAAACTGCGCTTGTTTTTGGCATGACAGATGGAGATTTACACTAACTAGTAGTTAACACTAGAACATGGGAACATTACTTGCATGCAGCTATACATTGCCAGTCTTTGACTTTGGTACTTAAGGAAGTTTTGAGTCAGAGTCAAGTTTTGTCGGGAAAGTTAAAAAAAGTGTAAGGTTTTAAGCATGTGCTATATTCAAAGGTATTTGTAGCTCAGAAAGTAATGTATTTAGAAAGATATTTTTTTTCTATATGCCTATCAAAAGCTTGTTTCTTTTAAAACTGAGAACAAAACTGAGGGCACTAAGGTCTGTACTTAGGATGTATGGTTAAATCTTGAGAGACAATTTCTGAAAATACCGAACTTTTAAAAGTCCTGTACTTTGCTTAGAAACAGTTAGATTATTATACCTATAATGTTAATAGCATTTTCTTCTCTAGGTTAAAACTCAAATTTCTGTGTTTAGCTGTTGCTCTTTAAATCCATTTGGATTGTTTGGTGCTTCTTTCTGTAGAACAGAAAGGTAGGTAGATTAGAAAGCAATGATCTGTTCTTGTTTTCGTGCTTGAGTGCATGTGTGGGCAAGTTCATTGTAGAAATTTGAAAGAGAGCAATTGTTTCTAGATCTATGCTTTTTTTCTCTCTCTTTTTTTTCTCTCTCTTTTTTTTCCTCCTTTTTTTTCTCCCTTTTTTTTTTTTCTTCTTTGTTGTCAGACATTTAGTTTAACTCTTGACTGAACAACAGTCATAAAACAAGTGACTGGTACACCGAGGCAGTAACTCCACCCTGATGCAGTGGTAGTTTAAGGCTACGTGAAGGTTAGTCCAGTTTGGGTGGGGCTTTGAGCAACCTGGTCTGGTAGAAGGTGTCACTGTCTGGTGCAGGACTGCCTGGGGCAGGGTAGTTGTAACTAGATGACCAAATAATATCCCTTCCAACCCAAATAATTCTATGATTCTCTGATCTCAGTGTACTGGGGTGAGACGTAGAAAGTGCTCAATTGACTGTTTCACTCTGGACAATATTCATGTTACTGTATTGAGAGAACATACACTTTTATCCTAATGCTTAGGTTAGCACTGTCGGTAAGACTCACCTATGGCTCTTCTTTTCCCTATTCTCTAAATCAAAGGTCATAATCCGCATATTTAGACAACATGAGTATTCACAAGTTGCTTGGCTTCGTGTTGCTTCTGTATTTGTGTCTAGAAGCCATGTCCTTGTGTTGCAGCATTTTCCTGGAGGACCAGCATTACTCAAGGACAACAGACCCACAGTTTAAACTGAGTAAGGTGAGACTTGCCGGAGGTAAGAGCTAAGATTCCAGAAGGAAGACAGTCAAGCAAATGTCCTTTGCCTAAGTGACTGTTTAAGGAACCCTGTCAAAAATTATCCTTTCCTTAAAGAAGGATCAGGCCAGAATATACAAGAAGAGGTATATTTAGACATTCAGTCTAGATCCTTTCTCTTTCAGTCTTCCAAGGAAAAATATCTCCATCATAGAACATGTTCTGTTCCCCTGAATGTGTTTTCCAGTGCAAGCTCTACTGGAAGCCTGCTTTGCATTGCATTTCTGCTGTGAGGTTTAAGACAACTACTGAAGTTTTGTGTGAATGTGTTTGTGTCCAGTTTGTCTCTGTTTTTCATGCACGTTTCGCTATAACAGCTCTCATATTATTATGCATGTTTATAATGCATTTTGTTTTGCAATCTTGCAGGGTATTGAGGTCACATTAATAGGCCTAATTGTAAATCAAAGCTTCCTCCAAAGGAAGAAGAATTTGCAAGTTATCTTCATGCAGAAGCTAACACCTTTTGTGCCTTTTTGAGGAGTCAGTTGGTAAGACCCAAGCCTGTCATGGGTTTGGGGGTCTGTCTGATCAGGGGGCTCAGGAGCCAGGCTGTCCTGCAGTCTTGGATTTTCTGTACATCCCAAGTTCCTGCCAGGCTCTTCGGGGAGATGATCATGCACACAGTAACTGGACTGCCTGATCTTTGCCTTCAGCTCTTTCAAAGTAAAAAGCATATGGTGGTCTCAATTTATCTTACTCTTTATCCTCAGTGGAAAGCTCTTTTGAGAAGCAGTATTTGTCACAGTTTTAGTGTGTTATTCAGGTTGTGGATATGAGGCAGGAGCAGAGGCAGTGAGCACAGGCTGAAATTTGAAAACAAGTATGTCTGTCTGAACACTGGGAGACGCTTTTCCACTGTGAGGATGACTGAGCACTGGCACAGTTTGCCCAGTGATGTGATAGAGGCTCCATCTGTGAAGAAGATCTTCTAAAGCCATCTGGACATGGTTCTGGGAAGGCAGCTCCGGGTGGCCTTGCTTGAGCTAGGGCTGGACCAGTTGACCTCCAGAGGTCCCTTCCAGTTCAGCCACTCTGATTCTGTGGCCTCTGACCACAAGAACTGTAGGCTCTTCTCTGGTTCTTCTTAGTAGTTAAGTGAGAAGCAGCTGATGATTAGCACTTCCATTTGATATACTTGACTGTGGTTAGGCTCAGACAGGCTGTCCTTTTGTGAGTTCTTAGATGAATGAACTTGTGATTAGTTATCTGTGAACTAGAGGGATGAATCTGGAGATGAATGGACTGTTGTAATCTCTGTAGCTTTTTGCAAATTAGGTCAATTTGTTAGCTCCATAGATGTAGTTTAACCATTTAGACTCCGGGCCCTAACGTTTCATTTATCTTGTTGCTTAGTGATACTTGCTTACTTGTTCTAGAGCTAAATTCAAAGAGGAGACCTACATATTCTGTATCTGTTCTGCAGTGCTGCTGAAATTGTTCATCCAGTTGTCAAGATACTGGTAGCTTATTTGCTGAGCAGCCTCTTCTGCTTTCTGAAGCTGTTGATGAAATAATTTAACACAGCTCTGGTAAATGTAAGTTACAGAACAGACTCTCTTCCATAGCACTGGCACTACCTGTACCTTTCCTTGCTAGTGTTGCAATGAAATGTTAGCTGTAGGCTCACCACTGGTGTTGGTGGCTCAAAAATACCACAGTGATAACACAGAGATTTATTACACTGTCATTCTGAAAAAAAAGCTCTTTTCCACCAAGTTGAAAGATAGCATGCTGACAAATAAGCCAAATAAATGAGGTACATAAAATTGCAAGATGCAGTTTGTGGTTTCTGTGTTGTGTGGAACTAACAAAAGCCTGGAAAACGTGTGCTGCTGCAGCAGTCTGCTTGTCAGGTGCTTGTGCTTCATTTGCAGCAGATATTTCTAAAGGAAGCATGAATGGGGACCCTGATTTTAGTAACATAGTTGATGTTTTCTAGAGATTATTTGCTTGTGGATTTCTTCTTCCTTTGGTAGTAAAGCAAGATCAGTTTGTGCTTCAAACATACAATTGAAAGTTCTTCTAACAAATTAGACCTATAGTGCTCAGCCACAGATGTCTGTGGGAGGCAAATACCTTATTTTCTCCTTTCCACTTTCTCCTTTCCCCACCCAGTGGATCATGAGAGTCTGGCAGCAGACCCAGCAATGGGCAGTTCTGTAACTACTGTAACTCGTGTACTCAGTACTCTTTCCGTCCCCAGAGCCCACAGTGGCACCATTCGAGTTCCAATGGACCCTGGAGGAGCAAGAGGTGTATGGAGTGCACAAGCATTGTAGTTCAGGAGTAGAAACAAAGGGTTTAAGTGTGTGACGCAATTAATGGGACATAACACCCTGTACCCTGGTAAGCCAGTACCAGCAAGCTTTATGAAGATGACTTGAAATATTTGGCTGGCTATTTTCTGTTCATCCACATTATGATCATGTCTGTGTGTAATCATGTTGATGGCATCCAGGCAGCCTGGGAGTCTCTGTTGGAGGTGGTTTCCTGATCCCAGCTGTAAGACCGCCTGAAGATTCTGTTCCTGCAAGTTAATCACCAGTTGTAAACACGCTGAGGGGGACAGCAATGCAGTTCCGGAGCAGCCAGTTCCATTATTTTCTGTAATTTCTTCAGTGCTGAGTCTGTCTTTGTGCTTAGCTCGTGGTTGGATTTCTTGACAACAACGGGTGTCAGATGAATAAAGATTGCATTTTTGGGTATTGGATTGCAGTTGACTTTGGTTGTCATATCCTGCTGGTCCTGTCCCCTTCACTGGGGAGTTCTGTAGAGTGTGAGTCTGTGAAAATGGGATTAGGTGAGGCTGTCTGGCACCACTTTCTCTTGGAATGTTATAAAACTTTGAGTAAAGGCACTTGAATAAATTGCTGGAAGTGCCTGTTCAGAGCTTCTGGCGCAGATAAATTTCTCTACACAAACTCTAGAAGAAGTTCTGTTTCTGTGCTGATAAATTGGTAAGGGAAAAAGAAGCAGTGACAGTATAATTGGAGATTAATTCAGGCTAGAAGGAACCTCAGGAGCCTGCTGCTCAAAGTAGGATCACTTTCATTATGAATGTATTTATAAACACCTTTTTCTTAACATCCTTTTCATTCTCTCTCTTTCACTTGCTTAATCTCCATTCAAAGGCAAATTTGGCAGTACCAGCCCCAAATGAGCACTCTAAATAAGGTGGAAAACGAATGCAAACATATGGTGACTGAATTACTGGCACAGAAACCTGTTGCAAAACGAATCTTCAGTTAGCAGTCTCACCTGCCTGCTTATAAGAGTCTGTCTGTATAAACTGCAGAGTGCTTCCATGGTCTAAAAAGTGTGTCAACATTAAGTATTCCAATTCTCCAGCTTCCAAGAAGGATGAGGCTAGAATGCACCTGCACTGTCTGTCTTGTTATTGATATAACTTGTTTGGAAAACCTGGCATATAATCCAGGGAACAGTACCAAAGGCAGTAGGTAGATTGTCCTTAAGGTTTTTTTCATGCAGAGAAAATGTCACCTTTGTGAGCACTTGGCAGTCTTCCATCTTAGCTCAAATACAATTTAAAGGGTAATGCTCTAGGTATTTCAGACTCCCCTTTTCTTAATTATCATTCCTATTGCTTTTTCTATTGTCTGCTTTCTCTACAGCACAATGATTCTAATTTTTATGGTAATAACCTAACTGTCTGGGTGCTTTTAGGACATGATAGAACTATACCTAGTATAACTATGCATTTATGTAGAGCAAAGTGTCTGAAGTTGCATGGAAGTCAGTGTAGTATGCTTGTTTGCATATTTGTGTAGAGTCAGTGATTCTTGGCTGCTATGGCCATGGGATTCATTTAATGAACTAGTCAATATAAGCTGACTGCTGTGTATATAGAGATGTAATTAATGGAATGCTTATAAAAGCACGTGTCTGTGCTGAGATAAAATACATGCTTTTTTTATAGCTGCTATTTGCATTACTCAAGTGCACTTACTGTAGTGATTAACTTCTGCAAAAACAATTTGTGTCTTACAGCTTGCCTTGAAAGGATCTAACTATGCTGGTCTGCTGGAGCGGCATCGCATCCATACAAAAAACGTGGAGCATGTTGTAGACAGTTTAAGGTAAGAATGTATGGATGCTGAGCATTTCAGACACAGTGAAATACCCGTAGATAGTGTAAAATAACAAAGGGAAGCTTTGTGTTACAAGCTCTAAGAAAATAGAAGTACTCAAAAGAGTGCAGATGAGCAGTTGTTCCTGAAAAAATCATAATGTGAACTAGCTCAGTTCAGTTAACTAACACGCTCTGTTACCATCTTGAAAACAAATGAGCAAGGTGTAAAGGGTTTGTGTGTCAAGTGTTTATAGTCTAAATATGGCTGTAATTACTCCTTAGTTACTACTACTACTCCTTAGTTAGTGTCAGCTTTTCAGAAGGATGTGACAATGAGCAATGTAGGACAGAATTCAGGCTTTTTTTGAACTTTATAGGAACGAGAGGATCGAAGTTCGCCTTGTTAAACGTCGAGAATATAATGAAGAGACAGTTCGGTGGGCAGATGCTGTTATATCTGCAGGAGGTATGACTTTATAGAAGGGAAGCGTTTGTTTCAGTATGTTTTCGTGGATATGTTTTTCAAAAATACTTTGCAACATGTGAAACAACTTGAGGTATGCACATTTTGAAAGCAAATTGCTAATTCAATTGTCAGAAAATATTACCAAATGCAGTGGTTGTGTCCATCTTGTCTACCTCTGGTATCTAAAACTGTAGCACCAGGAAG
Organism: Chiroxiphia lanceolata; assembly: GCF_009829145.1. Taxonomy (NCBI): domain Eukaryota; kingdom Metazoa; phylum Chordata; class Aves; order Passeriformes; family Pipridae; genus Chiroxiphia; species Chiroxiphia lanceolata. The sequence goes on along the minus strand of NC_045671.1, from coordinate 11,546,382 downwards.
TGAATCCCAGTGTATGGCCACTTTGAAAAAGTTTAATTGTCCTGTGTTAAACAGTATAAACTGTGAAATTTACTATAGTTTTCAAATAAATAGGATAAATTCCTTGCTGTCAGGTGATTATATGTAGCCCTAAACCCAGCTCTTTTTTTGGGGGATGTGAGATGTAGACTGACATACTACCACTTGGTCCCCTTGTTCAAACTGTCTTTCTTGATTTCACACTTAATTCCAGTGACTGGCATATCAGGTTGGCTGATACAGGCAAAAGTATGCAAATGCTGAGCAGCTCGTGCCACTGATTAGTGGTTTTTAGATGAACGAACAGAACAACTATCCTGATTGTGTATTTTTAATATTGGATTGCATCAGTTCATTCAGTGTTGTTCTTTGGGGATTTGCTGCAGTGTGTTGCTGGGCTCTAACATAATGTTCAATCATCTGTGGAAATTAGACTTGACTGTGGCTTTCTCTCTTCTTAGTAGTCCACTTTGCCCTTAGCTACTGATCACCATGCAGAGTGGGGAGAAAGGGATATCTGTACACTCGTGAAGCATCCTAATACACTCTTGTAGACTTCAAAGAACTGCTCTAGGCTGGAGACTAAAGTGCCAGTTTAGGGCAAAATTTGTCATAGTTGAGGCAAGCAGCTGGGAAGTGATACCTCATCTAAGGTTTTCAGAGCTTATATCTGGCTGCAAAGACTGATTGAGGTTATAGTTGTCCTGCTGTTTAACAGCCAGGAAAAAATACTAATATCTGGAGAAACCAGTACATTTAAGGATTTCTACTTTCAATATTTCTACTTACCTAAGACTTCTTTTCCAAGTGTGCCTATTTGGGGCCAGATAAGGTCTTTAAATTGTGCCTTCTAGGAGGACAACTGGAATGAAACTAAAGTAATGGGTTTTATTTGATTTGCAGTAAAATTTTGGTTTTGTTTCCTGTCTCCTGTGGCTTTGTTTAGCAATACTTTCTAAATTTACTTTCGTTAAAGAATTTCTCTTACCTGCTGATAAACATAGAGAAATTTCAATAAATCCTTTAAAGCTTGCTTCTGTCAAATTCAGTTGCCTGGGCATGTATAGCTGTCAGATAACTTGTGCTTTTTCCAGTCACATTTGCCATCTTGAACTCAGTTGTCACTGCTCTGCTTTGAAAGATGTCAGTAGTTTTGCAGTCCCATTTTATTTTTGTCCCGCTTACGTAATTGGTTGTTGATATAAAAGCACAGAGTGGTAATGCTGAAGTACCTATGGGGACTGTTTTGTTTGGGTACTAGAATGTGAAGTGATACTAACTTTTGGTTTGCTTTTTCTGTAGGTGATGGTACAATGTTGTTGGCAGCCAGTAAGGTTTTTGATAAATTTAAACCAGTCATTGGAGTAAATACTGATCCTGAAAGGTAAAAACATATCTGGGAAAAAGTGCTTTATTTAATATCAGGCACAGTGTGCATTTGAGGCATGCCTGTAGTATTTGGCAGTGTAAATGTCTGTTTTAGTGGGCTCTAGATTTCAGGCTAACATGTTATTTTTTTAGAAAAGTTTCCATAATGAGTTACCCTGTCTCATCTGAGAAGACATTAAGCAGTATTGGATAAGCATGACTGTGTTAAGCTGAACTGTTTTCATGTACCAGTGTAACAGCACTTGCAGCTGGTTTACTTGTATTACTAACCAGAAGTTTGAGTCCAGGGATGGCAGTATAGAACCCAGACAGCAAGAGGGACTTCATAAAAGCAGCTAAGTGTGGTGCCTGAACAGAAACTTCATCTCTTTGTGAAGCAGGTGGATCTGGTAGAGCCTCAGATGAAGAAGTTTGCTGTGGTTTCTTCATGTAAACCATGTCATACCTCAGAGGACACAGTCTCCTCAGCCAATTATTGGCACTTAGTTGTCCTATTATAAACTCCACACAAGTTGCATCCACCTGCCCAAATCAGTCTTACAGTTAGGTGGATGCAGTGTGTTAATAATGCCTGGTTGGTATAAGCTTCAAATGAATGGCAAATAAAACTCAGAATTCTCCAAGGCTCTGTCTGCTGGGAAGTCCAGATTTAGATTTCTACTTTTGATATTAACAGTTAATTTATTCTGCATTATCAAGTCTGAACAGCGGGGTTCAAATAATAAGTGCCTTCAAGTTATCAAATATCACTCATGAAAGGGGAGCAGTGGTTAGTCTTCTGGGTTTGACATGAGATTCTTTTGATCTTAGGCATTTTGCTTACCTGTTTTGTATCAACTAAGTTGTGTAAAGGGAGGAAATTTACTTTCTCACTTGCCAGGTTTATTAAGCTTGAATTTCTTGCCCAGAGTGATGACAGGAACTATACATGTATTTATGTATTCCTGCAGGATTACTAGATGAACAGACAGTTTTTAGGGGAAATGTGGGAGAAATAACCTTATTTTTAAAAGGTACCAAATCTTAACAGATATACTGTCATTTTCATTGTCACTTTTTGTTACTAGATCTGAGGGTCACTTGTGCTTGCCTGTGAGATACACACGTTCATTTCCCGAAGCACTACAGAAGCTTTATCGTGGTGAGTTCAGGTAGGATTCACTGATCTTTGGTTTTCAAAAGCATAGTGGGATTGGAATAAAATACTTAATAAATGATATGCAATGCCTAAGGAGTAGGTGAAGCTTAGTAAAATCTTAATGCCTCAAATTGTGAATTTGGTGTACATGTTTATTTACCGTGCTGAAAATGAGTTTGTGGTCAAGAGTGAGACTGGAATACAAAGGATAAAATTGACTGCCAGCTCCAGCAAAAAGTCTTCTGTTATGACCTGTGGTAATTGATTTTCTTTTCTGACATAGCAAATTCATAAATGAGGAACTGCATGCCTGTAAAGGGTACATTAGTTTACATATTTTAAGACTGAAAAGCATATCTAGTACAGTGATGGCCATTAGAAGCTAATGAAACATATGCACTTAGGAAATGGTCAGTGTGTTGCATCTGGAGTTTTGGTGACTGAGTTAGAGTGGCTAAACTTTTGTTAACAGATGAGTGTAAGCCAAAGCTTTTCTTCATGCTGAAGAGAGCTTGATGTTTTCAATACTAGATATTCTTTAAGTAGAAGAATCTCACTGGAATTAGGAAGAAACAAGCTGGATTTTAAAGGACAGACTAGGGAAGAGGTTTTTAATAATTATTTTAAGAGAGACATTGTTCCTGTGGGGTGGTAACTTTCCGGAATACTTTTTAGGATGACAAACCATCAAACAGAAATCAGTCACCTGAAAATATATATTGAGTTTTGTTTATACTTGTATCATATTAAATTTGTAGCTTGAAGTGTAACTATATTTTTTTTTTCATTGAAAAGTCTGAAATGAGGTGAATGCAGTCACCAGGACTGACAAATAACTGAAGAGGTTTCAATAGGTATTGCTAAATGAAAAGATACTTTCAAATAGCATATTCTGAGACTTAGAATACAGAAGCTTTTTACTCTCCGTTATTCTAAGTCGCTTAAGTAAAACTCGTGCTCATGCAGATTAGCCCCCCGATAATCTAGGCAATTTTGATGTTTTGTTGGAAGCAAAGTTATATTTTTATTGCCAACACTCCTGTTTTTGCCCATTATGGAGCTGAAGCCACACCAACGTGAAAGAGAAGGGACCTCCCTAGTTCTTTTTCTGAAATAATATGAACTGTTATTCCTAAGAAAGAACCCAAGCAGGGGTTTCATTTGACAGTTCTCAGATTTATTTGGCCCCAAGGAAAGTCTAAAATAGGTGGGTAACTGAATCAGCTTGTCTGGAAGGACTTTTGGTGGCTTACAGCTGTATATGGATGGTGAGGTGCCAGAGATTGGAAAAGGGCAATTGTCTTTTCTTTTTACCCTTGAGGTGTCAGTCAGTGTAACAATCCATGTAAGCACTGACCTTGTAGTCCCATAAAAAAAACAACATTATTGATTTATAAAGGACAAGCCATATCAGATCACCCACGTTTCTTTTCTTGATGGTCAGTGGTGTAATAGGTTCTCAGAATAGGGATATAATAGGAATACAGTCCCATTTTCTAATTTTGTAGGGGATGTGACGTGTTCTAGTGTGAGCATTTTAAGGAGGCCAGTATAGTGATACTTACTGCAAGCTATCTGCCTGACTACCTAAAACCATGCTTGGAATTTAAGGGCAGATAGGATGTGTTGAGTGAAGCTTTACAAAGATGACAGTGAGGAAAAACTACTTGTGTAGTCATATAAAGCATAAGTCTTCCTTGTTGTAATTTCAGGAAAAGCTGGTGACTGTCCCCTGGATATCAAAAGTATGAATGGGGGAATGGGGAAAAGATGTGCTCATAACAATTCCTCTTGATTTGCTTTCTTAATCAAAACTATTACTATTTTGTTTTATGAAATCTCTAAACTGTAAGAGGAAAAAGGAATTGATATCTCTAAGGAAAAATAAAAAGATCTGAATGTTGTATCATGACTTTTATACTCTTCTCTTGCTTCAACTATATTCCTCTGAAGCATCCTAAATTCCTAGGCTAGGGGAGATTGTTAAAATAGCTTGTGGCCCTTATGTATAAAGGGGTGGATAGAGCTGCTTTTCTGGACATCTACAAACAAAATACGTTAAAAATATGGCACATATTACTCTATACTTGAGAGCTATTTTATTCTCAAAATCCATGTGTCAGTCATTCAATCACAGGTTAGAATCACATGCCTAAAAAGAAGATTTGTCATGTGTATGATTTTTTTAGACTACTTTTGATCAATGTCCTCTTTACATATGCAAAAAACATTAGGCAGCAACTCGGGAAGTGTAAAATGTTTACAGTTTAGAATGATTAACTTTCTAAATTTAGGAGTCGTGGTGGAAGCTATAAAACTTGAAATGTGACTTTGAATAATTCTAATTCTGTAATGAATATTTCAGCTATTGATACCAACTTCTTTCTCCTGTCGTAGGTGGCAGTGGCGGCAAAGAATCCGATTGTATCTCGAAGGAACTGGTATTAACCCAACCCCTGTAGATTTACATGAACAGCAGCTGAGCCAAGAGCAACACAGCAGGGCTCACATAAATGAAAGATTCCAGGATCAAGGTAGGTTAAAATCGTACAAGAATATAATCACTTTGCTATGATAACTTGATAATACAGATTTGTAAGAGTTCAAGTATTTGAAATCTAGGTGCTGCATTTGAAAGACAGCTCTGATTAGCTGAAGACCCAGATTAATGTTTTTTAGAAGGGAGTATTTTTTTTGTATATTCTGGACTGTACAATTAGAACCAGTTTTCAGTACCCACAGTTAATTTATCTAATGTCAAAATACCTGATCTTTTTTAAAATGCTGTCTCTTAGAAGAATTACTATAACCACTTAAGTGTGTGTGTGTTTGTACACATGTACTCTTAACTTATTACTTCACAATTGAAAAAGCTGGTCTCCGTCTACCAGCAAGCAAATGAGAAGTTAGAAGTGAGATTTTTTTCCTGGGTAATTCCTTAGTTGTCAAACACCTTCAACTGTTTTTTTCATGATGGTTTGTAGATGCATAATTGTCTGATTAACCTGTGTCCAGTACTGCATTTGCTCACTTAGAAGTCCTTGTCAACACAAAAATTTGTTAATCCCCCTTAATTAACTTATGATATGAAGTCTAATTCTTTGAACTTTATCAGAAATAGCTGTTAAGTCACTGTAACTTCTTGGCTGGAAGAGTAACTGACAGAAGAGAAGAATTCATTCTGTCTGGTTGCCCATGAATTTTCAGGGAAAGCAATGTCTGAACCTAAAAGTCATTGCCTCACTGACCTTGGTTCAAATATTTGTTGTATCCAGTAAAGGACAGTGACTGGCTACAGCCTAAATCAATGAAAAATTGAGTCCTTGAAGACAATGGAGCATTAGGTCTACAATATAAACCCAGGCAGCAGAGTCTGTCCTCCAATGAGATGTGAATTTTTTCTAAAAATTTGGATTGTAAACCTGTGATTCAAAACTGCTGTATTCAATATCTGCAGGATCTGACATTTGTGGTCCACATCTTTTACCAGTGAGAGCACTCAATGAAGTCTTCATTGGGGAATCTCTTTCATCCAGGTATGTTTAATTGTTTGTTGTTCCAGCAAGGCACAATTGACTTAATTTCTTTTTATGACATTGCACTGGACAATCAGTGATGGGATTTTACTGTCAAATTTCAGTTCTAGTCTATAGATATTTAACACTGATTGTATTATTGCAGATTACGAAGTGTATTTTCAGAGATGTAAATGCAGTGATGCATTCTTTAATTTTTCCTGGCTCTTTTCTTTCCCCCTTATTGAAGATTTAAATACCCATTCTTAAACTGCCTCCTCTCCCACATCTCTTGTAAAATATCTTTTGGTAAGCTTTTAGCATGACTAAGCAGAAATAGCTTTTAGCATGACCAAGTACTCTTTTTCCTGCCTTTCTGTCCTTATAAGCAAAGCTATCAGCCTGCCTTTGGCAGAAGCTTTGTTATTGGGGGAAAACCACTTATTTCCTTGTGTTAAGAAACAAGTTTGTATCAGTTCGTGGTGCTGCCTTATCCAGGATAAATTTCGCTGTCCTTTCTGTGCTGAAGATCAATGCATTTTTGGCAGCCAAACAACAAGAAGGATATGGGTAACATGAGTGGGGGATTGTGATAAAATAGATAAAACATTATCCTTGGTCAGGATTTGGCCAAACTTTTACTTGTATTTTATTCCCTTTTCCATTTGTTGTTTATCTTAAAAAAACCCCCAAACAACAGAAAAACTGCTTTAGAGTGTAACAACTTCTTGTGTTGGTAAAGTGCCTGGGACACTGATTGCTGCTGGAAACAGTATAAGTGTTCCAGGAGTTCTTTATCTTTCATCCAGACTGCAGTCTCAGTCTGGCAGAAGGAATTAGTCTCAAAGAGATACAAATCTTGCTTTCTACTAAATCAAACCTAATTTTTTCAAGATTCTGAAAAGTTTCTTTAACAGACAGTGATAGAGGAACAAAAAGCTGTTTTCCAACACTTGGAGTGTCACAAGTACATTGTGGTCTTTGGTTCCAGTGTTTTTGAGAACCACTGGGGAACACAATGCCTGTAGGAACTAATCTCTAGAAATACTGTGTTATAAGGACCTTACACTTGACGACTTAAATAATGATGTCACAGAGATGAGTCTTCTGTAAGGTTCAAATACACAGGTTTGCTGTTTATTAGGACAAAATGACTGGCAGCTTCTTCTAAGGTCTTATTCTGCATGTCCGTGAAGAAAACAAGGAAATAGAAAAAAAAACAAACCAGAAAACCTTTCATACCCACCTTGCAAAAATTATCTTAAACTGAATCAAACTGTACACCCGTGTTGAAAATTTACTTCCAGTTCTTTCATCTCCCCATCTTCTCAAGAGTGATTACACAAAATACCCTTAGTTACTAAGAGAATAAACTGTTTGACATCAAACAGTCAAGAGTTGTATTCCTAATGGATCCACACTGAAATATTCTTCACCTAAAATAGCTCAGTAAGGTCTGTTTACTAAGAAAGGTGAAACTCAGTCGTGCACGACACAGTAAATGTGGTGTTTTTGTAAGAGGGTCCTACTAATCTGAAGACTGTATCATACCATTTGCATTAGGGACTGTGAACATCAGCAACTTTAGTTCATAAATAAACTCTTGAATGTTCTGAAGCTTACAGAGAGAAACCCTCTGGCCCCTCTAGACCCAACACGAGCAATCCCCTGATACATGAACAGTAACATGCAGGAGATGATTGTACCCCAAGACATAGTACATTTCTGTTTTAGGAAGAATTTGCCCTGGAGAGAAATATAAGCCTATTGATGGTTTTAAGCTGTTCCTGAAAGAATGGATTTCTAATTATTGAAGTGATCAAGAATTCAGCTTCAAACCATGCTATTACTTATATTGTAGTGCCTTCCATCTTAGTGTTCCCTGACATAATTTAATGAGACCTAATGGTAGCATAAACACAGTTTTTCAGTAGTGCAACAATTATGCAAGGAAGGTAATTATTTACAGTTTTATTTGTAAGTCCAACAAATCCTGCTCCTATATACAAAGTGATTCCTAGATGAACCAAAACCATGAGGTGGTTTTATGCATAAATTAAGAAGTGAATCAGTGAATCAGAAGTAGCTGTCAAACTGGAAACACTGTGCAAAGCCTGTGAAATTGTCATCCAGATTTGAAACTAGCCCCTCTAAACTGTTATGTGCCTGATAAGGCTGTGTGTTCTGTCTTATTCAGGGAGAACTTTAAGTCCTGCAAACCCAGTTTTAAATTCTCGCTTCATAGGGCCTCCTATTATGAAATATCAGTTGATGATGGTCCTTGGGAAAAACAGAAGAGTTCAGGGCTTAATGTGTGTACTGGAACAGGATCAAAAGCATGGTAAGTACATGTTGCTGCTTTGATATAAAATATCATTTCAGATAAGCTAGATGGACCTATTTTGCTTACGCATTTTGTCTGTGCTGGGACTCTATTGGGCTGTGGGTAAGTCAGTGAATATCAAATATTCTCACTGTCAACATGGTTCAAATCTGTGTCTGCATATCAGTACAGTAGAGCTCACATTACTTGTAGGTATGGAGAGAAGCACTGAAAGGGTGAGGAGCTGCAGCACTGACACAGAAGTTTACTGTAGGTGTAATTTTGGTGAAAGATGTTGAATGCCACATGTGAAGATGAATGGTTGGGAGTGGTGAGGGAAGGAGATTCTGTTCTGACTTGCAGAGCATACTGGGATGATCTGTGAACTACTCTTGTTGACTAAAATGGAAATGGTTAGATGATGTAGCTTAGTAAACTTATAAAAATCTAAGCTCTAAGAAGAATGGGAAAACATGTAGTTGGAAGCAGTGTTAAGTTGTCTCTGGCACATCTATTGTCCATTATCCTTTCAAGTCTCGTTTCTTTCATATTTAATTGACAGGCCACAATCTCTTTGCCAAAGTACTCTCCTTAAACAAAGATGACAATATCTACACAGAACTGTGCTAGCTTAATCAAAGGGGTAAATTATTTTAACTTCAGCTTAAACAAGCTGCAGTACTGCATGTAAGTCTAATCAACTTAGTTTTGAGATGGGAGAGACATGTACAGTGAAAGCCTTGAAATCTATTTGTGTTCATAGTTTAAAGTTGTACAATAGGCCCTGGATTTATGTGGCAGGCTAAGATGAACTACAACAGAAGCTTTTAATGAAATTCAAAAATGAATATTCATGCTGTAACCATGGTTACTGGGTTTTACTCTTCATTGTAATTCAGAATTTTGTATTCAGTCAGCATAACTTAGTCCTGGAGCCTGCCAAGAATGAAATTGGCAGACTGCTAAGGAAACTTTCCTAGTGTTCAGTACCTTGGGAAAGTACAGTCTTAATTCAATGCTGTTCTTAAGCATTTAATTTGCTTATACACTCTGTACTGAGCAATCCCAGAACCAGGGACCAAACTCTAGGATTGCTCCTCTCCATTGCTGTGTTGCTGGACTTCTGTAAACTGCGGCCAAGCCTCAGTGGAGTTATCTTCCTTAGCCTGTGGTTTGGGGGCTCTCCTGGAATTTCAGGCCACCTTGGACTGAGAGACATTTAAATGTCCAGGTGCTGTCTTTAGCAGCCAAAACTTGTGTAAAAGGACATCTAGTTGAGAGAGAGAAAAATTTCAAACTGTGCATCTCAGTTTCTTGCCAGCATCTGATCAGGCTTGCAGGTAGGCAGTACTTGTAAGAGAAGGAGCCTTGGACAGCCACGCTCAGCAGCTCTGCAGTCTGATAGGCTTTATCCTGACTTTTTCATCCAAATGTGTCAAATGCAGAAGTGCCTGATCTGACTGTCCCTCTTCTATATGCACCAGTTCCTGTGAGATTCAAGCCCACACTTTAGGGTACAAACAAAGAGGCATAATATTTGTGAAGAAATGTTCGGTTCATAAATGAAAACTAACAGAGAGGATTAATTTGCAAGAGTTGGATATATGGGATAAGGACACAGTGAATCTGTAGAACTGTCATGCTTCAGTTTTTTTAATGCAGACTTAAATCAGCAGTTACTGGGATAAGGCAGGAGGATTACTGGTAAAGAGACTACACCCCATGTATCATGCTCTTTCCTGAAGACTTCAGGTAGTGGATTTTTAAGGTCTGCAAAGCCACATTAACTCTTGCCAAACCAAGAGTTAATTTAAGACTTTTTTTTGGAAGAAACTGATATCACACTTAATCTCATTGTTTGTTTGTTTTTCCCAAATGTTGAACATAGTTCTTTGTCTGTATGCAAAATTTTTGGGGTTTTTTTGCTTTGTTTTTCTCCTAAGTTGTACTGCTTAGCAAACAAGACTTCTACTTCTCTGTCTAGGTCCTATAATATTAACAAGGTTGCACATCAAGCTGTTGAAGAGATCCTTAAGATCGGTGAGTGAATAGTGTGGCATTATTAGCCAAGTTTATATAAACATACTCTTACCTAATTGGGGCTCTTGCTCTTGACTCAACAGCGAAAAAGCGTGGAAGTTTGGATATGCCATTGAACACGGACTTAGTGCAAAAAGGTCAGTGAAAAAGGCAAGATTTCTTTAAAGTGTCTTAACTTTCACCAGTTCATTTTGTTTGTATTCTTAATACTGAGCACTGCTTTCAGTATTCTAGTGCTCCTTCAATAAGAATATTCTTTTTTGCAAACATTATTTAGGCACATTTGGCAAAAAATGTCTTACTTGATATGAAAACACTTATTTAGGTTTCTGTATATATAGAGATCTTCAGGAGAATTTCAGTTCTCCTAAGATTTGAAACACTTTATTTAATACACATATTGAAACACAACATTTAATTACCTGAAGAGGGCTGTTAAGTGTTCATCATGCAGCAGAACTGAAAGGAATATTCTGTAAAAGTAGGGGGTTTTCTGCCCGTGAAGACTATTAAACATCTCTCAAGACTCAATATTCCCTTTTGGTAGAGAAGCCACTCTTTCCTGGAGGAATGGGTGTTTCTGAGAGTAACTAATTTTCCCTGGAAAACCTAATGGCTGATTTCTCTGTTTACAGTAACAAATGATTTCAATGAGTCTCTGCTCTACAGTCCAGAGGAACCAAAGATGTTTTTCAGTGTTCGAGAACCTATTGTAAACAGGGTTTTTTCAAGTAGCCGTCAGCGTGGCTTCTCTTCAAAGTAAGTGTTGGCTGCAGCATTGAAGAGTTTTTTCATTCTGTGTATGTCAAAAAGTATGAGTAATCCAGGACTTTCCCTTGAAGTGTTTCAACATCGAGTTTGTATTTTGAGTGGTTTGAGCATTGTTCTCATAACAGCAGGAGGAAAATGTTTCCTAGTTGTGTTATGCCTATTTAATGTTTGATCCATGCACAGTCTTACAGAATAAAAGGACTTTGCTGTGCTCAGTTTTGAGTGTGTGCCATTTCCCTCACTATGAGACACAACTGACAAACTGTCACACACTGACAAACAGGAGCGAATTCAGGAAAGGGCCACTGAGAGAATGAGGAGGCCAGAACACACCGTGTGTGTGTAAAGGAGAGACTCAAAGGGTGCTTTTGTGTGGCCTGGAGGAGGCAAGACTGAGCCAGGAGGAGCCAGTTGCTGTCTTCAGCTGCCAGAGGACAGTTACAGAGAAGACCGAGTTAAACTCTTTTCAGAGCAGAACGTGAGGCAACAGTCATGATTTTATAGGATGTAAGATTCTGATAAAAAAAGAAGAAAAAATTTTCACAGAGCGAATAGTCAGGTGAAAGAACAGGTCGTCCAGAAGTTGTGCTATCACTGTCCCTGGAGAAACTCAAAACTTGACTGGGCAAGGCCCTAAGCAACCTAACCTGTCTTTGAAGTAAAGCCTGCTTTGAGTAGAAGGTTGCTCTTCCAAACTGAATTATTTGGTAATTAATCATTTTAACTTAGGGCACTTGTGCCAGTGGAGGTTTAGATTGAATATAAGGAAAAATTTCTTCACAGAAAGGGCTGTCAAGCACTGGAAATTAGTACAGTGAAGTAGCTGCCCAGTGAAGTAGTGGAATCATCTTCCCTGGAAGGGGACCATCATCCCTGGAATTATTTCAAAAACACTTAGGGCCATATTTTTAGTAGTGGGCTTGGTAGTGTTAGTTTAATGCTTGGACTCAATAATTTTGCATGTCTTTGCCAATCTAAATGATTCTATGATTTTTGTGGAGCTTGCCACAATTAAATACAAAAATGTACAACTGTTAGTTATATGTTCAGAATAACTGAACATATAAACAATAACATAAACAATTGAAAGCAATACAGTATTTCAGTATTAATTAAATATTAATTCAATCTTTTATATCAAAACAAATGTCTAAAGGAACTCTGACCCGACAGGGACCCAAATTCTTCTCTTTTTGAGCCAGTGTTACAACAACATTGTATGACCAAGTCATAAAGGTATTCATATTTCTGGAAGATGTGTCTTCCTGAAAATCTAAGTCACTGCATAATTGTTGATTAAACTTCAGATATCAGAACACTGTACAGACCAAGAACTCATTACTAAATAGTGTTCCTGTTTTCTGTATGAAGGGATAAATTTCAATGGTTAATTTTCCTTTAAAGGTAAGCGATGACAAAGGTGGTTAGTAGCTTTATTCTATCTTGTCTGGTTCTAAGAGAGAGGCCTTAAATTTTATAAGCTTAGATTTAAATTTCTTAGCTTTAAGGTAGTGTAGTCAGACTAATATTGACAGCAATATGCTGCAATACCTATTCATGAAGTTGTCTGACAAGCATTCTGACCTTCATCTTTTGTGTTTGAAATTACTTTCCCTTTTCTCTGAATGATTCATGTAACAAAATAGACTATATTAATTGACTATCAAGCATTGCTAGTTGAAACTGTATGTTTCACTTGACATGAAGACAATGCGTTAGAATCATAAATTAATTGAAAACTTTTCTGTGAAGATTAAAGTATATCATGATTAAATGAGATCATCAGTAGCTTTCTTTTAAAAAAATACGCTTAAACTGCAGCTTTCAACACCAAATATTAAGTTATAGGCTGTTCTCAGACTCTGGGAGCAATTATTTGAACAAGTCTTTCAGTTCTCCCTGGACTCTTTGCTACATCCACACAAAGCAGAGATAACTGGGGGTGGTTCTAGTGCTTGGTACTGTGCTAAATGGTTCTCTAAGTATGTGATTAAGCATTTACTGGCCCACGCAAAAGAAGGGCCAAAACCCAGTCTTATTGTTGAGTGCTTCTGTGAAATACTTAAGTGTTTGAGCTGTTTTGTGAAAACTGAGTTGTTGGGTTTTTGCAGAGTCTGTGTCCGTTCCCGCTGTTGGGATGCCTGTATGGTTGTGGATGGAGGAACATCTTTTGAGTTTAATGATGGGGCGATAGCGTCGATACTGATTGACACAGAGGATGCACTGTGCACTGTTCTGCTGGAAGAATGAAGGACCCTCGTGTCTTCTGCTGAAACATTTATGGATCCATAGAGGGAAACCATGGGGATATCACAATGCTGCATTATACTGGATGTTGGCTTTTTCAGATGCAAGAGCATTTAGAGGAAGCTTGAAATGCTTTTCATTCCTTTGGGTTGGGGAAACATTAGCCTGATATTTAAGCTGTTTTTGCATCTGGTGTAAAAGAAATGTATCTGAAGTGTTACCTCTAACTTCAGTGAAAATTGACATTTTAACCTGTAAGGCAAACATGAAAGAACAGCCTTTTAAACACAGGTAGTTGGGTTCAAGTATTAAGTCAGTAGCATTAAATATTCAGATGTACAGTTTTTTAGTAACAGTCTGGGACTGAAACTAAGTACCTTCATACATACACTTTTGTAGAAAAGTTGACTGTCGATCTAGCAATTTGATGCAAGGATATATAGGTTTTGGTAAACCATGATGTTGATGTAATAGAAATGGAAACACAAACCTTTTGTATGCTTTTCAAAAATTGTACAACTTTGTAGTTTCATACAATTTGTGGCAATTTTTTTTTTTTGTTCTTCCAGTATTTTTTCTACTTTGTAGGCTTACATCAAAAGTAAAAGTCTGGTTTAGTACATCTTGAATGAGGTAGCTTTTACTTTTTCTGTCTGGCTAGGGAGGGACTTGAAACCCAGAGGTTTTCTTAAGCCCTTCAACGGGAATTTACGTAGAAATCATGTTGAAGTAAGATAGATTCCTTCACTGAGTGGATTAACTGGCAAACAGGTGTTCAGTCACACTAGTGCATGTAGGTGGCTATCATTAAGAAAGATATTTGGCCTTATTAAGTTAAATAGTTTGAAATATTAGGTTATGAATTTCTTATAATTGAAGAAGAATGAGATATCCTGTGTACTAGGAGTTAGAGCACAAGTTAATACCTATGTCTTCCAGTTTTCTCACCATATGTTTTTACCTTCCTCAGAAAGTTCCAATCCTGTGCTGAATTCTACTGATATTTAACTGGCAACAAATGAATTTTACATGTACTCTGCTCATGTTAGGTAAGCAAGTTGATAATAGAATAAAAAGTTCTGATTATAGAAGAGGAAGTGGCTTTTTAAATAATGTTTTGGAGAAACTGTAAACTGTGACTGCCTTTTAAATCTGTGCTGATAATTGCATAGAAGAGAGGGCAGAATTTGACAGAGTTAATATTCCTACAGCAGAAACTCTTCTACTACATGACTTGAAAAAAGTATGTTTTGTCCTGTCTACTACAGATTAGCTTCCAAAAGTGAGTTTTCTTTAAACTGCTTTTGAACGGAGAGACTTCTGTAACAGATGTTCTCAGGTCTAATGGAAATGTTCTCCAGTGTGGCCAATCAGTATATTTACTGCCACTTGCAAAATGTGAACTGCTTTTTATAGGTGGAATAAGTAGATAGAGGATTTTTTCTTCTACGACTTGAGTGAATACAAGATGAAAACATACTTTAGAGGAAATTGATTTGACCATTCAGTTCTAGGAAAATGTGATACTGATGGAGATTTCTGAATAAGCTATCACTGTTTGTGTACATTTTACCTTTTAAGTGTGCTGCAAAGTGAGTTATTTACACTGTTTGGCTATCATGATTGCACAGCCAGAGGGGAAAAAAAAGTAGCCAAATAAGTTTTCAAAACAGGAGCTATCAGAATAAAGCCTTTAATGTCTAAAAAAATCTGCAAAACTTGTCTAAAGGTAAAGATGCAAAAGACTAATCTTTCTAAGGTTGTGTGCACACAAACTAGGGCGTTTTAGTTGTCACTCCATCAGTAACCAGTTAAGGATGGTTTATGTGCCTCTACCTAGTACACCAATCAATATGCTGTTAAACCCCCAAACCCACCAATGCCATTAATGCTAATTTATTACTTCTTAGGACTTTGCCACTGTTAGATCAGCTTTAGGTATTGAACACCTGCATAGAGAAATTATGTCAGAAATGTCATCCCCTGCTCATTTAGGTATTTGTGTGCTGTAATGTTTTAATGGAGACTGAGTAGTCTGATCAGTAAGCATACCTCTTAAACACACCTGCCATTCCTTATTATGAATGTCAAGACTAAGAGACAATGTTTGCAGGCCTGACAGATCCAAAATATGATCTGGTTTAGGACTTAGTAAGTTTTCACAAATTCCTAACTTAGTGAAATGGAAGCCTGACTTACTCATGAGTGGCCTCTACTGGTTTTGTCTGTAATTTAATTGCACTTCTGTTGAAGCATTTACTGGTGAATGCTTAAGTTAATTAGGATGATTCAGAAATTTATAATAAATGAGAAGCAGCTACCTTTTTTATTGAAGAACTGTAGAATACTTTTTAAGGATCCTTTATAGCAAGGGATTACAGTACAATTTACCTGGTAGACAGTATTCCATGACAGGACAGAGTATTGGTTTAACACTGATTTAATCTGCATGGACTGGCAGTGATCTTTGCACCTCTTCTACCTGCTGAGTCAAATCCATGGTCTTTTCATTTAGTGCCAGTCCACATGGTGTTCTGCTAAACTAGACCTGTCATTCTTTGCCTTTTTTTTTCTCCTCTCCACATGGTGTTTATACATTATGTAATAAAAATGAAAAGGTTAATTGATAAATGAAGCTCTCCTGTGCCTTATTTTGACTTTCAAAAGTGTTTCATGCACTCAGCTTCTTCTGTTATTGTTCAGGTTCTTTTAGTAGTTTGTAAGCCTTCATGCTTTTAGGTATAATGCAGAGACTGCTATGTAGCAGTTTTTGGTATGAATTGCGCAGAGTGAGAAAATACCTTAAATTAATAAGAGGTCAGTGGTGCATCTTAACCCCAGGGACTTCCACTGTGTGTCTGCTACAGCTGCCACCGTAACCAACAGATGGGTGATAGTCCAACACTGAACCTGGTAGTTGAAAGTAGTTCAGGACTATTCCATCTAGCTAAACCCATACTCCTGTCCCAATTCTGTAGATGGTTTTAAAGCACAGTCTAGTAAATGCTAAATGTATTCATGATAACACCCTGTCCTCTAAACCACCAGTTTACACATTGGTTGGGTAAATTCCCCTCTTTGTAACCCTTTACACAAAGTTGGTGGGAAATTAGGGAAAGCGTTCTCCCATTAATCAGTCATTTTGTACAACATAGCAATTTCTTAGATCTTTATTAAATGCAACAGAAGGTGCATGGAGTTACATTGTGCACAGGGAGAAGTATTTATGGTAGTGCTAAGATGCATAGATTTACTTTTTTCCTTGAAGTAATTTAAGGCTTAAAACTAAGGCAGCAAATGGTGAAGCAGTAGAATATCCAAATCCCCTTACTTCTCCAGTTTTCATAAGGTATGTTGCCCATTAACATCTTTGTAAGGGACACAAGCCCATTAAAGAATCAACTGTTACTTACACTGTTAAACTGAATAAAAACCAAAACAACTTAAAACAGATTAGCATGATAATGTGTTTTATTTACTGTACTCTAGAAAGTCAAATTAAATATCAAATTCTAGTACTCATACAATCTTCCCACACTAAGTAAGGTGTTCTGCATCACCAGATAATTAATACCTGAATGCTTTTCTTCAGACTGCAATAGGAAAAACTGTACCTACGCAACAGCCCTGCAGTAATGCTGTAGGCTACTCTTAAACATCCATTAATAAATTCACCTGCTTGCTGACTGCATTCATGTGGAAAACGAGCATATTTATGCCCTACACAGGGTCCAAGTTTTGCCCTAGAACTTATTGGCTAGAACACCTTTTGGAACATTCTAGCCTGAAGCACAAGGACCTTGATAATAGATGCAGATGAAAGTTTCAGTTAAAGTCATTACTTGTCCCTATCCTTTTATTTGGTTTGGTTTTTTTAAATTTTTTTGGACAGTTCCTCAGCTTTTTCTATGACTTTACCAAAAAAAAAAAAAAAAAATCCACACCAGACAACAGTGGTTAGTGATACAGATACAAAAAGTGAAGTGCTACTACAAACATAAACTATTACAAAAGAAAATTGATGTTTCTTGCTAGCACCAAAGCATCTCTTCCCTCCAGCATTCTTATGCTGTAGTTCCATGTTTTGGTTTTTTGGTCATATCTAGAACCATTTGAGCCCTCCTCCTGCAATATTTTTACCACTATATCAGTTGCAGTTGAAAGATCTTGTTCTCTGGAGGAAATTTTATCTGAGATCAGACTCACAGAAGCTACACTAAGGTTCTGTAACATTTAATCAGAAAACCTAGCACTACCACGTGAAACCAGCATGGATAACCAACATCTATTTTTACAGATGCTAATTCTGAATGGGCTTCTCAGACTGTATTTTGCTAACAGCGCACAATACTGAAGACGAAAGTATCATTTGTGGCCTGCTAAGTAAAAACTTTACTGTAGCTCCTTTATGCTGCCTAACTTGTACAGTATTGAGCTCTCTTAGCTGCTCTAGTGTAGACATCCCCAAGTTACTGTTTTCAAGTTTGATTAATTCAGACTCGGTCCTCTGTTATGCTCAGAGCTTCTCATCTTACTGTGCATTTTGTTCAATTAAGTAGTTGAATAGGTTTAATATCTTATTCACTTTGAGCTCTGCAAATTCCTTAATAAACCTTATTAAGATACCTAGCACCTCTGCAAGCTGTTCCAGGAGTTAAGGAACAGCTTGCAAAGGTTAACTAAGAGGAATTAACTTCCAGGAGTTAACTGGAAGTTTTTCAAAGATCCCCTGTATAAAGAAAAAAAAAGCCTGAAAAATTCTACAATTGCTCACAGATCATCAGATCTCTAAAGGCTTGAAGTACAAACAATGCTAAAAAATACTATGAAACATCATTAAGGTGTAAGACCAAATTAGAATGCTTTTTACAATGACAGTACTATGATTAAAGGTGCTCCAGCACTTTGTTTCTTAAGGAGCTTCAATGCACAGTGTGTCCATTGCATCCAGTGCACTGTACATATCATAAGAAACTAGGATTTCTCAGTGTCAATCTGCATTTGATTCCCCAAATCTCATGGTCCTTTTTGCTGCCAACAGTTGGCCTTGCAATGGGTGTAAAGTGTGAACGATTGATCTTCACTGCAGGCAGTGCCTCCTCTAGGAGCTGCAGGGAGCTGTCAGTCACTATCCCAAACACCTGAAGAGTCTTCAACGTTTGAATTTCACCAAGTTCTCTAGAAAAATATGAAATTAATCATTAAACTAAAAACATTTTTTTTTCTTTTTTTTCAGTCTGTACCCAAACTAGAGAACTCCATTTCTGCTAATTTTTAGAAGAGGGTAACTACTTAAACACATTTAATTGACAGTAGTTCACTGTCCTGATACTTCATGAAACTGGATGAATATATTATTTTTTGCTGATCTCTCTCTCACAGATTGAAAACCAACTGGTTCTTCCCCTTTCATTTCCCTGGACTTAACAATTTAGAACAAGTGGAAGAAATTGCCCCAGATGAAGTTTCAGGGGAAACAAGCCCCTAGGTACTATCAGTTTCCAATTTGTGGCAATGTTTTGGTGAGTATCCACCTGGCCTGATTGCTTTACATTTTCCCTATCATTATATGAACTGTGTATCTTACTGGACAAAGTCAAAAGGCTCAGGCACACACTGCTACAGGAAAGGTTCTTTAGATGCATATTTTTAACAGTCCTGTTCCACTCACAATCTTTTTTCTTGTTGTTGACCATCCTTTGGATTGACATCCTTCCTTAAAGTATTGAGATTGAAATCTTCTATGCTAATAAAAGGCAGGAAAACCCCCACAAACAAGTAACTATAAGTGTTTCAGCTGCAATCAATAACTAATAAAGGTGCTCACAAAAAATATACAGAGGTTAGCTAGTCAACAGGTACTGTCAACTCTGCCAGCTTTTCCAAATCTTGCTGCATAGTCGGAAGTCCAGGACTGACATCAATACTGGTCACTGGCAGGACTGGAAACTCCAGTTCCAGTAATGAATAACATTGGTAGAATGCCGCTAATGCATGCATGGAGCAGCCAGTTCCATGAGTGCAGACTGATATCACTGAGAGATTATCTCAGACACCTTTGGTTCCAGTCTGGATTCTCAAAAGGTACATGCTCTAGCAGACCTAGAGCTATAGCGGCTATCCATGCTATAGCAGCTTATTTTATCTCAGTTTTATTCACAATTCCTCACACCAGTAAGCTTTTCAAAACAGTACGTGCAATTCTAAACCTAAAATAAAGCAAGTTTAAATTAACTTACCCTCTGCATGAGTAGCAAACCAAAACTATTTGGAGATTACTTACAACAAGGCAGCAGGTGATATCTGATAACATCGACTAAGACAAAGATGTTGGAGGAACATGAGTTGCCGAAAATACTGGAAGCACTCAGGCTTTAACATCATGCTGTCACTGTACAGAAGAGCACATTAAATAAAGGCTTAGGTATAAAGCAGCAGTAAATTTGGTATTTCCAAAATTCAGGCCAAGAAATTTAATAAACATCAACTTCTACCACTAAAGTATGGTTTTGCTCAATATAGAAGCAACCCATCTCTAGTGTATACGTGCTGTGAGGGGAGGAATTTTGATTTTCACTGAAGGGCAAGTGAAGCAGAAGTTTCTCTTCACACAGATACTCTGCAGCAGAACTCATGCCAAGAATAGACAAGTTCTTCACAGAAAGATTTCAAAATACTGTCATTGACTAGGTCAAAACCAAAATACACCCTTCTTTTTACTGTTATGTAGCCAAGTAACTAATTTATATCAGAGAAGAATTAAACTCTCTCTAGGATGCTCGGCTCATAAACTGTAGGCATCTAAATGCTTTCCTCGATTCCACCTATCAACTACCCTCACTTGCTAGTTAATAAATCCTGTAGGTATATAATATTTATGATGAGATAGCAAAGAAATCTTCAAGTTAGTTACCTACTCCAGATTAGGTCATGCCAGACAGCAAATCTTTTGTAGTTTTAGCCTAGGTAGTATTTTCTGGTTGTGCAGTGCTGTGCAATCCTGTATTATTGCTAATCCCCTGAGCCATAAGGATTTAAGGACTAGCTGCACAGATCTTACCTGAGATCTAAATGGACAAGAAAAGGACATCTTTCCACCAGTGTTTTCACATCTGAAAAGAGTCACACAGAGTCAGTCCACCTTTCAGTAACAAGATGAACACACTTTATACAGCCTACTCACTTCCATTTATGTTCATTTGTATCTTCTCTACTAGAACCCCACAACTAAAGCTCAACTTTTTGTTTAAAAGATTCGTGCTTAAGACAGCATACAGACTGCCTATCAAGATACCTTACATGGACTTCTTTTAATCCTCAGCAAAGCAGATACATTTAGTTCAGTGAAGTGTCCCTAAAAGTCAGTTGCACCACCAACTTAGCAAGGGAGTAATTCAAGTGATATTTCTGTGAAATCTACCAAGACATAGTAATGGTGAGATGCCGGAAATAATTACATGTAGTGAAAAAGCAACAGAAATTTTCCACACATCAAATACCCTTTCAGAGCACCAAGTTTAGGCATCCTTATTTTTACCCACAGAAAGTTCTTTCCTCATGACAAAATTATAGTTTTCCTGATTTAAACTGTAAATTCTTGAGACCTTTTCATTGTGTGCAAATAGCATTGACTCACCCATGGCTCAGATATCACCTAAAAGCCACTGTTAGTAGCAAGGTGCTAAACAACACGCAAAAAGCTTTGGTATTTAAGAATTCATGTGCAAAAACCAAAGAAAACAATACCTAAATGATGATGATTAATGTGCTATTCAAGTCTTATGGCATATCTATTGCACTGAAACAGAGTAAAGTCACTCAGTGTTTGGCAAACAGAAGAGGTTGGCACCTTGTCTCTAATGGTCCAATCAACAGAAGGTTTAAATTCTTGATGTGAAGGAGATTATGTAGCATATTTGTTTGTGGGTTTGGGATTGAGATAAGATTTGCATATTTCCTCACAAGGAGAAGACATATCAAGGTCTGTGTGATGTTAAAAGAGAAATAAAGAGAGGTCACTACCCACATTTCAGCTAGTGCCCTACTGTCAAAATTCATTCATTGAGAAAATTAATTTCTCTTTAGCACCAAAGCAATATCACTCTTTATCTACGCTCTTGTTAGTTTTGTTGTACCCTCTCCCCAAATCTAGATTTATCTGCATTTTCTATTACCCTCCCAAATAGTTAAATGTTGATTATTGAGATTATTTGCCTTTCAATTAACTGGCATCTCTATGTCAGTCTGAAAACTCCAGCAGTTACTGTGACTTTTCTCCTTTGGAAGATGCTTTCAGCAGCCACAACAGTAGAAGCCTTAAGAAAGCTCCAGGAACAGTATCTGGAAGGCCAATTCACAGCAAAATACCAAGTCCGGCTTCCAGAAGTAAGGGCTTCAGAAGTAAGGGCTATACCTTTTAACTGAAGATGAAATGAGCTTTCACCTGATTCTTTTTAAATTCAGAAGAAAAATCATCTCACCCTTCTTGTCTGAGCTAGAAATATGAGTAAGATTCTGACGTCAACAACTTCATGCTATACAGAGCATAAAATCAGTGTTAGTACATGATTTTTCTATATACAGAGTGGATGCCAACCAGAAGAAAATATAAAGCCTGCTGCTTTATCCCACAATGGGATAAAGATTTGTCATGCTGCTGTTTACCTGCTATTTGTAGATTCTCTCTGTATCCACTTAAATTTAATTGGGTGACTTCTGAAGTAACATGACTGACTGCTGCTTTGACATGTGTGGCTGTGAAGGCACACCAGGACAAGTTCAGCTCCTCCAGCCTATTTACAAATGAACAAAGAGTTGTTAACAAGAATGAAATGCAGTTCAAGTTCTGATATTTTCTATTACAGTTGATACTTTTAAAGGAAATACTTGTAACACGCCTACTACCAAGTTCCTGTATTCATGAGTAGAAGTTCTGCTATGACAATGATTAAGCACTAATTAATGGAGCAGGTTACCCAGCAGAATCTGTCTTTGGGTATTTTCAAGATCCAACCAGAGAAAGTCCTCATCAACCTGGCCAGTGCTAATTTTAGATCCTGATCTGGGCAAGGGGTTAGAGTGACTTCCCAAAGCCAGTTCCACCTGGAATGATTCACTATCTTAGGAAGTGGAGTCTCTCTCCAAGGACTGCCACAGGGAGACACTGTCTTTTCATCAGTTTGTGACCTGAATCTGTTACTACTGAACAGATGGTCACACTGAAAGGAAAAAACACTATCCCTCATTAGCACTGGTCAGATGACCAATTAATCCTAATTAGCATAAAATACTTTATAGTTTTATATAAACATTGGTCATGCTGTGAGCTTAACTCTCTTTATGTGCTTGATTACCTATAGTCTATCACCATGGGGCTGGATGAAGTATTGTTCTGTGTGCAGGTGGTGTAGCTGTAACCAGAGGACAGAGACACGAGGAATGCACAACTACAGCATTTAGCTGGCAATCTCTACATAAATGAAAAAACAGTTAAATTGCCACTAGCATTCCCAGGATCAGGTTTGCCATCTGCTATTCACTGTGCACTGCACAGACTGCCAGCCTCTAAAGAGCTCATGATCCAAGTAACCAGACCAAGCAACAAGAAAGATTAAGGCTTTGGCTGTCCACTAACTTGCAATTTGATTAAAAAACATGCTTTTGCAGAAGGAAAGATTAAATATGTTGTCTCGCATGTCACAGGAAGTCAGCAGAAAGATTGGGATATAAATCCCAGACTCACTGGGGCTCAGTTCAATGACTTCCTGCCAGCAGATGGTTTAATTTCTGAAGAGCTGAAAATCTGAACACAGTGCTTCATGAACTAGAAGGTTACTGAAGGATTATTCTATCATGGAAAGGCACAGTGTTCACTGGCATTCATGCTGTACTCTGATTGCAAAGAGAGCTCTGGGATTCCACTTTCCACTTTCAAAACATACACTTTCACTTTGAGAGAATCACATACTGTTTTTGTTAAGAAAATTGAATTTACAGGATATGAAAGGGACAAATGGGGTTTATCCACCAACAAGGATGGTTAAGGAAAAACTACCAAAGTGCATCTTTGCTATTACGGAAGAAAATAGCTTGATGGAGAGAAACTACCTGACTATTCCGCTAATATTCAACTGTTAGGCATTTAGGAACAGAAACAGGCACATAAAAAAAGGTGTTAGATACAAGTATAACTGGGAGGCCCAAGGAAAAAAATAAAAAGGATCCTTTTTCTCAGGAATAGCAGTAAGCAGGAACAGCAAAAACTGGTTTTGTCTTACACAGAGCAGCTGCTCAACATCATCTCCAAGGCTTCTGCAGAGAACCCTGAGCACCCACAAAGGTTTAGTCGTATCAAATTGGGATTCCTAGCAATGCTCCTGGGGAGGGAAAAAAAAAAAAGTCTGATAAAATTTAAATGTTGGAACATCGCTGGCATTGCTAGGATGCACAATTATTTTTAAGAGCTAGGATCCCAGGCACTAGTGACTCACTAAACAAGCAGTACTGCATCTTTAATCAACTGACAAACCTGAGTCACTAACGGTCTCAACTCTGTACTTGCTAAATCAAAGCACAACATTGAAAGGGATAACTGTCTATTTAGTTGACATTCCTGACAAGTCTGCATGTTTATAAACTACCAAGTTTACAAGGAAAAGATTTCACCACCTTCTGTTGTATGCCAATAAACACATACCATAGCTTATCAGAGATGACTATGCCTCAACAAAAGACAAAGCAACAGTCCCATTTCTGATGTCATCCGTCTGCAAGACGAAGGTTATTCTACAACAAAACATGTCCAAATAGCATCCCCTGAACACATCTGTTTGCAAGACTAGAGCAGACATGCATTTGGCAAAACCTGGAAAAACTCACGTGCAGTATCTACATTTGTACACAAGGCAATAAAATTCCATCATTAATGCTTGATGAGTATGCAGTTTTCACATAGTTTTCACCTGGTATCAAAAGCCAAACTATATTGATTTGTGCCTGGTTCCCCCTCTCTGGAGTGAGGAAGGCATCAGAAAGCAGGACAGCCAGAATCTCTGCCATCTGACCTATGGTCCTGGCACCTCCACAATCACCTAATGTGACTGAACAGGAGACTGACTGCACACCCAAGAGTGTCTTTTCAGTACAACCAAAAAAAACAGTTCACCTGCTTGACAGAATCTGTAATTTTCCACGACCTCAGAGTGAAGTTCAACAAAGAAGTGAGCAACAGCACAGAAGCACAATGAGCATCTGGTGGTAGAGCCACCCAGAGCCCTTAAAACAGAAGAGAACCTGCATACCAAACACACAGTTCTCTTGGGAGCACAAAAATGGGAAAATAAAAGTGGCTCTGCCATGCAGCTTGGATGTGGGAACAGCCAGTGGACACAAACCCTAGAGAGATGAGCAGTTTCTCCAACCTCCTCCTACTCTGGGGAATTTTTGGAAAAAAAAATGGTACCAAGACACACTTTTCTATAGGGGTGTTTCATCTTCACCTCATCTCTTGGAATATAGGAACAGGCAGCTCATCTAGCCTGCCAGCTTGCCCTGTTAGGTGCCTAAAACTGGCCATTTCAATAGACTTCACAAGGAACAACTCTCCACTGCATTCTTTCATTAGCCTGCACAAAGCGATGGCACAAAACAGAAGGTATTTACAGAATATTTCCAAACATGTCACTCACTTGATGATGTTGTCAGAAAGCACTAGTCCCTCCAAGCTGAGGTTCTGCAGTCTTTCACACAGACAAAGAATACTCTGGAGATCTGCAACAGACATTGTGCAGTTTGACAAATCCAGGTACTGAAGTCTGAGAAGTCTAAAAAGAAAAAAAAAAAGGGAAAGGTCAAGTTACTAAAATTGCATTAAAACAGGCTTCACAAATATATCCCACACACTAAAACCATACAAACTTGCACAAACTAGTTCTACTGTTGTGTTCAGCTGCACATTGAGTATATGACTAAGCTACTAAGCTCACTGGGCCTACTGCTAAGCTACCAGACAAAACTGCAGAACTCATATTCCAGGCATTCACAATTCCTCATAACACCTGAAAGTCTACCCTGCTGCAGTTAAATAATTTTTTTGGGTGTCCCATATAAAATGCTGCAGATGGTGACAATTCTTGGTTCTACAAGAAATGAACCAAGAAATGGTTCTGTAAGTGCATTATAACATTCGATACTTTAAAAAAATCACACTGCCTTGGTTTTAAATAGCTGACAGGTGAATGCAGATTCTCCTGTTCCAACACATGTCTAACCACTGATCAGCACTTCCACAGGCCACAAACAGCACAAATACTGCTACTGGTTGCTACTACCTTAAAACCAAAACTACATAGAAAAACTGTGAATATTTGAGACACGGTTTCAGGATCCAGAACATGCAGAAAAGGTCTTACTCGGTTGTTTTAAACAATGGATTTCCAATACAGGCTCTTGGGCAGCGGAATACAGTAACACCTGCGGGCAGCAAGTGTCCAAGCACTCCTGGCAGGAGATTCCCACCAGTCAGATCAAGAGTCTGCCAGAGAGATTCATCGAACCTGAGGCATAGAATTTTACTTGTTAGTGAGTTTAAAAGGGTCACAACAACACAGAAAGTTTTCAGTGTCAAAAAAAAGACTGAGAGGAGGGAAAACTACTTAATAGACTATATTAATGTTAAAATATGTGAAGCATCTTTTGATTATACATCCACATAACCCACCTATGGCATAAACTGAATTATACATGAATAAACAAGGTTACAACCATATCATTTAACAGTCCATCGAAATGAAGGTTTCTTTAGTACTAAATTATGAGAAATAATACTTACGAAAGACGATGCCATCTCTTGCAAATCACTGAAACTTTTAGCAAGTCCTTTAGGGGCAAATATGCAAAGATTGCCAAAAGTAATTCATCTGGAAGCGCATCCAGAGAAACACCTTTAGGGAAAGAGCAAACCACACTCTGGTTAAAGCTGGTTCATTCTTGCCTGCTGAGAGATGCCTTGTTTGGTTTGGCTGTTAAAAGCACTTCTACAACCTCTCTAGGCTATACAGACATCAGCCCACTATTTGTCCCCATTTCAGCTCTTCAGTGCAGGAAGATATTATTACCATCTCTGCAAAGTCATGCCTGGCAAATGCAAAAGTTCCCATAATATCAACTCTCTATACATACTAAAGCCATGGAAAAACAATTTTACTGATAAAAATGACAATAATCATTATTCACATACTCATTTGGGAAACAAGAGCATCTTAGTTACTGCTTTTCTATTCTAAGGCTTGTGTGATCCTCCTTTATTTTTTTCCCTTCTGAAATGCCCACTCTTCCTATGCATGCAAGGGTCCCAGAAAGGAGCTCCAGGTGAGCTATGCTTTTGTGTGATACACAGAAAAAATCAGGTACTACAAACTGCTCCCTAAAACAGGCATGCTATCTCCACCCCAAGAATTATCTGAAAGGATGTGGTACAATCTCAGCTTCTCACAAGTAGACACAGGGCTCCAGAAGGTGTTGCAATTCACATCAGAAATTTCTGGGTGGTGAAGCTCAGCTACAGCTGCCTATGACCCAGCAATCAGTCTTATTTAAAAACAGCGTTGTCTGAGGCTGTTCCCACCTTCCACATGATAGCCTAGTGTCTGGAGAGAGCTGCTTATTTATTTTGCATCCCATACTCACTCATACTGAAAACACATTTTGACACCAGGGAAAGGAACCCAGCATCTTATAACCCCTTCAAGTGTCCAAGGTCTTCAGGTTACAGTCCTGCTCTTTTCCCTGCCAGTCCCTTTATGGCCCAACAGCCAGTTCCTAACCCAGCAGACAGTGCCCCTGTCCAAGCCGTGGGCTGCAGCTTTTCCAGGAGTATGCCACAGGAGATGGTGTCAAAGGCTTTGCTGAAGTCCAGGTAGACACATCCACAGCCTTCCCTCATCCACCAGGGGGGTCACCAGATCATAAAAGGAGATAAGTTGGTCAGACGGGACCTGTCCTTCCTAAATCCATGCTGGCTGGGTCTGATCCCTTTTCCATCCTGTAGCTGCTGTGGGACTGCACTCAGGATGATCTGCTCCATAACTTTGCCAAGCACTGAAGCCAGGCTGACGGGGCTGTAGTTTCCTGGGTCCTCCTTGCAGCCCTTTTGTGGAAGGGTGTGACATTCACTAACTTCCAATCATCTGGGACCTCCCCAGTGAGCCAGGACTGTTGGTAGATGATGGAGAGCAGCTTGGTGAGCTCTTCTGCCAGCTCCCTCATCACCCTTGGTGGATCCCATCTGGTCCTGTAGACTTGTGAGGATCCAAGTGGCTCAGCAGGTTGCTAAATGTTCCCTCCTGGATTAAAGGGGGGTTATTCGGCTTTCTGTCTCTGTCTACCAGTTCTGGAAGCCAGTTGTCCTGAGGACAACCTGTCTTACTGTTGAAAACTGAGGTAAAGAAGGTGTTAAATGCCTCAGCCTTTTCCTCATCTTTGGTGACTATGTTCCCCCCCATGTCAAACAAAGAATGGAGGTTTTCCTTGCCCCTCCTTTTGTTATTGATGTATCTGTAAAAGCATTTCTTGTTATCCCTAACAGAAGTGGCTAGATTAGAGTTAAAACTGTGCCTTTGTCTCTCTAATTGTCTTTCTACATGACCTAACTATATTCCTAAACTCTTCCTGAGTAGCCAGGCCTTTTTTCCATAGTCAGTAAGCTCTCTTTTTTCCCCTAAATTCCTTCAAAATCTCCCTATTCAGCCAGACCCTTCATCCTCCCCCGCCAGCTTGCCTTTCGGCACACTGGGACAACCTGCTCCTGTGCCTTCAAGACTTGCTTCTTGAAGCATGTCCATCCCTCCTGGACCCCTTTGTTTTCAAGGGTTGTTTCCCAAGGTACCCTTTGAACCAGTCTTCTGAGTAGGCCGAAATCTGCCCTCCAGAAGTCCAGCGTAGAGGTTTTACTGATGGCCCTCTTTGCATCCCTGAGTATTGAAAACTCTATTATTTCATGGCCACTGTGCCTCAGATGGCCTCCAACCACTACATCTCCCACCAGCCCCTCTCTGTTTGTGAACAGGAGGTCTAGAGGGGCCCCAGCCCTGGTAGGCTCATTTACCTGCTGAAGCAGGAAATTATCCTCTGTACACTCTAGGAATCTCCTAGACTGCCTCCTTTCCACTGTGTGGAGTTCCCAGCAGACATCCAGCAGGTTAAAATCACCCCCGAGAACAAGGGCTGGCGATTTTGAGACATCTGCCAGCTGCTTGTAGAATAATTCATCACCCTCATCATCTTGGTTGGGTGGTCTGCAACAGACTCCCACCAGGATGTCAGGCTGGTTGGCCTTCCCTTGATTCTGATCCACAGGCACTCAACCTTATTGTTATTGACTTCAAGTTCTACAGTCAAGAGACTCTCTAACATATAGAGCCACCCCTCTACCTCTCCTACCCTACCCGTTCTGAAGAGCTTGTAGGCACCCATGGCAGCACTCCAGTCATGCGAGTCATCCCACCACATTTCCGTGATGGTGACTAGAGCATAGCTTTCCTGCTGCACGATGGCTTCCAGCTCCTCTTGTTTGTTACCCATGCTGCGTGCACTGGTGTACATGCACTTGAGCTGAGCTGCTGCTTTCACTTCTAACTCTGGCTTTCCACCCTTAGGCTCATCTCTGGAGAGCCTGGTTTCAACCCCTTCCCCCTTCAAACCTAGTTTAAAGCCCTCCTGATCGTCCCGACAACTTATGGGCTAGAGTCCTTCTGCCCTTGCCAGATAGAAGCCCATCTAACTCTGGCAGGCTAGGTACATAGAATTTGCCCCGTGGTCAAATAAAAACAAAATTCTGCTGGCGGCACCAATCTTTTATCAATAAGATGGGTTTTCCTACTCCTCTCCTCATTCATCCCTGTTACTGCAGGAACACCACTTGTGCTTCTGTTCCTTTTGAGGTCTCCTGGACCACAGCAGGCTGTGACCAGCATCTCCCTCTGAGGGGGGCCTCTCAGAGCCAGCAAACTCTCAAATTTGCTACACTTGGAGGACCACTAAACGATAATGACAGATCCTGGGCTGATACATGCAGTATTTGAGGCTCAACTCTTTGCCCATTGAGAAGATGCAAAGGCATCTGACATGAGTCCTTCACTGAACTCAAGGGGAATTTTTCACAGGTGGATACTGTATATACCCTGTATATACCCTGTATATACCCTTTCAGGTCTGTGTGCCTCTGAGAGTGAACAAGCTAAAGCAAATGTACTATGAATGTTGCTCTCTTAGATTCTCAAATACTTTAGATCTGTAAGTTATGCCTATAAGTGAGTTACTGCTGTGCCTATTGTAAATTCTATATAAATCCTCTGTTAAATTAACTGAAGCTATCAATTAAGTGCTGTTAAGTACTGTTAAACTTTTAGGCCTAAACTGTTGGTCAGTTCCAGGGCTCAACTTTAGCCAGGGGGTCTACTCAATCTTGTGCCTCAACATAGCTATTTTTTGGGCTGACTTTGGTTTTTGAGTGATTGAATTTAGATCTTACTTTGCTTTTTCTCTGTGCGTTTTAACCATCTAGTAAGCAGTAGAGTGAAGAATGCCAATGAACTTCATTGTGCTTTCACTTTTATATTAAATCTGCTTTTGCTGATACCTTTGCCAGTGATTCTTCAAGCAACCTTAAAACATTCATTTGCAACAGGCCCTGCTGGGCCAAGGTGCCACCCATGTCCCACACAGAAAGAGCAGACAGACACAGGGACATGCAGCACAAATCCCCAGCACACAGACAGGAGCTGTCAGGAGTAGGCAGGAGAGATCCATGCTTTTCATTGGCCACAGTTCTGGAGCCAGACACACCACCCTTGTTTAAAAGCTTACATAAAACAGGGTTTATCAATCCAGGCCTGAAAGTGACATTCTGCTGGGTAAGAGCAAAAAAAAGTAAACCATAAGGCAGTGGCAACTTGTGATGCCCACTGTCCACCTCTACTGAAGCGTGAGCAGAACCTGGACCAGCAGATCGTACCTGGCTCTGCCTCTCGGAGCAGCCACGGCCGGCGCACAATAACAAACCCCTTCTGCCGTTTTGGAGCAGGACAGCCTGATGACACCAGCAGGTCTTGCGGCATGTTTTCGTTGCCCAGCTTGTCTTTCTTAAGGACGGACACTCCCATGCTCGACAGGAACTCCGGGGTCTTGCTGGAGTCCCAGTCCAAGCTGGTGGAAACATTAGTGCTGGAGGATGGGATCTCCTGGAGGTGTTTCCTGCAGACAGAGCAAAACCCACAGGCTCTAAGGGTACCGCCAGACCGACCAAACACATGACGGGGACGGCCGCACGGCAGCATTTCAAACTCACCCGTAACCCACATCCACACGCGGGGCGATTAAACGGGGGATCTGTGGGCGCTGGAAGCACCAGCACCAGCCATAAGCAGGCGTGTGCTCGGTCTGGCACATTCGGGGTGAGATCCCGCCAGGGACTGAGGGCGCCCCGCTCCCGGATGGGGCGGGCGAGGGGACTGACGGAAGCGGCGGGCACGGCTCGACCCCCGCGGCGGCCTCACAGCCCCCAAAACCGGGTCAGGCCGGGACCCCCGCACGGGCAGCGGGGCGGGATGGACGGGGGGAACGGCGGGCGTTCGATCCCGACTGCCGCCCGCTGAGGGCGGGAGAGAAGCGGCCCGGGGATCCCGCGCACGTCCCGCACCCCGCGGGCGCGCACACACGCGTGGCCCCGCACCGCGTCCGCGCTCAGGAACCCACTCCCGCTCTCCTGGGACCCACTCCCACTCCCCTGGGGTCCCATTCCCGCTCCCAGCGCCCGGGGTCCCCCCATACAGCCCGCCACACATAAGCAGCGGGAAGGACCCACGCCCTCCCTCCGCGAGGGCTCAGGCGCGGCCCACCAGCGAGACCCCTGTCCCCGTGTCTCCGTATCCCGGTATCCCGGTATCCCGGTATCCCTGTATGCCCGTGTCCCGGTACCTGTACATGGCTCTAGGAGGCCCGCGCGCGCCGCCGCGCGCCCCGCGCCTTTTAGCACCGCGCCATCCCCGGGCCGGCCGGAAGCTGCGGGGGGGAGGAGGGGGAGCGGCCGCAGAGGCCGCCGGGAGCTGTAGTTCCTCAGCTCCCCGTGCCCGCCCCGGGGCGGGGCCGAGCGGCGAATGGCGGCGGCCCGGACGCGGCAGGAGCCGGGAGCGGCCGGAGGTGCCTGCGCGACGCCCTGAGCCCGGTGCCGGCCGCGATGGAGGGCAGCGGAGCCCCGCGGGGGGCGCGGTGCTGAGCGCGGGCTCAGCCACGGTGAGGCGGCGGCGGGCGGGACGCGGGGCCGGGCGGAGCGGGGCCGCAGTGCCGAGTCACGACAGAGGGACGAGTCACGGCCTCAGGTGGGGCGCGGGTAGAGCCCGGGCACGTCCCTGTGGAGAGGGAAGGGTGGGAGCGGGGCAGTGCTGGGAGCAGCGGGGGGGTCGGTGTTCATTCTTGCCCCGAGTGCTTCCTCCCTCGGGGGCCCTGGACACGTCCGTGCCCGTGCCGCGTGTGAGCCCGGTCTGTGCCGCACAGGCCTGTGCACACCCGGCCCTGGCAGGGATGGCCTGGCGTGGAGCACCGGGATCGCGCATCTCCCCTCGAAAGGTGTTCTCTAGGAAGACCTGGAGCTGCCCGTATTCGCTGGTCCCGTCCCCAACCACGCGCGTTTAAACCCCGCAGCCTTTATACCAGCCTGTCTTTCGGCAGTGCAGCGCTTCCGAAACTACTTGTTTTGAAATTGGTGGGGATGGAAGACTAATCCTGAACGCCCGCTCTTAGTCAGCCCGTTGCTTGCAAATACTGTCCTTTGTTAAGTGCATTAACGATGGAGAGACGTGCCGGTAAAATTGGGGATGGTGGTACAACCCGTGGCGAATATACACAGCTGTTAAGTCGGATACAGAGGATGATGTGTCTCAAATTGACATTAATATAATCTTAAAAAAATTAATTTTTTAGCCTTTTCCAGTTTTAGCTGAAGTCACGGAACAGTTGTTCAAAGGTTATTGAAGCAGATAGCCAAATGAAAAAGAGGTGGGGTTTTAGTAAAAAAAAAAAAAGGGCAGCTGAAATGTATTTCACGTTTCCTGCAGCCTCTTTTTTCTGTGTGAATCACATCACTTTTCTCCGTTAATGTCTGGGAAATCGAAAGATGGTTTTGCTGAAAGGGATTAAATACAATTATTTTTTACAACCTCGGAGTTACCAGACAGTCTGTTTGCGTGAATGCAGCGTTGGGGCAATAGTCATGTGACTGCCTTACTGACACCTGCTTTGTGTGAGTGCATTAGCGTGGTAGCCCAGGTAGCGATTTCTATTCTTTTTTTAGATTCTGATTGCGTCTGCACAGCGTTTGTGTCTGATTCTATTTTAGTTCCTCTGATAAGCAAGTTATTTTCTTCAATGTGTTATTTGCAGAGTACTTCCCTAAACCCTTTAAAAGCATCAGTCTCTGTGGTACTTAATATATTAAAGGTTGGACTCAATGATCTTGGAAGTCTTTTCCAACCTTAGTGATCCTTTAGTAGAGGGCAGGGCAGTGCTATGTAAAGTAAATAAGCTTCCCATGTTTTTATGCTGATGGTCCCTGCTTGCATTTGAACACAAAAATCTTAATGTTCTTTGGTCAAGAATTTGTATTTTATTTAGTGCTTCTGTGGAGAACCTGGTCTCCCACCATACCAGAGATTAGCACTATTTTGAGTGGTATCAGCACAGCATTTTATTATTTTTTTTCTTGTCAGAGGATAGAAAACTTTTTTCCCTAAATATTGATACACTGTCAATTAACTGTTTAGTCAGTTTAGATTTTTGCTTCATTACAAGCTAGTTAAACTGACAGGTACTAATAAAATACCGGTCAGTACACAGACTGACTAGAGTTTCTTGGAAGAACAAAGCCGTGCAAATTGCATTCTTGATTAATCTTGGAGGTTGTTTTTCTGAAATAATGCAAGCAGATAAGTTCTTTGGTCAGTTTTCTTAGGCAGTTTGTGGCTATTTTCTTTCCTTAGACAGTTTTCTCACTGTGCTGAGATAAAGCAGCTCTTTGACTGTTGTCTGCTTATAAATACTTACTATTTCCCCAAGCTGCAAGGGCCAATGTGTAATAATGAAGTAAACAAAAAACCCCAAAAAAACCACAAACCCAACCCCCCCAAACCTGAAACCAAACAAAAAAGAAATCCCCATAACACACTAAGTAGACTTGGATATGAAAATGGCTGAAGGGATTATTTTTATTTTTAAGAGTCCTGAAATGTGAAGTTAGCCCACTTTGTTGTTTAAAGATGGAAGTGTCAGGGGCTCTTAGTGTGGGGCAGTTCTATCAGTCCCAAAGGTTTAATCATGTCTGTAAAGTGAAGTCTTTCTTTACAGTTCTTAACAGCGTCGTTTTGCAGAGTAGGGCAGGCTTCCAAACACAGATGTTGGGCATCCTGCTTTTCTTTTGCCAAGTGAAATGTGCTGGTAGAAACTCGATAAGAACTAGTAGATTATTCCCTGACAGAAAGGCAAAAGGTCATCTCTGAGCTGGTCATTGATATTGCTGGAGATGGCAGCTTTCACTTTATACTTGCGGCTGAGTTGTGAGTTCAGCTTGAGGTGGCAGATGCTGTTGCACAGATGCTTGTTTCTGTGTGCTGAGGCTCTCAGTTTTGTTTATTGCTGTCTCTGGTATCTCTTTCATAGTTTGGCAACTTTCATGGGAACAGATTTTTTTCAGATGCAATTATGGTGTTTAAAATACAGAGTAAGGCTGCTTGTTTTTTTCAGGTGTTTCAACTGAAATAGCCAAGATGTCTAGAAATGTAACTTTTCCAGATCTGTTTGAGCTCTGCTTGACAATACTTCAAGAAAAAAAGTCTGTAGTAGTCTAGAAATGGCTGAGGTACCAAAGATAAGAAAACCAGAAGCATGGTGGCTGTCCTTATTACTAATATTTGAAGGACAGAGAGAGCTATAGATTGGCAGACTCCTCTGCTGCTTTTTGAATTCCTGAAAAAAAATCTGTCACAAAAGCTATTTGTAAGCATCTAGAATGTAATAGCTGAGTAAAAGTCAGCATCAGTTTGTCAATTATTGAAATTATCTAATTTGTTTCAGTGATGACTGATAGACCTACTGTCAGTGAGAGGATCAGTTGATGTCTTACATTTGGCTTAATAGGACTTTTGATTCTGTTCCTTAGGATGTTTTTGCTTGGGAAGCAAAGCTGGGAAGAGCTACTGTTGTGACTAAGAAGGCCAGTCCCTTGTCAACTACTCTTCATGGTTTTTGCAGTTTTCCTAATGAAATAGTGTGATGATTAAAACTTAAGGCAGCACAAAACTAGGAGAAATTTCAAGTCTTTTTGAGTGTGGTAATGGAAATCAAAATGCCTTAAAGATTCAGAAACTTGTGAGAAGGGAATGGGTACAAATGAGCGGAGTTTTGTGTTTGTGCTTAAGCAGGAGCAATCAGCTACCGAATACATGATAGAGAACAGTTTATTGGAGGAAAAGAATCTGTGAAGGGAACATCACTCAGGGTTTTAGTTCTATTTATGCTTTTCAGTAAGACATGTGAAGCAATATTTGCCCTCAGTTCAGGCCTTCTCAGGCATTAGCTGGGAGACTGAGGGGGAGGCAGTTCCTGGTCCTTGTAGAAGGAAGTGGGTAAGCTGGGGAGAGTGTCAAGGGCAACAGTGAGAAATTTGCAGAAAGTGTGATAGTAGGCTGACTGGGAAGGATTGAAACACCAATTACATTAGTCTACAAAAGGAACAGTCTGCTGGTAAAATGTTTTCCTGCAAAGTGTGAAAAAACCCAAACAACTGAGGTACAGTCTGGTCTGGGATTTCTGATTAAAGGGGTATTGGAATCCACTTTAGTGGGACCAAGGTCCTTTCTTCACAGATACGCTCTTCTCTTTTTAGCCCTTCTTTAAGAATATAATATTGGAGTGTCTTTGATAAATTTG
Source organism: Chiroxiphia lanceolata (assembly GCF_009829145.1). NCBI lineage: Eukaryota > Metazoa > Chordata > Aves > Passeriformes > Pipridae > Chiroxiphia > Chiroxiphia lanceolata. The sequence goes on along the minus strand of NC_045671.1, from coordinate 11,510,966 downwards.
GTGCTATGTAAAAACTGTAAGAAAGTGTGGTTTTTTTCATTCTCTGCGGTTTCATTCGGTAACTTGAGTATTTCTGTACCAGGCAGAGTAGTTAGTTCATTTGTAATGTAGATGGTCATGAGTGTGGTTAGTCTTGAGGTTGGCAGAGTAATTTAATACTGTTGATAGTAGGGAGTCTCCACGGGAATTAAGTCTGAACTGAGCCCTTCCCAATGCTTGCAAAGAGTAAAAGTCAGCTGAGTAAAATTAAAAAGTTTACTGATTTGGTCTGTGTCTGAAATGAAGCAAGAAAACCACCAACACAAGAGCATGTCCTTGTCTTTTTTTGGTTAAGGTGCACTTCCGGTACCGGAGTTTCAGCCTTTGGTCTTATTTGTATTAATATGTAGTTGCCTAGTTCTTTGGAAACAGAGTATGCCGATAAATACTCCTTCATTCATAGTGAGGGATTGTGTTACTTTGTCATTACTTTAATAGGAGCATCTTCTAAGTCATTTAAGGTTGTGCAATACAAGAGAACTCTTCTGAAAGTAGTTATTTGTCTCAGGAGAACATTTTTTAGAAATTCAGGGATTTCAGCTAGAGTGTTACTAGGGAGCTGTGTGCTAATAGTGAGAAGGCTGTCTAAATAAAGTGAAGAAACAGAATGATGGGTAAGGAGCTTACCTTTCTTTAGCTAACAACCAGATTCAGAGGCAAATGCTGCTTTCCACAGGAAGACAAGGCTTTATAGCCTAGTATACTGTATTTTAAGGTCTGATTCTAGTAGCACAGGTCCTGAATGTGTCTGCCCTGTTAGGCTGGATTTAGTTCACAGGAAGAGCTCCTCTCAAGCATTACATTTCTCATTTTGAGGACTTTTTTCCATTTAATCTATTTGTGTGGAGAGCTAGTTTTAAGTTGTTTCTGTCTAAAAATTTAAACTGTTTGTGATTACATTAATTCAAAATAACTGTCATTAATCGCACTCTTGTAAAAAAATAGGCCTTTCATTTTGTGTTTTTAGATCAAAATCACAAAGACAAACATAAAGATGTAGTTTACTGATAACTGTAAATCCACTTCTGTCTTTGAAAGCGAGTTAAGTTGTAGTAGGAACTCAATTCCCTCTTTGTTTTAGCCTATCCAGTGCATTTTTATAGTACTTCTGGAAGTTCCTTCGTGGTAGTAGCTGAGTGCAGCATCTTGCACAAAAACTTTTCACCCTCTGTTTTGATAGCAGCTTTTTAGGTGTGACTGTAGTAAAACTTCATGACTAATAAAGTGTATGCCATATAATTTCTTTTGTTTACGTAGCAAAGGTGTGGCTGTAATGGGCACCCAAAGCTACAGGTCAGATAGCACTGCCTTAATGAAGTCGATACATAATTGCTTTGTATTTTTATTTTTGTAGAATTTGCTGCAGTACTATAAATACAGAAGACTGTTTTCTGAGGAAACAAGAATGGTACAATAGAATAGATAAGGACTTGCTTAGAATAAGTGATTGAGAAATAGATTAGATATCCTGGGTTCATGATTTACAAAATATCTAGCCGAAATGTAGTACAGAGAGGTAGTAAGGGGATGCTTTGGCCTGCCAGAAATGTCAATAATTTGATAAACATGTTTGATGAAAGGCAGAAAATAAAAAGTGTGTGTATCTTTGATGAAAAACAGAAGAATTACTCGTTATTTTCAGAATATGAGATCCTCTGTGCGCTGATATGGAGGAAACAGACTGTTCTTACTGTTTAAAATTCAAATGTGAAAGTAGAAAATGTGAAGAAACAAATTTTTGGGAGAAAACAAAATCACAGAGTAATTGTCTTGTGCGTCCTCAAGGAAGTAATGGCATCACAAAGTTTGGAATTTTTTTAGCGCAAATAGGACAGTTTTCACTGCTTAGTGCCCTCACGCGTAACAGATCTGCTTGAGCAGTATACTGAGAAATTAGTAAAAGAAATGGTTCACTTTACCAAACTATGAAGGTATTTAAAAGTAAATCAAGGGAAATTTTAGCAGTGGCATTTCTTTTAAATATCCAGAAAAGTGAAAGTACTGAAAGTCTAACAGTGGGGAAGCCATTTCAAAAACTATTTCCCTTAAATCAAACCAGCCAAAATGGTAATCTTTATGGAGAAGAAAGACTGGCCACAGTAATCAACTTTTTTTTTTTTAATAATGTTTGAGATGCCTGTGGTAAAATGATGCTTATTAAAAAGGTCTGAAGCAGTTTAACTAATGAGGTAACAAGTCAGTGAAATGTTCTGTAATAGATTTGTGCAGCTCACTGCCCCTTTGATAATAGCATGTCTGTATGAAAATGTATGAAGTTTTTAGGCACTCTTAGCAGTCCAGAGTGTAACTGGGGAGCTAAACACAGAAAGATGAGCAAAGCAAAAATGTATCATGGCAGGACTAATACCAAATGAGTTCACACCTTTGTTTTTCTGAAGATGAACAAAAGAGGTCTAGGAAAGTGAACTGAAGGCTTGACATTTCAAACCTAAAAGAGGTACATCACAAGTAAGCTAACACATAATTTGCTGCATTTTTATGCTCTGTTAACTCTGACTTAAAGAATTTAAATGTGTAGTTGAGGTATGGTTCATTAAAAAAGTTCATTAGCTTTTCAGAAACATTTAATTTAAACATTTAACCCTTTGTCCAAGTTAGCTGATTACTTCTAAAGGGGAGAAAAAGAGCAGAATAAGAGATTTGACTTCTGGATCTGTTATATATCAAGATGATGAACAGGAGTTCTCCTGATACATTGCTAGAAATGACAACATTGGAATGACATGATATTTTGGTTTCTGTGGAGGACTTCAGAGCACCTTGCTGAAAATCTTGACCTACATCTGACCAGAGTTCCAGTCATGTGAAATACAAAAATTCTGCTGATATGTTTTAAAATACCCACTTTTCTGCCTAAGTTTATTCCAGAGATTTTAATGTAGTTCATGTCTTTTTGTCTTACAGTTCTGATCTCCTTTCTCCAGTGAGCTGCACCGTGTGGCTGGAGCAGTCGTTCAACAATGAGTGGTGCAGCGCTGGGCCTTGAGATAGTGTTTGTCTTTTTTCTGGCCTTATTCCTACTTCATCGGTATGGGGACTTCAAGAAACAGCATAGGCTTGTGATCATAGCAACATTGTTGGCGTGGTATCTCTGCTTCCTTATTGTATTTATACTGCCTCTGGATGTCAGTACGGTAAGAAGCGTGAAAGACTTTCTACCTAGTTGCATAAAATGTGTATGGTATTTTTTCTAAATTACTATTTCCAAAAGACAATCTCTTAAACAGCAAAGACATTTTCTGTGTAGTATCTTATTAAATTAAACATTTGTTATCTTTATGCGTGACAGTGTCTGTGGTTATAATTAATTTTACTGTTTGTTGATCTCATCAGATAAAAAAATCTATTTCAAACATATTAAAATTTTGTTATTTGTTAATTACCATTTTTTTTATCCGTATAGGCAGCATAAAGGCACTTTCAGCTTTTTACTTACATGCAGATTGCATGTTGTTTTGAGTATTTATTAGCATAATTGCTTTCAAATATAAACCTGGAATACATGGAATGTCTTTAAAAATGGGACTTGTTATTTTTAAAAAAATGTTGTACCTTTTTGGTCATTAATGCAAAATGAATTGTCTTTTAGACTATTTATAATCGATGCAAACTTGCTGTTAACTCCAGTCCTGCAGAAAGTAATGGCTCTTACGTTACTCTTGCTCCAAGGTACGAGCTACCTGTTTTTTTCTTTAGACTGTTTTTAAATAAGTATTTTATGATTTTCTTTTTTTTAATTGATTGGAGTGTATTGGGTTTTTAAGACTAACAAACAAGTGTTGTCTGGGCGATGCAACATTTGAAGGTTGTAAGCATACAGGAAGGTGAGGAAAGAGGTGCAGAAAAGTACATCTGTGTATGTTGGGAGTAATTATATAGTAGTTCTGACTGATTACCCAACTATTGTTTTTTTATCACACTAGATTTCTTTTTTTTTCTTTTTGTTAAAGCAATAGAGCTAAGCATTTTGAGCAGTCTTGCTTATGAGGAGACACATTGGTGAATGCTTATCTATCCTTCACAATCTTAAAGACTTTAAACCCAAAAAATGTAATTTTATGCCTTATGAATGAAATTAACAGACTTGTCTGGTACGTAAGCAGCATATCTAGTTGCTTATTATAATTACATATATATAGTAATTGGAGTTATCTGAAATTCACTGTATTCTACCAAAGTAATGATAACCTGCTTTGTTGTCTTCTGACAGGAAAAAAGTAATCCCCAAAACATGGTGAATGTAGATGAATGTGGGCTCGCTCTTTCCGTGGCCACTAATTCTTCAGCCTCCACTGGCTATTTACCCACGCTGTAGATGTGTGCAGTGTAGTTATCTGAGATGATCAGAGCCTTTAAGATGTCAGTTGATATGTCCATGCAAAGTATTTCCAGGTTTGTTACCCCAAAGTGGAGGCTGTCTGGATGTTGTATATCCATGGAAGAACAGTGATAGACTCACTGGCACAATATTACAATATTTATTTACGACCACCCAGTGTATGTTAATTAAACATAGTTAAGCAAATACCCAACTTGAAATCTATTCAGTACCCTTTCAATTTACTTGTAGCTTCAGACAAACCTTTTACATAGAATCATAGAATGCTTTTGAAGGGACCTTAAAGATCATCTAGTTCTAACCTCCTCAGTGTGGACACCTTCCACTAGACCAGGTTGCTTAAAGCCCCAGACAGCGCACCCTTGAACACTTCCAGGTACGGGGCATCCACAGGTTCTGTGGGCAGCCTGTGACAGTGTCTCACCACTCTTACAGTAAGGAATTTCTTCCTAGTATCTAATTTAAACCTGACCTCTCTCAGTTTAAAACTGTTGCCTCTAGTCCTGTCACTCTCTGCCCATATAAAAGGTCCCTCTCCCTGCTTTGTGTAATCCCCCTTTAGTTACTGGAAGGTGCTATAAGGTCTCCCTGGAGCCTTCTCTTCTCCAGGCTGAACAACCCCAGCTCTCCCAGCCTGTCTTCAGGGGACAGGTGGAGAAACCTTTAGTCATACTACCTGTCATTCTATCATAATTTGATAGTTTTGAAAATACTTAGGCTGTGCCCATAAAATTTTACAACTCAGGCTTAACTAGTTTGACTCTGGAAAACACCAATTATTTATCATCATGCAGTTCTGTCTTAATTGACTTTATTGCTCCTTGACTCATCATTCCTTAATTACCCAGACAAGTGTGTGAAAAGTGTCGTATAGCAGAGGGATACTTTAGCTTTTTTTCTTTTTTTTTGTTAATAAAAAGGCTCCTGTGGCTTTTCTGGTCTTCCGAAGCAAATACTACCTGTTAGAAAACTCCTGGCTTAACAAATCAAAATTTGTGTAAGACTGACTGAACCCAGCTGGGTAGCAGAAGAAACAACTAATACACTTTTTGTACCACTGAATGCTCTAGGTGTGAGGTCCTTAGATATTTTTTAGAAACCTGCAGAGCTAACTAAATTGAATGATCTTCTGTCTTCAGAAATGTTTTTGATTTATGTGAAGTAATTTCTGCCGAAAAAGAAAAATTATAACCTTATAAATTGCTTGATTGAATATTCCTCTGCAATCACTGAGCTTCTGTTGTTTTCTCTAAGAAAGCTTTCTTGTCCAGATAGGTTACTTGGAGTTAGGAAAACAATATTTATTTTTAACTGGTGATTCAGTTTATTTCTTTCTGAGGTAGTTAATCATTAACTCCTTATTCAAATAGTATTGCATTACTTTTCTGCTATTTTCAGAGACCTTTCTAGATAGGGAATTCATAGAAAATGTTTTTATACTCTTGGCTCTACAATTAACAATTTGTTTTGTTACATTATTACAGCAAACAAAAATGTTTCAAACCTTGGAGTTATATTCCTAATGGAATTATGCCAATTTTCTGGCGTGTTGTGTATTGGACGTCTCAGTTTCTAACATGGTAAGTAAGGCAAAAGAATAAGACCATGATACAGGTATAATTTCTAAATGCAACATCTTAACAGTCATAACATATTCTTTATGCATGTGTATCATTGTTGCAAAGAGCTCTTAAATCATATATTATTTGCTAGCACTGCAATTTCCATAATAATTACAGTACTAAATTGAGCATACTCTTTTTTTTCCTTGCTATCGTAGAAGCAAATTTCAGGTGGTAGCCTGAAATTTTGGTTCACTTTTGTAGTTGAAACTGAGAAATTTACACATAGATGTGTTTATGGATAGGTTGTCTGAAAAAAAAGGTTTAAAGCAACCAGATACCAAAACAATTTCTTGAATAAGGTAATTTGTAAGTAATATTGTAAATTATTTTGCTTTATTGGATATACTGTATAAAGCTGTAGATACAGCTACAGAAAAAAGATTGTCTGTGCTTTCGAGTTAGGTTAATTTGTGCTTACTGTTCAACTTGTCACTACTATTTTTGTAGTTCTGTCAAGAATATCAGGGCTGGTAGTCAGTTCTTAGTTATCACAGGTTTTTTGTAGTAAAACTGACTGTATTGCTTTTATCTGCATCTTGGTTAAGGGTTGCCATCAGATAATGATTACCTCTAGAATGAAAACATATAATAGCTAATTTCTTAGAAGCTTGGGACCCTTAAGCTTTAACACCCCTGTCTCAGCAGCTGCTGTAGTACTTTTGAGGGGAGGTTGGTTTATTGTTTTAGTTGGGTTTTTTGTTTTGTTATTGGTGGTGGTGGTTTTCTGTTTGGTTGGGGGGTTTGGTTTGGGGGGTTTTTTTTGTCTGTTTGGCTGATGTGGTTTGGTTTTGTTTGCTTTTCTCCCAGGATTCTGCTACCTTTCATGCAGTCATACGCAAGATCAGGAGGGTTCTCCATTACTGGAAAGATTAAAACTGCGTTGATTGAGAATGCAATATATTATGGCACTTACTTGCTGATTTTTGGGGCGTTTTTAATATATGTGGCTGTAAACCCAAACTTCAATTTACAATGGTAAGATAATGTTGTAAGCTCTTGTGTGAGTTCTTACATAATTGTCATTGATAATCTCTTCTGTAGATGAAATTAAACGTTTTTTAAAAAAAGTTTTAGTTGATTTGATTTTTTGCTAGGCAGTTAGAAAGTTAAATTTTTATATGACAAGTGCTTTTTTGACTATTTATAGAAATTTGTCTTCTGGTTTTCCGATTTTGATATGTACAGCAGAGGAATCCTCTTGCATTTGCAATGGGTTTTTTTCCTCCTTACAAACACATTTGCACAGTTAGTGCAGAAACAATCAGGGTTTTCAGAATAACATATTTCAAAAGTCAGTATTTTCTGTGTAGCACTTCTGTCTGCTGTGGACTATTTAAAGTTGGTAAGGAAGGTTAAAATAATAGGCATTTGTAGCATTGCTAGTGGTCTTCTATACTAGATGGAGTACAAATTTCTGAATACAGTATTCTGAATACAAATCCCAGGTTCTGAGGCTGTTTCCCGTAGTGACTGTCATTGTGATGTTTTGACCTCATTTTCAATATTTAGTGAAATTCATGTTGAAATTCACTAACATATTCCTTTGAGAACAAGCATTTTTTATTTCCTTCCTGAGGGGAGTCAGAAACATGTGAGATACAGAAAAATTATGGGAACTTTAAATGTGACTAAACAGCAGACTGGCTCTAGGCAAAAGTTATAGGTGATACTAAGTCTATGGCTGTAAACTTGAAAGCTGTATTGGTGCATAGATACTTCAAGGCTTCTTTCTTGCAGGTGGGGTAAGAGGATGTTTGGGTGGGTTTTTTGTTTGGTTTTTTTGGTTGGTTGGGTTGGGTTTATTTTGTTGTTTGGTTTAAATTGTTTTGTTGTTGTTTTTTTTTCCTTAGGAACCAACTTCAGACTATTGGGATAGCTGCTGCAAACACATGGGGTCTCTTTCTTCTTGTGTTGCTTTTGGGTTATGGTTTGGTGGAAATCCCCCGTTCTCACTGGAATGGGGCTAAGAGAGGTTATCTGCTCATGAAGACTTATTTCAAAGCTGCCAAACTGATGACTGAAAAAGCAGACGCAGAGGAGAATTTAGAGGACATTATGGAGGTAAGTAACTAGCTTTCACTATGAAATAAGTGAAGGCTGCTGTTAATACGCTCTGAATTTCCTGGTGTTGGACACTTGTGGCAATAGAAAACAATCCTCCATACTTTTGTAATGTTTGCACACTAGCATTTTGCTTTTTTTAAAAGAAAATACATATGTGTTGTTCATAAATACTTCCTTTTCTTTTATTAGATCTAGTAAAGCTATGGCTTTTACAGAGCTTTTTTTTTTTTTAAACTTTGATGGCTGTCTTTTCCATTGGGAGGGCTGCAACTCTTATTTGACCATTTAAAAATTTATTTTATTTAAATTTTTAATTTAATACAATTACACTACTCTGTATTTTTTTTCCTCAACAGGAAGTGCGTAAAGTAAGTGAGAGTATCAAATATAACCACCCCTTGAGAAAATGTGTTGATACAATACTGAAAAAGGTAACAAATTGCTCATCTTTAGCTGTAATTGTTCAATTAGGAGCTCATGCTTCCTGCATGTACTTGTACATTATTTTCTTTCTCTCTTAATATGAAATCTCTATTTGGCATCTTCTGAGTTTCTTTATGAAATCCTTTCTTATGACGTACGTAATTAGTAGTTGTATTTTGATGCACATAGTATTTTAGAAAGAGAAAAGTGTATGCTTAGAGTGAGCTTTTCAATTGCATGAAAAAGTGCCCCAAACGTTCACTAATAATTAAAAAAGAGCACTTGCTACTCATTTTCCAATTCATTTTCCCTTTTCCTTCCAGTGTCCTACTGAGTACCAGGAAAGAATGGGTAGGAACATGGATGATTATGAAGATTTTGATGAAAGACAGAACAGTTATCCAAGTGAGAAAAGTCTGGTCAAACTTCACAAGCAGGTATATTAATAAATGAGAGAATACCTCACTTACCCTGATGTAATGAGGGTAAATGATAGACAGACAAAGATTTTCAACGCACTTTACCTAAATTGCTAAGTATAGTGGGTTTTGGGAATGCTACTTAACACAAAAGTTTAATATCCCAAGTGATCAAAGTTCTGGATGATTTAAAAAGTGTGCTTTTTGTGTTTTATCTTGATAGGGTTTTAGCTGTCTGTGAGTAAGCCTTGTAATGACTTTGCAAGTGATTGACAGTGCATTCTGAAAAAGAAATTATAGTAAAAACTTGATACATACTAAAATGCAAAAATAAAGTCATATGTTGGAAAAAGTAGGCTGTTTCTGCCACAGATGGATTGTGATAAAAGTACTGCAGAACTCAGGACTCTAGTATGTAGTTCTTCTGTGATTTATGTATTTAGAGAATTAACTGCCCACTTTTGTGAATATACCAAGTTAGTCTTTGTAATTCTGCAGTGTACACATTTTTGAGGGATTTTGCAAGGCTCTTTTCTCATTTCTTGAAACAAGTACGTTGTAACCCTAATTTCTTGCAATTTATTGTAGGTGATCTATTCAGTACAGAGACACCGTCGTACACAGGTCCAGTGGCAAATTCTTTTAGAGCAAGCATTTTACCTAGAAGATGTGGCAAAAAATGAAACAAGTGCTACACGACAGTTTGTTCATACCTTTCATTCCCAGGAACCAGAGAATAAAATTATTCAGTATTTCTACACACCAACTGTTGGTAAGTGCTGGCTTGCAGATTTTGAGTCTGTCAAGGCATAACTGATACTGTTTTGCGAGAAGAACCAATTGTTTTATGTTAAAAGTTCAGCTACAGTAGAGGGAAATAAGTGTACAATCTTAATGCATTTATGTAATGGAATAGCTACTAATTTATGCTCTTGACCATAACCTTAAATTTTATTTACACATTTAGTAGCAGTTACATGTTGTAATAAAGCAATAGCAAACTGTAAAGCATTAGAAGAAGAAAGAAAACAGCAACTCTAAACAATTGGATGGTGGCTACCTTCTACATTTTGTGGGATCTATTGATCTATTGAGGTGGCACTGCTCTTCCAGTAAAGCAGAGGAAAAGACTTTTCATCTGTCATGGACCAAATATTAGCACATATGGCTGCTTGTGCATCTTTTCAGAAAGTATCTTCTAATCATGTTTTAACATATAATTTGTTGCACTAGCAGTGAGTTATTTCCAGGGCAGGACAATAAAATTTTTATAGCCTAAGCTCTGTTTCTGAGAGAGTAACAGATAAACAAACAAGACATGAATCACTGATAGTATCTGGGCCAAAACTGGAGAGTTGTTCTACATAGCCCACACCCCTCAATCTGTTTGCAAAATTTGCCTCCCCAAATCTCACCCTGTTTTCCTCTGTTGGGCATAGGATTCCTTAGCGCTGAAGCAGATCTCTGGACTGGAAAAGCCCTGAAATTAAGTGTGTGACCCCATAGATTCCAGGCTTGATTTTAAGGGTGGACATGGAAGAAGTTCAAAATATCTCTTGTGAGGGAGTTCCATTTCTGGCTTTGTAATTTTCATTAACCCATTCCGGATATGTGTGTGTGTTTGTTTTTTCCAGAGTGGTACTGGGAATGTCTTCTACGACCATGGTTTTACAGGGTGCTTGCAGTTGTGCTGGCTACGTTCTCTGTAATTGTTGTGTGGTCAGAGTGCACATTTTTCAGCACAAAACCAGTTCTATCACTATTTGCAGTTTTCATACAGCTGGCAGAAAAGACATACAATTATATCTACATAGAGGTAAGTTGGAGACAATCACTTGACAACAATATTTTCAGATGGATGGTTATGGTAACAAAGTCTGTCAGATAGATTTAGCAATAAATCTCTAAATAATCTGTCAACTTTTAGAAGGTCTCTACATATATTGTACCAAACTTTGTTTCTATAGAGGAAGTCTGCCTTTTGCCACTTCTTAAAGCTCTCCAATACCAGGTCAAGGTATGACCCAGCTAGGCTGAGTATCATGTGTAGAGTAATTTCTGAATCATTAGCTTGGAGCTTAGGTGCTAATTAGACTTTGTGTCTAATCAGCTGTGTGTGACCTCTCTTTCCTAAACAAGAATTTGCTGATGACCAGGAATCCAGTCACAGATGTGGCTACCATATGCGTGCACAAACTTATCAGTAAAGGAACTGAGCTAAAAAATTCCAGTATACTTACATAAGGTTGATTTGAAAACACTTGGGTTTATCCCATTTTTGTGAGAAGAAATGTCAAATCAATCATAATAACTACTGAGGCAATTACAGAAATTTTATTTACAAAACAAGAAGCAGAATAAATGTTCCTAGGGTCATCTGTGTTAGCTTATAGGGAGAATGTTACAATTCTCCATTTAAGTTAGTCAGAACAACTCCTGATACTCTTCTCAGACCTGGTGGTATTGTCTCATCTCAGAATTAAAAATTGAGACTGGAGATAGCCTGTTGCATGCACAGACTGCATGCTGAACGCATTAAAACCTTCAGTAGAGTTCTATATTCAAACAACAACTTTTTTTTTTCCCCTAGATGGCCTGTTTTCTTACCATCTTTTTCCTAAGTATCTGTGTTTACTCTACTGTCTTCAGGATCCGTGTATTTAACTATTATTACTTAGCTTCACATCATCAGACAGATGCATACAGTCTCCTTTTCAGTGGCATGTGAGTATGTGCCACTTTTTTTATATATTTTGCAGATTTCCGATCAAATACACAATTGAAAAGGTCCATGAAACTTTATGTTCTTTAATTTATGATTATATGGGTATAAATCCTAATGAGTATATCATTATTCTGTGATAGATTCAGTTATGATTTTGCAGTTAATGTAAGAAATTCTTTCAAATGCTGTTGCCTCTTGCATTTGTGCAGGTTATTTTGCCGTCTTACTCCACCATTGTGCTTGAACTTTTTGGGCTTGACCCATATGGATGCAACAATCTCTCACAAAAAAACTCAGCCAACTGCTTATACATCTGTAAGTACAGGAAATGTGGTTTAGAGCCTTCAATATGGTTTTGAGAATAGGCAAAGTATTTTTAAATACTTCTTATAATAAGGTTCAGATACTCAAGTATCTTTTTACTACTATTAAATGACGTAAAAATACTTGGTTGTGGACCAAGAGTTTGGTAATGATTTCCAGGAGTCATAAATAGGTAATTTTTTCAGGTTTTGTCTCTTTATCGTAAGAAAGTAAAATATTATACTTTAGAGTTCAGGCTGTTCTTCACTTCCTCGTAACTTTAACTTCCACTGGATTTAGCATATAGGACTTCTCTATAGATTGGGAGCAAACCTAACTTGCTACTGAAAACCAGTGAGTTTGTTTTTATTGAACAGCTGTTTTCTGTGAGATGTTGCAACATCTCACATCTTACATCTTGTTGCTAGTTACTAGATTCTTAGTGTTGTCTTAAGACTCCTTTCACAGCAAATGAAAAAATCCATCGGATTTGCACTTATTCTGCAGTAGGTGAGACTTACAAAATCTAGCACCCTAGAAACCTTAGAATGGATAGATACACTGTTGGAGGTGGCCTTTATGTCTACTGATTCTGAATCAACTGTCTGAATCATATCTGTGATGATAATACATGCCTGTGTTTCAGTAACTGTAAAGGATTGTGTGTTTGTGTGAGATGGCACAATCTTTATGGGCATACATAGAATGTAGCTAATTAAAGCTTGTTCTTTTGGATTTTTTTCCCTAGATAATGGGATCCATGAGAGTGCTGTCCTTCATTGCAGATGGGTTCTATATATACTACCCAATGCTTGTTGTCATCCTCTGTATTGCCACATACTTTAGGTAAGTGATTTGCAATATAGATTCTCCACGTTTCTTTAATAAGATTAGTTTCATCAGTCAGGAAGACATTCAATACTCCTTTTCCAGCAGTTGACTTGTGTCATATTATGTGTCATATTATTAAAAATGCAAAATCTAAATCATTAAATTGCTATTCATATAGGTGAAGTGTGTACATTTTAAGAATATAGATTGTGTTAAACCATAACTGAGTTTTGAGGGGTTTTCCCCCCATTAAACTTCATTCCTAGATTTTGAGGGGTGATCTTTTAGAACTTTGGGGCCTGGGGGCATCTAGATTCTGCTTGAGATTAAAAGTACCATGAGGAAGCTGTGTTTTCAGCAAGGTTTTCTAATGAACTAAGAAGCATTAGCAGAAATTTTAGGTGTTGAACTTCCTAACAGACTCATAAAAAATTCCTGATGTGTTACCAGACTTTGGTTTGAAAGCATACTGGTGTAAATAATTTGATCTTGTTTCCTTAAGCTGCAGTTTGTTGGAGGGTGGAAGGGTAATTGTAGAAAACACTGTTACATGCTTGCTTTATCCTTATATTTCAAAATGTCTGGTTTGACCACTGAAGGGACAGGATACTTTCGGTCTGACCTTGCTCAGATACTTTTATGTTAATTTCTTCAATTTTGCATTACCTTTCAGTCAGAAGCAAGGTATATGTTTTTAGTCATATACAATGTAGGTGAATGCCTCAAATTCCCATTAATACTGTGTGTGCATCCACATATGCATATAGATAGTAAGATAAGAAGGACCTGGGCTTTTCGTGCTTACTTTTTGGTTAAGTGACGAAAGTGGTGGTGAAGGAAAAGTGAACAGCAAAACAAAACAAAACAAAAAAATCAAACCGGAAAGCCAATGATGAGAAAAGAGTTTGTGTGACTTCTGATGATGCTGGATCTTGAATGCCACGGTGAAAAGGAAGAATAGAAATTAAAGGAGAGGAAGTTGCTTTAGTGACTTCTGCTAATTCACATACATGCTAAAGGTTTAATTAAGTGAAGACTTAATTAAAATCTATCAAGGAAAGCTTGAATTAAGCTCTGTTTAATCTAGCAGTCTTAAAGTTCAGATAGTATAAGAAAAAAACTTCATCATAAATATACAATGAGGCCTATTTGGAGCATGACATTGATATTCCACTTTGGAGAAAGGAAAATAGTAACGAAAACAGCAGTTGTGTTCTCTGGTGTGAAGTTGAAAAGGTGAAAGTGGTTTCCTGCTATCTAGTTCCAGGACTAGCTTAAAAAAGGTGGAGCAAGCTTATTATCTGACTGCTGCCTAATGGCTCTCCAAAATGGCAGCCAGCATCCCTACAGCTTAAGAGTATGGCACACATTTCTCCTAAGTGAAACCTGAGGTGAAAGAGACTTTCCTTTGTTATTAGTGTTTCAAAAATACAGAAATCACAGTAAGCAGAATTTTTATAGTAATTGTCTTCTGGCAAAGTAGAGTCAATGACATATCATACATTCTGTTATATCTGAGAACACCTAAGCAATTGACTTATGTTAAATCATTTGCACTACTCTCCGACTATATACATTTTTATCTCTCTATTTGGATAGGATTATTTTCAGTTGGATTTAGGAATGTGTCACTGTTCTGAATTTTCTGGTTTCTCAGCTAGTGTAAGAATCTGTCTTTTCTTCTGTGTTGCTTTTTTACTTGTATTGTCCATAATTTTCTGAATAATTCGTTTTACATCTTGCATTGTAGTATATCTAAACTGTTCATTGTAAATAAACAAAGGAAATTAATTACTTCTCCTTCTTGTTTTATCAGTTTAGGAACTCGTTGTTTGAATCTTTTGGGATTCCAGCAGTTCATGGGGGATAGCGAAATGACTTCTGATTTGATTGATGAAGGAAAAGAGCTAATCAGAAGAGGTAAATTAAGTCCTCTGTCATAGTCTTCCTACAAAATCATAGAACCATTGAATCATCAAGGTTGGAAAAGACCTCGAAGATCATTGAGTCCAACTGTGAACCCAGCACTTGCCAAGTTCACCACTAAGCCATGTCCCCAGGTGCCACACGTCTTTTAAATATCTCTGGGGATGGTGACTCCACCACTTCTTGCAGCAATCTGTTCAAATGCTTGCCAACCCATTCAGTGAAGAATTTTTTCCTAGTATCCAAACCAAACATCCCCTGGCACAACTTGAGGCCATTTCCTCTTGTCTTGTTGTTTGTTACTTGGAAGGAGCGACCGACCCCCAACTCACTACACTTTCCTTTCAGGTAGTTGTAGAGAGGTCACGATCCCTGAGCCTCCTTTTCTCCGGGCTAAACACGCCCAGGTCCCTGAGTGTCTTCTCATTAGTCATTTGCTCCAGACCTTTCTCCAGCTCCACTGCTCTTCTCTGGACATGCTCCACCACCTCAACATCCTTTCTAAACTGAGGGGCCCAGAACTGGACACAGCACTCAAGATGCAGCCTCACCAGTGGCAAGTACAGTGGAAGAATCACTTCCCTGGTCCTGCTGGCCATTCAGTTCCTGATACAGGCCAGGATGCCACTGGCCTTCTTGCCCACTTGGGCACACTCTGGCTGCTGTCAACCAGCACCCTCAGGTCCTTTTCCACTGGGCCTCTTCTCTTTCCAGCCACCCTGCCCCAGTCCTGTAGTGTTGCAGGGGGTTGTTGTGACCAAAGTGAAAATTGAAAGGAAAGTGGCTTGGTGACCACTTCCACCAGCTCCCTCAGTGCCCTTGGATGGATCCCATCTGGCCCCATAGACCTGTGTGTGTCTAAGCAGTGTAGCTGCTTAGTAGTAGCACTGGTCACTGACCATTTCTCTTGGATTCTGGGGGCTTTATTCTGCTCCCCATCCCTGTCTTTCACCACAGGGGACTTGGTACCCAGGCAACACCTGATCTTACTCTTAAAGACTGAGGCAAAAATGGCATTAAGTTTACCTTGGCCTTTTCCTCATCATGTTATATGTTCTTGGATTAAATTTGTCTGAAATGTTGCAAAAAAAAAAAAAAGCTTGTCATTATTTTGACATTATTTTGAAAACTGTACTGAGGCAGTCCGCAATACAAAATGCAATAGACCTACAGGACTGTGGTTGCTATGGACTTCATTGATATCTAAAGTGAAGTACCAGTTTTATTCATCCAGTATCTGAATTTTAGGTATTTCTAAATATTTTACAGTGGTTACTGATCTAAGCAGATGCTTGTTTCATAAAGGATGGTTAACATCTAAATTGTGTTTATCATCAACAAACTCATTTTAATCTTTCTTTGTGTGTGTCGATAGAGCTGCATGAGTTCAGTCATTTCCTTAAGTGTTTTTTGCTGTGTGAACTAACTGTGTTTTATCAGAGAAAGCATGTTGTTATAGAGCTGTAATTATCTGCTGGTTTAGAAAGCTTTTTATTTTAAGTTAATTTTTATTGAAAGGGTTTCTTGAAAATTGTTAAAAGCCATTGTGGTTCTTGAGTAAATACTTAGAAATTAAAATTTCAGGATACAGTGTTATATTATGGAATACTTTTATTCTGATAGTTTATGCAAAATGAAACCTGGATTTACTTAGAGTAGTAGTATATCTCTTTTTTTGGAGAAAGATGAATGTTTCTCATTCCTCTAAACAATAGGTTATGATTGCTTCAATACTGTGATGTTCTACTTTCAACTTCATAGCAGATATGACCACAAAGTATTGGGGTCATACTTTGGGCCTCACAGAGCTTCAGCAAGATCTTAAGTCAACACCACTCACGTTTTTTTATAATGTCATACTTTTCCCAGCTACTTCTAGAGGTTTTTTTTTTGCTTTGCCAGCTGGTATCCAAATATTATGCTGTGACCCAAGATACCATCATCACAAATTCATTTTGATTGGAAACACTATAATGATAGACAAGGAGCTTTTTGGTTTGTTTTTGTTTAATTGTATGAGTTGTCTATTTCAATAAGAACCTGCTAGTTAACTTTGGATTTTCACTGTTTCTTTAAAAAAAAATATTGCTAATGATTTTTCTTGTATGGAGCTCAGACAAATAATGTTTTTTTATTTATAGAGAAAAGAAAACGACAGAGGCAGGAAGAAGGTGAAAACAGAAGAAGGGTATGAGATTGTTTTAGCTAATAATAATATTAATATTATACTGTAATATCTGATAGGATTTGCCATGACTATTTAATTCAGCATAATCTCTTCCACAAAAAAGGTAGTCCAAAATAATTGATGGGATCAGTTGAATTTTGCTTAATAGTCTTGGTTGGGGGTTAATTAAAGAAGAGGATGATTTTAGTGACACTACTTGGATACTCTTGTTACTCAGTGTGCTGTGGTGTATGCCAATAGGTGTAACAAGCATTAAAAAGGTTCCTGAATTCTGGGATGCCAAATAATCTGAAATGGTTTATTATCAGTGTCTTACATTGATACTGTTCTGCTTGAAAGAACTGCAGTTGCAGTGTCATCATGTTCACTAAAATAGGGACTGTGTGCTCCTCCCAAACTTACCTTGTTGTTTTATGTGCTTATTGGAAAGTAACTGTCACAGGTTTTTTCCAGAGGAGGTAATTACATTGGAGACAAAAATAATACTGTTACTGCTGAACAAAAAACCAGAATGTTTGTTTCAAATCATATTTTGTGTGCAGACCGAACTGAAAGATTTGCAAAGCTTTAGGTTTTCATTAATTTATAACATTTGGAATCTAGCATGGAAAGTCACAGAGACAAATAGAAAGGATGCATGCAAAATAATACTGGAACTAAAACCTCTTGGCTTTTCAAGCTCGGGTATACTTTGATCCTTGATGACAGTCAGTAGTGCACAGACCTTTCTTCTGATCCTCTGCCCCCATCTCATAATTTTAGAACCTGAATTTGTTGTGAAACAAAGTAGTAGTGAGTGCATGATACATTTAGTATACACTAAAATGATCTGACATCAACAATTTGAGTTAAACAGCAAGCTCAAGTTTCAGATGTTACCTGTTATTTTGAGTTTTGCATTAAATACTGTACCATATAAATAATGTAGCATATTCATTTTTTGGAGCTTTTGAGAGTGTCATGTTGTACTGTTTAATCCTTCTGCAGTTTAGAATTGTAACATATGACATAACTTTTGAGTTATACCAGTTCTTTTTTTTATATCAGTAACTTTTGAGTATACCAGTTCTTACCAGACTGTAATCAGGGATCTAAATATGGGACTGAAACATATAAAAGAGCAGTTAGAAACATTTCTATTGAGACATGAAGTTGTCTCCTAATAAAAGCACGAGACGTTTTCTTCTTTAGTATTTCTTTATACTTTGTACTAAAATGTTTACAATCTAAAGGGTGTCAGAATGGAAACAACAGAACAAACTTAATAAACATGTCCTGCCCAAATGTTTGGGGGTTTTGTGTGCTGTTCTGTTTCCATTTTACCACTAGATGGAAGTAGTAAATAACAAAAGCAGCAGTGCCCACCATAACTTAGAGGAGTTGAGTGGACTTTGAGTGCAGATTTGAGATTCAGTTTGTTTTCTGCAAATCTTTTTTCTAAAGAACAGTTATGGTTACTGGCTTAGTGAAGAGACACATCTTGAGTTTAAAATGAAGCAAAAATTCTTCCTGTATCAAGATACTGAACAAGAACATTTTGAAAATATTGCTTTGATAGTCTGTTGTGATTAATTTAGCTCTAAATTATGAACCTTGGGTATTCCTTGATCCCACATATGCTTTGTTGTGTTGCTTTATCCTCACAGCTTATGTTTTCTTTTGTTGTCTTTTTCCAGGAATGGAAGGAGCGATATGGAAATAGAGACGATTCCACTAGAAACAGAGCTGTCCACACAGACCAAAAAGAATCCAGCTTCACAGAGACCAATGCCAATAGACGTAAGCTTTGTGGGTTTGGGGGGAGGTTGGTTTTGTTTTGTTTTCTTTTACTGTCTTGTCTGCACAACACTGGCTGTGTGACTAGTTTCAAATATATTCCTTTTTGTGTTAGGTGATGTGCTGATACATCCACTTCTGTGGCACAGTGCCATCTTGCCATTAAGACACTGAAAAGAGTGCTGTGTTTCTTTCCATCTCCAACACTTCAGCTAGTTGAGACTGGAGATTCTGGCTCTACTGTAAGACCAATAACTTGGTCTTATGGGATATATAATGATTGCAGTTAGAGTAGCAGTTGTCAGGAAAGAAAATAATTATGATATGTTGTGAAGCTGGGTGTTGTAAATCACAAAATTTATCTCTTCTACTTGGAAATTGCTATCTCACACTGGAATAAGGGAGCAATCAGTTGACCAGCTTATGTGAAACCAATAACATACCACGCAAGTGGGTACCTTTTTGTTTAATAATGTCTGTTAGCAAAATGCTTATTTTTGGAAGTTTAAAGCATCACAAAAGTTTATTTGTGAGAGTATTAGTGGGGGTTTTGTGCATTTTTGATCTTTTTTTGTACTCCTGTAAGCTAACAACAAGTAAAATGAAACTGAAGAAAAAGGAAGAAAAAGGGGAGGAGGAGGCAAGCTTTGAATATGCTTTTGAGACAATGCTGGTAGATTCCCCCTCCTCTTTACAAAGTTGGAAACGCAGATTTTAGTGGTAGACTAACCAAAATTATATTTTAATATGAATATGTAGCATTCCAACACCAAAACCAGCCGTAGGTACTTGCCTAGTGAAGGTTGCAGAGTGAACTGCAAAACAAATATATTTCATTAATTCATGAGATTGTCTCTTTAAAAACAAAGAAAAGTTAATAAAAAACCCCCTGCAGCTAGCTTACTTAAAGCCTGAAGCTGTGAAGATGAATGGATGATTGTTTGATTTAAAAGTAAAGTTTGCATGTAGTTTCTCATTTTCATTGTGTCTTTGCAAGGCAGATCTCATCCTATTTGAGGGGCAAGAGAAAAGTTGTAGCTGCATGTGTTCTATGGAGGTACAAAACTGAAATACTATAAATTTGAGCAACTTTGGTTTAATATTGAATCTGCTCTAAATTATGGCACTTTCACTTTGGATGAGATATTTATTAATATAGTCTTTTAAATTTGATGTCTCCAGGCTGTTCACAGAGCAAATGAGTGTCTTTCTTTCCTTTTACTTATTCAGCACTATCAAAGTATACCCGATCAAATGGCAGGACTGAAAGAGATAGAATAGAACTCCTCCAGGATGCAGAACCTTTGGATTTTAATGCAGACTCTGTTAACGATGACCCTCTTGAATCAGACTCGGGAAGGTGAGGGATCTTCCGTGTTATTTACAATTAAAAGATACTAATGTCTTCTGTCTTCTGACCTATGACAACTGCGTCAAATGTTTTCATAATAATAGTTTGGTAAACTAAATTTATCATTTCACCTAACTCTTCTCCTTTCTTCCTTCTGCCCCATGATTCAGGAATTGTTTTAGAACCTATTAAAACCTAAAGGTTTTTCAGGTTTTTAGAAATGTCAGAGTAAGATTTGAATATAACTTTATATAGTGGTGTAATCTGAAAAATACTGCACATAAAACTGGAGAAGGACCAGTTTGTTAAGGAAACTTCTCATGACTATTCAGGAGGCACTCTGGCGATCACACTCTCACCACTCCAGACTTTCACTGCTGGGACTGAAGCCCCTTCACAGCCTGTGGCTCCAGTGACTCTCCAGGTGCCCTGTTTCACTCCCTGCACACCCCGCTCCCACACAGTCAGACAAGCTTTTAAGTTTCCCTTTCCAACTCAGCCGCAAGTTTCCTGTACCAGAGTTCCAGATGTCTGGTTCCTTTAAGTAATTTAATCGTGGTGCAGCAACAGAATAGCTCGAGTTTGTACCTCCGGGGAGGGGCCCCAAACTAAGGAATCCCTGAGCTTTTATACCCTCACAGGGTGTGCCCCCGATACTCTGCAGTCTTCCAGCTCAGTCCTCAGCTCCTGCAGTCTCCGAGTGTCCGGTCACCTGGCTGGTGCCACAGGTCCCCCTGCAAAGGGTTGAGTCATGGCCTCTTGCCTGGGGCTCCCCCCATTTCCTGCCATCCAGGACACAACCTGCAGCTGCACACAGGGCTACCTGCACTAGGTATATTCCTCAACAGACGTGGTTTTCTGTAATTTCCTGCAAGGCTTCAGAAAGCACTTGATTCTCCTGTATAAAATCCATCATAAAAGGCTGCAAGAAAGAAAACTGGGTATTACAGGACCCGCTGCAAGAATACAGCTGGGGATCAGATCTTGGAACTACTGGACTAAATTAAACTCTGAACTTCCTGAACAGAAAGTACAAGACTGCACTATGTAGCTCTCTGTAATAGAGAATTTTTAGATTCTGTGGGTGTGACCGCAACAGCAAATTTCCTCACTGATAGAGTGTCTTATATAACTGCTTAGCTTTGCTCATACTTAAGAAACAAAATATTGCATGGGTGCTTTTTTTAATCTAGGTCATTCTGGTGTAGAACCGTTTAATATAAATAATTTAAAATTCCCATATAAAAACTTATAATTTATTATTTTTCAGCTAAAACTAGCATACCCAATCAAAAAAAACCACAAATGGTTTTAGTAGACTTCTGTCTATAAGCACACAAACTACTTTTTGGATGCCATTGTTTGGTTGGGGTTTTTTATGTTTTGGGTTTTTGTTGTTCGTTTAGTTGTTGGTTTAGTTGGGTTTTTTTAAGAAGAAAGTCCTCTTCAACCAAAACATCTAACTTTTTTCCTTTGTATCAGGAAACAAAGTTCTTTAAGACTCTCTCTTTAAGTATTCGTATCACTGTTTTTCTTGGCCACATGATGTTTAATTTAATGACTGTCTATCAAATTCTCATGGATACAGTAATTCAGAAGAACTTCAGGTCCTTAATTCACTGACAGTTAAGGAGTAAGATTGTAGTGAGAGTTATTTGATTTCATGGGTCTTTATTTTTTTATTTCCTGTGATATTTTTTCATATTTAAAATTGATTCTGCAGGTACCAGCCTGGTGGAAGATACCTGTCAATGTCTCGAAGCAAAATATTTGATGATGTCTAAGCTCCTCAATGCTAAAGAAAATTCAGTGGAAGTCTAGCTCCTTCTCATTGCTTGGAAAATACTGTATTATCACTGAACCATCAAAGACTGTTTCTGTTTAAAAAAAAATATGAAGGAACAATTTTGGAAATGCACGTGTATGATAAGTTCACCACTTATGATAAGAACATGCTTCTTCTATTGTAGATACTGTTGTGCATCAGTGTGGGCTTTTGTGTCACGATGAAAAGGAGAAGACTATTAATTTAATAAGTTGTATATACCTGGAACTGTATATACAATTTGAACTGTAACATTCTCAGTTCTAGGAAGAAATTTTCTGGAAGGATTTTTGTTGGTTTTTTTTTTGTTCTTTAACTGATGCTGTGAGAGCATCTTAATGCATCCAAAGTGCAGTTATATCAATTACCATAATAAACACTTCCTATAACTTTTCTATTTGAACTTTAGTTCAAAATCTACTGAATAAAATTAAGGCTGCTTTTGCCTTCAGTGGTGTTGAATCAGACTCATATAAGGAGAAAGATTGAGTGGCAGGCTGTTCCTCATAAAACCATAAAAATACACGTTCCAGTATTTAAAGACTGGCTACAAAAAAGATGGAGACTCCCTTTTTAAAGGGAGTCAAATAGAAAAGATGAGGGGTCATGGGTACAAGATAATCCTGAGGAGATTCCAGCTGGACACAATTGGAAATTTTTGCACAATGAAAACAATCATCCATTGCAATAATCTCCCCAGAGAAGTGGTGGATTCCCTAAGATTGGACAATTTTAAGATTTGGCTGGGCAAAGTGCTGAATTGTCTTGTCTAGACTGTGCTTTTGCTGAGAAAGGTTGGACAATAGAATCATAGAGTCACAGAATGGTTTGGGTTGGAAGGGACCTTAAAGATCATGTAGTCCCAACTCCCCTGCCCTGGGCAGGGACACCTTCCACTAGATCAGGTTGCTCAGAGCCCCATCCAACCTGTCCTTGAACACTTCCAGGATGGGGCATCCATACCTTCTTGTCTGGGCAACCTGTGCCAGTGCCTCACCACCCTCACAGGCAAGAATTTCTTCCTATTGTCTAATCTAAACCTACTCTCTTTAACTTTGAAGCACTTCCCCCTTGTGCTATCACTACAGTTTCTGGTGAAGGTCCCTCTCCAACTTCGTTGTAGGCCCCTTCAGATACTGGAAAGTTGCTATGAGGTCTTCTTGCAACCTTCTGTTCTCCAGGCTGAACAGTCCCAGCTCTCTCAGCCTGTCCTCATAGGGGAGGTGCTCCAGACCCCTTTTCTTTCATGGCCCTCCTCTGGACTCCCTCCATTAGGTCAGTGTCCTTCCTGTGCTGGGACCCCAGAGCTGGATGCAGTGCTCCAGGTGGGGTCTCACCAGAGCAGAGCTGAGGGACAGAATCCCCTCCCTCGACCTTGCCCACCCTGCTTTGGATGCAGCCCAGGACACATTTGGCTTTCTGGGCTGTGAGTGCACATGGCCGGGTCATGTCCAGCCTCTCACCCACCAGCACCCCCAAGTCCTTCTCAGAAGGGCTGCTCTCAATCACTTCTCTGCCCAGCCTATAGCTGTGTCTGGGATTGCCATGATCTAGGTGTAGGACCTTGCACTTCACTTTGTTGAACTTCATGAGGTTTGTACAGACTCACCTCCCAAGCCAGACCAGGTCCTTCTGGATGGCATCCGCACCCTCCAGGGTTTTGACTGCACCACACAGCCTGGTGTTGACAGATAATCCTTGAGGTCCCTTCCAGCCTGGTATTCTGTGATTCTGTGAAATTTGGTGGCGTAAATTTTGGAGCAATGTGTGTTGGTGAAGAAAGGCTCTATTTTTTTCTTTTCCAACATTATAAGCAGATAAATGATTTTAGCATGTGTAAATAGTTGAAATTCAATATGGACCAGTTTCACTGTCTTAAGAGCATGTGTGCAATAGCAAGAATACATTATCAAAGATACAATGTCTGTTTAAGATCTTTACAGTTGTAATGATTCAAAATTTTGGCACACTAGTGTTTTTGTAACTGTTAAAGAAATATACTATGAAAATTGAGTTAAATACTGAAACATGATAATTTGCACGCACCTCAGGCACGGCTTCAAACTGTAGAGTATTTCTTTAAAAGAAGGGAAATACATAGCATGACTAGATAATGGCAAACACTTTTAATATCCTGAATACCCTGGTTGCATTATGTATCAGTTTTTCAGGTGCCTGTATTTTGCAGTAAGTTGTTGCAAAAGGAATAATACTTATTCATTTGTATGCCATTCAAAAATGCCAATTATTGACAGTGTAGAAAAGCTTCACATTAATTTTATTGGTGTAGATACATTTTTAAACCGTAGTTACTTGAATGAAGTTTCAAATGTAATCATAAGGTAAAAGATGTGGTCAAATTCATGATAACTTTGGTAATTTGAATAACTTAAAATATTGCTCTTTTGCAGTTTGTCTGAAGTCTTTACCACTTGGGAGTTTTCTTATGTGCTTATTGCAGAGTTATGTTGAAAACTGAAATAGAACCTGTTTCTATCAAATATTCCTTATCATGCTTCAAAAAAAGATGTCTCATAAAGCAGCTACAAATGAGTTGTTCAGAAAAGTAAGTTTTCATGAATGACATATTCTACTAATTTTTAAAAATAAGTCTGTGTTTTCTGAAGTTTATTGTTAATGGGGATCTAACTCTACCTCCTGTGATTTAGTATGTGTTCTAACAGTAGTGGTATTTGTAATATATTGATCTGCCTGTTTTAAAACACTGAATTGTTACTATGAAGAAGAAAAAAATCTCTATTTGTATAGAAATAACTATATTAATAAATTGGCAGACATACAGTAATTGTCAGTTTTGTTCTTAGGTGAATACACTGAATGTCAGCCATGCCCACATGTATTCAAGCTCATGCAATTTCCAGATTGCTTATATGAGGGCACTTTTCTAGTTTGGGTATTTTGTGTTTGTAAAAGCTTGTTCCAAATCTTATCAGGGACTGGAAGTTGAGAAAATGAGTCTTTATTCAGAGTTTTCTTTAGCATCTCTATGTTAGCACCTGTTTAATTTATTTTAGTTCTACTTAAAAGTGCTATCCTGAATTCAGCCTTATGGGAAAGGCTTTGTATATGTTTTTGGACATCCATCCACATGAATGCTCTTAGACTTGATATTTCTATTTTAAGAATTTATATCTCATTTAATTGCCCAAAAGTTTATTTATAAAAATCTTGGAATGAAATAAGATTCAAGTTCTTTGCTTAACCCTTGAAATGTCACTGTAAAAGGGATCTAATTCAGTGCTAATGGCAAAACTATAGAAGGAATGTTTGTTTTTCTGCATGTCTGTGAAGTATCCTTACCTAGTCCTTCGTGACTTCAGAGACTTGGATCAAGACTTCTTGGGGCCTGGTTTTTCCCCTCTCAGTGAAATGGCTGCAAACAGAATTTTCAGGGGAAACATGGTCAGGATTTTATATACAAAAGATAACTAGTCCCTGGTGTAAGCCCTCTGTGCAGTTTCACTGGAATATAATAATTTGAGGACTTGACTGTATAAATTAATGGCAGTGGGATTTCAGATTCTAACATGGACATTCTGAGCTCATTGGGATGGGAATCCGCTGATCTTTTTTGATGTTGCAGTGGAGTAAGGGAGTAACCAGTGAGTGCTTTTTGAGCTCTGAAGATCTCTAAAGATTTCCTGGATTGCACTTGGCAATCCCTGGAGTGTCACATCCTCCCTGGATGCTGTTTAAGTAAGGAGTTGATAAGTGAAGTCATGTTTCATCTGTAGTGTGCATTGCTGACCAGCAAGTTACTCTTGCTCTGATTATGTGCAATTTGTCGGCCAGTTAATCTAAAGTGTGTTGTGAAAACTAGTTATGGGTTCATATCACTAAATCTGGAAGACTTCAAATAAAGAAATAGAGAGTACAACTATAAAAGAACATTGTAGAAATAAGGGATGTGCCGGTACAGCATTTGCTCTCTGCTTGAGCTAGTTTTAAACTCATTTGCTTACTGATCATACCAACAATACAGAACTTGCCTGGGAGCTCTGTGCCTAAGGATTTACCCCTCTCCTGAGAGGTGGTGGATGACCCATCCCTGGAAACATTCAGGCCCAGGCTGGACAGGGCTCTGAGCACTCAGACTAGTTGAAGATGTCCTGGCTGACTGCAGTGGGGGGTTGGCCTAGATGGCCTTTACAGGTCCCTTCCTACCCAAACCATTCTGTGACTCTGTAGTGCTTCCCAGCCAGACCGTGGCAACTCTTGATGGGTTCTATGCTGCTGTAGCTTGAGTCCCAGCAGTGCTGCAGCTGAACCAAGTTAAAACTCTCTTTGAAATGTGGAGCAGTGACTATACTGTAGGCTAATGGCATTCCTGCATCCGATTTGATGTTCCAGATTAGGTGATTTTTAATACAACTCCCTTGCAAACTGTGCTTTTGGGAACTGAGTGTTAATGTATTTTTTTAATCAGTAAATATAGTCATATTTATTTGCAGCTGAAGAATGTCAGTTATATATTTCTTTATTATTTCACCTCTGAATTACGGAGCAGTGTGTGTGTACGTTTCACCATCATTTCTGCAGTTTTCTCTTTGTCTGTAAACACCAAAAAAAAAAACCCCAAACACCAGAAATTCTACCCAAGTTAAGTACAAATGTTTGAATGTCTTCATGTCAAAGATTTAAACGAGTGAAAAGAATGCATTCAAGTCACAATGAGCTTCAAAAAGCTGGAGTGAAAACTGTAGCTGCTTTAGTACTCTGTCAGTGTTGGAGTTCTTAAAAAGTACAGATAGCAAAAAGCTCTTGTCAAACTTAATACTCCTGCATTAGATTTGTAGTTCTCTTTTTTTCATGTGTTTAAAAACATACCTATTTTTATATGTATATTGGGAAATAAGTCCTCTACTCTGCTGAAGAGAGGTGCATCTCAGAGGTGAAGTGAGGGAGTCTTTTGTGAGGGAAGGTAAAGGATATGTAACTTGTAATCTGTGCTAATAGTGACACTTTGGGCAAACGACAATGGAGCTTATTATTTAGGTAAAGTAACCTGTAACAGTAAGAAAAACTTTATACTGCTGTAAATTAGCACTGCTGGAAAAACTATGGTATATAATCTGCCTTTATTTTGCAATCAAACACTTGTAAAATAGCCATTAGCAGAATTAATAGGAATGGTGGAAAGCTGCTGTCTTTTCAATATTTATGCTTGCGGTTTTAAAATATAACATGACAACAATTTTTACATATGAAGTATTAAAAAAGTGATTATTATGATTTTCTGTGATTATGATAATTTGTATTTTATTAAATTTATCTTGGAATACTGTAAATGTTGTGTGAAAAATACTACATATTGTTTCAGTTTTCATTATTGCTGTAATTACTTGAAATATGGGGGCATTCACAATACCAAATAGAGATCACCTTATGAAGGAGAACTTTTTATGAGGCTTCTTAAAGAAATCTAACTTGTTCATTACAGAAAAATATGTGCATCTTAATTATTAACAAGAACACTACTAAGGGGATATGTTGTGTCCTAGCTTTTATTTTTTCTTTGAAATTCAGAAAATTGTTACTTTTTTCAGAGCAGTTTACTTTGTGAATCTTGTAAACTTTTTGAAACTTTTACATTCCTTTTCCCTAATGGGCTCTGCAGGAATATGTACTGCTTCATGGCAGTTATCTAATACTAGCTGTGCCTCTAAGTAGTCTAGTCTGAAGCTGAGACACTCCTACACCATTTGATTATGTTAACAGAAACTCGGCATTCCTAGCAAAAAAAAGCACGTTGAACTAGATCCCTTTTTAATACATTAATCGCTGCCATTGATTTTATTGCATTATATTTGGTACCTTCTGTTTGGGTCATACGGTAAACCCAGTTTGGTTTATTCTTTGTTTTTCTTAGAATGCATTGGAATGTGTTCCTCAGCATGCTTTTGTGTGCAGGCGTGTGTTTTAGTTGTAATTGACAGGCAATAATAATATGCAGCTTCAGTTATTTCATCAGGATAATGTTGCTGTATCTGACATATTCCTGTGAACTGTAGTAGTTTTATAGTGGTAGCTTAGCTGTCACCATAGAAATTAATTATTTTCTATAGAAATACATTGTGTTTCTGTAGAGGTATCTGGAAGAGAAGGGAATTCATTTGTAAGCCTAGGTTTAGTAATAGATCTTCATTCTCCAATGTATATCAAGATAGGCTGTAGGAGTGCTGCTTATGGATAGACTATCTTCTTTTGCCTTATGATACAAGTATGAATGCATAAGTACCTTGTTTTGAAATTCAGAGTTACAAATTTTTCTCTGTAGTGTTCTAAATTATTGTTGTACTGGATATATTTTTGAAATGTGTGTTATAATATATAGTCAAAGAGTTAAGTTGGCATGAAATAAATCATTTCTGCAATACATTTTCCCTGGTGTATTTTAGATATTCATACTTCTCCAAAATGTTTTTGAAAGTGATCTTTTAGAGAAATTGGACCTATTTCTTTTTTTTCCAGGTGGAAATCGTGCTTACTTTGCAAAACAATCTGGCCTTGTTTAGGTCATCTTTTTGCATTTTCTTTTAAGCAGATTAAAAAGGGAAACTGAGAAGATTCTTTTGTACCTGGACATGTTGTCAGAGTCTGAGAAGGAGACTCTGACACTTTACTGACACTCCCCCCAGCTGCAGAAGGCCAAGCAGCATCTGCGAGTGCCAGGAGACAAGAGGTGCAGGCAGGCTGGCAGAGGCTGTGAGCGTCCTGCAGCACCTGGGGGAAGCCTGTGAGGGCCCTGTGTGCTGCTGGGACTGACTGGGCAGTGGGTATTGCTGTGGGGTGAAAGGTGAGGTCCCTGCACTTCACCCTCCCCTCGGTAAACACTCAAAGTAGGACACAATTCCCTCTAATTGACCCTGGCCACTGGTGAGGCCCAGCACAGGAAGGACATGGACCTGTTGGAGCGAGTCCAGAGGAGGCCATGAAGATGATCAGAGGGCTGGAGCACCTCTGCTACGCAGAAAGGCTGATAGTGTTGGGGTTGTTCAGCCTGAAGAAGAGAAGGCTCCGGGGAGACCTCACTGCAGCCTTTCAATACTTAAAGGGAGTTGATAAAAAAGATGGGGAGCTACAGACCTTAGGGCCTGTAGCATTAGGACAAAGGGCAGTGGTTTTAAACTGAAAGAGGATGGACTGAGAATTGATATAAGGAAGTTTTTTGCAATGAGAGTAGTGAGACACTGGCACAGGTTGCCTAGAGAGGTGGTGGATACCCCATCCCTGTAACATTCAAGATCAGACTGGAGGGGGCTCTGAGCACCCTGATCTGGCTGAAAATGTCCCTATTTATTGCAGGGAGATTGGAACTAGGTGATCTTTACCGTTCTTTTCCAACCCAAACCATTTTGTGATTCTTGAGTGATCTTCTGTGTATGGTTTGTTTTTTTTTTTCCCCCAGAGGTGGTTTGAATAGTGAAGTGAGTCATTCTCTGCCACACTCTTCCTCCAGACTTAGTGTGATAAGTAACTACTCTAAATCTACCAGTATACGGTTTAGATGATGGGAATTGTCCTTATCAAACACTAACTTCCTATTATTCATTGTCAGATGTTTATTTGCTTGGAGAGCAATATAAATCCTGGTGTTCAGTTGTTAGCAGTTGCTAATGAAACTACTTGAGTGCTCAGTGAATTTTACATCTTCTGAAATAGCATTTGACTGAATTGCCAGGCTTGTGAATTAACTCTACCCTTTCCTCTGCAGCTGTGCCTGCACAGTGCTGTGGTGCACCTGCCACAGCATGTTGCTTGCTCATCCTAGTCTCTGCTCTGCATGCTGTGATAAAGATCTTAATCCTTTCTCTTCATAAACGTCCTGTCTGTTGCATCTTACCATGCGTTGGTTCATTACACACCATTGCCTTGAGGATTTTTTGAGAGCTTTATCAAAGAGCCAAAGTTTCTCAGAGCCCACCTTGGGACAGAAGACACATTTTTTCTTCCCTTCTTGGAGAACATGACCTGAGCTGCAAAGAGAGATTCAGCTCATGAACAGAGGTCAGGTATCAGAGAGGTTTATGAATGTGAGTTATGCACAAACACAAGAAAAGCTCTCAGGTTCCTTCCACAGAAACAGTTCATCTGATTAAAAGTGTGTGCTTTGAATCGCTCAGTCAACATCAAAGCAAGAGGACAACTGGAGGCAGTGACCAGACATGCTCTGTGGAAACCCACTAAGCCTTTGAAATCCAGTTGAACACTTGGAGTTAAACAATTCACTGTCAAATAAGATAATTTCCAAAGCTTAGGAAAAGTCATCTTTTCTAAGTAAACTTCACAAAGACCAGATGGTGGTGGGAATTTTTCTTGTGTGTTCCCTATTCTTTTTTTTCCCCCAGAGTCTGGCTCCTTCCATAAGCACTTGTACTTCTGTAAAAGCATCATGCTTTTATTTTGGAAGATTTTACTGGTTTTAAATCTAAGGGAATCGTGAAGAAAATGCAAAAGTGATGTACTACTCTGATATATTTCAGTTTGCAAGCAACAGCCTACAAGCTCAGATTTCACAAATAACTAACTACTCAGTCTACTGGAAGAGGCCAGCTCCCATGGCAGCCAGTGTGACACAGCACCACCCCTTGTGTGTGTCACAGTGTGTGGAAAGGAATGAGGCAAAGTCAACCCAGCACAGAGAGAGGTAGGACGAAGGAAGAGGCAAAGCAGAGCATGGGAGAGTATTTGAGCAGGGTGGCAAGGGAGATGTGAGCTCTGCTGGCTCCTGCGGTAAGTTTACACCTTTTGCTGCTCCCAGCCTCACCTCAAATTTTCTGTAGGAAATCTGATAGCAACATGCTGATGGCTTGGCCCTTGAGGTCTAAAAATATGTAGCTTTGACTACAGAGGAGCAATAAAAAGCTGTGTTGGGCTCAGTACTGTGCAAACACCCTGTAGCTTTTGCCTCTCATTTCTGGAATCAAACCTTTTCATAGTTCATGGCTTGAAGAGTATCCTGACAGAAGGAAACAGAGGAAGTGAGCTGGGAGGGAGTGTGAGCAATTGTGCAATTCAGAGCACCAAAATAAAATACTAATTTTTTTTGCCTCTCGGACTGTTCAGTGGCAGGTTGCAAAGACACAGACAGTTGGAATCAGGGTTTCTGGACTAACGCTTAAAACGGCTTCACAAATCCCCAGAAACTTGTTATCTCAGAGCAGTAAACAGAGACTGTGGCTGCAGGCTTGAATGCTGATGTGCCGTAAAGTGATAGCCAAGCCAGTGTAGAACAAGGGGACTGGGATATTCAGGCTCAGGGATTGAGTGGGTAGGCAGAGTCTGTCCCAGGTACCCACAGAGGTAGGAGCCCTCTGCTAAAAGGGGCGACAGCATGAACTTTGGTGAGTGTACCCCTGTTGTCAGTTCTGAGTGGAGGGAATTTACAGCTAGAAATAAATTAAAACCCTAAAAACACTTCGAGAAAATGGGATGGACTTGCTTCCTTTTTAAGCAGACATCTGTTGAAATCCTGCAGCAATATAATCAGATATTCAGTCGCCATTTACTGGGAACAATTAGTACTAATGAGCCTTAGGAATTACTAGAAACAATAATTACTAACAAGCATTAGGAACTAACAAGCTTGATTCTACTCTCATTGAAATTAAGACCTTTGTCAGTAGCAGTAGCAGACCATGTCTTAGGTGGTTATTTCTCTGGGAACTGTTATAGAGCTTGACTGAGTTCACTAGTGTATTTGAATAAAGAACAAATATGAGACCAGTCATTTGATTAGCTACAGATTCTATCTATTGGAGCTCGTAGTTCGCCAATACTTTGGAGGAATCTCAGCTTTAATGTTCACAGTGTGGCAATTTGTGGCAATTTTATTTACCACAGGTCAAGATGACGCTTCCCCATACTTTGCGGTAGATAGACTGGACCAAACCAGTATTCCTCCAGAAGAGTATGTTCAGCAACAAGGCTAAGAATAGCTGGCCCAATGTCAAAATGAAGAAATTTGAGCTCTTGATTTTTGCTCTGAAAACTTTTGGCACTTGCAGAGAACAATAAAACATGACAGTCTGTAAAATTATTCTCTGGTTCCAACAGTACAGTGTTGGATTCAGTAGTAGTTTCCTTGGATGATTACACTTCTGAGATATTTTTCATTTCTCTATTGCTTTAAAATCAAGAACTCCAATAGTCTCTGCTATCTGCCACCTTGGCTTCTGCCACAAAATCAGGAAAAGCAGGCTAGCAACTGTTACCCTATGTAGATCAAGAGAATTGTTAATGTCTTAAAAATAAATAAATAAAAATCTACATAAACAGTCAAACTTGTATTGGATTTGATTGTTCCTTCTTTTGCAACATTTTCAAATTTTCTCTATTCCCAACTTTCTGCTGTTAGTGATCATAGAAAGAGGTACAAAACTGCTCTTCACATGGCACCAGAAGTCCACAGCTAAGTAGAGATGAAATACAGAGACACAAGACATAGAAGTG
Source organism: Chiroxiphia lanceolata (assembly GCF_009829145.1). Classification (NCBI taxonomy): domain Eukaryota; kingdom Metazoa; phylum Chordata; class Aves; order Passeriformes; family Pipridae; genus Chiroxiphia; species Chiroxiphia lanceolata. The sequence goes on along the minus strand of NC_045671.1, from coordinate 11,478,638 downwards.
TTCATCCCAGTGGGCACTCTGCTACATCACACACCTTAATTTTCTGCAGCAGAGCAGTAAGGATTAAAAACGTCAACCATGTTATACCAAACTTCTCCTTCGAGGAATTGAGATCTCTGAGCATAATATATATGCCAGTTGATTCATAAAACTCAGCTAAGTGCTGAACTTATATTTGTAATGGAAGGAAAGAAAGAGTCTTTAACTGGGTGCTGTTGTTTTTGAGCATTGTAATTGCTACTTCCTTGTCAAATCTGTAAATTAAATTTAAATTTTAATGATTTAGAAGTTAATGAAGTTGGTTAACTCTTCAGCTGATCCTGTTGAAAAGAATAATAAAGTATGTATAAAAACATCCTTGATGCTTGTTACAACTGCAATGGTAAGCTTAAATTTCTTTCAGAACTTGTACTTGCAAGAATAAATTTCTTTCACAGCGTGTCTGCTTAAACAGGAACACGTACCTTGTTTCAGCAGCCTCCTTGTCAGCTACATGTGTGACTGTCCCACTCAAACACTGCCACTTCCCATCCCACACCACTGCACACTCTTCTGGACTGCTTGCTCCTTTCCTTGTGACAGGAAATCGTGGGTCGCTTTCCAACAAACCTGAGTTAAGTATCATTGTGCTTGAAATAGCTCCAGTTTTCAAGTGAGGCAAAGTCCTGCCTTCCAGAAAACCACGGACAGTCTTGCAAAACTCTAGACAAGAGGGTGTGCTCGTGGGCAAAATCTATTTAAATATCTGTCTGTGTGTACAGCTTGCTAGCTGTCCACATCAGCCACTCAGTGAGAAACTTGTTGAATGTTCTTCATGACAGCTCCAAACTCATTAAATCCCTGAGCTCAGTGTAGCGATACTTTCATCTTCCTCATCAACTGAAGAACCCGTTCCCAGAGTTGTCTCCAAGGTTTTACAGTGACTGTGGAACAAGATTTGGGCAAGACCAGAGCAGAATTTTTCAAGAGGAACCCCACCCTCTCTCCTGCAACAGTGAAGGACTAGGCTGAGGTCTTAGCATGGGCAGAAGGAATCAGTGTTTATGCTGGTTTATATCTGAGTTATGACATTTCAGAACAACTATGTGTCAGGAACCCCTAATTCAACACATTGTTCCTTTCCAGGAAACTTCTCTAGGAGAGTCCCTGGGCTAGAGAATCGATGAATTGAGTGTTTTGTAAACTTTGCAAAAGAAGCCTTGTACCACTCAAGGGTTGCTAGAGTATGCTCCCTGACTTCTGAGTTAGACATCAAGGCAGGGGATTGATGCCTTACCCATTCCACATGCAGAAGATTTCTCACACTGATGACCAGGAATGTCCCAATGAAAAATCCAAAAGCTTGAGAGAAAACGTCACTCCACCCAAGTAAGAGACGTGTTGTTTTTGTGCTTCATTTTCTTCCCACATGCCTCAGTTTAGTTTAGTTTAGAAATGCTTAGTGTTTTATTCAAAGCACAGGATCCACCAGGACTTGAAACTGTAAGATTTAATTCCTTGAATGTGTATACCTAAAGTCTGTTTTATCTTGCAGCATTAGCTTTGACTAGGAATAGCAAGGTAAAGAACTCTATGTACATGGAAAAGGGAGAGATGACTTCCACTGAATGACTTTTGCAGTCTTACTTCATTATTTGAAGCATATTATTTAAAAAGCCACTCTGGGACTGTGAGGAATGGTGATGGGCTTTGCAGGTAACACAAGCTGCCTAAGGAACTGTACACAAAAAAGATCAAGACTGTGCACCTGCCCTCCACAAACCTGTTGGAGTTGCTGTCAAACCCTTTCTTATATTCAGCAGTGCAGTCCTGGCCACCTTGGCCAGGTACTTTGTACCTTGGCAGAGATTGGACTATTCCCATTTTAACTCACACGATGATTCCAGTATTTTCAAATGGAAGACATTTTTAACATATAGCCGTTAACTCAGCCTTCATTTCTTTTTCCTGTGGATTCTTCAGAGGCTAAAATGAATCTTTTCTTCAAAAATGAGGAATAATTAATACTTGCTACTTCACAGCTTTGGGATAAAAGGAGGCAAAGAGTTCACAGTTAGTTCTGATCTGAATCACACTTGTGACAATGTCAGTCAAGGAACAGCTGGATGTCAGGCACTAAACCTCTCAGAAAGACCCACTGGCTGGGGGTAAGTCTCTCTGCTCTCGTCCTCCCAGTTTACCCACTTTGTCCCTAACTAAGAGACAAACACTATTTTGTGATCTGTAATGACAAATCCTCCAAAATAAGCTTGAAGCTCCAAATTTCCCAAGGGTCCAGGGCCCCCTGTTTTTCTTTAAAAGCTGAAGCAGCCTCAGGACTTCTCCCACCTTCTTTCTTGATCCTACATGACATGTCGGTGATGGCAGGAGAAGGCTGTGCCGGGTCAGGCAGCGCCATATCAGAGGAAAAGCTGGACTTGCACACTGGAGTTGCCACTTGGGGGAGCCTGTTACAGTCCAGGAAGCGTCGTGTCATGGACTGCAGTGCAGCACTGCAGCCTCTGTCCTTGGCAAAGGTAGCTGGTGTTGGAATAAACATGACATTCCTAGAGCTTACATAATATTTACAGTAGTAGTATAATTAGAATTAACATTTGTCTTGTAATATACTATTCTAAGAAATGTTTTGTTATTCTTTTTTGTGAACCAGTTTTTTGGTTTTGGGTGAGTGGTTTGTGTTTGGTTTTTTTTTGTTTTTCCTTGGCATCATCAAAATAGCCATCTTTGGTGACATCCGGGTCGTATGACTGTTTGTACAGAAACTTGTGAGGTTTCATCCATCAGAAGATAGTGACTTCCCCCTATAGATAACAAACATGACAGATTATGCAATATCTGGGTAGATGATATTAGCAAATTCCTGTCAGCATTATCTGGCCTCAAACACAGGAATGGTGTATCAGAAACATGGCAGTAATTGTAGTCTAGTTCCTTGTTCCTATGGTAGAACTACTTTTTCCATTAGCATAAATCCATTTGAGACCATATGACTAATTTGTTTTTAAAAAGGATAAGTCTTCAGACAGAAATAATAGTTTACAAATACTTGAATGCTGACTCGTGCCAGTATTCCAGACTTGATTCTGTGTCAATGACTGCATCTTGGTAGCTGCTAGTGGTTTGTACTGTGGCAGGTTCCCCATCAACATCAGTGTCTGCAATAGGGATGTACTACAAGACACAAACTGAGAACATTAACTAGTGTAAAGGGCTGTGGTATGGGTGACTCACTTCAGGGAGTAGTATAGACACTGGCACTTCATCTCTATTGCATCAGGCTTAACCACACACCTTAGATGCCACACTTCTGAAATCAGAAGGAGCTTTGTCAAGGAGTAGAGTTGAGACTTGACTAGTGGAAAAGGTCTTGGAACACAGCAGGGGCTGTAACACGTTGTAAGTTGGCATGTGGAGTTTGAAAAGTGTGGGGAATCCTGCTACCATTTCTGCAGCATGGGGTGTGCCTACTTGCCTGCATTTCCCTGTCTGTTGCCTGCTACAACATGTGCCTGCAGATCTGTGCCACTGTCCAGTGTTCCTTGGTCTCTTCCCACTCTATGCACTGTATGAGGTGGGGTCATGAATGATGGCTGGGATCAATGGTCTCCCACTCCTGGTGGCACTCCCACCTACCCTGCAGAGACAAGAGCATCCGGGTTATGGAAGAAAACCTTGTGTGCACTTGGAGGAGTTAACACAGTTTTTATTTTTTGTTCCCAGCAGTTGTTCCCAGGTCACACAGGAGAACAAAAGTGTACAGGAAAGAACATGGCACAGCAAGGGCACATGTCCTATAGGCTGGACAGAAGGATCTATGCTGGATGATCTGAATAACTGATGTCAAATCTGCTGGGCATAACCAAGACATGCTATCACCTCTATTTAAAATCATTCTTGATTATCTGCTTGGTCACTTGATCACAGGGTCAAGTGAGGGGCCTACACAAAGACATTACTACCCTGCAGCCCATATAGAGAAAGACATCATCTGCCTAACTTCCCAGCTCATAAAGAAAGCACCACCCCATTTCAAGGGATATGGCAATGGGGAGAGGCAAAGCAGCCTCACTGCTGAGACAAACCTCAGCTCTGTGGGTGTGAAAATATCACACAACCTAACAGTCAAACTTCCCATTAATGCGGTTTGCAGCTGGCAACATGAGTCACGTACCTCAGAAAGAACAGGAGTGATGTTACAGAGTGCCTGTTGTCCCCCTGCTAGGAGATGAGTTTGAAAAGGCCTTCATGTTCATCTCCCTTCTGCTGTGCTCGAGGTCTTGTTTCTGGTCGAAAAGAAAGAACAGGTCACATATAAGTAAGGCCAAGAATTTACTGTTAATTAAAATCTAAAGAGTATATTATTGCTAATCCAAATTTAATTGATATAGAAAAAGAAAAAATAATACTGCAGTTATAACTTCAATGTGGGAAAAGTGCCAATAATAATATTTATAATACAATTGCAACATAAAATAATACAAATACAATACACCTATTTTTTTATCCGTTTTCTTGGATTGTACCTCACCCTTCCATTGTTCCTCTAGGTCTTACAGTCAGCATCTTCAGAGTGCAGAATGACTTAAAGCTGTAAATCTTCAGCTTCTGATGTCCTTTGTGGGAATGTTATCACACTGATGCTCTAGGATCTCCTTGAGGTCTTTTGTCTGTGACTACTAAAATGCATTTACACCTTTCTCTTTTTTTTCACTGGTCTTCAGCTACATATTACAGGTGAGTTTACTGTATGTGGTGTATTCCACATATGCTAAAGGCTCTTAATTTTTGTTCTCTTTAGTACCCCTAAACCCAGTTTTGCCCAGGTCTGTATGTCTCTGACCATTGATGAGGAGCTGTGGGACCTCCAGTGCCAAGCCTGTGTCCCAAATTTTATCAGTTCATGCCTGTACTGCTCTGTGCTCCATGCAGTCTCCAGCTTGGTATTTCTTGATCCTGTATTGTGTTAGAAGTAAACATCTCCATTATACGTAGAACTACTAATAGTTACTGCTATCTATATAGAACTGCACCATACAAAGATAAACAAAATTAAAATTAATTACTGTAGGCAACTGGTCGGCCAGAGAAATTGCTGACACAGAAAGTAAAGCTATAGGCAGATAAAGCAAGCTTGGCAGGCCTTCATCCTGAAGCTCTGCCAAAGCTGGTTGCCTGTTGCTAGCAATGGCAATGCCAGCTTACAGGGCTACCTTGCTGCTTTTCTGAGCATTTCTTGCTTGCCTCTCAGGGAATTAGGCATGTTATGGTGTAGTACATCCAACGCAAGTCCGTATGTCTCTAGTTGAATGTTTACAGATGAAAGAGATTATCTAGATTTTGGAAGTTTTAGAAATCAATAGCTATGAGTGGAGCAGAGGAGCCTGGCAATAGCTCATCTTATGGGTGACAAAAGTCACTTCTAAAATGCGCAGACCATGGAGAGAAGGGACTCTGGGACATCACAAAGCTCTCTAGAGCAGTGGGTGTCCCCAGCCATGTTGGTGAGTATCACCAGCATGTTGAGTGCTGAATTGTGCTGCCCTGTTTAGCATGCCCTGGTCAATAAAAGCATCTAACTCACATGTCACCAGCAAGTTTCTGGAGTCAGGAACCAAAACAGTCCCTGGTAATTTGGAGAGGAATCTCCAGAGAATAACAAGAAATAGCTACATCCTACTTGTGGTTGTTTCAGAAATGGTACCACACAGGCTGAAGTCTCAGCTGCAGTCAGTTTGGCTCCACGGGCTGGCAAGGGAAGCATTCCCCTCCCTGCCAGTACTTCAGCTCCTCCCTCCACCACCTTCCCCCAGATACTCCTGCAGCTGTACCTTGCCTGGCGCTGCTCTCTCCTGTACAACTACTGACATTGCTACCTACCACCTTTTACCCTCCTGCCTAATGGTGCCTGCATGATTCCATTTACCTGTAAAAGCCTACATTTCAGAGGACTGGGAGGGGCGCAAAAACGTTGCCAAGGCTTCCCCTCCTGGCTCATTCCTGTGCCAGTTGCAGAGACTTCACAACCACCCTTCCTTCCCCAGGCCATTCCAGCACTTTGTGATTGTCTTTAGGGAGGCCTTTCTGAGGAGCAGCTGGCTGAAACCTTCTCTCTAGTTTTGGCTCCCTCCTCTTTGCCCCCTTCACTAAGGACAGATTGTTCTGTTTTTTGTTGCAGAGAGCTGCAGAGTGTTCTTGTTCTATTCTTCCTTACTTGCCCCAATTTGCAGTTATTAAGGACAGCTTTTCAGCATCAAAAGGTATTTGATCCCACTAAATGCTGGGCCCATTTAACTGTTTTCTTCTGTGGACAAAATAAAGAGAGGGTTGAGTACAGAAGTTTCTCACGCGTGTTAGACTTCTATTGCATTGTTTCTCTGCGGTAGACAGAAACTTGCCAATATTTTTGAGAAATGTAATAGAATAAAAAAAAAAACCTAACTCCTGCAACGTTGTTTTTTCCGCTTGGCCTGAAATATTTAAAACCTTCAAGTTTCATTATTTCAAGGCACGGGATAAAAATAAGCAATTTTTAGTAAACATTAATTGCTGAACTTCTTAGAAAGCTGAAGTATCTGGTGTTTTAATTTTCCGTTCTCCAACTGAGAGCAGATTTGTGGGAGATTTTCAAGAAAAATAAAAATTCTAAACAACTACCTCCACTTCTGGAATGCTCCTGGTCTCAAATCACCTTCAAAAGCTTGTCGAGTGACACATGCCTTCAGCAGGTGACATAGTGTTAAAAAAATAAGATCTGTTTGTGCTGCACCAGAGTGAAGTGAGAAGGCAAATAAAGGTAAAGGTTAGGAATGCTGCACATGCGTAGCCAAGCAGATCAATCCACTGTGCAGGTGCTGCTGGCAGTGTACACTCCTCCGCCTGGAAAGGCTCCTCAGCCCAGAGGGATGAACTGAGGGTCAGTGCTGTGGGGTCAGACCCACGTGGAGGGACTGGGCTGCATCTCTGTTATCAGCAGGTCTGGGGACCAGACCACGCAGGCAGGTGGGTGGTGACCCCCCTCTTTGGAATTAGTTCGGTAGCATGAGCACAGTCTGCATGTGGCAGCTGGTCTTTGCTCTGGAAAGCAGACAGTTAATTTCAGCTGGATAACTAAAACCCATACAGGGGCAGAGTGTTTCTGAATATAAAAGCATTTTATTTGGAGTCAGAGTTCAGGTGGATTTGGTTCAGGTGGATTTGGTTCAGGTGATCTGTAAGGTCCCTTCCAACACAAACCATTCTATGTTTTTGTGACTTAATTGGATTATATCTTGGTTTAAAATCAGAATACTTTTCCCTTTACAATGTACTTACCACGAGGGTTTCTTTTTTAGTGTATATGAAACTTTCTTAATTTTAATGGCAGGAAAAAAACCTGAAGGTTTATCCTGTAAAATTAGTCTTCTTTGGTGCATAGTGTTCTGAGAGTTCATGCTTGCTACTTTTTTTAACCTACTAATTTAGTTGTGTTGGACACTAACAACCATGTCGATTTCCCTACCAAGGACAAGCAGATGTGTTCACTTCTCACAGTTGGGGAGCTTCTTCACAATGAAGGTCACAGGTGGCACATTAATAAACAGTGCTATCACATGAAAACTAAATATAGCAAAACACCCAATGCCTCTTTTTTTGAGACACTTCTTATAATGCTTCTAAGGCATTTCTTATACCTTCCTTCCTGCCTAAATTCAACATGAAATCTGAACTTTTGGAAACTTGAGTTGACAAGTTCTCAATCTCTGTCATGCGTTTGTAGATCATGTTAGACCTCATAGTATGTTTTTCTTAGTAGATTCTGTCCACTGCTGAACCACAAACTCAGCAGACAGTTCAGGGTGTTCAGGCAAAACCAAAAATCAAACACGTATGTATTCAGAGCTAGTTAGAAAATAGTGAGGAAAAATTCCAGAGTTCTAATGAAATATCTATCTCCTTTATGATAAATTCCGAATTCACTGAACTCTGCTTACAGCTTTGTACACAGTAATGGAGCAGGTACAATAAAATAAGCTTCATCGCAGCCTCATGCAATCTGAGACACCTGAAAGCATATTAATAATTTTTCAAACTGGTAACTCATTAACCAGCTCAGACATGGCACAGTCCAGTTTTCAGAGGGGCATGTGGAAGGAGGATTAACATCTGTTTGTGTCTGTATATGCCTTGGCTCACTGGCAGAGGACAGGAAAGGCAGCAGAAGGCTGCTGAGTATCCACATGTTAAGTTCACTTATTTTTTTGCTTTCAAGAGCCCATCCTTGTTGTTCTAATCTACATGCACCTTTTTGAAAGTCAATGCAAATTTTGGATCTAAGGAATTTCTTTACTGAGGTGGAATGCTGAATTTGAAGGACTGACTTGTTCAATGGAAACCATTTCTCCAGGCCCCAGTGCCTCTGCAAAGTGTGTGGGCAGGCAGCGGGAGCTGCTCTTCCAATGCCAACAGCCCAAATAATGTTTCTAGGCCCTTATCTCTTCTGTATTCCCAGGAGGTCTCTGGAGATCAATTCCCAAAACAAAGCTAGTATACGGAGGGATGTTACATTTTCACAAGGCCAGTATTTCTGAATCAATAAATGATCAAATAAACATTGTTTCCTGCTTGTGCATTAATGTGCAATCAGCTACCAGATTAAAGATATAAAAGCATATTTTAAGTCTTGCACAAGCTTCGGTTTAGTACCAGGAAGTACCTGTCGATGAAAGATAAGCAGCCTGCCAGGGTGCAAGTGGTACTACTCTAGCAAGTGCTTGAAACAATTTTCTGCTTTTGCCAGGAAACAATGCACTTTTTCATTCTTGCTCAGTGTTTTATCCATGGCCAGAACTGGGCTTTACCTCTGTTTTACAGAATCACAGAATCAACTAGATTGGAAAAGACCTCTGAAATCATCAAGTCCAACTTTTGACCTTGTCAACTAGACCATGGCACTTAATTGCCACATTCAATCTCTTCCTAAATACTCCAGGGGTGGTGAATCCACCACCTCCCTGGGCAGCCCATTCCAATGTCTGATCACTCTCTCTGTAAAGAATTTCTTTCTAATGTCTAACCTAAACCTCCCCTGGCACAGCTTAAGACTGTGTCCTCTTGTGCTACTGCTGGTTGCCTGGGAGAAGAGACCAACCCCCACCTGGCTACAACCTCCTTTCAGGGAGTTGTAGAAAGTGATGAGGTCTCCCCTGAGCCTCCTTTTCTCCAGGCTAAACAACTCCAGCTCCCTCAGCCTCTCCTTATAGGACTTGTGCTTGAGTCCCTTCCCCAGCCTTGTTGCTCTTCTCTGGACCTGCTCCAGCCCCTCAATATCCTTCCTGAACTGAGGGGCCCAGAACTGGACACAGTACTTGAGGTGTGGCCTCACCAGTGCTGAGTACAGGGGAAGAATCACTTCCCTGGTCCTGCTGGCCACACTGTTCCTGATCCAGGCCAGGATGCCATTGGCCTTCTTGGCCACCTGGGCACACTGCTGGCTCATGTTCAGCTTCCTGTCGATCCAAACTCCCAGGTCCCTTTCTGCCTGGCTGCTCTCCAACCACTCTGTGCTCAGCCCGTGGGGCTGCAGGGGGTTGTTGTGGCCAGGTGCAGGACCCAGCACTTGGCCTTGTTAAACATCATACCACTGGATTCAGCCCATCTATCCAGCCTGTCCAGGTCCCTCTGCAGAACCCTCCTACCCTCCAGCACATTTTCCATCTGCTCTTACACTAACTTGTAGGTGCTGCTATTACCATCAGCTTTGGTCCTCTGTGTTTATCTTGCTGCTGCCCGACAGGACATGACACAGGCTATTTCTTACACCTAAGGAGTCTATCAACACCCTGATTCCTTACCAAGTGTTACATTACCTCACTAACAATGTTTGTGACCTTCTGTAGACAGAGTTGCTAATAGCTGTATCTAGGCAGAGAACAATTTTTCCTCATCGTATGGGTGTTTAACCTTTTCAGTTTTCTTCTTGCTGCAAATGAACACAAGCCCAGTGTCTCCCCAGAGGTTCTAACCACCAGTGGGTCTACAAAGTGGCAATTAGTCAGCAGGAAAAATATATACGCTGGCGAGTTGTTTTTTGTGAAATATAGTAGACAATCTTTTACTTAAATTCTCCTATTAGGATTTGAGTGCAAGATTGAACCAGCGAGTTTTTTTCAACCCCGTCAACTATGAAAGTAGGGAAACGTTCTCAAAACATAGCCAAGGCCAGCATGGCAACGCAGCTCCTTTCCACAATCACACCTGGCCTTCTATCTCAGTGGGGGAGGTGGCACGAGGTGTTTCCTACTCTCCCACATCCCCGTCTGCCCGCATGAGAAGTGGGGCATTATTTTTAAAAGAGATAAAACGAGTCTCGAAGGCCCACAGCAATCGTACAGGGAAGCAGTGTAATTGCAGATTGGGCCACCAGCCTCCAGTGTCACCTTGGAGATTAGCTGGAAAACTCCAGGCCTCCCAAAAAGGGGGGGGCCAAGGCAGCCGGGTGTGTAAACAAGTAGAACGAGATCTATAAGTAAGCTTTGCAGGGAGGCCGCAGAGAAGCAGGTGGGGCACAACACCACCCCGGTGCTCTGAACACCTCCACAGTCCTTGGTGAAAACCTCACGTTCAGGATAACATTGCAGGTAGAGGATTTTTTTCCCTCCTGTTTGTTACCTTGCAATAAGTTTCTCCGATCAACCAAAAGCAGGTTTCTAAAATATATATGATTATATATATTAAAATTATGTATTATTATATATAATTTTATAGTAGAATATATCTTAAGATTGTGTATTTTATATTTTATTAAAATTATATATTTTAATATATCATTGTATATTCATATATATATGCTATCTATCTATCTATCTATCTATCTATCTATCTATCTATCTATCTATCTGCAAAATAGCAAGAGCAGTAATGTTAACCTGCCAGAAGGTTGGGGATGATGAAGTGAGAGATGGGAAGCTGCTACAGGGTAGCTCAAGTGGGGGTGGTAAGCTAGATTTTTAAAGAGGTGTTTAGATGGTTGTCAGATACTCCTGTAGTTTTCATGCTCTTAATAATTTAATGGAATTATAAGGAGTAAACCAAATATGTGCAATTGGTTTAGGGCACTTAATCTAGTCTCAGATCGTAAGAGCTTGTACATTGGGGTGGGTGGTGTGCTACTTGTGTCTTTGGCCAGGACAGGGTCTTTCTGGAGGCTCAGGTAATCCAGAGGCAAGTATGCGGACTCTGCCTGTCATGCTGCAGCGTTTTCCAGGATTCCATAGGAGGCTTTTGGGCTCAGCTGAGGGATAACATTTAAACAAATGATGCAGAGCTTAGACTGAATCTGACTCTTTCCAGGTTTAATCCTCTGGCACAGAGGAATGTAAAAGGACCTGGTTGCTGAATGGCCCAAGGTTTTACTGGAAAAACTCAGCCCAAAATTTAAGGGTTTGCATTTGTTCGGAATACATGCAATAATTTCTGTTTAGCGTGCACAACACAACATCGCCCATAGAAACAAACAATGCTGACAGTGTGTGCTATTGTAATTGCTCATAGCCCAGGCTGTTAAGCAAAACAAAACTCTCTAGCATTCAAAATTAAAATAAACACTGTTGGTTAATTTTACTGAGGGAGACGTCTGATAATCTTGGGTAAGATATAAGAATTAAAACCATGCACAGTTATGGTTATGAGCTGTTCTTATTTTATTAATGGGTTTAATATGTAACACATTTGTACGGTGTACAGAGAATTGTTATATTCAGCAAACCCTGATTGCATCTTTAATTACTTCACATTATCCAAAAAGGGGAAAAGCAAAATGAGAGGAAAGAGCATGTAATTCCTCCTTCCTTGCACTGATCTGGAATCTGTTTTTTTCAGTATGGCCTAAGAAGGATTTATCTCTAGCTTAAACCAGCAGCCAACAGAAATAGGAAAGTGGCGAAAGTGTTTCTGTGGACCAGGCTTGTGTGTTGCAGGATTTGTATTTAACTGGTTTTCTGTATTTAATGGATGTGTAGAAAGGCTTCTCAAACAGATACCACTGTGTGACACAGAAAGCCTGGTCATGTTTAAGGTGCTTTAAGATAAAGTTAAGTGCAATTACTTTGCAAACAGACTTTAATTGCTGAGTTTTGTATAGCATACGCTTGTATAGTTTGTATATGGTTTATAAAGTGTGTGTTTATTGGTGGTGATTTTGTTACTGAACGTTATAGAGAAAGCAAATTTGCAAAGAGCAGCAGAAATATTTATTGTTAGTGTTTCTAACCATGATACACGGGGGGAGGGAAGTAGGAATACCTCTACCTATGGCATTAGTGATATTATTGGAGTGCTCTGACCCACTTCAAAAAGAGCACTGGGAAAAAAAATTGAATAGTTCAAGCATAATTGCAGAATTATCTGACATCTGGAAATTCGTTTTGTATCAGGAAACCTGAGCTCTGCCTAATTATTTAGCCAAAATGGATTTAAAAGGGACCTTGCATCTGGACAAATTTTTAATAGGTAACTCTTTAGCCTTGTAAAAAAAAAAGTAAAGCAGCAGCTAATGATGGGGGAAATTCACTAGAAAGGAAAAACACCTTTTAAAAGGAAAATGGTTCAATATTAGAGCAACTTGGCCTGGAGATGGTGAGTTCTCAGCCAGAAATGCTTGTAGATGTAGAAGCAAACTTTTTGCTTACTGCAGAGATAACAGAGGATTGGCCAGTTTCAGTGCCTTTTACTGTGGCACAGGAGATCATAATAGATATCAAATCAGATTATCCCTCCCTAGTCTCAATTCATGAATCTTGCTGCAATGACTGTTTGCAGTATGCTGGAAATGGTTCCACTGAACCCGAGGCAACAAAATGTTACACTTTTTTCATGGTGTGTGTTTGTGTAGATTTTTGCAGCGTGCAGTGGAGACAAATTATGTCCTCATATAAATACATATAAATACATAACATAGTGTGGAGGCATACTGCACAGTGCTATGCATGCATTATGCACTCTGTATTGAAGTATAGTTGTCATATATAAGCTATAGTGGATAATTATATAATGGAGATATAGTTTGCACTGTGTTTATGTAACCTCACTGTATTTTATATTCTTTCCAGCTAAAAATTTCCCCTTAAGGACAGGTCATTGTTTACAGAAAACATTTTTGGCTGCTGATCTCATGCAGCTGTAAGGTCTTTCTGGTCACTGGTTAATGAGTTCCCAGAAGAACTTTGCTTGTTCTGTCTAAACCAAAGGCCCAAATGGTCTCTATTCTACCTCTCTAGACTTCTACAATCATCTATTACTGAAACCAACTGGGGTGTACAAAACCATTTTATTTTTCTGTTTTTCCAAGCTCAACTGGAGTCATCTGAAGGGGTTATAAAATTCAGCATATGTGACATGACCAGCAGCCATAGCCAACACTCTTCAGACAGGAGCAGAGTAGTTAAGAAGAAACAGTTTGATTCCATGTTTCTCATAAGTTTTCTCTGACTATTTCAATTCACACTTCTGTACATGCAATGACAATGGGATTGGAAGTGCCAGGTGCACTAATGCCTCAGAGGGCTGCCCATCTTCATCTCCTCGTCGCAGCACTGCCTCAGCAAGTGGCAGTCTTGGCCCTGAGCATGTGCCCAGGGGCCAGGATTCCGTGTGGTCCTAAAATATTGGTTATGGGCATGGACAGCCCTGGTTTTTTTAGCAATAGGCAAAAATAGTGCCTGTGGGAGAAGGGGTGACCCTCTGCCAGCCCGGGCATGCTCCTCTTGGTGGTGCTATTGCAGCATTGCAGATTTCACAGGCTGGTTTTCTCCCTTTATTCCTCTGAGGGAAGCTGGAAGGCTTGTGTGACTTGGCAGAGTCTGAAGTCCCGAGGTTCTAAATGCTGTGCAAGTTTAAGGTACTAATTTATTCTGCAGTTGTGTTAAAAAAGCAGGAGGTGTCATCTGCAGGTGATTGCTGTTGCTCAGACATGCCGTGGGAGAAAGCTCTGCTCTGGAGAATTAGTGGAACAATTTGCTTTAGTGGAACAAAAGCAAATCTAAGGCAAAGGTCCTCACCCAGGATAAGTTTTGTATTCCTGTGGTCAAATGCTAACTGCAAACCTCTCCAGGTGGAGGAGAGGCTTGGCAGGGATGCAGGGAATGTGGAGGCAACCTCACTCTCCTGGCTTCATCCACTGGTTTTCACTGTATTTTCGCATTTTAGGCAGAAAATTCTTACCCAGGCATTCCTGTCTAATCACAGGATGGTTGATTGAGCTTTCCTTTCATGGTTCATGACCTATACTGGCAATTTCCTTTCTGATAGAAGGACATAAGGGCAAGGAAATAGAGAGTCAAAATGAGTTGTCATGAAAGAATTGCCACCAGACCTTGCAGGTGAGGGACTTGGGATGTTCCATATTCTAAGGCAGGTTTCAGCACTATGCCTGAATGTGAATCCATGTCACAAGACTTCTTTTGTCTTTCAGATGTCGGGCACAGCAAGACATGACCGAGACATGGTAATACAGGCTAAAAGAAACCTGTTGGGAGCTACTGACCCCGTCGAAAAGCTGCGATTGTTGTGTTTAGCAAGGGGATCTGCTGGCATCAAAGGACTTGGAAAGTGAGTCTAAGAAATCAAATCCATTATTCAGCCTAATAGTTTTAGCTGCAAGAGGCTCACAGGCTTAACAGGGACCAAAATTTGAGTTTCCTGGCTCCAATGCAAACAGCCTGGCCTCAGGGCTCATGTGTTCTGGGGCACAGGATTGGCCTGCTTGCCCATTGAAGGGATGAGCAGTGTGAATCTCTCATGGGAAGGTGCTCCTGTGAGACCCAGAACAACTCCTGCCAGGGAGAGAAGGGAAGCTTAAGACACATATCTCTCTTCGGTGTTTTTCAAAATTAATTTATGTATCTCAGTACAGGGGATTTTATGCTTCTTTTCTTTCAGATGTGATTCCCTTGTGTGTAATGGTCTGTGTAATGGTCTGTGTAGTTTGTGGGAGGCACCTAGACTCCTTTTGCACCTCAGTCCTAGGAAAGGGGAGCTGCATCACACCTTCAAACCCCTCCCAGACCCTATAAACCACAAAGGGATCCAGGTGTTGACCAACTGGAACTTCATTTAAATGCCCAACTTGCCAAAGGCAGAGGGCTATAATGAACAGGAGGACCATGCCAGCCTTCCCCTCATTTACCTTCAGATATGTCATAATCAGGCACCCAATAGAAACCAGTCATCTCTGCTGCCTATAACTGTGGAGGGTTTTGTTGGTTGGGGGTTTTATTCCTTTCCCCCCGCCCCCCATCAGAAGACTGAACAATGTTACCTCAGTCAAGTGACCCTGTGCTCCAGCACTGTGCTAAACCACTGCAGCATTCTCCATGTTTTCCTGTGCATTTTCCTCAAATGTCATGTTTCCTCCAGAGTATTTCGAATGATGGATGTCGAGAATAGCAAAACTCTTGATTTCGAAGAATTTATGAGGGGATTAAATGTATACGCGATCACACTTGACAAGGAAGAAGCACAAAAGGTTTTCCATATATTTGATAAAAATGGCAATGGAACAATTGACTTCGATGAATTTCTTGTTACACTGAGAGTAAGTCTGGAAATTTTTGTTAATACTGCATTAAATGGAGAAAAATATAGCAGAACAGAACAGAACAAGATAGAATAGAATATTTGCAAATAAATTGTTGTGATTTTTTTCAGTGAATTGCAGCCTTGATTAAGTTACCTAAATTCCTATGTTGTAATCTGAGTACCTATGTCGTTCAGCTCATTAATCTCACTTCTTTATGTGTCATTTTATGATGCATCTCTTTATAACATGAACTAATCCAGGGGAGACCCTCTTTAGTCCACCATGCCGCGGCTGATTTTGGTTGGAGTCTCTTTGCTCTGATGAAGTCCAAACAATTAAGATAGAAAATATTAGTGTTTAGAGTAATTAGTAATTTCTTGTTAGAAATATATAAAATGGGTGGAACAGGAAAGTGTTCTACGTAGTATTTTCTCTCTTGTTGTCCATTTACTATTGAACTGGTTGACACTGAATAGTCTCAATCACATTGCTTTTTTATGGTGATGTATTGTCCTTTCTAGCTCATGGATAGTGTAGACTGTCAGCCATGCACCTCAAAATAGTTTTACTGCTAACAACAGCAGGTACTTGAATTTGGCAAGTAGTTGGCAGAAATAAAATGATTCTGTTAATATTTCCTTACAGCCTCCCATGTCGAATGCAAGGAAAGAGGTAATAATGCAAGCATTTCAAAAATTAGATAAGACCAGAGATGGTGTCATTACAATTGAAGACTTACGAGAGGTATACAATCCAAAACACCATCCCAAATATTTAAATGGAGACTGGACAGAAGAACAAGTTTTTAGAGCCTTTCTGGATAATTTTGATTCACCCTATGACAAAGATGGGAAGGTAAGTAGAACACCTAATGTCAAGCCATGAAATCACCATCTGACTCAACACTTGACTTATATTATTAAATGTACGAGTGATTGCAGTACCACACATCCATTTGCATCACATTTATATGGAAAAATAAAGTAGATGCATAGTGTGTGCATAGCACTGCTGGTACAGCTTGCTTGCACATTCTGAGGCAAAGGGGCTCTGCAGGAGGTACAAGAGATTACATTACCAGGCTTGTATCCTTCATGCTAAAGCATGCTGATTTTCAAGATCCACGTGAATTGGAGGATTTTTCACTTCTTAGGAGAACAAATACTAGAACTCAGTTCAAAAGCAGGTTCCTTAATATGTTAAATACTTTACAGTTAGTTCTTCTCCAGTGTGATTACTCAACCATTTGACTCAGAAATCTGTCCATAATAGAGATAGATTTATCTACAGAGAGTTGGAAGGAGGATGGAGTTGGGGGTGCTGCCACCAGCTGTGTGCCCTGAGGAGCCATGAGCTGGGGCGGAACTGCAAGTTCTTCCTGCCCTCTGCCTAAGCTCTCTGGTGCAGGTGCAAAGCCTGGGAAATTTTGGGATGGACTTCTTGTGCATCTGCTTTGCAACCATCTCTGAGACAAACTGTGGTGCGGGGAAACAGTTTTCCCCCCCTGAAGTTATAAAATAGTAAAACTCCAGGGGGTGGTAACCCTTGAAGTTTTGAGGTTTTACCCAATGAGCACTTCTGCAAAATATAAGCATATCACAAGCAGAACAGAAGAGAAGGTGGTTGTAGCTGTTGTTGAAGAGGTAGCCACATTGTGAAAGCCACGAGGAAGAGGCTCGGAGCCCCTTTGGGCCTCTGGGCCCCCCCAGCCCTCGGCAGAGGGGCTACAGAGACTTGGAACAGTTTAAAGACTTGGGCTAAGTATCTGTAGCTAAGAGCTGGGGGATGTTTCTTCACTGTGAGCAGCAGCAGCAGCAGCAGCAGCAGAACTGCACTGACCGAAGAAACAGTGGCAGAGAACCAGAAGAGATAAGACCAAGCAACAACGACAGGCATGCAGCAACACAGAGAGAACTCCTGGAAGGAGAGCCGAGAGAGAGCCAGCAGCAGAGAGAGAATTAGGCTCTACAGAGAGAGAGAGGAAGTTGGGGTAAGAACTGAAATAAAACCCCATACCTCTCTGAGACCTCCAAGAAAGGAGGAGGATGATGAACTCTTACTTGAAAGAGTCTTGAAGTACTACAGCACTTGCAGAAGGGAGCTGTAAAGCTCAGAAGGAATGTGGAGGGGGTGACCTTGGCCCCCCCGCTGCTTGAGACAGAGCACAGAGCTCTGCAAAGGGGACTTGAATCCCCTGAAGATAAGGACCGTCACAAAGACCCCTGTGCTTCATGGTATGATGTGGTGACGCAACCGTTGTCTGGGTGAACACAGCCCACGAAAGAGAAGACCCTCGCTTGGAGATGAGTGGCTGAGGGGCTTGGATACCCTCTTGTGTGTACTGGCAGAGATCTAGCTACAGCTGCTGCATGGAACAGAGAGACAGAGAGCCTGCTGCCTTAGAGACATTGCTGCTCTGAGAGTGGAATGGGATTTTTTCCTTCTTCCCTCCTGGACTTTTATTTGGAAGGGAGAAGAGATTTGATCCATTGTAAATACTTTTATGTCATGGTAGAGATAGTTAAGATTGTATATAATGTATTGTAGTATTTATTTTGTACAGTCATTATAATATATATTCCCTTTCCCCCATTTTGAGTCTCGTGTAGTGTCTGGAAAAAACCCATCTCACTTTGCATTGAGATGTGGGAGGGGGCTTGGACTAGGGAATTGGATTTTGGAGCTCTCAAACTATGACACAAGCCTGCTCTGTTTCCCCTTGTTCTGTGCCTGTAAACTCCTTTTGACTGACCTTAATGCTGGATGGTAATATTCTCAGTCTGAACAGTTAATAATACCAAACTGGGTAAGGTTTTATCAGTGCTTTGTGGAACATCTTTAACACTTTCCACTCTTGAGGCTGCACCTGTGTGTTCATGCCTGCATTACACTAATGACTTCTACCTGTCTCATCATGGCTAGGCTTCGCAAACAAAGATTTGGGAAGGCACTATCCACATTTGCTGCAGGCACGCTGGTGGCTTATGAGGCCAATACGTGACAGACATATCCGATTGCAAAAGGCGCAGCAGAAAGACTCCTTAGATGGTGTATTTTGCAAGATACGGTTCTTTCTGTGTTGCCTTTTTTCCTCGAGAGTGATCCTGCGTGAGTTCTCAAAGGAGACAGCAACGTTATAGATGGTGTGTCTCCAGGCCTCCCGATTGGAGGCCAGAGTAGACCAGTTATGGTGATCAATATGGCCAAGGCTGAGATGTTGTTTCAGGGAGTCCTTGTCTAGTGGCTGGCTATTATACCCAAATCCTTCACTTGCTCTGCTTCCAACACCCAGGCTCTCATTTGTAGAGAGGTAATGGATTTTATTTTCCTTTGGCATGACTTTGCAGTTAGTGGAGCTGAATTTCATCCCTTATGCTGTTGTGTCATCCTTGGAGCTACTAGTTTTGGGCCAGCTGTCCCCTTCCTTCTCTACAACAGTGATAATATCTAACAAATCTCAAACCAAAGGATCCTGCTTTTTGTGCTGAGGTCATCCAGGAACACATTAAATGAATCTCCAAAGTGATCCTTGATGTGTTCAGTGCCTTGTTTTGCTGAGCACCCACCTCTTGTTCAGCAATCCTGATGTTAGTTCACCTGATTGCTGTTTCTTCTGAGAACAAACTGTGGCTTTCCTGTGCCTGAATCAGAAGACACTAATGATACTGAATACCTAAAATGTTTTTAACAGAAATGTCTCAAGGTAAAGCAATTGCTAAAAAGGTCCTCTTCACTGTGATCTCATGGGGTCCCTCTGAAATAGGCAGGGTCAGCAAGGCTTGTAATCAGTTCATGATGGTAGGACAGTCTACAGTGATCACTTCTCCCTATTGTCATGTTTTACTTAGCTCTCAAACACACAGTGCAATCAGAGTAAATATCATAGATTCATAGAATATGCTGAGTTGGAAGGGATCCATCAGGATCATTGAGTCCAACTCCTGGCTCTGCGCACGACAGCTCAAGAATCCCACCATGTGCCTGAGAGTGTTGTCCAAACTCTTGAATTCTGTCAGGCTTGTACTGTGACCACTTCCCTGGGGAGCCTGTTCCAGTGCCCCAACCACCCTCTGGGTGAAGAAACTTTTCCTGATATCCAGCCTAAACCTCCCGGACTCAGCTTCAGGGCATTTCCTCAAGTCCTGTCCCTGGTCACCACTGAGTGAAGAGATCAGGACCTGCCCCTCTGCTTACCCTCGTAAGGATGTTGTAGACTGCCATGAGATTTCTCCTCAGTTTCCTCTTCTACAGGCTGAGAACAAACTGAGTGACCTCAGCTGCTCCTCACAAGGCTTCCCCTCAAGGCCATTCACCATCCTCATGGCCCTCCTTTGTACCCTCTTTAATAACGTAATGCCTTTTTAATTGTTTTTATTTTTCTGTGTGTCGTTGATTCAAAGAATGATCTACATGGTTCAAGAGTTAAGACATCACGAGAGACATGCACTGTTCATCTGCTAATTTTATCCTTATTTTTTGTAATGGTCATTTTAAAATGATTCCACCTCACAGTACCTGTGAAAGATATTCAAAACCCTTAGGTATTTGAAAAAGTAATTACTTCATTAAGTGAGACTTGTTTAGAGCAATGATATTTTCTCTCTATGGGTAGATATAAAGTTCTGAGTTGTCTCTGGATTGTATCAGAAACCCCATCCACCTTTATTAATAGTAACGCAAAGAATCAGATCATATCGTCCCTGGAAAAAAGTACTTTAAAACATCTGTCTTCCTAGGCAACAGTGATTTTAACTTTAGTTCCTGGTAATGTTAGTGAACTTCACAAGTTTCATGTCCATCCAAGTGTTCTGTAGGACAAGAGCTCATGTCTAGCAAAGAGGTGAACTTAAGCAATTTTTCTGTGTCTTTTTTGCCTCCTGTTTGATTCCTTTTTGTTAGCAACAACACGAAATAGCAGATGCTCTGTTTCCTAAAGAAACACCTCCATGTGTGGTTTTGACTTATAGCATTAAAAGAAAATATTTGTTTTCCTATTTTAAATCTCTCTGTCTCAGGTCACAACAGAAGAATTCATGAACTACTATGCAGGAGTCAGTGCTTCAATTGATTCGGATATCTACTTTATCGTCATGATGAAGACTGCTTGGAAACTCTGATAATATGGTTAAAGAAGCAAAACTTGACTTCCACCTTCGGTAGGTTTCTTTGATTAAGTGTATGCACAACAACACCCTCATGTTCCATAACAACAGTTTTCAGTAACTATGCCAATTACAATCAATCTGCAGAATTAATTCCCAGATGCTTCAGTAGGCTCAGCTTCAGGGGATTGGAGAATAATCAGAGAGCAGATCTGGCATCCAGCCACCCCACACATCTGTCCCTTTTCTCCCCTACATCCTGGCATGTCTTTTCTTTTCTCAGATGAGCTGCTCCTTTCTTTTCAGACAGCTGCAGTAGGTCCCTGAGGCTCCTGAACATATCCCCTCCTCCAGTGTTAGATACAGCTCTCTTTGACAAGAGGAGAAAACCAAAATATTCTGAAAGTGTGGTGGTCTTGCAGGAAAAATCCTTGCTTCCAGTTTAAGAAAACGGCAAAAATACCTGCTGGAAAAGGAAAATTACAGCAAGAAGTTCTTTATTGTAGCGCTGGATGCAATCCTAAGTCACATGGGCCTGGAAAGCACACCGCCATTTGAAAAATGCGCCTTTTTGTATTCTCTTGGTTACATAAGCTGTTACATATTCAGTAGGTGTCAGGTATTTTACCTTAAAAGGTAATTTTTCAGACTCAGGAGGGGGTCTTACCCTCCCTCTTGATTGATTTGTGATATACACCCCCGTACATTGTACAGGGGGGGTTTCTCTGGACACAAAGACCGTCCACGTGGCCGAGAGTACATTTTTATTTTTATACTTTTCCCTATTCCCAGCCACAAAGTTTCCCTGGTGCCAGGCCCAGAAAGGACCTTCCACCTTACAGCTTTCATGATACGCCTAAAAACACCTTGGAATTAAACGAAAGAAAAGAAAATCCCACTCCTTTCTGTTTTCCACTAAATTCATTTTGCTTATAATAAAACCAGATTATTTATTTCTCATAATCCCTCCTTTTTATCCTTTTTCATGGTTTTATTATAAGTCTTTTATGTCAACTGTCTCTGGGCCTTTCGAGTCCATTCCCATTCGGTAATACATCTTGTGCTTCATCCATTCTTTCTGTTTGTTTGGTAAGTTCCCACTCAAGTAATGCTTTCTGCGCCTTTTCCATGACTTTAGTTTGCTTGGGGGCCGGCCGCAAGATCATGATTTTTTTGGATTCCCAGGCCTCTGGTTGTAGTGGCCTTTGGATCCACTGGCATGGCAGTTAATTGCATTCCTTGGACAACACTAGAAATTAATCTCATAAAACATGAGATTAGATTGGGTAGAAACAATAATCCAGAGATAGCACATAATGAGAAAAACCCCACTTGCTTCCACCATGCCCCTCTGAATAAGTTAGTCCACCACCCTCCATCTACTATGGAATTCCATTTTTGGACTGGTACATGGCCTATTTTCTGGATGTTGGAGGCTATTTCCATTACGGCTTCATAATTATCCTAAATCTGTAAACAGCAGTCTGAGGTGTTAAATTGTTCACAGACTTCTCCTTCTTCTGCTAAAAGATAGTCTAGGGCTAATTTGTTTTGGTATATGGCTGCTCTGCTTTGACACTGTTGTTTGGCTATTAATTCTAACCCCCTTGCAGTCTGATTTATGACTATTTCAACTACAGTTTGTAGCCATATGATTCGATTGAGCATATAAATAGGTATATGATAACCTCATGTCTCGTCCTGTGCCCATGTAGCTGGTCCATAATAATCAATAATTCTCTCAGGATGCCACTCCTCCTCTCCTCATTTTTGGGTTCCTCCTATTGAGTATCCCTTAATCCTGATATAGGGTATTTTCTCTTTAATTTGTCTTTTTTCTCAGTTAAGGGAGTCGTATAACAGGACTCCTAATTTGTCCCCGCTTTCTAAGGGTAGTAGGAAAAATCCAGGCAAAATTATTCCTATGGCACAGCAGCCTTTCCAATTTTCTGGTAAGATTGTGTACACTCTTTTTCCACAAATCCAAAAGAGCCCATTGGATGCCTTCAAAAAGTTTTTGGACATGTTATCAATGTTATCCCAAAATTTCGATATTTCTTTTATTCTGGAAAAAGGGTTTATTTTGGTTTTGTTGCATTGGTAGAGTTTCTGGTTTACATCCCACTCACAGCTGGGCTTCTTTTTCTTGACCAATAGTCAGTTGGGGCTTGTGGAAAATACTCACTGTGAGTGAAATTAGTCTTTAGAGTTCGTTTGCACAGGGTTTCCCCAACTGGATGTACAAAATGAGTTTCTGTTCTCAGTGTACAATCCCTTACTATCACTGTGGAGCTTAATATCCACCCTTCTGGCCTATTTGTTTTATTATGAGGGAATGTATAATTTCCCTTGAGTATCTCTCGAGCATCTAGACTAAAACCTCTCCAGGGCCATTCTTCTGCCATTAAAGGTCCCCCACAAACCAAACAGTGATTCACTCTTAACCCTTTAGCAATTTTCTCTGCTAGATGAACAAGCAAATTCTGCCCCACTGCGGGGAGTTCAAAATCTCTGTTCTCCTCTCTTGTTAGTTCAGAATATAAATCACTCAACTCTGACAGTAGTAGGTGATCTTTAGATGTTTTTTGTTCAGTATCTGTGATGATTTCTTCTATTATTAGGTCAGGGACTCCTGACTCACTGATGATGTCCCAACAAATCCATACCTCACCCACAGGGCAGTATGATCCTAATCGTGCTCCTTCTGACCCTAAATTCTTTGCCACTCCATAGCACCTGTTACCTACTACACAGGTTTCCAATTCTTTCTTATCATAACAAGCTTTGTTCACGTATTCATAAGCCATAAGGGTGGTTACCACACCTGTCTCAGTACGCATTTTGGTAACACTTCTCGCAGTGGTCATCTTCTTGTTATAGTGTTTGTTTATTCATTTCTTTAATGGTAGCCACCATTATTTCGATCTTATTTCTCTGTCTTTCCTCATCCCTTCGGACATGCACCTTTTGAGCTTCTTTCAACAACTCGTTCAACCCTTTTTCATTCCAATCCTCTGTCTTTTCTGATTTCTTCCTAATATCTGGCCAAGAATGAGTTACAAAACAAACTTTTAATAATTCTTGTCCTGCTCGACTGTCTAGCTGTATTCCTGAATATTGTTGTATATGTCTCTTCAGTCTTTTCAACCATTTTGATGGTGACTCATCTTTATTTTGCTCTTATCCAAAGCTTTGGCTGTGTTTTGCCCCCAAAGGACCACTTCTTTAATTCCTTTAATGATATAATTACAATAATCGATCATATTTTGCCTTCTTTGTCCAGCAGGTATTTTTGCCGTTTTCTTAAATTGGAAGCAAGGATTTTTCCTACAGTCTTGGGCAGGCTGTTATAAATGGGAAGTCTGTCCCAAGAGGGTCACATAGCCCTTTCACCTGTAGCACTGCAGGCTCCTGTAGCTCTTGGCTCCTTGAGGAATGCAGCAGCTGCTTATCTCTCTCCTGGGAACATTTGAGTTCCCAGTGCTGGGAGGCTGAAGGGAGAAACAAATCAAGAAGGGGAGACATGGACCAGAAGTGCAAAATGCTCTTTAAAGCCCTGTTTTCTCCCTGACTCACAACTAAACATGCAGGCATCTTTCCTCTGCATACTTTTTTTCAAACCCCTGTGGGCCTGCTTATAGATTTCCACTTGCCTTCTCCTGCTTTGATTCCTTTATTTTTGTACTGTGAGATCATTTTACTAATATTTTTCTTAAAGGGGATAAACGTGTTACAGTATTTTTTTCTCTATGTTCCTGGAACATTTGCTGGCTTAGTAACTGTTGTCTGTACATACCTACACTGAAAATTGCTTACTACTTTTTTGTATTTACAGGGGTTTATGACCAAGCTGTGACTTCTGGGAAGTACAGAGCTTGTAACTTGTCCACCAGATGAAAATTCTTGAGATATCTTTGCTTTTCAGTTCTTTTTCTGATGCTGAATAAAGATTGGAAACCTGTCTTCGTAGTCACACCAATGAAGCTATCTTGGTTTGTCTTTTGTCCTTTGCCCATGGGGAAATCATGGCTGGGCTTCGCAAACGAAGATTTGGGAAGGGCTCTACCCACGTTTGTTGCAAGCAAGTTGTTGGTGGCTGAAAAGGACAATACGAGACAGGCATGTCCGGTTGCAAAAAGCACAGCAGAAAGACTCCTTAGGTGGTATATTCTGCAAGGCACGATTCTTTCTGCGTTGTCTTTTCTCCTCAAGGGTGATCCTGCCTGCGTTCTCAAAGGCATCAGCAGTGTTATAGATGGTGTGTCTCCAGACCTCCCGATTGGAGGCCAGAGTAGACCATTTAAGTTGATCAATGTGGCCAAGGCTGAGATGTTGTTTCAGGGAGTCCTTGTATCTTCTCTTGGGGGGTCCTCTCATGTGGCAGCCAGTGGCAAGTTCTCCATAAAGCAAGATCTTAGGGAGGTGGTGGTCCTTCATCCTGGAGATGTGTCCTGCCCAACGCAGCTGTGTTCTCAGCAACGTGGCCTCAATACTTGTGACTGCTACTTGTTCTAGAACAGACGTATTGGTCACATAATCTGACCAGTGGATATTTAGGATTGTATGAAGGCAGCGTTGATGGAAGCGTTCTAAGAGTTGCAGGTGGTGGTGGTAGATGACCCATGATTCAGATCCATATAAGAGAGTAAACAGCACTATGGCTCTGTAAACACTGATCTTTGTACTTTTCTTCAACATGTCTATCTCATATTGGCCTTATTAGCCACCAGCGTGCTTGTAACAAATGTGGATAGAGCCTTCCCAAATCTTCATTCGCGAAGCCTGGCCATGATGACTTTTCTTCAAGTGTTTATTTTACCAAACTCTTTGCTAACCTGTTGTCTATCTCTCTGTCAATCTTAGCATCCAAGGAGATGAGGCTACCTAGGTAATTAAACTGTTGGACTGATTTGATATGGTGCACATGGGAATGGTGCACAATGGTGCAATGTGAAATGCTGCACAAAGAAAACTGTTAAAAAACCAAACAAATAAACAAAAAGAACACTATGTGTGTGTGTTGTCTAATTATCCCTGCTTTAGTTCTGTTTTTCTTCTACTTTCTGCTTCTCTCTCGTCATTTGCTGCTCTCCCAGACTGAGAAGCTGCTGCTGTAGCAAAGAGTAACTGGCTTGTGCATGGCAGCATTTGCTCCATTTCAGGCTGGCAGCCAGCTAAAAGCAGTACAGGGTTATAGACCAGACTTTCAAAAGAGCCTTTCTGATGAAGTCTCACTCTTACTTGGTCTGGGTTGTTAACAGTTCAAACACTGAAGTCCTGAGTGCTTGCTGCAGTGATCCTGTGCAAACCCTGTTTTTGTTTTGTCCCATCATGATCTCAGTATAAGCAATAGCTGCTTGAAATTCCTTAGGGAAGGCTGTGCAAATTCAATTATTTTCTTTGACCTGTAAGCCTCCAGAAACTTGCATACTGGCTGACACTGGAAGCTTGTAGAAAAATTCTCCTTATGATTGCCATCAATCATAAGAGGAGCCTTTACTTGCAGCAATGCTGCTGAAGTGCCAAATACATAAAAAAACCCCTTACTATCAAATAGGAGCTGTACATGTTTTGGCAGCTTCAGTAGAAGCCATTTATTTCTCTTTTATTAATTGATTTTACAGCATGCTGTCGTGCTATCTCTCTTTCAAATAAAAAGAAAGTATTGTGGATGGACTGTGAGAATCACAAAATGAAAAAAACATTTCCTTTTGACATGCTATCTCATGTCTTCAGACCCCACAGTGATCTGACAGGCTGATATTTAATCAAGTGCAGTGGAAGTTTTAATCTGAATAACTGCAACCAGTTTGTCTTTGATTACTAATACCTTCCAGTTTTACTTAATTCCCCCAAAATATATATTTTCAGAAAGGAGGAGTAGTACATAAAGCAACTGCTCTTTTTTAAAACCAGCAGAAGCTTTGTCACTGGCCTCTGGGAGTCTTAGCAGAGCCTTTAGTGGCTGGGGAAAGCCAGTGCTGGGGAAAGTGCTGGGGAAAGCCAGTGCTTCAGGACAAGATCTCTACGCTGAGCTTGACTAACAGGGTTTGTGTGGGGATCTGAAGGACATGAACCAGGAGAGCTCAAACTCCCTCATCCTGGTGGTGTATCCCTGGTGCTTTCAGAGCAGTTCCCAGCTCCTCAGGTCTGCCTGTGCACGGACCTCATCACTTACTGGGTAAGTTTCTCAGCATAAGAACATTGTTCACAGACAAGGCATTTCAACATTTGTACAGAACCATGTTTCCAAGGGCTGATTTCAGATTCCTTAGAAGTCAGTGGCAAAGTTTCCTTTCACTTCTGTAGGAACAGAGTTGCTCTTGGAGCAGTCTGAATAAAAACTGGTAACTGCAGAATAGGTATAGTTTTTCCAGGAGAAAAATTAATTATCTGAGAAGGAGTAACATGATTTTTCACTCTTAATCAGATGATGTCGAAAACAAATTGGAATCTGTCCTGTACAAAGTGTAATTTGATTTATGTGTGTACAAATTCAGGGAACAAACAGAGGCATTGCATCAACTGCTAGGTAGGAAAATCTCTCCTGGGAGACATGCAACCATAATGACACACTGAGCAAACACACTGGAGTTTCAAAGGAAGCACTTTTCAGGGCTTAATGGTAGGTTAAAGGGATTTTAAGCAGACATGAAGGATTATCAGGCCTAACAGCAAGTGCCCTTCAGAACCATCCTTTAGCACTTCACTGTCCCTGTCTGCAATCGGGGAGAGCCAAAAATTAAGCTGAAATGCCTGTGTTCAGCTGCAGGCTGCTGTATGCTGGCTACAGACCCACCAGATGCAGGAGATAGGTGGAGATGCAGGCTGTCCTGCCAGCCTGTGGCTGCACAGCACACACAGCAGATTTTGGGAGATAGGTGGCAATGCACACCATCATATCTAGTGCTAACATCAAGATTGTAGATCTTGGTTGATGCTTCATGTTTGAAGCAGTGTTTCTTCTTTCTGATTGTGCAACAGATGCTAAACAGGATGGCACAAACCACAGGAGCATCTGAGTCTGCAAGGCTGTGGGGCAGTCCCAGAGGCAGAGGTTTCACCTGCACCTTGAGATCCAGCCTGCCCCCATGGTACAGTGCTTTGACAGGGATAAGTTCTGCCCTCCCCACCAGGCAGCACCAAAGCTTGCTCCAAAATTGCTGGTAGAGCCCTGAGGAAAAGAGGGAAAAGCCACCCTTACAACTCCCCTAAAACTCTGCCCCAACTCCCTGCCTCTGCCTGAGCCATCAGAGCATCTCTGTGACAACATCCGACCACCCCCAAAGAACACAAAGATTGAGGGCAAAGAGGTGTGGAACAGCCTTTTCTTCTGGTGTGTTTCCTGGGAAAGGTGGCACTTCTGTAGCATGCTTCACTGCATTTTGATTTTGCTCTTTTTGTGCTATTGGTGGCTTTGTGTTTTTGTCCTGGAGAGGAAATTTTTGGGTTGATATGGTACAGAATTGTTGTTTGGCTTATACTGTCTCCTGCAGCATAAAATTCTGCTTCAAGCAGCTGAGTTTAATGCAAGCCCCGCTCTCAGCCATATACTCTTAAAACTAGATCACAAGATATATTCAGTGATCTGATTCATTTCACTGCCCTCCTGGCACAAAGCTCCTGGCAGAAGCAAATGGAAGCAGCTGAAGTTTTGCAGATGAAACCACCTGTGCACACTGCTGTACAAAAGCCTTCACGTAACTCCTTCTACACAGTGCCTTCTCAAACCTCTGCAGATGCGTGGGCAGAGCACAACTTTGCCATTCCAGAGCTGGGCTCATGGCCTACCTTGTCAGCAGCTGGCAGAAGGAGTGAGACCAGTGCTTTCAGGGATTCTTGCCTTCCAGCTCCTGTCCTGCCCGCTGGGAGCAGCAGCAGCACCAGCACACTCAGCTTTCCCCAGGAAAACAGATAATGCCGAGAGCAGCCTGCCACTGTCAGCAGCTGCCCACTGCCCGTGGCTTTTGCTGTGATTACAGCCCACTCTGTTTCTCCAGCAATCCTCTCTCGCAGGAGGACAGGGTGAGCAGAAAACAGGTTTCCCGGTAGACTGTACTTAACACCAGGTCCTCGGGCGGCTCAGAGCAGCCTCACTACTCGCAGCAACCCCTCGACCATCCTGGTTTGCCTCAGCTAGGTTTGAAATCTCCGTGATTCCGAAGTGAGCACTGGTTTTGGCTCCAGAGGCGTTTCCACTCTCACGCTAACGGCGACTGCAGGAGGAGGGAGCGCTGTAGGGCAGAAGGTCTTGAGCTCCCTGGTCTGCAGCCACCCCAGACACGGCAGCCCCGTCTCTGCCAAAACCTGGATGTAGGTTTCTTCCCAGCTCACAACACTGCTGCTGATCCCAACAGGAACTGCAGCTGAAGCCTGGGGACAACATCCAGACTTTTTGAATGTCTTGACAAGTAGGAAAAAATGAGAAAGAAAGGAAGCACAAGGTATTATGGAAGTTAAATTGAACCTGTTTTTCTGTAGAAAAGCAGCGGTTGTGGTAAAATGTGAGAAGTGTTTATTTTCCAGAGATGAATCTCTTCTTTTTTTCATTGAAAGCATGGGGGTTTTGCCAAAAGCTGAAATACATTTTTTTTAAATTTCAAAATGTACAGATTGGTTTTTGGGTTTGGGGGGGTTTTGTTTGTTTGTTTGTTTTTTTAGCTTCTGTACGTTTCCTGGAAAACCAAATACTAGCTTGTGTTAGAGAAGCTCCAACTTTGTGTCAGAGATTTTTTCCTTTAGACATTTCCATCAATGCATTTCTGCTTTGTGTCTCATTTTTTTGTTGTCTGACAAACCTTTGAGGCTTTTTACATTCATTGTGATGGTGATGATGTTGGACAAATCTAATTTCACTGTGACATCTAATTTATGCAGTCAATATTTAACAATAACCGGAATAACTCTTCTTATATTATTTTTTTTTAGGACAAAGCAGCAGATCTGTTTCCCAACGCAAGAAGCTCAATCCTTTATGTGACGTTTTAGCTGGTTTTAAAGGATAGTTTCAGAAAGCCACAACTACAGAGATAACTAGCTTGATTCAAAAGCATATTGTCTAAAATCCAACTGCTGCTCCCCCCCAGGCTCCAGCACTGCAGCATTACTGAATTAAGTCAGGTCTTCGACTCAATAAACACTTCTGCTAAGTAGCTGAGAAGGGGCTGCACTCCTGCCCTGCAGAAACACCCTGTCAGCGTTGCCAGGTCCCTTGCTGACAAAAGAGATGGCTTCCTGGTCAGCTTCTGCCTGCCAAAAACTTACCGAATTCAGCCACATGTCCCTGTGGCAGTGGAGGTCAAGCCACTGCTACACCATTTGTTTCACAGCCTAGACTTCACATCACATGCATTTAACCATCCCTTCACCCTGGCAGAAGCAATTCTCCTGCCTCCCCACACTTATTGGTTTTGTGCTGCCCCACTGATACACAGAGCATTTCTGTGTGTTTTTTCAACCCGTCTGATGAACATGCACAAGAGGAGTATATTTGGTAAACAAACTGACAATTTAAGCAGGGGATAATGTAATTAACATTTTTCAGTATCATTAAAATTAGTCCATGACTCAGTATTGTAACTGACAACAGTCCAAGTTTATTTGTGTATAGCTAGGAGACATTTGCATAGTGCAAATGAGCTGAACATAGATAAGGGGAGAAATGAAGATAGGAGAGCATCTGTATTGTGCCACAACTGCAGAAGAGCTGTCAAATTCCATCAGGCACATGCAGAGAAAGGAGCAAGCAGCTCCTGTGTCATAAGGCAGCTACATACAAACCAGGGTCACCAACTTCTTTTTGGATGTGCAGCCGAGTAAGAGCACCAGAGGCAGAAAGTGGGGAGGACGAAGATTATGCTGAACTAAAGAAAGGGCATGGAGTATGTGAAAGCTAAGCAATACTCCTGTGTGGATACTGAGGCAGATGGGAGTTTGTGAGCAGCTATAGGAAAGCTCTGTCCTGTAGAATAAGGAAATTACTCAATAAAGTGTTGTCCTATATTTAGGACGTTAGACAAGAAATGCTTGTGGTGCTTCTGGCTTTGGTGCAAATTTGGCTTTATTTTTTTTCCAAAAAGTGATTATATCAGAATACAACCATCAAATTTGTTGATGGCTATAAAATTGAAGAAAGCATAGCACATACCATAGAGAATTTTCCTGATGTGCTTTTACTTCTTCTTCTTCTATCCCCTTTTTTGTTTGTCCCTGTTTTGCTGGAAGAAGATATCTTTCCAGTACAGTCTGTCTCTATCTACAGTCACACTGTGCAAGTCTACACAGTATGAGCATGACCAGCAGCTCTTTTGAAAAAGAAATATAAGCGTTGTAAACCAAATGAATGTCCAGGGCTTTCATCTTTTTCTTCTGCATCAACCAGTGCTTCATTCAGCAATAAACAGCAGTAAAAACCGTTCTGTAAAATGTCACTGGAATGCTTTGAGCCAAATATGAGGCCCCATTACACACAGTGACTATAAGTTCTCCCCGTTCGAAGGTTTTCCTGGTGCTGAGTGGAGGTGAAGAAGGTGGAGTACTGTCTTGGGAGGGCTGGTTTTGGCTTCATATGGTCCAGAATTTTTTGTATTATACTGTCTTCTGCAGCATAAAATTCTGATTCAAGCAATGCAGTTTAATGCAAGCTCCACTCTCTGCCATATCTTCTTGAAATTAGACCACAAGATATATTAATTTTGATGTTCTCCTGGCACAAAGCTGTCTTGGCAAAGGCAGATGGAAGCAGCTGAGGTTTTGCAACATCTCTGTGACCATTACCAGACAGAACAAATCTGAGCAGCTTTGAGCATGAGAGAGGACTCTTTTCACCCTTAGACTCTGTGAATACAGTTTGGTAAAGGAGAATTTCAAACAGCTAGAGGAACTGAGACTGCACAGTGAGGTGAACCTGAATCCCAGAGGGCAACAAAGCAGTTTGGATTTCCCAAGGCCACACTGCTCTGCTCTCATGCAATCATGTGGCTGTAGCAGCTTTATCTCCAAGTATGTGCTCCACAATATACAGAATCTAAGGAGGACTGTGAAGTGGCTCAGCCATAATGTAAAAGAAAAAAAATAAAATGTGATACTGTAAAAAAGAAAAAAGTCACAATGCAAAAAACCCCCACAAACCCCCAAAACCCCAAAACCAAACAAACCACACTCCCCCTCCAACAAGAAACTAAATACTATCTCCTGCCAATTTACAAGTTACTTTAAAAAAGAAAATAAGTCTTCTGATCACTGGCAGAATTCATGACATTCCATTCATTTTCCTAAGTCAGATGTTGCATGAGAACATTGCCTCTCCAAATTCATAGTATTCATATGCAGTCACAGCCATTGGGAATAATGCTAGTAAACAAACATGGTCAGCTCAGCCTCTGCCCTGAAAAGTACTTACATGCTGGACTAATGCCTGCACAAGAGCTGCAGAGAAAGACAGCACTGTGCATTTTACAGTCCTAATTCAGTTTCTAGGAAGAGAAAGGACTTCGATTTACATAGTTAGTACGTGAAATATTGAAAACGTTAAAAGTATTAGAAGTATCTGTGGATCTTGTAATTGGCTCCAGGGCAGATCTTTACCAACAGCAAAAAGCAGTGGCATGTAGAGTTTTGCTTTGTTTTGTGTCTCAAAAAAAAAACCCAACCAAAACCTAAATCAGCCTCAGGAAACATCTTTCTAAAGTGGGTCCATGTACCATTTCTCCTGAGGAGTCAGCTTAATCTATTTGTGGTGTTCAAGATCCTGAATCCCCAGGCAGCTAATGCTTGATAGCAACTCTGATTTACTGTCTTTTTGCAAACTCATGAATTTACTCTGACTGTAGAGGAATTACCCTTGAGTTACTACTGTTTAAAAGGGATTGGGTTCTGTTTAACTTGAATATGTTGCCATATTTCTTGCTTAGGCATTAGTAAGAGCGCAGCTCTGTAACCAAGAGAGTAAGAGAAGAGTTCATTAACTTTTACAAGACATGTTGTGGTCCTCAGCTGGGACTGCACTCTTGTTACTCCAGATTAATCAGATTTGAAGATTAAAGTCAGGTTGAATTAAATTTAGTTTCTGCTGCAGTGGAGACTGTGAGCAGTGTACTGAGTGCTGAAGTTAGGCTACTTCTAGCTGGAACGTAGGAGAACCAACTTTCTTGCAGATACAGCATTGCACTGTGAGCAGGGTGAGGGGAGGAGGAGGGAACTCGCAGGATACAGGAAAACAAAACAGAAAGCTTCAATGTCCTGCTTGTGTTAGAGAAAAAAAAAGACATGTCGTCATTCTTGCAAGGTTTACTGAATTTTGTAGAAGCTGGACATTGTTACATAGGCTTCCTCGTTGTTTGGTGATCTCATTTCACTGTTAGGCAGCATCTGGGATACAGTGTCATCATCTGGGGGCTCTGGACTGGGCTGGCCAGAGGGATCCAGGGGAGGAGCAGAGGAAAGGTTGGAACCTCTGCTGTTGTGCAGGGGCACGCTGTTGCCGTGGCACACCTCATACGTGCTGGAGCTGCAGTTTCCTTCCGTGACTGCAAACTGGCTTGTGCCCAGGAGTCTGTGTGGGGCCTCAGCCAGCCAGATGCCTCCATAAGTCACAGACAGATTTAGGTTGCTTTTGTCTGTCATCGCAGGTATCATCTTCAGGTCTGATCCCTTCCTGAATTTTTCTGGAAGACTTGTCTCTGGAGCAACTGATGGCTGCAGAAAATTTTCCAGTTCAGCTTTTGCCTGAATACCGTCCACTTTATGGATATGAACATAACCAAAACTCTCTGGGTTAAAGCTTATATCAAAATTCTGTGTGGCAAAGGGAACAGCACAGTTAGTTAACAATGGGTAATAGCTTAAGAGAAAAGGTACTTTGATAATTTATTTGTTTTTAAAAAGGTGTTCTTTAACTCTGGATGTAACCTTGAGCACACTGAACAGTAGGTTAGCAGAGAATAAACTATCACATGGCTGAAAATCTCTTTCCCTATTAATCTAGATCTATACTGTGTCCTCCTGAAGGCAGCATGTTTATGCTGCAAAGTGTTTCGTACTCTACATGATGTGGTGGGAACTGGAGTCTCAGAGACTTTTCTGACACACCCATCTGTTGCATGCCTGCCGTTTCACAGGACTGAGTGTGTCCACCCAGGCAATTTTTTTCAGTTTTACCTTCTTAACTTAGCAGAGAGGAAGTAAAAGTTTGCCATGACTTTCTGAAACACATCAGAAATCCCTGCATTGGGGAGCACAGGGGGTGGGAGAGTTGTCTTAGACCTCCTGTTAAATTAAGAACGCGCTGATAACGTACCAGCTGGAGAGAACAGCACTGATGACTTACTTTGCGAAAAAAATGAACTAGACATACAGCTTTAATGCAACAGGTTAAACCCACACCTTATGGTTTGTAGCGTTTGCCCATCAGGCTTTTAACTGGCTGAGCAGTTCATGTACTGCATGTATATGTACAATTCTGCTGACCATGTAAGGGTACATGGACATCACTAGGGATGTTTGCAAAAGGTCTCCATCCAGCCCTATGATCACAGTTTCACAGAATCAACAAAGCATCTTGATTGGAAAAGACCTCTGGAGTCCAATCTTGTGTGAGAAACGTGACCTGGGTTGGGTTATCCAGAGCCCTATCAAGCCAAGCCTTGAACATTTTCCCAAAGGATAATCTACCTTGTCTTTGGGCAAACTACACAATATTTAATTATTCTCATGAGAAAGATCCTTTACTTATATCCAGTTTCTATTAAAAAACCTTAATTATTTCAGCCTTTCTTCATATATCAAGTTCCCAAGCCCTCTGTAGTTACTTTGTATGAGTTGAAGCTCAGCCACTATTTGAATTGTCTGTTATTTCCATACCCTTGGCTGGCATCCGCCTGTGCAATTGTGGGCTCTCTTCAGTGAAATGTAGCAGAATTTCTGAAAGATGTCCTAATTAGTGCAGAAAATGCATGTATTGTCTCTCATGACTGTTAGTTTTGTTCCCAACATTCTATACTCAGGTGGAAAAAAACAGTGGAAGAACATACATTTTTTGGCTTCTTGCATAGTTTCTCCAGTGTTTTTTTATGATCAGAAAGGTTTGGCCACACAGCAGGCTTGATCCTGAAACAGCAACAGCAGATAAAAAGCAGCAAAAGAGGAATATGTTGAGGTATCAGAGGTTCATATTGCATCATTAGTACTAATTCTCACAAAGCTTTAGGGCTGGGTTGCATTACCCGGAATAACAACAGAAAAGTCACAGAATAAAACAGACAGGAGAAGAGGAGTTGTAAAGGCCACCATTGCTCTCTTGAGTGCACAAATTGTCATAGTTAAAGAAAGACACTTCACTAAGTACTGGAAAAGCAGCAAATTGTGCTGGCAAGGAGATTGTTTGCATCTAGCTGTGTTAACAGGGCTCTGTGTGGTGAAACCGGTTTCTGCCAGTGCAAGAAGATGCTGTGGTTAAAGTACAAATTTGCTGATATTTGCCGCTGCATGTTTACATAAGTCAAAGAACAACATATTGCCCTACTCCTTGGCCAGCTGTTTGTGCCTCAGATATCTGTTCTGTAGCCTTGTCCCACAGGTCTTATTTTTACTCCTTGATTAACAAAGTTCTCATGTTGTTTGTTCTGCTGCATACCCCCAGCTAGGATGCATCTAGAGAATATTGTCCAACTGAAATTCAGTGTTGCAACGATATAACTGTATGTGTATATGAATATATATTTCATTTTATTTATGTGTCTCTATACGTGGGTGTATATACACACATATATAAAACCCTCTTTTTTTTAACATGGAAATATCTGGGATCCAAAAGTCTCAACTGGTTTTGCTGCAGTTTTACATAAGCAAAACTTCTAGCAAAGTTAGAGAAGTACAGGTTGCCAGCAACAGTAAAATGCGAGAAATAGAAATCTCAAGCTACGTCTGTACTTGCAAATGAAACAGCACTAGGGCAGATAACTCCAGTGTCTAAAATGTTTAATTATTAAAATTGTTCTTGGCGTGGTTTGGCTGATGGCAAACCCCATATTTAACTCAGAAGTTAGCACAGCCCAAATGATGTCCCGAAAAAGCAGCTCCCACACAGCCACCTCTCTTGAGGTGGATGTTGTGGACAGGCTGCTCTGAAAGCCATTGAACAGTCCTGGGCTTTCTGCCTTGCAAGGAGTTAATCTTCTATATTTAAACTTGTATTTTTTCACTTTAGATTCTAGTGCCACCAGATTATCTGCATATCTGTTCACTTTCTTAAATTTGTCAGCTCTTAAAGCCCTATGAGTATAGCCGTGTGGTTGAAATTGTATTTACAGTTATCTGTCTATTACTGTATAGCAAATACATAAAGAAACCCCAATGCAGACAAAGGACTTCCTGGGTAATGAATCTATCTCCAGTCCCACTTCTGCTGTAACTGCTTTGGTGGAGGATGTGGAGCCTGGTTTCACC
Organism: Chiroxiphia lanceolata; assembly: GCF_009829145.1. Taxonomy (NCBI): domain Eukaryota; kingdom Metazoa; phylum Chordata; class Aves; order Passeriformes; family Pipridae; genus Chiroxiphia; species Chiroxiphia lanceolata. The sequence goes on along the minus strand of NC_045671.1, from coordinate 11,442,539 downwards.
ACATGGCTGGCTGGATGTGGATCTGACCGAGCTGGTGTCTGACACCATCAAGCTGTTTTTGCAGAAGGCTCTGCCCTGCTGCTTCTGAAAGTGCTGCAGAGCAAACACCCCGCTGACTCAGCCTGTGAAAGGGAAAAAGTCAATCTCCCTGGTATGCTGTTTTCACACCTCTTGGGACTTTACTAAAACCTGCAGGTCGCTTTCTTGCTCTGGATCTTGCTTTTGAGTCAAATCTGCCCCCAGCGGGACACTGACTCTATACATGTTTTGTGGTGACTTTGGCTTGCAAAAGTCCCAGTGTTTTGGGCTCAAGACTGAACTCTGCTCAAAGTGGCAGTTCATCTTCTGCCTGCCAACACTATCTCCTGTATTGCCCATTTCTGCTCTTGGCCTCCCTTCAGCCTGATAGAGAGGTCCAGAGATGGAGAGTGAATAGTTCACAGGTACAGCAGGGAAAGCAGTAAGACTGTCAGAACAGGATTGGCTTCCAACACCTTTTCTGATATTAAGAGAGTTAGATTACCTGTTTTCCCAAAAAATTATGATCAGTGCAATCATAACAATGCACAGCATGAATCCCAGGATGGAGAATATAGTCATGACCACGCTGCTATCTGAAGGAAAACAAAGAATATCAGCTAATGCATGTAAATGTCTTACTGTTAAGCCATTGTAACTAGGATGTCTTTTCAGATCATAAATTGGAAATTAATTCCAAGAATTGCACTTGCCTATCGTTGGACTGGTGCAATGATCCATTTCTCCTGTCTCCCTGGAGGAGAAAAAGGTAGGCTGCCAGAGTATCAGCACTTGGCTGAGCTCCAGACTGGATTTCCAGACTGGATTAAAGCAGTTTGAAGTCTGCTGTCACCTCCAGTGCATTGAAACCACCACTTGCTGTGTCCTGACAGCAGCACTGAAATGACTTCCAACACACGTAATGCTGAGGTGCCTCTGGATACTGAAGGGACCCAAAGGACTACAAGGATTATTCACATTTACAAGGGCAATGATGAGATTTTAGCCGGTGTTGCGACTGTGATTAAAGTGCCATGTTTGCACACAAATCCAGGGCCCTGAAACAGGTCATGTTTCACTGCTCTTTGTGCCTTACTCAAAACACTCAGTGCAAGATCTTCCTTCTCCTGCAAGCCAGCTGGCAGCAAACAGAGAATCAGCCTTCAGCTCCATCTGCACCCACCCCCTCCTGCGCTTATAGCAGCAACACCTTTGAATTTATTGCCCGTGAGTGAGATTTAAATTCACGTGGAGGGTCAGCCCCAGTCCAGAGCAATACAGCTGCTTTCTGAATCCCCTCCTCGGGGTGCCTGGCGTCTGTGAGGGCTGAACCTGCTGTGGCTGTGGGATCTTCCCTCCCCATGCTCTCATCCCTCCTGCTGCTGAGGGTGTCCAGGGAGCCCAGGACCCCCAGCTCTGCTTTCCTCCAGGTAGACCAAAGCGTTTTCTGCCCTTACAGCTCTCTGTGGAGTGCTGCTCTCTTGCTGTCCTGAAGTTCTTGGAAGTGCTCCACTCACTCCATGTGCCCTTAAAAAATTTTCCGTTGGGTTGGGAACGTACTTTCACCTCATACGATGCATTATTTTCGAGATTTTGTCCCAACAATCTTACGTGATCGTGTGGCGATTCTATTGTCTAAACACACAAAAAAATCCAGTTATTTTTCCAGCAGACAATGGAGAATTACCTTTGAGTTTCAGCAAAATGTGTGAGATCAGGTGCATCCCTGCAATATTGTGCTGTTTGTTCCATGCCTTTTGTTACTACACAGGTGTTTATCAGGGCATCAACCTAGTTTAACAGCAAGGTATGCCAGACAGTATTGACAAGAAGACAAATGCTAGGTAAAAGTTCTTTGGAAAACAGCTGGGACTATCAACTGTGCTTTGCTACTGTCGACACTGCAGTGGGAAATACATGCTTCCCTAAGAAGGCTCAGAAGAGAGAAAGGTGAAAAAGTACATTTGTGCAGTAGAAAAAGACAACTTCTGAAAGAGCAGTTACAGGGAACTCTGAAGCTGAAATCCCGCAGTACAGCTCTGGTGCTCTTCATTTCAATATATTTTGCTGCCTGAATCCCCCCCTTTTTTTCTCCTTCTAGTTACAGTTCTCCTGTTTTTGCAAAATGTGGAGTATGTAAAACTTTCTTAAGAAAGGTTGTCCTTTGATCTTTGTATATTTTCAGGCCTAATCAACAAGAAAGGAGACATAATCCGTGAAACAGGCAGCTAACAAGCTCTAAGTGATGCCCAGGTGTTAGAAAAACTTGTTGGTAGAATTGCCTTGTTATGACTTAGGGCTTGGCATGTTTGAATTATCTCAGACTTAGGAGGAGGTTAATAAAGCCTGGGAAGAAGGATGTACCACTGATAGTGGACACAAAGAATCCAGAATTTACAGCCACAAGGACATCTGGCAGAACTCCCAAGATAAGGAAGAAACTGGGAAAAACAACTCAGCAAGGGTGCTGAAATTAGCTCCAGCTGGGTAAAAGCTATTTCCAGCAGGGCCAGATCATGACCACCAAGTCACAAGCAACTAACCCAAGAAACTCACCAACCTAGAATAAGAGAAAGACTGAACACACAGATTAATTAAGAGGAGAAGTGAGAGAATTATTAACCAACAGCAAATAGAATACTAATTAATAAAAGAACTATGTAACTTGTAGTCAACAAACACTAATTCCTTTGTTTGCTAAAATCTGTAGTAACATAGTGTATAGTAATATAGTATATAGTAATATAGTAAAAGGGTAATATAAAATAGTTAAAAGTTTTGATAGTTGGGTGCTTGATTTGTGGAATACCACCGGGCATCCAGGCTTGCACAGTTCTGAAACAAATAATCAATGTCTCTCTCTTTCGTGTCATTATTGGCTCATTGCACACTGTGTAACAAATCCTATTTGTTCCCTCCGTAAAAACTGTGGACAACACTGTGTTCCCTCCATAAAAAACAGGTGTGGCCCATGCTTTTGTGACTTGTATTTGCATGGCTGCCTTTGTCACAGGGACACAGATGTCCCTGCAGCTGGGCAGCCCAAACCAGACCCAGTTCACAAGCAGCTGTAGCCTCAAGGAGTTTGAGGGTGGGAGAGCTGTGGGGCCACACCCAAAGCCTGGAAAGACTCAGTGAAAAGGGGAATGTGAAGAAACTTGCTAAACAAGAAAAGAGGTCATACATTTTACTGGCTGATGAGCACAGAAAATAAGAGCAAAAGTGCCACAGCAAAAATCAAACCATCGAAACACTTAGAATGCTTCACCACATTATGTCTTTTCTTCTCCCTGCAAAACCTAAATGAATGAAACTTTGTTAGCCCAGAGAGTGTCTAACTGAGAAGGGTGCTGCTAGCCCAAATTGTTTTGACTCATGAAATTTATAAGTGCCAAACATTGCACTTTTCCAAGTTTTCAGCTGGAGAACTGTAGAAATGTAGATTTGAAAATATTTACATGCTACTGGTAATTTTGATAATGTTTAATTTTGGAAATTAGTGCAAACCACAGCAATACATCACTTACCTTCCAAGTACCTTCTTTCTGCCGATAGGCTATTTGGTGCATTAATTTGCCCTCTAGGTATTTCTTCCCTGAGTGTGGTGTACGGTAACGAATAAGATATTCATTTGCCTCCCTTTGATAAGTGATGTTTATAGCAAATGGCACTTCAGGCTTAACTGCAAATGACAACAAACCAGGATACAACAGGAGTCGAATAATGTTACTAGAAAATAGGTTTTGAAAAGTAAAAAAAAAAGTCCACTTCAACTCAAAGCCCCTGCAGGGTGACCTATCCTGAGCAAGCAAGGGTTGTCCTGGGCCAGGCATGCTAAGCCCCAGCTCATCCTTACACCCTGATCCTGCAAGGGGCTTGGTTTTGGCCTGCTGAAGCAGCAGTTTGACTAGTAGGGAAGGTGCTTGTGATAGATGTGACATTTAGCCTTTGAAAGCAATTCCTGAGCGTGCCCACCCCTGTGGTAGCACTGCTTGAAGGCCTGAAATTCAGTCCCTCTAACCAGTGCTCTGAGATAGAGGCCCCATTGCAAAACCCATCTGGGAGGAAGGCACTGGGCAACAAAGGTTCCTGGGTACAGGAACCCTTGGGGCTGGCTGTGAGGGCAGTGGGTCTGAGGAAGGGACAAAGTCTGACAGCGTTAGAGCAGAGTGGGCTGTGGCTCCAGACCCTCACTATGAGCCCACACCCAACCTGGTCTGCAGGACACTGGGTCAAAGGCCATCTGTGCAAGTTCATCGAGTCTGATACACAGCCCTCAGGACTCTCCCCAGACAGCCTGAGCTGGATGTGCTTGAGATCTTTAGGGACCTTTGCTGTGACACTGAAGCTTCCTGAATTCAGCTTGTAAAGTACATCAGCTCTCACAGGAATGGAAATGTGAATGCCCACACCTCCCTCCTCTCAAGAAAATGCATACAGCCATAAATTGTGCTCACTGCTTCTACAAGCCCCAAATACTCAGTCCTTCCATGCAGATCCCACAGTTTCTAGAGTAGGAACCACCAGAGATGGTCCAGGCTGGTCCATAAACTGAGACGTAGTGTAAGATTATTACAAAGCTATTGAACTGAGGCAAAAATGTTTCACAAGAGAAGGCTGTTGCAGTCCTTATTTCAATGGAAGACAAAGCCATCTGGCACCAAAGAAGAGCAGAGAAGAATCTCTCCTACATGGGCTTCTCTGCAGACCTGGAATGAGACCAGTTCCCAAGAGGGGAACCTCTTCCTCTTGAGTTTCCTATTTCTTGGCTCAGGCAGGTCCCCAGTTGGTGTTGACAAGGCCATTCATGGGTTCTCAGTGCAGGGTGCACCTTGTTCAGACAACAGAATGCACCACAATGCAAGGTGTGAAAAGTTAGATCTTGCAACCCTGTGGTCCCTGTGCTACCGAGCTCATGTTGTACATGGGGTGATCAGTCCCAAAACTGCATAATCCCTAATAAGAGATGAACAAGATGTCCCTGCTTGACAGTTTATCTACACTCAGGAACAGCTGCTTCACCCATGGAGGGGATTTGGTCTATGCCCAGGTCTAGGCAGAGTGTCACAATAAGCCAGAGTTCAGCTGCACATTTTGAACAGACCTTAATCTTGTTTAGCTTTGAACCAAGGGAAACACCACACTCCGACAACACCCCAATCCAGGCTACATGCCCTGCTAAGACACTCCTTTATACTGCCTCTATGTCATCCAGATTGATGTTTAGGCTTTGTGCTGGGCTAATTTTGCCCCAGTAACCCCTATATCTTAAAAATATCCAAGATGTTAAGTGTCTTACCAATGTGAGTCACAACCAGACTCCTGCAGACCCTTCTCTTTGTCTCAGAGAACACGCAAAGGTCTCTATTTGAGAGTATATCAGTGAACTGTAAGAAGTATGCATCTTCCTGTTTCTTCATGTTGTTGCACATGTACTTGTTGTCTTCCTTGGTACTGTTGGCCAAAGTGATATGACATTAATTTCTTCTCAGTCTTACTATAAATTAACTACTTGCTATAAGGGATGAATCCTGATTGCCCATTTCACTTCAACCAAAGTGAGACTCTGTATGAAATAACAGAAAATGCCATGCAAATAAGGAGTTTGAGAGACTGATAGGTTTTTTCCTTGTGGTCTTCAAGCACAATAATCAAGTGATGTGAATCACATTAGGAGTCAGGGAGCTCTCAAAGAAAAAATGTATTATTTAATTAGAGATATATGTGTTTAAATATTTTTATCTTTAAAAATTATCGCACTGCTGCTGTGTTTAAACATAGGGCAATAGGTTTTGTACTCAGTGAAGATAAAGAAAAATTTCTTATTGATTTAAGTGGTAGCAGATACAGGGTCAACAGTCAACCTGGCCATGAAGGAGTCATATGGCAGTTTCAGAGCTGTGTTTTCTCATCTCTGTGGCTCCCATGTTTGAGGACTGTCATAAAATTTCAGCCAAAATCCATAATAAATCCCATGAAATAGAAAAATTCTAATAAACTGGGGGGGGGGGGGAGGGACAAAAAAAAAAAAGGAAATAATTAATGGTTAGAATAACAAGAGTTACAAAAAAATCCATTTCTTTTGCTTGCTGTCACAGAACTTTCCCTTTCAGGAAAAGGGAAGAGCAGAAGTATGCTAAAGAAACAAAATTTAAGCTTCTTCAGGTAGGTGCAACAGTGAAAAAAAAGGTGGAAAGAGTTTCAAGGATAAGAAGTGGAGATGACTGATTAGTGCTGTCACTGTTGGGGTTTTGCATACTTGTTCTAGTGTGTTTTTTGCATGTCTGTGTGTCCAAAGACAATAACTTAGTTTAGTCTTAGCCTAGATAAAGACATTTCCTGTGATGTGGAAAATTAACCTTCTTGCTAAAGAACTTCCTGTGGTAAGGATCTGTGTCTTCACAAACATGTTTTACTTTTCAGTTGATAAAGGCTAGGTTTGAGGTTTTTTCCAAATATCATTTAATTTAAATAAAAAAGTTCTCAGTTCATGCTGGGCTGCATTCATAATTACAGGTGTTCCAGAACAACAGAGGCAAGATAGAACTATTGGAGGTGTTATAATCCCCTTTAAAGACCGTTCCAGCTCTTCTTTTTTTCTTATAAGGGAGTTATGTTCTGTTTCAGTAAACTCTTCTTCCTTGCTGAATATAATATTCAAACTTGGCAAAACAGTCTGAATAAGAATTTTGTCTAGCTCTGCTGTCCCTGTTTCCCAGCATGTGGCAACATGACTCACTAGTGCTCAGGATTTCACTTCCCAGAAGTTTACCAAAGGACAGACTGACAGTACTTACCACAGAGACAGGGTATAGTTAGTGTTGTGAGGAGGCAGCTCAGTAAAATTGCAGGTCAGGCTGCTAAAGGGATCCTTAATGTCCAGCTGGCTGAAGCAATCAATGTCAAAATTGTCTGGTTCATCGTCTCCAAGAGTCCCTAAGGAGAGATTCACGGGATGTTACTGAAGCAAACCTGAGAGTGTATTTGATTTGCAGCTGCATTGTATAGGAGGTTGTTGCTTCATGTGATTGCCTAGAAGGAAGAGGATCAACCCACCTGCTTAGTAAGAAGAAAAAAACCCTTGTTTAAAATTAAGTTAAATCCATTTGCACTTTCCAAGGTTGCTCTCCCTCCATGACAGTGAAACCCACCCACTTGCAAGAGTATTTGGTGCCATGAGGCAACTAAGCCCCATTTTGATTGTACTGAACAGTTTTCTGAAATGTCACAAATTTGGGCTCAAGAGGGAAAGCTCAGACTTGCTGCCAGAATGCATGGTTTCCTGCCAATTTGCTTCAATGAGTAATAACACAATCATGATTTGACTAAGAGTATAAGTCTTGAGTCCTACACTTGACAGGTATAAGGTCAGTGACGCAAACACTGATGCTTCTGAGAGGAGTCCTCTCCAGCAGAAACTGCAGCTTCAGCCTCACTTCATAAAATCTCATCCACCACAGCAGAGTGGATGAGAAAAGGGTAATTGCCATGACCCCTTGAGTGGATCCTTGGGGCAGGAATGCCTCTGTCTTCTTTCACATAAACCTCTTCCTTGTGTCCAGGGACTATGCTTGATCCCCCACTCAGTGTTCTGCTACCCATTCCTCATATGTGTCCTTGCCATGTGAGGCACCTGATGCAGTGAGAAAAGAATCAAATCATAGAATGAGTGGATTGGAAGGGACCTTAAAAATCATCTAATTCCAACCCCTCTGCCTTGGGCAGGAATACCACCCAATAGACCAGGTTGCTCCAAACTGGCCTTGAACACTTCCAGATCTGGGGCATCCACAACTACTTTGGGCAGCTTGTTCCAGTGCCTCACTGCCCTCTGAGTAAAGGATTTCTTCTTAACATCTAAACATCTTCACTTTTAGTTTAAAACCCTTCCCCCTTGTCCCGTCACTGTCTGCTCTGAGGATATCAGTGACTCACACTCACAAACACAACAGGGAAATACTGAAACATTGAAATGTTTCCAATGGAGAATTTCTTCCAGAAAAAATGATGGTCAATGCTGCTGTAATCCAATTGGATCACTGAGATGTGATCACCTCTTCAGATACTGTGATTTATAGTCCAAATTGTGATATCCTATGAACCCTGGACAATCCTGACAGTGTGCAGGGAGACCCAGACCTTGTCTAGTGTGGAAGCATATCTGAAGATCCAAAAGCCATATGGTTTGACAGCAGGGAGGAAGCAGAGGAGAGTTTTTTGATTGCTTTAAAATGTAAGTCAAGAGCATCAGCAGTGCTTCTTTCTGACCTCACTGCTGAGCTGCATCTGAGGGGTTTTGAGTAAGAGAAGAAATTCGAAAGTCACTCAGGAATGCAGAGTAACACACAAAAGCAGTTCAGGCAGAGGCTACGGAGACTGCTGCCACCAGCACCCAAGATGGGCAGCAGAAGGGATGGGAGCATCTGATGCTGCACTAATGCAGAACCCACAGGCAGATCTATGCCCTGTGAGCTAAGATTTGGTGCCATTTGTTGCCATGAGCAACCAGTGCTGAGAAATTACTACTGATCTTCTCACTTCAGCTCTGGGAGCCCAAATCTCCCTGAAGGACAAGGAATGCAGTGTCTTCTACCAGTGTTGCTGCTTTGAAGGGAGAACCTGTGCAGCACAGAAAGCCTCAGCATTTGACCATTGTATTCGAGAGAGACACAGAAGTCAGCACAACTTTAGAGTAAGCCTTGCAGCAGTTTCACACAGCTGAGAGTCTTGTCCAATGCAGCCACATGGGCAGACATACATGTACAGAAACCTGTACCACACAGAGTTGCATATTTGTGGGTAGAAGTGCGGGCATATAAATCTATGTATATTCAAAACTCGTGAGATAACAAGTAAGCTCAAATGAATATGTGTAAAATGGATAAACCCCCCATATTTCATATAGATATATACACCCAAAGTTGACATGCATAGTTATGTCACATTTTAAGCCTGAGATTTTACTTGCAACTGCCAGGAGTCTTGCTAATGTATACTCCAGGCAATATTAAAATTTATAGATTAGGATGACTAATCCTCCTTTCTATAAGACTGCTTGGTGCTCTCTGTATACGCAAACTACATAAAGCAGATTTTACAAAAATACACAAAACAGATAATCATCCTCTTAATAAATTAATTCATCATCCTATTAATAAATGGCTTATCATAAAAAAATCTTTCAGCTGCCCACTCCTCCTTTGTTGAAAAGTTACAGAAATTGGAATTCATTCTCTATCAGGCTGGTTGCAAAATGAAAATAAAGATTTGGTCTCGCAGTTCAAACAACCATTTAAGGCTTAACCAACACACCACAGCTTTGGTGCCACACTGGAAGGAAAGCTTACTTTACCTCTTTGACACTGAACTTCCACATTGTGATTACATGGTTCCTTATTCATGGAAATAACATACTAATCGTAGAGTATATGGTAATTAAATCTCATCAATAGTGTGATGTAAGCAATTTCAAGTGTGTTTTCTGTTATGGGTTTTCCATGGGCTGACTAATTTTTTTGTCTGACATAAGTATGCATGCATCTTCAGTCATAATTCTTCCCTAAACCTCAGAACCACCATGCGCAAATGTGTTTGCTATGTGAATGGTTTTGATGACTCTGACATGACTCATACCGCTAAGGACTCTTCACTCAATTAAAAATTTACAAGATTACAATACTTGCCTTGAGAGGCCCAGATGAGGCAGAGCCATGAGCCCAGCTCTGCTGAAATCAAGGCAGGGCTCGGAAGGGAATGATTCTGCTGGGATAAAAGCTGCTATCATAGCTACAGCCATGACAGGTCCTTCACAAAAATGGCTTTGGACAACATCCAACAGGATAGTTCGAACTACAGCAGGAATCTCAGGAGCCTTTACCAAGAGTGTTAGCAGAGGCTATGGACACGCTTCAGCTTCAAGCTCTAAAGCTGCCAGGAGTGACAACAACGTGTGAAACGGAAGGCACTGTTAAGCACTGAAGAATCAGTGGCCAAATTTCCAAAGTCAACAAAGTGACTTTCTCCATGGACAGAATAATGTGGGATCTTTAGCGCTGATGTGATTCAGACAGAATTCATTTTAATCACAACAGTTTCAGTGTGGGTTGGACAAACCATACCAGTGTGCGTAGCAGGACCACTGAAGCCATGGGACACCACAGCCCACAGACCTGCTGCCTCCCACTCCCCCTACCCATGCCCTCTTGCCCCTCCCTGGCTTCCCTTTCTTAGCTCTGCTTGCAGCTCTCTCAGGTCTTTTGGGGGCCTCCACCACTTCTGCCAGGCTGGGGGACAGTGCTTGGGAGGCTCAGAAAAGAGGAGGAGAAGAAGACAAGTGCTGCCATTATTAGCTTTTCCCTCCTCTACCCATAAGAGTGTTCATAAGCGTTAAGTTCATGCCCAAGTTGGTGGGTGGCACTTTGTCAGAAGGTGGGGTGAGTCGGAAAGCAAAGAGTGAAAACTGAGCATCTGTCGATTTTACCAGGGTGATTTTACCCTGGATTGATTAGTTCATTGGCCAAACCTAGGAGATTCATAAAGAAATCGTAAAAGCTGGTAATTGCTCAGTAGGGATTTTCTGAATCTATTTGTCTTTAATTCTAAGTAAATTATGATTTACTGGAGATAGTGACAAAACATGTAAAGGTCTGATCATATCCGCTTTTGGGAAGCCCTGAAGATTTCAGTGACACCAACAATAAATCACTAGCATTGAACATCCTACTGCTTGCCAGAGGCTGCTTGCCAAAGCTGCCTCTAAGCAGCTGCAGATTGTATGGATAAAAGGCAAATAAAAAACCCAAGGTGGCTAGATGCAGTTCTGAGCCAGACCTTTTTTTCTTTTAATTAAAAAATCTGTCATGCATATCTTATCTATGTATATATGTACAATTGTCTACACACACGTATGTTACATGTACAGTACAGGACACCCAGGGAAAAATGAGATTCCCTAACTCATAGGAACACAGCCATTCTCTTTCTAAAAACCAAAAACTCTTTTGTCCCCAAACAATGGAACTCTAAACTGCTACTTAGCAAATGTCCGTGTCCTTCAGGCATAGTGCACAAACTCTGTCACTGATGTTTGTTTAGTATCAGACAAATAAAAGTTTAGCAGATCTGGGACTGAATCTCTAAATCATATTTTTCATCTCCCTTTTGAGAAAAGGAACAGCAGCCTGAAACAGTAGTTTTATTGCTGCTTTTTAGAATTTTGCATTTGATCTTGATGCTGCTAAATAATTTTCACTTCTCTAAATGAGATAATGAAATCTACAATAATTTATAATTATTTGCTGAGTAAGGAATGAAGACTACTAGTGATGGCCTGTGAGAACCCCCTGGCTGAGTTGCTGCATCAGCTGTACTATGAGGGAGACTGAAACTATCCCTCAGATCACACCTGATGTAACAGCTTAAAGAAAATGTAAAGGTTTGGCTTTTAGAGCAGAACAGTTTCGGTCAAGTTTGAGTTACATGAAGACATTTTATTTGGAGGAAATTGCCAAGAGAAAAGGAGGCCAGAATCTCACCCCTCTCCAATGGCAACTCAGAGTGACCATGAGCTGCAGAAGGGTGAAGTGGTTCCCTGCTCCCAGGCATATGTCCTCACATGAACACTAGATACAACAAGAGAGGATTAACAGGTCTAACCCTGCATGCCCTGTGCATACAGTTATAATCTCCCTCAGTTCATATGGATTTATAAGGACAGCAGATTTGGGGATAAAATTACATAGGTATCCTCCAGCTCCACCTCCACGTCAAGTTCTGGCACTGAAAGAGAGACTGGAAGTTAAAACATTAACATATTTAACCCAACAGTTGCATTTTGGAGCTCTTAACTGAGGTTTTTCAAGATCACCCAGGAGTGGAAAGATGAAGATGAAATGACTCACCATCACCGTCTGCTGAGGTGCAACCACTTTCCCCAAATGTGGTGTGAAGAAACATGGCAAAAATGCTCAACACTGTACTGGGCTGTGTCATTCTGAGCACGCTGCATGTGTGCAGTGCATGTGTGTGCGAAACCCGCACCCACTGCCTTTATACCCGGCGCTGAGCAAACCTATCGCCTGACAGAGAGACCTCAGGCGAGGGGAAATGTAAACATGCCTACGCAGAGGATGGCTGGTGGCAGAGGGCAGGAAGCCAGCCTGAAGATAATCACTGAGCTTTTACTTTGAAACTGGCTTCCCCACTTCAAAACTAAGGACCTTCTGGATCAGACCTGTCAACCTCTTTGGGCAAACCTGGTAAAGTCCAGCGAGAAGGGAGCATGTTTCATGGACAGTACTCCTGACTCAGCTACTGTGATTTGTGCTGCTGGTTTCCCTGAGTTCATGGTTTAGCCCTTGCATCCACTTTACTCCCCACAGAGGTGCACAGGTCCAAGAAAGAAAAATCTTCCAGGTATGAAACATTAAATGTGATTGCTTTTGTTTATTTTTTAACTATTAGTCAAAAACAGCACTGCCAGCAGCTCAAGGCAGTTGATTCTTTACTCTTTGAGATCCTGCCTGGAGTACTGCATTCAGCCCTGTGGTCCCCAACATAAGAAGGACACAGACGTGTTGAAGCAATTCCAGAGGAGGGCCACTAAGATGATGAGAGGGATGGAATACCTCTCCTGCGCAGACTGCCCGAGAGAGTTGGGGCTGTTCAGCTCAGAGAAGAGAAGGCTCCAGGGAGACTTTATTGTGGCTTTTAAATATATAAAGGATGCTCATAAGAAAGATGGAGAGAAATTACTCACCAAGGCCTGTAGTGACAGGACGAGGTTCAACAGTTTTAAACTAAAAGAGGATAGATTTAGATTGGACATAGAGAAGAAATTCTTTACTATGAAGATGATGAAGTCTTGGCACAGGCTGCCCAGAGAAGCTTTGGATGCCTCATCCCTGGAAGTGTTCAAGGTCAGGTTGGATGAGGCTTTGAGTAACATGGTCTAGTGGAAGGTGTCCCTGCCCCTGGCAGGTGGATTGAGACTAGATAATCTTCAAAAGTCCCTTTTAGCCTGAAACCTGCTGTGATTCTATGAAGTTCCGCATAAGGCAGTGCTGACCCAGAAAAGCTGTGATTTAAAAGACTAATCCTGCAAAACCTGGCTCCTGAGAACAAAGTGGTGCGTCTCACATTTGTTCAGGCTTTGGACAAAGCAAAGGCAGAAAGCGAGAGATAAAGAGGTGTTAAATATTTCCTTTGCACACTTTCTGTGGCTGTAAACACCAACGCACACCAGATCGTAAAGCAGAGCCGTGCACACAGCTGACTGATGTGGCTGACTACAAGTGAGCTGAAGACCTGAAAGAGAAGAGCAAGCTATGGCACAGGCCTGGCTACACCAAAAAAAAGCTTTAGGTTGGAGGCATAAAGGAAACTGAGGGCAAAGTTAGTAACAGTGCCCAAGCAAACAGAAAAGTGATGACATTACAATAAGAAGGCTCAATATGGAAGCTACATCAGCTTTCTCATTTGCAAGCAACTAATTCAAAGTGCTCACCAAAGTGATGAAAGTTCAGGACTCATGTCCAGAAGAGTGGCCTTGCCAGAACATCAATGACTGTCCTGCAATGTCAATTGCTACCCGAAGCTGGGGGCAGTGGGTTGTCAAGGTATTGCTTCTGGGCTCCCCTGCCCTTTTCTAATGGGAAGAAATTATCCCCTTTCCACAAGATTTCAAGGAGACTGCCTGGAAGATGGGCATCTCAAATATCTGCATCAAGCCCCTTGTGGTAGGACCCTAGGGCTCCCCACTGAAGTGTTCCCTGAAGTTGCACTAAGCCTAGGTAGACGCAGAAGAATGGATTTGGGTTCACTGGCCAGTGTGCAGGCATTTACGGGGTGTCCTGCTATGTTAGAACTCTTCATGCTGCGCCTCTGTCTGGCCAGTGAAGAACATGATTCACCTCATGCCAAAACAGACATTAAAAAGATGAAGTCTAAACCTCAAAATATATTTATTTCTCTCCACTGAATTTAAAAAGAGCCCAGGGCGTGGCAGGGATAGATATCTGCTTGGCAGACCTCTACGATACCTCCCACACACAAACAGGAGAGGGACCTGCCAGGCCACAGTGACCACCCACACAAAGAAGAGCAGGAGCTGGACATGGTATGGGGGGCACGGAGCCACTGACACTGGCACCAACGTGGCCTGACTGACCCTCAGTCAAGAGACTGACTTCACCTACAGAATTACTTGGGTCACTGTCAAATTCTCATAATATCCGTCCAAGAAACTCTCCCTTTCTGAGTCAGCTGGTGGAACTTTAGCAGGAGTTTGTCCTCGTCTCTCTCTCCCAAGTTTTCTGTGATTGATCCAAGCTCATTTCAGCCAAACTTGAATTAGTGAGGTTGGGCCCCCATGACTTTACATCACTAAGGCCTACCCCTCGCTTGCTTTAGAGAAGTTTAGTAAAGAATTTCAACACTTTCTTCATACTCTTCAATACCATATTCTTCTAGAAACCCTCAGGCTAATTTCTACCTCATTTTCAGCCAGAAATGTCTTTAAAGGAGGGCTCTCCTGTGCAAATTGACCGCAATCCAGAAATGACACCTTCTCACTTTAAATTTGTCTTGTTTATAATTGAGTGGGCTATCACTTTGATCTTTTTTTTTTTCTTTTTTCCTGTTTCAGTTGGAGCAAATTAAAAGTCTTTTCAGACATAATATTTTTCTTGAACCTGAACAATCTTATTATCAGAGCTGTACTGCTCAGGGGATTTCCATGTTGTCATGGTTGCATTTTGTCTGGGTGGGGAAACGAGGGACCACAATGAAAAGAAAAAAAAAAACAAAACAATTGTAGAGAAAAACCCTGAAGCAAAAGTACATTTTGTTTTACTTCTGCATCTCTGCTTCAGAAGTTGTTTGATTTCTAAGAGATATTTGAGTTCATTTGTCTCACCTTGTTGCCTTCCACTAATGCCCGGGAAATAGGAAATGAAATCTTTGAAAGTCTAAATCTTAGGACATCTGAAGGGTTAGTGCCCAGGAGAGGCTAAAAGAAAGCTGTATTACTTTTCACTTGCAATAAATTTACACTGCTTCTGCCTCTTGGTTCAAGTTTCCACAAAAAAAAATCCGAAAATAACAAAATCTTCTCACAACAAAAAACCCCTCCAATTTAAACAGATGAGTTTTGAAGGTCCAGAAAAACTACTTGTACTTCATCCAATGCTTTCTTGGATTATCATCTTTGTTACATCTGTTGAAAATGACTAACCAGGCAAGTCATCTACAAGTTAGCATTTCTGTTTGCCTTTCATACAGTTTGTTCACTTATTTTTTATTCTCCTGAGGACACAAAAGTATTTTTTTATTCTGTTTTGTCTCCAGAAAAATGCAAAAGGCTACTACACGTATGCTAAATTTAAATCTGCTATCAGTATCTATTTAGAAAGATGAAGTTATAGATCCCTTGCTTCTACCAACAATGCTTTTCAAATGTTCCAATTCAGGGAGTTCCCAGGATGTCTGTTGGAGACAAGCGAATTGGGTCCTCCAGATACATCCCAGTCTGCAGCACTGGAGACAGGATTGGTGCCTAAGACTAAAAAATGTGGAGATTACTATGTTTAGTATTACTTTCTATTGTTGCTGTTAGCAAAGAGTTTGGTAAAAGTTAAGGCAAGTAATAAACCAGAATCTTATTAGAACTTGTATTACATGTATGCTCAGATGTCATACTTAGATTTTTATTTTTTTAACCGGATATGTCAGGAAGCAGAAATCTGCCTGTAAGCTTCAGATGTGAGGAGGAGGACTTCTACCTCAAAAAGAAAAAGGATTCAGAATTTTCTTTTTTTGTTGTTTCCTGAAATTTCTTTCTCTAAACTGCTTTGTAAACTTTGTTCCACGTATCTTCTCCACGCTGGAGTCATCTCTTGACAGCTCCTCAGCTGAAGGTCTGTGGGTTGGCCTGAGGCTGCTGTAAGAAGTGTTTTGCTGGCCCAAGAGCAGCATTATGTGGGAGCCAGTATTGCTTAAGGCAACATAGCCATGGACAACATAACTTGAAGTCTTGGGTGGAGAGAGTGAACAAGAGCAGATACTGCAGTAAATTGCTGAGAAACTCCTCTCCCTAAGTAACCAGTACAGCAACAGCAGTAAAGAGAACAGTCATATTAACAGTTTTGGGCTTCTTTTGTTTGCTTGCTAGTTTCTAAGTCTTCTGGGTGCTCAGGATATTTTCTGCAGTTCTCTACATCAACCAGAGTAAAAGCACAAAGACATGAAAGCTTAGATTGCTTTCACATTATTTGTTTTAGGTCTGAAAGAAACATAAACTACTGCAAGATATGTTACTCACTGTCGAAATCTGGTAGGAGAGCATCTGCCAGTACTGCTCATACACATTTTTCAGGCGCAATGTTGGGCCAAACCTCTGTAATTTTGGTGACAGTGAAGTATTTTGTGAATGTATTTTAATTCTGTGAAATGTTCCATTCTGATGCTTGCAACTTTTAAATTAAATGTTTGAATTTTCATTCTTTTTAATGAATTTGGTTTTAGAATTGCCTTTAGTTTAAGAATGAGAATTACTAAAAACTGATTTGATTTCATCTGAATACTTTCTGTAAGAATCTGTCCATGACAGCTGTGGTTATTTAATATTTAGCCATAGTGTTCTAGCATGCAGACCCCATTCCAAAAATAAAGGCCAAGGGAATGTAGGAGGCTCAGTTCCAATGACTAGTCCATGACTCAGGCCTGGACTCTTTCGTAAGCTTCAGATGAAAAACAGGCATAGACCTCAACAAACAGGACAAAGGGAAGGAGCAAACAGAGGCAACATGGTGCCATGTCCCTATAAAAACAGAACAGATGGACAGCTTGAGAAGCTGAGGCTGGTGGCATGTATGAAAGAGCATGAGGAATGTGAAATAGCATTTGTAATATCAGTGTTTAATGTGCTCTGGATGTGAGGCTTCACCACCACCAGGTAAGTAGGAGAGAGGGACAGTGTGCACCCAGTGAGCGTGGCAGCAGCCCATTACTTCTCCCATTCCTTCCCACTTGGGCAGGCATATGACCCACATTTGGCTGGGCACAGTCCAGTATGCAAGTAGTGCCAGTAATAGCTCCTGCAGTTAGGAAGGTGGACAACAATGGAAACTGAAACTTCAAGGAAAACAACTGGTGTCAAACACAGGTGGTTGTGGCAAAGCCAGGGTGCCCATGGGCCCAAGGGAGCGAGGGATAGGTGGGATGGGAAGGACCATGGCTGCTGTGCTGAGTGCCCTGGCAAGAGGTTGGCACTGCCAGTGTTTGTCTTCTTGTGCCATTTCCATGGATTTTGTTCTGCAGTTCTTGAATGCCAACCCCAGGTCCTCACTGCTGTTTGTAGAGAGCCTTCAGGGAGAGGCAAGTCCTCCAGGGATGGGCTTTGAGGAGGATGATGGGTTTCTAAACCAAGATTTGTGCTGTTTAGGTGGATGTGAAGTGAACTCGGACAGCAATTTGGGTGGATCAGGCTGCTGAAGGCAACCTTGAATATCACCATAGATACCCTTTGCTTTTCCTTGCACATCTCAGTCTTCTAGTGGCGTAATGGGCAGCAATGAAGAGGCAGCTACAGCCCTGCTGACTGTTAGCCATAGGGATGACAGCATTTATTGGTTAAATTTACCATGGTTGAATGTAGCTTCATCAGTAAGATTGAACTCATTAGAATACTTCTAAGATTTTTTTATAAAGCATTTAGTGATGCTTAAGCAAATGAGGACTAGATAGACATTAGATAACGAAAGGTCACAAAGGAGAGTGATAGTTAAATGTTTTTATATTTCAATAGGTTTTAAAATCTCTTTCCTGATATAAAACTTATTTGAAAGTAGAGGAACTGAGAAAATCAGACAAGAAAATGAAATTGGAACTGAAAATAAGTATTGTAAACAGATATTATCAAAGGTAACAAAAAGATACATATTTAGTGTGATTTGTTTGGACCAAATTTTGTGCACTGAAATGTTTATATGTTCAAAATAAATTACGTCTATCTCATACCAATTATATAGGAGTAATGTTTCAGCTATCGTTAGATTGATGTATGTAAACAACAGGAACATATATGTGATCAACCTGAAAGATTATCCTCCTTTTAAAAAATGAATGTGGGGGTAGGGAAATCTCTATAACAGGGAAAAATAATTACACATTTTCTCTCCAATCATTATGCCAGATTAGCAAAGAGAAAAAGAAATATGCAAATAAGGCATTGATTGCAGAGGGATATATGTGAGATGTGACAGGACCCCATCTGGCAGAGCTGGCATGCAGAGCTTTATTGTCATTTTGTTGCTACAGTGAGCATTTAAAAACTACCCAGAGATGGTTCCACAATTCAAAAGAAGAGACTCCATCAGATTTCAAACACTGTCCAGTGTATTTGAATGGTCCCAACAGGGACCATTCTTCAGGCTTGCTCTCAGCCCAGCTACCAGCAACAAGCTCCACTCTTCCGTCCATGCCCTTTGGAAAATCTTTTTCTTTTAATCTCTATTAAAGCCTGTTGCTGGCTGCTTTTGCTGTCTCAAATTTTCTCCCTGCTCCTCATGCTCCATGTTTCTCTTCAGTCAAGCTCAGGGGCAGAACTGCTCTTCCCTACCACCTCCCCAAAAATAGGGTGTCACAACTGCCACAACAAGGCCAACAAGGCAGTGCTTTGCTCTGCTCCTGCCAGGGCAGGGAACAAAGAATGCTCTTCAATCACTGAAATAAAAATGGTGAGCTTCCGAGATAAGGCAGAACTGTTGGTCACCTCCTTCACCCCAAGGGACACATTCTTACTTGCTTTATATTTTTTGTTTCATTTTTAACTGGCTCCTCCTCTGTGCTGATCAAGGCAGTCTAAACCCCCAAACTGAGAACAATTGGCCTTGCCTTCTTTCTGTAGAGCATTAAATTTGTTAACAATGTGCAAAATGAAATGTGACCTAGGACTGAAATCTAGAGTATGGTGTCTGCTTAATGGAAAGCTTTGAGTGTGGAATCCACGGCACAGCAGAAGACTGACACATTATTATTATTAGCAGTAGTAATAGCAGCAGCAGCAGCAGCAGCATTTACATGGCAATTCTTTATGAGGGATTGCTGTGTCAGTGGAGTGTCTAATGTGTAGTAATGTAGGACTAAAAAGCCTTTCCAGTTCTTCTTTGCTTTACACTGAGGTACAACTGCAAAATGACCAAAGAAATAGAGGGAATTTCACCACAGCAATGTGGTGTAAGAAAGAATATAATCTGATTCAGTGCATTCTTATCTGACTTGGAAAACTGGGTGAAGGGTACAACGAAAAAAATTGCTCCCAAATAGGCTGAGCTAGGCTGAGCTTTCAGTATAACGTGAAAACTGCACTCTCTGGTCCAGCAGTATTCTCATGTCACAGTCCAATGAACATTATAGGTACAGCCACCATTCAGATGCTAAACACCTCTAGTTATGAAAGCTATATAGCATTATTAGCATACAGCTCTGATTCACTCAACCTGCTGTCATGAGAGGTGGGCCTAGAGGACTGTGTGTCAGCACAGCCATGTCACCACTGCTGTTCACTCCCTACATCCAGACGAGCTGTCTCTAGTACAGGCTGCACTGTGTGCTGTGAATGTAACCTGAGGTTTGATAAAGTAGAACAGATTGTCCTATTGCGTTCTGCCCTGAAGCACAACGTTGTCCAAAGAATATCTCTCTCTCTTTATCAGGTGTATTTGTGATGCCTGAGTTACTACGTTGCTTCTTCTCAGGACCTGAGCTGGAAGAGGAACTGCTGCACACCTGTAAGCTTGTTTAAACATAACTTTCAGTGAGCAGATCTTGTCTGCTTTGATTTATAAAAATAATTATGAGAAATCCTTTCTCATGAAGTTAATTGCAGCCAACAATGAAATTATCATTTTATCATGTTTTTTAACAAGTAAACTAAATATAGGGCCTTAAACTTCTCACTCAGTGAGATAGGTCTTCCTGACACCAGATTTTCCTTCAGCTTTTTCCTGAAGTTCTCAGAACCAGACACGATACTCTCGTAAGAGTCTCACTAATCCCTGTGTGCAGGGAAATTGTCACCATTGCAGTTCTTCATATTCTTGTGCTTATACATTAATTCTGGATCACAACAGCTGCTTCAACTGCTGCATTTACTGGTACCACTTGCTGAACTACATGGCCACAGCCTTACCTAACTTCATTTTGGAGCCATTACCTCCATAAACTCAGAGCTTTATCCAATAAAGGGGGTGAGAGAGTGCAAATATTGACCAGATGATATACAAAAACTGACTTCTGGGAATGTGAGGCTCAGTGCAGCTATTATAGTCAGATCCACTTGGGACACTAATTGCTTAATTTCATGGTGGTGTAATTTGACTTCCTCACATGCCTTCCCTACAAGCTGCAGTCAACCTTCCAGCTGCTTGGTCTGCCTACCTGGGCTGCCCAGCATTGGCTGAATGGGCATCATCATAGCTAAAAATTTAAATTGTCAGTAGGGAATACATTAACCAAAGTGGTTCTGATGAGCAAAGAAAGGGTCATTATTCTTTTCAATTTCAGCACTATGGTTTAACAGACCATAGTGGAGGGAGTAGAAGAACAAAAATGAAAGGAGAGTTGGAAATTATAATGCAAGACAGCCCTCAGTGCCTGCAGGGGCAGAAAAAGCAGGACAAAATGACCTGAAGTGGGACAGCTTACCCATCTTATAGTCCTCTGCATGACCAGCATGGTGCTTGTGGAGAAGTTTGCCAGGAACTGTGCAATGTCAGCCCCACCTGAATAGGAGCCAGTGTCCCAGAGAGAAGGAATACAAGAGACCTGACCAATTTTTGGATCCCTACACATAGCCATGGTGCAAAACATACTGCCCCTGAAGTTATGGCTTCTTGTAAATAAAGGGATGATTTCACCTCCAGCGTTATAGCACCTGTCCCTTGCTGTGAGTGCAGTGTAGGCCAAGAAGGAGCTCTTTGTTTGCTATTCACCTCCCTGAACAATATTATAGAATCATAGAATCATTAAGATTGGAAAAGACTTCCAATATCACTGAGTACAATCTTTGGCTGAACACAGACAATGCGAACTAAACAATAGCACCAAGTGCCACATTCAGTCATTTCTTGAACACTTCCAGGGATGGTGACTCCATCACTTCCTGGGCAGCCTGTTGCAATGCTTAACCAGCTTCTCAGTGAAGAAATTCTTCCTAATGTCCAACCTGCATCTCTCCTGGTGCAGCTTGAGTCCATTTCCTCTCATCCTGTTATTGGTTGCCTGGGAGAAGGGGCAAACACTCACCTGGCTACAATCTCCTTTCAGGGAGTTGCAGAGAGTGAATGCAGTTGCATTTCCAAACCGAACCCCCACAGCTCCCTCAGCTGCTCCACATAGGACTACTCTTCTAGACCCTTCCCTAGCTCCTTGCTATTGTCTTCTCTGGACATGCTACAGCACTTCAATGTCCTTCTTGTTGAGGGGCCCAGAACCGGATGCAGGATTTTGAGGTGTCAAGTACAGAGGGACAATCACTGCCCTAGTCCTGCTGGCCACACTGTTTCTAATACAAGCCACGTACCACTGGTCTTCTTGGCCACCTGGGCATACTGCTGGCTCATGTTCAGCTGGCTGATGACCAGCACCCCCAGTCCTTTTCCTCTAGGCAAATTTCCAGCCACTCTTCCCCAGGCCTGTACTCCTGCATGGGGTTGTTGTGATCCAAGTGTAGGACCCAGGACTTTGCCTTATTGAACCTCTTTCCATCTGGCCTCGACTCATTGATCCAGCCTTGACCCATCAATTCAGATCCCTCTGCAGAGCCTCCCTCCCCCCAGCACATCAACACTCCCACCCAACTTAGTGTTGTCTGCAAACTGACTGAGAGTGCACTCGATCCCCTTGTCCAGATCATCAATAAAGGTATTAAACAGGACTGGCCCCAGTACTGAGGCCTTGAGGAAAGCCACTAGTGATCATCCAACAACCAGATGTAAATGTCAATTCCCCTGGCAGGATGTCTTTGCAGTCAGCAGAGGTTCATGTGCTGCAGGAGGAGCCAGCCACCTGCAGACCCTCAGAGGGGCCAGACAGTTCCCCTCCCATCCCGGCTCCTGCAGCAGCTCCCTGCTTGCACTCTGTCTTTCACAGCATCACTACACAGCATCATTTCTATCACTACACAAAGCTGATTTCTCTCCACTATAATGCATACAGGGAAGTTAAGCATATGCTGGCTCTTACTCTTTACCATGGGCATGGATTAAAATCACATACTGCTGTCTGGACTTGTGGGAATGGCACTGAGTTTTGTATAGAAGACACAATTTTTAACTTGGCTTTCACTCCATAGTGGGTTATATGCAAGGAGTGTTTCCTTAAAAGTCAAGGAAATGTCAAAGCTCAGTCAGAAAATGTTCACAGTCCTGTGAACCTCTTCCTAGGCCTTTTAAGAAAGGTAAGCTGGCGAAAACAATAAACATGGATTGCTGGCAGGTAATGAAGGCTGCCCAACCTTTCAGTGACCTTGGCCTGAGGTTTGTTTGTTAGAACACGAAACACACATACCTCCCCTGGTTTCACTTTCCAAGGCAAACACAAGCCCAGCTCCAGGGCAGCTTAAGTATGACTGCCATGGGAGCCACCAGGTCAAGGTGTTTCTGTTCACAGCCAGAATGTTTTCTGCTAAACTAAGGCTGCACCAAATTGCCTCGTGCTGGAAAGGAAAAAAAAGGAAAAAAATTGGGAGGAAAGTAAAATTTTGAATATTGAGCAACCAAAGAAAAAGACCGAAAGCACAACAGACAGCAGCTGCTGAAATGCACACTTGTTAGAACCCGAGGTTCAAGTGATCAGTAAGGTACTAAGCGCAGCTACACTAGAAAACAAAGAAAAGGCTCTGACCCACTTCTGGACGGGACAGTGGTAATGTTAGTGTCCACTATTTCTTCCTGTGGTCATGTACAAAGGGAATTAATGAAGTGCATACTTCTTTTCCCAGGGAGATGGTGGTGAAAAGCATGGACCAGTTGGTGGTCTGGAGCCTCTGGTCTCTGCTTGCCACAACACAGCCAGTGAGAGGAGCCAAGCTGTTGCAGTGAAGGAAGCCATCTGCACCTGGACATAGAAGGAGAGCAGGTTCTGGCCCCTGTGAGGAGTAGGAAAGGCCAGGACTGAAGTGAGACACAGAGACACTGAGACAAAGGGCCTTTCCACCCAGCCTGTGTTGCTGCCTGGCCCAGGGCTACCCAGAAGGCATGTGCACCAGAGCGCTCATGGCTTGCCACCTGCTCTAGTAACAATACACTAAACTCACTAATTAGGGTGCAATATCAGTGTTCAAACATTTACCCATGTCATGGAACCCTAGAACCATAGGAGAATAGAACCACAGAAACCTTAAGGTTGGAAAAGAGGTCAACTTCAGCATTTGCATTTCCTTCCTTGAACATTTCCATTTCCCGTATGTTTCATTTCCCTTCGAGTCTCAGATCCAGCAAATTTTCCTAAACCTACCTCCATGGACTCAGTACACTCGAGGGAAAGCCAGAAGTTTTAACTGCTGGATACTCTAACTATTGAGAGTCAGGAGAGTATAGTGAGATCTTCCACAGCCACAGATACACCCCTTAGTGGTTCAAGATGATTATGTTTATGTGTACATGGTAATATTATAATTCTCTATGCAAACTGCATCACATTTACCAGTGAAAATCTTTAGTGCTTGCCAATGCTCCATGTGTTGGCTTCTCCTGTCAACACCCTTTTTTGCGTGCTAAAGCACTCATCATTTGTGTATACTGTTGCCGTGGGATTTAGGTGCTGAAAAAATCTCCAGAGCAGTTAATTAGGGGTGAGATAAGAAAGAGTTTATTTGCCAAGGCAGTAGATGTTACAAGACATGTGCCCCTGTGCCCGAGAGGTTACGTTTTATAATACCATCCATCCAATCCCAGATGTGTTCACCCTGTGGCCTTTGCTCTGGTCCACCCCGGGTCCACCCCCTTGAAATGGGTCTGGGGTGCATTTCGGGACCACCTACTTCATCATCTTCACCATCATCAGAGCACAAAGGGTACATAGTTACCTAATTCTTGACTTCATTCTGTAGTTTAGGCCCAGATATGCTGTTCTGTCAACTGCCTAGGCCTTGCCTTGACAAAAGACTAAACATTTCTATTAGATTTGGGGCTATGAGTGATACAGGGAGGATAGAATGGGGTAAGAGGGTTAAGGAATGTATAAACAAGGGTGCTAGAGAAAAAAGGATAAGGGACAAAGGACAAAGGAGGGAGGTTGCTGCTTTTAAAACTTACAAGTCTTACCAATATTAGAAAAATAAAAAAAACCATTAGGGGCTTAAGGCATCAATACTTATGTGAACTTTGCAGGGGAAAGGGATTTACATTGCCAATGGAGCTGGAATCACAACTTCACACCTCCTCAGCTGTTACATTTAAATTTCTCAGCGTTCTGATTATTACTGAGAAAAAAGTTCAAAGTGGTATCATCCAGTTTAACTCCAATTCTAGGAAAATATTTCTAAAGTCATAAATTAAAAAGAGGGGAAAAATAATTTCAATGGTATTTGTACTTCTCAGTCACTGGAAAGCTTTCGAAAGTCCCATGATCAGCCTTCTGTTACCTAAAGTTTATCTTGATTTTCACAGCTGATCAACAGCTTACATTTATCTGTTAGAAGTTGTTAATTACCTCTAAACAGTTGACTACATATTTGAGTAGCTAGAAATGGATTTCTGCACCTAACTTTAAGGAACTATTTTGGAATTGACTGTCCATATTTTCTTATGCAGAATAATGGTCCTTCCATTTCACAGCTCCTTTGCCTAACTATTGGGCTACATGGGGCAGTTTTATTTATTACTGTGGATTACCATTCAGTAATTAAGGGAAAATGTGTGCATAACATTTTGGAGAAATGCTCAGAATTGGGAGAGATAATATGTTCATTCATTCAGGACTTAGAATATGCACAAGGAGTACTGATTTCCTTCTACAAGAAAAGTCAGAAAAGGATCAGCAGTAGATGGAACTGGGTGCTCATTTGAAGTGTTAGCATTGGTAAGTGCAGCTTTGAAGGCACGCAGAGGTTGCAGCCATCCCCCATCCTAGGGCAGGTTGGCTGCACAGGTTCCCTGTGTCTGTTGCACTTACCTTCAGCCTCGCAGTAAAGAGGATGTAGGCACCATCAAAAGTATGCTTTGAAAAGACAAAGTGGAATCAAGCTGTTTACAGCATACTGATTTGGAGATATTGATAACAAAGCCCACAAAATCTAACTTTTTAAGATAAGTAAATAGTAGCTTCGTTTCACAGAGAGGAAACTCAGCCTGCAGTGTGAAATATGAATCCTGCCAGCATACTGATCCTTCTGAAACATTTTTTTTGTTCACTTGCCCATCAAATTCAAGTACCTGAAATGGATGAGAAACTTGAAAGAGGAATTGAACATTCTTAGTTAGAAAAGTAGATTGGAAAGAGCATCAACCTTTTAACAGAACCACATGGTCTGAAGGCCTTTGTACTTCTCTACTGGAAACTCAATGAAGGCAATCTCATTAACAGTAATTTGCAGCTGAAGGCACTAAATGAATGAATATGCATTTCCAGTGAAGTCATGGTAGCTGTCAAACAGTATTTAGGAAAGTCAGGGTTTTGGCTGACTGCAATGCTACCTCATGAACCATGATTTTATACGTTGAAAGTAAAAATAATAATAAAACCTTTCATGTCTTCTCCTTTCTGAAACCACAGAAAGGCCAAACAAAAAAAAAAAAGAAGTGACTTTTTAATCTTGAGAATTTTTCATTTGCACTTCTTTGCACTTTTGTTTCACTTTATTTTCTCTAAAATTGCTCACACATGTAAAACCATGATGTGAACTCTGGATTTAATTAAGTAACTGAGCCCAGCAGCAAGGCATGTAGGGTGGGAAGTGCACCAGGAATCAGAACAGCACACAGTTACATTCTGTCTCTTCTACAAATATGCAGCTCTGTGTCCTATATAGGTGTGCTGAATCTATCCCAGGCACCTTGCTATCTGACAGTGGTTTACACTGTCACAGAAGTGGTATTTTAACAAACACATGCAGAATCTAGAAGTTTCCTGACAATTGACTCATACGCACATACAAATGAGAAAATGGTGTTCAGATAGGAAGTTATCAAAAAACTATGCTTTCCTGTTTACACAGTGGAGCCAACATCTAGAGCTTGAAAAGTTTACTGTGGTCCTAAATACTATTGAAATGTTCTTAGTAATATAAAAATTACCAACACTTCATGTACACGGAAATTTTGTGTTCCAAGGTAAGAATGGGCAGCTGATGAAACATTAACTAACAACAGTGAACATACCAGCACTGGGGACTTATGGAGAGTTAAACAACTTTAACTGATTTGAACTGATTAGTTAGTTCAGCTAGAAAGCCTGAGAATAGAGATTTTGGAAAGAGAAACAGATTTGATATCTGATTTGTTGTTAGTGGTCAAGGTCTATAAATGTTGCTTCCTCTGCTCAGAGGCAGTGGAACACTGCTGCAAGGGGGATGTCTTCCTGCACAAGTTGGATTTTTGTCACAGCCACCAGTGAGGCAAAGGTAGCTTCCAGCAGTCCACCTCTCTTAATCTATTATTAACAAATACTTGTAAGAATAACGTTCTTTTTATATAACCACTTGAAAATTGCTGTTTAGTTTAGTTGCTACAAACAACTGTAATTGAATGTGCAAGGGCGAATTATTATTAACGTATGAATCAGAATACCTGTAGCTCATTTCCCTCCCTTTTGTCACCCCACATTAACAGGAGTGTTATAGTAATTTACATTATCCATGAGAATTACTAAAAATATACAGGACTGATATGTACAAACCTAAAATTTGTATTCCAAAACCTCAATTAAGTGTATGAATCATAAGTACATTGCCACATCTTTGGATCAGTGAATGCCTAGCAAAGATGAAAGGAGCTAAGTTTTTTTAAAAAAATACTTGAAAACAACAATTTCAATAACTGTGGCAATGAGTGATGGATTTGACATCAAGCTCTGTGATTGATGTTTGTCATGCAATTTGTTCTGAAAGCCTTTCATCTACTGTACAACCACAAAAATCTAGTGCCTTCAAATCAGCTGCAAGAATTTACTACATCTGAAGGGATAGTCTACAATAGCTATTTGAGATGATAAGCTCCAGGTGACTAAAACTCAGCTCTTATAGATGGTTTCCCATCTTCAAAGAGATACAGAAATCCATGTTTACCATTTCTTGTTCTATGTCTTCATTTAAACACATTACCAGATAGACTGTTTTGTTGTGTAAAAGTAAACAAAGGTACTTCTGAAAAAAACATTGACTGAGGTAGATTTTTTTATTTACCCTAAAGGAGCATGAGTGGTTCAGATAGGTGTGGGTGCGACGTGACACTTTTGCCTGTGGTTTATGTGCTAGAACTGTTTTATCTAATGAGCCACTAGCATGCAGGCAACCTGCTGCTGGCTGTACATGTTGGGAATGAATGATTGTGGTCTGCATGTTTCTCATAGATCAGCACTCTACAGTTGCTTAATCGCACAAGAGAAATCTCTGTCTTTTGAAGAAGTTTCACTTCTCACAGGTGAACATGGAAAAATCTAATGCTTGGCAAGATGCATAGTCCTTCCCCCTTTCCCCCTCCCCTTGTCCCCCTTCCCCATCCCCCTTCCCCTTTTCCCCCTTCCCCCTTCCCCATCCCCCTTGCCCTTTCCCCCTCCCTCTTCCCCCTCCCCCTTTCCCCCTCCCCTTTCCCCCCTCCCCCTTCCCCCCTCCCCCTTTGCCCTTCCCTTCCCTTCCCTTCCCTTCCCAAACCTTCCCTTCCCTTCCCAAACCTTCCCAAACCTTCCCTTCCCAAACCTTCCCAAACCTTCCCTTCCCAAACCTTCCCAAACCTTCCCAAACCTTCCCAAACCTTCCCTTCCCAAACCTTCCCTTCCCAAACCTTCCCTTCCCAAACCTTCCCTTCCCTTCCCAAACCTTCCCTTCCCAAACCTTCCCTTCCCAAACCTTCCCAAACCTTCCCAGACCTTTCCTTCCCTTCTGACTGCACAAAGGCAAGAATCTATGCAAAAAAATAAGTTACTAATTAATCTATTGATTCTGCAAACCACATAAGACTGTGAAAAAGAGGCTGAAGAGGTCCTCCAGCATTGCACAAGTCCGACAAACTATATCTTTGCATCTTTTCACATAGGAGGAAAAAACCTGACCTGGAGTTTCCTGGTGATATTTCAAATGTTTAAAACATGGGTTAAACTCAAATATGTAAATTATTATATCTGAGTCACTGCTGCTACAGCAATTACTGAGACAGTAATTTCATTTGTTTTGTTTGTCTGAAAAGTTTCCAAAGCCCTTCACTTTCAAATAAGCCTGACAATGAATGTAATGCAGGGACCTTTTAACCACAGTAACACGTGATGACCTAAATTAGGTCAGTTTATATTTGTGAGTGTGTTAGAAGTGCAACCTACTCAGATCAAATTAGGTCAACTCGCAGTGTCCTGCTTAGTGAAATGTGGCTCTAGAGCAAGAGATGCAAAACCTGTCGAAGCATTAACTGAGAAAGCCAGAGCAAGTTGGGAGTACACCATCTTCTGTTTCAGGTCAGCACACCTGCATTTGGCCCTTGTAAACAGAAATGAGAAAACATACAGTGACATACTTTTCCTTGGAAGTGTAATTATGTATCTCCCCCTCCAATACCATTTACCTGTTTATTTCAATTGTATGTCTGGCTGAACACAATTGTTTTATCAGCCGGGATATTCCAGGAAATTCTACAATATATTCTCTGTTTGCACAGAAAAAACCCCAGTAATATAAAACTTGCACTTTCTTCTTCATTAATTTTACAGAAGTATTCCAGTTTTTCCAAGTTATTTTTTCATGCCCATGCATTCTTTGGCTAAGGAGAAGTAATATACTGATACTTTCTTTTAGGTATACAGATTCTTTCCTTAAACATGCTTTTGTTTACCTAAATCATCTGTGTGCATGCTGTGCTTACTGTGTATTTATGTTATACTCTGTGTTCCTTTATTGATTAACACCTCTCTAATAATACATTTCTACTAGAATAAGATTGATTTATTTATCTTGCAGCTGCTGCTTAACTTCATTAAATCCCTATCAACACTTTTGATGCTGACACACCAAGTCTTTAGTTTATAAACAGAGGAATGCACTTCACTATAGAAAACACGTGGCATTCCTTACATGAAGGCAAAGTATTTAATATGCAAAACATTTTATGCCTGTGATAGAAATTAACAAAACCTTTAGCCAGTCATCCCAAAAACCTGCCTGGCTTCTGTATTGTGTATGCAACTCTCATTTGTGCTAATAGCCTTTTCAGGAGCAATAGTTTAACACAGCCAGCTCCACTAAAAGATCAATGCATATTGATGATTTCAATATCTTGAAAATCTCTGGTAAAATAGTTTTAACATACTGTGCAACTCCCGCCAAACAAATCTAATTCAACCTGATTTAATGTATGGATTTGTAAACCTTTGTTATGTCAGGCTGCATTTTCATTTCTAAATAGAGAGCAGGTAAGTAACTTTGTTCAGTACTGGTACCAACACTTGCCTGCAGATTAAAATGGGCAAATGAATAGAGCAGATCTGAAAACACAGTTTACAATTCCTAAATCCATGTAACAGCTTAGACTGTTCTCCAACTCTGAGAATGCTTAGACCACTTATATGAAGATACAAAACTAACATAGATGTGAGATCAGTGTTTCATAACTAAGCCTCCAAGAGCATTAAAGTAATAAAGATCAGCTGTAATACTCACTAGCAATGAATTAAACTGCTTTTCTACATTAAATAGTTTGCCTTCATGTGTTCGGTAGTGAAGTGCTGAGAATCATGCTCTCATAATACATTCCTGTATTTGTAAGCTAAAGACTTGTATGTGTCAGCATCAAAAGTCTTCATAAGGAATTAGGGAAGTTAAGCTGCAGCTGCAAGATACTAAGTCTTATTCTATTTATATTATATTATTAGACAGATATTAACCAGTGAAGGAACACATGGTATAACATAAATATCCAAAATGGCACATCTCGCAAATCCCCCGAGTCCAAGCAGAGCACAGCTGATGTCAATAGCATATCTTAAAGAAAACTGTCCATATTCTGCAATAATATGGACTCACTAATTTTCTAAGGGTGTTTTAAACCTTAGTAACATATTTGTTTGTAATTGGCTTTTTCTATTTTAAAAACACATCTGAAAGCTTTGTTAGCAATTTTTCGGGGAGATAGAGTAGAAAATGGGAGAGGAACAAGTAATACCTCATTTCTAGATAGGCTTCACATAAATTCAGTAAAGTCTGACCAGATGCCTGGGATGCTTGATTCCAGAATGTGAACTCAGTAATATAGAGAAAAGTCTATATAGGCATATGGTGAGAGGTATCAGAACTTGTTTCTCTATAAGTGAAAAATTAAGAAAACATTTGATCACTGCATCTGGCTTTCCAAAAGAAAGAAGGCTTTTCAGCTTAGAACACAAAGCGTAACAAAGGCATTGGACCATGCAGTTAGAATTCAACCTGAATAAGAGGGGAATATTTTCTGAAAGGAGAGCATTAAATTAAATCAGTGTCTGATGTTCTGCATGCTCTTTCTCATAATCTCTTGCAATCATAAATGAACACTTTTCTAAAAACTGCCAAGAATAATTACTAGGCTTTTTGTTGAGACCTTTAGGATGAAGTTTCTTGCAATCAAAGGTCAATCTCCAGATGTAGACTTGGTTTAGTTTGAAATCAGTAACAAGCAGTCCACTGACTTTAGTAGAGACAAAAATTCACCTTATGAATATAAATGCTCCAAAACAAACTCATGGTAGGAAACAATTTTTGATTTTATCTGAGTACTAGCTCTGTTTTTTTTTCTTTTTTTTGAGTTTGTCCTCATTTTGTTCCTTACCTTACCATTGTTTTTGTTGTTTGTATGTTCAGATGTGGGTAGTGGTAGAGAAGAGGAAACCTGTTTCTTACTTCTAATTCATCTGTTTCTGAGAAGCCACCTTTTAGCCCTTCCTTTGCTCAGTTTTGGATCTTTTAAGGAGTCTTGCATTTTAACCCTTTAGGTTTACAATTGAGCATGGAAAGACTGAAATAAGAGAGATTTTTCTTCTTTTTCCTCACAACCGTATTGAAGAAAGATCAATCCAAACTAGGATAGTTTGCCTGGGGAAAAGAAAACTGTGCTGATTGTTGAGTAGCCTCTGTTTGTGTTAGCAAGATTCCATTGTCTGAACCAGCTAATTAACTTGCAGCGAGTTTTGACACCTCCATATTTCTCTTGATTCCATCTCAGGCCCAGTGCTCTTAAATGTCTTCATAAGCTACTTGGACGCAGGACTCAAAGGGATACCAAGTAAGTTTGCAAACAATACTAAACTGTGAGGAGCTGTTGATTCCCTCAAGGAAAGAGAGGCCCTGCAGAGAGACCTCGACAAATTAGAGGTCTGGGCAATCACCAACCATATGAAGTTTAACAAGGGCAAGTGTTGGATTCTGCACCTGGGGTGAGGCAATTCTGGTTGTCTATACAGACTGGGGAATGAAATGCTGGAGAGCAGTGCTGTGGAAAGGGACCTGGGGGTCCTGGTTGATGGCAAGCTGAACATGAGTCAGCAGTGCCCTGGCAGCCAGGAGGGCCAACCGTGTCCTGGGGGGCATCAGGGAAAGCATCATCAGCCAGTTGAGGGAGGGGATTGTCCCACTCTGCTCTGCACTGGGGCAGCCTCACCTTGAGTCCTGTGTGCAGTTTGGGGCACCACAATATAAAAAAGACATTAAGCTCTAAGAGACTGTCCAAAGGAGGATAACAAAGATGGTGAAGAGCCTTGAGGGGAAGCCGTACGTGGAGCCACTGAGGTCACTTGGTGTGTTCAGCCTGGAGAAGAGGAGACTGAGGGGAGACCTCATTGCAGTTACAACTTCCTCAGGAGGGGAAGAGGAGGGGCAGGCACTGATCTTTCTTTCTGGTGACCAGTGACAGGACCTGAGGGAGTGGCCTGAAGATGTGTCAGGAAAGGTTTAGATTGGATAGTAGGAGAGGGTTTTTCACCCGAAGGGTCATCAGGCACTGGAACAGGCTCCCCAGGGAACTGGTCACAGCACTAAGCCTGACAGTTCAAGAACTGTTTGGATAACACTCTCAGCACCATGGTGTGACTCTTGGGGTGCAGAGCCAGGTGTTGCATTTTAATGACTCCTGTGGGTCCCTTCCAATTCAGGATATACTATTATTCTATGATTCTGTGAGACATATCCTTACTACAGAACCCTAACCACAGCCTCCCTTCCTCCCTTTTAGGCTTCTCTCAAAAAAAATGTGAATGACATATCCAATTAAAAAAATTCTGATTTCATCGTGTCCCTACTAATCATTATGAGGTTAAGAACAAAAACATGATGCTAAATCAATTGCAACATGTACTATCTGAATGTCAGCTGTCACAGTACTGCAAAGTTCTGTTGTATGTTTAATCTAGGCCTGAGTATACTAATCTTGAATTCCAAGAGATTTCAGCACATGCAGTTTTTAAAATACCAGCAATATTGATTTGATTTTTGTGCATGCTGTTATTTCCATTTACAAATTAAAAATGCCCAATGAAAATCCTACACTGACATAATTAAGTATTATTTATGTTGAACTGGAAATACTTCCACAGGACCAACTATGATCAAGACCTTCTCCTAAACCTACTTTATGGTAGTTGTAATAATATATGTGAAGTTCTCCAGTGGATCAGATTATGAGTTCAACAGTTACAATGCTGTACATTAAAAAAAAAAAAAAAAAATTCAAAAATCATCTTGAGCACAGAATGTCATTTGCTGGAAAAGCTGCAATTAATGGTTAATCAGGATGCAATTAAACTTCTTCAGGTGAAAATTTACTCCCATCTGTAAGTAGGCAAGGAAAGCTTTAGCTTTCTCTATGTACATATGTATTTATATGTGTGTCCATATATATATATGCATATGTATGTATAAATATGTACATATATGCTTATATATATATACACACACACACACACACACACACACACACAGAGGTTGGAAACAAAGAACAGATGAACCACTGTCATAAGAAAAAAGAGGAAAACTGAAGGTTTTGCCTAACTTGAACTATGAATTGTGCGTGGGCACATTCTTTGTTACTGACAGGTACTATTACTACTTTTTATTTAACAGGTATGACATTCACAGTGCAAGATAAGTACAAGTTTCTCTCAAAATACAGGCACACACTTTTCTTATGTTAATGTAGCAAGGACATGAGCTAGAAGCTTGTCAAGCCTTGCATTACTAAGTCAAAGCTCTGCTGTTCTGAAGGGTAAGGATGTCCCAAGCATTGTTACTGAAGCCATGACACTGAAAGGTCTTGAATGTAACGTCTTGAATGTAAATGAGAAGTCCTGATTGTGTCAATGTCTTTCTGGTAATGGGAGGTCCAGAACTGGACACACACTGTAAACATGATGCATGCTAACTGCTTGAGGATAAGGACTTTTCTCAATCTACTTCTAGTTGTGCTCCTGTTGATACATGCCAAGATTGCTCTTTGCTCCCAGGGCTCAAGTTCAGCTTGGAGTCCACCAATATCCCCTTTCCAGCAGAGCTGCTCCCCAGCTAGAAATGCCTCCAGCATTTATATTGTGAGAGGTTGCTCCTTTCAGAGGGACAGCCTTTTGCACCTTCCTACTTGAATTTTCAGGGATGTCCTACAATAAGGTGTTGAACTGCAGAATTTTCATTACACATAATATTTAAAAACAAACAGAAAATATTTGATTTCCCACTGTCAAGGACATTTTGTTAAACTGAGAATTAAATGCAATTGCTTTTCTACTTACAAATAAGAGTATTTGCTAAAGAATCTATCAGAGGTAATAAAAGTAGTATTAACACAGGTAATTTTTACTGATAAAGTGAACTATATTACATCTTTTGAATTTTTCAGATTGATATTCCTTTAATTTCATAACTATAATACTGCAAAGAAGTCTGTGCAGTATACTTGATTTTTAGATCATATCTATCATTCTATGCTTCTTTCAACGATTTGGAGAACTTCCCTTTAGCTGTCTTCACACATTAAGAAAATTCAGCAGACCTAAGAGGTTTTTAACGAAACAGCTGGCTTCACTTATGAAGAATACAAAAAGAAACCATGTCTGAACCTCATGCTCAGTGGAAATTTTGAGGTAAGGACCACAGAGCAGATTGAGGAACTTTTCTTGCTATTATGGTGACAAGGTGATATCACACAGCCTCATTTTAAAGCAAAAAAAACCAAAACCAAGCCAAAACAAAACTGTCTTTAAAAGTGTTTTGGTCACTTGCAAAATTTTGCATCTCCCTGTACCACACTCTGCTTCCTGAGGAATGAGCCTGGAGGGGTTTTACTTATGTAAAGGAATGGGTCATAGCCCTGAAACAGACTAATATGGAGCCTGAATTGTCTACAGAATGAAATGTTGAGATTTTATGCAAGTTAATAGAAGTGTAGAAAATATCCTAATTCAGCAGAATCCCTTGGTTTGGTGGATTTTTTGAAAGATTTTTGCAGGGATGGAATACAAGTAATTTTAATTATTATAAGAACACTGATAATGTAAGCTTCCTTGCAGCTTTTCTAAAGCAAACTATCCAAGCATTTCTATGCAGCATACACAAGAATACCTGACATAAGTGAAGTTAAAGAGTAAACAGAACATTAAAAGATAGCAGGCTGTGAAAACAGGATCAAGCACGTTGCATACAATTAACTGAAAGCAAAACTAATCTTTCAGGTTTAGTTTTTAATTATGTATTTTAACATCAAGTATGCAGTTATTTATTCTTTCAGTTCCTGTCACAACCTGGATCTAAAAGAATTATCTATCTTGATTTTATAACTCTGATGAGGAAAATGGCATGTTTAGCTAGTTGCTACAGCAGTCAATCTACTTCCTATTAAAAATCTGCTTGTTATTTTGAAACCTGTTATTTTTGAAGATGCCTCACATGGAATTTGTAAAAGTGATACCTGAAACCCCATTACATTCTCCTTTGATAAAGTAAGAAGACCAAGTTCCTTGAATTTTCTTATACAAAATATGATTTCCCGTAATTCTTGACATTATTCTCTGAACACTTTCCAGTTTCCAACATCCAGCTTGAACTGTAAACAAGAAAACTGAACATGATATGACAGTAACTCCACTGCCAAATCTGAATGCAAATCTACTCAGCATTCCCTCTTCATAAAAACAAGAACCTCTTTCACACCTGGGTACCAGCATTTGGCTGGGAACTCCAAGTCTCTTGAATAATTATTGTGATACTCAGTTATATTCAAGTAGTAACTGTTGACAAAAATGAGTGGTTATTGTCAGGGGATATGTCCTTTGCTTTTGAAATTATACCCTCCTTTTCCCATAGAGGAGTATGTGAGCAGTGCATGAAGTTTGACATTTCTTGGAATCCACTTTACCGTTCATTACTTGACACCGCACAATCTGTACTTAATTTCAAACTTTATCAGTAATGATCTTATGTCCCATTCTAGGCCATAGGTAAAATGTATAAATAGTGTATGACAAAGGAGTAATACTTGCAAAATCTTACCTAAATAGAAATTTATGATTTCCAGTAGCTGAAGTTCCCTCTTCCCTCATTCAGGTTTATGGACTGTAGGCAAGCTTTCTGAAAATAATGCCTTTTTATTTTCACATGGAAATGTCCGGCATGCAAAGTCAGAATCTAACACTTACTAATTAGAGCTGGCTTTCACTAAGAAACTATTTAGTTAGTTTCTTAGTTAGCCTTCTTTAGTTTTATTTGGAACAAAAGCACAATTTAAAGACTATGAAACATGCAAGAGGTAGAGAGCTGCATTGCAATTCTTTTCTATCCATGTAATATTTTCATATGAGCAGTAAAAACCCAGAGTCTTGTATGAATATAGATAGACAGATACATACAATTTTTTCAAAAATGTTGGGGACGAAATTTTGACCAACTTGTACATGTTATGTGAAGAAATGATTCTGGTAACAAAGCAGATTAATTTGTACGCATCATAAAGTCTGTTGTCACAAGTAAAATGAGGATGTTGAGGTTTCAGCATGGTTTGCGGGGGCACAACAAAGTTACATCTGTTTCTGTGCCGGTGTGGTTAGACAAAATAGGTAGAGTGAAGAGACACAACATTATTTGCCTGAAATGACAATCTCACTGGGTTCTATTCTGAGATTAGTATATCACATATAAATGCTTTGATCTGCTACCTGTAGACTAACTTTCCTTTCAAAATCTTACTCTCTTTAATCAACAAAGAAATAAACCCACCATTATTGACATCAGGTTCTAAGAATCCGACAAAATATTTACTACCAGATAAATTTATTTATATGGTCTGTTAGTCACTGTCTAACCTTAACTATGCCAGTTTATCTTTTTTTTTGTATGCTACTACTGTTTTTTGAATAGATAATTTTTTTACATTTCAAGAAGACAGTCTAGAAACCTCATAAGGGACATCAGCAACTGTTATGCAAGTACTACAGTATCATACATACTTGGCTAAAAACTAATAAAGACAGATTAAAAATGTAAAAAACATTCTCTGCAGATGGCATTCTCAACAAAGGGGAAAGGTTTGTAGTTCCCTATGTGACTTCAATGGGACTATTTGTATTCTTAGAGAACATCATATGCTTGAATGCTTTGCTGAATCAAATCAGGGAAAGGAACATTTAAATATTTTGTGCGATTTTTACCAGGGTAATGCTGAATCCAGAAAAAAGTATACTCCAGAATGAATGAGCAGTGTTCAGATATGACCAGGCATCTTGGAATTATTTACTTATTAACAACATTTCTAGGCTAGTAAAACAATGTAGAATGCCCAATGTTAGCTACCATCTTGGGCAGCTGACAGACTACAAATTAGATGCTATACTGAGTTCAGATAATCACAGGTACCTGTTTCCTATGTTTAGTCCTCAGAAAACTTGAAACGGTAGATCAGAAGAATGAATACCACTGAAAACTGAAGATTTATTAGATATCTCGATTTTTAATTCAGGAGTGTTCTGAAATGCATGTCACAAAGTTCCATGAAAAACTATCATTTTATAGTTATCCATCACCAGACACAAGAGAATGGGAAAGTTGAATAAAACTACATTGAAACACAAACATCCTAACAACAGGAAAATTTATTTGAAATCTATTCCAGAACAACTTCCAGAAAAAACAGTGTCACACTTGATATAGAAGAAGAAACAACCACTTCAGCCATAAATGAGAGCATTTGACCAAGACTCTGCTTAATCTGCCAGAGAAGGCAACATCTTCTAGGTGTCATGGTATGCCATAGAGAGTTTTAGACAAATATGCATCACACATGAAAATTTGCAACATTTGTCTGGAGAACACGGTGCCCTTGAATATACCATGTGAATAAAAAAAAAGGACTCTTGGTCAATTACTGAAAACAGTGGTGTGGAATCCCCCTTACTCTTCCAGCCACTGATGTGATGTGCAAAATTAGCAGTGGAACCACAAATGGTGTACGGCTTGCCCCGCTGCTGCATGTCTGTGCCACATGCTGTGAGGGGAGGTGATCCTGTGCCACCCACACCACTGGGCTCTGCCTGGTGCTGCAGTGGAGGAAGAGCCTGCAGATTTTTAGTACGTAGTAGCAGAACAGAGATGTAGTGGAAGGTTAGAAATAGAAAGGTTGAATAGCAAGGAGTCATCATCTCTGCTGCCAACAGGCACCCTGTTTTCATGCCCTTTTGGTGGTTGATGCTGATCTTTAAAAAAGCAGTGTTTTCATTTACTTATTTTATTCGCTACAAATTGCAACATGTTTTAAAGAATTGATTACAACATTTAATTAACTAAATATTAAACTATACACATAACAAAAAGTGAGCAGATATCTTAGTTTACTTAGAAGAACTGGACATCTCCTTTTCTTAAACCAACTCTTAATGAACACATTACCATCTTTATTTACATTCAGAAATTGGTTTAATTTTATTTAGAAATATCATTATACTATTTGACATGAGTAAACCATAACTTTTCCTGTTGGTGGTTTTGTTTTTTTTTTAAATTTAAAGTAACAGAAAATGTGTAATTGCAATGGGATTTTGCTCTCACAACAATAAACAAAAAAACCTCTCTCATGGAACAGAGGACTGGAGATGTAAGACACATTTCTTACTAACTTCAAAAAAATATTTCCTAATGTTCATGAACAACAGTTTTTCATACATTGACGTTTTTAATGTATGTTTTAATGATGTTTTAACGCTTTTCCCCCCCCATCAGTAGGATGTGCTTGTTTAGGTCTTTGGAGAAAGATTTTAACGTCCTATGAAAAGGAAAAAGAAGTGTTAAAAGGTCATTACATGTTGCAGCCTGATCCACCTTAAAACTTGTAATAATAACACCCTGGGGTGAGCTTTCTTTCCATGGGGTGAGCTTTCTAACTCGTGACTAGAAAATTGTGATGAAAAACTAACTTCAGTGGAGATAAGTTACATGTTCTCCAGGTTACAGAAGTTTTCTTCCAGAAGAGCACTAAAACCAATGCTGTCAATCAGCTTAAGTACTAATATCACTGAGATGATGTTTTCATATTATCCCCAGAATCTCATTGCCTTTGGTGGCTTTACAGAACTGCAATGTGCTAAAATGCAATTCTTAAAGTAAACAGAGATCTTAAACATCAGCTTAAACATGTCCCTAAAGAGAGGTATTAAAACTGTTGTTTAAACCAGTAAATGTTATTCAGAACATACAAAGACAAACTCTCCAATAAAGTTTCTTTTTTTTTTTTTCACATATGTCATATTTCAGGCTGAACTTAAACAATTCCAGAAAATGGATATAAAAGAAAATAAGTAATTAACATTTGGAAGAATACATACCCTCATTAGTTTGATTTTGTGTTCAGTTCTTTATTGTTCAGTTTGTTAATTTTCAATAATTTTGTATTAGCACAATCTCTTCTATTTCCAATTTTAGCAACTTTATTCACTGTCTTAGTTGGATGAACAAGGAATTTTTCATTTAAAAAAACCCCCAAGCTGAATGTTCAGTACAGAGATAAATAGTAATTTAACTTATTAGCATTTTCCAATATTGTCAATAAACATATTTTTTCCTTTGGAAAAATAATTAACAGTCAGAATTTTTATAAAATAAATTAGTTTAAATTCAGATATATAGTTCAATATATATTTTGTGCATATTTTGAAGATACAGCCTTTTTTCAAAAGCAAGAACTGCCTGTATGGAAAGGATGCTTCACAAGCTTGCAAAACATCAGAAGTATTTCAGTGAATACAGCAGAATCATGTTAAAAGAAAATTTTACCAGTCATTTGACTTAGAAGGCAGGACTAATGTTTATCTTTGACTCAAAGAAATACTTCAGTAGGAGAAGGCCCTTTTCAGCACATTGAGTCAGAAAAAGGAGTTTCAATTCCAGTTCCACAACAGTAAATATTAGCAAATGTAATCTTAAATACTGTCAAAACACTGGAGATACAGTAGTTCAACTGATTTACTTTATGTTTAATGAAGCAAACTTACTGTTCCAAAACAATTTTTTTTATATTTTTTGAATGTAAGAAATGATATTGTTCATGTACATTTCATTTTCTAAGATTTTTTAGTGATGAAATACATGATAAAAAGAAGCATAACACAGGTCTCCTCTTTAAACTAGGTATTTAAACACTGTTAAATTTTCCTTTTCTTGCACACTGAGACATTTAAAACACCACATGAAAAAAGCTTCTCAAGTTTCACAAGTATTACAACTACAGCCTATGACTAGACAGTGATTCAGCAGTGCTTTTTTCTGTCAAAGCATTGACTATGAACTATATGGTCCAGGTCATAAGATGTACTGAATATAATCTGTATGAACAGGTTACTTCGTTAAGTTATATGTGGAGTTCTGAATGTTTGTTGAGTCTTGTAACATCAAATGGCTGCTGTGAGTATAAATAGGTTTTGTAATAATTCCTCAGCACACTAATAAAACTTTTTGATATAGACGTGTTAAGTATACATTAATAGAAATCTTATTTCAGTGGAATTCCTATTTGAATAAATATCTGAGTTATGTTATTGAAATGATTAACAGAATTAACAACAATAATATGATAATTAATTTAGAAGGAATAAGCATAATGCAAGGGCCTATGTTAAATGTATTCAAAACACAGATGTATAGAAAGACAGTGCGATATCCCTATCTTCAAAGCCAGAGCTTTTTAAAAAGGACTACTCAGGATTTGAAAGCAGGATAAAACATGTAACATCATTTATCCAATGCATAATATTTCTATATCAATAAACTGAATTCTAATTATCAAGCTACCTTGTTATCCTCAGTAATTATAAGAAAGTAGTTCACTCAAATTAACAGATTCTGCACTAAGCATTACAAATTGGAAGAATATATCCCAGGCTCTTCCTTTAAATTTATTGGAATCAAAATGCAGAGTTACTGAAATGTGTGATTGTTTCTCTAGTTCTGTATCTGTGACAGTCTCAGAACAGATGAAACAATTGTAACAATAAATAATATAGGGCCTGAAGAAGACCCTTTAATTGAACAAACCAAATGGACAAACCCATGCAGTGGAAAAGGCAGAATAGCTTGTTTCTTCCTCCTGAATCAGTTGGTCTAATAAAAATATTGTCTCATTTATTATCAAAGGTATTTAAAGAAAATTTAATTTGGAATGTAATGAAGTGTATTCATAAACATACACATATAGGTGTCATCTAACTACTCAAGTAACAAATTTCATGTGATAAGCAGAAAAAATATGTGCTGCTAATGGCAAACCACTTGACAGCTCTAGTCAGGACCAGAAAGATTTGTAATCAGGACAGGAAAGACCAGATGAAAAAGTCATAGCATTTCCAAGCTTTTTCTTTGTTGGCATTTTTACTGAAAAGGCTGAAAGATCAGAAAGGTCATCATCATGTAGGATGTTGACAGCCCACTGGTACCTGAACTGAGAAAACAAAATCCCTTCAAAAGACAAGAATATATCTCATCTTGAAAAAATATTTTTATGAGAGATAGTATTGGTTAAAATTGAACAGATCATCAAGATCCAAAGGAATCAAGTGTCCTAACTCAAAAAAATTGTAAGCTAGGTATCCCACTTATAGCTTTCAGCAAAAGACTTTATTTTCTGATATTTCTGACTGCATTAGTAGAAACACTTTAACTTTAGAAACCACACCCTAACTTGCTATATTTATCTTGTAAATGATCTCAAAATAACAGCACTGCGGTTGAATTTCATTTTTTTAGACATCTCTCAGGAGAATTTCTGAAGAAATAATTGTTGGTAAAAATATTGTTTACTTACTTCAGCAATGTCTTGGAAAGAAAAAAAGTTTACCTGTTCCCCAAATATGGAATTGGCAGAGGAAGACTCTTCTTGGAGTTCATATGTTTTAGACTAGAATTG
This sequence comes from Chiroxiphia lanceolata, assembly GCF_009829145.1. NCBI lineage: Eukaryota > Metazoa > Chordata > Aves > Passeriformes > Pipridae > Chiroxiphia > Chiroxiphia lanceolata. Next base: position 11,400,924 of record NC_045671.1, on the reverse strand, counting down.
TAAGGTACTTTTAACAATGGCCCCTGGGTCTCTATGCTTGTTTGCTGATGAATATAAGACTTTGTAAACTTGATTTAAGAACTTGTGGTCATAACTCTTCACCAGTTAGTCAGAACTTGAAAGTAAGACTATGAAGTGTTGATTTCATGCATAAAACAGCAGTCTGTATTTAACAATACAGTCAAGGAATAAAATATTCTGGTTTAAGTATAGAAACCGCAGAGTACTGTATTTGAGATACAGTCAGCATAAGCCTTTTCAAGAGAACATTTTAAAGTATTACAAATGAGAACTGAAGCTCTGCATCACCTAACCGTTGAGTCAGGAGATACAGGCATCAAACAAACCTGCCAAAAAAGCGGAAAAATGTATTATTTAAGTGCAATGATACCAACATATAAACAAGAGGTGAAAACTCCTTTGGGCTAGAATATGTACACTGAAGCCCTCAGCTACTGCCAAGATTCATATACACTATCTTACAGTTTTTCTCACAGAGTGAAAATTTTTATAACTGAAGTGCTCTGAATATATCCTACCAGCCAGAAATAACATAGGTGATCAATGGTAGCTAATAAATTTTCAATGTGTACTACAGTCTACTCTTTAAGCTATATAACAGTTCCTCCTAAAAGTCGTAAAGAAAGATTGGAAATTTTAATAAAGAATAGATGCTGTGCTTTTTATTTGCAGCTCTTGGTTAGTATGAAGAGATTTCAAAAAAAGTCACCCTTGCTGTAAATAGTCAAGCATATAGATACGGCTTTTCTCAGTTTACACCTTAGTTAAGTATTATTTTAGGTTGCGTCACATTTGGTCTACATGAAGAGGTTGCATTATGTTAAATGTAACAAAGTCAGTGAGGTGTTTGTGTGAAGAACAACTCTTGAGATGGAACACATACAGACAACTGGTTCAAGAAATGCTTTGGCCTACAAGAAATTCAGTGAGGATGGAAAAAGAATTCAAATTAGAAAACAAAGTACTAAATAAATTAAAAGGGTCAGGAAGAAGGAATAAGGAAGGAAAGGGAGGAATGACCTAACATTCCATAGTGTCTATCTTCCCAAACTGGCTGAGATGTCAACATAGGCAGGATACCCACTGAAAGTTATAATCTTCAGTTGTGTTGTCTTTGTCTTACATTTTCTTTTTCTATCTCTTCCTATTATAGTAAATTAATTTTTAACCCTCACTTTGACTGAGTAAATATATTCTTTTATTCTTATATCTCATCTTTTACTGAAAATGATTATGAGTGATACAATAAATACCGGGCACTTCACATCCTACAAGTGATGAATATAATTCAGAAAAATGTGCAAGTGACCCCTGAAGTATAATTTATCTTATTCAGATTTTGTGGGATGCTATGTGCCCTTGGTGGTGATCATCTCAAACCTGTGAAGACTGTTTATATTTGAACTCTGGGCATGCAAATGCAAGCAACCTTTCATCTTGTCTCACATTATTTTCTTAGACCCCGTATATCGTGTATTTTTGCCATAGTTTGACACATTAAGTAGGGTTATACTCTGGCCCAAACCTGCCTTATGTGCAACTGTTTTAATGCATGTTTAAGCATAGGTGCAGGTAAGAGGGAAGCTCTAGAGAATGGCAGGGAAGAACACTTGGTCCTCTACTACCTCCGAATGCCCTTTTCCACAGCCTAGTTGGCCTGGGATGGAACACGACCTATCACATATCCTGTAGTGTCATGCAATATGATCCTGTTGGGAAGATAAAACAACCAGTATCCTTCCTATGGGTAAGGAGAAAGGCAATGCTGGATGTGACAAGGCAGTAGAAAACCTGTAGGCAGCTACAGGCCAGCCAGATGTGTACAAAAAATAGGTTAGAAAGCAGCACAGTCTTTCATGGACAAGAAAACAACCGATCTAACCTACAGCTGTACAGCTGATCTACACTGCAAATTGGTAGCATCTACACAAATTACATTTACATTTCTAGGATAAATTTAAATACATATGCTTACAAAGTTCTTGGTCCCAAAAAGCAATACTCACATGAAGTTTATATCCTTGATAGCTGTTGATCAAGTCTTTCATGAAGGAGTGAATCAAAAGGAGTTCAACTGGAATAGGTGTCAGATCTTCAATACCTAATTCTTTGTATATTTTGATAAAATGCTTAAAGAAAAAATAATACATAGCCAATTTATTGTTTAAAAAATTGGTGGAAAAGCAAAGATTATGGCAGGTATTTATATAATATATAATGCAAGCTACAAAACCTTCTTTGAATCAATCTGCCTACCTCGTCATAGTTGCCTGCCTTCTCCAGATCGCTAAATCTATGATTATCTTGATCTTTTCTTCCTCCAGTATGAAATACTTTGAATAGAGTTGCCACTGAAATTACTCCTTCACCGGTGTAATTCAAGACTTCTTTTTCATTTTCTTTTAAAGTCTTCTCATTTGACAATGTTTTGGGGTATGGAGAATCCTAAGAAAATTAATGTATAATACTTGGATATAAATAGTCTATCAGTAGATCATCTGTTTCAGTTAAACATTCATTAAGGATCAATGGATTACACTTCAGACTTAAGTTCCTGCAAAACAAAAATCATCAACTCACACAAAATTATCTACTGCACTGTAGGATGAAGGAATAGATCTAAAGAGTCCAGAAATATCCATAATGTTGGCATTAGTAGAAATTTAATAAACAGCTTTTTCCAGGAATGTGGCCAACATTTTACAGAAAAATTAATATTTCTCAGAGCAACAAAACATAAAAATATTTAATAGCTACAAATTACAATACCAAGAACTTTGTGTTTATATAAGGAGTAAACTTCAGGATTCTGGATGTTCACATGAAAAAAACAGTAGGAATTTTCTAGTCCAAATGAAGGAGTCACTGCAAGAACTCTATTTTGGCCAACAGTTAACATAGACTCAGCAGCTCCACAAAAAAAGATGAGATTTTCTGTTTTATGCAGAAAAATTAGAATTTTATTTAAGCAAGCAACGAGTTAGCTTTGTGGTGATATAAGGGCTGGCCAAAGAGAAAAAAAGCCCAAACAAAACCAAAACCAAACCTGCAGTAGAGATCTGTGAGCACAAAGATGAGAAAGGATCCCACACAGGTGAACAATGCTTTGACTAGATTATGCCACTGTGTAGACTAACAACTAAGAACAACAGGAAATTGCATTTAATTGAACAAACCATTTCTCTCCTCATTAGGAGGGAGAGACTGCTGAGATTGTCACACTTGTGCTACGTGCCTTAGGCCTTAATACATGTAATTTTGAACACAAGAGGAGCAGAGTCATTTATACAGTCTTTTTAACACACAATAGTTGAGATATCCGCACTGAAGTTTTTTATCTCCCACTGCATCATTTACATTTAGCTTTCAGACCTACATAGCCAACAACAACATTATTGAGACTTAAAAGTTAAGCATTTTAAGTGAGAGGGTCTGTGCTATGAAGTTAAAGAAGTCTCAAAAATATGTTTGTCTGAGCTTTTCTTATTAACAGCATGAAAGTTTCAGATGCATTTCTGTAGGCAGTTACCAATGAGAAATCATTACAATTATTGGCATGAAACAAGAAAAAGAGAAGAGACAAATGAGATGCAGCTATATAAATGCCTACGTATAAGCCAGCTACCTAAACTGTATTAGAAAACTTCTTAGAGGTAAACAGCACAGCTCTTTATATTTCACTGATGAATATTCCACTGATAATATTTACTAAATTTCCAGTACTTGTAGTGAAAACTGGGATATTTAGATCACATGTAAACACCCGCAGGGAAACAAAGATTTAGGTTCTTAATTTGGTGCTGAAAACCACTTTGGATGCCTTCAGAATTCTCTATGTTTGATGGAGCTTGGCTCAAACATGACACAATATCAATACACAATTTACTTTTTGCCTGCTTGTGTTTGTGGAACAATTTGCATGAAATGTTGCCTCTACTAAAATCAATGGAGAAAACTAATTTGCTTCAATGGAATGGGATTTCCTTTGTTCTCTTTTGTCTGTATTCAACATTATTGTTAAAGTGCACAAAGATGGAACACAAGGCATAAGAAGAAAGAAAATATTAAAATGATGTTCTATCAGTCCTGTGATTCTGAGCACCAACCTAAAATAGACAGTTCTAAAGTCAAAGAGAATCCACACAAGCAAGATTTAACATTTAATTCTTAGATATTCCCAGGTTTCTAAGAGGGTCCCCAAATGAACTAGGCACACAAACTGTCTGTATAATACATTGTGCACAGGACACAGCACAGATTCACAGAGCCAATGCCTTGAGTGGGAAATTAGGCATGAGGAAATTCTCAGGTTAGATGGGATATAACTCCTTCTGCTCAGAGATATGTTGTTCATTGTAAGTTGAAGGCAAACGTTCACCTTCACTTGTGACTCAGAGCCTAAAGAAATTGTTGACACATAGGTGGTAATGCCAGTGCAGATATATCTTACAAAACTTCAACCAAACAGATCAAACCCAGCAGAAACTGGTAAAGAGGAGAATAGGTTGTGTAGCTTTATATCCAATGAGATGAGAGTTAGAACTTTCCACTGAAATGTGGGAAACTAAGTTCAGGTCCACAGTATCTAATTAGGAGTACACTGGGCTCTGCTTCTTCCAATAAAGTGTGAAAAGGAAATTGTCTTATTCACTCTCTCCAATGTACAAAAACTCTGTTGTGCCAAATAAAATACAGGGAAGTATAATATGTTTTTGTCATTTGAAGTGATAATATGTTGTTATGCTTATGTATATGATTATACTGTGTAGTAAAATAATGCCCTTTCTTTACTGTTTCTAGAGATCTCAGCTGTACCGTAAGTATTGGGCAAATTCTACAGTCACTGTGGTTGTGACAGGGCGATGAAACATTTTATTATCTGGAACAGTATGTTCTTTCCAAGGTGTGTACAGATAAGTAATGTATGTCTCAAAAAAACAACTTGTACTTCAATAATAAGTAACTGATGCAAGCAGTGCGCTAATTGCAATTTTGAGACTTTAAGAATAAAAACATGCTCCAGAAATACCAAAAATGTTCAAAGGACGAGTTTCATTTGATGTGAGAATACATTCATCACAGCTGTAAAAATAATTTAAAAATTATTTTGTATGAAACTAATTAATCTTCTGGTTTACAGGTAAAACTAAACACTTGAAAATAACAACAAAGGTGTATCTACTTCTAAATACCCCAAAGAAACACAGTGGAAAATAAAGTAAGACCAGCAATAATATCAGGTGTTGCATCTGTAGATAACACTACAGTCACACTACAGTCTAATTCCTGGGGACTGACTGGTGGTCTAAGACTAGGCCAAGGAATTACCTTATATTCATATGTAAAAGGAGTAATTACTAGTAAATATCTTAAACTTTCACTATTATTTGGCAAGCAAATTTCCAGACTTTTGGAAGGATACTTCTGAGTATTACTACCAAAGTCAGTAAACTATTTGCAGAGTTCACATGAAGTCAGTGAGATTACTTGTAAGGACTGGAGATACCCAGGATAAGCAAATATACAGAAATATAGCTAATTTACAATTTGAAAGCACTACTACTTTCTCTAGTAATTTACTGTAATACTTTACCGCACATGGATGAGAGGCTTCCTTTTTTCTGTGAACATATGTTCCAGTAGCAATGCTAAGTGCTCTGTATACACCTTCGACTGGATCAGAGTGGGAGGCAAAATAAAGCAGCATCTCAGTATAGTCGAGCAGAGCAGGATCTTTTCTGGTATCAGCAAATAAACTGAAGAAAAACTATAAAAGGACAAAAATATGTAAACCAATTTCCATGAGTGGAATTTAATGGAATATAAATCAAGGACTGTAGAGAAAAGCATGAAATACAATAATTACTCCTAATAAGAGATACTGTGTTTAAAAGCATGTTAATGCTGTGTAAATCCAGATAAATCGTGTGTTTAAGTAATTCAAGGAAACAGAAATTGAATTTCACAGAACATGGAAAAATTAATAAAATCCTTTATCATGACAAACATGTTCAAAGCATTTTTTGTATTCAGGTCACACTATTAGCTCCCTCTTTCATGGAAAGGTCTATGCAGTGATCATTTGCCTCCCATTCTTTACAAAGCTGGTTACTGTGTAGCAAAATTAATGTTGTTCAACGAAGAGCACAAATAATTAATTCTGAATAGACTACTTTAGCAGGACAATTCTTAGATTCCTTTCTACATTATTCTGAAGCACCACCTGACCTCAAAAAACACTGAAACATTAAAGCAATTATGGAAAAAAAAAGACACAAGAAACTTTTGTATGAGACCTCTCAGGTTTGAATAGTGGTCTCTTCAAAAAAACTATGTTTTTAGTTACCTTTATGAGGTGTTTTAGTCTATCTAAAGGCACAGATTGTGTGCAACTTTTTGTTGTGCTTAGATCTTCATCTCCATTAAACCATAAGCCAACCTGATCAAAAAAAAAAAGTTTGTTAATTTTCACACATTAAAATAAGGTGGTCTTTAACTGTTCAACAGACAGGTTACTAAGAGCTTAATTCCTAAGTAGCTGTTTGTTCTTTATAACAGATACTTGAGAAATTACTGAAAATTAGGAAGGAGAGAAGTGAATTTATGCTCTTGAAAATACATAGTGGTAAACTACACTGCCGAAAAAGCAAAATGTGATGTGGAGTTTCAATGCATGTTCTGGTTTCCTCCTTTTAGGATACCATTTGCTACCTCCATAGCTTTTGTCTGAACTGTACTTTTAGAAGAAACTGCCCACAATTCAGGATGATGAAGGATGGAGTCATGGCTCTTCTCATGCTTGCCCTGCTCCCAAAAAGATAACTAATGTAATGCCTGCAGAGCATGTCCTCTAATGCCTACAGAGCTATAGCTACAGCTGTAAATTAAAAGTGCTCAGAACCAATTCTGTAATACTAGACTAGGAAATATCAACTAGATCTAAAACAGGATAGGCATGAACAGACTGTAAGATCCTGTGCACATTCTCAGTCTGCATGCCTTGTAACTGTTAGCTTATTTTTGAACTCTCACACTTCAGTAAAAATTACAACAATAGCAAAATAGGTGCAGATAGACCTGCACTTTTTGTGGAATTTTTGGCTTTGCAGAATTTGTTTCTTTGCAAGTCAGGGATGGGTAGGGATTGGCAGGCACCCCTACAAGTTTGAAATTAATCAAAGTAGTTCTGAAACTGACAGACTTCTGAACTAACACAGCCTTTATTTAGTTTTTGAAGAAAGCCAACACTAGGTGATTGGAAAACAAATTGCAATAAAGGTCCTACGAAATGTATTTAAAACAGTTTGAAAATTATTTTTAATATCAACAGACAAATGCAAACTGGCAGAACTGTACATCTTCTGTGTATACATGTGCACACATACACATATACCTATGGACACATATATATATGATATTCATAGTTAGTATGGACTAAAAGAATGAAACAGCAGTCATTTTAATTATGATTAAGAAAGCAGAGTAAAAGTAAGTGAAAATTTAATGAGCAGAATTTTTCTAAAAGAAGAAAAATGTATTCTTAATACTCCTTCATGAAACTTGCTCGCTGAAAAATCTCGCTAAACTATGTGACAATTCAAATAGAATCTATCTTCCGAGAAAAGATCAAAGAATTTTATAATTTTCCAGGTACTCAAGGTCTGAAAAACAATCTTAATTTGAGGAAATAATTAATGGGAAAAAAAAATCTAGAAATGTTTCAATTAAGTACAGCTGATGAGCTGAAACTAAAATCCTTATTTCTGCTTGAGCAAGTTTTCTGTCTTATTCAGTGTCAAATAAGCTAATAGTCATCAAAGTGCACACAGAAAGGTTTCTTTAAAACCAAAAGGGTTTTTACTTTAAATTAATGGTGAAACTAGGAAATGGAAGTAAAAAGTAAGCTTGATTTGTGGAAATATGGACATCATTAGGCCATCCATTTCCTGAAAACACTTTTTACCAGAAAGCACCCTCAACCCCAAAAACATTTAAAATTCAGACTGAGTTTCTGAATGTGAATTAACCCAATAATACACCATTCAGTTTAGAGAGTTTAGCAAAACAAAACATGATTCAAAAGAGAAAAGATTTATAACCTGCAAGTAGTCTTCCTTTGTAACGAAGCCTGATTCAGCTACATCAACAGCCTTGAAGCTATGCAGTGTTTTGAGGAGTTGTGTCACAGATGGCACTGGCCAAGGCTGTGCTGCTGCTACCAAGAATCTGCGCCAGTCAGTAAATTCTGCGTTCACTGAGAATGCAGATGCCAGATTTTCTAACTATAAAACCAGAATAATAAATATTGTCAAATACGTGCGCATAAACATATGAACATACTCCTTCAATATCCTGTGTATTCTTGCATCTTTTCCTGGCTAGGAAGCACAAGGTCCTGCAGAGAGATGTCACAGTTATATAAAAGGTATGTATCAGTAGAAAAACAGGCCACAGGCCACTCTGTGTCAGTTGATAGCCCTCTAAATAAATACTCTTACTCCCCAAATAGGGCTCTGTATATAAACTGCCTATGAGATATCATCCTGACACCCTAAGCCATGTCCTGTCTGCAAGAGCACCAAGAATTGAACTGACAATTCAGCAGCATAAGCACAAAATCTAGCAAATCCTTGGTCCCGTGCCTTGGCCCTGTTACTCTTAGAGGTGTTGACCAGGTGGCTTTCTCTGCTCCAGCATTATTGTCAGTTAGAAAAAAGCAGTGGTAGAAAAAATGCTTTGTGTCTTTTTACCAATGAAGACATTGCAGAGCTGGTTACAGGGAGAAACAAACAGGAGAACACTCCTAAAATCTCCTGAGACAGCATTAAAAAGGCTGTATTTGACAGGGGAAACCAAATCTGTCCAGTTCATTTCTGCACCGCTGGTATGGCGAGACCCTACTATGCACCTCTACAGAACTTTCTGCCCTACACCCAGATTTCCTTGTCAAGGGAAGTGTCTGGGTTGTTCCAGACCAGAGTTTGAGAAGAATGTATTCACAGGAAGAAGGCCCTGGGGCATCACAGTGAGACAATTTGGTAATACTGTACATGTCATCTGTGCTGACACTGGCTGGAACACTGCCGCTTATTATTAATTGAAAATTTACTGAGATTCTAGTGAGTCACACAATGATGAAATGGTGAGTTAAGCTCAGAATAGCTTGTGCAAAATAAATATGTACCTTAGCTTATGCTTCATGCATTTCCTTTTGTAAATAAGTTCTTGCTTTCATTATAAATTTAAAAGTCTCATTTTAAAATGGCGCTTTTAAAGAAAGAAAATTCAGTTATTAAAATAAAAATAGCATTTATAAGCACTAAAAGTTCTCAAAGAACACAGAACATGGGATACATGCACATGTGGTCTATTAATAGACAATATTTGACTTGCAGTTTTCCCCAAACAATTAATTTGCTGTGCTAAGATTAGATTTATATATACTGATGATGACAGCTGTGGCTAGTTTTCACTAAACTCAATGGAAATACACCACTGGGAAACTTTAAAATGTTTTACTCATGCAGTTCATCTGTGTGAAGAATATATGAATGAAGCTGTTTCCACATGTGAAATCCAGTAAAAATATAAATGTGAATCATGGTTTACTGTCAGAAATAATTATCAAAACATGCTAAAACAAGTAAATAATTTCATTCAATAGGCCTACCAGCAACACCTGAAAGTAAAATTAATCAGACGATTCAGTATGGAAGATTTGGAAAGACTAAATTCTAATTTTCATGTTCCTAAACCTGAAAATCTTAGATAAGTAAGTTTAAGGTCATACAGCTCCAGATTTTAATTTCCTGTGCTGGAATGAAGAACATAAACAGTGTTATTTTAACTCCTGGAAATGAATTTTCAATGGTGCCTAAAAAACCCCATGATTTGAAAATTGTAAATAAATATATTGCTGACAAAAGCATTTTATTTCTGGTGCAGTGTCTTCCAGAATCCTCTAGTGAAACAGAAGAATTTTAAGGAAAAACTGATAATGTCCTATAATAGCTATAATCTTGATTTTATCTTAATAAGGACAATGCTGCATCAATTGCACAATATTGCACAAACCAATATTCCAGTTGAAGAGAAAACAGGAGTTAACTTACATCTGGAAGTTTTAAGTTCATCCATCGATCAGGAAGGCAATTTACTCCACGATTCAAATTAACCAAGCGACTAAAAATGTCAATAAATACTTTCGTTCGTATAAAACCTAATAGAAAAGTCAATACCAAAAAATATATTTAGCATTTTAAATAGACTTCTTCTGTTAAAGGAAATCTGGTTTTTATAATTTTAATAGCAATGTGGGAAACTTATTTGTTTTGCTATTATGCACTATTGATAATGCTAATATTTTCAAAGCTAAACATAAAATTTCCTCATTTAAAATAAATCATGTGTGGCCTATCTAATAGCAAAATATCAAATATTCCAATGCATTGCATTTCTTTTGGTACTTGTTCTGATCTGCATTGTTATCACTAATCCATCCTCACACAGTCTACACTGACAGTTTATGAGCAGTTCAAAAATACCAATCACACAATTTCTTTGTGTTGAATACCTATCAATCTTTTCCCCCACTGTCCTCTATTTTAATCAATCATAAATCTATCTCCACACTTAAAAGCATGCATAAGTTAGAGAATAGGATAAGAAACACAGACCACTGTCTGTTGAAATTTGAAACAAAATCGATCTGTTTAAAAAGCTTTTCAGAACTGACTTGAGGGAGTTAAAAATAGCTCCATTAATTTTATTTTATAGAAATCATTAGACAAGTAAGTCCAACAAATCCTATTTGTTTTTTAAATAGGCATGGATTTGCTTATGAGCAAGCAAACTTTAAATGTTATACACAGTATTAAAATGCAAAATTATGTATGTAAAATGTAACAGACAGACAAAAGTCTTTTCTTCCAGAAACAGACTTTGCTGGCTCAGTGAGAATTCACGGCAAAACCTCTGCATTAACAAAAAAACCTGGAAAATAAGTTTCAAATTATTTAAATTTTGAGAGACAAAGCTGATTTGGTCAGGTTATGATCACATCCACAGCACCAAAACTGGAAGTCTTGAGATTTACTTTAAAAGCATATACAATCAGTGAAATACTGGTAAGACTTACTTATTTTTTTTTCTTTTTCCAGTCGAAAGTCTTGTCCTTTTGAAAAAGCACAGCTGTGCACATTTTATGGCTAAGAGACATTTTTGTTGGAAGCAAAAATGTCTGGAGTGAAATGTAACTTTATGAAAAAAGATGTAAGTGGTAGAAAAATTAAGAATGTTTGAATATTAATTTCATAATGTCAGTATTCAAAATCCAGTAGCCAATTTGAATTGATAGTCTACAGTCTCCATTTATGTCCAATCAGAAAACACAGGATTAATGCCTTCAGCACATCTTAGTACAGCAGAGGAATCCTATACATATATAAGCTTGGAGAGAAGAGGTAAAAAACAGATTTGGGAAGCTTAAATTCTGTTGGGAGAGAAAGAAGGAAGGACTTGAAGCCATATATCCTACCACAATTTCAGCATGAAAGCAAAGGCTGTGGAAAAAATACTGGCAGACTGGTAACAGTGCTCTGATGTCACCTTGTGAAAGTTTTTGAGTTATCAACATTGAGAAAGAATATCTTCTAAAAAACCATGTGATAAACCCTTTGCTGTTTACTGAAGCACTCTGGATTGCTGATGTAATAATTTAAGGTAACCAGAAATTTGTTTTCTGATGAAAACTTTATGCTACAAGAATCAGATAATTTCCATATGGCACAATAAAGCCTGCATAACAAAAGCATCATTACTGGGTGACTTCATAAGTAATTCAATAAACCACATAACATTTTAGTGGTTCATGGGGAGAATAGTCTATGGTCCATGAAGGAGTCAGTGTACACTTCATGTAAAAAACAACAGGAAAAAGTTTTACATCTTCTTTCAGTCTCATTTCTTCTTAGTGCTTTACCATGAAGAGAGCAGTTATGATAATTTTTATTGCATTTTTTGCTGAAATTTGCCTCTCCACATCTGATTACTGGCAATCTAACTTTTCTCACAATAGTTCAACTCCTAATATGATTTCCCTCTATGCCAATAAAGAATGTAGCTCCTGTATTTCCTATGAGCCTATGGTTTCCTGAAATGAAATTTAATTTTGTTTTTCCGCATAAAATTGTAAAAGGATACTAAGATCCTCATCTAATTTTTTTATGAGGCTACATGACTTTAGAAACATACATAAAAAGTATTTGAGAGACAAGGAATTTTAAGAACTTGTATCAAAACTAATGTCCGAAATAGGATTGCAAATCTAAATCATAGAACTTAGATTGGATTATAGAAAATGCTAGAATGCAGTTTTCAGGTAAATATTATGGCAAACATGAATTACTGTGAGATATTTAAGCTCTGCCAAGTGATCTGCAGTATCTACCCACTTTTCTTCCTGTGTGGTAAATGTGAAGAAACACATCCTCTTTCAATCAGAGCTAAACCATTTTCCATCTATTAATTATAGAATTGCTGATGTGCTGTAGGGCAATTTCTTTTACTTTATTACCTCCTCCTGAAACATCTGATGTGGGATATTTCCAAAGTTATAACAGTTCAAAAATTTCAAATGGACTGTGATTTAATTCCTCCTACTGACATATGTAGGAGGAATGATGAGGAAGTCTCAGAGAGACAGAGGAAATCCCTCATAAACATGTAAAAAAAGATAAGAAATACTTTCCTCACTGTGTTTTCAGGTATTTTGTCTCGATTTAATGTATTTGGGTATATATTACAGAGCACGGAATCATTTTTGAATATCTGATTATAATCTGAGACGAAAGGTGATTCACCATTTTAGTTCAAGAGCTGCTAATGCTTTATAATCACGGAGAGATGCCTGAGAGTGGGCAGCTACACAGATGGTACCGAGAAAAGAATACCGGTGTCTGCAAATGGCACTCTGCAAGTGGTAAAAGTAAATAATGTCTTCTAGGAAAGAACAAGGAAAACAATTCCCAGAATTGCCTTTGTCCACGTAACAGGACTCGTTTCAAAACAGGTATGCTCTTTATAAAATTTTTTTGCTAAGCCCAAAATAAAAGAAACCAAACCCAGTAAGTTTTAGTTGAATAATGTAGGAGAATGAATAGAAAATGAAATCATTAAATGTCCAGAAACATTTTTAATTAGAAGAGGTAGCAAGCACTGTGGAAAAAGAATCAGTATTCATGAAGATTTTGAAAAACTCAAGAGATGATGAAGATCAGTAAGTAAATTTCACCAGAAACAGATCAAAGTACTTTGAGGAAACAGACTGACAAACTGATGCATTTATTACACTACAGATAAAACAATTCAGGAAGGAATTTTAAGCATACTGGAGAATAATAGGATTAGAATTCAAAGTGAGCTTTACATGTTGGAGATACAGTCTAGAATAAAAGGACACTATCCAATAAGGATTAATGTCAAGTGTCCCACTGGGCTGAAACAATGAACTGCATAAACGGCACAATGGCAATCTTACTGACAAAGTAAAATTTGTATACAAAAGTATCTAGGGACTACAGCAGATCACAATATTACCAGAAAGTACACATAAAGACATTGGAAATAACCCTTTTTTTTTTTTCTCCCAGTTGTTAAAGCTTCTGCTAGCATACAATTTTGGAATTTGCAGATCTACAAGGATGTACATAAACTAAAGACTGCCCAGAAGAAAGTAGCAAGAATCATCACAGGCTTAGAAAATATGTCCCAAGAGGCAAGGTTGAAGGAATTCTCCTAGTTTCATGGATGAAAGGAAGATTATGAGAAAACATGCCCCCCTGCACCATGGAAGTGACTTCAGTGTTATAGATTCTAAATATACTTTCAGATTTTATTTCTTTTTTTTGTCTTCAGCTGTTGGACATTCTGGGAACACATTTTCAACACATTTTTCTAATCTCAACATAGTTAAAAATTTCCCATTTGAAAATTTAAGAGGGGAAAAAATCCTCTTGGCATTATCTGATTTAAGAGAAAACCCTTAACATCAGCAATGCCACATATCTAATAAGGTACCCTGTACAATATATATCCTGTTGCTTCTTAGGTAAAATATATCTAAACTTCTTTTTTTTTTTTTTTTTTTTTGGTCTGAGAAATCACAGATTAACATATTTCAATGATGGATCTTCTATAATCCCCTGTATAGTTCACAGTACTGATCCTTTTTCTGATCCCTACAGATTAACTCTTCTTGAATGGACTAAAATCCCTTCAGGAGGCACTCATTCAAAACTTACTCCATTTCTGACATACTATTTAGACCTAGATATATGCAAAACTCTAAAAATATATATATATGTGTGTGTATGTGTGTGTATATAGGGTAGAGTTACATGATATAGTATGGTATGGAACGGTATTGTGCAGTTTCTGCTATTATTACACACATTTTATAGCGAAAGTAAAGAGTTGATCTTGATTCAGAAAATGGGTTGATTTAAAGGTGAATGATCTCACATTCATTTCTCCCAAATTATCTCTAGTACATCTTCATTACTGTTAGAAGAAGTAAGAGGGGTCCTTAATGATTTAATTTTAGCTATCTTTTGATACAAATCATTGCTTTTTCTTTGATGGTAAAAATATATTCTGCTGGTATGTTTTATCTTGATTGGAAATTATCAAGTAGAAAGATGCATTTTGAATATGTAGAATTATGAAAATATGAAATCAGATACTTCTCTGAACTATACTTATTCTCAGCTCCTAGATAAAAAACCAAGATAAAGCATTCTTATTACAACTTTCAAAAATATTTTTACAGAGGGGAAAGAAAAGTGGTTCAAACTGTGAAGTATATTGGTCATATCCTGGCTGTAAGAGTACTTGTTATGGGAAGACTGATTTGTGCAATTAATAATCAGCAATGGATCTGTTCTGTCTCTGTAGAGAAGTCTTCAGAAGGATAAGTCTGAGAAAAACTGTGAAGGGTCATGTTAAAGCTTCTTTGGTTTGTAAATTTAATCAAGATCTACAAGGGGAGAACCAGATTTAGCCATAGCATGGTATGTTCTAAAAATATTTTCTACTCTCCCTAATGTTAAGGAGTTCATGCTCTTCAACATCTGCTCAGTAGAAGCTGTGTCTGGTGAAGCAGTACTGGCAGCTTCCATGCAGGTAGCCCAGGCATGAGCTTCACTACTCTGGTGTGTGTTTATAAATTCAAGCTTGAAATCATCAGTGCCAGAACAAAAATTATGAATGTTTTCCCCCAAATCCACGTTATGTTTACGACATGGTACACAAAACATTATTCCCCTTTCATCATCATATTTTAACCAGGAGTATTTTGTTAGCCATATTTTTGGAAATTGACGATTCGTCTTTCTTTTCTGATGTTCCAAATCTTTCTTCTCTTTCCCTTCGTCACCAGCTTCTCTCTTGCTAGAAGAATTACTCTTGCTTTTAAATTGCTTCAGTGCTCTTATGGCTATAATTTAAAAAGAAACAACTAAATATATAATAGTTATTATTCCATAAAATATCAATTGCATATTTTCTTTTTTTTGTCCATATTAATCTTTGGGACTAGACTGTGACTTGAAATAAACAGCCATGAAGGAGAACAAGGAAAACATCTGGAGACTACCCAGGATTCTTGTAAGAAATGGTCAGTTTTGACTTCCATTTCCTTTTGACTATCAGGGGTTTGTCAGAACACGCAATCAGTGAAGGGCAGCAGCATCAACACTATTTTGGAAACAAAGAAAAGCAGAGTTAGGAAGAGGAATTAAGAAGGGTCTTCAAGGAAAAATGTCTCCAGAAGATACTACTGAAGTCACAAACATTACAATGCCTATCATACCTGACATTAGCAGAAAAGTTAAGTTGGAGCAAGTCTGTAAATACATAATCAAAAACCTGACAAAAAAGCGTAAGATGCTCTAAGGCACATGTAGC
Source organism: Chiroxiphia lanceolata (assembly GCF_009829145.1). Classification (NCBI taxonomy): domain Eukaryota; kingdom Metazoa; phylum Chordata; class Aves; order Passeriformes; family Pipridae; genus Chiroxiphia; species Chiroxiphia lanceolata. The sequence goes on along the minus strand of NC_045671.1, from coordinate 11,384,940 downwards.
TGACATGATTTTCTTAAGATGTATTTATACACAGAATGATTTTATTACTGCTTTCAGAACAAGCAACTGCATAAGTTTCTCATTTTGTTCTCCAAATTAAAACAGTCTTAAAACATTGACATTGTTCTTAACATTTCCCAAATTGTTCTGAAGATGGTCTTTCCTGTATTTCGTAGGAGAAAACACCATAAGCTGCAATTTTTGAAAATTTTATCTCTAGAGCTTATGAATCTCCTACTTTTGGCCAGTAATTTAATGATTCTTCTAGTACATTGTTGCCAGAAAGTTAGGACTTTAAAAGAAAGCAACCAGACAAAGATGAGAAATTACACGCAGAATGGAGGCAAGGCAACTAGAAATCTATTTATTCACTGCAAAATAGCAAAAGCAAAGTCCTGAGCAAATGACCTAAACCCAGTCTGACTCCCCGCCCTCCTTATTGTGATGTGTACGTCAAGAGGCAAAATTTGTGATTACATTAAGCTAATCATAGAAGGAAATGCCATTCCTGGTGCCTTAAAAGGTCTGAAGAAAACAAGTTTTTGTATGCCACTCTTTTCTATTTTACAGGAAGGAGCAAATTTTAATATATATTATACAATTTGTGAGAACTCTCTGTTCCCATTGTCGTAAAAAATGACAGTTTGATTGTTCCATTCTATTCTAAGCATCCTGAAAGGCCAAAATATTAAAAAAAGTTAGGAACATGCAGTTTAAGTACATTTGAGTGATCCTTTCAAAGAACTTTAAAACTGAGGTAGCAGCTGTGCTCCACATGGACAGCAAAACCAACTAGACCACAGAAGGTTTTTCCTACGTGCACAGGTACCGTACCCAGGACCCAAAAGATGGGCAGAAGTATTCTTAACATACAGTAAAGATTTAAAATCTTCCCTAACATTAGGAAGCCACAAACTCACAAGACTAGGTGAAAAAGAGTTGGAGAGATGGATTAATGGATCTGCAACTTCAGAAGTCAAAGGGTGGAAGGGACAAAATCATTGTAACATATTTATAGTGCATACTGCTTCTTGAGGGCTGTGGGCACCTGTAGAAATTTCCTGGTGCTTAGAAAATAAGGGTCAGAATAGACCTGTGATCCACTGCCAGGGATAATATTCTCTGTATGACGGACCTTCAATGTTACCAACATTTTTCAGTTTCCATGTAGAAACTGGGAACATAGGAAAAGGTGGGATCTGTTGCAGTAGTACTTTGGAAAGAACACAGGATACAAAAGGAAGCCAGCCTGTACTACTTATGAAGCAGCCTCTTTTTCACATAAAGTTTGTCATCAATGAAATCAAAAAGTAGGAAAAGCTACACAAGATAAAGTTGTTTTTCATTAAAAACCTTTTAAAAGGTAGTATCATTCCCTGATACACAAGGTGACATTAGAAAGCCTTTACATGTTTCAAAAAGCAGTGCAGAAACACCATAAACAAATGCAAAAAGTAATTAGTGAAGAAATTAAGACTATGACCGCAAATGAAATTGAAAACAGAAAAATTAAACATCCAAAAAGGAGCATTAAGAATGATAGTAGTGCAAGTATACACTGGATTTGTACCGTGTGAACCAGGACTGGGACATTTAACCAAAGAGCAATCACCCTGCACAGATATAAAAAAGAGATTTTTTTAATAACACACCAATCAGCAAAATATTTTCATACAGGCATTAAAATATTTCTCTAAACTGAGAAAGTAGTATATCTCTATTAAAGATTCAAATTATAAATTTACACAGGCAACAAACCTATACTAAAGATGAGAATTATGTTAACATTATTCCTTTTTCATAAAATTTTACCAGAACATTTGAACAGATTTTCACGGAGAAAAATATTTCCATAGTACTACCAAGAGGTTTAGATGATGATCCATGCAAATTATGTACCAGACTCTGTAGCATGAGTGAAATAAACCTTGAGGATGAATTATATTCATCTAACTTTAGTAGGCTAAAAGGCAATAATATGGGGTACTTCCATACTTAGATGAAAAAGACAGGCATTTCAAATATATGATTCTTTCCATCCAAGTTATTGAGAGACTCATCACTCCCTCCAGGCAAATTTCACTGTAAATATTTACATCATCTATTTACTAATTATTACTGATTCTGCTATATCTCCAATCCTAAATAGCAAGAATTGGGATTTTAAATTTAGAATCATAAAGAGTAAGGTATTTCTGGTGCTGCGCAGATGCAATGAGGGGTGAGGTCCTCTGTTGTGCTGACTGAAATCTTAAAATTGGAGAGATATATATATATATTCAAATGCACAGAAACATATACAACCATGTCAAATATGTTCCTACAAGTAATTAGATACAGAGATTTATAAACACCATAGGCTAATAGTCGCAAATTTCTGAAATTAAGTAACATACATGATTTAGTAAGAGATATAACAGCAGGTTTAAATGGAACTTTCAGTAGAATTACCAAGTTTTCATCTAGTAAAAGATATGTCCTCTGTCTACAAACTTAACCTTTCTTATTTTCAAGTTTTAAAAAGCACATTGAAAATAAATAGTCTCGAAAAAATGTAAGTTAGAGATGATGAACCTATTTCTATACTCATGTATGAACTTCAATCCCTACATACATCAGTCAGGTCATGATGATTACTAATGTAAGATCCTGAATTGCTTCTAGAGTGCTTGGGAAGAGAGAGCATAATCTATAGACATTATCCAGGGTCAGAATAAAATTCTGATTCAAAAAAATATTCTATTAAAAAGGTAACAATTCAGCTGAACTACACGAACACTTTAATATATCTATTTGTTCCAAATCTAGCAACACAGTAAAATTCAATTGACAAGCCTACAACTTGAAAAGAAATAGCAATACAATTTGGTTATAGGCTGTCCTTTATGTTCATATCTTAGCAGACTACTTAATAATTTCATAAATATTTTAAACTTTTTTTTGTTATTTGATATAGAAATATTTTAAACCTGACTGAAGTTTATTTCTGACGAATAATGGTTTCTATAATTAAATTGGAATGGTTCACAAAGATCATGACTATGAAAAAAAAATAAAATTTAAAATTCCCTTGTGTGATTCAGTCATAAGCTGGAGAACATAGTCTGGGACAGAATCCAATTTGATCTGCTTAGTAATGCAAAGCCATACCCAAATTGCATTTTCTGAAGCATCTTTAGAAGAGAACTAAGACATTCCATATGTATGCTAATTGTAATGACAAGAGATGTGGTCATACGAAGAACATAGTGCTGAAGGGAAGCAAAGGGGATGAGATTTTATAGATGGTTAGTTTAATTTTGTTGATAAGAAGAGCACACATCCAAAGAGACCATAGAAGAGAAAATAAAAAAAGTAAGAGTTAGTAGCTCTACATGCCACAGCTTTTCCTATAAAAAAGCATTCCTGAGGTAACATATTAGAGCACTGTCAACAACTTGATCAAAAGAGTTAGTGAAATCATCAATTATTGGAGAGTCATGTTGAGTTTGGGTAATGGTATGTGGAATAGTAAAAAAAAAAATAAGCATTTCCTTATCAAATGAAAGACTGTCAGTAGGTAGGAAGGTCCAGCATAAGCTGGTTTTTTTTTTGTCCATCGCTGCTTATAATGGAGAGTAATGTGCTTCCATGGAGAACCAAGTGTGCAGGACAGTACAAAGTTGTCTGTGGTGAACCGGCAGTTCTTTAAAACTTTAAATTCCTAGGAAACACAAAACTGTTTACAATTTTTATATGAATTCTTTTGTGAATATCAAAATTCTTTAAAGCATATTGGCACGCCAACTTCTAGCTTTAATTTTAGCAATTTGTTAAACATATCTTGAAAAGACTTTTGACATTTACCACATATCCAGTAAGAAGCCTGTTTACATGTTCACTTCTTCCAACATAATCACCCCTTCTTTGTTACTCTTTATGTGCTTGCTTTCTAAGTAAAAATCTGCTTCATGTAATCTCCATAATGCTTTAAAAAAGCCTAATATGCAATTTTGAGAACCACTTCAGGAATTTTACTATTCACATACTACAAGGAGATTGGCAGGTTTATTCTATTTAGATTTGCCTAATAGCCTATGCCTCATGTGCTTGTTTGAGTGGACTTCCATTAAACACTGAGAGACCTGCTTGGGTGGGTGAGAATAAGAAAAAATAAGATGTTTGGCAGCACATCTAGATCAGTTTAGAGGTTCTCCAAGGCAGGGATTTGTTTGTTAGTTTTTTGTATCTGCTTTAGAGCTGCCTGTCAACAATTTCACTGCCAGTGTGCTGGGTGCTTTAGTGTTTTCCCCTCTTTTGTTCAGTAGAGACTAACTACTAAGGAGGAATGTATTTTATGTCGAGCATTCTATTGAACAAGGAGAGATAGAAAGATATGAAAAATTTTCCTGATATTTTAGGAGAGAAGTGAGTTTATAATGAAGGGGAGCGGTTGCCTTAGGAAATGTAGGACACAATTTATGTCCTCTTAAAATAAAAAAAAGAATGGGAAGAAGTATTTTAAAGATGACTTGCACAACTTGTGATTTTCATCCTAATTCAGCTATCCAAAAAAGGTAAATATCTTGACTTAATAGTCACCAGACACTAGAAGAAAGCTTTCGCATGTTTTTGGGACCTTATTTTAAACAATAATTCCCTCCCATTGTCCCAGACAGCATGCACCACCATTCCTTTACTGTCTCAGGACTACTAAGTCAAGATATCTAGTTTTTTGGGTACCATGCAAGTCATGTTGGGTCATTTTAGTGAATATAATATTATCAAAATGACAAATATTGTAACAGATAAATATTTCAATTGTTTTCTTGCTAATTATTACAAGTATACAAGCAAAGTAGTTGGTCTGTCTTGAAGTTTGTAATAGACAAAATTTTTTGATTTTAAATATCTTAAGGAATGAGTGATTTAAAACCAAAAAAACCCTTTTTAAGTGAAAGGACCAGTCATACTGGTATCTGTGTTCCACCTCTCTGGCACTATCTAATGATTACAAACATACAGATTTTTTAGTTTTATGTGTCATAGTGTATGCAATACTATCTGCAAAATTAGTCTCTACAGAAGATTTTGAAATGCTTACACACACATCCACACTCCTCCACTATAGATGAGATGATATGCATCTCTCTAAGGGAAAACTGTAAACATCTTTCTGCCTAAAATGGTTTCATATGCAAAAGGAAATTGGAATTGCTCTATAAATATTCATAAAAGCATTTCTGAATAAAGAATTAAATTCAACATCATAGTGCCTTTGTGGCCTTATTACATTGGAAGAGTTAGATTTAAAATTGCAAGTAGTTGTTTACACACTGTATTTCACAATCTTAAGGGCAATCATACTAAAATTATAATATGGAACACTGGTAGTAACGAAACACTGCAAATATGTGTGTAACTACTTTCCATCTCAGTTTAAAAACTGCCTTACCTAAATTATTTTGTAACATTTGTACAGTTGTAGGAAGTTTTGCAAGTAAGTCCCTTCAAGTATCCTAAGCCTAAGGTTCCCATAATTAGCAGGCACCCATACAATAAGTGCACATTCAAAGGAAAAGAAAAATTACATATTTGAGTTAACAAATTACATTATCTAAGTTAAGATCCAAAACAGCAGGCACACATTGACTGGAAGAATATAATGGTTAATAGTTATAATAGACCCTTTATAATAGTTTCATAAAAATACTGATTTCTTTAAAACTGTGTTTTAAAATAAATACAGCTTCAGTGTTCACTGAGCTGTCATTTAGTAAACAAGTTACAGACTTGAATCTTTAGCAAGCACGAAACATACCCCTCTAAAAACATATTACAGAGGCAGCTGTTGGAGGAATATTAAATATGTGGTCCTGTGGATACAAAGCCCACAACAAAGCCATTAGAAGCTTTAAAGCGGTCTGGTACTTTACATTTTCAGTATTCTGCACTATGAATTTTCTATGTAGCGAGATCTTTAACTCTAGCACGATCTTCATCAATATGTTTAGTCATACTAATGTTTAGCAGCTCCCAGACAGTTACTCCAGATTGAGAGTAACTAACAGCCCTTTAGGAGTTAAAAGGAAAAAAAAATCTCCTACCTTTAGGTGCCACCTGTAGAAACTGCTTATGAAGATTAGTGAGTTGTGAAATAGTTAGAGTACTTCTAGAGGTTTTTATGCGTGGAACTTGTGGTGCAGGAGCAGGGTCAGGAACAGGGTCAGGAAACATTTTTACATCGCCATTGATGAAGAAATCTGTTTCTTCTAAAGTCATTTCATATTGGATTTTGCTAGAACTCTCAACATGATATCGTGCAACCTCAACCAGCTTTTCAACACTGTGAAAGTGCGAGTGAATAAAACCATGAGTACTTCTAAACACACAATGTTAATAACATAGCTTTAAATTTTAATGTGTTTACACTTATAGAGCTTTTCTGAAATAAGAATTACAAATCCTCTGTGCAAATCCTGTAATCAGCAAAATCATTATGAAGTCTACTCCCCCTTTGGCAGCATGACATCTTTTGACTACGGTAAGAAATTTATATAAAGTCAGATCTAGGACACAAAAGAGACCAGATGGAAAAATATGAAAGCACTTCCTAGGGCAGCATTGTGGAGAGGCATATGAACTCCCATTTCAAATGTAATGAGTACAATTTATACAGGGAAAGACATTAGCTGTCTGTAACATTCAACTAGACACAGGCTTGGAATGTCAGAACAAAGGATATGATGTTCTGTAAATACCGTGTCTTTGGTATTTGTTGTCAGGAGATCAAATAAAACTGGCTGGAAGGCAGAGGCTTTGCCTGCTTGAGCTACTGCCTGTTAAAGCCTTCACATCCTACATTCATGTCTTTCTTCTCGGGCATGCCCTGAGATGGATCAAGTAGCACTGTCCCAGGTATGATTTAAAATTTAGTACAGGGCAGAAACATTTTACAAAGGGAAAAGTGACCCCTTTTCTTTGGAGAGTAAAAGCTCTTTAATGATATGAACATAGGTCATTCTATGCCAGATGGTCTAAGTGTCATACAGTGGTTCAAAGTACATTTCAGTTACTCGGACAGAAAAATTGCAAAGGAGAACTTTTTTAATGGTCCTTGAAATAATTTTGAGAAATGTTACAGAAAGTGGTAATAACAGTAGGTGGAATTTTCCAACATGTGTAAAGCACAGGAAACAAAATGATCTCACATTCCAACGTGACAGAAGCTATGGAAATGATACAGAGCCTTCTACTAAATGGAATAACTGGCTGTCTGCTTGTAAATCTGCCAAAGCTGCAGTCCAATAAACAGACTAGAAATATATAAAAGAAAAATATCAAAACTGATAATTACCTTTACAGTTATCAGCAGAACCTTCTGGGAAATCAGTTATTACCACTCAGGTATTGAAGATAAAATGAAATTTCAGTTCATGAAATAAAATTATTATTTTAAAATTTTTTTCCCAAATTATTTCTCCTTACATAAACTACCATATTTACTACTATAGTCTAGGTAAAAAAAAATAAAATTGTTTAAAATTGGTATACATTACCCAGCCATTTCTGCCAGGAAGGTGGATCCAAGCCACTTTTCCATATCTCTGTAAGCCTCTTCCACTTTCATTTTTAGGTCTTCAAGAAATGCTAAAGCTTTTTCTTTTATAAGTTCTAGTCGAGATTTTGTGGCTGCCTCTGTTTAAATGGTAATGTCATAATGAGTAATATTCATAAAACTTTAGGAAGTTCTCAGTCTTAAGAACCTAAAATTTAGCATGACTGCCTGTTTTTAGGCAGTAAAACACTTAATTTCTCATATTCTTGAACAAGTTATTTTCTCACAATCATCTCTATTGCATCCTGTATTCTACAAAAGTGTGTATTCTATAAGCATCAGAATTCACAAGGCAAGAAATAGCTTACTAAAACTAACACAGTGGTGCAGGGAATGTCAAAGTAAAAAGTGACATTGAACAAAATTAATACAGCAACAGACCTAAAATCTTAATGATACAAGTGTGAGTACTCTGTTATGAAAAAATGTTACAGAAAACACACCTAAATCATTATGTATGTTAATCATAAGAAAAGTTTGCTTTTCTATTTCTAACCTCCAACCCTTTAAAATTAACCTCACTTGTTCTGCCCCATGCTTCCTACATATTCATTTTACACCTTCAAACTCAGGTTGCATTAGAAAAGGGGTTGGTTAGTGAGCACTAAGAAAATAATTCACCTCTACCAAATTATGCACAGAATATCTACATGAAAATTTTAAAAAGATTGAGAATTTAATGATAATATAGTTTAATATGGTCTGCTGGCTCCTCTGGCACCTTATAGGACCTTACAGTATCTAGAGGGGCCTTATTAGAAAGACGGGGACAGACTTTTTAGTAGAGCCTGAGTGAACAGACAAGTGGTGATGATTTTAAGGTAGAAGAGGGTAGATTCAGACTAGAAATAAAATTTAGTGTGAGAGAACTGGTTACTATAAAACACTGGAAGATGTTGCTCAGGGAGGTGCCCCATCCCTTAAAACATTCAAGGTCAGGTTGGGCAGGGCTCTGAGCAACCTGATCTAGTTAAATGTGTCCCTGCCTCTGACATGGGGTGTGACTAGGTGAGCTTTAAGGGTCCCTTCCTACCCAAACATGACACTGTATGATTTTAAGAACAGGATGCCAACTGCATGAAAAGACAGCTAAGGCAATATATTGAGAGGTATATGGAACTGGGAAAAAGCCTTAAAAAAAAAGGCTAAGGAAAGAAGACCAGTAGATAGTGATTATTTTCAATCCTTAAGGCAAATTCAGTATTCAATTTGGTTTTTCTTCATATTCAACCCTCTGTATGACAGAATCTTTTAAATAAATACTATTTTATAGTAATTGGTACAGTGACTTCAAAGTTAAAGACTGTCACATTATTTATATAACTATATTTGTTGCACATTCTATTAATATTTAAAAATACTTAGGTTTGGGAATGAAACCTTCTTTAGGTAACCAATGTAAAAAGATGGACTGCAAAAAAAACAAAAAACAAGGCATTGTTCTTTAAATGTGATATTGCAGTCATAGCATAATGCAACTCTGCACAATTTCTGTTTTGAGCAATAAAGAGTTGATGTTCAACATTTTAAACATTTGCGTCTCACAAAGGGTTTTTTAATTGACAGGAAAAAGTAAAGGTTCTAAGTTGAAAGTACCTTAGAGAATACTTTGTGCCTGTGTAGTCACCTTTCTACAGTACAGTTTAAGGCTGCCTTAATTGTGACTTCTCTGCACATTCTTTGTGAAGCTGCTATCAGTAGTTACAGATTTTTGTTTAGAAGTAGGCACTGCACAGTTCACCAACAAAGCTGCTCTCTTAACAGTAACAGAGTAAAAGGCAAGGTACTCTGATGCAACAGAGAAATCATACATGAAATCAACATTAAAAACTTAGCAACTATCCACAAGTAATGACTTTGCTAGACTCAGTGTAGCTATATAAGCAAAAGAACAAGTTCCCAAAGCTTCAAGTGAAACTATGATTCTCAAATGCCAACTACATGCCTGTGCAAATAGAAAATACAGCTCAACGTGTTTAGCGTTCCTTAGGTTCTTGGATTTTTTCAAATATAGGATAAAAATAAAGCAATGTAAAGAAAACAAAACACGTTAATGAATAAGATGCATCCTCATGCTACTAGGATCTTCAAAGTTATTACTATTCTTCTGCTCACTACTCCAAAACCTTGGAATATTTATTCTTAGACTGCTTTTGTATTAAAACATGTTGAAAGTGGTAGGTGTACAAGCATTTGATCTGATTGGAGCTGAAGAAGCCTTATGAATTTGTGTTTTGTTCATTAACCGCTGTTTGCCCTCTAACTTTCATAACAAAAAACTATGCAATAGTTAGCCCATCAAAGAGGTAACATTATGGTAATGGGCTTGCCAACTGCTGCCAGACAGAATCTGTAACAGCTAGGCTCTATCTTCCCTTTAGTGATAAAGAGGTATTTTTCTTTTAGTTTAAAAAAAAAATTTTCAAACCTCTTTCAATCTAGGACTTCTTTGTTTCAGACATCTACTTTTGGCTGAATTGGCTTGGAAGTTATTGGATAAGACAGACAAAGAGACAGAATAACTGAAAAAATATGCAGTTTTTGAAGAGTCTGTCTGTAAAGGAAGCTTGGAAGAATAAAGAAAATCTGTATCCTGCTGCTTGAATCCCATGTGGCTTGAAGAAGAGGGAATCAGAGAAGAATATCAAGGAAATATACAACTGCCAAAAAATTCTTTCCCATATCAAAATATTTCAAATACTGAACTCAATTCAATTGAACACTGAAAAGTGGCTAGCCACCAATGCTAAGCCTTTACTCTCATGGCAAATATTTGCTTAGTCATGCCAAATTAAATTAGATGAAAAGAAACAGAGAACAAAATGAAAATCACATTTCTACTTTTAATATTTTTATCACAAAAGCACTGGCAATTACCACCCCCAAAAAAATCCTGATTTCTCCAAACACTACTCTCTTCCTTTCTTTTTTCCTTCTTATCCATTCATTTTCTCTAGTGTTTCTGGCTAGTTTTGACTATTACACTACCTAAATTAGGAATAACAATCACCTCCCAATACAAATAACCAAATAGTAACATACCCTCATGTTTCAAGGCACTCAGATGTTCTTGTTTTATTTTAAGTGCCAGTTCTTGTTTCTTTAACTCTTCTGGGTCTAAAGGAACTACACTGACTTTCTTCCGCGATCCTGCAGGAAAACAGACCTTTCAGTCTTTGGACTTTGCTAGTAAATTTGTGTATCAATACACAGGCACTTATTAGCATATTTTTTTTAAAGAAAAATTACACTTTCTACCTTACTTGATGTGACCATTATGAGAATATGCAGGTGGGTGCTCAGCTATCAAATGTGATTTACATCTGCAAGTCATGCTAAGATTAACACTCCATAAACATACCCCAGCATACACAACTGTATTAAAATTGCTCAAAGGACATCCTAAAATGTATTTCTGAATGGAAAATCATGACTGAGTAGGTGTGCCTCTGTTTTGACCCTAGATGGTCAGAATGTCCTGTTTGACCCTAATATCTACCAATTTATCACAACCAGCAGATAAATAAACATCTTTTGAATAACACTTGTTCCTTTATGCCTTTCCAAACCATTCTGTAATCTGCATCATCAGCTTGTTTTAACTTGTTTATCTATGAACAGATACTGTAAAGGTATTTTATAATGTTTTTAGAGATTCTGTAGCCATGTCACTTTGGCTATTACTCAAAAATATTAAAATGTTTGTAATTGCTTTATCCTAGAAGAAGAGCAGATGGGGATGTTACAGAAAAAAAAAATAATGACATCTGCATGATACATAAGGTCAACATAAAGCAAATGGTCAAATCGAGAAATGACAAAACTGCATATGGTAAATTGTATCACTCAGTTACTAGCCCACAGCTCCTTCCCAGGGAATTCTTGAGTCACAGGAACACTACAGTAACATTGTGTTTGACATTAAATCAAAGTTGATACTTCAGTTACAAATCATCAGTTGACACTTCCTCTTCTATCAGGAGGAATGCACAGCTGAGTTCTCGTTGCAGTTCTATCACTTTATGGTTTTGTGATTTCAGGTAAGTTGTCTGGTACCAGGTAGGAACAAAAATTTAGTTCCAAGAAGCAGTCCACAAACTCCGACCTAGCCACTTAGCATACAGCAGGTGATGACTGCTGATTTTTTTCTCACAAAACTTTTCTAGAAGTCTGAACATCTGCTACTCTCTTGGCTGGACTAAATGCTAAACTAAGCCTCCAGCTCTCTGGGGCTCACAATTGGCTAAGTATTTGCAAGGCTATGCTTGTTCGACCTACTAAGGACAGAATCAACCAGAGGGAGAGAACTGAGCAGAGTGCAAATTAAATGTCCATAAAAGAAAAAAAGTCACCTGCTTTATGCACAATAACTCTGCAGTTACAGCTTTCTCACTTGGAAATGGAGTACCTGAATTTCAGGTTACCCTCACATCGCAGGGCATGAGCCCCTCTCTTGACGTGTAGAATGTCTACACAAAAGATAAAAGATTCAGGCTACTAGCCTTGCTTCCTGCTGAAGTTAGGACATTTTGCAGGAAAAAAAAAGTGGAAGTTAAATAAACCACTACCTGCACAAGGAAGTAGTTATGACAAAATGTATAAACAGCCTTGTATGCCACAGTCCCTTCCAGCAGACTGCCTGTTCCCCTTTTGCAAATACATTAGGACAGTTTCTTACCAGGCCTACATTTGAGATCTCCCTCAGTAGGAGTTGCTTTTTTTTAAGACTATAGATGATATTAGATTCTATGTTCTTTATTTACACCACATTGCAGTTACACATAAAAATTATGGACACTGATTGATCCATGCTACTATATGGCTACTAAATTAATTTCAGTCTATTTTAAGATACTGGATAATTTACTCCTTCCATTCCAGTCCCATTATTTTAATTGTTGAGGAATGCAGTCAGTGCAGCTAGTTTTGGGAGCTACAGGCTGAGTTCTGGGTGGTGGGAGCCTGAGACAAGAGGCTGGGAATTGGCACCAACCCTTTGCAGAATAAAGGGCCCGGGGCCCTGTGGCCCTGCCAGGGGACTGGACACCCAGAGACACAGCAGAAGACAATGACCCCAGACTTTTGTGAGCTTGGACTGTGAGAGCATAAGAGCCCAGGGTTTCCTTTGTTCAGGGTCCTTCCTTGAAGGCACCAGTTCATCCTGTTGTTGCACCATGATTAAATTATGTTAAGGATCCAGATGTCTGAGACTGCTGTGGGAAACCTGGGATGGAGCCTGAAAGGAAACCTGGACTGACTGTGCGAGTGTGGGCTGTGTAAGGAATCAGTTGGGGACCTGTCCATTCACTGGAGCCCCTTGCTTTGAAGGGACCTCAGTCCCAGCTCAAGTGGTGCAGAGTGTGACTGCCAGAGTGGCTCCTGGATGGTCAGACAGGGAAATTTCCTTAATATTAATATTTGAAATATTTTGACTTATAGCTGGCAAATAGGCAGAATTTAATAGAATTTTATTTAATTTGATAAACTAGTTCTAACTATTCCATTCCATTCCAATACGGAACATGGAGAAAAAATATTTATGTGCTATTCAGAATCTTTATTCCTACATATAAAGACAACATATATGTTTAAATAAATGCAATTGCCATTCAAAAACCTCTGCCCTTTTTTATCACTACCAGCTTTTTATACTGACATGTCACACTTTGTATTTTAAAAGATAAAGTAAATACAAATTAAATATCTTGGCTTATTCATTTCTGTATTACTCACAGATTTACATTTCAGTAATTTCAAGTACTGCTGAAACAAAGCCTGTATTTTAAATACCTTTCTTCTTAGTAAGTGATTTGGTAGAAGGCTTTCTGACATCTTTCCCAGCAGCTTTGCCTGAGCGTTTCGGATCTTCTTTTAGTTTTTGCTGCTGATGTTCTTCTTCCTCCATTTCTCTAAACTCTATTTCAGCTGTTACCTTGACACCATGTTCACAGAGAGTACAGCACATAGCATCAAGTCTGTGCAATTACTGTTTCAAATTGCCTATATTTGCTAAAAGTACTTAATGATAAGTAGACACATAAATAAAGGAGATACTTTAATTAATTGATTAAACTTTGATTATTTACCAAAAATATAATTGTACATCAAAAATGCAAGACAGAGACAGAGTGGGTTTAATTTTGTAATCATTCCCTGTGCTCAAGGAAAATGTGAGAAATGCAAGAATCAACAGTATAGGAAGCAAGCCTAAAAGTTATGTGGCCAGGGTGCAGAAATTCATTTATTTTTAAATGATCACAGAGAAAAGAAAAATTAAACCTAGAAACCAACCATTTTAAAAGCTCACCTAATTTACTTTTAGCTATATAGAAAAAAGAATGTAACTACAGCTTTTCAAGCTGTGAAAGTTTTGAGCAAACACTGCATCACAGGATTAAAATTCTCCATCTTCTCACACTTCTACAGAGGGGAAAGAGGAGAGTTTATCGTGGAAGTAGATAATACAGAGGCAACATTCAAAGTATTTCTCTCAGTAATGGAGTAAAAGGGTCAGTTATAAATACAGAGATGTTGATAACACACAGATTCCAACACTTTCCTCATAGAACTACAAAAATGTTCAATGGAAATATCAGCAGTAGAGCAAGAGGCATGAAACTGAGATACACAGTGCAAAGATGATGTGTTTAGGCTGCCTGCTGAATGGAGGCTTTGAATGTATGATCCAGAAAAGGTTAAGTAAATAAAATATTCCTTACCATATTTGATACTGCTGTTACTGCTTTTTGCCATGTATAAATAATAAGCCTTTCATCATTCCTGCAAGTAGCCAGTCCATTTTCAGAATTCTCAACGTTAGGACTTGCCTGCAGAGTTCCCTTGTTTTCTGTCCCAGCATTAATTTCTGGTGAAAACAGTTTCCAAGAAACCAGAGGAATCCTCAAAAATAAAATATAAGCAATAATTGACACATCCCTTTGCAAAAAGTGTTAGTAACTATATCAGAGGATATGCCAAAAAATTAGAATGCTGTTTTCAAAATTTCCAATAGCAAGAGAAAATGACCAAAAGTGAAGAAGAGCGTGCATGAGAAGAAAACTGTCCAGTTTTACGATTAACAGTTAAGGAATATGAACAGATGGATAAAACTACAGCAAATGACTCTGTGATTTTGCTGATGAATTCCACATGGGTTAGAAGTACAGTTTTAATACTAAGACATTTTCTAAATGCACTGCAAGTAAGTTAAAAAGCAGGTGTCAATACTGATGGCATTTTTTTATATTGTGAAATTATCTGATGCTATCCCTTACCTTTTAATATGGCATTCAGTTCTGTGCATCTTTGTAGGTTGCTTTGATTTACATTTGTCATTACACAACCCATTTAATTATGCTAATTGGTGCAAATTTTAAACCTGCTAATGTTCCAAAATAATATTTTAACTTACTTATGTGAGGATTGTGAGGGACATAGGAAACATTTCTACAGTAGATTTACTCCTAAGGCAGCCTTTACATTTTACAGTTCAGGGATGCATTAGGGAAAGTGATACAGGTAAATCAGTAAAAAAATCAGGGGTACATGTAATCTATAAGATGATATAAGATTCATCATTTGAGTATAATCCCTGGCTAAAAATTCTTGTTTCCCCATCCTTCTAAGTATACACACATATACTTCCACATACACCCACAAAGTTATCAGTGCATTGTATTTGTTCATATTTGTATAATTTAATAATGCATTTCTACCTTTTTGATTTGTCTTCATCTTTCTTCTGCTCTACAGCTTCCTTCTGCTCTACATCTTCCTTATCTACATCTTCCTTATCTATCTCTTCCTTATCTACATCTTCCTTCTGCTTTACATCAAAAATATCTAACAGTGGGATTCTAGTAAAATCTTTACTGTCTTCTGTTGGGATTTTTCCTTCCATTGACCTATAGTAGTCATGAAGAATTCTCTTTGTATCTTGGAAACGATCCATTTCAACCTCGAGAAGAAAAGACAGAAGAATTGTAATTCAAAATAGGACAGAACAAAGTTCTGTTACTTTTTTAAATACATGCTAGCAGAAACAATTCTAAATCCTAAGAGTTTGAAGGAGAGAAAGAAGCATAACCATTTATAGTGTACTCAATGCATACTTCTACTTGCATCTATACTGTATTCACACTGCTGTTTCTAAGGAGTATTAAGAATCTTGGTTGTTAAAATACCAAAAATAGGAAAAATCCTCTACAATAAATAATCATAGAATCACAGAATAAGCTGAGTTGGAAGGGGCCCACAAGGATCATCAAGTCCAGCTCATAGCCCTGCACAGGACTACCCCAGAGTCACACCATGAGCCTAACGTGTATTACAGTTAATCATAATATATTTTGATGTATATATATTTCTGTAGTAGCAAGTAGTGCCAGCATATTACATGGGTCTTCTTTTTCAAAGGAAATAAAATCCTTAATACCATAAAATAAAAAGGGCTATGGATGGAGAAAATTTTACAAGTCATACAGTTTTTCTGGATCAAAGAAATCAACAGACTTTACACACCTAAGTGTCTTGAAGATCTTTTTGTGTGAATCATCTCAGAAGAAATCAAGTAAGATTCAAGAAACATTTAACACCTGTCATGTTTTGATTTATTGATACAGTATGGTGTTAGTCTCTAACTGACAAAACAGCACTAAATATTCATGGGAAAATGCACAAAACCACATTCACAAAACAAAGGATAAAACCTTTGTGGTGTAAACCAGTACTCATCCATAAGTTAAGGAGGAAATATCTTCTATTATAACTGTGTGTACACAAAAAGATGGAATGAAATCTGATAAATGGCATTTATACAAATCTATATATTCATGCAGTTACAGAGCCACCTGGGGAATATATGTAACTTTCAACAGAAAAACCCAGAGATGGAGAGCTCAACATCAAAGAAGTCTGTTTCTGGCTGTTTCTTAAAAAAAAAAAAAAAGTCATTAAATAAAGTTACAGTTATTATATTTTTAGTTCTGCAGTTTTAGGATTAATAATTCAGTTATTTTGGGGAATATATACTAAGTAAAGAAAGAAATAATGTTTTCCTTTAAATTTTCCTTTATGAAAATAAAAGCTTATCTATGGTTAATACATGTGTTTGTAATTTTAAAGAGTTACTCTGCATATACACACAAGACAGATCAAATTAGATTCACAGTGAATCTCCACTGGACTGCATCATATCTGTCCATGAAATTCTGTTAGAATCAGGATTGCAAAGTTATATATGATTATAAAAGGAGAATAATAAAATATTTAAGCTCTGTAACATTACTTTAATTTGTCTCCTTTATGCACATAAATCAAGATGGATTTTTTAAATAGTCAGGCCTATAAATACCCTAATTACAGGATGAATGTGGTTCAGCTAGTCAGGAGTTATTTGATATTTCAACCTCTCTCTTTAGTCACTGGCCTTAAGTCTTTCTTTCGGGCATTACTTAGACTCTTCGAAAATGAAGTTAACAACTTACATACTGCAGCAACAGACTGTTTCATAAACTTTATATTTAAATTACCATAACACTCATACAAGATAAGAGAGTGGCTCCCTTGTTTATTAAACATATAAAAATCACACAGAGAATTAAAGGCACGAAACCCACCCTAAACTGCTTAGGTCTGCTTTTTTCAGCTAAATCATCATCACAAGGCATGTGTTTAAAGCATTGTTTTTATTGTCTTCTTTAAAGTGCCAAAACTTTCGCAGAATTTTCACTTCAGTTTACAGAAAAGCCTGTCTAGTCTAGTCTATTCCAGTCCAGTTCTAAACCAAATTTATGCACCTAGAACAGAAGTAACAGGGAAATCTTACTTTACTGCTCTTGAAAAATTTAAGGTTAGATATCTGAAAGCTGGGTCATATTTGAATGGGTTTTCTCAAGAGCAACAAATGACATCTCAATATCAAAAACATACCTTGCTTTTTGGTTTTCAGTGTGTAGGTAAAATTTCAAGCCACATTGGTGAAGTTACAACTGAAATAATTTTGAGATACAGGAAATACTGTAACATCAAGTAAGTCTACAACAGAGGTGAATTATGTACTTTGCAAATTAAATGGAGACGTCAATATGATTACAGAAGGATAAACATCTGTAACATTTCTGTTAAAAAAATCAGATGATTCACTGGAGTGATAAAATAGCAAAAAGTAGCACTGTATAATAGAGATTGAAAGTTCTGGGGGGTTGGACAACAACAATGGTATTTTTCTTAACCTTTCCTGCCTGTATGGAATGTCACCTTTTTGTCTCTCAGCTTCCTAGATAAATTCAGAAGAGACATGAAGATTTGCTTAACTAATTCTCAGTCTCTCACACATTTCTCTCAGGCTTACTGTCCTCCAAATCAAAGTCATTGTCCCCTTCCACTGCAGACTCTGTAGTGGTCTATACCTGCATAAGTGAAAAGAAATGGTTCATTGCAATTCCCCTGTGATCTGGCAGCCAGCCTTTATTCATGATATCAACACGTTCCTGCTCTGCTTCTTCCCTTCTGCTGTCACAGATATCCCAGAGAAGATCTCTTAGGTCCTAAAACACAAAATCAAATATGATAACTAACTATGAAAGAAAACTTAAATAACTTAATTTTATATATTTATTATTAAATTTTTCAGGGGCTGTGTATAGAGCATTGTCTCATTTGGGGTTTTTCTTTATTGCCATAAATATCAAAGCCTGGTAAAGTCACATGCTTATAGAGAGTTGACAGAAAGTGGCTTTACAAATGTACCACAGAGAAGAATACAAAGACCTGAGTTCAATGTGCAGGCTGCCTTGCTTTTCCTCAGGCAGAGATAATCTATCAAAGCTAGACAAACATGAGACTATGAATAGCTAAGCTTCCAACTGCACCAACTTTGCAGTCGGATGGTTTGCTAACCAATACACTAAGAATAACACTCTAAGGGGATGTGCAATATGAAAAATTCTGAGAAAATTATGCCAGATTTCAAGAGGTGTTCCAATTTGGATTGCCTCCATGCCATTTTTCTCCAACATTCTTTTAATTAAGGGCTCTTCAACTAATGTCTATATCTAATAGCAGCACTGTGTGCCTCACAGACAGCACTGAAGACCTACTAAGTATAAAACATCCTTGCAAATCCCTTGTTCCCTATTACCATCTCTGCAGGGAAATAGCGTGAACAAACCACTATGTTGTAAGAGGTCATGGGAAGAGATCTGTTAAATGCAATGCTAAGGTAGGACAAGATGACCTGTCTGTTGGGCTCCAAGCAGTTCCGCCTCACCTGACCTGTTTTGGGATAAAAAAGGTGTTCCAGACTACTAGCCCTGCCATGAGGAGCTTAGCTTCAGTTGAGGTGATTCCATATTCACCAGGCCTTGGTCTCAGACTATTATGTCAAATCCTGTTTCTCTCTCCCTGTCCAAAGACTTCAGACAAATTCACTCATCCTCTGTTGAAAAAAGCCACAGAGAAGCTGACAAACAGGAAGCCCAAACACATTAGTGATGGCTAGAAGGTACTCAAGGTGCAGACAATCATCGTTGTCCACATTGTAGAATATACAACTAAAGATATGCTGCTGAATATAAAAGTATATAAGCAGACAACTTATCTGTTTGCAGTGGTGGGTTGACCTTGGCTGGCTGCCAGCTGTCCACCAAACTGTTCTATTAGTACTCCTCACAGGAAAGGAGGAGAAAATATGATGGAAAAGTTCATGTGTCAAGATAATGATGGGGAGATCACTCATGTCTTATAATCATGTGCAAAATAGACTTGATTTGGGAAAATTAACTTAATTTAATGCCAATTAATAACAGAGCAGAATAATGAGAAATAACACAAAACTAAAACCACCTTACCCCACCCATTCTTTTTCCCAGGCTCAACTTCACTCCTGACCCTTCTACATCCCACCTCCTACCTGGCAGAGGGAAAATGGGGAACGGGTGTTTGTGGCGTTTGTGGCCAGTTTATTATACATTGCATTTGCCCTTTCTGCCCCTTTGAATTCTTTCCCTGCTCCAGAGTGAGGTTCCTCCCATGGGATACAGTCTTTCATGGATTTCTCCAGTATGGATTTCCAGAGAATTTAGTAATTGAAGAGCTGCTCCAGTGTGGGTCCTTTCTATGCGTGCAGCCCTTCAGGATTGCACTGCTCCAGTATGTAGACTCCATGTCCTGCCAGAACATCTGCTCCTGTCCGGGCTCTTCCATACAGGCCACAGTTTCTGCCAGGAGCCTGCTCTGATGTGGGGTCTCTGCATGCCCATGGACTGGAGTGGTGAATGAATTCCTTGTTTTTCTTGGCTTGGTCCTTGATTTTTGCTTTACCTGTTAAACTGTCTTTATCTCAGTCCACAAGTTTTCTAGCTTTTATGATTCTCTCCCCAGTCCCATTGGTGGGGGAGGGAGGGAGTGGCTGCATGGGGCTTAGATGCTGGCTGGGGTTAAACCACAACAGCATGTCAAAGGAAGTCTTAGCTGCCCTTTGGGCTTTAGGCCTTTAAGAAAGTTCTCCTACATCACAAGATGGGGTGGGATTTTATATTTTCCAGTTGATATTAGAGAAATTTTGTTTTCAGGTCTTACAGCTGGCCCTTTCTAGTGTTTTAGGAAAGGATCAGCTGAGATGACAGAGCTGAGCAGTCTAGGAGTTTGAGGAAAAACATTCTGAAGATTATCACTCCTTTCATTTCCTTTTTTTTCCAGCATCAAGGAAGGATGGCTGACAGAATTCTTACAGTCAGGGAGGTACAATGGGCATGGCCTAAAAACATAGAGGAGGTATCATCTTCACAATTACCCAAAGCTTTGGGATCTACAAGGAATAGAACAGGTCATTCAAAGAAAACAATTCTGAAAATCATATATTCACTCCAAAATGCTTAGCCTTATCACAGTATCTGAGTCTCACTGCATCATATGGGAGTACCACCTCCTCTTAACAGAATCTGAATTGGACAATGTCAAACATGGATTTCTGTTACGTACAACGGTCCAAATATTTTAATTTCACCTTTCTAAAATATAGCACAGAGTGACTCCAGTCTTTTTATAATTCCATTTAGTAGAAACTAGGACTATGGATGATGATTTTTAAGTCCTCTAATTCATTCTATTGAAATAATTCTACAGAAAAGAAGGTCCATCTAGTGTTTTTTCCATCTCAGTGAATTAATCCACAATTTCACAAATGTTGCCTTTTACTAGCAACGTTGTCAGTATTCTTTTTCCCCTTTTTTGGGAGCATTTTTCCTGATATGACTCAACTAAAAATCATGTCTGCTCTGAAGTGGGAATCTGATAAAATCAAAGATAGTTGTACTTTTGGCTTATGTTAAATCTGGCTGCGAACTTGTCAGAACTTTTACTGTCATGGATTTTTGTGAAGAAGAACACTCAGGACACGTATGACCTACAAAAATCTACCCGAATCAAAATATTTCAAAGAAATTCTCTATACTTTGTATGAATGTTTTAGAAAACATATATTACCATATATAACTTATGGAAAAACTAAAATCTTGCCAAGATTTGTTAGATTGTGATAGAAATGGCCAAATTTGTAAAAATCTCTGAAAACCATAAAATTTAAAGAAAAAAAGAGCAGTGTGCCAGGATACCACAGTGTAACCTAAAAATTGAAGCAAGACATAAGAATATTATGGTCAAACAACAGAGAAATAACTGTGAAGAACACTTTATGCACAAGAGTAAATTAAATAGTTTAAGAGGAGTCGTAAAGAAGGAAAAAGAAGTTAATATCAGTCATGTCATATCAAGCTTGTATACAATGAATAATAGTCTAGGATATATTGCAACTTTTGCCATTTACTTACAGTAACTCTTTGGTGTAGTTCAGCTTTTGTTTCCTCATCATCTCGCAAGTCATCAGAAATCGAATTAAAATCTGCTTGCCACTGAGATACAAACTCCTGCTTAAGATTTGGACGTTTCAAATAATCTTGGAAATTTTCTCTGTAAATTATGGTAAAAATAATTTTGTTGTTAAATGACATACAGAATGCCATAGGAAAAATAAAATACACTAATATTAAAGTAATAAGATACTATTACTACTCACCTAATATCTGCCATGTAATGAATCATCGCATACTGCTCATCCCTTAGGCATCTAAGTACAGTTTTGATGGTATTTATATACGCATTTTCTATCATTTCCCAGTAAGGTACTAAAAAACCAATTATCTCCTGTGAATTTTTTAAAAAACATCAACATTAAATGATATATTTCTTAGTAGCTCATTTATCTGTAGCATTAGTAAATACATGAAAAAATTATTTCATTAAATCATATTACTTTTTTTTCCACTATATATTTCTTTTGATTTACAACTGATCATAGACATTGTAACAGCATATAGTTTTATCCTGTGCATTTCTTTGAAAAAAGTGGCAGGTCTCAAAAGGAGTGGTAGGTTCCAGCAGAATACTCCAGTATCTATGGTTTTGGATATGCTCATAAACTAAGTGATGATACCGAGTGAATACTGAAGTATGAAAATTTGGTCATTTCTGTTTGAGCTTGTAAAGATCTAAGCTGACTGTCCAGTGTTACAAAAGTGACGTTTCACTGACTGACTGTCGTGAAATATAAATAAAGCCCATGGCCAGAGGAAACCAAGCATAAGCAGTCATGAAGGAAAAACTGGTAAATATTAAGACAGCAATTAGTAACAAAATTTCAAGTTTCATTGTCCACCCTCGAAATCTACATCTGAAAAACTGCATGCAGTCCCGGCTTCCCATCTCCAAAGACTTACAAGAGAATTAGAATGGATTATAACCGGACTGGAGAAGAAAAGCACCATTGAGCAAAATGAACATATAAGAGATGCCAGTGATACATCTTAAATACCTTCAGAGAGTGATTATAGAATTATTATTAATTGTATCTCACAATTCATGAATTAGGGTCATCAAATTCAAGCAAAGAATGGTTTAGAACAAAGAGAGAGAAACTTTTTTTCCAAATTAACATAATTATACAGCCTATTGCATGGAGAACAAAAAGCAAATTGCTTCAAAAAAGCAACTACAGCAACTAAAACACAGAATCATGAAAGAAAAGTTTATTGAGAGCTACTAAACATAAGATGCAGATACAAAGCAACTTCAGGGAAGCCCTAAACAGATCACTGGAATCTAGAAAGATGCCTTTGGAGAAAACAGGTAAGGAAAAAGTATCCTAGGAGAACGATTAGTGCACACACTCCCCATTCTTACTCTTTGCATGAGATCCACAGCTGCCCCTTGTCAGAGACAGAAAACTGATCTAGTGAGTCTGTATCAATATATCACAACAGTAAAATGGATTATTATTAAGAACACAGGCATCCGTGTTATAATAATAATTCTAAAGAACTTAGAAAGAAAAATCAAAATTTTAAAGTACGTTCCCTTATTTTATGTATTTTAGTACGAATGATTATTTGTATATTATTTATCACACAGTACTAGCATAAAGTACATTGAAAAATATTGAAGAAAATAATATGCACTGATGTAAAAAGTTTAAGTAGAACATACATAGAATACTAAGAAAAATATGTACTTTGATATTTAAGACGTTTAATCCTGAATTAACATACCTGGGGAAGCGGTTCATCTACATAAATCCATTCATCTGATCCTGGTTCTATTGGTGGTGGTGGTGTCTCAGGAGAGGGAGGAAGCAGATCATCTGTAACTGGTAAAGGCTTTTCTTCTGTAACCGGTAAAGGCTTTTCTTCTGTATCTGGTAAAGGCTTTTCTTCTGTATCTGGTAAAGGCTTTTCTTCTGTATCTGGTAAAGGCTTTACATCTGTATCTGGTAAAGGCTTTTCTTCTGTATCTGGTAAAGGCTTTTCTTCTGTATCTGGTAAAGGCTTTTCTTCTGCTGGTGCTATTTCTTGAGTAGACCCTTGATATAAATGTACAATTAGTACCTTCAAATGTATTTTAAGTATCAGTAAACAGAATTAGACACCTATGCTACTCTGACAAGTTCAAAATAATGGAACAGATTCACTATTTCATTACTTAGATGTTGTTAATCAGAAAATATACTCATGAAATCAGCAGTGTTCAAGGAGGACTGGGTCAGAGAACAGCTAAAACAAACTTGACATCCACAAGTCCACAGGCCCTGGCAGAATGCTCCATGAGTGCTGAGAGAGCTGGCAGACATCATAGCCAGGCTGCTCATGATCATCTTTGAAAGGTCATGGAGATCAGGAGAGATGCCTGAGGACTGGGAGAAAGCAAATGTCACCTTGGTCTTCAAAAGGGGCAAGAAGGACACAGGGAACTACCAGTCAGTCAGCCTCACCTCAAACCCTGGAAAGGTGATGGAGCACCTCATCTGGAGGCCATTTCTACTCACATGGAGGACAAGAAGGTGATCAGGAGTAGTCAGCATGGAGTCACTAAAGGTAAGTCATGTTCCACCAACCTGCTTATATGAACCTAATAGTGAAGGACAGCTTGGAAGCTATCAACATAAATATGAAATTAAACATTATTAATTGGCCACAGGGATTATTTTTCCATAGGGAATAAATAGTCCTTTACAGTACTTCTATACAATAGCTGGATTCTAACTAGAAAATCTCCACTCCATTTGCATCAATAGGAATTTTGCCACCCGCTCCAGCAGGGCTATTAATTATACCAAGCACGTAAAAAAACCCCAATTCCAACTAGGTAGCTTTTTGAAAACACTCCATCCAATTTTCTGTCAGCTGTGGTATTTCAAAGAATTTTTCATGAACTAGAGACCTTATGCATGAGTAGTGGGATAAAATTTTACTGTAAAGAGTACTTTTCCAGTTAATTATTTTTTTTTCCTTTTGGTGGTAGAAGACACATCAAGACTTTCTCATAATAGTTATGAAAAAAACCTTTGATTATTCACAGGTCTACTAATACTGGCCTACTTGATGTATTTGTTTCCCTGGATACTTCACCTTTTTTTCTTTTTTATTATTTTCTGCTTGATTAAGAAGAGAAATGGAATAAAGATGTACCCAAATTCATATCAAAACCACTCCTAGTTATCCATATTTTTATGCTGCTGCTGCTGCTAAAAGAATACATTTTGATAATGGCAAGTTAGACTTTCTTATACCATTATGCTATATACCATTGTATCATTTTCATAGGATGAAAATGCTATCTGTAATTTTTAATCCAGGAAGAAAGACTGAATTTGATGCTTTAACTTAAATTTTATGTGAAATTGGTCCATATCCTCTGAAAAGGTAAAAACACAACAGAAAAGTTCAGGGTTCTGGTGCAGGTATCACTAACTCACACAACTCCAAAGTCTTCCAGGGGCAGCAAAAATGCAGGTTGCCATATAGTGTTATACAGTAATCATTAATTATAGAGAAGAAAGTCTTTTGTTACTGACTTCTAGAAAGTAAGAACATGAAAACTTACTTCTATTCTGGTTTTTCGCAATTTCTTCTATTATAATTTCCTTCACTGTTTCACACACATGACTTTCTTCTGTCTCTGCATTTACACTCACTAGAATATTTTGATGGACTGAAAACCATTTCTCCAATTTTGGCCATGTGTCTAGAAAGCCTGAAATTCTACAAAAATCATATTAATGTATAAAATTAAAATCTAAGTAGTGGAAAATCAAACATTTTCAAAAATTAGTGAACAAAAGAAAAAGCAGACCATCTCAACACTAAAACAACTCCATCCACAACAAACTCTTCATTTTAAACACAGGAAAATTATCAAAGTCCTTCTGTTAGCTAGTCTTTCTTCCTCTTTCTTGTCACAAGCTAAACCTACTTTCCTATATCACAACTAAACCAATAATAACAAATAATAGTCCGAAGTAGTTAGTATTATCAAATATTTAGAAACAAGACTTGTTGTTCTTGATTTTGCTGTTTGTGTAAAGTTAATCATCTAGTGATTTAATTAAAATTGGAAAACTAAGTGCTTTTTATAAATGTAGAAATGGAAAACAGCATTTTAGAAAATCTCTAACTCAAATGTATTTCACCCAAATGCAGTTACATCATGCGTGCCATATAGATATATATAGATACAAATATGTATACATATAGTTTATGCAGTATATATCTGAAGACTAAATTCTACCTGGAAGAGTACCCTGGAAAATCAAAACACATGAATTCTAATTTTCTAGGATTATCTATATTGTGCAAACAAGGCAAATATCCTTTAGGCTCCACATTAGAGAAACACCTAAGTAAATTCTTTACATTAAGCATGTCAGTATTGTCATGGACCACATATGAGATTCAGATTAGTTTTTTGTACTTCATATAACTTACCTGTGTAGGACCTGGTCCTTGTCCAAGTCAATCCTCTCTTCTAGGATTTCAGGATCTGAATTTTGATCACTGTTCTCCTGTTCAGTTTGAGATGACTTTGATTTATCTACTGTGTGGAAAAGAGCATATATGAGCATATATCGAAAAAGGCAACCATTCAGTTATTTCTGCAAAGTAAGACAATTATTATAAGAAAAATTTCAGTGTTCCTTGATCTTAAACTTCTTCATTTAAAAATTGAGTATCAAACTTCCTAAAAGAAAGGAGAAATCAGAGAACATCATAGAAATACAAAATCAAGCTGTAAAGGACCTGAAAACACTGTCTTGCCTCTTCCTTTTAAATGCATAGCCAGTTATAGCACTAACATTTCCTAATGCATGCTTTGCAGTCACAGAAATCTCCAGTTGAAGAGATGGAGCATTCCTGTGGGCAGACCATTTCAGCCTTATCTTCTCTACCAGTTAGAAGGTATTTTCCCTGTCTTATCTGAATCTTCCTTGAAGTACCTACTTCTTTCCACAATGAGCAGATATTCCTGCATGAAACGACAAGGTATTGTCTCTCTCTGAGTCTTTTCTAATTTTAAGAAACCTTTAATTCATTAGAAATAAGCCAAATTTAAAAAATTCTGATATATTGTTCTTTTGACTCTATCACCATAACATGAAATAAATTCTGTTTGTATTTCTGAGATTACATCATGCATTGTCACATGTTCCAATTGTTTTGGCAAAACAAGATCTTAAATTTATCAAGAATTTCAAGTGTCTATACATTTATCTTCACTATGTTGTTAGCAAGAACTCTGAAAATTTTGTCTCATCCTCACTCCTACATCTACATAGAAATTAAATGTAAATTGTGCTTTAATTTAAGTTATATGCCATCTGTGTGCTGCAGTGAAAATGAAGAAGAATCTCCTATAATTTTGGATAATATGGGACATATTAATGAAAAAAACTTATGTTTTGACAAGGTGTGTTAGGGCAATTTAAAATGTGTAGTCCAAAAGTGAAACAACTCTCAAGAGGACTTTGAGGCTTTTGTCTTGGTTGGCCTAAAATGACAATTTCTGATCATTCGCTGACTAACTGAAGACAAGACAAAGGCAGTAATCAATAGGGAATTAATTTTGGCACTCTCAGAGAATGAATATTGGCACATCCCTCTGTTTATAATTTTCTTCATCCCTTTCCAAATGTGTCTCCTGAAGAAAAATACTATTTCTATACATTTATCTATATTGAGGGATATTTCTGCATCTGTTGTAACTTGTGTTTCTCCCAGCTGCTGTTTTATGTGATATCTAACACCAGCCACTGTACTATCTCAGCTCCAGTGAGAGTTCAGTACAAATGCAAAAAAGCATATACACATCCACTTGCATACTTCTGATTCACCTTTGACTGAAACAAACAGAAGTATTTGAAATAATAATTCAAGCCACAATTAATGAAAGTGATACTGCGAGATGTAGAGAAATTATGCAGTAATGCTATTTTTCATTGGTAACTAGGAAACTTACACTTCATGTTAGCTGCACGTTTCAGTACCACAGTGTCTGAAATATCCAATAATACAGAAACATCAAATGCAGGTGAGGTAACAGGAGGCTCATTAGGGGCTCTGGGATCGATAGCAAGTGAGAGCCTTCCAGGAATTGCATCTTTTTCCTCTGGATCATTCCCTGTATAGGCTTTGTCAAATAGTTTTGCCTGATTAATCGTCATTGGAAACCCTTCCACAATCCACCCCTTCTCTGGTGGTATTTGACTAAAAGTAAATGAAGAACCAGAATTATACTGTGAATTGATAGCATAATAATAAAAACTAAAGAAGAGCTTGCTCAAGCAGTCTTTCATTATTAATTCAGTATATTAAATATACTGATGAATACAGAATATGACAGATATTATTAAACTGCAAATCAGAAAAAATAACTCTAAGTCTAACTAAAAGTGAAAAAAAATCAGAAATAAAACTATTTTTGCTGTCTTGATAAATAGAATTTTCAAAACCTGTATAGGAGCTCTTTTTAGAAGTATAATTTCACTGTTTTCTCACTAACTTTTGTACTGAGGTAACAAATAGTAAAATCTGTCCTGTAACTCTGAAGTATACTAATGGCAGTATAACTTAAATCATATTCATGCAGGAACTTCAGTGCTAAAGGCACATCAGGGTAGTTGAGACAATTTTCTGTCAAACAAGAGTAGACAAAACCAAGTGTTTATATAATTTCATACTTAATGGCTTCCAACAAGAGGTCAATTAGTAGTTCATCGGGAATACTTTTTCCTTTCTTCAACCATTTCTGCGATGCGGCGCCAAGCTGGGCACGTACAGACAGCTGTGGAAGAGTGCACTGTATGCTCAATGTTCACAACAGTCATTGTCAAAAAGAGTATGATTTTACTTTTTGTATTACATACTATTTATTTTTTATTTTTTTATTTATATTTAATAAGGTTTCTTTTTCTATTAAGGAGAATAGTTCTAACTGTAAAAAATGCACAGTTTAATTGAAATCTTCAACTGATTTCCATCACTGCATTCGCACAAGAATTGGCACTGCATGCCAAAAGAAACATGGTTGAGAAACAAAGGATATGAAGGCCAAAAAATTAAGTGGTCTGGTTCTAAGCTTACTTTGATTGATTTTCACTACCATAAATCCATTGATGGTTTCCTATGGTAGCATATCAATTCATTAATTCTACAGAGATTCTTTTATATTTTAGCTTTTGAAGTATTTTTCAAAGAGCACTAAAGTCAAAGAAATTGCTGTAGAATTAAGCATTTTTAACGTAAAGGAAAGAAACATTGTCATTGAATAAATTATCTGCTTGGCAGTCGCAAAATCAAGAATACAGTTTTGCTAACTCAGAAATGACACAGAAAATACCGTATCTTCTGTGAATTTGAGATTTAACATGAAAATATAGAACTTTGACAATATGTATAACTCTCTAACCAACATAGAGAGGAATAGATTTTCATATTTCATACATAAAATGCTTGCAGTGAGGTAAAAAATTTAGAATGATGAAAAGGTGTAACCTTTTAATTAATTTAACCATTTTAATTAATGCTGATTCATAAAGTAGAAACTAAAATTCGTTTACAAACCTTGGATAGGCCCTCTTGACTGTTCTATAACAGAAAAAAACAAGACTGTCAATTCAAGCTGACTCTTTGAAGTCTTACATGTCATAATGTAGAATTAAGTTTGAAATTGAGCAAAAATTGAAACATGCTTTCTTCCTTACATATTTCATTCTCATCTACCTGTTGGAGCCAAAATGAAAACTAAGAAAAATGCTTACCTTATTTTGTTCCCCAGAACTCTTTTCATGTGGAATCATACCATGTTCACTTTTCATTTCATTTTTAAGAAAAGACTCGATGGCCTCCCAAACCAGAGTATCGACAGATAGTACCCGAATATTGCAAACTAATACACAAAAAAATTAAATAACTTTGTAGTTTAAGTTGAGCCTACGCACAGAGAAACTACTACAGGCAGTTAAATTAATAGTATAATAAACGTTATTTCCACTCTTTCTTCTCTCTACCCACTGCAGTCTGTATCTACAATCACTAGCCACGTTGCCAGTCTCCTCTAAAACAAATACCTCAAAGTTTACCAAAAGTATTTTCAAATTTGCAATGCAGAAGTAATACTATATTAATACTACTTTCAGGGTTGGGTGTTTCTAATCTTATTTTGGAAGATAATGAAGGAATGATATGCAACCAACCCATGTAAAATACAGATGTACCTGAGGTTCAAGAACTAGTAATTCAAGAATTTGCCCAAACAATTTTTATTGTAAGAGTGAGATTTTAATACAAATAAAAGTTTCAAAGAATTTCAGGCAAAAAAAACCAAACAACCTCTACCTTTTTCAATAAACTTCGCACAGGTAGTTTTTCCACTAAAAATTTTTCCCAAAATACATCCCTTGACAGGAAATGAAGTAAGTACACGTGGTGAAGGTTTGGGTTGTGGAGGATAGAACAACTCCATCAGTCTACGAAGCACATGACCCAATATGTTATTATTAAGAGGAGGTTTGTTTTCACTGTTCTCTTCAGCTGGACTCCATTCCCCTGTCATACTCTGTATAAATGACAAATTAGCAAACCATGTCTCAATATGCCTTGTCTTTCATTTTGCTAGATATATGTATTTATACACAAACATAATACATAAAAAACCCACATTTGAATAGTATTAAATAATAAAATTTCTTTTAGAACAGACCCTTGATAAAAGGTATAATTATATCATAATCATTAAACATGTCTTGATATTCACTAATAACTAGTTAAGAGACAAGTACTCATACAAACACTTACATGGGTTTTGTGATGTTTTGCCTCTGGCTGGATGCCAGGTGCTCACCAAAGCCACTCTATCACTCCCCTCACCAACAGGACAGGGGAGAGAAAATATAACAAAAGGTGTATGGGTTGAGATAAGGACAGGGAGGGATCACTCACCAGTTACCATCATGGGCAAAATGGACTCAGCTTGGTAAAATTAGTTGAATTTATTACGTATCAGAACCAGAGTAGGAAAGAGAGAACTAAACTAAATCCTAAAAAACATTTTCCCCTCACCCCTCCTTCCTTCCTAGGCTTAGCTTTATTCCCAGTTCTCTACCTCCTCCTGCTCAGCACAGTGGGGGAACAGGGAATCTCATGTTGTTTCTGTTCCTTCTTCCTCCTGAGGGAGAGGAGTTCTTCCCTTGCTCCAGCACAGAGTCCTTACCACATGAGCCAGTCCTCCCTGAACATCTCCAGCTCAAGTTCTACTCACGGGCTACAGTTCATGAACTGCTCCGGTGTGGGTCCCTTCTGTGGAGTGCAGCAGGAACAGGCTGCACCAGGACGAATCCCCCATGGGGTCACAAGTCCTGCCAGCAAACCTGCTCCAGTGTGGGTTCCTCACTCCACAGGCCACAGATCCTGCCAGGAGCCTGTTCCAGCACAGGTTTCTCATGAGGTCACAGCCTTCTTTTGGGCATCCACCTGCTCTAGTGTGGGGTCCTCCAGGGGCAGTAAGTGGATCTCAGCTCCAGCACCTGGAGCACCTCCTCCCTGTCATTCTCCACTGACCTTGGTGTCTGCAGAGCTATTGCTCTCACATATTCTCACCCCTCTCTTCTATGGCCTCAATTACTTCTCTGTGCAAAAACTTTTTTTTCTTCTTAAGTATGTTATCACAGAGCTGTCACCACCTCAGCTTTGGCCAGTGGTGGGTCCAACTTGGAGTCAACTGGCGTTGGCTCAGTTGGATATGGTGGAAGCTTCCAGCAGACTCTCAGAGAACCCACCTCTGTAGCTCCTCTGCTGCCAGGACTTTGCTGTGCAAACCCCAAAAAAGATTCCTATAATCACTTTTTTAATTCCATAAACATGAAAAATAATTTCACCAATACCATAGAATTAATCAGTAGCAGATTTTTGTAATAGAAATCCAATATGCTACCATTCTGCCTTCTAAAGCTGGGCAACATTACTGTCCAGTATCCCACATAAATCTTTGAAAATTTTATAGATAGATTTCAAATATATATTTGCCTAGAACACATTCAATAGAGAGAAAAAAAAACCAAACCAAACAACCCAAATCAGTTCAAACAATTTAAGGTAAGGAAATACTGAGTAGAAACTTCCAGTTCATGTACTCTGAGATCAATAGCAATTTATGATTTATCAGTGTACAGTTTAATGAGGTTTTGCTAGTAAAGATACTCTTACTGAGAATCACATCAGAAGAAAGATAAGAACAGAAGGATGTAGTCAAAAGAACAGAACACAGAATTACACTTTTGCCACTCATATATACTCTACTAGTATTGTATCTTGTAGCACTAGCAAAGTTTATGTGCAGTTTATGCTGTAAGAAGTTAAAAGACAACATTTTAATATGCAGGATAATACTAGTCCTGTATTAATATTTATTTGGTTGCAGCATACTAAACACCTGTTTGGAAGATATGTTGACTAATAATATTTGCTATTAGATTCTAGCTTGTCACCTCATTTGGGGTGTCAATAAAGGGTTGACAGGCAAAGTCAAAAGTTTCAGCAAGAGACATGCCAAGTAGGAAAAAAAATGATAAAAAAAATTGCTCACAATGAGAGTGGTTAAACATTGGAACAGGTTGCACAGAGAGACTGTGGAATCTCTATCCTTGAAATACTTGGAAGTTGACCAGACAAGGTGTTGAGCAACCTTATCTGACTCAGAATGTTGGCCCTGCTTTAAGGAAACAGGCTGAACTAAATGACTTTCACATCTCTTTAAATGCAGACAACTGTGTCATTCTATAAAATTATATATCTATATAATATATACAATAAATATATATGTCTATCTCATATATATATGTACACACATACATAAAATTAAATATTTCATCACCATCAACAAAAGAGAAGAGTTTTAAAATTCTACTGAAAGTTAATCTTTTGAATTCATATTCTGGATAGAATATGCAACCTTTTCCTGAATCTACTATCTGAATGGTGTATTGCCACACCATACAGTCTACTAATAGAATTTGATCACTGTTTATTTTGAACATATGTGTATTAGATAGAAAAACACATCATTATCATGCTAAATTAAATTTAAAATAAAATTTCAAATTAATAAAACAAAAAAAATTCTTGAGTTGCACAATATCTCCTTTCCAAAATATCTCAGAAAACATACTTCTTCATATGTAATTGAAAAAACATCCTTAAAAAACCCAAATCTTTGTACTATCTGATGTACTATCTGAACCATTTTTATCTGAACCATTAACCATGTAAGTAGAGATGGATCAGTTGTTTTAAATTTTATTAGACTTCTGAGAAAGATTAATTCCAAATGGAATGGGTTCCCTCACCTTTTGGCTTTCTTGCCCTTTTAACCAGAAAATTGCTAGACTGTACCTGCCCTGAGGTAAAGTAGTTTACCTGTCAGAAACAAGTTTTCAGGCATCCAGGTGAGCATTATATAACTCCTGGTCAATATTTTCAAATGAAACTAGAAATTATTTGCTATTTTGAGTATTATCTAATGTTATGCTTGTTTTGGGTGATTTATTATGTGATTAGCCATGACTGATAATATGGTAGTTTCCAAACACTTTCATGCTAAATCTAATGTCTAATATGCAATGGACTGATAGCACCGCATTTTCTTGTATTTTATCAAATATACTTGATACTTTTAGTCAGTATGTAATGTAAACATAGTATTCTTGAGAGATGCCAAACTGCCTGCCTCGGGCTTTTTACAAAAGGTTTAGGAAAATGAGCATGAACATTGCCAGAATGCCCTGTTAATACAGTTTTTCCTAGAAGCAATACTTTGAAAGTATTAGTTGTTCACTTAGGTTTTCAGAACACATAAGTATGAATTGATGCCAACAATTTTACATGTCATATTATACCAGCTTTTGATGAATAATGATTCAGAAAGGCATAAGACTAACAACATCTGTGAATAAATTAATTACGTGACTGTGCATTTGAAATAGCCTGGCAGAAAAAAGAGGCTTTAAATATGTCAATAAATCTTTGTGACCTTCACTAATGCTACATCTAGAGAGAACTTTACAATATAAACAATATGACTAAAAACTTAAGTTTTCATCAGTGCTCCCCACTGTTTCCTGCCTTTCTATCCTGTGTGTCCTTCCTGTTTACTTTGGGTATGGGCCTTTTTTTCACCCAAAGAAAGTGATCATGAAATTCATTACATGAGTTGGTATGTTGTGAATAAGGACCTTAAAAAGAGATACATCAGAAAAACTTTAAGATTGAAGCCACTGAAACTCATAACTTTTATACTCATTGGAGTATGCATCAAAAGAAAATGTACCAATTGGCTCAGGAAGTGAATAAAAGCACATATATATTGTAGTTATAAATTCCCAACAAGATAAAGACAGGTTATTTGCCATGATTTTGCCACATTCTATTTATCAAGTTATTTGAGAAGTCTAAATATGTAGTGGGATTTTTCTTTTCCGAAGAAAAGCACCATTAATGTAACTCTGAAAAAATTGTACAATATATTTTAACAGGGAACTATTCATCCTTCATCTTCAAATTTTGAAATTACACTAATGTATTGTAAAGTTGAAGAAAAGTTTTAAGGTACCCTGAAAAACTGAAAAATAGTTACTTCTATTCCAACAGAAGATTAAGAAAAATGTCAGCCATTTTTAATAATTTTCACAAACATTACTATCTTAAAATGAATGGATCACTCAAACCAATAAATCTTGTTAGACTGCTTTCACTTGAAATTGCTGAAATTAAGACTTCCAGTATTGTAACATATACAGTATTTAATTTTACTGCTTTTACTTGTTACTTTCTGTTGCATTTTCAAACCTGGTAATATAAACTACACCTCCAAATTCTAATTGGCTGAAAATGCAAGGTGTATTATCTTCCATTATGTATTATCAGTTTGGTGTACCTTGTATTCACCATAATCTTTTTCATCTAACAGACTCATTTTATTCATCTCTACAAGTTGTTCTGGGCCAGGTTCATTTGGTAAAGGTTGAATTGAGGCTTGTTCATATATTGGTTTTCCATTTAAAAAAAATTCCTTCCAATCCAGCATCAGTTTTAATGGAACTCGGCTGCAGGAAAAAGAAAAACAAAACCAAACAGCTCCAAATCAAAAATTAAAGGGTTAGATGTTTGAAAATGGTAGACTCAAATTTATAAGAATCTTAATCATGAAACAAGTACATGCTAAGCTAGTTATAGCTTATAATGCTTTCTGTAATTACTACAGTTTTTTGTAAATGTTTGTTTACTTATAAGACAGCTGTAGGCACTTGTAGGCTTCAGTATTTTCACAAATGTGTTATCACACAACATTTGGCTGGCAGAGCTGCATAGTAACAGTTTTGCTATAGCTATTTTTGCCAGCCCTGAAACATTCTTAGTTTTCCGGGGTAAAGCCTCCTCTTGCCAAAAACCTATAGAATGTTGTTACTGCAAGTTAAAATTAATTTAGAATTGGATGAATAGTTAAACTCCTTTTTTTTTTAATTAGTAATTTCACTAAATTATGTCTAGGCTGACTATTTTATCATGTAACTACCAAGCCTAAATTTATATAATTTCTATAAAATAGATATATTTCATATGGTTAAATAGTATTATTTTAACATACAATTACATTAAAAAGCAATTAAGATTTTGGTATACTTTCTAATACTGTAAGTCTTACCCCACAGTCAAATCACTGAATACTGCTGAAAGAACTACAGCTACAAAGCCCCATTCTGCATTTTTTTAAACACTTCTACAGCACAGGTACTTGGAGATTATTGCCCTTTTAGGGCCTTCTCAGAAACCCTGTGCAATTAGGGCACGTCAGAGGGAATCACAGCATGTAGGACTCAGTAGAATTTGGGCTCAGTTGCCACTCTTTGGACAGTCCAGGCAGGGTTACCTATCTTAGGAAATTCATCCAGTTTATATTACACTGAGGAAGTGTTCAACCACTAGATCAATCTAGAAACCATTCAGGTTTTAACTTTTAACTAAACAATTTGTTCACAAGAAAGGAAATCAGTAGTTTAGCTGTGGCACTAGTGGATTTTGGTCTCCTAAGGATTCAAGTTAGTTGCATCTTCAAGAAATTATGCGAAGGCTGTAGCACTAGTTCACTCTGTATTACACACCAGTGAATTCTCACACAAAACTAATGTGACCGTTTTCCCACACAAATTAATTGAAGCTGCCATGTAAAATGTCTGAGAAACTACATAATTGGTTACAGTGCTTACAGCAGCCCGAATAACGCACCCTAACAGCTACCTTGCAGCTGTTATTTTTGCCTAGCAGCTACCATACTCACTTCTTTGTCATGTGGCGATATTCTCCTACTTTTGTCGACATATCAACGATTTGGCCCATCACTTCCCAACACATAGAATAATGTTTTTTATAACGGGCCTGAGCTCTTTCAGCAGCAATTTTCTCATGTTGTTCTCTCTCTTTCGTTATTTGTTCTTCATTATCAATGTTTTCTTGTTTTGCAAGAGCCTGGAATTTTTTTAAAGAGTAAATTTGAGACTGCAATGAAAATGAAAGTGCAGAGGTGCACAGTCCTGGAAATGAAAATTTAACTTGTTCATTTAAGTCACAAAACAGAAACAGCTCATTTCTCACCAGAGCTGGAGAGCCAGCAAGCAGACTAATATAAAAACTAATCTAAAAACTTTTATTAATTCTATAAATTCCACTTTGTTTGCTTTCTAACTGCTAAAATACAATAAAGGAGAAATGCTTTACTTCTTTAATGACAAACAGATTAAGAACATATTGAGTGCTTGGGGGCAGTGAAATCACAGGTTTCAGTGGAATTACTCATTCAGAAAATGTGACAAATAATTTATCTTACTAGATTCTGATCTTCGAATAATTTTAAATTATTGATGTTGTTCAATCTTCGAAAAAGATTTCTGGTCATAGTAGAAAATTATTCCTGTGATGGTGTGCTGCTTTTGGCTGAAAGCATACTTAAAGAGATGTACTTAAAGAGATCAGATAGCTGCTGATTACACAGGACTCCAGCTGTGTTGGAGGATTTGGAGTTGCTAATTGTTTTTGACAGGATCACGTTATGCCCTACTATGAGCATTGCACTGGGCAGTTTTCCACAGAATTGTAAGTCCTTTTAATCAACTGAAAGCTTCAAGTTAGAAAGTAATTAGCACTCATGAGTGTAACCACTCCAGCATTTGTCAAAAATGGACATTAACATATTATATCTAAGTGAAATTAAAAACATGATTCTTGAAACAAGATCTTAGGCTATTGTCTTTTGTCCTGTTGCCTCTGCAAGACTGTGCCTTTTAAATTCAGTACACAGAGATGTTTCCCTACAAAGTTAAAATTAGTATAGAAAAAAAGATCAAAATTAGACTTTAAGTTGCTCAGCTTTATCCCTTAATATCCCCCTGCCATGGGGGCTGTTCTTCCTCCCTCCCTACATAATTCCCCTAAAGTTTTAACACACTGCAAAATGCTCTCAGTTCCACAATTACAGTTACATGCCTATTGCTTATCACCCACATTAGCTGTAACTGTGAACTAAAAAAATAAAAGAATATATTTATCATTAAATCATCCTGTCCTGAGAAAAGTCTTGAAGTTGACAATACGAATTCCATTTAATAACATTCTAATAGTCCTGCAGCAATTCAGAGAGCAAAACAATCTCTTACCGCTTCTCTGTCAAGAGCTTCCTGGAACTCTTTTTGCCGTCTTTCTTCATATTGTTTTTCCCTAAAAATTCTGTTTTGCCTTAACACCTCTTTTTCATGTCGAACATGCATGAGTTGAGCAGCAATCCTCCGCTCGTGCTGAGATTGTTTCATTAGTCTGTAAACAAGCTGCTCCTCCCGGTAAGCCTTCTAAAAAACAAAAAATAATGCTACTAAGCACAGTTTATAAACTATTTCCTAGACAACTCATCGGTGTCTCATATGAGAAATACGAGTGGAATTTATTTAACAGCATTCACCTGCTTATATGATACATAAATCCAGAACAACAAACATATCTATTTATTAGTACTATTTTTGTAAGAAGCAGTACTATTTATGTAAGGATTTACAGAGCAGTATTTATGTAAGAATTGTAGAACTATAGAAGAGAATTCTAACTATGTCTTAACTGAGATATTCAGTAAAAATACATTTGGTCAGATTAACTCAATTTTAATGTGGTTATTTCCCATGCACAAAGAAACTGCAGCGCATTTGAAATAATGGCTTCTGTATCTAAAGATATACCCTTTCCTCAAATAATTAACTTATTTCTGCTATTCACCAGTTCCCATTCTCAGCCACATTCTACTGGATCCTTGGTCACTCTCTTTTCCACAGGTTTGAAATTTTCCCTTCTTTCTGGGGATTTGGGTAATTATCTTCTCCATTCTCCTCTATTCAGGAGACTGGGAATAGGAGGAACCATTCCAGAACAGAGCAATATACAAGACTTCTGGGCAATAGCTCCAGTGTTCTCATGGATACAATACTCTATTTGGTACTATGGGAAAATCATTCCGAACCGTTGCTTGAGGCATGGTCTGTGTACACAGATACTTTCAAGGCTATGGACTGTTATTTTTCTAAGTACTCTCATAACATAATAGTATCTTATCACTACTACACTTCTCTAGCCAGTCCCTGGTATGCAAACTAATGCTTAACCTAATCTAAAGTTTTGCTTCATTATCACTGTCCGGAACTCCTTCTGAGTCCTAAGCAAAAACATCAGCTTGCCAAACACCACTCCTACAGCAGAATTCTAGATGAAATATCTGATTTGCTGAATATTTGTTTCACATGCAGCAGAACTACTAGGAAATATATTCCAATGTAAGGACCTAAACTGGGAACTGATTTGAAGATTTCAAATTGATTTTCCTAAGAACAGAGGCACAGGTAAAGCCAGTTATTAGTACAAAAAACCCCAAACCAAAATAAAGTCACATCTATTTTCTTTTATCTGGTTTATTTTTTCATCAGCTGTCTGTGACAGAGAGGAAAAACATGTTACATACATACACCTATAACTGAACAATCCAATTTGATTACATATTATCATATTATTTATGAAAGAACTCTACAAAGAGTCTAGATCTGTGCTACACAATGCAAACTAGGACACCTGTAAAAAAATTTTTATGCAAAGCATGGCTATTTGAATTTCAATAATAAAAACAACAACTTTCTAAATAATTTATTTAATATTGATGTTGGGAAGAAGCCAATTTAAAAAAAAAAACCCAACCTCTTTCCATATTTTTAAGTTCTTTTCCCTTCACAATTGCTGGGAATAAAGTACATTCCAATTAAATTCTGGTGACTTGAAAATACTAAACTGATATAAAAATATCTCAACATATTTCTTATTTCAGCCAAAATGTGGGCTTTGCACTCCCCTTTCCTAGCACCAAATCTCATAACACTGCATGATAGTTCTAATGGCAGATGCAGTCATCTCAGGCTTCAATCCCAGAGTGGTTCACCTGCATGCTATGTTGTTTCTATACAAAGCTTTTCTCAAAATGAGGGCCTAATTTTGAATGTGTTGTGTTTTGTACCCTATTTGTAGCATACTGTTGGTAAGCTATTTTTCTATGGAGGGAATTATCATCATGCATGCAACTGAAGTGGAAAACAATGCAATCATAACAATTTTATATTCATTCTATGTGTCATTTGATATAGTTCAGGTGATAAATTTTTCCAATAGTAATGCCTACTGAAGAGTTAGTCCATTTTCTCTTACATTCCTATCTCAAGGCAATAAAAGGAGTAACAGCACCCTTTGCCATCTCAGTTCTATCCACTGCTTCTTTGGACTTAGTATTTCATTAAGGTTTCAAAGAAGAGTAGAAAATGCAAAATTTGTTTCGTATTGCAAGTAAATACCCTTCATTATTTTCTGTAGTTGCTACTGCTTACCTTCAGCCATGGATTATTAGAGCAGTAGGTACTTCACCAGAAGAAAATGGATTTTAAAACCCTAATTCACAGGGAATTGAAGGAGCCACCCTAACAGAGTGGCCACTTCTCATACTCAAACCATCAACTTTATGGCGCAAAAAGTTGGTCCAGTGAGAAATTAAAGCACCTTATTTAGGTGAATGTGCTCTTCCTAAAGCAA
Source organism: Chiroxiphia lanceolata (assembly GCF_009829145.1). Taxonomy (NCBI): domain Eukaryota; kingdom Metazoa; phylum Chordata; class Aves; order Passeriformes; family Pipridae; genus Chiroxiphia; species Chiroxiphia lanceolata. The sequence continues at coordinate 11,345,307 of NC_045671.1, read as the reverse complement.
AGATGCTCCTTTAGAACACTTTACAGCAGCTAAAAGAGACCTTGTCTTTGTTTACTGAAGTGTAGAGAACTTCAAAATTCTAAGTGATCAAATATTTTGGCATGCTCAGTAGGCCTAAAAAAAGCTAGTAGGAAATTTTTGAGGAACAAGAATAAATGAAAAGGCAATTAACTCAAAGATACACAACAGATAAGTAAGGATTCAGAACACTAAACTCAAAGTTTCAGAGAGGTTGCTTATTGGGTGGGGAATTGAAGCCCTGGTAGCTATCTTTCATACAAAAAGGAATGGACAAAGTACTCAAACAAAGGTTAACAAGTTTTACAACTTTTGGACATGGCAGGAGACAACATAAAAATTGTAGTACCATTTTTTGACCTAAAATTTTACATCATCATCTTCACAGAAGACTATGAAGTGCCTGAAGAAATCATAAATATCATAATTGGGACATCTGTGTAATAATTTGAAAAATTACTATTAAAAGAGTACAACACACACTTTTTTTCTGGTTTACCTACTTGAGGACAACAGTGGCATCCAGTGGCCAAACCATAACGTGTGTATGTTTCATGTTGTTCATACATAATTACTGTATCACCTTTCTATTTCCTTGTTTGATTTACATACAAGTGAAACAATTTTGTGCTGTTGTATGGTCATAAAATTTATGACCAAAACTTACAGTTCAGCATACATAAATCTATTTGGTTGACAAGTAATAATCTAGTAACAGTTAATTTCTCCTCCCATTTTCATGTTCTCAATTTATTGCTGAAAGTAACCTATTCCTGATAAATTTTTAATTCAGAGAGATAAAATCTGAACAGAGCACCTAAAAATAACAAGTAAAAAGCACAAATAATTTGTTGAAATGGTGGAGATAAAGCTTCAATAGGAATGAAGCCATATTACTGTCAAACACTTTCAACACCTCCCTATGAAAATCGGACTGGCATCATGCTGTGCTCTACAAAGAGTAGAGTATTTTGTCTCCCAGGCTTCAACCTGTGAAGTGCCAAAAATAAAAAATTTGAACAAAGTTCTTTTAGTAAGATCTATAAGCATGGATACAAAACAATCTATCGCATTTGGAAGGGATGAAATTCATTTGACTCTAAATGATCCCATGCCATGTTCAAGGTTTATGCTGTATAGGTAAAAATCTGATCCTAATACCTACAGGGCAGCTGCAGTTTCAGTGTGAAAATCCTTTATTGTTCAGTACATAATGGAAGGGAAAAGTAATTTTCAATTATTTTGTATATTCATTTATTTTTTAAAGAAAATACCTTAGTTTGCTTCCCAGTTCTCTTAAGTCAAGCAGTACCTAATTTCTGAAATCTCGAAGTTCCAACCAAACATCTCTTCCTCTGCTAATTTAGAACCAAATTACCACTAAACAGATTCTCTGATCTGGTCAAACTACTGTTCCAGTCAAATGCTCACTTGTCTTTCCTTCTAGTCCCTGCAGTCTGTGACTTCAATTGTTCCTATATCAAAGCTTATTTTTTTTTCCTGGGAATTTAGGAACACTATTGTTAGTTTTGCCTTGATTTGGAGCCTCCCTGGAGCCTGCGTGATTGGCAGCACATTGCTACAGTTCCTCCATCCCAAACTGATAAGGCTTGTCCTAAACCTCAGGTGGACCAGCTGTGTGACCTCACAGCACTGGCTGGCTTTGCTGGCTTACAGCTGCTGTATCCACCAAGCACCCCAGTGACTGACAGCCAGGACTTTTGGAACCCCTAGTCCAGGCTGCCAGGGCTGCAAGAGGTGAGAGCAATTAAAGAGCAAGTTTTGGGACTCCAGTGATTTCAGGCAACTGGATTGCAAAACTTCTTCATGGCCTATGGATATCACCAAAAACATGATATAAAATCTCTTTGAATGAAAACTCAGAGATAGGATACATGGATAGATGCACTCTTGGTCTAAGCTACTACAGGTATTTTTCAAGAATATAGATCAAAGATAGACATTGAGAAGTATCTAATTCCCAGAGGACTACCTCAACAAATTAAATTTTTTCTTAACATTTCCAAATAGTCTCACAGAATCACAGAATATGCTGAGTTGAAAGGGACCCACAAGGATCATCGAGTCCAACTCCTGGCCCTGTACAGGACCATCCCCAAGACTCACACCACACACCTGAGAGTATTATCCAAATGCTTCTTGAACTCTGTCAGGCTTGGTGCCATGACAACTTTCCTGGGGAGTCTGTTCTGGTACCCAACCACCCTCTGAGTGAAGAACCTGTTCCTAATATCCAACCTAAACCTCCCCTGACACAAATTCAGGCCATTCCCTTGGTTCTTCTCACTGATCACCACAGAGAAGAGATCAGTGCTTGCACCTTCTCTTCCCCTCATGAGGAAGTTGTAGACTGGGATAAGTCTCCTCTTCAATCTCCAGACATTACACGCCAAGGCTTAAAAATATATACATATATATAAAATATATGCTACACATCTGAAATGCTATTATTATGCACCAGCAGTGGAGAAAGTCCCAGCTATAGTGGGTTCAACACACATGATCTAAGCTAAGGACTCACAGTGAAACACTAAAATAAATGATAACCAGAAATCACAGAAACCCAGCAAATTACAAGTTCTGTTTCTACACAATCACTATAAAAGAGAAGACATGTGAAATCAGTAATCTAAGAGCTGCTTTTTGAATAAGGAGTATCTGAAGAGAAATCTTAAAAGCCTTGTGCTTTACAGGGCAGGATTCAAATGGAGTAACCTGCAACATCCATTTTTAGACAAAACACAGACATTCTCCAGAGACATATCTTCTATTCCACAACACATCAAAAATCAAAGCTCTGATCTGCAAATTGAGTTTGATTCTTCTCTTTGTTCAAGTTTGGGGCGGGGGAGGTGGGGGTGGCAGGGAATAGAAGGCAGATCTTCAACTGATTTTTTTAATCTTTGCTCTGCTGCCTTCATTAATCTTTTGTAGTTTGTAAGTATGGTGTATGACATAAAGGTTGTGAGAAATAACAGATAACCTTCCCTATTTCTCAAGGAAAGCCAATGGTTGGCATAAAAGTAGTGCATGTATCTTCCTTCATCCTCTCCAAAAGTGTTCTGATTTTATATTTGTAAGCAAATTTTTAGATTGCTAACTGCACATGGACGCTATAGTTCAGCATACAATTTCTCACCTCTTCAGATTCATGTGCTAGTAACTGGTCCATTAGCATTTTTCGTCGTCTCTTTGCTCGTTGTTCTCTAGCAAATGTATCTTCCTCTAAACGTTTTTGAATTTTCCTTATATATTCACCATCTGAATAAACACTTAACAGCTCAGTTTTTGTCTGTGCTGTAGTTTCTTGAGTAGTTTCTTGAGTTGTTTCTTGCAATTTCTGTGTTTGCAATGATTCTTGCATATCACTGATTGAAAAGATTAAAAAGAGAAAGATCTCTGACTTAATATGAATCATGGTTCTTAAAGGTGTTTACATACATATCCCTAACAAATGTACAACATCACTCTGAGGGTACTGTGGCTACTTGGTGCCTTTGTTACTGGGTTACTCCTCAAGATATCACTCTGAGTACAGTTTTGCAGTTACAGGTTTACACACAGAAATATCTACAGCAGTATGGATGACTATCACCTCTTGTCAGTAGGGCATACATATCAATAAAGATGACAGTGACTATTACTTATAATTATTCACAAATAAATCAAAATACAGGCAAGTTTCAAGAAGAAAGTTACTTCTCTCTATTTCCTTTGAAATGTGTTACTGTGTATGCATATTCAGAGCCATTCCCACCTCTCTGCAAGGCTAAATGACCTCAAAGACCCAGTGATTAAAATTAAGAGAAGAGATGCACTTTGATCCATTTCTTGCTGTATATGTGACAAAAAGTAGTGAAGGAAGCTTGAGCCATCCCTACTACAACTAAAGGGAAGGTAAAGACACTGTAACCATGTTGGAATTGAAATATGGGACAATCACTCAAAGAACAATCACAGTTTAAACTAAATGAGACATTACTTTTTCCTCAAGTAGCTGTCTACATAGATAGCAGACACCTGAGGTAGGATCCTGTCTGTTCTTAGCAATCTAATATCCAAATATTACCTGTCGGTCACCTGGCTGTGTAATTCAAAGGTATTTCCTGTCATAGACTTCTCAAACTTGTCTATTTCCTTGTACACGTTCTGAAGAAGTAACACAAAATTTAATGTTTCCTTTCTCTTCACAAAACATCACAAAGAAGGTTCAACAGAACAAGTATTAGGGAATTACTTTTCTGTCATGCATGTACAACAGAAAGGCTTACAGTGAAAATACTTTAAGCATCAGCTAGACCAAGAATAAAGGCAAGACTATTTCCTTCTTCTACGTTTTGCTTCTTCCCTTGTTGCCTGTCCCTTGCTACACCTACTTCCACCAGCCAGAATATCCTAAAAATTTGCAGCTATTCATTCTGCAGGATAATTCTGATTTTGCATAGAACTTCAGCAGTTTACATAACTCTCACCATTCAGGGATTTGAAAGGATATTCTGGGCTATCATCTGCTTTTGAATCAGTAGTATCCCCAATAGTTACTCAAGCAACTATGTTACTACACTCTAAATACATCTGTGACAGTTGCACAATTGTAAAAACTGGTAATATTTACACCCCTGATGATAACACAATCCAAGAACTTGAATTACAATCCAAGTACTCTTCCGTACTAGATAATACAGATTTTTTTTTAATGGTGCATTGCTATCATCTCTTGATTTAAGACAATTGTCAATTTCAGCTACTAGTAACATTTTTAATAGAGCAGACAGCTTTATAGTGTGTTACAGAACAGTTCAAATATTATCGTGCAAAACTTCATCAGGCACAAATGAGAAAGGAATGCTAATGCTTTTATTTCACATATTGAACTCAATAGGCTAGAAGGTAAAATAGTTTTAGAAATCAAATTAGTACCTACCTATGGTATATATTCAATACAAATTTTCTCTTATGTCAAAACAGTTTTTATTAAGAAACAAATGAAGAATTATGATGTGTATAAGTATTCAGCCCATTTCACTGCCTGAGTCTACTATATTTTAATAGTTATATAGCAGCAGCTTTTGCATGATGTAAGTACAGTATTTGTAAGTGTAAATGTTCCCAAAAATCATGTTTTTTGAGTTAGTATAATTAACATTAAAAGAGGATAGATGATAATTACCTCTGCTTCTCTTTTCTTTAACAATTTTTTAGTTTCAATAGCTTTTATGATGGGTCTTGGTGGAGGCTTTGGAACCTTTAAACCAGATGTTTGAATCCTGTGCGCTACTTCACTTTGTCTCCTTCTTCCAATGTGATCCTGAATATTCAATATCTTGTGTTCAGATACATAGTTTGAAACAAAATACAACATATGGCCCTAATATACTACCTAAATATTTCTGAAGTAATACGGTACTTTATACATAGATATAGATATAGATAGATAGATAAATACATACATTTACTTAATATATTTATATGAAATAAACATAATTAAACCAGAAAGAAAACAATCTTTCAGGAGGAAAGAAGAGCTTATCAGGCTTCAGACTGGAGCAAAGGATCAGTGTCTTACAGGTATTTAGGGGCTTTCACTGAATTCTAGTTCTAGTGTGTTACCTGTTTCAGGTTTGAATACAGCACAGAAACTGAAAATACCAGTTTCCTAGTACAGAAAATGAGAATACCATTAGGTAACACATTAGGTAATACTACTGGTGAACAGTGAGTCTCAGAAGACCAAGAAGTAACAAACATATAAATTACACTACAGATACCTGTGGGTAAAGGTTGATATAAGTAGAAAAAATACTTTTTTATACAAAAAGTCAAAGTCAGTCAAAAACATATAATATATCAAATAAGGTACTAATAAATTTTCTTTTAAACTTTTTTTGTTATATTTTGGATATTGTTTGTATTTTCTTTTCTAGATACATGAACTGACTTTTCCTTCTTGTTCATGTAGTGACAATAGAACAGTTAAATAATCACAGCAAGACTCTGTCCCTTAATTAGCCATATAAAACACATACCAAATTAGTCAACTACATCTTCTGTGTGGTTCAACACCTCAGATAGCTCGCCATTTCCTCAATATAAACTGTAAGCTGTACTTTGGATGAGTGTTCCCATGTCTAAACAAATTCCTTTCTCTTTTTTTACTTTATCAGAATGGCTACATAGAAGTACAAGATGTTCTGAGGCCATACCCACTAGGCCCCCTTTCCCTGTCTTTTCCTGCTTTTGAACAATGCTTCTTTTCTTTACAAAAGAAGAATGTCACAAAGCTCTTTTACAAGGACATCTCAAACACATACAAGTTGTGAAATTTACACTTAGTCTTGAAGTCTATAGATATTTTCCACACATGACAAAACATAAGTACTCTCATTTTTAAACTATGTGACTTTTAAATAGTAACGTTTTTAAAGTCTCATAAGAGTATATTGACTCTGTGTCTACATATTAAGGATTTCCACATATAGTCTTTTCCTTCGTTCTTGTATAAATATGACCGTGTAGCACAGAACTAAGAATCCTTCACATTGGCTTTAACTAATCCATTAGGCACATATCCTTAAGAAAATACACCTTCAGAAGTCTATAAAAAGTAAGCAGTCACCTTTTCAATGTCTTGAGTTCTTTGCTCTTCTTGGAGCTTCTGAGCTCTCTGCTGCTCTGCAAAATGTGTACGAGCTATTTTATCTGCTACTGCCTTGGATTTTGTTTCAAAACGCTCCGAAATCTGCTGTAGCTGCAAATCAGCCTGACGTGGCACTGAAGTTTTCAAACGCTAAAATTAAACATCAAGCAATGAAGAGTCAGAAACAGGAATAAACATAATTAAATATGACAATCATAAGATGTTTATTTCAAACTGTGTTTTCCTGTGTTAATGGGCACAGAATAAACATCTAAACATGTTTGAATAGAAAACCAGGACTAGCTCCATTGAAAAGAACAGAGATTTGAATTTGAATGATGCCAAACTTTCTTTAGTTTAGAGAAAAGGACACATTGCTTTGTAGAGCTTCTTGAGGAGGGGAAGTGCAGAGGGAGGTGCTGTGCTCTTCTTCCTGGTATCTAGTGAGAGGACATGTAGGAATAGAAGCATAGAATCATAGGATCGCAGAATGGTTTGGATTGGAAAGAACCTTAAAGATCATCTAGTTCCAACCCTCCTGCCCTGGGCAGAGACACCTTCCACTAGACCAGGTTGGTCGAAGTCCTGTCCAGTCTGGCCTTGAACACTCCACAGCTTCTCTCTTCCAGTGCCTCACCACCCTCACAACAAAGAATTTTTTCTTAATATTTAATCTAAACCTACTCTCAGTTTGAAGCCATTCCTCCTTGTTCTATCACTACATGCTCTTCTAAAAAGTCTCTCTTCATCTTTCTTGCAGGTTCCCTTCAGGCACTCAAAGGCCACAATTAGGTCATTTTGAAGCCTTCTCTTCTCCAGGCTGAACAATCCCAGTTCTCTCAGCCTTGCCTAGTAGGAGATGCTCCATCCCTGCAATCAGCTTGGTGGCCTCCTCTGGACTCGCTCCAACAGGTCAACATCCTGCCTCTGCTGAGGACCCCAGAGCTGGATGCAGTGCTCCAAGTGGGGTCTCACTAGAGAGGAGTTGAGAGGCAGAATCCCCTCCCTTGACCTTGACTGTTTTTGAGGCAGCCCAGGACATGTTTGGCTTTCTGGGCTGTAAATGCACACGGCCAGGTCATGTCCAGCCTCTCACCCCCCAGCACCCCCAAATCCTTCTCAGCAGGGCTGCTCTTCATTTGCTCATCCCCCAGCCTGGATACCAGGGGTTGCCCTGACTCAGGTGCATCACCTTGTACTTGGTCTTGTTAAACTGCCTGAGATTCCCATGGACCCACCGATCAAGCTTGTCCAGGTCCCTCTGGATGGTATCCTGTCCTTCAGGTGTGGCAACCACACCTCTCAGCTTGGTGTCATCTGCAAATTTGCTGAGGGGGCATTTGATGACTTTGTCATTGATGAAGATATTAAATAACACTAGTCCCAACACGGACTCCTGAGGGGCCACCATTTGTCACTGATGTCCATTGGGACTCTGAGCCATTGACTACCCCCCTCTGGTAGTGACCAGCAAGGCAGTTCCTTCCCACTGAACAGTCCACCAATCAAATCCATGCCTCTCCAATTTAGAGAGAAGGAGAGGACTGCAAACTCCACCAAGGCATGATCACTCCAACCCAGGCTGCCTGCAGTCTTGATGTCCCCAATTATCTTGTTTGCACTGGTGACCAACAGATCAAGAAACACATCCCTCTGGGCTATTTCTTGGGTCAGGAAGTTATCTCATGCATTCCAGGAGTCTCTGTGCTACTTTCCCAGCAGATGTCAGGGCGGCTGAAGTCCCACAGCAGGACAAGAGCCTGCGAGCACAATGTCTCCGTAGCTGGAGTAAGAAGGTTTTGTCAATAGGTTCCCTTGGTCAGGTGGACTGTAGCAGACACCAACTACAGGGTTCCCTTTTTTGCCTTGGTCTGTGATTCTTAGCCATAGGCTTTTCAACTGCTCATGTCTATGCCTTGGAGACAATTCTTCACAATCCATCTCTTTATGTAGAGGGCAACCTGTCTGCCTCTCCTTCCTCTTCAGTCTCTTCTAAAAAGCCTGTAGCCATTTATAGTCACACTCCAGCCATGGGATTCATCCCATGCTGCACCAGGGGAGGTTCAGACCCCATGTTAGGAAGCATTTCTTTACTGAGAGTGTAGTCAAACACTGAGACAGGCTTCCTAGAGAGGTGGTATATGCCCTAAGTCTGTCGCTGTTTCAGAGGCATTTGGACAATGACCTTAATAACAGGCTTTAACTTTTGGTCAGCCCTGAAGTGGTCTGGCTGTTGAACTAGATGATCATTGTAGGTCCCTTTTAACTGACATATTCTATTCTATTTAAACTTAAATATAGAAAATTCAACTTAAACACAATGAAAAAATTACTGAAAGGGTGGCAAATAATTTAGACAAGCTGAGAAGCCTCCAACTTTGAAGATACTCAAGACCACACTGAACGAGGTCCTGAGCAACACGCTCTAGTTGGCTTTACCTGGAGCAGTGGGGATGGACTAAGCGATTTCCAGAGGCCCCTTCCAACCTCAACTATTCTATGACTCAAATGCCATTCTGCCTGCCTAAAGACCAGACCTACTTGCAGTTGCTTAACTTCTTTAAGCTATCCCTCTATAGCTGAAGGGATACTTCAACTCTCTGGTACTGTCCTTGCATTTGTTCATAATCTTTCTGCCTGCAGACTATCTTCCAGGAAGTGTGCCAGAAAAAAATGTGAAATTTTACCCAAATGAATTTGATTCATGATATATAGTTTATTAAAAACAGCCCATCCTGCTAATAAATAATGGTTTGCACATGCTGAATCTTACTGCTGAAAACAAGAAGAATGTCTTTAACAGAACCTACTACACCAATACTGACTTCCTCTTAGCTACTCTCTTTTCCTTCTGTTTTTTTCTCTTTGTATTACCCAGCACATGATTATTGCTGGCTGGAGTGTAGTATAAATATATGGAGAGACATGTAACAGAAAGAACCAAATCACTGTGGCACAAAGCCCAACACAGTTATAAACAGGCTTCCTGGAGGGGTAATTAGTCTAAGTTGATACCTAGACCACAATGCAGTCTGCAATCTGCACTGATAAAAGTAAAAATGCAGCTGCTGAATAACTACTAGGCTTTGTTATTATAGTATTTTAAGTCTGGAGACAGCTTGAAAATAGAGCAGGTAACACAGGATGAACCAAAACAAAGGAAAACAGAACACAGAAGATCAATAGCCTACTGAGTTACTGATAAGCTGTGTAATGCCACTGTATAAGACATTGCAAAGAACTGCTTCTTTTCAATGTAAGTGTTGGGTTTTGAACAGGAGATTTAAAAAGTGAGGAGGGGAAGCACGCAATACACTTGAAAAGTACATGTAAACACATGCTACCTTTTCTCTATTTATACAAAATAGGCATAGCTAGTTACCTCTGGATACAAAACACTCTCAATAGACTTAAGATTTGTAGTTGCGGCGGGTCTTATTGCTTCCATGACTACTCCAGGGTGCTTTGCCTTTCTCTTTTTTTCTAAAGCAATATACAATTCATATAAAAGCTTTGTTGCAGCCCCATGTTGTCCTGTCATGATGTCTTGGGCCACATTCTCATTAAACGGCACACCAAGGAGGTGAAGTGTAGGTTCCAGGCGAGAAAAATTGTTAACTTTAGCATCTGCAACCCTATATGATTAAAAACAACAACAAAAACCAGAAAATAAACTTATTTTCAGTTCCAACTTGCTGCATTAAGCATGGTCATGATACTTACCTAATACCAAGACAGGAGGAGGAAAAAAATAAAACCCACAGAGGACTTTCTTAAATAATGGGTTACACAGTTTGGCTTAGGTTTTATACTGCAGTGTATACACACGTTGATTACTAAGTATAAGTTCTGGGAAAAACAAAGATCACATTGGATTATGTAAATCCTGATACATAAATACACAAAGTGCATCTGACAGCAAAAGCTAACCCCAATCACAGCTAATGGTATCCCATCCACAAAACACACACAGAGTTTGAATTAAGTTTCTATAGCTGTATCATCACTTGAGCTCTTGCCAATCAAAACATACATAATGATAAAAAAAGCCTATATTATCCATTAAACCTCACAACACTTTGACATATTTCTTCTCCAATAAAAAGAAATGGACACACAGGTTAGAATTAGCAATTTACATTCAAAGCTAAAATAGTGGCTTGCAGATTACTGTTTTTCTTGATATGTAGATGATATGTAGATTCTCCTGTGGAAGCAGTCAATATCAGTAGATATACAGGGCAAAATCAAATAATAATAAATTATCAGTTTATCACAACTAACACATCAAATTTCATCCAACAAATCCATAACTTCAGTCTGAGTCAGAACATCATGCTTTCTATACTGCTCTATCTCTTGAGTTCACAATAGTTCCTTTGTATCTACCAACCAGCTTTTGAAGTCAGCTGAGCTCCAGCACAATTCTACAAAAATGCCCAATTTTACCTGAAGACCTTCTGGTAACAGAGTATTCATCTTATTTTGTGATGAAACTGTTCAGGGGCTCATTATTCTCTCTATAATAGTCCATGCCTTATTTCTTACCCAATTATATATAACTGCAGCTTCCAACTACTGAACATTTTTCTGCCATTGATTCAAGGTTAAGATGAGCCCTATTGTCACAAACCATCTCACATGCACTGAGAGGCTGTAGTGACACCACCTCTTAACTTTTTATTCTGCGAGGTGCGGCAGACTGGTTTGTACATCCCATGTTCCCCCTTCTTGCATTCCTTGAAGAGAGGAGTGGCAGCTGCAGTCTTCTAGTCCCAGGGACCTCCAAGTTATCAGGACCTTTCAAAGATTATTGAGTGGCCTAGCAGTGATATCAGCCAGGTCCCTTAGCTCGGGTGGGTATATGTCATCAGGTCCCATGGACTTGCATATGTCAAATTTATTTAAACATTCCTTTCTTGCTACAGACTTTCCTGTAAGTCTCAGAGGCTTGGGATATCACAGTCTTATGGATGTCTCAATAGGTCCACATTTTCCCTAGCCTTCCTTTTGTTGTGGAGATATCTGTAAAAGCCCTTCTCGTTGCCCTTCTGCCTAGGCATAAGACAAGGTCTTTTCCCCATGAGGACAGTCAAGAAAATTGAAATAAATTGCCTGGAGAGTTAGTGTAGTCTTCATCCTCGGAGGTTTTCAAGATGACACTGGGTAAACAACTGCTGTAGACTTTCCTGTTAGTCTCAGGGGCTTGGGATTTCAGAGTGCGAGTTTTACCAGTAGAATAGAGTAGGACAGAGAAGCCATTAAGTATCTCAGCCTCAGCATGGCAGTCTGAGAAATACTCAAAGACCTGAGAGGGAGGCTGATCAATGGAGCCATACTCTGCCACCTTTGATGCAGGAAGACAACTCAGCATGGCTGCTACAGAGGCAGGTCTTGGATCTTACCTGCTGTCTCACACATGGGGCAGCTCTTCTTCTTCCTCACCTTCCCAGCCTGTCCATCCTAAAGAGCCTATATCCAGCCATGGCAGCACGCCAGTTGTGTGAGCTAATCCACTGCCTCTGTGATTCCAATGATAGTCCAGCAACAGTTCACAGGCTGCTAATTTCTTCTGTTTGATCCCCATGCTCCATGCTTTAGTATACACGCGCTTCAGAGAGGCAGTCAGTTGTGTTGATTTTAAAAAAATGTAGAAAAATTTAGAAAAGGTGTGAATGTTTATCCCATAACCTTATCTTCTCAGCACTTCCTTAATTGTGTGCATACATTTGGGGTGGAAGGCCTTCTGCATTGTTTTGCTGCTCTTGTTCGTATCACCCTCTTCTTGCTTGCCAGTCCAGGCCATCACTTCCTCACTTGTTTGAGAGTAATCCTCTCCTTCTCCCCTCATTCCTAGTTTACATCTATCCTCATCAGGTTTGTCAGGCTGTTTCAAAGATGCTTTTGTCCATCTTGGCCAGGTGGATCCTATATCTTCCTAGCAGTCTTCCCTCTCAAAAGAGGATCTCACAGCTCTGAAAAACAAATCCCCGCTGTTAACAGCAGCTGCACAACCACTTGTTGACCCGTGGAATCTATCTACTCCTCATCAAGCCCATCCACCTCACCAGCAGAAATAAGAAAAAAAAAATATTTGGGCCCTGTGCTTGTGGCTCCAGGTCTCTCTGGCAATATCCTTGGTACCCACAGAAAAGAGCAGCAGGGATAACAGTGCAAGGGTTCTGGACAAATCTCTGCAGCTCTGGACTGAAGCCCCAGCATGCAGTAAACCCCTCTGGCTAGCATGTCAGGTCAGCAGATGGCACCCCCATTTTCTAGTGCTATCATTTACTTGCTCCCTCTGGTGCTCTGATGTAGTTTAGACTTCAACAGCTCAGATGTTTTGTTGCACAGTGCCACCAGCCTCTCATCTGCTACCACAGCCATCAACCTGTTCTGCAGCTTCACATCAGCAGGTGGAGCAGACACCTTCCTTTTCTTGCCAGAAGTCACCTCCTTGCCAGTCATCTCCTTTTCCCAACCCAACCAGATTCTGCCTGCCTCTCTCTCAGCACAGCTGCGGGTCCAGGTTCCTGTATCTGCAGTGTCTCAGAGAAGATCCAATCCACTGATTTCATTCTGCAGCAGCTTGACTTGGTAACACAGCTCCTCCATGAGCACATACCTCTGCAGGCAAAGCCATCACCTCCCACTCATGAAGATGTAAAGACTCTGGGCATTCCCTTTGGTCTGACACAGGGAGACTCAACTCCTTTCTCTGGAGAGAAATCTGACTTGAGGCCTCTGACATTCCGAGTAGTTGTTCCAGTGGGTATTGGGTATCACGCCCTGTCATGCATCCCCACGCTTGCTGAGCACACATGCACTGTCTCAGCAGAGTTTCTAACCACTTCTTTCATGTACTGAAGTGCATCTTCACTAACTGCACCTCAAAGGACACTTTTATTGGGAAGAATCAAGAGAACTTGTTAGAAGCTGCTAGAGCCTGCTAGAAGTAAAAGCCTGTTATTTTTCCCAGCAACAGCACGTACTCTAAAGTTCCTCAAAGAGTTACCAGGGGTTTTCCAATGATCCCAGAAATTCCTGGGAGATCTAGAAGTCCTAGAAGCAGAGCACAAAAACTGCTGTGCAAAACTGATTTTTGTTGGCTGCCTTTGTTAGCTGTGCTCAAGTTGCTCTCTTGAAAATCGGTGGGACTTGCAGAGGAAAGAGTGTGAATACACAGGAAGTTCAAAGAACATAAAAACAGAGGTTCAAAAGAAAAAGATTTCATGCAGCCTGGCACTCTTGATGCATAAGCCAAGGAACTCCATGAACTGCATCATCAATGTACCAAAGCTCACAGATCTGCACAACACTTTTCAAGTTCACATTTTTCAGTTCTTCTTCATGACAGATACTAAACCAAATTACTTGTAAACCTATACTTTCTTGTATGATTTTCTACCAGGGCTTCACTCAGAGCCTCACAATGTATCTCCACCATTTTCATTTTAGTGAAGATGTAATGGTCACCACCACACCACAACTCTGTATTCCTGGCTCTACACAGCTCACAGGGACAGTGACAGTATTTCCATCCCTAGAGACATCCTTGAAAAGCTTTTTGCATTTTTGGTCTAACCTGTTACTATTGTAGTTACAATCAAAATGCATAATTTTCTTGAAGAAGTATGATCAATCTCTCTCGACATATGACACTCACTAAGGCATCACACACAAGGAGCTTTTGAATCTCTGAAAAATGTTTCAAATCTCACTAAGTTCTACATGGTTTTCCACTCTGCATTAACAAATTCTGAGAAAATATGTATACTATATTAAAATATGTCTACTTTATGTAAGAGACATGTTATCCATAAGTACTAACCTGCTCTGTGAAAATTGTTTAAAGTCATCCTGAAGACCATATTTGTGTAGAAGTTCTCCTAGGAGGTAGCCGTTAGAAAATTCTTCTGGAAATGATCCTGGAACTAAGTTTTGGGGTTTTTTGTTTGAGTTTTTTACAAAAAATAAGAAAATTAAAAGAATTCATACATTAATCTTAATACAGCTTGTTATTATAATAAAACTAAGTCCAAACTTCATTAAATAATTCAGAGGAATTTTAGAAGATTGACCTAGCAGTAACAGTTTTCAACTCACAAATAAATAAACTTTCCGTGTAGTTATTTTGCAACATCAGCTTTAGGTAGTAATTTCTCATTTTCATTGTAAAAATATAAGCATTGTCATTGAGATTGTGGCAATATCTATAAACTATGATTACTACATTTTCCATACAAAATGCAAATGAAAACAAAGCTAGATCTAATGTGCTTCTCTTCAAGAATCATAGAATACGGTGAGTTGGAAGAGACCCACAGGGATTATCAAGTTCAGCCCTGTGTAGGACACACCAAGAGTCACACCATGTGCCTGAGACTGTTGTCCAAACACTTCTTGAAGTCTGTCAGGCTTGGTGCTGTGACCACTGCCCTGGGGAGCTTGTTCTAGTGCCCAACCACCCTCTGGGTGAAAAACCTTTTCCTGATATCCAGCCTAAACCTCCCCTGACTCAGCTTCATGCTGTTTCCTTGGGCCCTGTCACTGGTCACCACAAAGAAGAGATCAGTGCCTGCTCCTCTGCTTCCCCAACATGAGGAAGTTGAAGACTATGATGTGGTCTCCCCTCAGTCTCCTCTTCTCCAGGCTGAACACACCAAGTGACTTCAGCCACTCCTCATATGGCTTCCCCTTAGGGCCCTTCACCATCCCCGTTGCCCTCCTTTGAGGGCATTAAGCTCCTAAGAGCTTAACGTCTTTCTTATACTGTGGTGCCCCAAACTGTGCACAGGACTCAAGGTGAGGCTGCCCCAGTGTAGAGCAGAGCGGGACAATCCCCTCCCTCAACTGGCTGGTGATGCTTTGCCTGATGCCCCCCAGGATATGGCTGGCCCTCCCGGCTGCCAGAGCACTGCTGACTGATATTCAGCATTGAATTGATGACATCGCCACCAACCAGGATCCCCAGGTCCCTTTCAATGGCACTGCTCTCCAGCCTCTCATTTCCCAGTCTATACACACAACCAGGGTTGCTCCATTCCAGGTGCAGAATCTGGTACTTGCCCTTGTTAAACTTGAAATAGTTGGTGATTGTCCATTGCTCTAATTATCAACAGGCAGTTGCTCCCTCTTCCTTACAGAATAAATGTTTTTGCAACGCCAGCACAACACTTGCCATACAAAACAAAGCACTACTTTCCAAACACATTAAAATATATTTTTTATCCTCTGGAGTCCTTATTAGCAGGTGAAGCTCCAGCACGTCCTGTCTCCCCAGAGCACTTGCCCCATGAGGAGACTTTACTTCAGCTTGAAAACTTCAGGTATTAGAACAGGTTGTCCAGGAAGGTGGTGGAGTCACCATTCCTGGAGGTGTTTAAGAGGCGTCTGAATCTGGCACGGGGCGATGTGGTTTAGGGGTCACAATGGCAGTGCGGGGCGGACAGTTGGACTGAGTGATCCTGAAGGCTTCTTCCACCCTCGATGATTATATGATTCTACGACTAAACATGTACCTGCGGCGGTACCTGGGAGCGGGCCAGCGGGCGGGTCCGCCGGGGGAGCGGCCGGGGGGGGTGGGGGTGGGAATCCCCTGGCTCGACTCTGAGGCAGCGCCCTCGGTCCTCCCCGCGCAGCAGGGCCCCACTCACCGACGTGCCGGGAGAGCTTCACCTCCTCGTTCAGCCATTCGCAGAGGATACGCGACATGGCCGGGTCGGACCCGCCACCGCTTCCTCCACACTCCGCGTCCCGTTGCCGCGGCGACCGCGCGGGGCGCCTGCGCGGTTGGGGCAGGGCGGGCGGTGGCCGTGCCGCGCAGGCGCCACGGGCGGGCGGGTCCGCGGGTGTGCCCGGGCGCGCGGAGGAAGGTGAGCGCGCGGCGGGGCGGGGCGCGCGCCCGCCGCCCCCTCAGCGGGGCCAGGGGGAGGCGCTGGGCGGGCGGGGGCCGAGCGCGGCTCCGCCGAGCTGAGTCCCGGAGGGGTCGTGCCCGGGGGCAGGTGGTCGGTCCCCGTCCTGCCCTGTGCCCCTGCGCCGTGCCGAGCTGGCGGCACACGGGGCTGCCACACCTCTCTGCTCCGGCCGCGTGTTCCATGTGTGTTCCAGCCCGCAGTTCCCCGTTCCGCCCCGACCTCGGCGGCGCCGTGCCTTGTTTGCTCCTGAGCTGGTGCGGGTGACACGGGGCAAAGGGCTGACAGGTTTAGGGTGGACATTAGGGAGGCTCAAGGGTGGACATTAGGTAGAACTTTTTCACAGAAGGGGTGTTTAAACGTTGGAATGGGCTGCCCAGGGAGTTGGTGGAGTCACCGTCCCTGGAGGTGTGTAAGGAAAGCCTGGACGTGGCACTCAGTACCGTGGTCTGGTTGACAGGGTGGTGTCCGATCATGGGTTGGACTCGATGATCTCGGAGGCCTTTTCCCGCCCGGTCGATTCTGTGATTCTGTGAAACGCAGCCTAGCAGGAGAAAGAAATTAATCCAGGGTGCTTTTCCTAAATCCGTTCATATAACGGCACAAATTACTGTGTTGGCGCAGCGTGAAAAGGGGGAGGGAGAGCCAGAAGTGCCGAGAAGGGCTCTGGCGGTGCAAATGTGCGCTACACATCGAGGAGGGCTTTTTCCAGCAGCGCTGTCGGTGTGAGGCTGGGGAGCATCCCTGTGCCAGAACAGCTGCTCCTGTGGGAGCCAAGCCGGGCTTATAACGAGCCTTGCCGATACGGCTCTTTGCTCAGCTTTTGTTTGTATTAAGTCATCTTTGTTTTAGAATCTGAAACAGTCATGGGTGGTTCCAGTGCTCCTGTCTGAAGCGTGTGTGACAAAACTGTGGAGCCTAGTGCTACATCTGGAAAATGCACTACACACCATGGGGATTTCAATTGGCCAATTTCTTCTGGAAAAGATTTATGTTTTACTTAGTTTTTGGGTACCCTTCAGTACAATACAGAATCCTAAAGGATTATTTATCCTACAAAAGGCAGGAACAAGAGGATCTAGTGGCTAATGATAGGCTGACAGCAAACTAACTGTAATTTTCAAAAGTGACAATAATCAACAGTTGGCATAACTTGGAATGTTACAAATTCTGTTTCTCTACAAGGACCAGAATTCCTCAGATTAAATCTCTGTGCTTTTATGGAGGGTATGCTTCAGATCAAGTTAAATCCTTGAGAATAAGTAAAAATAGATGTATAACTGACCAGGTATTTATATATCTTGAAAAGGTCAGTATAGAATTAGTGGTACATGAATGAATGAAGTAACAGGAAACTTCAGGAGGGGAAGTACTTTCAAGGCAGATATTTAAATTAATATTTATATTCTTCTAAAGATTCGAAGTTTTGTGTATATCTGAAGGTATAAAAATACCCACACTTTAGGGGGAGAATTTTTAATATTTTCATGCTACTATTTCATAGTAGCATGAAAATGGTAGCAGTAGTATGAAAATAGTAATACTACTCACTAGTAGTGGGTATATCTACTATCGCAAGGGTGTTTTTCTGATATGTCAGAGTGCGAAGAAAAAATGTATTTTAGCTTTCTCATGGAATTTTTTCCTTAGCTCTAGAAATCAATGTATATTTATTTATGTTTATATATAGTTATATGTTGCTGCACATAGTCATTAACTGTTTAAGAAGTTTATGTTGATTTAAAACATGCAAACCAGAACTGATTTATATTAAGTATAGAACTTCTTTCCATATCACCTCTGACTTTAAAAAGCTGGTACTTCCTGTGTCTCTAGGTTTTTTCCTTATGGAATGTAGTCTTTCAACTTTATTATCATATTCAGTGAATTTCTAAACACTTGATTTAGTTTAAAATAACATGGGTTGTTCTATCTGCTGAGATGACATAGTAAATCTTATTCAGATAAGCTAGAATTATGAGAAACATGGAATTTCATATTTAAATTCAGTAGTGGATGGTTGTTTCATTTAAATCTGTCTTAACTCTTAACAAATTAATGTAGCTTTCTTTCAGAATTCTGGGTAGTGATAGGATAATGTATTAATCAAATTTTACTTTATTCTTTCCCTGAATTTAAGACTTTGGAAGATGTCTTTGTTCTGCACTGTGAAAGCTCAGTCCAGACAGCTTTTAAAGGAAAATTCTAGCAGACAACAAATAAGGTAAGTGTTTCCCTAATTCTACCCTTGCTGAAAACACCAGTATTTTTAAATGGGCGTTTTCTGTGTTCTCTTAGTTTTTTAATTTTTTTTACTTATACCTAAATTTTGCTAGGAATTCCAGTTGGAATATCCTGAGCATTCCAAACTGATTTTTCAGAGGACTCTGTACTTTGAATGGTGTAGATTTTAGACAGCAATACTAGATTGTGGCATGCATATGGATTTTTCACATAAAACTTTGTCTTTATTTTAAACTTAATACATCTTCTCATGGATTTGCTTAGAAAGAGGAGAGGATTGTCCATAGGCTGAATTTATAATAGTCAAAGGAATAGAAGACATCAGACAACAATCTGTTGAGCACAGAAATTGAGGTGTTGGGGATCATCTGCATATATGAAGAACAGAAAAAGGATCTTAAAATATAATCAAGCCTACAGCTTTTTTGTACTTTAGTTTTGAATAACATGGACATATAGTGGTATGCATGAAGAACAAGAGGGCAAAATTCGGTTTTAAAAGTGATTATCCATAAACTTCAGTGTTATCACAAAAGGACGATCAAAATTCTTCAACATGTTCAAGATAATAAACTGAAGGGGGAGTTAATTAGGAGGAATTATTTACAATTTAATACAACGAAGATTAAGAAAAGTCAAATGGAACAGTACCTGAATTCTCAAATCAAATTCCATTTAGATTGAATCTGTACAAACAGTAATAGCACTAAACTGATACAGAGTAATTAAAGCATGTGTGGGTTCAGGAGCTTCCTTTTTGTGCACCAGAATTTGTTGCTGCATCAACAGGATTCTTTATAAATATACCTAAGTATAATTATTGCAGTGTTATGGTTCATGTTGTTTGCTTCTTCTCTCTCCTGGGAATTTACAACAGGGCTAAATAGCCTCCTCTCCTCCTAGAGCTTCTTTTCACTTTTCCCTCTCTAGTTTGATTATTCATTTTACTTAATGTTATTTACCCACTCTGACATGATCAAATGATCATGTTCTCTTTGAAACTTAATTTTAACTATATTCATCCCTCACAGACTCTTCTCTGGTCACCTCTGGGTCCTCATACCTGAGGACAAAAAAGGATCAAACTCTAAAGAAGTCATGACCTTGAGGACTGTGCTTACGCCGCATTTCCACAGCTTCTTGCTTCATGCACCTCTCAGCTCTGTTGCCCATATTGGCTCTTAGAACAGCACTACTCTGGAAGCCTGTTCTGATTTCTGCCTTGAGTTTCCCTGTTGCCACAAGAAAACAGCTATATTGATTCAGAGGTCATGTTTGTCTAGTTCAGTCTCCTCTCTCTGACAATGATCAATAACAAATTCCAGGGAAGAAATGAAGGGAAATCTTATACTAGTACTATATACTTGTTAGCATATACAATGTTGCCATACAGAATGTTGTCTCTACCATCACTTTTTGTGATAAAGGACTTTATGCATCTACATAAGATAGTACAATTAATTTTTCCTTCCATTAGCACATGCAGACAGTTCTAAACCTCTGTAAATGTTTAATATTGACAGTGGACTGTGGTAAGGAATTCCATAACTTAACCTGGACTTATATGAACAAATTAGGTTACCCTTCATTATGTGAAGAAGTACATTGTTATTTTGAAGCTGCATCCTCTGCAGTTCTCTAGCTGTTCTGTTATTTTTAAACGAGAGTATGAGGCATCTGACTTGCAGGTTGAACTGATGCTTTAAGTGCTATCTTGCTTCCAAGAGCTATATAATAGATATATTTTATATTCACATTTACTGCCTATCTTTGTTTTCTCTCTACCCCAGTTGTGAGGTTGTGTCTCTAGACACAAATGTGTCTCATATTAACTGTGGTTAATATGACTTATTCTGCTTTTTTTATTATCTGCACAAGGAATGCTGGGGTGTGAATCTGCTGTAGCAGTCCTGTAAAAAAAAGTCCCCCACTTGGCAATGCTGATGCGGCTACATGCAATATATATGCAAGATCCGCAGTTACTGCCTAAATAATCTCTCTATATTGTAAGCAAGTGTGTCAAATCTGTGTTCAAATACTGATGAGAATGTATGATGCAGCCTGGCAAATTACAAGTATGCAGGAAAATACTGTAATGGGTGCATTGTTTTCTATACTGCAAAGTGGATTATTAGTATGTAGGTTCAGTTTGAGTAAATCTCAGTAAATTACTGGGCACGATTAAGGCAAGAGAATTGCAGAGAAGTTCTGCACTACGAAGAGACAGGGCAAAATGTTTCCAATGTGAGGAACAGCTGTAGTGTTGTGGCTGGCTGATGTTTTGATTCTTTTCCACATTGGTAACCAAGTAAGGAAGAAGATAATTTAATCTTCTTAAGTGAGATCCATAACTCGCTTGTTGTATCTGAGACAATATGGTTCCATTTAGTTCAGTTGTAGCAACTGCACATTTAAACCAGGGACTGAAGGATTTTTCAGCTTCAAGTAAGAGTTCAGTGTCTCCAGTGTGATGTATTTGTCAGGAATTACAATCCACTATGGTGGATAGTGGCATATGATATTGAATAATATTTGAATATTGATTGATGCTTTAAGACAAACTAAGTAAAATAGAGTGGGTTTTTTGGTGGTTTGTTTTTTTTCTTTTTTAAAAAAATGCATTACTAACTTCCATTGATTACTGACATTCATTTAAAGTTTTTGAAAAGATTCTGTAACTTTAAGGTAGACAATGTTTCTTAACCATTTCAAGACCAAAGGAGCACTTTCTACAAAAAGCATTGGAACAGTAAAAACTGAGTATAAACGATGGAAATAAAAAAACAAACTGCCTGACAGATTGAAAATTCACATAAGCAGAATAAAAGGAAGTACAAAGATCATTAGACCCTCCCTGAATAATGAATACATACATGTCTTAAGGACACAATAAATTATGGGGGAATTAGAGACTGGCATGTAGATACAGCTTTAAGCAAGTGTGTGAAACAAAAGAATGAGCAATTAAAGACATCTTTGTTTTGAAGACATTACTGGGATGCCACTGAATTTGATTACCTGTTTCTGAGCATCTCATTCTTCTTTATAGTTTATTTTGGGATTTATTACCACTTTCTTTCCTGTATGGTAATTTTTTTTCTATCAGAAAGTTGGAGATTGTGGGTGGGGGGTTCCATGATTCCTCAATGAGATAGTAGGAGTAGTAGGCAGGGGTAAAAAAAGTTGGAGATTAGAAATTGAAACTGAATAAAATTCATCGAGGAATGTGACTGGTACAGATAAGTAGTCAAGAAGAGGATTCTATCAGGGATGGAACAAAGGGAATCATGATGACACAAATTGCCTTAGTTCTATGGCTTGAACAGACTCCTTGAAATTCTGACTCACTGTTTCTCTACCTTAGGAAATTGTATATAAAACGTACTGTCAAAGGATGGGTTTAGTCAACCCGGTAATTGCCTGCATCCACACACACATCTGTGTCATAAAACAGAACTAAAATTATGTGAACGTTTTTCTTGTAGTCATTCCTTTATGCAAAGAATGGTTGCATGCGTGGTGTGGAGGAACGAAAGCTCTCTCCAACTGGCTGTTTAAAAAAGAAAACAAGGCAACTAAGTAGTAAGGAAAGTTCAGATGGTTCATTTTTGTCATGCACAGTTTAATTCAGACTCTGGCATAGTGTTTCTGCTAGGTACAAATCAAGTTAATAAATCAGATTTTTCTAGACAGCTACAAATTGTGAGTATGTAATTTTATGGTTGGATTACTTTATATACAATGGTCTGAAATATTTTGAGTATTATTTGGAATACTCACAAGGCCTCATCAGTTATTATTTTGTCATTCAATAAATGCTTATTAACTGTGCACCATTTGTCTTGTGGTCTTTCACTGTAGCTTTTGTGTAGCATTATGAAAGAATGCATGTAATGTAACTAGAATCTTTTTGGATGCTACTGAAATGCAACTGCTTTTTCTTTTAGAAATAGTACAGCTATTGTGTACCAACAATTCTGTTCAATTATGTTTTTAGGGTATAAAATTAAGAATAATGTGTCTGTTTTGGAATAGAGAAGGAATGCAAGTATGCATAATGTAACTAAGTGATCTGGAATTTGGCTAGCGTCCTTGCAACAAATGCCAGCACTTAAAAGCCTTGGATAGTTGTTCTTTCTCATTATGTTGAATGAGAACATTGGTCAAGCATGCTGTACATTGGAAGAGTTCCTGGTAGAACATCAGGCTTTCGGAAATGTTCTTTAATTCACACTGCTTAGCTAATTAGGGTAAATGTGATCAATTAAATAGTTAAAATTAAAGTGATGTTGATGTAGCTCGACAAAGGAGAGACTGTGGGCTAACATGCCCATTTGCATCTTTTAACAGTAAATTAATGGTACATCATGGCATGATAATGCTAGTACACGGAATGTAGCTTCTTTTCTACAGTAATGATTTACCTTTCAAGTTGCTCATTTCTTTTCTCTTATACCTGCATAAATTTGTTCTGAGGCTGATTCCAACAGATGTTTTCTTTTCTTCTTGAGCATAAGAGTTGCTGATAATGACGGGGATAGTATTGTGCTTCTGCTTAATGGTCACCAAAATACAATTTAGTTTAACAAAATTGTTGAATTATTCATAAGCAGTTTCTTTTTTGATTGCATGCACTCTGACTTGAAGATTTGGTCAAGAAGAAAAAGTCTGTCTTAAGTGAAATTCTGTAAAAAAGTGTAGTTTAATACAGAATGACAGAACACAGGCCCTAGTGAAAGATGCAAAAAAAAGCCATCCAACTGTTCATGCTTTATGTTGTGGCAAAAATAAGCATTTTAAACAAATAACAGAAATTATAATTTAGTCACTGTCATGGTGAAGCATTTACTGCCTTACTATTACTGATGGATCACTTCAAATCATGTAACAATCTAGCATGTTCTGTGTTCACACCAGTAGTAAGACTCTAAAATAGTGCTACTCTGCCTCTGATTTTCTTCAACTGTTCTACCTTTTATTCCCATTTCCAGCTCCTTTTGCTCCATTGATTCTTATTCTCTCCTGCAATCAGAATTATTCTGACCCGTATATTTCCATTTATTTCTTTCTTCATATTCCTCAGGTCTTCACATTTGATGATGTGTCTTCTCCTTTTCATCTACAACCCTAATCCTTTTATCCTATCAAGGCTTATGGGTACATTTTGTTTTGAAAGTAATTTATACACATTCTGAATTATGTGTTACATCAGATTTCTACAGTAGAACTCTAATCATTCTCTATTCTCTTCAGTCTTCAAAGTGTTGGTAGAAACTGTTAAAATTGCTCTTTATGTTCAATGGCAATAGTTTATCCCTTTTGTTCATTTGAATCATCTGGAGAGTGGTAGGCCAGCACCCCTTCAACTGTTCCTTTTGTACAAGCACTTTTTGAGCTCTTTGGTATAAGGATGTTTGACGCTTGCCTATCTAGGCATCTTAGTGTTTTTGTGGATTACAGTTTTGAAATTACTTCCCCAGAGGAATGGTAGATATTCTGCTTAATCCCAGAGAAAGGTCTTGTGAATGAGATTTAAAATTAAACCCCAAGAAAATCATGGTTGGGCTGTCAGGTACACACTAAGCCAGTTGGTGAATGTGTCAGCTTTAAAAAAACCCTCATGACTAGACAGAAAATCTGTTTCCTAAGTACCTTGCAAAACCATTGATTATTTATCCTCAAATCTGCATAATTGTCCTGTGTTTATATCTATATTGTGCCTTATTCTGAACATATGTTACAAGTTCTGATTTATCTTACACAATTTATGTTCAAAGTCTGGCACATCTTGTTTTACCCTTGGGTTTTGAAAACTGTTTTCTCACCTGCAGCTCAACTAGTTGTCGGTGTGTTTATCCTCTTAAACAGAATGAATGCTTCCAAACAAATTATATCAATTACAAGTTCTTTTTTAGCAGCACAGGAACAGCATTTGTCAGAGTGAATCATGAACAATACCCGGAATGCACTGTTTTCTTCCTGCCTCTTCTGAATTTGAAGTAGCATTTTTCTGAGTATATGCTCAGATAGACCTGTCTTCAGTGTCAGCAGAGAGGTGACTCTTGTTTTCACTGGTGGTTTCTGACAGTAAAGCTCATTCTACCCTCTGTCCTTTTTACCTCTCACCATACTGCTACTTCTCTTTTACAATAACAGATACAGATGCTCAAGCTGCGCTATTCAAAACAGCTATTTTGACTGCAGTTAAAATAGTTGGTATCTACTGATATTTGATGTTTTCTTATACAAACACTGGTAACTCTCTAGTTGAATTTCTTCTTTGAAATTCCGTTCACTAGAGGATTTGAAGATTTACTGTAACCTTGAATAAAGTTCTTGCTATTCAATTTAATAAAATCTTACTTATTTTCCATTTTAAACATGAAAATTGTGACATTTTCTGTGACAAGAATTTGCTTAATGGTAATTAATAAAATATGTAAATGAAGTGGACTTAATCTGTTTTTTGGTCTGTTTACCATTGGATAGCAGTAGAAAATTCTTTCACTAAAGCTGATATCTGCTGTAGACTCACAGTCAATTCAGAAGAGTCATGTAAAAACAGAGTAGTCCTTATCCTCCATTTAGAGAAAGGTGTCATTCTAAGATTTAGGTAGATGGTTTTGGTTTCTACGAGCTTATAGTTCTTTATCATATTTGGAGTAAGAAAAGGCTCAAGCCACTAAGAGACAAGTGCATTTTAAGTTATATTAAATCAAAGAAATTCTGTACTTTGGTTTGATTTCTCTTTTTTTTCTTTTTTTCTTTCTTTTTTTTTTGACAGATTAATGCATGATATTACTTGAATGGGCCAGATAAAGCACAGAAAAATAGTTTTAATTTTTAAACAAAAAATAAGCATCCCTGACAGGCTTTAAGGCATCAGATTTATCCCAGTATGTGTATAGGCTATGTAAATAAAATTTAATTATATAATGAATAATATGATACGTGATACCTAAGATTCATATAATTCTGTTTCTGGAGTTACACAAGTGCTTCTTGTGATTAGCTGCCTGGAGATCTTCTGTTCAACAATCCCTTTTAATGAATGTTTTAGCTGTTTCAGTTTCATGGTGAGAGAATAACCAGATATAGGATGGTCAGCATAACCAAAATGCAAATAAATGAAGATTTATTAGAAAAATTATGTGTAGATTGTGTACAGGCATGCACATGCATATGCTTTTAAATATTTTTTAAAACATTCAGTGATTTTGAAAGCTCTTTTGCAAACACAATGATCAGTGTTTCAAATGACTAATAATAAAATAGTTATTGCTTTCTTACTGCTGCAATGTAGTTTCTTTCCCATAAAATTACTTATTTTAATGAAAATAAAATAATTACTTTTTCCCTGAATTTTAAATGAAATTAATAATGCTTTTCTTCCATCGTGATGTTACATTTGAATAATTATACAAATACAACTTCTTGAAATATTTTTTGGGTCTCTTCCAACTGAAATATTCTTTTTGGTTTCTTTCTGTTCCGTTGTCCTGTCCTGTCCTGGTTTTGAATTTGTCATACATGATCTTGTTTCTGCAAAAGGACGAGAGTTGGTCTATCAGTTTTTAATAAGTATCTCTGGCTTGCTTTTTGTGAAATAGAGGAAGTAATATTGCTTTCCTCATGATGGTTTTTGATATTTAGATAGTTTGTTTCTATTGTCTCCATCACTTAGTATTTGTGAACTACTGCTTACAACCTTTTTGCAAGATTAAAGTAGGTATTTCTGTCCTGTGTATAACATGTCAGCACATAGTACAGCAAGTGCTAGAGGTGTAGTTTTTCAGTAATTCTAACATTTTATTTTGTTGCACTTTTATTTTGTTGAATTTTATTTTGTTGAATCTCTCTGTACTATGTCTCTGTCTGTATAACACAATTTTTTTAATATGTTTAGGTTTTTTCCCTTCATCTTTATAGCTTCTGTTTTGTCTATGATGAAGATATCCTTATTAGTGAAGAGGACTTTCTTGTTGATCACTCATTTTCAGGGAGGATCCCTTATGGTGTTCTCAGTATGCAGGTGTGGTTCAGCCATGGTTTATCGTGCTATAAACTGTAATGTGGAATTTAACAAGCAGAAAAAACCACATTTTGCGAGGTGATAAACTGCAGGAAATTCAGGACAAATAATGGAAAAATAAATGAAGTAGTTACTAAATAATAGAGGTGTCAAATCTTTATAAGGAGTTAGCAATTACAGTTTGCCTCAGCAAGAGATATTTGGAGGTGTGTATGTATACTTTAGATACCTAGGTATAGTGTCTATTACAGTTACATTCTTAATGCTGTAATTGGAATTGTCTGGAGCAGTGTTTGGGAGATGAATGGAATAACAGTTTGAACCCTGTTGTGTGAAAGAGCAAAATTCCCAACAATAAAAGTAGTAAAAAGCCCACTGTACTTCTGTGAGAATTTCCATTTCAGACCATAGCTGAATCTCACTAATATTTCTCCAGCCTCTCTTTCTGGTATGATCCTGTCTTCCTCCTTCTTACTCAACTCAACTGATATTACTGTAATTGTTATCGACAACTGTCTGTGTGACTTTCTGAGTACTTGGGAAGCATATTATCTTTATTTCTGTCAGCTTTTGTTTTCTGCTGTACAAGACCTCATCATCCTTCATGTTTCTTTCTTCTATCCCTCATCTTTCCAAATTGTCCTGTTTCCTCACTGAAGAAAGGACTTTTTTACTGCTTTACTCAGCTGAGATTTCATTTCTTTTTATATACATTTCATCTTTCAGAAAAACCAGAAGACCAAAAATTCTTACATATATGTGTCAATCTGTAAAAGTCATTCCTTTTTCCACAAAGGTTTTGTATTGGAGACATCTGGATATGGTACTTGAGCATATGTTTTAGAGATGATTATGGTGGTACTGAGTTGACAGTTGTACTAGATGATCTTGAAGGTCTCTTCCAACCTTGATGATTCTGTGATATTATGATGACTTTTACATCAGGTCTTGGCAATGTAAGTAAAACTCCTAATCTAAGTATATAGGATTCCTCTACAAAAGAAAGAAGATGATGTGTAAGTTTAAGGGAAATAATTTTATCTTAGGATTATAAAGTGTAACAAATACTGTCAGCGGCTCTTTATCAATCTACTGATCTACAGCAGTCAGAAAAAGATATTTACAGTGAAAAAATTATGTGTGAAGTGTAACTTGGGGATCAAAGAAATTAAGCTTAAGGGCCTAAAATGTCATCCCTGTGATTTTGTGAAGTATTGTCTTTATGGGCAGCTTCAAAAGACAGATATATCACAGCAAGTAACAGGTGAACATATTCTTTGCTAACTTTCAGTTTTGTTAAGATAAACAGAAATTTGCTATCATATGGCTTAGTGAACCTAGATTTATCACAATCTTTCAAAAACTACTGATGTATGATAAACACTTTCATTATGTAATATGAAACACATGGATGCTGTATTGCTGGCACATTGAGAGCCTGGAAATATTTCAACACCTTCAAGCTAGAAAGTATGCAAAGCAGTAAGATAAAATCATTAATAATCAGGTTCTGGATAAAGATTACACAACCACTATTGAAGCAACTCTCATTAAAGTGGTTTTTCTGGATGGGACATGCTTTATAGAATAGCAATGCCACTTTCCCAGAGAATGCAAGCAATGGCTAGCAAACCTGAGTGTCAACAAATTAGAAGAAAAGGTTCTGATTAACTTTTTTTGGGAAAAAAAAGGTCACCGTTTTCACTAGAATCTTAGGTATGAAGTTGTAGAACAAAAAAAAAACCAAAACCAAAACACAGTAGAATAAGAAAAGAGAGAAAGCACAGGCCTTTTAATTCAGAGTCCATTAATAAGCAGTAAGAAAACAATAGGTTTTTCTGAGTGAAAAGAGAATTAAAGTGGGGGCTATTCGCTTAGCTGGAGAATGTTGATATATTTGCTTGCTCAATCTTTAAAATGTTTGTAACCTAAAAATCTAAGAAAAAATTTCATGATGAGTTATTTTAACAGAAAGATGGCTACATTTACCGTTTTTGTATCCCAGTCGAACACACCTAGAGGCTTAATGAGACTATGTTTTTCATGCTCCAGTAAGATGTCTGTTTATACTGTTACAACTCCTGACTTGAACAGATACATAGTAGTTTGTTGCTGAGATACAGTGTAATCTATTTACAGTATTTTTATTTTCCTTTAATATTTTGGCTAGAGTGCTGTACCATTTAATTTGAAGATTTACTTTCAGTCAAGTTGCAAACTTAGGAAATGTTTTTCATTTATGTGAGCAGTTTAGTTTCTGTTCTTACACAATTTAGTATTTTTTATTTACAATTTCAAATTGGTTATAATATGAAATTCTGGAGTTTGGGTTGTGAGTTTTTTTCCTCCAGTTTGGGAGCTTCTTTGTTATTTAATTCGCTTTGTGGTAGATCCATTTTATACTTATTTTTTAAAGAAAATAAAATCAAATGCTGGGACACAAAACAGTAGTTCTTGCAGCAAAATGCCAGCTGCTAAATCATTAGGAACCAGTCTGACTTAACATTATAATAAATATGCTGGATCTCATTTGTGACAGGTGTGGTTCTTTGGTGGCTTATATAGGCAGACTATATGTTTAAGTGAAGTAGAAAATTATATGTTGTAATTTACAGTTATTGCTAGTAATTACTGTTTATTGCATCGCCGTGACTCAGAAATCCATTTATTATAGGAGTTAAATACAAGAGATGATGATGCCTGAGAACATGTGCGAAGTGGAGATTAAACCATATTTTCTAGTTTATTTTTTCTTTCTTAGTTTGCAATTTGACTTTAAACATGTTTTATCTGTAGCAGCTCATCAGTTAATATAACATGGGACTAATTATCATGTAAACTAGTATGTGTGCTATCCAAAAATGGAGACTGAGCTATCCAGTTGTTCTGTTGTCCCTACAAAAATGGGATGTAGTCTATCATTTAACTGAGAGACAATCTCTGAAATCACAACAGTTTAAACCAGCAGTTGCAGCCAATGTAGACCGTATTTGTTGCTGCCTAACTGTGATGCTTTGGTGGTCTTGCCCAACAACCTTTTCTTTGGTCTTAACTTTAGTATGTTTGGTGAGATTTCATAAAGCCATAGAATGCTTTGGGTTGGAAGGGACCTTAAAGGTCATCTCACTCCAGCCTCCTGCCATGGGCAGGGACACCTTCCAGTAGACCAGTTTTGCTCAAAGCCCCATCCAACCTGGCTGGCCTTGAACACTCCCAGGGATGGGGCATCCACAACCTCTCTGGGCAAATTCATCGAAATTGTCTTTTTTGCTAACTACAGTGAATATCAAGTTTTTCTTAATTCAGGAATGTCTTCTGAATATTTGATATTGAATTGTCTTAAATCATTGGAAGTGACTATGGTGTTGCAGTCTTTTAAAGCTGTATTCTTTGATTTTAAGTTAGTTTGTAAGATGTTTTCTTAAAAGAAATCAAACTAGAATAGTGTCATCAGTCTAGTGCTCTCCTGTTCTTTCCCTTCTTATTATCTATTGTTATTATCTATATTATTATCTATTTCTCACTTTAATCCCAGTCCAGTCAGTCTGTAAGAGTATTTTTCCATTATATAGCCTTTAAAATTTTACCTGTACTTTTGCTGTTAAATTACTTATTGTATATCTTAAGTTTCTGAATTTCCTTTGAATTATTTTAGATTCAGTGCTAAATTAAATGTTATCATGCATGTTTTTACATAATTTTGGTATATTTTTGCTTGATTGTTTTTGTATACTTTTCTGTAATGGAAAATACATGAACTACCTAGTTTCTGCAAGAATGTGGTTTTTTACACTCTTAACATTAAATTTTGGAAGCAGGTCATCTGATTGTAAAGGCAAATATGTATTTATATCATAGTTGGGGTTTTTTAAACATTGATAGATCATGTGTATAAATGTTTTCAATGTTTCAGAATAAATTTTAGTGAATATATTTTAATGTATATGCGTATCTATATGCAAACATATATAACTCATGTATATACATACATAGTATTACAGATATCTGTACTCTAGAGTTGTGAGAAAATATTCATCATTACTACCTTAGTGTTGTGAATGAGTGTTTTAAGGTCGCTCAAAGAATCATCAGCAAAGGTATGAGCAAAAGCAGGTTTAATATTAAAGCAACAGTGCGACAAAGTTTGTTGGCAAGGTTCACTCTACTTACTAGATGGTTAAAGCACACAGAGGAAAAATTGGACTAGAACCTAAAATCATTCAATCTAAAACTAAAATCAACTGATACCTTAAGCCCCTAATGGTTTTTTTATTTTTCTAATATTTGTAATACTTGTAAGTTTTATAAGTAGGTTTTAAAAGCAGAAACCCTCCCTTCTTTGTCCCTTGTCCCTTTCCCTTCCTCCAGTACCCTTGTTTATACATTCCTTAACCCTCTTACCCCATTCTATCCTCCCTATATCACTCATAGCCCCAAATCTAATAGAAATGTTTAGTCTTTTGTCAAGGCAAGGCCTAGACAGTTGACAGAACAGCCTATCTGGGCCTAAACCACAGAATGAAGTTAAGAGTTAGGTAACTATGTACCCTTTGTGCTCTGATGATGGTGAAGGTGATGAAGTAGGTGGTCCCGAAACGCACCCCAGACCCATTTTAAGGGGGTGGACCCCGGGGCGCACAAGAGTAAAGGCCACTGGGTGGACACATCTGGGATTGGATGGATGGTATTATAAAATGTAACCTCTCGGGCAGGGGGGCGCGCGTCTTGTAACATCTTAGCCTTGGCAAATAAACCCTTTCTTATCTCACCCCTAATTAACTGCTCTGGAGATTTTTTCAGCACCTAAATCCTACGGCAACACAGCCAAAAATGATCTACATGGAGGCTGGGAATGGAGAAGGGGTAGGGATAGGAAAGGTAAAGATCAAGAGGAATAAGAGAGACACTCCCATTGAGTCACAAGATTCAAAGTGGACCATTTGCCAAACTTAGCCCCAGACTTGACCAATACTTTAGGCCTTAACAGCACTTAATCTGTATTTAAACAATCTAACAAAAGTTTCTATAGAATTTACTGTAGGCACAACAGTAACTTACAAATCTAAAGTACTTAAGAATCTAGGAGAGCAACATCCATAGTACATTTACCTGAGATTATTCACACTCACAGACACAGAAACCTGAATAAGTATGTACAAGGTATTCACCTGTGAAAACTTCCCCTCGAATTCACGAAGTATTCACGTCGGATGCCTTTGTGTCTTCTCAATGGACAAAGGGTTGAGGCTCAAAAAGTGGGGGTATCAGCCCAGGATCCATCATAGGCATCTGATGATCCTTCAAGTAGAGCAAACTTGAGAGTTTGCTGGCTCTGAGAGTCATCTCACTCAGAGGGAGATGCTGGTTACAGCTCACTGCAGCCAGAAGAGCTCAGTCACAGAATCATTCAGGTTGCAAAAGACCTGTGAGACTGAGTCCAACCTGTGACCAATCACCACTTCGTCAACTAGACCATGGCACCGAGTGCCACATCCAGTTGTTTCTTGAACACCTCTAGGGATGGTGACTCCACCACCTCCCTGGGCAATTCATTCCAATGTTTAACAGCCTTCTCTATGAAGAAATTCCTCCTGAAAGGAGAGTCTCGCTAAGGACTGCTGTTTATAGGGTTGCAAGAGAATTGGCTTAAGTCATAATAATTTTCATCTTGGCCAAGATTTGGGTCAGTAACTTTCTCTGGTTACAAATATGTTGTTCCAGACAGGAAAAATAAGTTTCCAAGGCTGTTTGTTAAATACAGGAGCTTGTTAGACTGCACTAGTTCCTGGGAGCAGACGGTGGTTTTGATAAGCTCAAGAGGGGCCTAATGCTGGTGTTGTTTGTCAAGGCTGAGGCCTAATGAGCAATTCTGAGATCATAGTGTGGCCTGAGGGGAAGGCAGCAGGGGGATGCACCACCACACTTACTTAATGGTTTCTGCTTACTGCATAAGAAAGACATACTTAAAAACGTACATTTTAAGAAATGAAAATGGGATTGACATGTAACTTTCAATTACTTTTCTTGGCCCTGGGAGAAAATCTTTATCTTCACTTTAACAGTAGTCACTGTCAAAAGAAAAAAGAGCAATAATATTGGAAAGGAAAAATTAATTTTTAACCTACATAAAAATCTGTTTGCTTGTTTTCCAACTTTTTTTTTTAAATGATATTGTAGTGATATTGGGAAAGAAATAATGGCTTCTACTGTGTTTTAAATATTTTAAGTTTGTAAGCTGATACAAGAAATGACTTGGTACTGTGTAATTTAACTGTATGAGCAGAATAACCTGCTCTGAGAGATGATGTGAACTTTGTAATCATTTATGCTGTCTGTTAAGAAGTTTTTTTCTGATTTTTAAATCAAGGTAAATCTTGCTACAGGCACAACCATAAAAAGTGAGCCTTTTCTAAATTAATAAGGAATGGTATACCTGTAAGACTACTGGATTAGCCTCTAAGGAGCATGAAAGGCAGAAGCAGTACTTCTCAAACACTAAACAAAATGCATTTCCTCCCCTCAATACTCACCTTCCCCCCATCACGGGAAGTAATATTCCTGTCAGACATACCAAACCATGCAGTCCCAGAATGAAAAGATAAATAAGTGAATACAGGAATATGAGTATATACAATTAATTTCTATTCATTTCCCTTACTCCTTATTTGCATCATCAAAGATGGTGATTTGATACTCTGATGGTCAGGTCTAAATGTCTTTGAGGGATGTTTTAGTTATAGAGACTTGGTTGCCTCTGCCTTGCTGCTGTTTTCTTACTGTTCCCCGTGTGTGATGAGATTTTATTCTTGGAATCAGAGGAGATTCAGTGACCTGAAGAAGTTATCTTTGCAATTACTCAGTCAAAAATGAATTGAAAATAGGAAAGCATCATGATAACAATCTCAATCCCTGAAGTGTTTGGTCTGGATTTTAAAGAGAAGTATCAATGTATGGGTATACTGTGCCCTGAGCAGATGCCTCTTAAGACTTAGAAGCACTTTTGAAGTATCATCTAGATGCTGAACTGAATTTACTCAGACAGTTATTTTGAAAACTCTGAAAGCCTGAAGAGGTGTATGTAAAACCAACAATGATTTTGGTATATATGATACGGTTTACTTTGTAATGCTGTAGCTTTCTTCCTAAATTCAGCTCCTTCCTTTTGCCTTATTTAAATCTACCTGGAATAAAAACAGAACCAAAAAGGGAATGTGGAACAATTGTATCATTTAACTAATCCTCTCCAGCAATTTTAGTACAAGTTATCAATATCAATAGTGATCTGTAGATAATGCCAATTGTTCTTCAGACATTAATTGGGCTAAAGCTTTGTGGCAGTTAATATTAAAACTAATACTAGTTTAAATCCTTAATTGCATTTAAACGTAGATTTGCTTATGAAACAAACAGCTGCACCTTTTCCATCATCTTTATTAATCTGCCATTTGAAATATGCAGCAGAGATTTCTGCACCAGCCAGTTATCAAAAGTTGTGCAGATGTAATCACACTATCTTTAATTATTTGTTTTCCATTAAATTAGCTTCTGTGATCTCTGAGACAAGAATGACAAAAACTATGCATATCTGTCTTTGCAGATAGTATTATTTGCATTAATAATTAACACAATAGATTAATCAAATAGTGACAGTTTGTGGGTGAATAACACAGCAGATCCATCATCATTACACTTCTGAGTGTATGATTGGGACAGAAATTTGGCTGTTAGCCATCGCAATGGCGTGGCTTAACTAATGTGATCCGTTATGAACCAGACTGAGTCAAAATTTTATTTCCCTGGGGAATAGAAGCCCCAAGGTATGTTCTAGCCAGTTGATATGATAAATTATTAAATAATTTTTGTGACAACAAGGGATGGCAAATATGCTGTTTTGTACCCTTCAGAAAGATTTAAGGAGGTACTTGTTCATTTTTTCTTGAGTTTTTCCATTAATGCATCATTTTCTGTTAATGTTTTCCATCCTTTTTCCAAGATAGTGAGTGCTACTTCCAGTAAAATGATCTCCATGACAGGGAAGCCACCTCTTCTGGAAGTACCGTTTTATTGACTCAGACGTTACCACTAACATTTGCAAAATGCAGGCCTGGTAAAAGCTGAATGTCTTCCTACTGTTAAATAAGAAGAAAAATTATGAAAAGGACCAATACTGCAAGAGTACAATATATGTATTGCACGTACGGAAGTTAATGTACAGGCAGGAGGTATCCTGTCACTTTATATTAAAAAAGTGAAAGTTAAGCCACTTTCCATTACAAGTGTAGCATTTCTATCTGAAAAACAGATTCCATGTAACTGGGAAGGTGATTTCAAGAGCAGAGCGAATGAGAAGGTTAGTATTGGGAGCCATGTGAGGGACAGGAAACAACAAGGAAGCTGGAGGATGATAGAAAGTCACTTGGTTTGAGATAGTGGCAGTGCTAATAGAACTTGGAAGAATGTAGAAGGTAGGGTTTGCTAACCAGAGGGAAAGGATGTAGGCAACAATTACAGAAAGATAGATTGGTAGTGTTGTGGAAGTTGAAATAGAACAGCCTATGCAAAGTGCCCATGAAAACAATGTATTTCCTTATGATACCTATAGTGATTAACTTACGGGAGTAATAAGAGTTTCTTTTTCTTAACTAACCTTAAAATTTAATATTTCCCTCATGTTGAGAATCCTGTATTTCTTATTAAATTGTGTACTTTATCACTCTGTGTCTTGCCTTTAGGCCCACCCAGCTTCTTGTAGATGAGATGGCTACTGACCAGTTGTAAATCTTTTCATCCTTCTCCTTAGGAAGGGATGACCTATCTATCTAGAAACATTCAGAGGACTGAAGCAGGAAGCAAATGTATTGTTGGAAGATCATGTCCTTCTGGTTCTATCACTATTTTACAGACAGTTAGAACATCAAGATTGCAAAAAATCAGTTGGTACAGTCAGCAAAATAGAAAAAACTGTTTGTGGGTTGGTTGTTTTGCAGGTTTTTCGACCATTCATACAGGCTTATATTTTTCATTAGAAGGTCTTTAATATCATTTAAGGTCATTGAAGTCTGACTGTAATCTGATAATGAAAACTGACAGTTCTGAAAAAATGAAAGTAACATAGAAACCTGGAACGTAGAAGGCAATAGTACACAGGAAAATATAAGTACAAAAAACTAGATAAAATGTCCTTGGTTAGTAGGTGGAACTGGATGACCGAGTTGCATCAAGTGCCGCTGCAAGTTGAACTGTACTGTCCGGTTGTTAATACACTGGTGTTGCTAATACACTGGTTTACCACAGTCTAAAAGTCCTGGGAAACGTGCAAGATTGCATCTGTAGTAGTTCTTTTTAAGTATTTGTTATTCTTGATCTATCTTACTTCTGGTCGTAACTGGTGTGAAAGCTTCTGACCAGGAAATTCATATCCAGAGATTATCAAGTAATTATCAAGCTATTAGCTATTTTTGCTTACAATTTCCAGTATTAAAAAGGAAAAAAAAAAGAGTATCCTTGCTCTTTCATTCTCTCAGTATTTGTCATTTTGGCAGACTTTGCCCTCAAATTTATTATGAATAATTATTCTTTGAGTGTATTCAGGTAATAATGTACTGCCTAGGAAAAAGCCAATTCCTGGTCTTTCCAAACACTGAATACTGCTTAACTAATAATCTCTATAACGTGTTTTTTTTTAAAGTTAGCAGCGTGAAATTGCTACAAGTATAATGAGATGGAATTTCATTGTGTTATTTAATTCTGAAAGAGAAAAAAAAGATGTTTTATGCAGTGTAAAGTTTCTCATTTCTAAATAGCAAAATGTAATAGATTTGTTGCACTGTGTTGAAATGTATTCATTGTATAAACAATTATTTTGTTTTAAAAAACAGGTTCAGGAGACTCTCAAACTCTTCAGTAAAGTTATATGTCATTTAGAACTTGTAAAATTTCATCATCCTTCTAGATGCAAATGAAGAAATATAACCTACACAAAGTCTTCTACAGTCTGTAAAATGTGATAGATCAAGTGAAGATCTTGATAGCTGAAGAGTTTGAGACTCTGCCAGCTTTTGTAAGACTTAATCTACTGGGAGAAAAGTGAGGTCAAAAAATATCACTAGATATCTGTGCTTCCTTGTATGATGTGCTGACTGCATTGTCAGTCTTCATTCCTTTGATGAAAAGAGACAAACCATTAAATGTCTTTCTAACTCTTCAGTCCAAAAAATACTGTTGTGTAGGAAAAGTATATAAAAGGAATATATAGAGAAGCAGATAGTTAAACATGAACTACTACTGTAAGACAATTAAGATTACTGAAAATTACTTGAATGTCTGAAAGTAGTTGCTGTAATGAAGGATAATTATGATACAAAAATTGAAATTGGAACTGCTGTGATTGAAAATTTGTTCAACGGGTACATGGAGATGCTGGCAATTTGGTTGTTTCATTTTGCTATTAGATTCTGGTAATTACCTCAACATGCTTGGAAAGAGATCATTTAGTGTGACAAAATGAAAAATCTATCATCATCACATTAAAAATTGCATTATCTAATGCTGAAAGCTAGATCAGATTTTAGGAAATAGAAAATTATGTATCTGATTTTATGTCTGATTTTAATGTCTCTGTCTACTGGTCCCTTTTTAACCCATGCCTAACTTTCCTTTCAGATACTGGAGCCTGAAAGAATACATAGAATTTTTGAAACAAGAAGTGTGAAACAAGTCCTTCTACTACTCAGGCCTCTGCCTGTGCAACGTGATGTAGGTCATTTAACCATTTTTGTCTCTGTTTTTTTCCTTTGTAGTCAATGAAAACGTACTATTTTCTGTATTTTTAAGAAGGCTTTGTTTGGATTAAATTCCCTAACAATCATGATGAAAGCTTTAATTTTACAATTGAAATTAATTAACTACATAAAAAATGTTTGGAAAAGAAATGTTAAATGAAACTTTACTTTTTGACTAAAACTATTAGTTAGATTTGTAACACTTTTACAAATAATTGCAGCTGACCTAAGCCTGAGGTATGTGAGGCTGCTTGTTATTACTTTTTTTGCATTGTTACTTCATGGCTTTACAATGTTTTAAGCATTTACCTAGTAAATGTTCTTACTGGCTTCAGTTCTATAATCTTGTGTGGTTTAAATAATTTAATTTTTTTGGAGCTGTCAAATTATTATTTCAGTGTTTAAGTCCCAGTGATCTGGAAAAATCTATTCACTAGTGCATCCAAGAAAAAAAGTGATCCACAGGGCAAAAATCAACAAATTCCGATATATAAGATGTACAGAATATGGGGAGAAATGAAACAGAGTCCTTAGAAGAAAAAAAATATTTTATTCTCTCTATGAATCAGTGAAGTCTTACAAGTTTCGGTTCAGCATCCATGTTAACACAGTATTAGCTGAGAATTTGTCTTGCAGGTATTATCTTTCAACTGATCTGTGTTACGGTATGATTAATGTACATTTATAGTAACTTAAGGAAGCAAGTAATAGAATTTTCAGAGGAATTTCTCGGTGACCTAGATTGGTAGAACTCTGCAAAGGACAGGGCATAAATGTTTAAGACAAAAAGAGGGGAATGTATTTGGAATCCTCAGTAGCTCATATTTGAAAGCAATTACCACAGCATGTGCTAGGAAAGTCATTAACTTAAGGGCCTCGCTGTAATAAAATAGCGATTGGGGTCAGTATGTGAGTTTATTTTTAACTTGGTTTTTAGTGTAACTTTGGTTGTTTTCCATCCATTAACTTTAGTACAGATATAGTTTAACATAATTTTTATCTTCATTCTTACATGAATACTGTAGGTACTTCAGGATTTGGGATTCCTCTAGAGTGGGTGTAAGCATTTTCTACCATGTGAGAATCTTGCTGTTAAGCGTGAACTAACCTTGAGTATACTTGTATTCTTTCTGATTAGTGCCTTTTCCTCTTTCTTATTCCTTCTTCTGTTGCAGAAGGCCCTATATCCACCTAACTTTGCTTTTACCTTGCCCAATATGTACTAGCCTCCCAAAGGAATGATCTTGAAATCTTTCTTGTTTATTTACTAGTCATTCTTTTAAAAGAATTTTAAGTTTAGATTTGTCACATAAGTCATTATTCTTTTTTAAGCATTTGTAGTTATTTCTTTCTCTGTTTTTCAGCTGGAAAGGTAGTTATGAAAAGTACCTAATTAATTAAATTTTGAGATAGTTATGAAAATTCACTTCCTTTCGTAACTATAATCCTTTTTTTTTATTTAATACAGATGTAAAACGCATTATGTCAATACAACTGTATTTGCAGCTCTCATCTGTTTCAAAATTTCTAAGAATAAACTCTGGGGTTTTATTGTAAGTACGTCTTTTTCTAATAATATTAGGTATCTTTCTAAATGTGGTTGTATTTCTTATAAAAATCTAATTCCTAGGTGAGACGCCTAGTTCTGTATCATTACAGTTTAACATGGCTAATTAATAGTTCTGTTGTGTATTAACATTATTTTTAAAATATACAAAATATTTTATAACCATGATTTCACAGAGCACTGGTAATGCAAGCTGCTCATAGTCTTTACAGACACTCTTTTTAGCAATACTTTAAACAGCCTGTCATTTTCCAAAACCCCTTAATATCTCTTCAATGTCTTAGATTCGCAATGTGCACATTTTCTGTGGTTCAGTCACCTGTGTAAATAACAGCTTTCTCAGAACTGAAATGAGCAAATAATTAATTACTAACAGTTTTGCATAGTCAATATTTTAGTCAAACTAAGTTTTGACAAGTTTACAGAAATTTCTGAGTTTTAGACTCAAAAGCATGGAACATGAAGAGACTAAAGTACAAACAGTATCCAACAAATGCTCTTACTTTTTTTAATTTTTGTTTTGTTACTAGGCCTACAACATCTTGCTTATCACTGGACTATCTTAGTATCTAAGAAAATTGATATTTCTCTCTCACTACATTCTTTCAAAGGTCACAGTTTATGTTATTAGTTATTTATTTAATATGATGTCTGTAGTCAGGTTATACATTCTATGGTTTTTTTTTTTACTGAAAGCGGGAGAATTCATAGTTTTTCCAACTTTCCAGGGCTAAATTGACAAATATGGGCCAGATAGATTAAGAACTCTTCATCATTGTTTGTTGGGAGTTTAAAAACAAATCTAACTAAACAAAACCAAATAAAAAGCCTTCCCAAGCCCCTCTGAAGCCCCACAGTAATTTTCTTTACATTTTCAGCTCCACTGCTCCTGAAGATGGAAATTCAATGTAATGGGAGGTTGTGTTCATAGTTGTGCTAACCTGATCTTCTTTTATCATGTGAGCTTGTACACTTGAGATATTTGAAAAGAAAAACTGAAAACTGAAATTTAACCATATTCAATAGGAAATCAACTATATGAGTAGAGTGATGTATTCTTGGTGACCTGTGTTGCTAAGAGACAAACTGCTGTCTAGTC
The DNA here is from genome assembly GCF_009829145.1 of Chiroxiphia lanceolata. Lineage (NCBI taxonomy): Eukaryota > Metazoa > Chordata > Aves > Passeriformes > Pipridae > Chiroxiphia > Chiroxiphia lanceolata. The sequence goes on along the minus strand of NC_045671.1, from coordinate 11,304,994 downwards.
AATTGATTAAATCCTTCTCTTCTGAGTGTTTTTACTGGAAGGTCCATTGCAATGCCCTGCTCAAGCTCGGATGTTGCACATCCAATAACCAAGAGGTCAAGCTTGTCTCTGCTTCATTCCTAACATCAGTCTTGCTTCATCTCAACTAAAATCACTCAGACGTCTCTCAGTGAACATCTTGTATAAAGTTCCAGTTACTAGTACTGAATTTGCCTCGTGCAAGTTGGGTTAGAACACACATGAGCACATAGCATATTTTTGTTAGATTAACCGGTGCACACAAAAGAAAGATTTTTAACAACATTTTGTTTTCATATTAGATTATTGATATGTGGTCACGTAAAAAGTCTGCCACTAGAAAGTTATCCTATCAGCATTGTTCGAACAAATTTAAACCAATAAAGTAATTTTGTATAGGATCTATTCTATGCATTGTAGTACTGCAAGCTTCTGGTGAAGTGCAAGAAATCGTGTGGCCAGATTTATTGCTTAAGTTCTTTTTGCCTATACTTACTGAAGAGTATTTCTAAAATAGGACCTCCTTATTCAGCTACAGATCTGATAGGTTTGTTTTCTTGTTTCACACTTTGTCTTAATTACTGTAATCTCCCTTTTTTAAACTTCAAGAAACATAGCCTTCTTCCATAGTATTTATATAAAATGTTGCTGCAGTGCATAGTTTGTCACCATCTTGTTTCCATATCCACCTTTAAACTTGTTCCCAGACCTTTCACTTTGGATCCCTAGCACTCCCTCCCTTTCTGTGCTAGCCATTATTAGCCACTTGTTGAATTTTCAAATGGTATTTTTTTTACTTTCTCTCATGTTGTATTTCCCACTTGATAGGAATTTATATAAACATTCAGTAATGCCCTTATATCCCATGGCTTCTTGCTGTGACTTTTGCTCCGTGTGCTCACTAAGAGAGGAACTGAGTTTCAGGAGCGTCCAACCTATGTAGGGAACGTCTTTAATAGAGTGAAGATCTTCACTGCTTTTATTTTTAGCCTTCAATGACCTGTAGAAAATAACTTTAAATAACAGATTTTCCTCTGGGATATACCCTAAACCTGGACATCGCATATGTCTTTGGATGCTGTGGTAACTGCAGCTGTGTTGTCAAGGAAACAGCCTTGTGCTCAGTAGGCAAAACCAATGAGGATTAAGCAAGGCTATATTATGGCTAAGTCCCTGTGACCTTATCAGGGATCAAGATCTGTCTGTTCTTCAGTGTGCAGGTGTCGCTCAGGAGTGAGGGTGATATGCACAGGCAAAAACATACGTGCAGTATGCCCGATGTAAGTATCAGACCTGGATTATTCTAAGAAGTGAATTCATTTCCCAGTTAGATGGATTAAAAGACTCCATTTGTGTAAGTAAAATCTTTAATGAAATTAAATAATAGAAAAGTTTCTCTGTAATCTGTGAAATGAGGAAGAGAATTGAAGAATAATGAACTCTGTAAGTCTTTTTAATCTTTATTGCAAATTCACAGAAAAATATACCAAAAATACCATAATTTCTGAGGGATAAGAAACAAAGTTTATAGAACCCTGAGATGCAGAATAGTTGTCAACTGTTTCCAACACAGTGTTCTTCTTCAGTAGTAAGAAATAATTAATATGTCACTAAAGTACACTGCAACATAGGTGTACATCCCGGCTTTTTGTATCTAAAAGAATGAAAATCCAAATGCAAGTGAGATAAATTAATGCAAGAGAAAAAGCCTAATTGCTGGGTGGAGTAGAAAGTTGAAAAAGTTATTTAAATTGTTCTTAGAAGTTAATTGTTTTCTGCTTAAACTTTAGATTATTTCTACCTTTTGTTTCTAAAGCAAAATAGAATGTTACACATTAGTTAAAGCTTTATAACAAATAAGAATGAGTGAAGGAGAGACTAAATTCTACATGCTTTGGCAGAGTCTCTGAAGTTTATTGTGGTTTTCCTTTGTCACGTCACATCAAAGGTGATTTAATGTCTTTCTTAATTAACCCTAAGTTTTAATTGTTACTCTATTTTCTTTTTTCAGTATCTCTTATGTTACAGGCCCATTTAAGAAAAATTAAAAATCAATGTTAGTTTGTCTGCAGATAATGCCAGACAAACCTTTTTTAATAGTGGTACTGTACCATGTACTGAGAAGAGAGCGACTGAAGCAAACTGTGAAATGAGACACATCTGATTAGGATAATGATTTGACTTCTAACATTATCTTGCAATATATTTTCTTTCTTAATGGGGTTTTTTCCTTTCAGAGGTTAATCTAAACCTGCCAAAACCAATAGATTTTGTTAATTTTTATTATTATTATTTTCTACCATCCCACTGATTATTTTTTTTCAGTTCTACATTTCATTCTTTTTTATACCTGTTTATTTAAAATAACTGGTGGGTTTTTTTCCCAAAATTACTGTCATTACCATTTCATCAAAGTTACAGAAAAATTCTGCGTATGAGATGCTTCTTACTACAGAGAGTTCAGGCATTTTGCCTTAATGTTTAAAGCCATTATAGAAAACTTGAAATTGACGTGATTTCATTGCTTTGTTTCTGAAGCACTCTCCTAAGATATTTCTATCAGAACATTAGAGGATTAAATAAAGCAAGAGGACAGTGAAAAATTGGTCACTTCTGTGAGTTGAATATGATGTCAGCCTTCTTAACTATGCAAAATAGACAACTACGCAATAACGCGTAAATAACTACGCAATAGAAGAGTTAGAGATGAGACCACATTCAATACTTAAATATTTAATGCATAAATATTTAAGAACATAACAACATCAAAGTTATTACAATACATGCAGCAGTTAGCTTAAAAGACTGTGACTTAAGTCCTTAGAGAAAAATCCACTATGATCCAAACATGCTTAGAGTAACAGAGCATTAATTTGCAAAGTAAAAGGATTAGGAAACGCGTTGTACCTTCCCAAAATATTCTCATTCCCATTTCTTCTTTTATTATTAATTTATTACTTTCAATTTGCTGGTCATGTACAGAGCTGAATATTTTTCATAATTTATTATCTCCATCTCGATCTTCTTCCCCTCCTTGCATTTTTTTCTAGTTTTGTACCAATAAATCTGTCCTTATTTTCTCTTGGTCCATCCTGTATTAGAGCTCACTAGTATGAATAACCTTAGCCATTTATTACTAATTTAGAAAACAATAAGTGCAATCCAGCTTCTTTTTTTCTTTAAACCAACTTTAGCAGTGTTAAATTCCTGCAAGTTATCTACTACCCTGCCACTTTCTGGGAAAATCTGTAATCCTGAACAATAATCACAGCAGCAGCAGTCTCTTCAGTTGTCTTGTTTGTGGACAAAGAGGCAGATCAGCCTTTCGTGGCTCATACAGTGAGTTGGGTGAATCCAGGACATGTCACCTCCCCTGTGCATGTGCTGTGTAACTGATCCATGAGTGCATAACAAGTCTTAAGATACTTCTGATGCTGTTGATTTACAGCAGGCCATCTGTGCATGGCCCAAAACCATGTGTCCAGGTGTTCCAATCGGTTTAATACATACCTTTTCTTCCATGTGAAATGCTGGCAAATGTGATTTTCTCGTTCCATTTTAAATTACTGGTAGAACTTTGGCCTGTCTATTCTAAATACCTTGTCCCATAGACATTTCATTCATTTGATCAAATTCAGACATGAATTCAGGAGTAGTCGTTGGAAACATATTACTGTAAAGTCAGATTAATTCTGTAATATGATTATGGAGGAAACCAGAACTAGACCTACAGTACGCCACTCATGTCTGATTTTTCTTCCTCTTTCATCTTATATATCTATTGACAGTGCTGTAAAATTACAAGAACAGTTACACCAAATCAAAATGTTCACATTTGTCATATATTGACAACAAAACCGCAGAAAAAAAAGGCTGTGGAAGACCTTGGGTGCTTAGGTTGCTGTTGTCAAAGGACTGAACAGAGAACTGTAGTTTTAATTAAAATAAATAAAAGCAAGCTCTAATTTAGTCCAATGTTCTTCTCAGATGTATTGCATGTGAATTATATACCCATAGATTATGGAACATTAATTCCATTGTTGTTATGAGATTATGTGTTTATAGGAAAAAACTGTATTAATTATTTCTGCGCAGCATTGTAATGTTTTGAATTTGGTGCACTGTTCATAACCCAACTATACAAATCTGTATGTTGGATGCTTTTTTTTTTTCTTATTTACCTTTAGACTCCTGGTGTATACGTTTAAGAGTTTAGTTTCTCATGAGCGTAACTTAGTAGCCATAAACCACTTTCTGAACAAGTTTTGATGATTGAAACACTCAACCTTGACTATACTTATTCAAGTTGTGAAATACAAATGCTTTGCAGGGTATATTAATCAACAGATGTGTGGTTTCTTAAAAAAATAACATACAGCAATATGCTGTTGCCCATCAGTTTTAAGTCAAAGACTGTCAGCCACAGTAGCTATCTGTGAACAACTGAACATACTTGTAGTACCTATTTTTGTGTCACTGCAATAATAAGTAGCAATTAATAGACAATCCTAACAGAAATCGAGGACACTACTCTAACAACTAACCTGAAGTACCTTATGCTTTTGCAAATTGCTTACCCTGTTTTCCTGAAACTAACTACATTTTTTTTCTATAGAAAATTATGCAAAATGTTTACATTAAGATATTTGTATTCCTCTGCATACTTGGGTGCATCTTTTATTGTTGTTTGCCCCATTAGTATTTATGCTACATGTGTTTTATATACAAAAATAATCAAACAAATAGAAAAATAGCCAGCTTTAGGCTCTAAGATCTGTTCATATTATTTAAATCAATTCACTGTGAAGAATTTTTTTTTGCACATGTATGGTTTACATTCTGATTTTCGATTTACAATCCAGTTTAAATGTGATGGAGAATCAACCCAAAACTTAAATTGTAAGACTGTTAGCACTATCTCCGACTTCATATCCTCCTTAAATTCAAGTTGTCTGGCAGCAGCAGTAGTTAATCATATTGTGTTGAGGCTTACTGTTATCCAGCAAGCAGCATGCAAGCTCCCCTATGGCTCCCTTCATCTTCCAAGAGACAGCAAATGACTTTCAAGTAGTGGGGAGTAGCTGAGTGCCTTCTTCTGTGCTTGTTCACATCGTAGCTCAGAGAGCAAGGAGGCTGCTGCAGACCTATGGAACTGTGAAGTTATAGCTCAGCACTGAGGGAAAGTGAAGAGCGGCTCTCCCAGCTCTCCTCTCTCTGTAAATAGTGAAGGTGTTTTGTTTCAGAACCAGAGTAGTTTGGCTTAATTCACTTAATGTGGAAGCTGTGTGATACTTGCCAGAAGTGCGTGATATACTACCTCATTACTTCATTTTCAAACACCTTAAGCAAGGGGGTGTTTATGGAAGCCTCGGTGCCTATTGGTTGTTTTGATCTCTTGATAAGTGCTGTGGATTTTTTCATATTATTTGGTGAAACAGTGCAAAACATGCATATTTTCCATCACTACTTTTATTTAAAGCACCAGTGTTTCAGCAGTGATAGAACCAAATCCAGAAAATTATTAGTAGAAAAATTTAGATGAAAGGTTCAACGGATTCGCTAACATTTGTTGCTGTCTCCATTTCAAGTCTGCAATCTTGATAAAACCTGAGTAAATACTGATGATGCTGCCACTGAGAGACATTACATTCTTTTAGGAGTAACAATGTTCAGCCTGAGAAAAACACACAGAGGATCATTTGGATTATGAGTTCTGCTTTTAAGGGTATTAGCAGGCTCATATCCAAGAAGGTGATAGTTTCAGTGCTTTTTGCTTAGAATTTATACTGAGGTACATGGTCACTAACACAAAACTGTTCTGCTTCCTTAGGAAAAGGTATTTAAGTCCTTTCAGTCGCAAGAACATAGAAATGGCTGCACTGGATCAAACTTGTTCATTTTTGATGTATTCAGCTTCTGATTGGAGTTGATAACTCATTCTACAGAGAAAAAGGCGAGAATCTGTAGCATTTACAGAATAATCAGCTTACTAAAGAAAATTTCATGTCAGATTCTCCCTGCTTGCGAGGCTTGATTTATATGAAATTACTCTGCTAAGTTGAGTGCAGTGGGGAAAATGAAGAAATGGTGAAAGCTACTTCTTAGTTCTTTTGTGTGAAGGAGAACAGTGCGACTGATAGAAAGGAAAAGACAGAGACCCACAGATTGGCAGTGATACAAGTAGCTGACAGTGTACCCTCAGTAGTCTGTATTTGATGGATACTGCCTGAGCAAGTACAATGAAGAAATTGGGTAAAATTCAGGGTACAGTTTCAGGGATTGGGGATATGATTGTGTCTGTCCTGAGTGTGGTGAGAACCCTGGATATATCATAAGGAGAAGCAAGAGACTTTTGGGATATTGAGTGATGTTACTTACGTTTCCTGATACACAGGTTTGGTAACAGTCATAAAAGTTCTGATGTATGATATCTGAAGAGCTCCGTGTTCAGCCCCTGATAAGACAAGCACCACAAGGCTGAGAAAAAGATGGGTTTTAACATTTCTTTTACCACATTGGAATTTACTGTTTCTGAGTCATAGCAGCCCGGTGTATTTTCGTTGCATCCTAAGCTACAGATTCCAAGACTTTTTCCTCTTTTGTATTGTATTTTTTTCTGTACCTTTCCTTGTATTTTTAAATTGTATTGAAATTCCTGTCTGAATTCCTTCTGTTATTTTTGTATTCTTCCTGGGCTTTTTTTGGTTGGTTTGAGTTGGCTTGGTTTGGGTTTTTTATATAGTATTCTTTGAACTGAAACCAGTTATTACCGGTATAAATATGCCTTTGATTTTTATAGTCCTTATGAACACTGATAATATTGTCTTCCATTCTAAATCTTATGTTTTGTTTAAGCTTTTTTATCGAGGAGATTTTTTTTGTTAGTTGGTTTCTTAGTAGGTGCATTTTATTGCGTCTCCAGTATATGTACAAGTAATTGGTTATTTTTTTCTTTCAGTATCCACCAGCTTCGTAGTTACCCAGAAAATTGTACTTGCTAATGTGATTTTCAAAGTGCCGATGAAATCTGTCTGGGTTCCCTTGGTTGTAGAGCAGAGCTCAGACATGAAGCACAGTCAGCTTGCATGTCTCATACAAAGGTGTTTGTGGAGATGGTTCTTGCTGTTACCTCACTTAGTCATATATTTCTCCCAGTATATTCCTCTTTGCTTGAGATAATAGAATTTCAAAGATTTGAGGTTATGAACACCCTATTTAACACAGCAATGTGGTGTTTGGACAACCAGAATCACAGTTAGGCAAGCAGATACTCTGTGATCCAGTGATCCCTTTAGTCAGGTGTCTGATGTGTTCTTAAGTGTTCAGGATTATGGGTTTCAAGCCTTTTGAATTCCTTAGCCTATGATATTAGGTCTTTTTTTTATAGGTCCCACACTATTTAGTAGGGTACATTCGTTTTGTACATAGTAAATGTCCCCCTGGAATGTCTTCCAAGAATTTTCAACTAAAGTAACTCTTAAATTTTCTAAAAATATACTTATATGCAAGCTTCAGCAGGATCCAACAGAAAAAACCTAATTACTTGTGTATTTTACGGTGTACTAGAAACAAGCTGTACTTACCCTTCTTCTGCAACTTAAACATATGCTTTTCCATTTAAAACTCCTTTCAAATATCAGACTTCAGTTTTGGCTAATACAGAAACTTACAGTGGTTAGAACAGGTGTTAGGTCTGCAGTAATGACACGTATTAGATAAATAGTTCCTGTTTTGCTGACTATGTGAGCCACACATAAACCTTTAATATAATCTGGCATATGTACCTGACTCTGCTGCATCACATTTTCCCGGCAAGGTTCTGTTTAAATACCCCATCTATTCACTGGCATTTTGACCAGAAATGTGTATTACAGGAATTTTTAAAATAAGAATTCTGATCTATTTTATAATGTTGTTGCAATTTGCTTTTTATGTAGTAGTGTTCAACTTTGGTTGCCCATACTGGAGTGTTAATGTCTTTGCTTACTTTATTTGAGCTAAAAATTCCCTCTAAATTTTCTTTTTGTTTGCATGTCTGCAGTAGGTTTCTCCTGTACACTACCTTCATGGAAGGAATTGGGTAGGACATTAATGCCATGCTGGGCTACAAATACTTGCATGGCAAAAATGGCAAGGTTGCTTTTCAAGATTTGCAATTCTTTGATAGAATAATTCAGCTGGAAGGGACCTACAATGATCATCTAGTCCAACTTGTTATCACAGAATCATATAATAGTTTGGTTTGGAAGGGACCTTAAATATCAGCTAATTCCCACACCCCTGTCATGGTTAGGGACACCTTCCACTAGCTTAGGTAGCTAAAAGTTCCTTCCAACTTAGCTTTGAGCAATGTCAGGGACAGAGCATCCTCTGACAACTCCTCCAGGCAACCTGTTCCAGTGCCTCACCACCCTCACTGTAAAGAATTACTCCCTCATGTCTAATATAAACTTACACTCTTTCAGTTGAAAGACACTCCCCCTTTTCCTGTCACTACATGCCCGTGTAAAAAGTCCCTCTCCAGCTTTTATGTACTGGAGGGCTGCTTTAAGGTCTCCTTGAAGCCTGTGCTTCTCCAGGCTGAACAACCCCAACTCTCTCAGCCTTTCCTCATAGGAGAGGTGCTCCAGCCCTCTGGTCATCCCTGTGGCTTTCACTGGACTAGCTCCAACAAGTTTTTGTCCATACAGCTGGATGCAGCACTCCAGGTGGAGTCTCACAAGACCAGAGTAGACCTGCTGCCCACATCATTCTTTTGATGCAGCCCAGGGCACAGTTGACTTTCTGGGCTTGCAAGCACATGTCACTGGGTCGTGTTGAACTCTGCATCCACTTACAACCCCAAGTCCTTCTCCTCACATCTGTTCTCAATCCATTCTCTGCCCATCCTGTGTTTGTGCTTGGGATTGCCGTGACCGATGTGCAGGACCTCCCTGCGCTTGGCCTTGTTGACCTTCACAAGGTTCACACAGACCCACCTATCAAGCCTGTCACAATCCCTCTGGATGGCATCCCTTCCCTCTAGTGTGGCACCATGAGAGGCTGTCAGAAAAAAAACAAACAGAGGGAGGTTTCCTCAGAGAGGACATGTTGGAAAATCAAATGTGTGTGACAGCAGTAGATCTGGAACAGAATAAAAAAAAAATGAACTGTTGCAAATTGGTAAAACTAAGTGAAAAGTACTCACTAGTTTTAAAGGACCATACCTCTAACACAGATGTGCAACCTGTCTTCATTTCAACATTATCCAAAGCAGGTTGCTAGTGTACATGCCTACGTTCCCCTCCTTTAGTCCTGAATGTAAGCTAAGTACTAGTTCTGTTTCCCACACATTTGCAGTCTGACAACACTGCAAATTAATTCAGTTCACCGTGGGAAAAGCTGCAGAACAGAACAGCCATAGCACCATAAGTGAATATTAAATGCCAACAAAACAGACAATTGTATTAAAATGATTCCTACAGTATCTTAGAAAAATAGCAAATCATAAAAAAAAGAAGAAACACACTGAATCAATGACATCCTGAGGCTGAGTAATCTCACAGGTACTGCTTTTGCTGAATTAATGGACTCAATGAACTTAAAGGTCATTTCTAATGAAAACATTCTGTGAGTCTGTGACTAACATTGTGCGTCTTACTTAACTATTAGGATCAATTTAATAGCATTGTGTTTCCTTTTTGCTTCAATAATAACATTTGAATTGTGTCACTAGATTTCTGAGAGGGACCATTTAACAAGTAATTTATAGATGGGAAGTAATCCTCAGAATGGAACACAAGGAAGTAAGCACAGATAAGGCAGATAAAGAACAAAAGAAAATACAATTTTTTTTAATCAAGCAAAAGAATGGAAAAATATGATAACTATATGGAATTATTCTTTAAAGAAGCCATCAAGAAGCCACAATAGTAAATAACAAATATAAATCTGTAACAAATTATTATTTTACTAAGTATACCTGTTTTTTATACCTGAGGTAGCAGATTATTTTCTGTTTAAATATCTTCCAAAAATAGACATGCTTTTTGTAACATGGGGTTTTTTTCTTTTTTTTAAACCTAACAGAACATATTGGCTGCATTGTCTCAAAGTTACTTATACTGATTTAAACCAGATGAAAATTTAGTCTAATAAATTTAGATTATCTTCATATAATACTCCTATTTAGAATAAAAAGGAATGAAAGTCAATACACAGAAGGAGCAGAATGTAAACAAAATTTTATACTGAGTAATCATGGTATATTCATTCTTCCCTTAATAGCAGAGGTTTAATCATATCAGACCCATAGGGTTGTCCAAAAACAAGATCACAGACCTACAGTCTTACCAATTCAATTTTTTCTTCAGAAAAAATGAAATTCACTAAGTATTTAAAAAATATTTAGTATAAATTTGTTATACTGGAAATATGAAAACTTCAAATCATCAGTAAAGACTCCAGTTATAAAGGGTAAGCAAATCAGTATTATCAGTAGATGGTTTATGCTTAAGACTATCAGCACATCCCAGGGAACAGATTCCATGGGGACACAGGAACCATTGGAGAGTCATAAGAACAGCAGTCAGTCTTGAATATCTTACTTGGCTGGATGGTTGAACTCAAAGAGTTGGAATCAATGGCTCGATGTCCAGGTGGAGACCAGTGACAAGTGGTGTGCTCAGGTGTCCGTGCTGGGGCCAGCACTGTGTAACACCCTTGTCAATGGCATTGAAAGTGAAATTGAGGGCACCCTCAACAGGTTTGCTGCTGACACCAAGCTTGGATTTCCTGACTGGATTCACTGAAATAATCCATTATAATATTGTAAACTTTTGCCTCAGCAGTGCACCCCTGTGGAGTTTACCTGGTTGACATGATTGTTTTCTTCTTGCTCTTAGATTTCCTGGTCTCCCACGATATGTCAGAGGCACTGTCATCATCGTAGTCCCCCTGTCAGTATTATAGTCTTAGAAACCCTGTGCTTTCCTGCTTAGATGAGAAATCCCAATCCATACTGATCCTATTTTCCTTATTAGTGCAGTGAACTCATTTATCTAATTTGATTCAGGTATTTTAGTGTTTAACACTACTCCTCTGTTGGAGTGAACAGTTTTTCCTATGTTTGTGTACTGAACACGATAAGCATTCCATTTAGTATTTTTGTTTCACCACGTTTTTATAGGTTTACAATGTTGTTAAAGTAGCTTAAGAATGGTTGTTTGGCTTCCCCCATTTTACTTATTGGTTTGTGCTTGCATGTTTTCATACCTTTGGTACTATTTTTTGAGTTACCATACCCTGTTTACATAGAACTCTGTTCTTAATCAACCAATAAACTGAATCTTCTCATATCTGCAAAACAGCACAATTAATAATTTATTTTGCTCTTGACTTCTTTACCTACCTTTCACTTCCACCAGAAGAATATAAACTGTATGATGTTACTGTCTTAAAATTGAGAATGCCTAAAACAAAATTACCCCATACTTGATGACTATAAGATTAAATGAAAAAGCAAAAACGAAAGTTAAAGAGAAGCAATTAAACCTGAATTGCGGAGTTTGGATGGAAAACCACATCAATGGCTTTATGGATTGTTTTGTTCATGGATTGATGTATGTTCTGTGGGAGGAGGCTGCAATTTTGATCAAGCATAGTAGGGACGAATTAACATTGTTTTTGTAGGTGCACTAAGAAGTGCAATTATGCAGTAGATCATATGTAAGTCTGCACTTTTTTCCTGGTATCTTGAGTCACTGTTTTACACTTCCAGGAGACTGAGAAGACTATGAAGGAATACGATTTTCAATATTAAATAATAAAAGGTCTGTACAAAAATAAGAGGGAAATGCAGGATTTTTTTTCTTTGTAAGTATTTATTAATTTCCTACTTTAAACCTCCTCTGATTTTCTAGGCATTGTAGATGCCATTTTCATTGAGGCTATGAGACTATACTCATTAAATGCTACAGAGATTTTCACTCTCAATCTTATTTTGCATGCTTGGTAGTACTTTAGATCTGAAGTAATGAGGAACCACACACTTCATGTTTTGTTATTTTAAGCTCAGAGTATCTGAGAAAGACAACTTAGATTTTAGCCTGTTTCTGGATGCATAAAACCCCTTTTCCATTACATTCATACACAAAGTTTCTGTTTATATATCACTCTTTGGCTTGATTACAGCCTTCTGGAAATTATTTTGATTTGCTTTCTTTTTTCAGTGGAAAGGTAAAGGCATTCAGAGAAGGATTTTTGGTTGTGTTTTTGGTCTGTTTAATAACAGATGAAAACATCAAAACAAGACACTAGATCTTGACAGAGATAGGAAAAAAATCAAATTACAGGAATTTTCATTATAAATAGATGTCTAATTACAATGCAATAGCCCTTGAATTTATGTAATTACACATACTCAAAAATCTCTATGTCATCGCCATAATGAAAAAGCCATCATTTCTGTTCAAAAGCACTTCAGAAAGCAAAATTAAGTCTGCCAGCACATTCAATTTGTCCATCTTTCACAAAAATTGTATCCTATCTTCAGTAAGGAAATTGGTGTTCTGTCAAAAGCAAAATAGTTATAAGAATTTCTCAGAAACAGGAGCAGAGTTCTCATCACTCCTTGAAATTAAAATTGTAAATATTTCTCTTCCCCCTTGCTCCCTAATCTGTTTCATTTCATTTCAGGGACCTTCATGAGTATGTAGGTCCCTGACCTTGGCCTGATGGACAAGGAAGTTAAAACTGCAAACACTTAGTATTTCTTTCCACACATCAGGGAAGTGGTGTTAGGAATTTTAAATGGATGAACAGCTTAACTAATATTTAATTTATAAAAGGTATAAATGTATGCCATTTTATGGTAAACAATAATATGAAATTTTTTTTTACTGTCAGTAAAAATCTGAAATACTGCAATTAGAAGAAAAAAGATTAATTGTTTTTACATATTAAAGCACATGTTTAAGTATATGTTAGGATTTATTTTATTTGGTTACAGTTAATAAACATTAGTAAACATGAACCTTGAGACTGGTTATGCCCTCCATGCTCCCTGAGCTACTCATTCTAAACCCAGTTTCCTAGGCTTCAGATCATAAACAAGGCTACAGTTTCGTCTACAGTTATGTGCATTCCACATATCAGGTTATAAACTTGATTAGAGAAGTAAAAGTGAACAGAATGTGGAAGTTGCCAAAAATTATTAATGAAAATTGGCAGGAAAACTAAGATTCCTTTTGAATTAAGCATGTAGGGTAGGTGTTCTGTAGATACATTCACAATATTTTTGTTAACTTAGTGACCTTAATATCCATCCTAAGATCCCAGTAAGTATGATCAGCAGTAAATTGTGTTGTAAGAAGACAGTTAAATTATCAGGCCATATTACCTAGCAGTGATTTCTTTAATTCTCATTTGAACTTTTCTTTCTATCTTCTGTGCTCTTTGAAGACTCCTACATAAACAATGGAAAGTGTGTTGGCATTACAGCTTGTGTTTCTTTCCTACTACAATATATAATTTTTGATCCATCCTCAGTCTTTCATTACTATTCTATTACTAGAAAGTATAACCCCATGTCTGATTCAGAGTTTAGGTCCAAGGCTAAAGTTCATCAAGATGAACTTTATGCTGGTTGGGGGGAAGATTCAAATCACTGCAATTCATGAAAAAAAGGGCTGGGTGACCCAAAGGACATGAGCGAAGTCTTCATATTCCATGGGACCCAATGTGGCACATCCCACAGTTCTGAGAGAATTGGCTGATGTAGTTCCCAAGCCACTCTTCATGACATATAAAAAGTCATGGCAGTCGGGTGAAATCCCAGGTGATGGAAAAAGGGAAACATTGTACCCATCTTTAAAAAGGGTAGAAAGGAGGACCCTGGGAGCTTTTGGCCTGTCAGCCTCACCTCTGGGCCTGGAAAGGTCATGGAACAGATCCTTCTGGAAACTGTGCTAAGGCACATGGAGGAGAGGGAGGTGATTCGGGACAGCCAGCATGGCTTCACCAACCCGGTGACCTTTTGTGATGGGATGACTGCATCAGTGGACAAGGGAAGGGCTACAGATGTCATTTATCTGGGCTTCTATAAAGGCTTTGACAAGGTCCCTCCCAACATCCTCTCAAAATTGGAGAGACATGGATTTGATGGGTGGACTGTTCGGTGGGTAAGGAATTGGCTTGATAGTTGCACCCAGAGGGGGGTAGTCAATGGCTCAGAGTCCCGATGGATGGTCAGTGACAAATGGTGCCCCTCAGGGGTTTGTATTGTTATTTAATATCTTCATTAATGACAAAGTGATTGAGTGCACCCTCAGCAAATTTGCAGATGACACCAAGCTGAGAGGTGTGGTTGCCACACCTGAAGGACAGGATGCCATCCAGAGGGACCTGGAAAAGCTTGATCAGTGGGTCCATGGGAATCTCAGGCAGTTTAACAAGATGAAGTGCAAGGTGGTGCACCTGAATCAGTGCAACCCCCAGTATCAGTCCAGGTTGGGGGATGAGCAAATCAAGAGTAGCCCTGCTGAGAAGGACCTGGGTGTGCTGTTGAGTGAGAGGCTGGACATGACCCAGCCATGTGCACTCACAGCCCGGAAAACCAAACCTGTCCTGGGCTGCATCCAAAGCAGGGTGGGCAGCAGGTGAGGGAGGGGATTCTGCCCCTCTGCTCTGCTCTGGTGAGACCCCTCCTGGTGCACTGCATCTAACTCTGGGGTAGAATTCAATGGAAGCTCTTAAATGCCTATAAGGCACTGAACACAAACTGGTTTTCTTTACAGATGTGCTTCTTGCGCCATACTATTTATTAATGCAGACGGTATATATAGATGCACCATTTTCTGATGATGGTAATTAATATGTCTTCATCCTCAAATATTGAAAACTCATACTAGTATATTGCTAAGTTGTCAAAATTATTCAGAATTTAGAATGATACTTTAAATGCATTTTAGAACATCTACTTCTTGATATAAATTTGTGATTTATGAGTACTGTGGCTAAGAATATTTTTAAGTCAAAGTTTAACTGTGGACAAAAGATAAAAAATTTTTTACTTTTACAACATTTTAGTGGTCTACTTTAAAAAAAAATAAGGTACTAGAACTGGAATTCAGTAAAAGCTCTTAAATGCCTATAAGGCACTGCCTGTTTGCTTAGGTGTGAAGCTTGATAAGATCTTCTTTCTTCCTGAAAGATTGTTTTCCTTCTGGGTTAATTACATAGATAGATAGATATTAGATGTATATATTTGACATATATATATATATATATTTAGTGTATTACTTCAGAGGTATTTAGGTAGTCTGTTAGGGCCATATGTTATATTTTGTTTCAACCTATGTATCTGAACACAAGGTGTTGAATATTCAGGATCACATAGGAAGAAGGAGACAAAATGAAGTAGCACACAGGATTCAAACAGCCATTATACAGATTCCTAAGTCACCATCAAACCCCACCATAAAAACTACTGAAGCCAAAAAATTCTTAATGAAGAAAAGAAAAGCAGAGGTAATTACTAGCTATATTCTTTTAATGTTAACTATATTAACTCAAAAAATCATGATTTCTGGGAACATTTATGCTTACAAATACTGTACTTGCAGCATCCAAAAATTGCACATATATAACTGTTACAATGATACAGTAGATTCAGCCAGTGAAAATTGTGCTGAATATTTATATGATCATAATTCTGCATTTGTTTCTTGATAAAGATTGTTTTGATGTAAGAGAAAGTTCTTATTGAATTTATACCACAGGTAAGTACTAATTTGACTGCTGGATGCTAGGCTGCATTCAAAGCAGGGTGGGCAGCAGGTTGAGGGAGGGGATTCTGCCCCTCTACTCTGCCCTCTTGCGACCCCACCTGAAGGGGGGGGTCCAGCTCTGGAGTGCCCTGCACAGAAATGACATTGACCTATTGGGGCAAGTCCAGAGGAGACTACCGAGTTGATTAGAGGAATGGAGCAGAACATCTTTCCTAGGAGGAGAGTCTGGGAGAACTGAGATTGTTCCATCTGGAGAAGAGAAGACTTCAGCGTGACCTAATTGTAGCCCTCTGGTACCTGAAGGGAGCCTTCAGGAAAGATGGAGAGAAACTATTTCCAAGAGTGTGTACTGACAGGAAAAGGGGAAATGGCTTCAAACTGAAAGGCAGTAGGTTTATGTTAGAGATTAAGAAAAAATTCTTTACTGTGAGGGTGGTGAGGCTCTGGAGCAGGTTGTCTGGAGAAGTTGTGGATGCCCCATCCCTAGAAGTGTTGAAAGCCAGCTTGGATGGAGCTCTGAGCAATTTGGTCCAGTGAAAAGTGTCACTGCCCACAGCAGGGGGGTTGGAACTAGGTGGTCTTTAAGGTCCCTTCCAACCCAAGCCTTTCTATGATTCTATGATTTAGTCTCCATAGATAGGCCCATAGAGGGTGTGTGCTTTTGTCCGTGATGATAAGGGTTAGTTACTTTTTTTTTTTTTTAATAAAATTAGTTTGAGGGTTTTTTTCTGAATTTTTTTGCTGTTTGATTTTTTTGCTACAACTCCTTCCCACTTGTTCTGTGATAGCAGTTCTTCAAAGTGTGAGTACTTAAAACAGCCTACCCAGATTCTTTGTAGTAGGGGAGGAAATAGGCACTTCTCAGAGAAATTTGTCTTATCGTTTATTTAAAACATGTAAGATGAGTCACATTCCGTAAGAACCTGTTTCTTTTCATTGACTGTATGGAGACCATATATAGCTCAGCTACAAGCTCAACTATAGGCATCTGGTTAAGTGAGGTTAAATTTGACATTCTGAAAGTGTTATCTCATGAGGAATGCACAATCAACTCAAAGTTCAGCTCAGTTAGGGCCATTAAGGTGGGGACATTACTGCCCTGTTCCAAAATGGGCAAGTTACAGCCACCTTTCTAGTGTGTATTTTACTTGAGTTGAGTGTTTTTCTGCCCTCTGTTCCCAACAGTACAATTGGTCCTTCCAACTACAGATTTCTCTAAATCTCTGGATTTGCTTTTCTTATGTTTATTAAACAAAAATCTTTTTGCCTTTGTGTGTTTTTTCCCTATATGTATTACTAGATCCTGAAAATTTGGTACAGGCTATGATTTAATGATTGAAAAGTGTTCTTCATCTTAAAAATATGCTAATAAGACAAGATTGCATGAAATAGATTTAGGTTCAGTAACAGCTTTCCAGGGCAGGAATGACAAATTCCCTATCTTGTTTTTCTTTCTCCAGTTCTGGCCACAGATGTGTATTGCTTACCATGAGCATACCAGCTCAGTAAAATGTCTGAAAGCTATCTTGGGAAAACCAGAAGCTGTTTAACTCGTTAAATCTTAAGATTAGAGATGGTCTGGATGTTGTATCCTGGACACTGAGACAGGGTGCAGAAACTGTGTTACTAAGGGTTGGAAGGATGGAACTACATCAAAAGCAGGAGGAATAGGGGAAAAGTGAGGATGCAAGACTTCTCTCTTGCAGCATTGTTAGACTGTACTGTCTACTTATAAATTGTACTGTCATCTTCAGATTTAGTACAGCTGCTTTTCACTAAATAGAATCACTGAAGTTCATTTTACCGTAATCTGCTGGTCCTTATTCCAGTATCAGAATGTATACCTGTGTTTTAGCCCCCAAATTCTTATTTCAGGTGTGATTTGTGAGATTCTATTTTAAATTATTACATGTTCATCCTCTATTATTAGGTAATTTAAATTAATTGATCTTCTAACTAGGTCTTAAAAGACACTAGCAAGGTGTACTTGACATAAGAATGTTTATGTTAATGTTGAGCTTTGTCAGTGATATGAACTTAATTCAGTAGTTTTCAGTTATGCGAATATAGTGAGAAATTGACTATTATTAAGAATTATCTCATTCATTGGCTTTTCTTCACCTCTGTAAATTTTACTGCAAACTGGCTAAAGGCTGTTATAAGAATTGAATGAATGGATATAGAACTATACACAAAATCTTACTATTCCTAGTAGGTTTAAAAAGAGTTAAAGAAAATATCAATTTTTCCTATTAAATGAGGAATAATATATTATGATATTATTCTACATAAAGAATTTTTAGGTCCAAGATAAAATCATTGCCTATTAAATTGCTGCAGTAATAAGGACTACTTAATCTCTTCATGAAGCATTTCTAAAAATTCTAATTGAAATGCCACAAAATTATGAAGAATAGGAAACACAAAGGAATCTTCTAGATAGATTCATAGTATTATGCTGAGCAGATTATTTTAATTTGTTATCAGGTATTTCTTTCTGACTTATTTGGTCTCTTCAAGAAGAAGCAGAGATAGAAAATCTTTCCTCAGTAATGCCACCTCTTTATCTATTTTATGGAAAAGTAGAAGATTTCAGTCTCCAAACTGATGACTAAAATTGCAAACCCCATAAGAGATAATGAAAACTCTATGGAAATATTCTTTCTGTGATTATGATGAGTTATAGTACATTTTGTTTCTGAAAGAATATGATTGTTATAAAAGGATATGGTTGTTATAAAACTGTTTCCATTGAGTATTTTCAGGATTTTTATTTGCATGTTAAAGTCTGCAAATGTCAACAAAGAAATAAGCATTTCTGATCATGACCATAGTAAAATGAAGACACTTCTTTCCCACGTGCTGCTCAATGGAAACTTCCTTCCTCAGTGGAATCCTTAAATGCGCAGGTGTTCTTTTATGTACCAGTTTGGCTGTTACTTCTTTGACGTGACATCAGTAGGTTAGCAGTAATTCAGAAATGTTTGTTTCCATTGCAAAGAAATACTTTTGTTCTGCATTTAGGGGAAAATACAGGATTTGCATTTCATGCTAGGTCTGTTCATGGGCTTTTGGTTGAGCAAGCTTTTTTAGTGCATCTGATATGCTTAAAGTTGTACATTTGTAATTTCTAATTCCGTTTTCACCACTATGGTATATAATGTTAGGTAACAGTGACTACATGTAATGAAATACTTGTACAAACTCATCTTCAGGTTTCAAAGAAGATATATCTGTCTTTTATTTCTGGTGCTATCTCGAGGCCCTATTGATGGTCACGGACATGCTGCAAAAGCAGTGTTTTTTCAGTAACACAGTTTTTGACCAGCAGAGGCTTTGGTTGGAAAAGAAAACAAAAGTGTTGATCATGTTGCTATAGCCTTTTCCACTATAATTTCTGGATTCAGTAGTGGTCTTGCTCTGTTGACTCAAACAGGAAATGTGGCTGCAATGATACAAATGAGTTCAAATTGATTCCACTTCTTATTTATCCAGAAACTGCATGCGTGTCACTTAGTTCATGAAAGACATACTTATTCTAGCTAACTGTGAGAGAAATGTGATGAATCGGTTAACCAGAGCAAAAAAAAACAAGGAGGGCTAAATACTAGCAGAAGAGGAAAAGGAGCAAGCTAGGAAAGTCATCAGTGCATAGTCTGGCACATAGAGGGTCTACATATTCTCATAAGTAAAGCTGTGCTCAGAGCAGTAAGCTAAACATGGGGAAAGTGAAGTTGGTAGGAAGGGATCTGGAGGTCAAGAAAAACTCAAGAGTTCAACATCTAATTTTAGTTAAGTGATTTCATGATTGATTGGAATTAAAATCCAAGGTGCTGTGTATGTTAATGAGAAGGTGTTTGCATGCAAATGCTTTTGCAATATTGTCAATAACTGCTAATGGTTAATTATACCTGAGAAAAGTTGGATGCTAGTAGCTGTCTTTTTTAAGTGTCAAGATCATGACTTCATTTTCTACTTCAAAAGAGCTGTTCATCTAATTTTAGGAATCAAGTGTGAATGAGAATTGTTATATACTTATTCATACAGGAAAGATTAATGTGAATTGGTGTTTCTGTGTCATTCTTTCCAATGCAAAAGGGATTATTTTTGAAGGAGGTAGCATTTTAACTGTACAGAACTACTTTAGAGGCCCTTTTAATTAAGGGGGTGGAGATCAGTGAAAGGTGGAAGGTCTCAGTCTTTCAATGCTAAAAGCTTTTTTTGGTTCACTCAACTTTGAACACACGTATGGATGTTGAATCCGTTGTCCAAACGATTACTCTGGGGACTGGATAGTTGAGCAACCAGTGGCCAAAAGACAGTTTGTAACATAATGGTAAAGTTGTACTGGCTGCATAAATAACTATGGAATACTCACCAAGGATGTATAATACCTGTTAATGAGTTCTTATATCTGTTCTCTCAATGTTCTGTGAGTCTGGAGAACTTGGAAATCATGTAACTCAGAAGTACACTTACCTTTTCTTCCTTCTAAGTGTTCCCAGGTTTGCTGTTCTGGTCACTTTACATAATTTTCCCAGTTCTTTGTCACTTAATTTATCAGTTGTGCTATTTCTTTGGGGTATTATGCTATATTCTTTGTCTCATCCGGTCTTACCGAAGAAATCACAAGTCTCACTGGCAGCTACTCATTCTCTTCTTAGATTCTGGGTTTGGTATGGTTACTTTTGCTAACTGCCAGCTGCTTGACCTGCAAGTGGCCTGGTGGCAAAATTGGCTTTTGCTTGGGACTAAATTATCTATGATTAATTGTCTCTCAGTGACAGTTGTTCACTGGGGTAGAAACTGCCACCTAACTTACTCCAGTTTCCATATTCATGTACAACTTGTTTCCTGGTTTTGTTACACTCTTTCTTTTGACAGTGCTGTACATTTAATATGCATGGTTATTCTTATTTCGGCTACATTAAGATAGAATTGAACACTCAAATGAAAGTATAAAAGTAGACTACAAGTGAAGAAATTACAATGAATAGCCAAAATCAAACCTTCTCTTTTTATTTCTTTGTTTGACATTTGGGTTGAATGTATCTCAAGGTCTTGGTTTTGTAATCTTTCTACATGCTTTTCTGTTTCAACAGGCTAAAACTGTTAAGATTTCTAATACACAACCTGGATTAAGCTTTGCATTAGTAATTTTACAGGCTTTTTCTATTTCCATGTTGCCCAGCTAAAATAGTTACTTTAATAAAACTGTGAATCAATCTCAGACAACTCCTTATATTTTTGAAGAGTTTGAATTGAGGGAGGTTTTTTTTATCCAAACAAAGATTACTTTATTGGAAGTTGTGACTCCACTGAGAAAGAGTTTAACCTTTTAAGTAATCGGATTGAAACCAAAGCTCCCCAATGTTTATCTTAATTAGTTAATACATGTTAAATGACATGCTGTCTGGCATATGTCAGCAAATACGTCAGGTTGGGATTCTTTAAAAATCAGCAGCTCTCCTAATGTCAAAGGGCAAACATTTTCTTTCAGTTTCATGACTTTCATTGTCTTGACCTGTAATATCATGGTTTCCAAGTGTCATTTGAGACTGCCTGCAATTTTACCTTTAATGTTAAGGTGGAAGAAAAAATCTTCTTAGTTCCTCAAATAAATCGTAACGAGCTAAATTAAACCTAACCCCAAATCTTTTTCCCTTTACAGAATATCCTAAAATTCAGCTCTTAGAGACATAGTGATGGAGGTAGAAGCCAAGATCCGTTTCTGTCAACACTGCAGATGATAATAGACTGACCAACACTTTTACATATATTGTGCATCTATCATTTGCAGGAGCCTTTCCTGTTGTTGCTTTGTTTAATACCATAACAGGGTGCATACTGAATAAGTAGGATTTTCAGGAAAGTGTGATTTTCTCCATAGAGAAATTAATCATATTTTTCTTATTTAAATATAAATGAGTTTTGAGTCTTTTCTAGAGCATTGTTTTGGTGCTTGGAACAATTTTAAAGGAAGCTGAGGACGGCTCATCTCCTTTTAACATTTTGTTCACTATTGAAAGTGTATGCTTCTAATGTACATGTGTGTACATGACTAAAATTAGGTGGGATTAATTAGGGTCTTCTTTTTCCAGTGGGCAGCGTGGTATGTTTGTCAGACACAAAGGATTTGTAGGGGGAAATAAGAATATTGTAATAATAGATTAGGCTGCTAATAAGTGATATCGTAAGTACTGACACAGTTTTTCTGATGATGATATGGATGTACATGCATGTTTGCATGCATACTCTGATCACTGACTATGTCTTGAGCAGTGCACAGCTCATTCTGTAATCAGATTATTACTTCAGTCGTATTACAGTACTTTAAGCTCTGAGGGTATTCCCTTAATCCCTTTCCTTTAGGGTGCAGAAAAATGGCAAGTAACAATAATGAACATTAGGCTCAAGGGATAGTCCCTTCTCTCCACCCCCATTTCTGCAGCTATAGAGTTAAAAATACTTTGCTTGAGCATACAGTACAAAGAAATCGAACACTGGAACTTAAAATTCACAGTTTTCTCTGCTGCCCTTGTAACTGTTTAGCCCTATTTTGCCAAATAACAATAGGAAGGTTACATTCATAGAATCATAGAATCATTAAGGTTGGAAAAGACCTCCAAGATCATCAAGTCCAAACTTAGACCAAATACCACCATGTCCACTAAACCATATCAGAAGTACCACATCTGCTCATTTTATGAACACTTCCAAGGATGGTGACTCTACCACTTCACTGCAGAGCCTAGTCCAATGCTTAACCACTCTTTCAGTGAAGACATTTTTCCTGATATCCAGCCTGAACCTCCTTTGGCACAACTTGAAGCCATTTCGTCTTGTCCTGTCACTTTTTGCCTGGGAGAAGAGACCAACCCCCACCTGGCTACAACCTCCTTTCAGGTGGTTGTAGAGAGCAGTAAGGTCCCCTGAGCCTCCTATTCTCCAGGCTAAACACCCCCACCTCCTTCAGCCTCTCCTCATCAGATTTACATTCCAGATCCTTCCCTGGCACCACTGCCCTTCTCTGGACACACTTCAGCACCTCAATGTCTTTGTTGTGGTGAGGGCCCCAGAACCGGACACAGGCTTTGAGGTGTGGCCTCACTAGTGCTGAATACAGCGAGGATGATCCCGGCCTAAGTCCTGCTAGCTACACTATTGCTGATCCAAGCCAGGATGCCATTGGCCTTCTTGATCACCTAGGCACACTCTGGCTCATGTTCAGCCTCTGTCCACCACCAGACCTGCAGGTCTGTTGCTGAAATATGCAAACTAGCAGGCAGTAAAGTATCATGACTTACAGATTATTGTACTTTGTTAGCATGTGCAGCTTTTATATTGTATAAAACACCATTCCCAGTTTAATAGTCATAACATATACTTACAAAAGTAAAATACTTGTTTATTCTTTCCAATATATACTCTAAGTACAGTATCAGTAGACTTAAGTTTCAGCCTTTCTGCCAGGCAGTCATTATGGCTGCATCTTTTTTAGTAAATCAAGTGGGCCCAGGAATACTGTTGTGGAGGCCAACTGATATGAAATACAATGTCCATACTTTTAACTTGTCTTGCCCTTGAAAACACTGTAGCTGCCTGCAGACTACCTACTGGGACTAGCCTCTTGTGCAAAATCCAGATTTGTATTCACATCTGCAGTTCTTTAGAAGACTAGCAGATGACTCGGACCAAATCTGTGTCAGGGACCATTCAAAAAATTTAACAGTATGGCTAATCAGGTTCCAGTGGGAAATGTTCCTAGGTACACATTTAGATTTACACATCCTAGATTTACAGGCAAGTATATAGTCACTGCAGCATAGTAGTTTCAGACTATAAAATTCAAGGTGGCCTTGTTAGTGTATGAGTAATATCTACTGTGCTTTTGAATCACGCTGAAGTGCACCTTTTAGATGCTGTTGCTGTGTCTACTGATTTCTCCAATAACTTGAGATTCTGAGGAAAAAATAATTTCATATATTTCATTTGCTGCC
This sequence comes from Chiroxiphia lanceolata, assembly GCF_009829145.1. Taxonomy (NCBI): domain Eukaryota; kingdom Metazoa; phylum Chordata; class Aves; order Passeriformes; family Pipridae; genus Chiroxiphia; species Chiroxiphia lanceolata. The sequence continues at coordinate 11,281,209 of NC_045671.1, read as the reverse complement.
TTCAATGTAAATAGAATTGACAACTTTTACTGACACATTTAGAAAAAACTACAGCACCCAGATTTTTTGTGTATGTTCTTGTAAGTCTTAATGGGTGTGAATGAATTTACCTATCCATGATGCTTTCAAATAGATTAGCAAATATATTGTGAAATGTTTTGATTTTCATCATCATCGCAGTAATTGTGCAATGTGTAACAGTCTCTGCTGAATCTTGACTGAGGAACAAAACATAACCTCTCGGTTTTGGCAGTACTTATTTTAGGAGATTTGTACATTAACAAAGTGAATATTAAGCAATATTATAACTGGTACCAGACAGGATTTGGTGATGGGTAGATACCTGTCAGCTTACAGAGAATATTGCTTTATTTAATCCTTGGACAGTCATTTTGGCAGATCTGTAATGGAAATTAAGTACAACTTTACACAGAGTAACTTTTCCAGTTCAAGAGCTGCAGGATTACTTCACAGCATCAAAACCACTTTAAAAACTTGAAAGTGTAACATATTGGTGGGGTTTATGAATTTTTTAGGCATGAAGAGACAGTGGGAGATAAAGGTGTTGACATTTCTTAATAGTTTTTAAAGTGAACAAGAACGTAAACAATTATCATGATGAGGGTCTAGTCAACAAAATTAAGCTAGAAAGAGTAAGAAAAACAAAAGTTCTGATGAGCAACTCGTAGAATCATCCACTATCCCTGGTGGTAATGAATGATTTTGACTACTGATTTTGATGAAAGGAATTCAGCAAAATAAAACCACCAGATTCCAAATCAGCAGACTTCAACTCTGAAATGTAATATGTAATATTTCACAGTAGGAAGGCCTAAGAGAAGACTAAAGGAAAATGTGCATCACCTTAAATACGATACACTCTTATACTGACTACACACTACTCCACTGCAGAGGATATACAGTGTAGAAATCAATAGCCCAGGTAAATCATAAGTTCTTGTTTGACCTCAAATACAAGAAGTAAGCACAGAGAAAGCAGAAGTTAGGTCAAATGGCAAAAGTTGAATAGAAGATAATTATTAAAAAACTCAGACCAATCCAGCACAACCTGAAGTTAATGGCAGTATATAGACAGCCACTGTGTATATAGTGGCATATAAAATGAACCAGTGACAATTCTCTAGCCCCAAGAACATGTGGTGCCACACATTGCATATCCATATGGGTAAATTCTCTGTCCTCCATAACAGTATAACTTTGTCCCATGCTACCTGTAGGGAACAATAGGTGGTTCATGCTTTTTCCAAAACGCTCCACTGCATCCAGGGAGAGCACTGATTTGAACAGGCTAAAAGTGGACCAGGATTGTGCTGTTAAATAGGTTGAACAGATGAATGCTTGGGCTTGAGCTTGGGCCATGACCTTATTTTGTTTACCTTAGTAAATGTTCCAGTGAGTCCTATTGACATTTTAGCGTAGAGTGTTTTTGTTTTCCTTGGGGAGATCCTTATATGCCTTGCCTATCCTATCCCTCGAGGGACCATTTTAATACAGCACATTTATCTTCCTAGGTTTAGACCCTGTTTAAATCCTCTGAATAGGAATTAATCTTCCTTCACTTAATAACACCACTGGGTCTTAGTTTTCTTAAAAACCAAGGTTATCAGCTTTCCCAAGCACAAGACATGACATGAGATGTGACTAAAGGGAGACAATTTTAAAAATATAAAATGCCTCTCTGGTAAAATAAGAGCAGTAAGAGAAAGAACAAGACAATTTTAGTTTTCTCGCAAGTGGAAAGGTCAAAGATGCAAATTATCTTCCGTTAAAGAAGTCAATTTCAGTGAGCTGCTGAATGCTGTTAATACTATACTGAAGACCTAATGGTACTGTTTAATTCTGAAGAGAAATAAAACATAATCAACTACTTGACTATGAACATCACAAAGGCAACAAGGAGATGAGTAACTTAGCAGCATTGTCATGAACAAACGAGTCAAACCAGTTCGATTTTTTTTCTCTGGGAGGGCAGTGGGTCTTAGAAGAACAATAACTAAGAGATATCTTGTTTTCGAGAAAACCTGTAGGGAATAGGCTGTATCCTGTATCTTTTTATGCTGTATTGCATATCATTTTCATACACCAGCAGGGAAACATGGTCAGGATAAATTTATGTTAGGTAAAAACACAGCTAGTTGGAAAATCAGAACAGAGGCAGTTATCAATTGTTCAGCATCAAAAGTTTATAACAACTGGGGTTCTATGTGCATCTGCCCTGTATCCAGTACTACTCAGGATTTCTATTAACATTCTTAAACATTGGCTTGAAAGTAAAGAAATGAAAGCAAATTGGTGTGTTGGAGCTGCAACGGTAGGTAATCCAAAATAGATTTTAAAAATTGAAATTATGCTATGAAAAAAATAAGAGACAATATTAGAAGAATGGATGGAAAGTTACAAATTTAGGAAGGAAAAAAAAGCCACGCAGTAATAAGGTGGGGAACGACTAAATACTGATTCTGCAAAAATAAAAGAAGCCATAGACTGTAGCAGCTCACAAGCTGAGCAAGAATTGTCTGTTGAATGCTGTTTGTGTTTATCACTTCAAGAATCTGAATGTGAAATTTGTTCGCACATTGAAACCATAGTTTCTTTACAGAAGAAAAACTTTCTGTTTTGCCATATGTTTCAGTTATTCTTTGCAGATAAGCATATTTTATCTGAGTTAGACATATGGCTACTTCCTGGTTTACTAGGAAAAACTACCATTTGTCAGAAGAGCATGGATTATGTCAGATATTAAGAGGAGTATAGTTCCTAAGATGTGTGTTTTTACTTCTGTTCTTCAGCAATGTTAATGAATAAACTGAAGTACTTAATTCATTTTTCAGAGTTTTTGTTTCAAAAATAGAATAATTTCAGAGAATCTATTAGAAAGCATCAAGGGTTTGCCAGAAATCCAGAGAAATCTATGACAAGAGAAAATCTTGAAATCTGTGATCTTGAGAAGACAGGAGAATGAAAGTGGAGGTATATGGTAACAATTTTCACATATTTAAAAACTGTTGCAAAAAGGGGCAGGTTAATCTGTTCCTTATCTGTGGTGCACAGAGCAAACAGTACTAGTTCCAATTCACAGAATGGGTGATTTCATTTATAGCAATATATTTTGAAACCATCTGGATTTTGCTGCATTACTCAGTTAAAACTGCTGGGTTTTACCACAACGGAGACTTCTTGAGCTGTCCTTAACTTCCTTGCTCTTTTGCATTTTGATGATTTCTCTTTAGCACCTACACCACTGCATTTTAATTTGAATTTATTTTTCTTTCATCTGTGATTGCAACCTCTGTCACACAGCTTTCCATTACAGTGAGCTTCGGGGCAAAGAATCTTCTATTGCAAGCTGCTGGAAGCTTTCAGTAAGTTGGATTTTGAATCAGCAGAATTCATTAGCTCTTGTATGCTGAGGCAGCCTTCTTTTCTGTCTCTTCAGAAAGTGTATTTATATCTGTTGGTGCATTCCAAAATAATGTGCTTGTATTTCACTGTTCTTCATGTGTAAAATTCATGTTTCCTGTGAATGTTTCTTCAACTTACTGTTCAGGTTATTTTCTCCAAACATAAATAACTGATGACTGCGTTGTTTCAATGGAAAGATTCTGTGGTTTCTTCGTGAGCTCAATCAAACATTCGGGCCTCTCAAGTAGCCAACTCTCCATGGTCTCTCCAGTATCCAGCCAGACTTAGGAACACTCTGGTACTTGACTCCCAAAACTTTTATCATAAAATTAAACTGTGCAGAAAAACTACTTTAGGCTAAATGAAATGTCTCAATTAGAAGCAGAAAATTAAGGAAATTTGCATTAAAGTAAAATGCAGCAAAAAGTGCTATTGTCCGCTGAAATGCAATGAGTTCTACTTGCAATATTCTGAACATTTTTGGTTACCATAGGCTATATAAAAGTGCATAAGTATCATGTGTCTTTATTTTTCCACCGTATTTTCTTGTATTTCTTTGAATTTCAGTACTCTCTAGCTTTGTTTTTTCCTTAATTTTCTTTCTGTTTACTCAGTATTCAGTTGTTTCAGTCAGAATTCTATTCAGGGCATGTTTGATTTTTTTTTGTTCAATAATGGCTGTATTGATAGAGAAAAGTTGTAAACTGCTTAATACTGATCAAAGCAAGAAGGTGAAAATTGGGTCACTTTTAATAAACTTGTTAATAACAAGGTTTGTTACTAAGTAAACAAGGATTCTGCAAGGAAATAAGGATATATAAAAATAAATATGGGCAAGGATCAGTTATTAAAATAGAGCCCCAGAATCAGGAATTTGCTGTAGACAGAGGTAGTACCAGCAATATACTACTGACATACATCATCCTTTGCAATTAATCCTCGTGGGACACACAAACATACAGTTACACAAAAACATTGCAGACCCCACACAATACACTGTGTAAGTACATCAAGGGACAATTACAGCCAAGTGCTGCCAGTGTTTGAATGAAAGCTCCCACCAATTTTTGTCCTTCCAGAGAGCTGAAGGATAAGGCAGGCTACTAGTTTGTTTTCACATTTAGGCAGAAGTATTTTTTCATAACTGCAACTTAAGAAAGTTGGCAATTTCTTAAAGGAACAAGATGAAGGGCACCTACACAAATTACTCTTGAGCAGAAGAAAGACAGGCAGTTCAGTAAAAGACCAATTTGGCTAAATCATGAGTTTTTCAATGAAATGAATCTGAAAAGTGACCTGAGAGATTCACATAAAAGATGGAAAATAGGTGAAAAGCTAAATAGAAAATTAATAGCATATGCATGTAGAGGTCAAATCCAACATACTAAGGTGCAGAATTATATACAACTAGTTTTTATTTTCTCTGCTTCGTTGTCTGAAAAGCCAATGTTATTTCACCAAATTATTTCTGTTACCATTTCATTAACATCCTACTTTTAAAAGTTGACACCTTTTTCCTTGAAAATGGCAGCATATGCGTGAGAAGTATAAAATAATTCTCAGCTAGTACATGTCAAAAAAATTAAAAGATGTGAGACTAATATCCTGAGGGGGAAAATTGTTCAAGGGCTTTTTTAAAAAAATTTGCTGGTTACTATGATCCAATGTGGTTCACAAATATTTTTCTTGAAATAAAAAATTAAACATTATTAAACAAGGCTTCTACATGGAAATCCCTAAATTATTCTGAATTATTTACTGAAGAGCATTGTATTGAATAGTCACTTCAGACAATCTGCAGGAAATGAAAAGACCGTGAGCAGAATTTATGGGAGGAAATATAACTTCTGTCAAAATCTCCCACTGATGTTGGAACCATAGAAGTTTCCTGTTAGAAAAAAAAATACTCTGTTTTAAATTGCAAGTACAGAAGAGAGAAGGACCAGTGAAAAATCTGTTCATCTTTGTATGTTTTCTAAGTATCCTAGTACTTTGGGAGATACTCGAATCTATTAAGAAAATTAATAATCAGGATACTTTCCAAAGCTTTATTTCTGTGATGTATTTTAAATAGATGGTTCCAGAGAATGAATTAATATATTTAGTCCACAAACTATGAATAAGAGCAGTTCTATATAGGTAAAAATGCAGATTTTCCATTACACTTATAAAATCAGACTTAACAAATTGACATAGACATGTAAATACTTTCCTGTGCCTGTGGATCAGGTACACAGAAAAGTAAACTACCTGAGTATTGGGTGCAATAATTTAAGATAAACAGTTGCAGTTTTAATTGTCTGCATCAAGTGCCTGAAAATCATAGTAAAAGGCAGACTTTTTCAAGAACAGTGGGAAAAACTGTCTTCAACATCACTTAGAAACATAGAACCTCTATTACTAGATGTCTTTGAGAACAGTTGAGAGAAATATGTTTTATAAATTGCTTTGGTACACTTGATTATACCTTAGAACTGAAAAGTTATTTGAAGGGACCTCAGAATATTAGCTATACTCTCTGCTTTATTGTGTAAAGGCAAAAATTTTACTCCATTCCAAAGGCTGACTTTTTGCTTTAAAAAGGAAGAAAAAAACCTGAGCATTCTCTGAAAGCTAGATAGACACTAATTTCCTCCCACAAGGAGATTTGGCCTTTGATCATCGATTTCAAAAGAATTTCCTGTCTCTTGTATATATGGGTAAGAGGAGAAGGCAGCCAACTTCATACATCAATCATTTCAATACCTTCATTTAATCACCTCCCTGCCAATGATGTGGTGTGTGTATGTTGAATACTGTGCACAAGTTGTAAAGGGCACTGAGAACAGAATGTGTTGCAGTCTTTCAAAACTGCTGTAAGACTGTGAACATGAAGCTGTGGTTTGTAACAAAGGAGCAAACCTATCACAAAACCCTGTTCATGTCTTTGCCTCCATTTAGTTATCTGTTAAGAGACCAGTATTTTAATTCTCTACAGCAAAAGCACCTTCTGCAGCAGATAAGCTTTTCACAAGGAATCTCACTTATCTTTGTAAAAAAGCTTCTGATTGCACAATAATAAAAGATTATGCAGAACTGGAAAAAAAATATAATCTACCATAAACAGGTACTGGAGAGGGAAACTTGAGATGCAAAAATATATTTGAAAATGAGACTGTGTCCCTATGTATTTACAATATGTTTTCCTCTGCCATTTTGACATACATAGGATGAAAATCTCTTCTCTTGTTTGTTCAACAGATTATTCAAATGAAGATCAGGCTATTAGACTGTTAGCTTTACTATTCTGAAGTGAGCAGCTATAAAAAGAGTTTTAAAACAAGAAACAAGGCTCATTCTTAAGACAAGAATCATTACTAAAAAACATCTTGTTTTGTAACAACAAATTGCAGTTCTAGAAAACTGGGATGGTTACTGGATTGGAGCATACAATGCACAGGTAGAGGCAGAGGGAAGAGGGTTTGTTTAGCCTGAAGAAGAAAAGGTTGATGGAAGATCTGGTTGTATTCTTTGACTACCTAAAAGGCCAGACTCTTGTCAAAAGAGAACAGTGACAGAACACAGTGGTCAGAAGTTGTAACAAGGGAGATTTGGATTGGAATTAGAAAAAAGTACTCGAGAGAGTGATTAAACACTGGGTTGGTTTAGCTAAAGGGGCTGTTGAAATCTCCATCTTTGAAATTCTCAAAGGCATCTCTCTCCGTTTACTTATGAGAAATTAGGAACTTGCTCTCTATTGTTCCTCTCTTAAGGTCAGAATTTTGATTTTAGATTTTATTTGTAGAGAAGCGGTACCTCAAGTGGATTCTTAAATTGAGCGGGGCATGTTTGGCTTTAGGGAAGTATAGTAATAATTTGATTTGAAGAAATTGCTTTTGCTGCCTTTACAGTTTATTTTCTGTAACTATGTTTTCAGTAATTTTGTGATCATAGTTCCTTACCCTTTGCTGGGAATACCTCCGTGAGAAACAGCATGAGCAGACAAAATTAGCATTATTTTTCTATTTGCTTCTAACTGAGGATGATTCATAAATAATCTTACAAGGGTTTGTATTTTAATGATTTTGCCCAGACTTTTTTTAAGTCTTTATGGAGGTTTTTTCAAATATGTAGTTCTATTGAAAAAGCCATTTATTGTTATGCACAAAGAGCAAGGCATGTACATGCAATAAAACTTCTTATTTTAGATTAAAGAAAACAGAAATAAATAAATAAAATAAATAAAAAACAGCTGCTGACCCTACAGATAGGCAGTCTTACTGGGATATTAAAGCTCAAGTACCAAGGAAACAAACATAATTCATATCCAACTTCTGGTTGTCAGAGTGCTGTGACTGTACATTATGCTGTTAATTTACATATGTTTTATTTTTATTGTTGCTCTCCATGAAAGTTTTTCTGATTAGTGTGCTGTGTCTCATGAATGGCTTGAACAAATTATTTGAAGTTGCTGTTTTTCCAGTCTCCAGAATTTTGTCTTTTCAGGTCATATCATTGTAAAGTTCCATATGTTAATTCCTTCTTTTCTCTTTGTGATTTGCAAGAAATTGTCACAAACATTTCCATTGCTAGTTTTCTACTGTGTGGCTGTCTTTTGCTCTTTGCGGAATTTAGTTCTTGGTGCTAATACATGGGAAAAAAAGCTCAAAATCAGAGTAGGGATACTCTACTAGTAAAACCGTCTTACAGTTTTGCGGTACTATAATGGAACAGCATCAGCTAAAACCATCATTTATGCATTGTAACTACTTGTTTCTTGTTAACAAAGTATCACATACAGGACTTGATTGTATATTAGAAAGAAAAGTTAGTAATCACCAAGGAGAGAGACAATTATCATAATTATGGACAAGTTGTTTTCTCTTGCAATTTCACCCATGACTCATAGTGCATGAAGAAGGATAAAAAAAGGAAAGAAAACAAACCTGTAACACAAGAGAGAAAAGGAGAGCTAAGTAAAGATTAATTATTAGTAATTACATCAGTATTAAACTGATAACCTAGAATGCTTTTAATGTATTAGTGGTCTTTATGTGATTTCTTCTAGCTAAAAGGTATGATTCTGATTAAAAGGTGAATCAGTGCCCCCAGATAATTCTGAATAGCAATTAAATTATTTTGGTTGAAAATAATTAAGTGGAAAATTGCACAGAAGGAAATTATTTCAGAATTTTCTATTTAGGACCCAGCTACTTTTTTCACTGGTTTCTGAAAAATCAGGAAGATCAGGTAGTTCATGATGCCAGAGACCTCTTCCTTCAGGATATCTCTATGGAAGATGTTTGCAAATGTCTGTGTGTTGGAGGAAAAGATCTATCATACCTCCTGTTGTTGTAATTTCTTGATGTAAACTGTGCTAAATACTGTTAGAAAAACAGTCATGCTGGGTCATATGAAAGGTCCATCTGGTTTCACTGGCTCCTCTCCAACTGTGGCCAGTAAATGTTACTTGAGGAAGAGAATAAGGTAAAATATAGCAGCTTTTCTCGTTAATCTAAAGAACACTCAGTAGGTAATGAAATACAGCTCATCTAAACCATTTTTCTACACAATGGTTGTTCAGATGTTTAGTGAGACAGCATGTGGTGGGTTGACCCTGCTGGATGCCAGGTACCCACCAAAGCCGCTCTGTCACTCCTCTACTTAGCTGATCGGGGGAGGGAAAATATAATGAAAGCCTCCTGGATTCAGATAAGGACACGGAGAGATCACGCACTGATTACTGTCATGGGCAAAACAGACTCAGCTTGGGGAAAATTAGTTTATTACCAATCAATTCAGAGAAGGATAATGATAAGTAAAAGTAAATCTTAAAACACTTAAAATCCCTCCCTTCTTCTCAGATGCAGCTTCACTCTACCTCTTCCCCCACAGCAGGGCAGGGGAATGGGGAATGGGGGCTGTGGTCAGTTCATCACACAATGTCTCTGCTACTCCTTCCACCTCACAGGAGACAGTTCTCCATGAACTTCTCTGATGTGAGTCCTTTCCGTGGGCGGCAGTTCTTCACAAACTGCTACAGCGTGAGTCCCTTCCATGGGGTGCAGTCCTTCAGGAACAGGCTGCTCCAGCACAGGGAGCAGCACAGGGAGCACATGTCCCCCACAGGGTCACAAGTCCTGCCAGCAGACCTCCTTCAGCATGGCCTCCTCCCTCGATGGACCACAGGCTCCTGCCAGGAGCCTGCTTGAGCACGGGCTTCCCATGGGGTCACAGACTCCTTTGGGCATCCACCTGCTCTGGAGTGGGGTCCTACATGGGCTGCAGATAGATCTCTGGTCGGCTCTAGACCTTCCTGGCCTCAGTGGCCCAGTCTATCTCACCACGATCTGTAGCTGCAGGCTCACCACGGGCTGCAGGGGAATCTCTGCTCTGGCCCCTGGAGCACCTCTTCCCTCTCCTTCTTCACTGACCTTGGTGTTGCTCTCACACATTCTCACTCCTCTGTTCACAATATGGTTGGCAGTCATTTTTCTGCATCCTTAAATATGTTATCCCGGAGGTGGTGCCACTGTCACTGGTGGGTTTGGCCTTGACCAGCAGCAGGACCATCTTGGATCTGTCTGGCGTTGACTCTGTTGGACATGGGGAAAGCTTCTGGCAGCTGCTCACAGAAGCCAATGCTGTAGCCCTGACTAGAAAACCCTTCTCATGCCAACCCATACAACAATATGATTCTTAATGATCATATAACATGATTTTGAATAGCAGTATATTTTTTGAGAGTGAGTATTAATTTCTATTTCATAATAGATTGAATACACTTACTGGAACTATTTCTTAAGGGAGAGTTTTCTTCTAATATGGATACCTCCATTCTACTGTGGTCAGGCTTTAATTTAAACATCACTGAGAGGCCCTACTCTAGTTCCTGGGACTTACAGTGATGGCCATCAATAGAATGGCATTAGGCCAAGTTCATAACTGAATGGAGTCAGAAGGAATATCATCATTACATGGTTCAACCTATACTTTATTGATTCCACATACATGTCAACATCTACTACAATACTTGACCGAGTTCTTGCATTTTTGCATTTAAAAAGGATAAAAAGTAAGAATATACTTCCATAAAATACATTTTTACAGCTAGTGCTCATAAGGCAATCACGTAAGTTAGAAATTAAGTATTGTTTGTGTTTAGTTCTTTTAAAAAGCTATATCTGCCCTACAAAAATGTATGGAACCATTTCTTAGAATATTTTAAGAGACTGAATCAATTTAAGACATATAAATAACTGGGAATCAAGTCCTTTGAAAGCCTGTTTTTATAACCACCTCTTTTTTTATTTGTCTTTTCAAGCAATGTGAGATTTTGTTAGACATACTGTGTTAATTAGATGTAGAGTTTTGTGGAAATGCATTCTGGTTTAGAAATGTAAATAGGCTTTCTGCAATGGTATAAATATCCAATAATAAATGTCTTGTTGTATGATAGTGTAACTTCAATTACAGATCAGAGAGATGAAAACATTTAAACTCTGAAAAGGTTGGCTGGTCTGTCACTTACTGCCAGTACAGAGAGACCATGTTATTGGGTAAATACTGTGTGTTGATACCAGTTAGATCTTGTGTTGTTGACCCAGTGTTTGTATCTGTGCATCTCACATCAACCAAACTGTTGTGATACAGAAATATTTTGGTTTGTAATTTAAGCAAAAAGATTCAGACATGGTGAACATCATCATTATTTCATGAATGTCCTCATGAGATGAAAACATATTTCTAGACAATAAATAGAGTTTATTGTTTTTCTCTTTCTCTGCTTGATTAAGTTTGTAGAGAGAATCTTTGGCACAGAAATATAAGTAATGAATTTAAATACAGATAACGGATGTGATCCCCATTCCTTCCACTATGTTCCAATTTTGTTTTAATAATAACCATAATTAAACTGTGTGCCAACTGCGAATGAATGAGATGCTCAGTGAAGGCATCCATGAAAGCTGTGGGTTTGTTACAAATCCACAATTAAAAGAGATAGGAACATTTCATGAATTTCTTTAGGAGGTAGTCAAGTGATCAAGCATTGCTTAATAAAGTAGGAAGCTGCCACATTGTACAATGATCCCATCCAAGAAGAAAGAGTTATCTGTGTCAATGTATGAACTCAGCTGAATGTGCGAGCCTTCTGCAGATGAATATAAATTTACAGGGGTTTATAGGGCAAGTGATACAAGGCTGAATGTTAGCTAATGTTACTGTTGTTGTTCATTAATTCATTCAGGCTTTATAAAATTTTCAGTTTTCTTCAGCACAGCTAATGCTAGTTGGGTCATCGTATTGTTCCTCATGTACTAGTATCCCCATTTTCTCTATAATGCCAACACAGATCAGGAGCTGCACTGGCTGCAGCATGAGCAAGTGTGGAATACTTGCCACTAGTTGATGGACAACTTTTACACAAAATGTGTCCTCACTTCTGGCAGAAGTCCTGCATGCCACACTCATATTGGCAGGCTTACTCAGAAGGTGTCGGGTCCCTCAGGACCAAGCAGTCCTCCCTTCCTTTGCTTCCATCAGATACCACTTTGCCACCGTCAGTCACACTGTGTGATCTTCAGGCTCCTCATGACTGCCTGGCTTCTGAAGCTGTGCCTGCTTGCCAGTGTGGTCCATGCCCCCAGAGGTCACACTGACGGAGATCCCATTGTGTGAGCATTTGCATATTAATGCAAAGATCATCAGCATGTCTGAGGGTAAAAAGACTGAAGATTTCTGCAGTAAATGGCAGAAATGTCTCACCTGTCCCAAGAACTGGAGTGCAAGAATAAACTGGCCTGAGTGCAGACTACTGTGAAGGCTAGGAAAGAGTTATAGTGTCACACAGCCCTGGCTGTTAAAGAGACTGTGGTTTTCTGTGAGAGGTGCAAAGGATATGTGGAGAAGAATCACAAAAGTAATGGCTAGAAATGTGGTATGTGTTAAGAACAGGTCCTGAAAATAAGCGTCAGTGCATTTTGACCATGATTAAAATCCAGGAACAAGGGAGGGCTCTATTTCTGATGACATGGAATGTACACAGAATGTCCTGGACTTGCTGGCCTAGGAGTACTTCTGGGTAAACAAGAACGCAGCTTTAAAAGGGTGATCATCATGGGCTAAGGACATCACGGTCCTGTGGGTCTTTGTTGTGCTTCTCAGTTGAGCTTGCTATGTGATGAGGAAAGGCGCAGGACTTCAGAGGTACAGTGCTGATGTGAGAGAAAGTGAGCAGCCATAGCACCTGCCATATCTTCTCTTATATTACAGACAGAAGTACATTTTGTCTGTCCCTAAATACAGTCACATCAGGCGGGTTTGGCTGTAGCTTCTTCAGAGGAGGTCATTGTAAGGAAAGTAGGTAACAGCTGTACAAAATATTGTTCTCTCTATGTAGTTCTGTGACTTCTTATTTCTTATAGTTGTTCCTCTACATTTAAAAATAGAGGCTTGCCTGTTTCCCTGTTTGATTTCCTTTGATGCCATTTTGGTTTGGTTTGGTTTGGTTTGGTTTGTTTTTTTTATTGCTGGGGGTTGCGAGGAATGGCGGGGACAAACAGCCACAGCCCCACAACCCCCTCTACAGTGACTCTCCAGGGAAGGCTGGGGGTTTTTTACAGATAAGAGCTTCACGAAAGGGCAAAACAGACTGCTGTCTCCTCTCACATGCCCCTCACTGCCTGACATATTCCTTTTAACATTTTTCTTACCTTTAATATCCTTTCCTGAAAACTTATTGCTTCCTTTGACCGGTTCCTCCAAGTCGTATCTTCTTTCCTGCCTATCTCTCTATATTCTACATGCTTCCTGCTCTGCCTAAATGTCAGAAGTCTGATGTAGCTCCAGTGCAGAGTAACTTCACTGAGGTTAGTGCAGTTATACAAATGTCATTATATTAAACATAAAGTTGGGCTCTTGCTTTCTTAATTTACTAAACCTTCATTTCGTTAAATGATCTGTTGGTGTTAAGGACTTTTGTTTGGAATTTATTAGCTTATTTTGAGAGATTCCAAGCCTACAAACTTTTCTAAGTAAATCAGTGTCTGGGAATGAAATTGTTATGCTTCTAGACCAGCCACAGAGGAATCTTTCTCTGTTGACTATAGGGCTACTTAAAATTGTGACCTAAACCAGATTTTTAAAGCGATACACCAGTTACATGAGATGGGATGAATCAGGTTGATAATCCCTTCAGAGACTGGCCAATTTCTATTCTAGAAGTAGCTGTGCTTTTTTATACACTACTGAAAGTCTGCTTCAATTTTTCATACTTCAGGGGTTAGTATCCTTTTAGTTTACTGTCTGATTTTATGTGTGTTCTGTTTCTACCTATTGTTCTTGCTCCAGCGTTGTTCATTAGCCTAAACAGTTACTGCACTTTTCCAGTGCTTACTCTCTTTTGTATTTATAGACATACAGTACCTTTATAGGAACAAGTAAGTGCCTGTTCATTTTCTGCCTCAACCTCTACCTTGCCACACTAACCCAGCCAAGTTCTGTCAGTCACATTTGAATAGATAGGCTTTAAAGTCTTACCTCATCTTGGTGACCTTTCTTTTCTTCTGTCCTAATTTGAAAGAGTCTTTCTTGAATGTGGGTGACCTGTGCTGTGTGCATATGAGATCTTACTACTACCTTAAAATATTCTCCTTAATCCAGTGCTCCTAGGATCACGTTGCCTTTTCTTGACAGTTTTCCACCAGAGGCTGAGTGTGCTTGTATAGACTTGCCTGACTGGCTTAAATATTGCTGGTAGTGTAGCCACAGGCACACAGTGCTCATTAAAAACTGAAAAAGCTAACTCAAAATCCTAGGGAAATATTTAGTAGCTACCTCACGCTGCACTGCCTGCTGCCACAGTTACCAAGGCTGCATTACGTCAGCTAGCTGTAAACTGGGTAGCACAGGTATAAATGTCTGAAGTTATCATTGTTACTGACACCAGTGGTAATTCTTAACTATTCACACCTCGTCTTTCACTACTAAATCATTAGTGATTTATTTCTTGTTGTCTTTCTCCTGTCAACAACATTCCAGGGCTGTAAAGTCTGTTTTGATTAGGGGGAAAATATACATGCAGACCTTAACAGTATATACTTCTCTTACAGAAATTAAGATGGTGTGAACAGTACTTCTTGGTTCACCTTAATTTTGAAAGTTTCTTCCCTAGGCAGAATCTCACCTTTGTCATCCCCCCACTCCTGTTTTGATCTCCCTGTGTTTAGCACAGTCGAACAGATGCAGAAATAAAGACCAGCTACAGCCTACTGTATCTTTTCTGGATGGTTTAATACCTGTTAGATTCTACCATGTGTTCCTTTTCTCATTTTTGAGGTGATAGCATCTTTTCAAGAACACATTTCCTATTTATCAGGAGTGGTGTCATCCCTTTCAACACAGAGAATCACCAGTAGAATTTGTTCACAGCTGGATGAATGCTATGGGAACGTGATAAATTTTAAGGCATAGTTTGTGATACAATCAGCTGTGTCTTTTCTGAAAGCTACATGTTCTGTTCCCCAGCATGCTGTCGCCAGCATTTGTTTGATCCCAGAGTGAACCTGTTCAGAAATTTACAAATAAGAGGAAAAACAAAGGAATTGTCTTCCACCAGTTTAGCTCTCTAAACTACCTTAACAGAGAGCCAAATGGATAGCGCAGCACACATGATGGGAGCAACGCAGGTGGAGGTGCAGAGTGGAACTGTTCCTCTCAGCAGCAGCTGTGAGCATAGCCAAACCATACTGAAGGAACACACCTGAAGTTTTGTAATCCCTGTGTGGATAGATCACAAGGTACACATTCCTTACCTGAAAATGTTTGTCAAGAAACACAAATGTTTGACAAGAAACTGTTCATATTTTCATATTCACAGATTGTTTCAAATAGTCTGCAGAACGTCCATTTAGTTACAAGATGTGAACAGTGCCGACCTTGGTTGGAGAGACTTGACCCTATTAACAACTTAACATCCACACCAAAGAAATCTGCTTTCATTATGAAAAAGAATCTTCTTGCTCAATCTTCTCCCTTAAAAGAATTTTCGCTACAAATGCATACATTTTATTTTATGTTCAGTTCACTGGCATGAAGATAAAAATGTAATTCAGTGAAAGCATTACTAAAAATATGTAAAAATGTTTTTATTGAAGTATAGATAGATGACTAGTGAATAATTATGTCAGTAAATTTCAAAACCTTATTACATAATCTGAAACTTCTCAAATCACAAGAAATAGCAATCAAAGTTACAAAAAAAAAAAAAACCAAAACTTTTTTTCCTTCTATTTAATCCACTTTTTAGTGTAAAGCCAACACCTTTCACTCTGTTGTAAAAAGAATTTATTTTTTTCTGCTATTCTAGAATATAAAATGTGGACTACTGGTGCACAAAAAGTATTACGGATGCAGTTTGTATTGAAGGGGAATCAGATTTCCCTTGAAAAACAAGAATCATAGACAATAAGCATTTAAAAGGAGCCACAACAACCTGTAGCGTATGTAGCTGATGCTTACAATTATTCTTTTTCTGCTGATGCATTCCTACGCTCTAGAGCACACCTCCCACCTTTAAAGCCGTCACACTCCAAACATTGCTTGCACTAAAGAGAGTCACTGTTTTGCCTCAAGCAAGGAACATAAGTGTTGCAAAACTGACTCCTCCTCTAATGGGGTGAGCATGTACAAGTACACAGAGTTGTATTTCTCCTAGAGCTGCCAGACTGAACATTTTGCAGGCAGAGCTCTAAAGCTTACAGGCTTTTTCTTTGTTTAGCTTTCTTCTGGGTCTTTTCCCCCCCTTTCTTTCTGGATTTTTTTTTTACTTTTAGTATATGTGAAACTCGTTCAAACGCTGGATTTTCAAGTCCTTGTTCAGGAAGCATTCATGAACTGGCATGGGTCAACATACATTTCATTACCAGGCAAAAGTAAGTACTGCAGTTAAACCTGTGTTTACCTTACTGTAAAGGATTTGGTGTTGTATAAAGGACAGAGTAGACTGTAGTTCTATTAGCAGAAATTAAAAACTTAGCAAAAGGTAAAATCAGTTCAGCTTAATGTGGTGTGCTAAGTATCATATGGCTTGCATTCTGAAAAATTAAAAAAGCATTTTTACTTGTGATTCAGTGGTCTCTCTTTTAAAATACTGAAATAAGCTGGACACAGAAATGCCACTCCTTCTGTATGTTTTTTTTTTTAAAAATGAGAGTTGGACTGTGTTTATTATTTTAAAGCATTTTTAATGCACCTAGTAGTACAGATTTCATTATACTACTGCTTTATATCATTTATGTTCACTAAATATACCTCATTTTTGTTATTCATTAATGAAAATATACTGGTTGAGGAAATAAACCTCCTGGAGCTCCCATAACTGCCGTCATATCTTCCACTGCCTTAATGTTCCCTAGCTGTTATTTTATACTTCCTGTGTTACCCTCTCCTCCACTTGTATATACATTCACTAGTTATCAGATTCTGTTTTGTGTTATTATTTTCAGAATTCATTGGTATTAGCATAGATTGGCAGCCAAAGGCTGAAGGGAAATGGATCTCAGAGAGAAAGGAAAGAAAAGCTGGTTACTGAGCTGGCAAGGAGTAAAGAAAACGATGTGATCTGATCCAAAGAGCATCTTTTTAGCCCACTTTTTCATGCATTCTATTGAAACATTGTACTGTCATAATCTGTAACATTTTCACTATTCCAGCAGTCACCTGGGAATTCACGAATACCTTGGAATGAATACAGTTTCCCTTGCTATAAGTTCCCTCTAGAGAGCGCAGCAGCCTGCAAGACAGCTTGTGTGGATTCTGTGTCCGTATTAACCAGTGTAAGATTTCTACTGCAGAAGTGCCGTGCTGCAGCTATCAGTCCTTTCTTCTTTTGAGAGTTGCTTTGCTATTACTGAGCTGCACTAGGCACTCCCCCAAGGCAGGCAGATGGATTGCCCAGGCAGTGAACAAGTTTAGCAACAAGTAATGCTTGAACATCTGCATAATGAAAGGAGCCATTTACCATTTTTGCAGCACGAGGCATCTATAGAAAGTCTGTGGCGTTGAATGCACACCAGTCTGCTGTGACAAAGTACAGCCGAGTTAAAGCACAACACAAGGATTAACACAGATCCTCACTGTGGCTTGGAGCCTGGAGATGTTGAAGGAAAACAAAATCTAGAGAAATGCATTTAGTGTAAAGGCAGCAAGGAGCAAAAATGGATAGGTAAGCCTAGCATTTTTTTGTGTTGTTAAAACTGAACTGGAAATCTGCCGGACTAAAATCTCATGTGAAAGATGCGATGCTTTGAAAAGGGCCAGTTTTCCAGTAGACTGAGCTCAGTAGGATAGTTCAGGTTTCAGAGTTTTCATCTTTGTTTTTCAGAATGGCTTTAAAGTTAAGCTATTTCCATTGTATTATCATCTTTTTTCTGTTGCGCAGTGAAAATGTACTTTTTTTATGTGTTGAGCATTCATGGCCCCGGCTGAATTACCACCTGTAGCAAATGAAGCTCAGCTATCAGAAACAGAGTACTCAGGAACAAAGGTGGCTTTTGAAAGCTCTGGCCTTCATTTAGAGATTGTGGAAGCTTGACTTCCACATGTTCCTTACTGCACCAAAGAAAATTGAGTTCAGCCACTTCATTCAGCTGCATCAGGATTTGGGATGAAACCTCCAGTGTCCCAGGCATGTTTTTTTCACCAGAATCAGACACAGGTTAATTGCAGACTCATAGAACACTAGAAATGCTTTTTTCCTACTACCTCTTGTTTTTGAAATTAATATTCTGGTACTTCCAGACACTGAAATTTACAAACTTTAAGTTGTTCTCTATATATTTATGTACCTGCATGTACATATCAATACTTTTTATCCCTAAGGCAGGATTTTTTATTGTCACAAGCTCTTGCTATGCAATACCCTTCTTTCAAAGTTCTACTTCTCCCTGAAAACCTTAGTTTTCTGTGGCTGCAGCACCACTTTTGGTTCCCATTTATATCTTCAGTACACCTGCCTTTCAGAGAGGTTGTAGGGTTGTTTCACAAGGTAAGATCAAATGGCAACTCAGCCTGTACCCTAAGGTTTTGGTTGTATTAATAAATTGGATTAATCTAATGCTCTAATAACTTCACTTATGAAGACTCTCATTGACCTTTTTCTGGCTGGTCTCCTGCAGTTTTGGGGGGATGCCTTAA
The DNA here is from genome assembly GCF_009829145.1 of Chiroxiphia lanceolata. NCBI lineage: Eukaryota > Metazoa > Chordata > Aves > Passeriformes > Pipridae > Chiroxiphia > Chiroxiphia lanceolata. The sequence continues at coordinate 11,262,612 of NC_045671.1, read as the reverse complement.
TTCCCTGGTTTGGTATCCACTCTTGTTGATCCGTGATTGCTATCACATTTCTCCTCAGCCTGGCTCTGAATTGGAAATCTCATGTCACATGAGTCTGTTCGTATTCAGGCTGCACAGGCAGCTAGGCTAAACTTAGTTCATTTGAGGCTGTTCTTAACTCTTTTAAAGAACCAGCCCATGTCATTTTAATATAATTTATTTACTGGTCAGCTGTAGGTTTCCCTAGTCTGCAATCCTCCCTCTCACTCTAAGTTATCATTGTGAAGCAATTTAATTAAACATTTTTAAATCAAGGGTGCAGGGGTTATTATGAGCTAAATAACTCTTGTCATTCCTATCTTTTTTATTGCCTGGCCTTACTGAAGAGGTCATGACCTTGCTCTGAGAGAATAGTATCTCACAGTTCTGGTAGATACAGGTTGGTTATGGTTCTATTTAACATGACTTTCATCCTTCTAAAAACTTACTTGTTAATAAACTTACATATCCAGTCGACTTTTTACAATCACTTTTTAGCCTTAAAACTTTCTCAGAAGTTCCAGTTGAGCCACTGGTAATTCTGTTAGTATAAAAATCTTTGCAAATAATCTAGTTGGATTTTTATTTAACTGATTTTTCACTTCATTGCCAATACTGAAAACTATTCTTAAAGAAACTGAAATTATCAGGTTTTCTTAATTGTGTTTTGGCAAGTTGAAAAGACAAAACTTCAGGCTGAGCAAAGCATTCAGCTAATGCTATCTAATCTGAATGAAAACATTTCATTTCAAAGCCTTTTATAGGAATAAAGGAATTAGGAATTAGGAAACTGTCATTAAAATTGTAAAGGTTTTCGTCGTAAAAATCTATGATGACTCATGTCAGTGTTTCAGAACACTGTTTAGGTTTTCTTTCTCTTCTGAAACACTTTATTAATATTTTATTATATTAAAATCACAACAGCTTATTTAAATTTTACAGCTCACTTTAGCTTTTGTCTCTGGATTAAAGTTCTAACCAAAAATTTCTCTCAGTCTAAATTAAACCATTACTTTTCCTTTTGTAAGGTTTACTATTAATTTTGGTATGTTCTGGACTAGTATAGATTTTATTCTTGGAATCTTGTGACTACTTTTTCAACTGTTGCTTATCTGTTATGGAGAAGAAAGAATACCTTCTCATCACACAAGTACAAGGAATTTATGAGACTTGCAGCTGTTGCATCCACCAGTCTTTCTCCCTCTTTTTCAAATGCAGCACCAAAATGATCTAGTCATCTCATCTTACCTGGAACATTGCACCCTACTTTTTTTTGGTTGAGAAATTACAAACTGTTCAGGTCCTTTAAAGTTCAGTCATATTGCATGGCAGTTTTCTACAGCTGATCTACAGAAGTTTTCTCAAGGAATAATTCAATTCATAGTGTTGAACAATTAACTTCATATTCCCAGAAGAAGCCTGTGCTTGAAAGAATCCTGCGCTGATAGTCATGTTTTCTGTATTTGCTGTATTCTTTTGGAATTTTCTCGTGCAGTAAAAAGTTTCATATTTGAAGTTACAGGATAAACAGTGACCTTACAAAGGCTTTTTTTTAACCTATACTTCAAAATAAAGTATGTAGGTTGTTTCAGCTGAAGATTCAGAAGAGTTTGGATCAGAATTATTAACATGAGAAATTAGGAAGCACTGAACCATGAGGAAATTTATATCTCAAAGCACTTAATAGTTTCTGTAGTCCAGGCATCTTGTCTTATGGGTGTTGGGAGGGACAGAGAATTCTAGAAGTATTTGCAGCATGTGACTATTTCAGAGTAGTACTTAGAAGCTTCTTGAATGTGTACGTTCACGTATCCACATATTGTACTTGTGGAGAATGTGTGAGATGCCTGAGAGGTGCTCTGGTGCCACTGGATGAAGTCTGCAAATTATTCCATGAGGCACCTTGAACCCAGACTACCCCATAACACAGGAACCATTATTCTCCTGCCTGCAGCTTGTACTGGCAAAGTGCAGCCGTGGCTCTGCTTGATAAACTGTCCTTTACTACATATACCCCATACCTACCAGAAGCATCTGACCAACCAAGCAGAGGATTCTGCTTAGATGCCTTTTATGCTGGTCTAACAAAAAGCACCAAAAAGGAGCTAGGGAGTCATTTTACATTTTCTGGTGGGTTTTTTTCTGCCCCAATCAAGGCTAGTGAATTAAAAATGTGAAAGAAGGAGTGTTCAAATTTAACATTAAAAAGACAGTTTTCTGGAATGTCTCTGCTGTTCACGATTGCATTTAGGTTGAGTCCTATTGCCTTTGTATATAGGTTAGATTATTGTTATGATCCCTCTAGCTTTACAGTTAATGATCTCTGAAAAGACGTCATTGAGCATATTTGTTGCATCTGATATAATTTTTTTTCCGTTGTCTTGAGAAATTTTCTAATCTTCTGAATTTCGAACTCCTTATACCCTGAGGTAACCTGAGTCTTTTGACATGGCCATTCTCTTAGCAAATTCATTCTTCCCTCGGGGTGAAGTCATTCCATATTAACAGTACTTCTAAGTTGTAACATTTCCACTTCTGGTGAGCATGTGATACATAACATTCCCTGTGAGCAAGTATGTACTGGTTCATAAAAACAGTCAATAAACTTGGCACTAATAACTTCTGAAAGCTTTCAGACCTCTAACTGGATCAAGAACAATCAGGAACAATCATGATATAAAAATGGAAGTTTTAAAATTCAGGACAGAATAGTCTGTTTGATGAAGAGCACATTTTGGATGCTGCTGTATGGTGTGACCCTTCTTCCTTGGACAGAACAGGAGATCGCCTTTGGAAAAGCAAAGATGACTTGTAGCCAAGTCTACATCTGCTCATAGCTTAATCCAAAAATTGGGTTGCTGCTGTTGCTGTTTCTTCAGCCCTAAACATTAGCGGGGAAATATGAGAGTTTAAGAAAGTCAATCCAAAAAGGATAAGCTTTTCCTTCAAAGATTCCTTTTGTTTAATCATAATGTAGAGAGAAAATAAAGAACAATACACCTCAGTGGTTATAGAGCAAAGTCAATCTGCCTTATGAAAGGTCGATAGATCATGATTTTGTGAATACAGAATAAAGATACCAAAAAACTAAAAGGTACTTACTTTAAGTCAAGAATGAAAATCAGTTTAAAAAACATTAATAGATAAACTACTTATTTAGATGGAAGTGTTAAGTAAACTACCAGGTTTAAATAAACTACTAAATTACCAGGTTCAGTGATAAGGTCTGGGTGTGTGAAGGTAAGATCCTCATGCAACCCCTTTGTTTTAAGTAACAATATAAAGTATTTTTGTCTAGATAAGGTAATTGGATATGATCATACCATTTCGTCTTAATATGAGGGAGATAAAAAATTGTTTGTTGGCTGTTTTTTACTCAAAGTATGTCTTCTAGTCTTCTCTTCAGGAGAAGATCACCCTCACAAGATGATATCTTGTATCATCTCTGTACCCTAGTCATCATCACTATCTGCTTAGCCTGTGTAATGCCAAATTACCTCAAACTGCCTGTAATAGTTACTATTATATGTAAAAATAGTATTCATATGTAAGTTCTCTCACTAATTATTATATACTGCTTCCTGCTTATTTTATGTCTAACACCTGTCTTCATTCCTTATTTGAGTGGTAGCAACCTAGATTTTTATTGATTTAGAAAGTTGAGGAGAGGATGAGAAAAGGCTACAACCGATGGAAATGTCATTAGTCTCAGTTGAAGAACAACTTTGGTACAAAATGGTTCAGGCTACATTCCTCCAACTTCTGCTGGAAGACCTGACCCTCAAAAGTCTGATGACCACTGTCCCCAGAAGCCCTTCTCCCTTTCCCAGCCATATGACCCGTTTAGCCCAGAAGTGCATCAGATCCCTTGGGCCTCAGAAGTCCTCCCTTTACCCGTGAAAGTCAGCATTTAGTCATGGTCATGGCCATACCCCATGTGATCTCAGAACCCCCTGTAACTGCCAGCAGCTGAAACCCTACCTTTTTCGTTGCCACAGGAGTGTGTCAAAGGCCCTCATGCACACACACACACACGCACACGTGTTCGTGTGTGTTCATGAAAACACGTAAAAGTGTGGAACAGTTTAAATGTGTGTTTATACATAGTTACACTTCTTTATAATACACAAAAATCATATTTATAAAATGTGTGTACAGAAGTGTTTAGTAAGATATGATAAAAATAGTTGAAAACGTAAGTAGAAAGAAAGCAAAATAAAAGGAAAGTACAGTTGAATAGTGTGGGAGTATGTCAGAGAGCGAGGAGGCCATGGAAAAATCTGAATATGCACTGGGCAAAGGGCTAAACCTATGAAACTATCCAGGAGGCTTCCACCCAGCCCCAGGTCATTCAAAGAATAGACCAGACCTGTGAATCTGCCCAAGAGGCCCCCTTCACCTGCCTTCAAACCAGCCAGATCACCTTATGGGGCTGTCCTTCAGCTTTGTGCTAGAAAATATAGGTAACATTGCTTACTAAAGTTGAAGACCAGAAGAAAAAAAATAACTTCACAAGAACATGTTTGTAGGGACACCTAGAGCCCAAAAGGTCTTCCTAAAAAGACCATCTGCATTGGAGAGAAGATGGTTGGGCTGGCATTATGAAAACAACAGTTTGTGTGAGGGGGTAGGAGGCAACTTTTGTCTACATCTCAGTGTCCTAACAGCTACTTGTAATACCATGACAGGAATTATGCTCCATGTATTCCCTTACCCTTACGTTGACATGGATTTTATAGCACTTTCTGAAAACTTGATTCTGGCTGATTGCATAAAAGACACAATTATTTTGTGAATTGTTTTTAATCTTCCTTAGAACCACAGGATAAAAAAAAAAATAAACCATTAAAAACACATCTTTGAAGGAAAAGAAATGGTGACAATGAGAGGCAGGTCAACATCACCCAAATGATAAATAAAGTTTTGTTGAACATGACAAATCAGTTGCCTAATGTTTGTTTTTCTGTGTGCATGTAGTAGCAGCATGTTAACAAACTGCAGCATCTGTCAAAACATATTTACTATGCTCCTGAGGAAGTGGGATTCTTTGGGAATGTAAAGCCCCTTTCTGAAACAAGCAGTACTATTGATCTGAAGAGAAAACAGGTGGCCTCATGTCATGTAAACCAAGACTTAGAATATAACATAAGGCTGTGATAAAGTCCTTTAGAAGTAACAGGTATTTGTGGCTTATTCTAAACACAGTAACAGTATTAGTCTCATTTTAGTGGTGGTGAACATACTATCCCAATATGCCTGGACTGTGTGTCTGAAAGGCAGAATGAGTTCTGAAGTAGCTGAGGCTTTTAAACCATTTTTGCCACCTCAGTAATTACCAAGCAGAGAATGGATGTTTTTAAATCAGCCTTCACACAAGTTGTTGAATTAGAATAATTTTCACTTCTTTGTTACTAATAATGAAGTAGAGGCCTCTGTCACAGATTGCTTTAACAGGATGCTCGAAACTGAAACATGGGGATGTTTTACAGCAAGCAATTACCATTTGCTACATTAATGTGTTACTGGAGTTTATAATAAAGAACTGTAACCACAGCTTCTTCATTACAGTCAGAGAATGGGCGTGAAAACTCCAAGCTGTGCAAGGATTTGGAAAACCATGTCTGGCAATTGGTGAAAATTAGAATAAATATGCCTCCACTCATAAAGGAAGACCATGAGGATGTTTAGGACAAAAGAAATATTTGACAGTAGTTATGACTAGATGTTCCCAGGTACTAGTTGAAATTGTGAATGTTGTGGTTTAAGCCCAGCTGGAAATAAACACCATGCAGCTGCTCGCTCAACCTCTGCCTCTCTCCCCCCACCCTGGTGGAATGGGCATGAGAATCAAAGTAAAACTTGCAGGTTGAGATAAAAAAATTCAAGGAAAACTTTAATGAAGTTTAATAATCAAAAATAAAGTAAAATACAGTAATAATAGTAGATTATAATGATAATTAAAAGGGAAAAACAAGTGATGCACATTACAATTGCTCACCACCAGTTGACCAATGCCAGACTCCCCTTCCCTAACCCAGATCAGCTCCTTTGTTTATACATTGGGCATGATGTTCTATAGTGTGGAATGTCCCCATTGGTCAGTTCAGGTCACCTGCCCCAGTTTAGTTTGCGAACTTCCTCACCTGCAGACCGTGAGACAAGAAAAAAAAACTTAGGATAAACATGACTTAGCAAAAAACAAAACATCAGTGTGTTATCAACACCATTCTCATTCCAAATCCAAAATACAGCACCATAAGAAATTAGAATAAGCTACTGAGAAGAAATTAACTCTACCCTAGCTGAAACCAGGACAATATCCACCCCCTTACTCCATACCATTTCTGTCATGCCAAGTTCCACACTTCCCAGTATCCCATTACCTTCCCTAGGTGTCCTCAGGACAGTGAGAAAGGGTCAGCATACTGCTTAATAGACTACAGTCACCAAGGTATAAAGGGGACATTTTATTCCAGTAAACTTTAAAGACCTTTAAAAAGTGAGCGCTACTGAGGACAGTGTATGCAAAATTGAGAAGTTTCTAGCGGTAAAAAAGCAAGTAAGGAAGAAACAGCTGTTTGTGAAGTGGTGGTGCTTGCTGAAGAAATTTAACAGCTGGATAAAAGCCTCTCAAGTCCATGATGTTTAGCAGCTGAAGCCAGAGTGGGAGAAAAAGAAGGATGGTAAACTGTGGTTTTTACATCATGCTCCCCAACAATGCTTACACCAGAATATCCCCACAAAACACCAATTTGAACTTTACCAAACAGCTATTCAAAGCCCCTGGAAGCTGTCAGGCCAGTGGGAGATGGGGTTTGCAGAAATACAATACCCAGGCAGCTGGAATAATATTAATAATGCTGCTGGGTAAGACGTGGCATTATTCTTTGTGACAAGTCCATTATTCATCCATATGCATATTACTGGAATGTATAAACATTTACTAGTTCCAGCAACAGAGCTTTAACTGTTGACCAACCACAGACCTGGTCTTCAGTCCTGCAATTAGGGAACAAAGCTTAAAATGGATGAAAATCCTTGTACTCTTTGTTCAGCTGGGAAGCTAGCAAGTTTTTCTGAAACTTCTCCTGGGGTAGCCAGTGACAGTTTCCTTTTTAATTGACATGCCTGGAAGGTTTTTATCCCAATCTACCTCTACACAAAACCTTGTTGAGTACCAGCTGGTTTGAGATTTATTGGTCCCATTATCATGCTGTGTTCTGGCACATGGTAACAGCAGTGAGCTCATTGCAGCAACGTAGTACAGACTGCTTTATGTGCCAGTAAAACAACCTCACGTAGAAAGAGGCAGCACTGAAATAAACACAAATGAAAACAAACATTTCTTATTTTGCAGTGGAAAGCAGACTCTGAAGTTTTATCTGTTGACCTGAAAGGTTCTGATGTTTTAAGGAAACACACCATCATGTAGTAAAGAATAAGTAGTAAAGGGTAGTAGAAAAATTAAAAGGACCCCTCCTTGTCCATGAATTATTAAAGAGCCCAGGTGGAGTAGAAGCTGTATTCCACAGCCTCTTTTCAAAACCTATACCATTTTTCTAAAAGAGTTTGGAGATTATTAAGCCAGATGTTAGAAGCATGGCCGAAAACATGGTCGAAGATGCAATCAGGTATGTCTCTCAGGCAGTTGTGGCCCAGTTGCAAATGCTGGCAAAGCAGGAGATCTCTGGGGTGTTTAAGAGACACATCACAGCCCTGAAGGGCCATCCTTCCCCAAACTCTTGAAAGGAAAAGGATGGGTAATGCCAGTCTGCATTTCAGCTGCAAAAAGTAAAAGAATAACAAACGCTACTGAAACGTAGAAAACCCCAAGAAATTCAAAGGTGGCCCTTTCTACCGCTAGAAAAGGAGATATATTTTAACGAGGCTGCTTTTTGTTCACGGCTGCTCAGAATAGTGTACCAAACCCATACTAGATTTGTTTGAAGTGGCCCCAGTGCAAACAGGCATCACAAAGAGCTTGTTCAGTGAGATGCCATTACTGTAAGCTGTAACACGGACTTTTCCCTGGACTTGAGTGGAAAAGAGTGTGTAGGTCTGAACAACCATGCTGGATCTTTGCTGAAAAAAATTGTTGAAGAGTGAGCCTGATGAATTACTTGTTGGCTGCTTTCAGCCAGCTGGATGATAACTTAGGAGAGATCCTGTGTTTGTAAGCCCAGTCTGCTATATAAGGTATAGGTGGTTTGGAAGTTGCCTTCAGGGGTTCATCTTTTGTCCTAACAGGAGGCATGTTTACTGCTGCATCGTGTTCAGGGGAAGCATTCACATTAGAGAAGCCTTTTGGTAAGTGTCATCCCTTGCCCTCGTCACACTGGACAATTTGGTTTTGTTTCAGAAATTTCATCGCAGCTGTCATTTATCCAATGGACATTATCCCTTTTGGGGAAAATCCATTGTGAACTTCTCCTAGTGCCCCTACACATGTTACTGTAAAGTTAAATTTTTGTTCTGATTTTCCATTTTAGTAGGCAGTGTTGTCTGTATCTTGCAGCACAGCACGAAGTCCAAAGACAGACCAGGTAATACTGTGCAGCAATCTGGTTGGGATTTCATCTGTCTTAACTGGTAGTTGTATGACTGTATGTTCTACCTTTTTTTTAATTTTCTATTCGTATTTAAACTTTATTTTTGGTACCTCTTATTAAGTAATCTTTTATATGTAAACTTTTGCAAATATAAGTTCATTATTATAAACTGTATGCATTTATAAATATACCCACCTCACTGTATCTATATTTAGAGATATTTACAATGCTTGTATATGACATATATCAAGAATATATGAGAAGCTCTTGAGAAGCTTGAAAAAGGTTTTGGCGTTTATACCATTAACAAAATGGCATCCCCATGCAGGGAAGAGGGAGGACATCCTACTCTTGCTGTGCTTTGAGGTTGACCAAGGTATGGCCTCACCTGCCAGACAGTCCCAGGAAGTGCTGATATCACCCGGGTTACAGCTGGGTTACAGCGGTGGCCTCACATGATGATTACCTAGTTGTGGGGATAAGCCAATCACTGGAAAATGGGTGTGGTTCTGAGGCAGAGGATCATGTCACCTTGAGGTGACCTGCAGCAGGCACCTGCCCTGTTCTGCCTCATGTGAAGCTGTCCTGACCCCAGAATCTAAAATAGGACAGTGGAAAACGGAGGCAAGATCTTTTCTTTAGACAAGAGAAGACCCAGTCAGCAGTTTCTATAGCCTGTTTGCAATTAGTATCTTCTGTGCAGATTTTTAACAGAAGTTTTTTGGTTTTTTTTTAGCTGTAGCCTCTGTGTGTTGATCACTTGTTTATAAACTTCTGTAAGATATTGAAGTAAATATATGGGAGAGCATGGAGATAAGTAGCAGCAACACAGGTTCCCACTGAAAAGAAATATTTTCCAAGTGCTCTAGTTTTCTCCTAAAAAGGTAATAAGCCTCAAAGATAGAAGAGCAGCAGTGATGTAATAGATCTGCACTGTGGTCAGGCTTTCAATACAATTTCATGAAATTTTTGTAAATTAACTAGAAACCCATAGTCTGTATGAAACTACTGTGCAGGATACCCCCGTCCTTGGAAAACCATTTACAACTGGTTATCAGTGAGGCACTATTGGAGCAAAAGGGCAGATTGAAACCAGCTGCCCAAGACTAACTCCTTGGTGTGGCAGCTAATCTGAATATCATTAGTGACATGGATAATGCTATACCACATATTTACTAGACAACAGTGAAAGGAGAGAGACTTCAGTTTACTGGAGAAGAGGAAGAAAAAGAAGTCATATTTATAGGTCATGTATTGTTTCTGATAAATAAAAAGTTGCTCAGTAGAAACAAGACCAAGGTGTTGCTCTTAAACACGGATACATAATTGCACAAATACAAGATTGAGGTAACAAGGATTCAAGAAGGTATTTGGTATAAGTAAGGGGTTCAGTGCTACACAAGAGGAACAGGAGCCAATACTGTCATCCTGCTGTGCAAAAAGTAAATACCGTGCCAGGATTTACAAGTAGGAGTATGGTCTGAGTTGTGCAAAGTGGTTCTCTTATTCCCTTCAATATTTGCAAGACCTCAACTAAAGTACTTTGTCTTTCTGAGGGCACAGTGTTTCACAAAAGATAGGCAGAGTCCGCAGAAGAGCAAGAAGAAGATTTAGAGGTCTGGAGAATGTGTCTTGTGAGAAAATGAATCAAGACTGACACATCTAAATAGGAGAAGACAAGGGTGATATATCTGAAGTGCTCAAAGTAGTGTCTCTTAGCTCTGCAGAGAGATGGGAGCAGTCTGTTGTTTTGTTGCTTTTAGGCTGCAAAAGTACTTGGATTAAGTTGCAGCAAGGAAGATACAGGTTAGATGATAAGAACATTTTATTATTAAAGATACTAAAACAGTAGCTTAAATTGCCTAAGGAGGTTTCAAAATTCCCCTAATTGGAGATTTTTAAGAGCAGTTTAAGCAAATCTTAGGAATGAAATTGGCATTGTTAATCCCTCCTTGGGGCTCTTAAATTGTCGTCTAAATGACATCCTGAAACCTGCTTTAGTCTATAATTTATTGAGAAGCTTTTGTGCATGCAACTATTAGGTTTTGGATTTGCTTAAACTGTTTCCTTTGAAAAGGGAGATATATCTCTGATATTTGTACAGTGCACACCAAAGCAATACAAGGCTACAGACTCTGGTCATCATAGAATGACTTGTAATTAGCATGTTGTGTTGGAATGTAACTGTAAAACTGTGAGTCTCTGGGCTATCAGTGATGGGGGGGGTAGTCTTGCCAGGTTGCCAGGTGCCCACCTAAACTGCTTTGTCACTACCCTCCTGAGCTGGACAGGAGAGAGAAAATAACAGAAGGCTCGTGGGTTGAGATAAGGACAGAGAGAGATCACTCACAATTACTATCAGGGGCAGTTTGGGTGAATTAATTTATTGCCTGTTAACACAAGACTAAAATGAAAAATAAGAACAAAGCTACAAAAAAAATTCTCCCTATCCCTTTCTGCCTCACAGGCTCAACTTCACTCTCAATTTCTCTATGTCTTCTCCCCAGGAAATACCGGGGGACAAGGAATGGGGGTTGTGGTCAATTCATCACACATGTACTGTTTTCTCCTCATGCTCTTCCCCTGCTCCAATGAAGGGTCCTTCCTACAAAAGGCAGGCCTTCTCCAATATGAGTCCTTCCCACAGGCTATAGTTCTTCATGAACTGCTCCAGTGTGGGTCCCTTCCACAGGATGCAGTCCTTCAGGCACAGGCTGCTCCAGTGTGGGTCCCTCTGATGGGGTCACAATCCTGCCAGTAAACCTGCTCCAGCGGGCTCCTCTCTCTACAGTTCCAAAAGCCCTACCAGGAGCCTGCTCTGTCACTGGCTTCTCACAGGTTCACAGCCTCCTTTAGGCATCCACCTTCTCTGTAGTGGGGTCCTGCATGGGCTGCGGGTGGGTCTCTGATCCCCCATGGATCTCCATGGATTGCAGGGGCACAGCTGCCTCACCATGGTCTTCCAATGCCTGGAACACCTCCTCCTCCTCCATCACTGACCTTGGTGCCTGCAGAGCTGTTCTTCTCACACATTCTCACTCCTCTTTCTGGCTGAAGGTGCTGAGGTTTTTTGTCCCCCCTTCATAAATACATTATCCCAGAGGCGCTGCCACCGTTGCCGATGGGTTCAACTGCATCCAGCAGTGGGTCTACCTTGGAGCCATCTGGCATTGGCTTTGTTGGACATGGGGAAGGCTTCTGGCAGCTGTTCACAGAGTAGCTCCTCTACTGCCAAACCCCTGCCATGCAAACTCAACACAACCACGTTTCAGAATTGCCTGGCATCATTAAAATTATCTTGGTTAACTTGAACTTTATTGGGAACTGTAGCAGTAACTGTTACAGGTGAAAATCAGTATGATCTTTACTAGAAATCAGCCATGATAACTTCTAATTTATCACTTTAATATGTTTTTGTCACTGTAGTCACAAACAAAATTTAAGTCAAGAATTACTGTTATCCATATCATGTTTGTGGGGCCTTTAGTGTTTGTTTACTCCCGGGGCACTGAGGAAGAGGTACTCAGATTAACTGGTTAGTAATGCTGTATCCCACTGAACTTAGGGGGTTCATGATGTCCAATCTGCTGTGAAATCTATTCATTAAAATTAATTTTTTTAGGTACTCCTTTAGAGTCTAACTAATAAGAATGTATTAATAGTATAGCCTTTGTGTGCCACTGCCTGATTTATTGGCAGCTGTAGTCTAGAACAAATTACAACAAGGCTAACAAATGCTTTATGCCAAAGAACTACAAAGCAAAAACTTTGCAAACCAGAGCAGTTTAGAGCAGACACTTCAGACAGCAGATGGAAGTGGGAAGCTATTTACAGTACACAGTGATGTTACACAACAGTTTTTGGAAGAAAATGTGGAAAAGAGTCTTTCATTAACTAAAACTGTAAAGGGAATTGTCTACATTACACAATGCTAAAAAGCAGAAAATATTAGCCCCTGTGGAGGGTTACATTAATGCAGTAATACTAATTTAAATGCTTAAGCTAACTGACTCAGAACCAGCTTGATAATATGTGAATGGCACTGATACTGACAAGTAGACAGACCTGAAACAGTTTGTGTTTCAGACACAAGAAATCTGAATATGATTTCAAAGCAACATTGTAAGCCAGGGGTGACACTGATGAGGTAAAGAGGTGCTTTATGGTTTAAAGGAAATGAGTTTTAAGAGACTCAGGTCTTTCGAAAGACACAGCCCTGGAAGCAGGGCAGCACCTGGCCTGCTAAAGAGCCTGAAGGGATAGTACAGCTATTGAATAGGATGTTTTAATATCTGGTTTTGCAAACAAATTCTGAATTCAGTTGCAAGTTATTTTTGTTTAAAAATTGCATAGTAGCTTATTTAAATAATTTTATAATTCTTTTAAGATTAAACTCTTTTCTTTCTAATACAAACTTCCATGTTTCTTTGTTACTTTCACAATATTATCCAAGTTCTTTCAGTATAACTTCTTTCAGTCCCCTTTGCAACCTCCTGGTGCATAGTGGAACAAATAAATTCATGACATATAAGAATAAGTATTAATGTAAAAAGTTGGGAAATTTTATTTGCTGAGGCATGGGGAATATTAAAGGATGTTTTGGTTTTCTTTTAATATTTGGGAGGTGTTTATTACTGTAATTTTTAACCAGAAATTTTAGCTAAAGTAGTTGAGATGCCAGGACATTCATTCTCATAGATTTTTAGAGAATCAGCTCCAGGTACTTACTTACTTTCATCTTGAGTAGAGCCTATATTTGTAATAATATATGTTACAGTTGATTTTCCCCACAAGAGTAAAAGTACTATGATACCAATTTTTTTCCAATTTGAAAGAAATCTGAATGGCTACTATGGAATCATTTCACTTCACATTGCCAAGTAGTTAACTGGTGTTAATATTAAATATTTATGAAAAATAAAATAGTTTCATTTCTTCTGTCAGTAATTCCATTCTTCATAAATAATACAGTGTTAACTGTAGTAGAGATCCTGGCTGTCTAGCATTGCAGATTAATGTCTTTCTGCCAGACTATGTCTTGCATTTTGCTCCCTGGTTCAATTAATATTTAATAAATCCTCAAAGAGTTCAAACAGGCTAAGTTGAGATACAAAAGTTGAGACTTGTCCATAACTCAGTAGTAATGGCATTGGTCAGTGTTTTGAGAGATTATCTGAGGGTCCCTGGACTTTTTAAGTGCCATTCCTGACCTAACCATGCCTACTTTTGATGGAGGCCTTGAAGGGGGGGGTGGGGGGTGTTCCTGTGAAGAGAGGTAAAGAATGGATGTACACAATTAGCTGTGTCTGACTTCATTTCTGCTGGTACATTCTGTGATAGGCATAGAGTGGTGTCAGGAGGAAAATTTCTCTAATTTAGAGAGGGAGGTTGTTTTCCTGCTGTATTGTAGAAAATTGACTCTAATGGACTCTTTAAATCTCAAGAAGAACTAGATTCCTATGTAAGGTTGTTGGGAATGAGATAAGCTAGTGATGAGGCCTAGAAATGGATTAAAAGCATTGAGTATTGTGAAAGTAGGACAAGCACTGTTGTGAATGTTTGGGAGGAACAGAGGAGGAGATACAAAAAGAGGTTTTTTAAAATTACATTCAAGTGGGATTTAGCAATTGCTACAAAAGACCAGTCCAGAAAGCCTGGGACATAGAAATGGATGTAGCTGAGAGATTTTATGCCTGCTAGAAACTGGGTAGTCCAACTGGGTAGTCTTGGAGTATGGAAGCTACAAGGCACCACCAGAAGGATTTCTGAAGGTTGGTAGTTCATAGTGAGGGGTGTTTTCATTTTTCATGTTGTGGAAAGAAGGGACAGTATGAAAGTGTTGTGTCAGGGCAATACAGCATTTTTGAAGGCAATGGAGAAACGTAGCTGGATTGTGCTCAAAGAAGCAGGGACAGGACATTCCAGGGCACCTCACATTCAAGTGTTCGTACATAATGAAGAAGATAAAATAAAGCATCATCAGAACAAGATGGACTTTCTTATAAAAAGGTGGAGATAACTATTTCACCAATGCCAGAGCTCTCCAGATGAGGCAAAGAAAACTTGTATTCAGGTTCTTGATCTGAATCAAGGAGCAGGAGGTCTTGAGCCTGTATTTTCTGTAATCTACTATTATGCTGTTTGAATATTTGGGAAAATGTGCTTTCTTGAACAGAACAAACTTGTAAACATCTTTGTTTTCCTTCTCCTTCAAAACTGAATCTATCAAAGAGCAATGAAATTGCTGCTTCAAGCTGCAGCCCTGCCAAAGGGTGTCGCTTCTCTACATCTGTTAACGATCTGTTCCTCCTGTGTCAGAACTCAGGTTTCTGCAGTATCCCAAAATCCAACCCTGAATGCTCCAGTGCCAGAGTCTTGAAACATTGTCCTTTGCAGTATACAAACTGACAGGTCAGTGTGCAGCAAAATACACTATTCACTGTCACAGAATCACAGATTCAGTTAGGTTGGAAAAGACCTCTGAGATCATCAAATCCAACCTGTGACCAAACACCACCTTGTCAACCAGACCATGGCACGAAGTGCCACATCCAGTGTTTCCTTAAACACCTCCAAGGACAGTGACTTCACCACCTCCCTGGGCAGCCCATTCCAGTGTCTATTCACTCCTTCTGTAAAGAAATTTTTCCTAATGTTCAACCTAAACCTCCCCTGATGCAGCTTAAGATTATGTCCTCTCATCCTGTCGCTGGCTGCCTGGGAGAAGAGGCCAACCCCCACCTGGCTACAGCCTCCTTTCAGGTAATTGTAGAGAGTGATAAGGTCATCCCTGAGCCTCCTCTTCTCCAGGCTAAAGAATCCCAGCTTTTTCAGCCACTTGTCATAGGACTTGTGCTGCAGACCCTTCAACAGCTTCATTGCCCTTCTCTGTCACTGCTGAGCAGATCCTGAAAACAAAGGAGTGATGAACATCTGGTTGCTCTTTTCTGATTCCTGAAAAAAATTAATTAACAAGTTCAGACCAGAACTTGGGAATGCTCCAGAAGGAGAAGAAAAACAACTTTTTTCCTCCATTTTGCTGTTCCTGCAGTGCAAGGTCAGCTAAGCAGCAGGATCCTCAGCTGAATTACAGGCTAATGCCAGAAACCAGGAATATAGGACGAAAAAATTAGTCTGGAGTTTAGGCACTGATCTCACATGAAAGAATCGTCTGTCTCCTTTCAACTGATTTCTTATAGGTGCAAGAGGTAGTGTTGACTTGATTCAGTGTCAATGACTGTATGGGAGATTTCAGATACGGTATGATCACAAGTATAATGACTTTGGGATAAGTGACTTCAAGGCACCCACCACTTTCTTTATTGGTGTTTGATGTGAAGTAAGAAGGAGTATTAACCTTGAATAGGTTCCAACTAAAGACTGTTTTCGTTATACATTACTTTTAATACAGAAAGAAATTACACCCTTAAGCTTTTATTTCCTTTCCCTGTCCTCCCATTCACTATCACTGTGTCGTGCCAATACAGCTGCTTTTTTCGGCAGTCGTATAAGCTGAGTCACTGAGATGACTTAGGCTTTAATAAAAATTGTAGCTTATTTTTTAGTGCAAACTATTTCCGTGATTGTCTCACAGACCCGTAAGCAGCTGGATCCACCCAACTGAATAAGTAGGGAACTGCAGTATGGAAGGGGAGTAAGTCTAGTTAGGAAAGTTTCCTGAGATAGCCATATTGGTGTATTGTCAGTGTGTTGTTGAATTACACCCCTAGCATTTGGAAGAGAGGTCAGTGTAAGCTGCCCTCCTTGTATAAGTGCTGTCTGCATTGAGGACTGTGACCTCATTAGCTGGGAAGCTGCTGCCTTCGTTGTGACTGCTGATAATGAATGGTGCTTGACACAAACTTGGAATTTTTGTTTTCTCTATATGAGAAATCACAACTTTATATGTACTACATGTCCAAAGATAGGTAGATACAGTCTAGAGTATGGGCTAGAACCTACCAATAGGAGAAAAATGTTGCTGGATCTGTAGAACTTCATCCCCCCACATACCGCCATTGCCATTTTTTCCACCTGATCTTAAAACTTTCTTTTTCTGACTGTGGGAAGACCAGTAGCCACAGCTTAAGAATCGACGTCATGTCCACAGATTTTTTACTTCTCAGACTTTGGTCATGCTATCCCATTGCATGGGGATCCTACTGCTACTTGAGAAAAGTTGCTGTTTGTGTATTTAGCTAATTTTAATCTTCTCAGGAAAATCTCTCTTTGATTCCCACAAATAACAACTAACTATTTCCAGCTCATGGAGAAGTGTGTTTTCTGTAATTCTGGAGGCAGATAGTTGAGCCAAAGGTTACCCAGGCTTAGAAACTCTTCAGTTGTGTGATGGACCTTTTTTTACAAATCTTGCCTAGTAACTCCATGGAAGTCTGGTTATGTTATCACAGTTGTACTGGGAATTGTAGTGTGAACTGTCTTCATTCAAACAGGCTTGAGGAATCTTGTTGCAGGTAACAACCAATACTCGTGAGTACCTCAAAAATATGTTTACTGTATTTCCTCTCTTGTGTTTTGCTTTTCAGCTCACTGCTGTTAATGGACTGGTGCTTACTAGGTTCAACAACTGCGTAGGGTCAGCCTTGATGGGTACAAAGAACATCTATTTCAACAGACATATTTTAATAATCCTTTAAGGCAGTAAAAAACTAGTTTTTCATTGGTTTTGACATTATTACGTTGATGCTAACTTTTAGCTACATCCTCATCACTGAATCAAAACTTCACGGGGGTTATCCTAGTGTTTTCCTGAAACAAGGTGCTTTAAACAGATTGGGTTTAAGTGCTATTGCATAAGATTTCAAACCATCTCCACCTCCTGTCTTGTTATTTCACTGATTTGTTCAAGGAGATAAAATAATAACAAATAGCTCTGCAAAAAGAAAAGTGGTTGGTTTTAGTTCTTTAACTGAGTCATTGCAGGTTCGTGTGAGTGCTGTAAATGATGCTACAGAGAAGATAGGAATATCTGGAGCTGATTGGTCAGGATGATGAAATTAGTAAAAGAACTGTACCATATAAACTGACAACTGTTCAGCTGTTCAGTGTCACCAAAAAAAGACTGGAAGAAAATGATCCACTACAACAAAACAGGAAGCTTTGTTTTTTCATATCTTGATTCTGTAATTTATAAGTAGGTTGGAAGTTATTCTAACAGTCTCTGTCTGTACAGAGAAATTCCTTTGGAAGATAGATGTCCATTACGTGTGCTGACCCCCTTCTCAGTTTTAGGTTTGGAGTAACTCTGTGTGTTAAAATCATGTGCCCTATTTTGGTTTATACCTCTACCATGCTTTAGGTGTTTTACTCTGTTCCAATCCAAATAAGGAAAAAGTTAATATTATACTGAGTTTTATGAGAATAGCTTCAGACTGGTATAACTAGAATGATTGCCTCTCCCTTGCTCAAAATGTCTAGTCTCTTTCCTAACTAATAATCTCAATCCTGTTGGGCTGCCAGAATGAAATAAGCACCTATATTGTTTAATCAGCCTCTTGAATGTGGAGCAGTCAGTGTCCAATGACTGATGACTGACACCTCATTAACTCCCATATAAACTGCCTCATGGGAAAAATTAGAGAGATTAAATCAATGAATTAAGGAATTTGTTGCCATTTATTCACTTTTTATTTCAGCTACAGAATTTTAACAGAGTTTTTCCTTCCTGCTAGCATAGGCCCTAGTGAGGGTTAAGATGAATCAAGAAACCTTTTTGTAAATCAGTGTCATGCTACAAACCATTTAGTCAGTTTTGATATAGCACTGATAGATTTAAAACTGTCTCTGTGCTACTTTGTTCTGCTGCTTTCCTCATGGGAAACCTCCCGTGTTTATCTTGGTGGGAGGCTAATTTTCTATCCACCCTGAAACTCAGGTCCAGGCGTCCTAGTTGGCAGAGTGGGTTTTTAATCTGGCAGTGCAATCCTGCTAAACTGCAGAGTAGCATAAGAGTTAGCTCTTGGCTTTGGGCTGGGAGCCCAAAGCCTGCATGAGCATTTCCCAGTACTTGGGACACAAACACAATGCAGGGCAGCAGCATGTGTGTCACTGCAGCCACTGGCCTGCCAAGCGCAGCGTTCTGTGTGGGGCAGATGACGTACATGCCCCTCTCTCTCTCTCTTTTGTTTCCAGTTGCCTCGGCTCCCAGCTGTGCTGGAGGGATTTGCCTGAAGAAGTCAGTCATGTTCTTCTTTAGAGAATCTATTAATGCAAACATTCTCGAGCATTTCACAAAGCAGATATCTTACCATGTAATACTTAAACTGAAATCAAATGACGTGACTTGCACTGAAACTCTCTTCTGTGTTGCCTAAAATAGACCATCAAAGTTAAAAATACATACACAAGACTCTGTGTTAATTTTACAGTAAAGCAAAGGCTCTTTGTGTAGCTGGTTGGACAATTCAACAGGCAACCTACACAATACAGTAAACCATGTCATGACATCAAAAAATTAAGATTGCAGGTGCACTGCAAAGTGCATTGGAAAGTGCAGTTTGTTCAAAAGCCCGGTTAGAGCTGAACACAGAGATCCCCTGGAGGCATACCAAATTAATACTGATTTACAGGTATGCTTTCTGCTAGAAAACTATTAACTTATGTAATCTTAAGTCAATCTCTAAAGCTTAAAAATACCCTAACACTGTTGCAACTGACCAAAAGTCAGCAATGATAAATTAGGTCAGAAGAATGTATATTTAAAAACTGCATTGTTCTTTAAAAAAAACAAACAACCAAACAAAACAAAAACAAAAACAAAAACAAAAAAACCCCCACCACCATATCCTGGTTACTCTTAGAAGCCAAATCATTCTATTCTGAAGATTTTTGTTTGTTGTCACAATTTTTCACCAAATATTTTTATAAGAAAAAACTGATACTCTTCTTAATGTAAATATATTAACTTTTAATAGAAAAAGGGCTTTTCATAAGCTTTTTAGAAGGGACCAGTACTAGTAAAGTTTCATCTTGTTCATGTCCACGAGTGGTTTCAAATATACATTGTTGTTTCTGTATTACATCCTGTAATCCTTTCAGCTCCCACAGAAATTGGACATGATCTAGCAGGCAGAAGGCATTAAGTGTAGGTGTAGTTCTGTTGAATTCAATGTAAGAACACAGACAAGCCAAATTTTTTTGGCAGAATCAGGCTTTGCTGGATCAGAATAGGTCACAGGATCTAACAAAGAACAGCTGAAGTTTAGATTTCATCAGCTGGTTCTAAATTTGATTTTGTTAAACCACAGCAAATCCAAAATGGAAAAGAATACTAAAGCTCTTCTTGAGCTATAGGGAGCGCTTTAAGTCATAAGCACAATTTATTCATAAGGGTTACTGAAGTTCTGAGTTGTATTAATGATATTAAGTTCAAGAAAATATATTTTCTTTGAAAAAAATTCTTAATTTTCTCTTTAGAGTTCTGTTTAAAACAGCAAGTGTTTAGAAATGGATTAAAATGCACCCTAAATCTCCAAAGACTATAGTGTTTCTTTAGAGGTGTTTCCAGAAGATCTCTGGAGAGAGCAATTTGCTGCATTTGCTGCATTTACTTCTGCTAGGTTAATTCTTGATGATGAAAGAAATAGTAAAATCTCACAGAGTACAGTGACCAACAATTGTCATGAAGGTAAGTAAGGATGAGAAGGAGGTGATCATATACAGCAGTTTGGGTCACACAGTAGCTTAGAGCCCTTCATTCAGGGTGTTAGGCACAGTTAGTTACAAACCAGTAGGTAGCAAACGGTGAGTAATGAAGGTAATTTTTACAGAGTGGAGTGTATCAGTGACACTGAGAAGTGCTGAGGCTTCAGAGACAACAAGCAGCTCAGGTGCTGTCAGTTGGATGCTATAGATTAGCATGAGATCTCAACAAGCTTGCCTCCATAACAGGGTAATTGGGTTTAAAATATCTCTGTACACCAGTACAGAATGCATCCTTGCTCATTCAGTGTGCTCCTACATTTTGTGGATGCTGGAGAAATAGAAGGGTGCAGTATTTGTGAGAGAGCCTTTTAAAAATTGTTAAAAGCCTTTTCCTCTGGAAGCTAAAGTCATAGGATCAGATCACCAGAAGATAAAACCAGAAAATGCCATATTAATAGTTAACAACCTTCTTTCATTTCTGCTCAGGATTCTCCCGCAAAGGTGAGTTATCAGGGATGATGTCTAAGTAAGGATTTATGGTAGGCATCTACAGGGAGAAGCAGGGCACAAGCTGAAAATTTACATGACATATTCTTTGTGCCAATTGACAGGGGAAAAGCCGCAACACTGCACTTCAGCCAGAAGATTTGGAGTTGAAGGTTTCTGAAATCAGCAGAGACTGCTTGAGAACAGCACGTGGTAAAATCACAGTTACTTCTTTTCTTTCTCTGGATAAAACAAATGATCTTGAGTTACTTGATTAAGTGGATGAAATGTATTAGCCTCAGATGTGGAAATGGTACTGGATGTTCTGATTTTTCCTTTTGTCCTTGAATTCTGTGTCTGCAAATTACTTGGGGTTTGCTTGTGTAATATGAAGTAGGATAAGTGGAGTGGTTGGATAGAGCGCTACTGTGAGTATCCCATTAGAAACTTAAGCTTTGGACAAACTACTGCTTCCATAAAACTCATATTAGCCTAGAGTTATAGAATATTTCTGTATCATATTGTTACCAAAAATGTATATAATATTTGAACTGAGTTTTAAATGCAACATTAGTCCAGAAAATTAATTCCCAGTGTTTTAAATTAAACTGCGAGGCAGGTGCATAATTTAAGTATGGGAATAAACAACCTAGATGTTAGTAAATATCCAGTAGGTTTTATGTTTAATGAAAAGAGACACAAGAGTTGAAAGACTTCAATGGAAGCACTTGCAAAAACACTTCAGAGTTTGTTAAGAAGCAGACTTCAGATCAAGTCCACTTAAAAAAAAATAGTTGCAAGTACATTTTATTTCATATAATAAAACTCCCTGTAGCCTTCAACTAGATGTGTTAGTTCACTGTTTGCGTTTTTTTTTCTTTCAGGCAAACACAGTGCTACATCTCTATGTGTAGGTAATGTCTAAGTGTTTTCCTCAGGTTTATGGATTGAAGGCAACCAAGAAAAGCCTGAAAAGTCAACTGAAAACCTTGCATTATTTTAGAAACTAGCATCACTAGGAAAAAAAGGGGTTTTTTTGCAATAATCTGTTCTCAAAAAAGCTGTGCATGTTTGCTTGGCACTTTCATTTTGATGTAAATGTGTATAAATTTGTGGGGTTTCTGAGAATTTTGTTCCTTGAATAGAAGAAACAAACCTGGGTTTATAACTTAAATTATATATGTGAGAAATAAGATATTTCAATTAAAAAAAAAAACCAAACAAACATTTGCTTTTAAAGTTGCGGAAGATTTTTGAAGGAGTTGAAATGCTGAGTTGATAAATATCTGGGCTAAAGCCAATCTTTGTAAGACAATACCAGATCTGAGAACCACAAAACCAAGAGTGTTTTAGACACAGTGACAGAAAGCCAGGCTGCTAATACAAAATATACTACTTACAGATCTGAGAACAGTGCCCCAAATTGCTAACACACAGCAACACACAGAGTCGGGTTTCAACATTGTTCTTCATTTCATAAAAGTATACAGATTTCAGTAGATGTTTAACTTTTCTCCAGCATTGATTTGCACAGTTATAAATCACTTGCAATTTGGTTTTTTCACAAGGTTTTACCTAAGATTTCCTTTTGCAAATGATTTGGTGAGTTCCCAAGCCATCTACTAATGCTGGGTAATGGGGAATCTCCATCACATAATTGTGTGGAAGTGGTATAATAGCGAGCATGTAATTATAAAATATCTTCGTTTTCAGATATTACAAGATGACTCAAGAATGTTGTGTATATAAAAGCTGTATTAAAAGGGAGGCTACAAGAAAAAGATGCAGACAGCTATGCATTGGCCAGAGTAATTTAGAAAATGTGTAGAACTTTAGAACAGTTCTTTTAAGCTGAAGAAAAATACAAAATAAAGGGAAAGTAGAACGAAATGCTGAAGGCATTTAAGCTAGACTAACTGATACCTGTCTATGTAGAAGTACGGTAAATCTCATCTAACTTCAATAAACATCTTTTCTGTACAGATAGGAAACTGTGGGATTGAAAAGTTGGATTTAGAAAAGGTTTTGTAGGGCTGTACCTCAGTAGATAATAACACTAGCAATGAAAGGAAAGCTCTTGTATAGGAGAGGGTTAGCTCTGAAATTCCTCAGGATGAGTGTTGGATCTGAATCCTTAATACTTATTTGAATCAACAAGTATTTGGATAACAAAAATTGCTGTTTCAGCCAGAAGCTCATTAGTTGGAAACGCAGGCAAATTACTTTGGCAAGTACAACTCTAGGAGCATTGGCCTGATGTAGCTGAATTATTTCTAGCAAAATTAGAGAAGTGTTAATGATGTTACTCAAAGTTTTAGTGAGCACAGCAAAGTAATTTGTAAAGTTCTACTGATTCGTATTCAAACAACATGAATTAAAATTGGAGGAGGTGCAAAGAAAGGTTCTATTCTTACTATTTTAGTAGCTTTTCTTACAAGAAGATGTCACAAAAGTCTGAGCAAGGAATGAAATCATAGAATGGTTTGTGTGGGAAGGGGCATTTAAAGATCACATCCCTCTTTACCATAGACAGAACGTCAAAGCTCCATCCATCCGTCTGCTCTTTGAGGGGGTGTATTGTATCTCTCCATAACATTGTACAGTGCAGAAAGAATGCCAGGAGGAGGCTGTAACACTAAGGACAGAGAGGAAAAGAAAATGCAAAACTCTGATCTGAACCACAAACAAGTAATTGTAAAATAGAGAATAAACTTTAGTGGGAAATTGGAAGATGATTCTTTTCCATTAAAGCAATTAGAGACCAGATCATCTCTCAGTAACAACAGTCAGAGCCAAAGAAGCAGCTACTTTAAAAATGTATCTAGATTAGCTAATTAAGAGGCTTATGCAATATGGTTATTCATACTAGCAGGTGGCTTGGCTGAATCCAGTGGTTTTGTCCAGCCACTGCTCCCAGTTGTTATCTCTGTAAGGGTGGATCTGTAGAGAAGACTGTGGATGACAGATTGTTGATATATTGCAGATCTACCTTAACTCAAAAATGATTTTTTGAAGGCTGAACCATGATGCCAGTGTCAGCTCTTTGGAATTGTCAGCTATTATTTTGGTTGCCTGCAGCACATACTTTCATTGAAGGTCTAGGCAGTGGTCAGAACTGATTTTTGTATGCAGGGGTATTAAATTTTCTCACTTAGGAGCTTTTGGCGTATCAGTGAGGAATATGAAAGGCTTAATTATGCCTCTGTGAAGCTGAAGTGCTGCCTGTGGTAGGAAGAAAATGTTTTATGGCAGCTGGGGAGGCTGTGGTGCTCTCAAGCACTGTGGTTACAATGGCTGGGCAGCACCAAGCTGACCTACAATAGCAGGACAGGTCTGGCCAATGTTCCTCCTGCTTTTCTGACTGTCCTTCCCAATGTATGCAAGTGAAGGGGTTTTCTTGGGATAAAATGGCAGGAAAGGGAAAAGGCAAAGGGGTGTAATCCCACCCTTCAGATGCCTCTTCATAGTCACTGTTGCCCATTCTCGTGGTAACTGTTGCTGAGTTTATAAAGCCCTGTTTTATTGACCTCTTGCTTAGGTTAGTACAGGTTACCACACTGATAAGTGGGGCAATTGCCTTGAACTTGCACTTTTTTTTCTACGCACTATTGCTTTTCTTTCATGTGTTAACCCCTGCTAAAGGTTTTGGGAGCTTTGCTTAGAGAATGTGTCTCTTTAACTGCAAAACTAAATAGGGAACTGTGAAGGAAAAATGTTATATGTGTTACTGTGGCCCAGCTCAGTACAGTGGAGATAAGCTTTTCACATTGTTCTCTTAGTTTCTTACCCCATTTTTTTATCAGGCATCCAATAACATTCCTGACTGTGTCCAATGCCAGGGAAATCTGCAATGTGCACTCAAGTGGGAGTAGCAATTACAGAAACGCTCCTGGTGTTTATGCATTTCCCACAGAGCTCTTGGATCCCTTGTGTAATAATCTTTTTCAATAAAGAAAACTGTATAAGCATTAATCATAAAACATATCAGTACCCTATATTTTGGTGGGTCAGGCAGCTTGCCTGGCTTCTGCAGAATCCAGTTTGACATTTTTTTGGCATTGGGAAGGCCAGGAAGTGTTGGATTGGGTGAGTGTACTGTGTCTACCTGGGGTGGAGTTAGCTTTCCACATAGCAACCCCTCACAGTGCTGTGCTGTGTGCTGGGAGCCAGAAAGGTGCTGGTAACACACCGGTGTGTTGGGCACTGCTGGGCAGGCTCACACAGCATCAAGGCTGTGTCTGCAACATCCCCACTCAAGGGCCAGTACACTGGGGGTGGGCAAGATCTGGAGAGGGGACACAGCCAGGGCAGCTGAGCCAAGATAACCAAAGAGACATTCTATACCAGGGTGTCTGCTTGGCAATACAAGCTAAGGGAAAGGAGGAGAGGAAGGAGCAGCAATTATTAAGGCATTTGTGTTCCAGAGTAACCTCTAAGCACAGTGAGGACCTGCTTCCTGGGATGTAACCGGGCATCAACTGCTGATAGGAAGTAGAGAATTAATCTTTTTGTTTTCTTTTGCTTCTGTGTGCAGCCTTTGCTTTTGCTTTACTAAACTCCTGAAGTTACTGGCTTATTTTAACTAGAAAGCCTGGTGAGAATACATCCATATGCATTTTATTCAAGTAGCTGAACTGGTTTTTTTCTCTGTTATGTCCATTCATGAACTCTTAGGGAAGTGTAGCCTAGCACAGTTTGAATTTAGAGTGATCAGTCATGCCACTGACTATAGGCTATGTTTGATGCTGTGGCTGAGTTCAGCTGGCAAATGCTTCTGTAAAAATGCTTCTGTTCACCCACTCCTCCTTTCACTTCTTTAATCCTACCTACCTGTGAGCACTATCGCCTTTGCATTGTCTTTGGTGCTCACTGTACCTCTTATGAAGCTGATTTAACTTGCTAACCTGACAGAAGGTCTTTGTCAGGGTAGTTTGTCTGTGTGGATCTCGTCTGGCACATGGAGAAGTGGGAGGATATGTCTCAGCTGGCACATGGAGAAGTGGGAGGACATGTCCAGGAGCAAGGAGGGTGAGGGAGGTGAAGCCTCCCCACTTCATTGGTCCACTCTTCCATGTTGTCGAGGTGCCTCAGCTGTAATTTCAAACACAAAATATGCTACCCAGCAAGAAACTAGTTGGAGACAAAGGTCTGTCATGGTGTCGGAGAGATACGTGTTCACAATGTGTGTCAGGGCACAGCCCACATTGCCCAATTAAACCTGGTGAAGGTAGTCAGGTTCAGCCATGACTCCAGATGGCCAGACAAGTCCATAGGGATGAGGTAGGTTGGGAATAAGGCCAGGAGCTCAGTTCAAGGCTCAGCTCAGGGTCCAGATGAATGGGGTGTCTGGGCAGCGCAGGCATGGCTGCAGCACAGCTCAGGTGGGGCCAGTACGAAGCCCTTGGCCTAAAAGCCACTGCAGAGCAAAACGGGGGAGAGCACTCACAGATGGTTCCTTGCAGACCTTTCTGGAAGAGCTATTTTTAAGGCTGGACATTTGCACCATTATTGAAGCTGATCCTGAAATCAGGCACCCAAAAACCCTGCCAGTGGGAAGGTAGAAAGGGAGTGCTCAGAGCTCTGGAAGCTTTCAGAGAACATGTATTAGGTCAGAGCTGGAACTGCAGTGAAGTAACAAATATTTTGATGGGCTGGGGGGCAGAGTGTGCCATACATTTTATCCCCCAGTACCTACAGTATCTGATTTTTCTATTATCCGTAGTGTAGATAGAGACTCAAATAGTACAATAACTAAACACCATTTAATTTCTCCAGAAACAAAATAATTGGTGTATTTGGAAAAAGATAGTCACTTTCTTACCGTTGGATTTACCCATAGCATTTATGGTATCTTCTTTCACACCGAGTAAACAGAAAATTCCCGTAGATGAGCTGCACTGTGCATTCACAGTATGAAGTCTTGTACTCTGCTGTGTATCAGCTCTGAGAGTAAAAGGTAGACTATAGGATACAGGATCTTCCCTTTCACATATGCATTAACGAGCCTTAAGCAAACATTTGTAGCAGTTCATATGGGACTGTGGTTCTATTTCAGATTCATAAAGCCTTTGAAAAGATCACATGTATAAAACAAGAAAACGCATAACTTTAATAAATTCTGCTTCTATCTTTCACTCAATTAACATATACAGGACAATGACATGGTTAATGAATAATTCATTATGACATTTAAAGAAAAACATGGTCTAAAACCAGCTTACATTGAAAAGGTTCTGGCCTTACAAGAAGAATGTACTTGTCATCATAATACAGTGGAATTATTCTCTTAAGTAAACTAAAATATTATATTTGGTCTTTTGAAATGTCTTTGGGTGATCAGAGCTCTCTATTGGCTTCATTTTACAGAATATTTTCTTATATTTATTCTGTTTTAACATATTAAAACTGTATTTGGTCCACATTAAAGACGAGCAAAGTTTTCAAATCCCACTGTCATCACTTAGTAAATAATTATGTGACTGTCCATCAACAGTCTTGACCTAGTCTTAGAGAATATCCCTGATGTTAATCTTCCTTCATACTGCCTGCCATCCTGAGTCAGTAAGATTGTTTCCAGAACAACGTTCTCTTCCAGTATCCTGCAAGGATACGGACAAGGCCAGATAGTGATGGGAGAATGAAAAGATTATACTTGAGTCATTCGTTACAGCCTACGTGCATAGCTGATGAATCTTTTTTCACTAAGTAAGAAAACAACTAATTTTTCTGTTACACAAGAATAAAATGAAAATATGTCTATAAGAAAGATATATTTCAGAGGTTTCATAATTTTTTTTAAGTTTATGTGTCTCTTTTAAAATGATATTTAAGTAGAAATAATATGTAAATGTGTGTAGTTAAAAAGAATTCCCTTCTATCTATACTTTCCTATACAAACTATGGTCTTGCTTTAGTCACTCATATCTGTTTTAGGACTATGTCACCTGCTAGAGGTAGAACAGTTATACTAGATTAGCAGTGACTTCTATCTGACTCTATCAGACAATTTAAATGAAACTTAAAACACAGATCTACTTTTCTGTTATGCTTCCAAAGATGAAAATATACTTATCTCTTCAAATTCTGTTGCTGTGCATGAGATTTGAATGTATAGGCAAAGGTAGCTTTTGTTATTCTGAGTCTTGTAAGACTCTTGCAAAACTTAAATTTGCAAGATGTCCTGAGTGTGGTGAAGATGTCTGCCTCCATTTCCATAGGAACACCTCTGATTAGAGGTATTCTAACCTGTAAGTGTTTTTCCACAATCTTCTTTCTGTTCCTGTTTCCTTCTCATGTAAGTAACAATCAAAGGTTTTTGTTCGTTGTCTTTCATTGTCTAGCTCAACTCTCTCCATTCTACAGCAATGAAATAATTTTTTCTCCCTTTGAAGTACAAAGTTTTTGATTTTGCTTTTGTCAGTTAGGATCAAATCTTTCATAACCTTTATATACCCTTTCTAAACCGATTGCAAATACCTACTGATTGCTGCCATGCCCTAAATTGACAATCAAATTTGACATGAATTTATTGTGGTACTCAATACCTTTTTTTGCCTCAGTGTTCACAAGCAAGTGCTCCAGCCACACCACCCAAGTTGCAAAAGGCAAAAGTAGGCACAGGGAGAATGAAGAACCACCTGCTGTAGGAGATCAGGTTCAAGAACATCTTTGAAACCTAAAGGTGCACAAGTCCGTGGGCCCTGTGGAGATGCAGAGGAAACTTGCAGATGACGTGGCTAAGCGACTCTCCATCACATTTGAGAAGTCATGGAAGTCCATTGAAGTTCCCACTGATTGGAAAAAAGAGAAATATAACCCAAAGGGGGAAGAAAAGGAGGAGCCTGGGAACTACAGGCCGGCCAGTCTCACCTTGGTGTCCAGCAAGATCATGGAGCAGATTCCTCTGGAAACTATGCTAAGGCACATGGAAAAGAAGGGAGGGATTTGTGACAAGCCAACATGGCTTCACTAAGAGCAAATCATACTTTATGTGCTGTGATGGGGTTACAGTGTTGGTGCAAAAGGCAAGAGTAACTGGCAAATCATCATCTACCTGGACCTATGCAAAGCATTGGACACTGACACACACAACATCGTCTCAAAACTGGAGAGGAATGGTTTTGTTGGATGGACCATTCAGTGGATAAGAAATTGGCAGAATCAACAGCTCAATGTCCAAGTGGAGACCACTGATGAGTGGTGTCCCTCAGGGGTCAGTATTGGGGCCAGAGCTGTTTAACATCTTTGTTGGTGGCATGACCAATGGGATCGAGGGCACTCTCAGCAGGTTTGCTTATGACACCAAGCTGTGTGATGTGGTCAACACACTGGGAGGAAGGGATGCCGTCCAGAGACCTGGGCAGGCTTCAGGGGTGGGCTATGTGAACATCATGAAGTTCAGCAAGGCCAAGTGCAAGATCCTCCACCTGGATCAGAAGAATTCCATGCTCAAATACAGATTGGGCAGAGAATTAATTGAGGTCAGCCCTGAGGAGAAGGACTTTGAGGTGCTGGTGGATGAGAGGCTGGACGTGACCCAGCAATGTGTGCTGCATGACAAGCAGTATGGCCAGCAGATTAAGGGAAGTAGTTCTTCCCCTCTGTTCTGCTGGCATGAGACCCTGCTTGTAGTTCTGCATCCAGCTCTCTGGGTCCCCTGCATAAGAAGGACATGGACCTTCCAGAGTGAGTCCAGAAGCAGCCACTAAGATATTTAGAGGGATGGAGCACCTATCTTACGAAGAAAGGCTGAGAGATTTGGGGTTTTTCAGCTGAGAGTAGAGACGGTTCCAGGAAGACCTTATGGCACCTTTCAGTACCTAAAGGGGCTACAAGAAAACTGGAGAAGGACTTTTCACAAGGGCTTGTAATGACAGAACAAGGAAGAATGGCTTCAAACTGAAAGAGGGTGACTTCACATTAGATATTAAGTGGGTGGTGAGGCTCTATAACAGGTTACCCAGAGAAGCTGTGGATGCCCCATCACTGGAAGTGTTCAAGGCCAGGTTGGGCAAGGCTTTGAGCAATCTGGTCTAGTGGAAGGTGTCCCTGTCCATGGCGTTGGAATGGGATGGTCTATGAGCAGCAACCCTTGCTATGTCTGCCGCTGTTCTTCTTTTCTGTATGTAAGTATGAGTTGTCCCAGTTCTAAATTTTATTGGGTGATATATAGAGGACTGCTGAAGAATGATCTGAGAAGGATGTCATGACTTTATGAATACTGCATATACTTAAGTCTGTGAAGTGCAATTATTACTTATTGGGTTTTGTGAATTTATTGTGAGTGTACATTCATCAAGCTTTAAAGAAACTGTGAGAAGAATAAACCTGAAGACAATCGAGTGTCTTAACGTCTTCCAACAAAGCATTTCATTATAATAATGCACTTCAAAGGTTCTTCCAGAGTGACGTAGTTGTGTAGTCAGGTCTTGGAATTAAATAAAGAAAAAGGACAGTAAAGAAAAAAAAAGCTTTTTTTGGATTAAGAGGAGGGTGTACTTGTCAGGTGGTGTTCTCATTGAAACGCTCTCAGGCCCTGGAGAGGCAGCTGAGAGCAGCTGAGGCCTTCCCTTGCTCTCAGGTAATGATGGGGCTTAGAGAAAGGAAGTGTGTCAATGGACTTTTTAAGATGAGGCAATCCAAGAATTAATGCACTGCTGTATAGAACTTGTCTAGTAACAGCTAACCAAAATCATTGCTTTCAAAGAATGCAGGTGCTATCTCAGTGCTTAACAGAAAAAGCTGAGTCCATGGAAAGACTTATTTCAAGGGAAGACCATTTCCTAGAAATCAAAGTCTCCTCCTGTACTTGAGCACACTGTTTTTGTGAACCTAATAACATCTGCAGATAGACCACATCATTCTTCAGGTGTTGGACTATTAGCAATGAAATACTAATTTTGGGATGTGGAAGATCCTTCTGGGCCTTATTTCATGGATTCTGAATTAGCTATTCTGCCTTTACAGAGCTGTTACAAGGTGTCCCTGCTGATCCAGAATTCAGTAGACATCATTTGGCCACAAGGTACTCGTTAAAGGCTTGGGGCTAATTTAACATTGGCAAGCTCTGTTCTTGTAACCTTTCCTGCAGCAAACATGCTCAAGTCCATCCACTAAGTCTACAGTACTATGGTCATTGCTGTTTTCCATAGGGACAACATGCCCAGCTGGGCCAGAAATATTGTTTAGAAATACATAACTATAGCTTTTCTCTGGAGAAGTCTCAACAACATTGCATCATACTCTGGTAAATTATTAACTATTCTGGACAATTCCTGTTTGGTTTTGTTATATACTTCATGAAACACTGTGATTCACATATTTCAGGACTTCAGAGTCGCCCTGTAGGCTGTGAGTTCAAATTGTTCCATGCAGAGATTTACAGTCAAGAAATGAGTATTCTGACTTGGATTCTTACTTGGATTTTTCTCTTATATTCTTCTTACTTAGCTTTGCTTTCATATGGAATGACACCATATTCTGATGACAGCTTCTTACCATTTACCTGGTTGCACTATCAGATCATTTAAGGCCTACTGGTATTGTCCATAAAATCATATTGATACAGGCCTGGAGAAAATTCCTGGAAGGCAGCTGAATGTTTTGCAGTCCATGAAAGGATAGTAAAGAGCAATGTCCCTGGCTGTTTGTGTCTCCCACATTTAAGCTGCTGCCAGGCCTGAGACTAACTTTGGTTACAAAGCCAGCAGGCAAGCATCACGACTTGCCTTTTCTTTTACCTAGCCTTGAGACTCTAAATCTACTCTCTTCACCCCTAGCAAACTCTTCTCTCATTCTTCTCCTCATCTACAGATTTTCGTAGCTCTTGAGGAACTGCAGCCCAAGCGAATGGATAAGGTGAGCAGAACAGGGGAAAAGCATGAGAAGGAAGTAATGGCAGAGATGAACTAGTGTGTATTGACCATAATCCCCCACTCCATAGTTTCCCCTGGTCTGCTTTAGTGGTGGAAATTATAGGAGTCTGCAAATGAAGGAGTGAAACTGAGGCTGGGAAAAAGGGATGTGAGGAAAAGGTGTTGTTTTAATTTTGTCTTTTTTTTCCTTTCACCACCCAAATCTATTTAATTGGCAATGAATTAAATTAGGTTAATTTCCCCAGATTTGATCTGTTTTGCCTGAGATGGTAATTGGTGGGTGATTTTCTTGTCTTTATCTCAATTTAGCAGATTTTTCATCATAATTTTGCCTCCTGTCTCGTTGAACAGGGGCATAAGAGTGGCTGGGTGGGTGTTTGGCAGCTGGCCAAGGTCACCCACCACAGTTTAAAAAACAATGGTTTTTTCCTGGTTTTTTTTTTCAGTCTTCTTTTGACAAGCAAGATGGCTTGCTTGGATTTGACACTCATGTTTAGATACCCTTAATTTCTGTATGAACTTAAAAAGCTTTCTGCCCAAGGTGCAGTCCAATGGGGCCCACAGGAATTTGGCTGTGTCTGAACAAGGTTTACCTCCATTAGTTTGTGCCAGCAGGGCCTTTCCTTTTTTTTTCTTTTTTTTTCTATTTTTTTTTTTAATTACTGCCCAGACTTTTCTTGCTTGTGTTTTTTTTCTGTCAGCAGCAAATGAGCAACTTCTATAATAGCTGGCATGTCATTAGGGACATACGAATGACATCCATATTTCCCCTTTTCCAGTCTTTATGCTGTGTAACCCAGTTCTACTGCCCTGCATCTTCTTCCTCTGCTTTTTCTAGCATATACAATGGGTGCTGCCCTGTCTTCTATAGGACACTGCAGGCCTGCCCTGAATTCAGCTTATGATGTGCTCACCCAAAGCCAGGGCTCCCTTTTCCAGGCAGTATCATAATAGTATTTAAGTGAGGAGATTATGCCTGCAGCCTGGAATGCCTTACAAGAGAGGATGGCATGATATGACAGAGTCCTTGGCCTCTGTCTGAAATGATTCTCTGGAGAAAGCACAGGGCAAGGCTGCCAGTCCTTGTTGTTCTAATCAGCCTCCTCCATTTGGCCAGAGCATCTCTGACAGCCTTGCATGTGTCTGCTTGCTAGCACACGTGTTTTTCTGTAGTGACTTAAGGCACATTCAGGAAGCATTTCAGTGGAGATTTCACCATGAGAGCATGACTAGGCTTGGTGCTGAGCACCACTGAGGACCTCAGAAGCCACTGATTCAGGATGGTGCCCCATCCTTTGTGACATCCCTAGGGATGCCTTCTTTCCAGAACCATGACCTATCACGCACTGTCTTGCGATCTTTGTCCTCTGTATTAGTCGATAATGAAACAGACTCCCTTGAGCTCTGCTTCTTTTCTCTTGGCTAAAGTTGTCAGACAGATGCTTCCAGAGGGAAGGGGATTTCTTTGTGTGTGAGGCAACACGCTGGGTGGAGGCCAGTAAGCTCAATAGCACTGATATGTTGTGCCAGGAGGAGGAAGGGGTGTCCCAGCTGGATGGATTTAACTGGTAATTGTACCTCGTTGTTTCTGAATTGCAAACCTAGATGAGTTGGTAACTGTGGAAGATTTACTTGGAACACTGGTATATCAGGGTGAAAGGATACTAAGAGCTATGTGAGGAGGTATCTACAGTGTATCTTGAAGGCCTTTTTATATTCTTCTCAATCACGTTATGGCGATGAATTCATGCAGTTACAGGCTTGAGGATCTCGAACAAGAGTTCTTCCTCCCCTCTGCTCTCCCAGTTGTCCTTGTACTCAGATTTGTTACAGCTTCTTTACTTGTGTCTAGTCCATTTATGGCATATGGGCACTGATGTCCACGTAGTAGGTGACATTTTCAAAAACTATATCCTACCTGCACAAATGTCTTGAATAAAATAAGGAAGGTGCTTTACTCCAGCTGTCTTTATTTTCAGCCCTGAAATGATGTATTGCAGCATATTCCCCATTGTGCAGGAGGATCCCGTGGAAAGTACAGTAAGCATTGGGCACTCAAGAGGTTTCACTGGTGCTCTGGGGGAGTGTCTTGAACATGCAGAAACTTGCCTCTCTTCTGAGTATGACTGCCAGAAACCCTCTGGTACTTCAGATGTAGAAAAAGACTGGGCATCCTCCATGGCTTACAGAATTTCTCCTCTTGTTGGCAGTACAAAATGTTCCCTTTTTACATAATTATGAAACTCTCTTGTGTTTATACATAAGCAAAGAATTATATCCTTTTTGACAATGAGCAGCAGGCCTATCCACTCTATAGATTGTTTTACTGCTTTTCTTTCTTCTTTTTTTTCTTAAATCAAAACCTTATCCAGTCCCTCAGTAAGCTTCCATTTTAGCCTGACAGACTTGGGTCATTAATCTTTCTCCTGTGGTCTGGAAAACATCTCCAGACTCATTCCCAGATGTTTTGTTCAGTTTCTTATCCAAAATGTGCACCCTGTTGGTGAATCTAGAATTTTAACCCCATCGTGGTTACTTTTTATTCACAGTGACATTACAAACTGAGTGTTTTCCAGATCACTTGCAAACTCAATGCATA
This sequence comes from Chiroxiphia lanceolata, assembly GCF_009829145.1. Lineage (NCBI taxonomy): Eukaryota > Metazoa > Chordata > Aves > Passeriformes > Pipridae > Chiroxiphia > Chiroxiphia lanceolata. Next base: position 11,228,422 of record NC_045671.1, on the reverse strand, counting down.
AATAGCTTCACTAAATCATGAAATTTGCCAATTTGAATTGTCTCAATTTGTCTGCTAAATTTATCCATCACCACCATTACCACCACACAAACACATACTGGTTTCATTTTCATATTAGTTTGTGTCTCTGCAGGGAGTACAAGAGGTAATTAGCTTGTCTTGGAGGACCAAGACTACTTTAATGAAGACGCATGTACTTGCTAAGGAGGTCCACTGGAGTGAGATCTAGCCCCAGTTTTGAAATCCTCTCAAGCTTTCATTCAGAGGGCAACTGTTTTCCTGTGGGCAACGTGGGGTCTGCACAATTTCTGCATACCATGACACGGGCCGCAAATACTCACTTCTTAGATATCTGAAGTAAAAAGTTGTCTATGATCTAGAAGTGTGTTCTTCTGGCAACTGGACCCTGAGAAATGCTGGTATCAAGTTAAAAAGGAAGGCTCTTTTATTTTTAAATATTTCAGTCATATTACTTTGATTCACTTCTCTATTCCTTCAGAACAATGGAAAATACTTTAGAATGCTTTAAAATATGCTTGTCTCCTCCATCACAGCACCTCTCTTTGGTTAATGGCTTTTAGAAAGCTGTATGTTCTAAGTAACGTGTAAATGATATATGACATGTAATTTCATCTCTTTAGTTGCTGTAGCAACGTCACACTGAACTATGCATTAGTCAGTCCAGGCAGCAACTCTCTTTTTTTCTGAAGGATGGTTTACACATTATGATGACTATTAGAAATGAATGCTAAAACAGATAATTGACTGTATAAGCAATTCCAACAGAAGGATGTGTATTAGCAAGCATTACATTGAATAGGTTTAGAACTGAATGTGTATATTGAGCTCCATACAAAAAATCTTTCGAGTATCTCTCACCTCCTCTTTTTCCATGCAAGTATATATACCAGCTTTTTATGCATACAATGAAAAAAAAATGCTTCAAAGGTAGGTAAAGCCTGAGAACTAGAAGTTCTTTGTGATGACCTGTGTAATTTTGCCCTTTATCTTTGGTACTCAGTCACATAATGCTGCTGTATTTGCCATGATCTTTCTGTGTGTAATGCAATGGCAGAGATTTTAGGAAAATCAAGTAGAGAGATTGTATCTTACAAACAGCAATCAAAACATCTTTCCCATGAGAAATAAGATGCAATATTAAGGAGCACTAGTCAGGAAATTGAAAGTAAAAATTCAAATGTTTAAATAAGTTCTAGATAAGGGGTAATGTGTTTTACATTTTGGTATGAGAAAAAAGGAAACACCTGTATGTAAAGCTGTAAATTTATTTTAGTAGAAGAGTCTAACCAAAGAATTCTTACTAGTCCAAATCTAACTGCTAAAAAAAAAAAAAATATAGAATTTCAGAAAAAGTCTCAAAAAATTGAATAATACAATGTAAATTGTTGTGCACACTATTCCTTGTAACTGCCTCTTTTTCTCTGCTTATCCTTTTGCCACCTCTGCCTGCTAAGGTCAGCAATGGTAGTCTGCCTGAGTTATTCCATGTCTTTCAGAGGACTGAAGTGTTGATGCTGTGGTCACTTGCTGTTTTTCACTAGGAGGAATAGGTCATTGCTTTCCTCATTCTCTTCTGTAGGATACACTTTGACCCATTGGACCCAGTTTTCTGTGTTTGCTGATGTTCTGCACCTTGCTATTTACTCATTGACCTGATAGTTTACATTATATCAAAGTTTACTTTATGGCTTTTATGTATTTTAGATATTGTTCTTCATTGCTTTCGTTTTGCTCAGCTCATTGTTGCCTGTTGGTGAATTGTTTATAGACCTTGGATTGGGTCAGCTTGTCCCCCATTTCTTACACGTATTCCTCTACACTATGTCATTATGCCATTATTAAATATTTCATCAACTCAGAATAACTGTGTGTTATTACTGTATATAAAATGATAGTTATACAAAAAGAAGTGAATCAAAACCTAAAATAAACTAGAAAAATTATTACTTCACCTAAGTAAGCCCCCAAAAATGGTGCAGGTGGACCAAGAAAAGTTCAAAGTAAGCCTGAGAAGCCTCAGTCCTGTGGACTTGCAAAGCCAGGACAGTCTGTTACCTGTTGCTACCAATGGCAATAGTGTGATTACAGAGCCACAGGGCTACAGTAGAACACAGCTATGCCTTTCAAGAAAAATGGAATTGAATTTGAAATGCAATTTGATCGTAGACCACAGGTTCTGTTATATAAAGTATCTCTAAACACAAATAAAGAAATAGAAAATCTCACATGAAATCAATATGTGGAAAACCAAATACTGATAATTTGAAATGACACAAATGTTTCTGTTTACTTGTCAAGTAAATGCAAGATAACTATGGCAATTATTCAAAGCATGGCCATTCTTGAAAGAAAAGAATTGAAACTGTTGTTCACTTGGCAAACCTTTATATAAATAATCCCTCTATCATTAACTTTTGTGAATTACAGTCCATCAGAATGAGAAAGAGGTTGATGATTTGGAAAGAACTCAGCTTAAAATGTTGCTTTAAATTCCATTCTAATTAGCAAATACTTAACAGTTTTATTTTCAAGGGTGATCCTGAGTGAATTATGTGTGCAGATTTCGCATGGTTTGTTTCATAATTTGTGAGGAATTTTCTTGCATCACATTTTTCCTCTTGTTTGAAGATGTATGATTCCTTACTATGCTAGAATCGTTCCAGTTAAAGTTGGCGCAAGTGACAGTGAGATCAGGGAGATATTCTTGGTCTTCTGTGAAACACTGTGATTTTGTTTTCCTTTAATCGTGCAAGTTTTTCAGGCACTCCATTTCATGGAAAACCTATTAATTTGAGTATTGTGGGCTTTTTATTTTTCCCAATGAAGCAGAAAACTACTGTCTAGAAGTCAGATGTCAGATGTGTATCTTCTGCTTATGCTAAATTCAGTGAGATTTCTCTATATATACTGATCTGAATGTGAACAGTGCAGAGCAGAAGAAGAGATTAAATTATACAGGGGGTTGATACAACAGTTAAAATAACTCAGTACTCAACTAATTGCCATATTTTTATTACTTATCATTGTTAGAGATAAAATAATGGTTAGAGAAAGTGGATTTACAAAAGAAGGATGTATATGATTTTTTTCCTGCCACATAGTATTCCTAAGGGATTGATTAAAACCTTAGTAAGTTCATTATTGTGGACTCTTTACACATTAATTATAAAGTTTAGTTGACTTAATTGCCTCTGCTTACCAACCCCTGGTGTCACTTCTGTATCCTACTTCTGCCAATGGAAAAATAGGGAGCTAGCATTCACAGACACTGAAAGATTGAACCAAAACTGAGAAATAAATCAAATCAAGGCTTTGCACTATAAAAGGGAAAAAATGAGGGCATCAATGTCTTTTGTTTTGGAATTTATTTTATTTTCTGATTCAAAGCTGGAGATCTTTTTCAGGATTCATGGAAAATGTTAGTACTGAATTTGGTGTTTGGCATTAAAAGTAGATCCTGACAAGGTCATGGAAGGAGTAATTCTGTAATTAATAGAGTTTCATCTTGGGTCTAAAGAAATTGAATATATATGTTCACTGTATATGTTCCTAGTAAATTTTTTCCTGTTTCATTTAGAGTTGCCATTTTTTATTGTCATCAGTTTTTATTGCTGCAGAGACTTTCACAAGTTATATATGGAGTCTTACAGGCAACTTGAGCTTCTTGAAGTGTCACTGTTAGAGTGTGCCTGAGCTCCAGTTGGTCCATCCACTATTCTGGTGTAAGAGTACTTCAAAGCCAATGCATCTTTTGTCTGAAGCAATTGTAATATTTAGCTAAATTGGAGAGTGAGCAAGAAGGAGAATCTGTGTTCTTAATACAGAACTAGGAAATAAATGTTATTCACTGTTTAAATGTACTGTTAATAAATAACAGTTGCTTTCACAGATAAAAAGGATTTATACAAACTGTAAAACATTTTAAAGGTGTGTATTAAGCCAAGCAATATCATAATTAAAATTTTTCTCCTTCAAGTCTTCAGCTTCATCTAAGATCAGATATCCTGATCTTGCACCATACCAATCTTAATTTTAAGTATTTTTGATAAGATCCATATTTTTCCTGGTAGTCTCATTAGTACATATCAGTATAATCAAGCAGAATAGAAGAGGATAACGTTTTAAATAATGATCTGGAATGTCTAGAAAGACTGGCTCTATTCAGCATGCTGAAAACTTGCCTCATTCATACCACCAGTATAGCTCTTCTTTTCCCAGTTACAAAATACATTCATTATTTAGGAGTGCTCCTGACCTAAAGTAATTTCTAGACATACCCTTGAAGTTTGCAGATCAAACCTTGAGACCTGAGTCATAGAATCATAGAATCACTGAGGATGGACAAGACCTCCAGTGTCATCAAGTCCAACCCTATGTCAAAGTGTAGCAATAATAGAGCATGATTCTTCTCCCTCATGTACGAGACTCCTTGAGCTCCTCCTTGGGCAGCCCCAGCTGCCTCACAAGCCCATCACTAGAGACCTCTTCCTTCTGGAGAGCATTAATAGCAGGAGTGGCAGGAGGGACTTGATCTGTGCCTGTACCCATCTGCTGAGTCTCTGTCCCCTGCCTTTGCTGCAGCTCTTCCTCTACCATGCACAACCTGTAATATGGTGGAGTACAATCAACACTTGGGATCTAAAGCCTACAAAACTTCTGGACAAGTGGAAACTGAAATTTATCATCCAGGCCCACACCCAGTTAACATCTCTTCCTCTTCAAGAGTATGTGAGATATGCTTTATCAGGCAACAAAAGCTCTTTGTTTCATCATTATATAAGTAGCTGGTATTTTAATTGAAGCTCAGTTGCATATCTATGTATGTATGTATATACATACATACATCTTCATCTAAGATCAGTTATCCTGATCTTGCATCACACCAATCTTAATTACAAATATGTTAGGTCAGGTCCGTCTTTTTCCTGGTAGTCTCATTATTAAGTATCAGTGTAATCAAGCAGAATAGAAGAGGATAATGTTTTAAATAATGACCTGGAATGTCTAGAATCATACATATCATATGTATGTACCCATTAGTACATACATATGATACTATATCAATAAGTCCTAGTTATGTCCTACTCATAATTTTGTTTAAATAAAACCAAGGTTAGCAGGTTACTGATGTTTTTCGAGAATCTTAGGAAGGTAAGGCATCCAATGAATTGTGTATTTTGCCTCTAATAATTCCTCCTTTATTTTAAAGTAACCTTTTTTCTCTTAGCAGCTTGCTCATGTTTTTTGCTCATCTTTTCTGTATGCCAGCTGTCTGTAGAGGAAAAAACAATGCGTGAAGGTTTGCATGTCATGATAATAAAACTGAAATATGTTATAGTACTCTTGTTTGTTCATAGGTATTTTATGTGGTATCACATTCACCTGTTTGGCAAATATCTAGATTCAGAGCTGAAAGAGTTCCTGCACTAAAGCAGTATTCCTCTGCATAGTCTTCAGGGATTTGTTGAGAAAAAATAAATTAGGCTGAATGGATCGATGCATTTGTGACCAAGTCATAGATTGTAGCATAACACTTAAAGGAAATCTTTTGAAAATTTAAAAAAGTCCCCAACAGTAATTACCTCTAATACATTTAATTTTTTTGACAGAACATTTTTCAGCTCTGTGCTTTAGGCAGCAGTCTTCATTACTGTTGTGGGAAGGGCTGAAGTTTGCACTTACGACACAGAATTCCCTGCTGCTGAGATTCATGTTTTCATGTCTCTTTTAGGATACAATCAATCTCGGTTCTCAGTGCCAAGTATACTTTTTATCTACATCTACTTTCTACAAGTCTTTCCTAAGTAATTTTCTTACTGGTTTTCCTCATAGCTTCCTTAATTTGGTCTGCTGCTTTGCTTTCAGAATTGTGTTTGTCTACATAGTCTTCTTTAACCAATAGGGTGTTAGAACAACCAAGACAACCTGGTGGTTTCTCCTTGTTCTTACCTTGTTGATTCTCATTATCCTGTGACGGAGCAGAGGTGCTTGTTTTCCTACAGAGGAGCTTGGATTGGTGAGAGCAGACAGATGAATGTTTTGTGACTGAGCAGGGTTCTGATGCTTCTCTAGAATCACAGAGTGAAAGAAAATGCTTTCTTTGTTAACTCATAAATTTGCTTTATATTGGTGGTGTACAGATAGGGCTTCTGTTCCTGGATGTGTAAATCATTAACAACCACGTATGTGGTCAGTAGTTAGCTTATGGTTTAAGTAAGTGGTGCTTACTTTTATCTTGGACATGTGTATACAGCAAAGCGTAAAACTGGTAAAGTTTCAAATTCAGCAGTGCCTCGTTTCTAGCAGCAAAAATGACATGTGGAATTTTATATTTTATAGGTTCAGTAATTGTTCAAAATATAAAGACTCCTTTTCCTTATAGATAAATCCAGCTACTGAAAAGCAGCTCCTGCACAGAATCTACTTAAACTAATCTTTTCCTGCTTCACCCACTTCTCCTCAAGTCAGTCCACGCAGGCCTTTTATTTCCTTAAGGAGAATTTAAGCGGCTTGTCCTCACCCTTGAGTACTCTACAGTCCCACTGCAGTTACTCACAGAATCCCTCTCTAACCTGTTGCTCCACTCTTTTGTGCTGTCCTGAATCAAGTTTGTTGTTCTGTGCCCATTTCCATCAAATCCATTTACGTCAGCACAAATTTTGTCTTTCTTTCTTCTTTCCTCAGTATAAAAACATTTGAGTGACAAGTTAATACTTCATCTGGCTTGGACAGACAGTGTCTGTCTGAGTTTCGTGATATTCGAGTTTATTGCTTTCATAGAAGTTTTTATGAAAGAGTGAGTGTCGCTGTTTTTGGCTTTCAGGAATACTTTTATTGACAGTTATTTCTTTTAGAAGTTCTTCTAAACTCCTTCTTAATTTGTGATTTTCTGCTTCATCCTTCTTAGCTTGTAAGGCATTAGCCATAGGAATGCATCTTAACCTGAAATTTGAAAAATAACGTGTAAAAATGCAATGTGACACAAATTATTTTTATCAACAGCTCATTTAAGAATATTACGTTGTGCAAAAATAGTTAACATTAGTTCATTTAATCCTTAAAAAATCTAAGTATATATCGTCTTAAAAACAGAAATGATTTTTAAAGGAAAAGTTATGCTTTTACTTCATCTTTCTTTTTTTTTTTAATGAAAGAAGTATTTGTCATACAAGCTCTAATGGTGAAATAACCTTCCAAGTTTTATTTTCAGCTGTATTAAATGTATTTCACTTACTGTGCTATCACAGAATGTGGAAATAATAGTAATTTCTCTACAGTTCATGAGATGTGAAAGAAATTAGGAAATTTTTAGGAAATTTGGCAGGCAAAATTTTAAGTTGTCCTAACTTTTTTTTTTATTATTGGAATTACCTCCATGGAGTTGAAATGAACTGTTTACTATAAGAGATGTACAATTTCTCCACTTATCAATAGTCCCTTATTTATCTGAATAAGGGGAAGCATCTGAAAGTTTATACCAGCTGATGCTATAAGTGTCTTTTCAGAAAATGTAGAGTAGAAAAATACAACCAGAGAATGGAAAGAACAAGCACGTAGGTACTGACATTCAAAAATGGGGCAGGGAGACGTGTCAAGAGAGGAATCACGAGGGATCTCAATGGTTTATCGGTTGTGACACTGGAGAGAGATTAAGAACTTGGATTTGAGTTTTCATTTCAGTTTATACACAAAAATAGGGAGATTAATATTGTTTTTATCTTCAAATCAGTTTAATAACTGAAGGTACTACTGGAGCCCTGCTACATTATCATATTAGAAAATGTCTAAGCCCGTTACTGGAGTTATTCCATATAAACAACCTGGTTTTATTTAAAACTAAGATCTTAAATTTTGTGTGATCAAGAATACATTCTGAGTTGGAGTGCAACTTGTTTAGTTTTTCTCAAGTATTCACAAGATACTTACATGCAAATGTGTGAGAAAAAGGGTACTGTACTCCCCGTGCAAGTGCAATAACAACATCAGCAAAACTTGCAAGGCTTATACCACATAAGCAAAAACAAAAAGAAAAAAAAAAAGGTGGAAAAGCACTATGAGAATTTCAAAACCTTACTGTATTTTCTGTTGCTGAGTAAAGGCAAGATTTTGGCTTTTCTCTACACATCAAACTTTGTTGTATCCATCCTTTAGGAAGTAGCACCAGTCTCTTGCCATAGTCGAGAATCGTTTATGTGCTCCCAGGGCCATGAGTAGGTGTTTCTAGCCTTAGGATCCTAGGGACTAAGAAAAGTTAACTGATAATTCGTTGTTGATATAACTGCATTCATTTCAAAGGTTGAAAACATAGACATTTGTAATTTAGTGGTCTTATTTAACAGGCAAATGATCTTTCTCTAATAGGTCAGTAGACCATGTGGCATCTCCTCTAATAGGAAATGGCAGCATTAAAAGGAACACACTAGAGCTGGGAACATGGAGCTCTTATGAAAATGACAGTGAAAAATTAATTCCCACCTATGCCAATCTTTTTCATCTGGAAAGTAGGCAGCTGTATCAAGCTAAGCTCTTTCTAATCTTGCCAATTTCAGAATTACTTTATCCCCAAGCATGAAATGTTCTTGAACTATTTCTTTAGCACACAAAGTTTGAATAGGTTTTGTTTTAGCAATGAGTTGGCTTTTTTTTTTTTTGTGCTGCTTGTTGTTGGAATGTTCATCCCCAATGTTCATCGCTAGGGAAGGCTGATAATATTACACCAGTCAAAATGTACAGTCCTTTTCTGAGTCTATACTAAAATCCCAAATTTAAAGGCTGATTTTCATTCATATAAGTGTTCCAAGAGAGTAAAGGGTTTGGATTATAACCAGAGAGTGACAACGGGATGGTAGAGCCATAAACAGAAGGGAAAATGTGGGCCTGCATTTTCCTGATGGCAGTCTTCCACTACCTGCAGGGAAGTTACTGGGAGGATGAGGGCAGGTTCCTGATGCAGTGCATGGCGGTAGGACATGTTGAAACAAGGGAGGTTCTAACTGAATATCAGGTACTATTTGTAGTTTGAGATTTTCCAGCTGTGAATAGATAAACCCAGAGCAATACTGTCTGGTCTCATGGGTAACTGCCTTCAGCAGAGAATGGATTATTTGACTCCAGCATGAATTATTCTTTCATTCTGTGATTCTGTCCTGTTCTACTTAACCTTAATAGGCCCCTTGAAATTCAGGTGACCCTGCTCTGTCTTTCTACTGCTTTTGTTTTCCATTTTTAGTGCATGTATTTACAATCTGCTCCCATTCAGACACAGTCTTTTTCAGTGTGCAGCATTTTCTGCATTGAATTATTCCACGTCCCACACAGTTACCTATGCTTTTTGAATCCTTCATTAGCAGTGCCCCCAGTAAAAAGTAACAGTTCAGTAGCTTGTACTTAACTGGTCTTTTTAGTCTTGGCAATAAGATTTACCTGACATCTAACTCAGTGTAACTTAACACATGCTGGAGAATATATGGATATCATGCTTCCTAATCTTGTGGGTTTGTTTACTCAAACATTTGGTAGTTCCAAATGTTCACAGCATTTCATGGAGTTCTGAATGAATATGTACTTGGTTTTGCACTTTCCTGTCTTAAAGACCTATTGTACGTCTAAAGTTAAGGTCACCTACCTTTTTTGGCTTTCTTACTTGTGTTCAGGCAAGTACTATTGATTTGTTCTTCAAAAACATTTTTAGAGAATGTTTTTAGAACATTTCTTTTGAAAGGAAAGTTAAACAAATACATGCTTCTGCATGTCTAATTCGACAAAAAGAAATAGTTGGCTAATTTCGGTCTTCAAGGATGGTGACTGCACCAGTTCATATGCAAACTTTCAATTTTTAACACATAGCTTGTGAAATATCAATTAATTGCCAACTATTTGATTTCTCTCTAAAAAATAAGCTGTTTTGTCCCCTTTGCCCTACAGAAATCTTCTCTTCTTTCTCAGCCTCCACTCCCTTCTGCATGCACACATGTACAGACACACACATGACAGGAGACAGTTTTATCTTTGTCTTCCACAATTCTCCTGACTACTACAGCACATAGTAGTCTCTATTCTTTCTCTGCAGGGTTCTGCTATTGATCATCTTTCATTCTCCCTTCACATCTCATTGTGCATCTTATCTGAACAGACAACTCCATCTGTCTTCTCTGTAGTGATTACCCTTGAGTCTACATCTACAAACCTTTCCTGTGGACTTTTTTCCAAAGAAAAATACTAACCTGTCTCTCTAACATTTCTTTGTGGATTTGTCACCAGCAAAGTAAGATAGGCAAGGATCAAAGACAGCTCCTAATCAGTCACACAAACCTCTTTCTTTGTCCTCTTTGTTTCTCCTCATCTTCTTTAACTGCTGTAGCAGTCTGAACCACCCTGCCAGTTAAGCTGCAAATTGCTTGTCACATCCAAATTCAGGTCCAGGCTATCTTGCACACTCCTTTGCTATTCTAAAATATTGTGTTTCGTGCCTACCAGATCTCATCATGTATTAACATGTATTAAACAGTCACCTTAAAATAAACAGAAAATGGACAAGGAGCAAACAAACCTCATTCCTTCCCATCCAAGTACCTTAAACACTAAACTGTAGTTGGATTCTGTCCTGATTATGTTTTTTCTGTCACTTTAACTCTTGCGTTCTTAGCCAGAATGGAAACAAGAGGAGTAGAGAACAAGTCTAACCCAAATTACTCTTTGCCGTAAGAAATAAGAGATTTGGGACTGATTTCCCCAGGATGAGATGGTAACTTAATTTATGCTTCCTGGTTTTTAGGCAAAGGACCAAACAGGTCCATTTTTGTCCAAGTGGGACAATAATTTTTAGTCCACACAGTTTTTAAAAGCCTATGCCCTCTTTGCTCAGGTGGCAACCCATAAAAAGTGCACTGCATGCTCAGAGTGAACAGAAACACTGTTACAGACTCACTAGAAAAAAAAAATTAAAATACAATGATTGGAGATTTTGAAATTTGAGACTGCTCTTGGTTTACTAAGGAAGCGAAGCTAATTGATCTCACAGTCTATAGGCCCATTCCTTCAAATATTGGACTATACTGTTGCCCAGTATAAATCATTTTTAGAAGATAACATTCCCAGAGTTAATAGAAACATAATTTTTTTCTAAAAATTTTCAAATGAATGGAAAAGAGACACTCCAGTTACTATTTTCTGCTCTTGTGAAAGGAAGATTGTGCAGAATTTGTTTAACATGGGTTTCCTTTTGGCAAAAGCCCATTAGACTGTCAGCATATGCACAATGGCCATTCAAGCTGACTTGTGTAGAAGCCACCCATTTGCATAAGTTTATCTACAACCCAGACATAGCCTTTCAGTATAATAGAAGATGTCAGGAAGAAGGAAGCTGGTATTGAAGTGGCAAGGTGAAACAATTTCTTAGAAAATCAGGCTTTTTTAGATCCACTGCACGGAAAAACATGGGTTTTTTCCAGGCTGGTCTCAGCTTTAATCATGTGTTATTGCCACGTTTTAGAGCTTAACTTCTGTTGAGTCAGTATTGCAAAACTGTTCCTGAAAGAGCTTTTGTTCTCACAAAATTACAGACTTACTATATTCAAGGGCACAAAGTGTTAGCAGTGGCCGAGAAATGTTTGATGTAGCTGAGGGTGTAAGGGATCAGCAGTGTCCAAAGCTACTCATCACACTCTGACACCATCAGCATAGGTCAATACCACTGTGTAGAATGGAGCTATTTGAAAACAATTTTGTTTCGTTCCAGCTGTCTGTGATTCAAACCTCATCTCCTGGCTTGAGAAGAAGAATAGTACGTTAATCATTACAAAAACCGGGATGAGTGTTTTCTTCCTCTGTGCTGCCGTAGTAGAGCTGGCACAGTGCCCATCTCCTCAATTCACAATGTCCTTAGCCAGTGTAGTGGGTTTGCTTGGCAAGGTTTTGGTAGCAGGGGGCTACAGGAGTGGCTTCTGTGAGCAGTTGCCAGAAGCTTCCCCCATGTCCAACAGAGCCAATGCCAGATGGATCCAAGATGGACCCACCGCTGGACAAGGCTGAGCCCACCGGCAGTGGTGGCAGAGCCTTTGGGATAAAAACTGCTGCAAAACCACAACTAGAAGAGAGGAGTGAGAACATGTGAGAGGAACAGCTCTGCAGGCATCAAGGTCAGTGATGGGGAAGGGGGAGGAGGTGCTCCAGGCGCCAGAGCTGAGATTCCCCTGCAGCCCGTGGTGCAGAGCATAGTGAGGCAGCTGTGCCCCTGCAGCCCACGGAGGTCTACAAGTGAACAGAGATCCACCTGCAGCTCCTGGAGGACTCCACTCTGGAGCAGGTGAATGTGCCCAAAGGAGGCTGTGGCCCCATGGGAAACCTGTGCTGGGGAAGGTTCCTGGCAGGACCTGTGGCCCACAGAGAGAGGAACCCACACTGGAGCAGGGGAAGAGTGTGATGAATCCTTCCTGTGAGGAGGAAGGAGTGGCAGAGACATGTCATAAGCTGACCAACCACAAGCAAAATTCCCTGTCCCCCTGTTCTGCTTGGGGAGGAAAAAAAATAGAGAAATTGGGAATGAAGCTGAGCCTTGGAAGAAGGAGGGGTGGGGGGAAGGTGTTTTAAGATTTACTTTTTATTTCTCCTTATCCTACTCTGATTTGATTGGTAATATATTAAACTAGTTTCCCCAAGTCGAGTCTGTTTTGCCCCGGCAGTAATTAGTGAGTGATCTCTCCTTGTCCTTATCTTGACCCACGAGGCTTTCGTTGTATTTTCTCTGCTGTGTCCAGCTGAGGAGAGAGGGGAATGACAGAGCAGCTTTGGTGGGTACCTGGCATGCAGCCAGGGCCAGACCACCACGGTTAGGTGCTCCACCAAGACTTCGTAACCTAGTACTGCTGTCATCATGTAAGTAGGAGGCTTTGCTGGGTTTTAGTGTCAAACATAATTGGGTAAGTAAAGCTGCAGGAAAAACATATCTGCATATTTTGTAGATGCTATAAAGAACAAATACTCATGTTCCCCAGCAGTAAGAATTGTGCTATCAGTCTAAGGCTTTTATAAAGTGGTAATCATTAAAATGTTCTGGGATGCAATTTCATTACAATCACTGAAAATGGCAGTCAGATAGAAATGCCAGGCATCATATTTGGGTTACCAACCTGAATGATAATTGAGGGAGAGAAAAAGATACCAAGAAATGACAAAGCTTTTATTTTTCCATGGAGTTAGCCAAACACAAACAGATGAACTTTCTGAAGAGTGACAGTTTGTTCCCAGGTTGAGAATTTATATGACTTATTTAATGGTTTGGCTGTAAAGTCAAAAATAAAGTGGTTTGTAAAGGAATTCAGTCATTGGCTGTTGCTTTTGTTATGAGCACAGTTTCTCTAAAAAAGGAATCAGATTTTGACTAATGGAAAAATATCATATAAAGGAAAATAGAAAGATATTGAGGATTAGAATCAGAGTTTCCTGAACCTCAGTGCTAGTTCTTATATAAATACACTAGTGGAAAATGAGCATGGTGGAGTTTTGAAGCAAAGTTCTTCTCAGAGCTGGCCTCATTATCTCTCCCTTTCTCACTTAGTTGTATATTTTAGCTTTGTATTCCAAGTGTTGTCCTGAAAGGTTAGATAGTCTTTTGAAGCACCTGGAGTTCTACCTGGGACTCCCTGGTAAAAGAAAAACAACTATGGGCATACCACAGTAAGTCCAGCAAAGGATTACTATGGTAAAAGGTACTGGAGCATCTCTCCTATGGAGAGATGAATCTGTTCTATCCGGAAAAGAGATGGCTTGGGGGAATTTCATCAGTGGGTGAATTATCTTCTGGGGGAAGTAAAGTAGATTGAGCTGGGCTTTTTTCGGTGGCATCCAGAAAAAGGACAAGAAACAGTGAGCACAAACTGAAGTATAAGAAAATCCACTTGAACATAAGAAAAAATTATTTACTATGAGGGCAGTCAAACAGTGGAAAGGGCTGTCTGGAGAGGTTGTGGAATTTCTGTCTTTGGAGATTTTCAAAACCCAACTGGCCATCACCCTGGGCAACTTGCTCTAGCTGACCCTGCTTTGAGCAGTGGGGTGGGACTAGCCAGTCTCCAAAGGTCTTCTAACTTCATCCATTCTGTGATTCTTTGAAATGAGTACTAACATTTCTTGGCACTTGGATTTATTTTTATTGTTTACAGCAAAATAACTACTACCAATAATTCATCTCATGAATAATCCCTTCAATCTAAATTGCGCAAAGTATCTTGGAAACATCAATTCAATCAATGTGGAAATTATAAGTGTCATTAAAAAGATCTCAGTGAGATGTCCACCCATTTTGCAGGTGGACAAGAGATGTCCAAGATGTCAGAGACTAAACTACTGGTGGAGCTGAGTTCATCAGAACATACATGTGCTTTCTGTTGCTCACTTCTGTCTTCCCAACCTCTTGGAGGGTACCTGGAAGACTTGGTGTCCTCCATGACTCTCTACCCTTGATCTTTTCTTTTCCTGCTCTTATGCACAGATTTCTGCTCCAGAACTTTTAATTCTACCATGGATAATACTAATAATATCTAAACTGAGACCCTAGTTTCAAAGCTTTTGAACCAATGAAGATTGCAACCAATTTCACTTGCAGACAACCTGCAGAAATGTGTCTGATTTTAACATTTGCTCCTTGTATTTCTGCATTGTTTTTTAATATAATTATTGATATTATTGGTACTAGCAGTGCTTTCTACAGCTTGTTTACATATCCAGTTGATGGATTTACCTCAAAATCTGGAGTATTTGCTCTGTCGTAGTACCAGAAGCACAAACTATTTCCTATCCCTTTTAGTTTCTAGTAATGGGTTGATTATATATAAGTATTTAATTCACTAAATGGAGAAAATATGTGAATTCAGTGATATAAAATTGATTTCATATCAGAGTGCATGCTAATGAATTTAACTCCATAACAAAACTGACCTTGGAAACTGCTACTAGGCTTTCAGATATCTGCAGGAAAATGCTTGATTCCTGAATAATTTGAGCAAAACTTGTGTCAAATCAGGAGTCACTCCTTAAATTTTTTCAGTAATTCACATTCATTTGCTGTGATACTGTTTTAAGACTCCAACTGGTGCTATGTATTTTACATGTAGTTAATCATACTTTGTAGGTATGGTATTTTAAAAAGTCTTCACCTGCTATGATACTTGGGTTTAAAGAAAAGCCATTTAAAGTGTGTAAGTCCCATTGCATTAATCCCAAAGACTGAGAAATCTCAAAAAGTTAAGTTGAGTTGAGATCAATGAGACTCTCAAAAGAGTAAAAGCACCCATACACAGTAGTGGAGAACAGTAGTGGACTGAGGCCATGTGCTTGGTTGCTGAGGCTTGTAAAGTACAAACATGCCTTGAGAAGCACAAACATATGTTTCCTATAGCAGCTCCACCGAAAAATGCACCCGTATAGGCTGTGAAATTCTCATAAGAGGGAGTACGTTTTAGCAGGTGGAATTATCAGATGTGGAGCATGTAAAGAAAATGTAGTAGTAAGTATATGAAAATCCATCACTGGAAGAAAATAGGATAACAGATGAAACGCCAGTGGTCTCAATAGCCTTTTCTTGAGATGAAGAGTCTTGCCTTTGCCACATAAAGGATCTTAAAACTGCTTTCCTTTTTCATTTGCATTTGTCCCATGATCACATCATGGACACAGAACAGAGCCTTAACATTATGTTCAAAGAAAATGTGCATGTATATCTAGTTTTACAAATACATCTGCTCAGCATGTGATCCTGTAAAAGGAATAACAGCATCTGTTTACTTTTTTGAGTGTTCTAAACTACTTGAAGGACAAGGTGATTGAAGGTTGTATGTTAAAATTAAATGGAGTAAGCTTAAGCTGACAAGTAAATAAGTTAAGAATAAAGGGTCATAGTATAGCAAAGTGGTCATTACTGTGCACTTTTTGGCTTGGAGATTAACTGTTTGTCTATACTGTTGGATACACAGTTATGAAAATCTTCTAGGCATACACAGGTATAAAAAGTAAGGACTCTTGCTTAAGTCAGAGGTTCTGGGACCTAAAAAACAGTCCATGACCTTTTCCTTTCATATTCTTCTATGCATACATCAGTGTTTTCAAGTACCAGCTTCACCTTTCAAAGAATGAATTTTGTTTAAAGAGCAGATCAGTTAAAATGGGAAACTGAAATAGTGGAGCAGACTTTGAAATACAATGTGCATCAACAATTTGCAGAACCACTGTTCTTTTGCACCACTGGAGGAGGAGTGTTCCAGAAATCTCTATTGAAAGCACTGTCTCCTTGATTTGGTTTCCGTATTGAAGACTAAATGGACTGTGAGAAGTGGCTAAATGTTGCTGTGTTTATTTAACCTTCCAACAACTGGGACCTCTCTCTTATCTGTAGTGGATAACGCATCATTCTGACTGCACTTACGGATGTATGTTTACATCTAAAGATTTCAAAATGCTTCAGCTACCCATCTAAACTGTCTGCGATTGATTCACCCTCTTAAAGTACTGTGGCTGTTGGTGCTGTTGTGAAAGATCACCTTGAGCCAACCCTCGAAACCTGTTCTTTGTCCAGACACCAGCTTTGCAAGCTGAGTCCCCTACTCTGTCTGAGCTGCATGTGGGACAAAACTCTGTGAAGCAGAAGGAAAGTTGCCTCTCCTAATCACTTTCCTGGCTGGTTCTTAGAGCCTTAATATTTTCTGTGTTCTTGAGTCCAGAGTAGAGCAATGGAACCGGGGAAGGGTCTAGAGACTAAGTCTGGTGAGGAGTGACAGAGGGAGCTGGGGGTGTTTAGCCTGGAAAAAAACGAAGCTGAGGAGGGACCTTATCACTCTCTACAACTACCTGAAAGGAGGTTGTACCCAGATGAGGGTTGGCCTCTTCTCCCAGGAAGCCACTGACTGGATGAGAGGACATGGCCTCGAGCTGTTCCGGGGGAGGTTTACGTTGGACATCAGGAAGAATTTCTTCATGGGAAGGGTTGTCAAACACTGGAATGGGCTACCCAGGGAGGTGTTGGAGTCACCATCCTGGAGGTGTTCAAGAAACAACTGGAAGTGGCACTTACATGGTCTAGTTGACAAGGTGGTAATCGGTCAAAGGTCTTTTCCAACCTTAATAATTCTGAGCTGCTTTACATCTGCTTTGTTCTGTGTGCTGATGAGGGTCACACAAGACTGGTATCTTGGCAGCTTTGTCAGAGGTGTAACCATCTGCAGGATGCACAAATTTCAATTGGAAGGAGACCTTAAGGGAGACAGAGATCTGAACTGTTTCGGCTCAACATTTCTACCACGGCCAGTTAAAATAGAAAAACAATCTGAATTGCATTTGGAAGGCTAGTGCCAGCATCTTTAACAATGTCCAATCATATATTCAACATACTGTCAGTGGAGCAACTCAAGGATTAAATTAAAAGATGAGTTTAAAACATGGTTGTGTTATTCTTCATTGATTTTTCCCTTTAAATTATATAAAATGTGCTGTGAGCTAGAGCCAAGCAAATTCATACATATGAACATAAAAGGCATTGCTGAAAAGGCAACTTGAAAAGATGCAGGTAACAGTAATGACTGAAGTATGGATCCAAGTTTCAGTAGAAATTACTTTTCTATCAGCTGAAAAGGTCAGCCTTTATGCAAGCAAGGATTTAAAAGCCTTGTTGTTATTACCTAAAGTAATACCCACAGTTACAGCATTTTTTCCTCCTGCCATTTCATAAATGTCAGCATAAGGTTTTTATTTCAGGAGTTGTGGAAGAAATATAGTGGATTACACACAAAATTAATGTTTCTACCATGTGAAATATACTTGGGTAACTGGGTGCCTACAAAAAACCTACAAATTGAAGTTGAATGTACTGACATATGAAACAAAATGGGTTGATGTTAATTATAGAGGCTGACAGTTGATTTCTAGTGATCTAAATTACCATGCTTAAAATTATTTCAGCTTTTGCTAAAATTTCCTAGTTTGCTGCAATGTCTCGTGAAATCCACCCCACAGAGGGCAAGCTGTTCTTGATGCTTATGCCTTTTCTTTCATTCCTTGTAAATATTAAATATTTCTAAAATAAATGTCATTGTTATTTCAGATTCAATAACTTTGAATTGGGGAGGTTTATATTTTTGTGAGATAGCCTTTGTCTGATTAAAAGATGCAGGTCTGACATTTCAGATGCTTGGGCATAAAAAAAATTCATCTTTGTCTACCTGCAATTATTGAAACTTTTGAATTTTTGTCAGTTTCTTTTAGGTGAAAATCAGGTGGGTTTGCTTGCAAGTAGCTCCCACCTTCACACCTTCCCCTAAATTGAATGTATTTTATAATCTTGAAGAAGCATGTCATTTCAAAGGCAGAGGACTCTGGTGTTGACGCCAGTGTTCCAAGGTTAAGTCATTACCAAGTATAATAAGGTCTATAAAACTTAGCAATTACTGTACAGACTGTAGGTCCAATCTGATATTGAGTGCAAAGAAGGAGAAATTTCACAGCCAGTGAAGCTGTACAATATACAGTAAATCAAGAACATTCGCTGAAAACAGAGGTGTAGCCCGATGTATTGATACATGCTGTAACCAAAACTCCTTCATTTCATTCTGATTCTTTTTTTCACCAAATAGCAGAAATGAACTGAAGAAAAGTGTTGAAGTAGATTTTTCTCTAGTACAGAATATATTTTTTAATCTTCAAAATGTTTTCTTCTTCAAACTCTGTTAAGTAGCTATTTCTTCATTATGTAACCAAGAAGTGTGTCAACTCCACAGAGGAGTAGGGCAAACTGAAATATTCATGTGAAATCTTACTTCAAATTTGGTGTTACAGAAGAGGTAAGGGAGAGGCGTTCTTATGTCCTTAGTTTGCTAAATCTAAACACTACCCATAATCTGAAACCTAATATCCCATATTTAGTTGATCTGTTTGTGAAGCTGTTTGTTTGTCTTTGCTGCACTATAAAGCTTTCTTTTTCTTTGCAAAATTAATTTCTTCAAATAGATTCTTGGCAGATGCTTATTTTCTGTCAGGGATGCAATTATTACCTGTCAGAAACATTCAGCAGTAGGAGACACAGTGTTGTCATTGCAGTTTGTAAGGAGCTGAGCGAATGAGTTAATGAATGAATGGGTTAATGAATGAATACATTAATAAATTTACCTTTAACCTCCAGAGATTGCAGTGTTAGTCTTTATTCTGTAAACAAGCACATAAAAATCTCACAGTCTGCAACCTCAGGGTCATTTCCTTAAACTACAAAAGAAAAGAAAAATCCAAACCACAATTCACTGTGGCTGACAATCTCCAAGGAGTAGCAGCCTGGGATGAAGATGAGGAGTAGATCAGGTTAGTGCTCTACTTCATTCAGTTTATATATACATCATGAAGAAATCAGACAGGAAATTTGTACTCCTGATCAAAGGGTGAATTCAGTTCCCTCAGAATGCAACTTTCAGGAGCTTCGGTTTTCTTCCACTGCAAAACTAATTTTTTTTATTTTATTTTTTTTTTTCCTGGAAGATGACCGTCTACGTAGAACTTAGCAGGGTTGTGATAGAACAGTATTGATGCTATTACTGGTTTAGCACCTAAGTTTGCACATTTAACTTTCTGTGATAAGACTCTCCTCACGAGGAAACTGTGTTTTCCACTGACATTAGGGATTAATGCCAACTAACCAAACTCCTATAGAGAATAATCCATTATGTGTTAAACATGAGGCTACTCAGGAGTTAGGTACTGGAGGAGATCCACAAAATGCCACCAAGATTTGAGCTAGGCATAATAAAGATACTTCTCTGCATATCCACATATTCCAGTATTAAAGGCAGTATAATGCTTTAAAAGTGCCAAAAGATTAATTATTTTAAGCTCAATAAACTGAAGGCTGAATGTTCAATATTGTGGTACTCCCATTACTGTCAGCAATTTCTCTCAAATAATTAGTTTTAGATTATCAAGATAGCATTGTTTCATTCCGTTAGCTAACCAGTGTGCCACTTATCTGTACATGGCATTAGTGATGGCCTTTAGCATGCAACCACAAAGCTCTTTTATCAACAAGTTTGAAGCTTGGGGAATATGTTTGAAAAATAATAGGACATTGAGTGTTTTTATCAGTTTGATTGGAGTGGTAATTTTTGGTAATTGTGTTCTTTTACAGAATGACTCTACAGTCACTTAAACAATTCAAGTGTAAATGTTCAATATGTACTTGGAAACAGACAAAGAAACACCTTCTTTTACAACCTCATACTGAGGACCTCCTGAAAAAGAGAACACTGAAACAGAAAAACAGTTATTATTCTCTGCTCCCACTGATATTGTTAATGGCTGAGCATATTTGTGATTGAAGAAGAACGTTTTCTCCCCTGCAGCCAGGTTCTTTCCCTTAGAGTCTTTCCACAGTCATAAAGCTTTGCGTAGAGACTCCAGACTCAGACTCAGCCAAAATGGGCTGTCTCAGTGAGAGAGACTAAAGAAACTGCTCTGGAGCTAAGGTCACATCCTCCTTCAGCATTACTCTACTGATGCTTGCAGGCACTAGGATCCAGGAGATGCTGCTCCTCCACTCAACCCTATCACTTGTGTTCACCAAGAAAAGTCTATCTGGGGGTGGCATTCAGTGGGTGGAGCTTTGCAACTCAAGTGGAATAATGGAGTACAATCAAAATTACTTTACTGCCTGGTGCAAACAGATTATTTGCTCTTTCCCCCTTCTGTGTCCTTCCTTATTGTCTTGTTCCGTCTAACCTCTCACACTTTTCTCCATTACTGTGTTCCCTTTACTAGTTTCAAAGTCCTGTTCCTTTGCTTCCTCTAAAGTGTTCGTAATTTTAGTCTCTCTGCAATAAACCTCCTCACCTCTACACCACCATCTTCTCTCAGAATTGTCAAAATAGGAAGAGTTTCATGTCATTGCATTACTCATTGAAATTTTTGTGTATAATTAAAGATTATCAGAAATTTTTCATCACAGCATGATTTCACTTGAAAAAAAAGTAGTTGAAAAAATACTGCAATTATTTTATTAGGTTTTATAAAATATTCTAATGGTAAATTTCAAAACAAAATGTTTTATGTTGATATTTGGTGATACTTATTCATTTTGGAATTTTGAAAATTTGGGTGCATTGGTTTTGGTTGAAAAAGAATTTGTGGCATTCTGAAATTAATTTTCTAAAACTGATCCTTCATAGACAGTTTCCAGTTTATGGGATATTTTGAAAATATTTTACAATTAAAATAATTTTTAGTCTCAAACAAAAAATGTTCAAGTTTTGACCTGCTTTTTAGATCCCTGTCTTCCATTCTGTATTATTAATTGGCTACTTACATTTTTGGATCTTAAGAGCAGAAACTCTTCTTTGTACAGCACCTAAGACAGTGGGATTCTTTCTTTGTTCTCAGGACTATCACAATAAATATTATTTGAAAAATGATTATTTGATGTGGAAATACTTGGATGAAAGTCATTGCCCTGGTTATTGCAGAAGGTTAGGGTGTGTTCTACCATGATCATTTCCAGTCAGTGATAAGATGAAGCCAATGCTTATGGTACTATTGCAACTTTAATAAAAAACGTATTTTATGTCAGTCATATTGTGTAAGGATGTATCACTAATTCACAAAGTCGCTTCTTGATGAAGGCAGTCTCGAAAGCAGAAAAAAATTTGCTAGTAGGATAGAACTGTATGTTTTGATGCAGTATCAAGTAGTAGAAACCAGAAAAAATGTTATTTTTATTTAGTGATCATAACCATACCTCCATTTGTTCTTAGAACTAGGCTTCCCTTTAAGTGTTAAGCATCTGCATTATTTTTAAAATGTCTCTGTGAAGCAATCTAGATCTGAGGCAGAATTTTGAGAAAATTCTATTTAGTCCATTTCTAGTCAGTGTTCCCAGCATGCACACTGTCAACCCATTTTTCTGTACTCTCTAAAGCAGAAAGCATTTATTGAGCTCCATCTTTAAACTACACTTTACCTTGTGTCATGGTTGAGTAACTGCAAACATTATTTCTGCCATATTCAGTTGTATGTTATTGATGCCATTTTAAATATGCACATAAAAAAGAAACCATTTATCGCCCTCAATTAAATCCGTTCCTCTGTAATGGCATAATGTCTAGCTGCCAAATAACTTCATGGTATTTTTATTGCTCTCATTAGCTTTACTGAAATGGAGCCAAACAAAAGAATACCGTGGTAACTGAGTAATATGTCTTTCCACCTGGTCTCCAGGAGACACAGTATATTCTTAATGTTAGTTAGAAAATATTCTACTTTATTTCAAATTGTTTATGGAGAGATTTCTGTCAGAAATAGTATGATGAAGTTAGTAGTTTCAAAGCTAGTAATTTAATTAATTAAACAGTTTTTGTTACTCTGTCAGATAAGTTGCCCACTGAAGTTCATCTAAGTTCTTTCTTCACAGAATAGTGTGTTTGGAAGGAATGACAAAGAGCAAGTAGTTAAACGTGGTGGGGTATTTTTTGGTGAAATGTTGCATGTCAGTCTGTTAGAGCCAGTTGAATCAGATAATCCCATAAATGTGAGGCTGCTTTAGGTCCATATCCTCAATTTCTGCCTGTAGCAAAGCTGAGCAGCTGCTCCCAGAGGGTGGTTACATGGGCACAAAAACCACACAGAGGTAATGCACATCAGTGAAGCCGTAACATTTGCATGTAACATATACATTTACACATATGTGTGTGCATCTGCACACAAAAAATGGATTGCTCTAGTAGCTGCTCCTGGATGCTCAGGTGACCCAGTAGCTGGCCCCAGATCCCCTGGTCTCCCCAGTTGCAGGGGACCTGCGTTTGAGCCTGGAGGTTTGCAATCCCTCTCTTCTCCACTGGCTAATCCAGCTGAAAGTTTCGTAGCATCCAAAAGTACCACTCAGAACAGTCCATGCAGACAGAAGATAGTTAGAAATAGGATTTAATGAGAGCATAGGGCAGACCACAGTGATCAGGCACACATTTCAATCTGACAAGCCACCGGTTTTCCCATGCTTGTTTCTCCCCAGTCCACTTTGATCCTTTCCTTTCCTCCCTACATTCTTTCCCCTCAGGCATCCCTTAATGTGTGCTATATCTCCTTCAGTCAATGAGGCATGTGGGGAAGGGAGTTTGTTTGGTGGATTCCGCACAAGGACTGTGCTTTATTAGTCAGGTGAAGCTCATTCCCTGCACCCCATGTTCACTAATTACGCTGCTAGAGCTGTCAATTTTTATCTGATCCTGGCCCGGCCTGTGTAGATGTTGATTAGCCTTTGAGTAGCCTAGCACAGTCTACCAGTAAGTTTAAACTGCGTCTGAAGTTGCTACAAAATTCTCTGCTTTTATTGAAACAGATAAAGGAAAGCATATACAGTAACACGGTATTTTACCTCAGTCTCTATTGCTCTCAGTGTTTGAATGTATTGACTTAGGGTTTCAGTGTCTACAGCAGCTAATACAAAGAGTGACCTTTTTTCTCTCTATGTTTTAGGAATAAAGTAGTGATACATCCGGCAATATACTAATCTTAGATTTCTTTTTCTTTTGCAGCCTATGAAGTGATCTGACATATATGAAAGAGAGGAATAAAAAGCTTCCTTACATACATGAATCTTTTAGGTAGGAAATTCAACTGTATATTTCATGACTATTCTATATATGAAGAATATTTAAAATTATTATAGGAAGATAACTGTGGAGTTGGGCTTGATAATTGGTAGAGATTAATTTCCATCATATTTCAAGTTCTAATGTAAACTCTAGCTTTCAGACTCTAAAATTTTACTCTTTAGAACTTATGATTTTCTTTTCTGTAGAAGACAGCTGTAAAAATAATAATCCTGCAATCATGGCTAAACATTCAAACCACCAGGGAAGAAAGTGAAATATTCAGGGGCTGTGAAACTGGTAGATAAAGATTGCTATTGTTAGGTAAATCATGTTTTAGTAGGAAAACAAAGGCAGTAAAGGTGGTATTTAGAAAAGAAAAGAAAAATTGTAGTAAATGATCATTTTTTAGCTTCTGTTAAACTTATGAGTCTGAGCAAAGCACTTGATTATTCTGTGTTTTAGTTCTGCATCTGTAAAGTAAGGATAATGGCACTTTCATCTTGTCATGGCTTGCTTTTTTTTTTTCCTTTGTCAATTTAAATGGTGAGAATTTTTAAGAGAGTTTCAAGCTCAGTTCTGTAAAATAAATAGGAGCTAAGAGCATAAATACTATGATGGAGAAGGTGAGGGCCTAAACTATTTTCAAGAATTTGTGTTTTCATTATTTTTCTTTTTCAAAAATGAATCAAGTCTTTCAGATGGAGAAGCATATCTCCATGTGTGAGGGCAGTTGTTCCATTCATCATCACATCTTGACTGCTAATCAAAGGAGGGGTTCCAAAGAGATATTAGGAGGTCAAGGTGGTTTGTTTAGGAGAGAAATTTAGGAAAAATATATTATAACCCATGTATAGGCTTTTCAGAGGAAATCTAAAAGACCTTTACGTTGCTCCCATTTTATGCAACGCAGAAATATGAAGTCCTTAATCCCAATAAATTAACTGGATGTCAAGGTTCCCTTACATAGCAAACAGCAGGTACTAAGCATCCTCACAAAGTACTCCACAGAAGCTATGTGCTAAGTAGCCACCTGGAATCAGTCACAAGAAATTCGGATCAGAGATATGTCTGAATTCCATAAATTCTCTGGAGCCTGTACATCACCATGAAGGCCATACTGGGTGCCTGAGGGATTCAGAGTTCTGAGACATCCAATTAGGGCTCATTCAGAGAGGGAAAGCAGAGCTCTTGTCACACTGCACACCTACAATTTTTAATTTACAGTATGATCCCAACCATCACTGTCATTCAGAAACACATCTAGCAATAACAGTGCTCAAATCGTGGCTAGGAACATGTATCTGTGTTGACATTTGAGATCTCTGTGTGGGAAGGCAGACTCATGCAGTATCCACAGTATAGTTGAATGTTCTGGATGGTCAAACAGACTGTCACATTCTTGCTTTATTCTGCTCTTTATCTGTGCTTGGTTTCATACAGCTGTAGTTAAGCCTTTCAAATGGTAATGAACTCTGGTGTTCTGCAAACTCCTTAATCTGCCTTCCTCCAGGCTGAAAGATGAACATTGTTTATCATCATGACTAGTGAGAATGTGAAACTTTTTCAGTACGTTTTGGTAAAGTACTTTTGGCTTTTGATTTATTTAGCCGCAAAAGCAGAACTTATGATGGACATAATGTCATTGCCATTGGCTGATACACAGTTGTTCCTGTTCCTGCAAGCCTGAAAGCATTGCAGCAAGAAAATTTTTCCATCTGTGCAGAACTGAGTAAAGACTTCTCTGACAATCTCAAGAAATTTGTCCATCAGCATAGCCAAGAAAGAAAGAAAAGAATGCAAGAACTAAAAGTCAGTTAGGACAAGACCATTTGTCTCTCAACCATGCTCCACAGCACCTGATTTCAGTACTGGTGTTTAGCTTTCAGCTTCATCTAGTAGCATTGTCAGCACAGTTTTCAGACCTACAATTTCATTATATTATCAGTTCCAGAGCAGCATTATTTTATAGGAACATCTAACTCTTCTGTGCCTTTTAATGCTGCTGTAATAGTTTCCATTTCCATCAAGGAGCACTGTTTTCTAGTGTGTGATGTGCAGCTGTTGAATACTATATAACAGCTGTGTTAAAAGGGAGAAATTCAGCTGGAATGTCAGAATGCAATAACTTGGTTGGAATTAAATCAAAACCTTCAAAAGGAGGCATATGATCTTTTAATTATCAGTTATTCAACCCTTGGTTTTGCATGATTTTGTGGCAAATCAGTGTCCACTGTATCCCTTATAAAAGAATGCATTCAGACCTAAAAGTGAGGCATTCCCTCACAGCATCTTCAGAAATGCTAGTTGCCCTTTTATGAAAACATTTTCGTGTCATACATAGAGAGATGTAGGGAGATGATGCATTTTTGATACAGTTTGATACAGTTATGATGAAGGGGGTGTTATCTATTTTGTTTAAGCAAGTATTTTTAAAAAAAAGAAAGACATCTCTTCAGAAGCCTTATAAACTCTATTTGAATCACAAATTCCAAATACCAGGCAACCATGGAAACATTCTTATTTTCCCTCTTTTGATGCTTATCTCCTGCTACGTTTATAGGCGACAACCACCCTTGCACGGAGTACGAAGCCAATTCTTTTAAATCGACATCATGAGACAGCCTCTGTGTCATGATTGTAGCTGTGTTCTAAATCTGTTCTAAATCTGGTCTGGTTTTTTTCCAAGTATAGGTGACGAGAATTGTACGCGGAGCCTACTGTGTGGCACTAATAGGTCCATATTCCTCCCCTGTATATCCCCTGTTGGTTTCACAGCCACATTGCAGAAGTGATTCACAATCATCTCATTTTCAAATGCTCCCAAGGAAGAAGTACTTGATTTTAAATGCATTAATTTCTTCCTCTTTCTATTAATTTGGTTCTTTAGGTCTTAAGTTTCCAAAATTATCCCATTTTACTTGCAGGAGTGCTCTAATAGAGATCTTTTGTGATACCTCTCCTTTGTTGTATTGAAAAATTTCAATCTTTTAGCCAGTATAATCAGTTTTTCTTACCTGTCAATTCTTCACACAGAAAAGATGTGTCTGTAAAAGTGAAAAAATAAATCATGGTACCAGTTACCTTATAGGGAATCACATTAAGAGTCTGAGTTTGAAAGTGCTGTATTTTGCAAATGTTTCAATTATTTTTAGAAATAGTGAAATATTTTAAATGGTGTCATATGAAATAGCTACTGTTTATAGTTCATTATTTTACCTTCGCGTGAGAAAAATGTGGCTTGTATTAGCACAGTCAGCTGTGTCCCTCATTATATAACACCAAGTTTTCAACTAATTTCTAAAAGTAAACACTAATATTTTTACCTGCCATTTGTTTACAGTACTAAAATTTTCATGTGCTTACTCAAAACCTGCCTGCATATGCACAGAATGCTCTGAGTGAGTCTAAAACTAGCCCATATGTGATTTTCTAGCGTGTACCTCAGTTACGGGTGTGAAATGTGCCTGGATATTCGGAAGTGGTAATATGGAAATGTAGCCAGCTGTTGTTCTTTTCCTCATTGTCCACAGTAAACATGTTTTAGACTCAGTTAAATTAACTGATACTTCATTTACCTTTGTGCTGGAAAAACATTTGAATGATGATGGATTATAGTTTCTTGATACAGAAAATGAATTGCGTGCTGAAAATTGAGTCATCTGATGAACCGCAAAGAATTTTTCCTCACCAAAGGCACAGCTTGTTCCCATGCTGTGCTACACTGGATGGGTTGCAAGCATACAAGTACCTGTCAGATGTGTTTGGTGGGAGTGGAAAGCTGAGATAAGGAGCCTGCTATTTAGCTGGTAAATTGTTCTTCTTTAGTTTCAAGGAGTGAGGCTGGCTACTGAGAAGCTAATAGCCGACTGCAGTCATCATCTCCAAGCAGGAAGCATATTGGTGGGAGAAGCAGCAGGTTTGCCTTAAGTGGTACTGTCTTTCCTTCAGGCTAAGCAAACAGATTTAGCAACAACCGTCTCCAGAGCACCCAGAGTTATAGCCTGAATTCTGAGGACATCTAGTGGTGCCAGCCCACTGCAGGGACTGGGTCTTTGTCACAGCTGGTGGCTTTCCAAGTGCACGTGTTTTTCTGCCGTTCTACAGCATTAGCCTTTACAGGTTGAAGAAAGAAGGATAATTGCATCCCATCTTGCATTTTCACACAGTAAATTAGCTGCGACATTACGTCACTTGTTTCTTTTCTTGGTTTCTTTTCTTTGATTTTGACATTTCCACTTCACTGCAAAATCCAATGCAGTAAAAACAATGAATTAAATGCACAGAAACAGTAGCATTCTTCAGCTCAGGTGATCCTGAATTCAATATCAACAGTCCCAAATATTCAGAAGTCATGAGATTAGATCAAAAATCAAAACCTTCTAAAAAAATGTTAGACTTTTTCTATTTGCCTTCTGTTCTCAGGAGTTTCAGTGTTCTAATATGTTGGCATCTTCTTTGTATCAATAGGGATAAAAGTGTATTTTTGTTACCAAAAAGCTGGTTTCTCTGGTGAATTAATGACTGTAAAAGTTAGAACTCTAAGATAAGCACCAGGAATCCCAAGATGTCAAATAAATATGCAAGATTTGTTAATGCTATGAAACTGTAATCCTGGCACTGCTAACCATTCAAGGACCTTTGGGAAAACCTTCTTGCTACTCGGAGATTCAGGTTTTCACCTTCTGAAGTGGAACTGTAGGTGTTACCACACCTTTTTGAGAGAACAAGAATCAATTAGCTGCAATTCAAAAGGGACTTTGATCAAGTCAAGTAGTACATATTATACGTTAGGCATTGTTATTGACTGTTGCATGACGGTGTGTTTTTCAGTGAGCCTCTGATCTGATATTTCCTCCTGAGGAGAAGCAGACATCATGAAGCAGAGATTCATTTCATCAGTTCAAATTATTTTGCAACTTGCTCTGACTACAGCCGGTCTGACAGGTGAGTACAACCCTTCCTGAAACACTTGTTTTTCCTTAAAACACTTTCTTTAGAAAAGTATGAGACTTTACCCAATCTATCCTGACCACCAGTGGAGCCTGGACCTATTTAAAGTACTTTCTTCTGAAGTTTTTTATGGCATTTTGAAAATGGCTCTAGTCCTTTTTTTATATATAGCATTAATTTAAGGACTGTGTGGTAGCAATGATGAAAGACGCTCACTCCACCCCTACATTTACTTCATCCTTGTCACCTTCTGGGAAATTAGCATCGTATGAATAGTCACACTATTTGAGATAGTGATATGGAACTTTAGCGAAATAAAGGTAAGCTTAAGTTGAAAGATCAGATGCTTTTCATGTCAAAATACACGTAAATTAGTGGTCTGTGCTTTTGATATAACCTAATGACAGGTAGTCTTAACGAGAAATATTCTTAAATGTATTTGGATTACCAGTGAATATCCAACTAATTAGTGAATACATTCAGTTTGCTAGTACACAAAAATAATCATCTAGCCTGTTGATTTCTTTCTTTTTGTCTAACCTGTAGTTTGCCCTAACTATGCATAAATAGTGGAATTTTAGTCCTGTTGCAAAGTTGAAGGTGAAATTTAATTTTAAGATGATCTGAAGATTAAAAAAATCAATGTTTTAGGAAAAAAACTGCAAAGGTCATAGATTTACTTCCAGTCATTGCAATTTACTTTGGAGATAAATATACACTTTTTGAGTTTAGGCAAAAATTAAATTTTCATATTAAAAAGAGAAGCAAAATAATTTTATTAGTTATTTTAGAAGTTTGAGGTAAAAATATATTTTTATATATTTTTATATATCTATATATACTTTTCTGAGAATTTTGATCCTTTTTCCAGGCAGATTTATTTGCCCAATTCGGTCGATAGTTTCGCATAATTTTATTGTCTTCAAAAAAGCACTCCTTGGTGGCTGGGCTTGTCACTCAGCAATAACAACCAAAAACGTTGTCCTCCTCTAATATAACTAACTGGATTTCTGTACTTCCCTAGGTCAGTCATACCCTGGCAAACCTAAGATAATAAGATGTCGTTCTCTAGAAAAGGAAACCTTTTCTTGTTGGTGGAAGCCTGGCTCAGATGGAGGCCTTCCTACCAATTACACCCTGTTCTACAGCAAGGACAGGTAACGAGTGGTGCATACATATTCTGTAAGTGATCAAGTGATGGTTATGACAGAATAAGGGAATGATAACATTAATTTGTAAAGTTGTTTTTATAAGTCTGTGTTAACCTCAGATGGCCAACACGGGCTGCATTAGATGAATGGCTTCCCTTGTAAGAAGAAAACATGACCACTGCCAGTCTCAAAACTTCAGCCTGTCCCTACTAAAACTCATCCAACCTGAAATCCCACTGAAGAAGTGCTGGAAAAGGCATATTTGTCCATCTTATCAGGAGGCACACAGCTTTTAGCTGAATGAGATCTTCTCTGAGGAGTGGAGCATCAAGGCATGGAGCAGTGAGTGTCCCATCCAGAGCCCATCACTCCCCCTTGGCTAGGGAGCAGGGCGGAGTGGGGGGACAGGGATAGACTGAGACCAGGCTGGGCCAGTACATCAGCACATTGGCTGCACAAGCTGGCTAGGAGGGACCATGGAAGCGCAGGGCTGTGGGGACCTGGAGACCATCCCTGATGCAACAGGCTGGAACAGGGACAAGGGGCCCTGGGGGTGCCTGGGGAGGCTGGGCAGAAGCAGTCAGGGCTGAGGGTTCCCTTGGGTCCCTGCCAAGGAGGCTGTCCATTAGCATGCCCAGCAAAACCCCATCTGGAGTATAGAGAGTAATTGTTTCCCCTCTTGGAAATGTAGCCAATTTCCTGGTTCCCAAAATGGATTGAAATCAGATCTGTGTATCACTTCTCAAAGTTGCTGTTTTGGTAAAGTCTGTGACTCCTTCATCCTGTTTAGGAATAAAATGTGTATATGTTTGGCAACTTTGCTTAACCTGTGTATCTTTGTATAACTATACTTTTTTCCTGAAAACAAGAGGTTTTTGAACAGGGCCAAGCAGGCAGGGAGGCTCAGAGATTAAATTTCTTTGAATAAATCCAGTGAGGTTCAGAATAGATAAGGTAAAGCCTCAGACATCCCTACTTCAATTAAATAAATTCCAAATCATTTGGTATTAATTGAGCAAAAAAGATGCAGCCTTTAATAAAGTTACTACACTCAACAATGATCTAAGAGCTTTTATTTTATTAAAGCCCTGATGTTTCAGTCTTCATCAAAACAAATTTTAATGAGCATTTCAAGTTATACGTATCATTGCCCAGAACAACCCTGTCTAGGGAGGGTTAGGAGTGCTTATCCATTTCATTAAATCTGCTGAACACAGACACTGCCAAGCATTCTGGATCTGGGCCACAACTGCATTTCTAGACTCATTGTCTCTCAGGTACTATCCTCTTACTCACATCTTTTCTTCGAGAACTGTGACGAAATTGCCTGGAAACTAGGAGATATTATTAGTGGTGTCTAGAGCATAAGAGTGGGACTAACGTGCATTCTTGCACCACATCAGCTGGTGCTTTCGGTTGTGTAATTCTTCACACTTGGGGTATGCTGTGAGTACATCACCCTGTTCAGCTTTAATTGAGTATAAAACTATCCCTCTCCTGAAAAAGCTGAAGACACATATAAAAATAATTTCTAAGAGACCGTGAACTAATAAGATTTTTTTTCTTTTGAGATAGTTGTGATAATGATCGTGTTAAGAATCAGGTAAATTAACATCAGAAGTCATAGAACAGATCATCTTCAGTGTGACCACACAGCATGTACAGGACAACCAAGGGATCAGTCCCGGCTACCATGCACTTAGGAAAGGCAGGTCCTGCCTGACCAACCTGATCTCCTTTTATGACCAGGTGACCCACCTGGTGGATGAGGGAAAGGCTGTGGATGTAGTCTGCCTGGACTTCAGCAAAGCCTTTGACACCGTCTCCCAAAGATACTCCTGAAGCCCATGGCTTGGACAGGGGCACTCTGTGCTGGGTCAGGAACTGGCTGGAGGGCCGGGCCCAGAGAGTGCTGGTGAACGGTGCTGCATCCACTTGGCAGCCGGTCACTAGTGGTGTCCCCCAGGGATCAGTGTTGGACCAGTCCTGTTTAATATCTTTATTGGTGGTTTGGACAAGGGACCAAGTGCGCTCTCAGTCAGTTCGCAGATGACATGAGGTAGCAGGAAGTGTTGATATGCTGGAGCGTAGGAAGGCTCTGCAGAGGGATCAGGACAGGCTGGATTGATGGGCCAAGGCCAATAGGATGAGGTTCAACAAGGCCAAATGCCAGGTCCTGCCCTTAGGTCGCAACAACCCCAGGCTACACTACAGGACTGGGGAAGAATGACTGGAAAATCTCACAGCAGAAAAGGACCTCGGGATGCTGGTTGACAGCGGCTGAACGTAAGCCAGCGCATGCCCAAGTGGGCAAGAAAGCCAGTGGCATCCTGGCTTGTGTCACAAGCAGGGTGGCCAGCAGGACCAGGGCAGTGATAGGGTGTTGGTGAGGCCTCACCTCGAGTGCTGTGTCCAGTTCTGGGCACCTCAGTTCAGGATGGACATTGAGGTGCTGGAGTGAGACCAGAGAAGAGCAGCAGAGCTGGAGCTGTAAGGAATGCCTGTAAGGAGTGGCTGAGGGAGCTGGGGGTGTTTAACCTGGAGAAAAGGAGGCTTGGGGGTCCCTTATCACTCTTACAATGACCTGAAAAGAGTTTGTAGTGAGATAAGGGTTGGCCTCTTCTCACATAACTAGAGACAGGATGATAGGAAATGGCCTCAGGCTGTGCCAGGGGAGGTTCAGGTTCACCATCAGGAAGAATTTCTTCATGTAAAGGGTGTTTAAACATTGGAATGAACTGTCCAGGGAGGTGGTAGAGTCACCATTCCTGAAGGTGTCCCAAGAAATGGTGGCACTCAGTGTCATGGTCGAGTTGAAAAGGTGGAGATGGGTCAAAAGTTGGACTCAGTGATCTCTGAGGTCTTTTCCAGCTTAAATGCTACTGTGATCTTGCTGAAAACAAACAAATCAATAAAACAGTCCTCTGCCTTAGGGTCCATCTGCTTAATTTCCAGGGGTAATACACAAAGAAGATGTTTAGCAACTTTTCTTATTTAGTCCAAGTGAATGTCTTTACTTTTCCTTTTACTTGTTTATAAATATTGTTAAAATTGCCTTGTGCTGTCTCTGGAAATTTCTCTTTCCATTCTTTTGTTGACATTCCTATGTATAAAAAAAAGGAGTGAGAGCACTCATCCAGAAAAACTACAGTAAAAATAGCAGTGAAGCACTTATAGCAATAGCATTTGACACCAAAATGTTTCCTGGAGTTGAGATTATATGTGTTATATACAATTATTATATTGTCATGTAATAGAATTATATTATGTATCTATATATAAAAATAATATGATTATATATAACCATTTCAAATTTCTCTGCTGAACCTAGACCACTACTAGAATATTGCCTGCTTTGCTTTATTTTCTGAACTTTTAACTTTTAAATCATTTTATTTCAGTGAAGAAAAAATCTATGAATGTCCAGACTACCAAGCATCAGGTCCCAATTCCTGCTACTTTGATAAAAACCACACTAATCCCTGGACAACATATATTATCACTGTAATGGCAACGAATGAGATTGGAAGTAACAGCTCAGACCCTCAGTATGTGGATGTAACCTCCATAGGTAAAAAGAGAAGAATAAAATGGAAAACAAGCTAGTTGGAGATGTATGCAGTTTTTAATGCCAGAACAAGTAGTGGTGAAAGATTTCTTTCCTCATGATGTGAAACTTGATATGGAGAAGTGTTTATCTACAGATGATCTAAAATATGCATTTTAAATTTATGTGAAAACTGCATTTTACTTATGAATTAAGTAACTACATATTTTATTGCCATTTTAACTTTGGCTTAAAAATTGGCTGCAGTTTGTAGCTGTCTCCAGTATTTCAGTTAGACTCAATGCAGATTATAAAATTTTCATTAGGTTGAGCTACCTAAATTTTCCAAATGTGAACATCTTTATGGCTGCTGGCATTGAAGTCTCAGGAGGGTAAAAATAACTGCCTAAGCTTTTTGTAGTATTTAATATTCCCAACTCTGTTCTACTTTCTGCATACACATGATATACACCTTATAATGATAATGTACTTAGTTGTTTTAGCTATGAAATATTTGATATTTTAGTTTTGCAAGAGTGGCCTAATGAAATTATGATTTGATTTCCTTAGCCTGACAAGTTCAGAGTAAAGTCTAAGATTTGCTGATACTGGTGGATCAGGAGCTGGTTAAACTTGCTAGGGAGAAAGGAAAAATAAAAGGCTATTGTACTATTCCCTTACAGAAGTGCTGAATGATCTGAAATTAATGTGATGAAAT
Source organism: Chiroxiphia lanceolata (assembly GCF_009829145.1). Classification (NCBI taxonomy): domain Eukaryota; kingdom Metazoa; phylum Chordata; class Aves; order Passeriformes; family Pipridae; genus Chiroxiphia; species Chiroxiphia lanceolata. The sequence goes on along the minus strand of NC_045671.1, from coordinate 11,194,429 downwards.
ACAAAACCATAAAGGAGGTGCCTCTTCTGAGAGAAAATTAAGTTATTAATGGCACGCTTTTCATTCATTTATACAGTTCAGCCAGATGCTCCTGTGAACCTCTCTCTAGAAACAAAAACATCTGCTAGTATAACATACCTTTGGGCAAAATGGTCTCCACCTCCGTTAGCTGCTGTCAGCTCTAATTCACATGTGTATCACTATGAGCTACGACTTAAACCTGAGGAAAAGGAAGAGTGGGAGGTAATTGAAAAGTATATTTATTGTATAAACGCTCTATTCAGTGAGTTCTCTTATCTCAATTTAACTGACATTATAAAAATTTTAGTTTCTGTAAGGGTAGAAAAATTAATGTAACCAAATCTGATTAAGGAAAGAAAAATACTGTAGTGGTTTGTAGAACAGTGAAATTCAATGTATTTGCATAATCATCCTAATGTCATAAACTGCAAAACCCTATTTAGTCCACTGATCTAATATTTATTTGTAATGATCCCACATGTCACAATAAAAGTTCATATAGTTTAAAACAAATCCAGATCAAAACAGTTTATTAATTCATTAATAAATTAATCACTTAACTATGCAGCACTCAGCAATCACTCAGCAATACAATAGTTGAATCACAATACTGGGCACTCAAAATTGTTACTAGGCATCTACAAATTTATAAACAAATTTCTATAACTAGTCCCAGACATATATACACTATATACAGAAATTCCCCTCTCCCAGGAAGGGTAGGTTACAAGCATACTCCCCTCCCTCTCCTATTTATACCCACTTCTGTGGGTGACATGGATGCTTTAACATCACGTGAACTCATGTCCCTTCTTACAGTATCCTAAGACACGCATCAGTGAGAAAGGAGCCACATGGTCACATGCAGACACCCAGGTGTGGCTTCCTGCCTGCTGCAGCCCACGCTGTCTGGAGAGCAGCTACTCACAGCATCAGAGAGGGAGGCTGCTCTGGCTGGCCCAGGGAGAGGTCATGATGCTGATAGAGCCACTTTTGAGAGCATCAAACTACGTTTCAGCTACTGCTGAAGTTTCCAGTGCCCCGCCCACTATTACAAGTTTTCTTGTTTATTTATTAGTGGTTTTCAAGTTTAACCTTGAGAAGTCTCTCCATTGCTCCCTAGTTATTATTTATTTGGGCTGAGAGTTGTCATCATACTCTTCAATGTAATCAGTTGGAGGCAACCCGCCACTCAGAAATTTTGGTGTGTCCTACTCGCACACACCATTTCCATTGACATTCCCCACCATAGGAATATTCCCACAGCTGAGTTTTCAGGATAAATTATCATTCTTAAAGCTATAGTCAGATGTCCTCAATGCTACCTAAATTGTCGATGCCTTAATGATGGAGAAAGCTATGTGTTTTGAAAGAGTTCTGAGGAGAAATTCAAAGGACCTGAAAAATGCACTTAAAGCCACTGAGAAGAGTTACACAAGGGTTTATATGTGAGCTGGACTACCTAATGTGTTCCTGGTGGTGTGGATCTGATGGAGTACTAGGAAGGCTACAGTTAAGTATGTTCTTGAGTATCAGAATCTCAGTGTTGAAGTGAATTTTTCTGCAAAGTCACTACCTTTGTTCCTCTGTAATTCACGTCTTATAAAATACCAACTGAAATTCTAGACTTTCAGAATTCAGTAACTCAAGCCTATTCCTTTATTGTTACTTGTTAAAATGTCCCAATTCTTTATTATTTTCCCAGTCCATTTTCTTTTCCAGACAATATCTGTTGGACTGCAGACACACTACAAGGTGACCGGGTTACAAGCTGGGGTGAAGTACATTGTTCAGGTCCGTTGCATGTTAGACCTTGGAGAATGGAGCGAATGGAGCTCTGAAAAAAACATCCAAATCCCCAATGGTGAGTTGGGGATGGTGATTGCTGTTCTGTAAATTGTTTTTAAGTTCTGTCAGGTTCAGTGTTGTGAAAGGTGCCTGAATGGTAGCCCTGAAAACCTGGCTTCTCACACAGATACTTCATAGTGCTGGAGGAACAGCTCAGTGCATTTTAATATACTTTCTGTACAATTGCTTGTTTAGTCTTTTTGATTCACTCAAGATCCTCTGCTGAAACGGGCTATGACAAATAAAGTGGTATGAGGAAGTCACTTTTGATGCAGGTGTGCCTAAATAATTTATTGTTCCTGTCCCTTAATTTAAAAATTACATTGATTTTATACATAGTACAGATGTCAGGTAATGGTTTTTGTGTAAGAACCTAGACTGAAAGCATTGCCATGTCTAACAGAGCACGACACTTGCAGATACTACCACGTGGAATTCATTATCTATGTTTTCTTGGATTTGAGCAGGCACACTAAATATGCATGTCATTGTATCTTGTTGCCAGACACTTTAGCCACGTTGTCTCAAATCTTCTTCTTCTGTTCTTAGTTGTATTATTCATTACTTGACATGAAGGTTGCTGTTGATCATGAAGTACATGAAGTACTGTTAATAGAAAAATGTCCTTTAAATTACCCATTTTCGGATCTGCACCAGGCAATTAGAAATTTGGAAAATCAATGTCTCTGCTCTGCATAGTAGGAAATATTTATTATTGATGTAATAGGATCGTATTTTTGCCACAAGTGCATAATTGCAAAAGTTTCAATCACATAAGGGTTTTGACTGGCAACATCCTATTCAAAATTTAAGTATTTTTCCCTGCCCTCCTCTTAAGCGCTTTGCTTGAGTCTATAAAAACTTGCTTGGCAGCAATCAGGTGAGCATCCTGAGTACTGAACATAACAACACTACAAGGAGATATGAGAGCTGCTTCTTTTATCTTTGGAGACAGATCATAGGTACTTCAGAAGAGGATTACTGGAAAGGACATAAACAAATGGGCAAACATTTACATTCTTCATTTTTCTTACCTGAAACCCAAAACAAATGACAGCCTATTTTTTAAACAACCGGAATAATCTTCAAACACACTTTTTGAATTAAAAAATGGTTTTTGTATGTTGTGGTTTAAGCCCAGCTGGCAACTAAGCACCACATGGCTGGTCGCTCATATCGTACACCCCACCCCAGTGAAATGGGGAAGAGAATCAAAAGTAAAACCTGTAGGTTGAGATAACAACAGTTAAGTAATTGAAACAAGTGATGCACAATACAGTTGCTCACCCCAACTGACCAGCGCCAAATCCCATCCCTACACCCTGATCAGCCCCACTTCCAGATAATTCCCCAGTTTATATACTGGGGATGATGTTCTATTGGTGTGGAATATCCCTTTGGCTAGTTGGGGTCACCTGTCATGGCTATCCTCGCTCTCAGCCTTTTTTATCTGCTTTGTACCTCCTCACTGGCAGAGCAGGAGACACAAAAATGTCTTTGGTTTAGGATAAACATGACAGTAACAACCAAAACATCCGTGTATTGTCCACATTTTTCTCATACTGAATCCAAACCACAGCACTATACTAGCTACTGAGAAAAAATTATCTCTATCCCAGGTGAAAGGAGGACAGCACAGAAAATAGATTGTATAGCAGAGTGTATTTTAAATAATTTTATAGAGGCTGCTGTGGCAGTATTTGAGCACTCCCTAGGATATTTTGGGACAGAGAAGAGCCAGAGTCAGAGAAATAAAGCAGTTCTTCAGCATGGCTGCAGTGAGAAAGGATTCTGAATCCAGGTGAAAGTATTAAGCTGTTGCCTGAACCACTGAACAGCCCCTCCTTTCCTGTGCTACTACAAAGAAAACTTTTCCTTTCTTTGTATTTTCCTGTGCTCTGCTTGACATTGTTTTATGAATTCAGGGTGGACCGAATACATGCAACTTACTAATTAGTTTATTTCTTTGTCCTTCCCAGGAGAGTCACCTCCTGAAAAGCCTACCATAATAAAGTGCCGTTCTCCTGAAAAGGAAACATTTACTTGTTGGTGGAAACCTGGTTCAGATGGAGGACATCCTATTAACCACACTTTGCTTTACAGCAAAGAGGGGTAATAAACTGTATATAAACAGTGTTTTATTGGAAGGACCTGGAAAATCCATCCTGATTGGTTTTGCATTTAGGGAGATGTCATTTGGGGGACGTGGTTTTGTCCAGTGGCATATTCTGAAAGAGTGCTAAAGCAGCAATGTATTTAAGAGTGAAATAAGATCTCTTTATAATGTTACTGAATTACTGTGAATTACTGCGAATTACTCTGCTCAGAAAGATGGATTGTCTTGAAAGTTGCCATTGTCTAACAACTGCATATTGTTAAGCAATACAAATCGCAGTCCTGTAACTCTTCGGTCACGCAGCCCTAGAACCAAAACTGTCCAAAGTGACCAGTGACCAGATACTAAAATCTTCATCTTCTGATAATGCTTATTTTGCACTAGTATTCATAGGCCATGAATACCCTGTGGCTTCTGCAGTAATATTTCTTTGGAACTTAGATCAAGTGCTAAACATTCATTTTAAAGAAATAGTCAATATATATTTTTAGGTTCTGTGAACTATTTTTGGTTCACCTAGCACTGCTCAGCCTTGCACTGACCTAACTGGATGCTAAATTCTGTAATTGTCAGCTCTGAGCTAGATCTTACTGGAAAAAGACAGGTACTGGTCCATCCAAGTAGGGCAGAGTATGAGGTCCACATCCACAACTCTCTCTTTTGCCACTGTGCATCTCAGAGGAGTTTGGAAACAAGTGCTACATACTTAACTTTTTCTCCTGTCCCTGCTTTGACTTTGGGAAACTTGAGAATGGATTTGGAGGACAGGTACAAAGTAGACCTTTTTTTGAAAAGTGATGAAAATAAAATAAAAATAAAAATTAAAAATAAATTCTGAAAGCATATTAGTGTAATATGCAGAACTCTCTGTAAATGTGAAATCAACATTGGAAATAGTTTTTAACAGATAGCTTAGAAAACTTCAGCAATCACTTCTACTTACTCTCTGGAAGATGTAAGAGCTATGCAGTGGACAGTGGCTTTCTGAGTAGTAAGAGCTTTACTCTACTAGCCCACTACTGCATCTACAAAAGCCTAAATTCTACAGGCTTTGTTGTCTTTACTTTGGGGGAGAAATGCTTACTACAGTCTCTGGAATTGTCCAGTGACTATTTAGTCTAGTCTGGAAGAAGTTTTCTGATTTTCTTCACATCGCCAGGCATGAAAAATCAGATCAATAATGCTGACATACTAGTAATCAAAGTCAGGTGTTTTAGTCTGTGTAACCTAATCACTGCGATTATTCCATTTCAGAGAAGAAAAAGTTTATGAATGTCCAGATTACAAAACTGCAGGCCCCAATTCGTGTTACTTCGATAAAAAGCACACCTCTTTCTGGACCATATACAATATTACTGTGAGGGCAACTAATGAAATGGGAAGTAATGTCTCTGATCCTCATTACGTGGATGTGACTTACATAGGTAAGAGTTAAAATTTTTGTGCCAAAACCCATGATTCTGAATTATTTGTTTCCACAGAAAATACTTTTTAATTCCAGCTCTTCTCATATATGGTATTATATCCATGTTAAAGACTTGTACAAATAAGATCTTCTCTGATATAAGAACAAATCAATATTCATCCCTTTACCGTTTTATTTTCAAAGGAAGTATAAAAATGCTAAAAGCTTTAAAACTATGTTCAGACAACCATTTATTGTTTTTCTGTATTTCTTTCAGTCAAACCCTAAGAAACATCATCCAGCTAAAATCTTTTTTTCCACTGTACAAGCAGCTGAAATCAAATTGATCTTTTAACAAATAACACTTAAATTTGATTACATAAAAGGAGTCTCCAGACCCAAGAGGAGCTGCATTAGTGCTTTTTATAGCAGTGTACTGATAATCTCTTTCTCAGACTTTTTCCACAGAATGACTGCGTACAACTATTTGGGTTTTTTTTTTCTAACAGAATGGAACATTATCATTGATAACCATTTTGTTGCCAAGGATCTGGCTGCCAGGAGTCTGGCAACTGGAAAAGGGCTGCTGAAGGGCTGCTTCATATTTTATCTCTATGCCATGGCTGCTTGCTTAATGAAGCTTTGCATCAGACAGTGGTAAAATACACACACAATATATGCAGAAGCTCTACCTTTGAACTGAGGAAGCTGCAAGCCTGTCTGAGCAGAAACCATTGTTCCATTCTGGTTTGTTTTTGAGATATAGACAGAACTTTAATATTGCTGTTTCAGTTTACTTTTAAATACTTTACATATGCATTTGGGATTACACTGTTGTGTTTTCTGAATGTAAAAGATGGAGGGGCAAGTTCTATCAGCTACATCTGTGTTTTCAGCATTTCGAAATATTTATGCCAAACCTTGACAAGGTTATCATTAAACACATCTTAACATTAAAGATGTTAACTTTGAAACATGATTGTAGGGAAAACCAGCAATAACTGGTAATGTAAGAAAAAAACATTTTTGCTGATTAATGATTAAGGCAAATCTCAACATGAATTCAACATATTTACGATTCTTCAGGGTTTTTTTCAAATTATAAATCCGTACTTACTTTATCTGGAAACTCTTGATTTCTGTATTCCAACATCAGTTCTAAATTACTGGACGCAATGGAGGTGACAACTCTTCACTCACATAATTTTATATTTCTTCCTAGGATGCAAGGAAAAAATAAATAAAACTCTGTTTGACAGTTCTTTATTTTAACAGTACAGCCAGATCCTCCTGTGAACATAACTCTGGAATTAAAAAAGTCAGTAAATAGAAAACCATATCTGGTCCTGACATGGTCTCCACCTCCACTAGCTGATGTCAGATCTGGATGGCTTACTCTTGAATACGAATTGCGATTTAAGCCTGAAGAAGGAGAGGAATGGGAGGTAAGGATGTTGCAAGTTTTTGCTAGATAATGTTTTCTGATCAGTTAGATTTTTTCAGCCAGGTTCCATGCACGAATGCAATGAAGCAGAGGCACTGAATAGTTCATAATTTTTCAAAAGCACTTGTATGATTTCCTACTGAGAGCACTGGTATTTCAGATGTTATTGTATGATAGCAGGTGGTAAAGTACTTGTTTTTAATTGTGGTCATTTTATATTAATCATATTGGCATGACAGTTTAAATTGTTTGTTCTCATTTAGTCAGGTTTCTTTTGTGATAATTTGTTCTTCACCATGAGCACTTCTTAGGTGACAGAAAGCTCAGTGACATTATGAAAATAATTTAAATTTATATAAATGGTCATTAGGTGGTTGTTTTAATGGCCACAGAATAGTAATTGTCTATAGCCAGAATCTGCAACTCGGACAACTGAGTGGCAAATGAAAGACTCCAGCTTGGTATTTGACTGCATCCTCTTCTTGTCTGCAATCCTTCCAAACCATCTCTGTATCTTCTCCTTCCTTCCCCCTCCCACAGCACTTCCCAGCCCCCTGGCCATTGAAAGACCTACTTTTTACTAACCTGTGAATTTCCACCAACTCAACATTCCCTCTTTCTCTCTGCATTTTCTTCCCCCATCTCTGTTTCTTACCTCCTGTTGCTCTCACCATCACAATTCCCACCATTACCACAGTTCCTTCCTATGTACCATATGTTCATGATGTATTTTTATAGTTGTTTAATTTGCACTGTATACCAGAGCCAGATCTCATTCCCACAGATGTTAGAAAGCTAAACTTTAGAAATAAAATACGTGTGTCATTATTCCATGCCTGCTTAATAATTATTAGGAAATGCTATCCAGACTCATTCTATATTCCTGTCTTGGTTACCAAAAGCTTAGCTGTGATTTTTGTTTAATTTCCAGACTATTTTTGTTGGACAGCAAACACAATGTAAAATGTTTAGTTTAAATCCTGGAAAGAGGTACATTGTACAGATTCACTGCAAACCAGACCATCATGGATCATGGAGCGAGTGGAGCCCAGAAATGTACATTCAGATTCCTACTGGTGAGTGGCCAGGCATTCCTTCAGCAATTGTTATTACATGCAATTGTATTTTTGTTTGTTAGCTGTTTGTGGCATCCATGCAGATCCCATATTTTCCCCAGGACAGGCAAGAACATCGTTGCTAAGATAACTGGATTATTATCGCTCCTGCACCATACCCAGTTAGCTTTCCCCTTCATTACTTTATGGTGTTAAGAAGGTGAATAAGTTTCTTTGCTTATTTAAACCATGCTCTTTCTGTCTATTGCCTCATTTGTTCTCATGATGGTAGTTCTTAATTAAAAGAAGACTGGTAAGTGCTTTTAAACTGTGACACAGGCAACAAAAAGTGACTGCCTTCAGACAGTAACAGCTTTTATTACTCTTTATATGGAATTAATTTGAAATCAATGCTTCCATATAAAAAGTGTTATTTTACAATAAAAATACTTTAAAATAGCTAGTCCTAGGTCATTTAACTCCCTATTTAATGAGTTGCATGATATGTATTTGATAATGACATGACTGTGGGTTTGGTACCACTGGATTTGAACCTAATTGCTATAAATGGCTGTGACAAAATTTTCCTCTTCATACATCTTCGTATAACTTCTCCAAGACACTTTATTTCCTGTGCAGTGCCATTAGTAAAATTTATATTCATTATTAGATATTAAAATGATTGTTGACATCCATATATGCTAGTAAAGCCCTCTAAATTCAATACCAAGTTTGGCAGTTTAGGCCAATTTTTAAAATAAAAGTCATCTCTGACTTCTTGTGCATGCTGACTATGCATATACTAGATGTATGTCCTTAAATAATTCTGTTTGTTTCTTAGATTTTAGAGCAAAAGATATGGTTGTGTGGATCATTGTTGGTGTCCTGTCATCTCTAATATGCTTAATCATGAGCTGGACAATGATTTTGAAAGGGTACAGGTAAGTCACCAGTTTCACAAATGCATGGAGTTCAAAATGGCAGAAAACTTTTCAAAAGTAGACTTCAAATATTTGACTCAATTTCCTGTAGCATTTGTGTTCTCTTACAGACTATTAGTTACACTGATAAAGAAGTATTTCTGCTCCTTAGGGAAACCAGGCTAAATTCTCAATTGATAAAGACATGTCTCTGTTAGATCTGAGAATCTTGGTTAGCCATGTAAATAATTCAGCAAACATCACTTGGAGTATCCCTGCTTCTGTAGAAGATATGCCTTTGGGTCTTGCTGTAATTTCCTAAAATGAACAAGGTTGTATTATGAGATTGTCTTTCTACCCGCCTGTCTGCCAATTCCCCGAATAATTTATTACAGTGCTGGCTAATTTCAATCAAATTTGAAAGAGAAAGATGTTACTTTTGTACAAGTCTTGCAAAAAAGTACTGTCTGAGTAGAAGAAAGATAGAAACTGTGTTTGGAAAAGCCAAGACATTCGCCATAAATCCTGTTGAGCAGTAGTCAGCTGACAGTCAAGTATGCAGAGACAGGCCCCCTAGTCCTCCTGAACTGTGCCCCATTTCACTGTTTCTTGGCCAGTGATGAATTTACAGTGGTATTAGAGAATCAGAGGTTAAGGGACTAAAGACCATAAAAGGACATTAGCAGTGTTACATTTCCAGTTGAATAACTTTGTACTGTTTTTTTCCTTATAAATGCCTCTAAGAGTACTTTGTGGATTTGTGAATTATCTGGCTTGAGGGGTAGACAGGAAACAGAGGTCCAACAGGGACATATCGGATATGGGAGAAGCATTTAAAATCTCAGTCACATTCTGAGGAAATGGGAGAACAAATACTGAGATAGGGCCCATACTTACACATGGTGTGTTTGTTCTGGTTTTTTTTCAGAATGATGGCCTTTATCCTACCACCAGTTCCAGGACCAAAGATAAAAGGCATAGATAAACATCTGTTAGAGGTAAGTACCACAGCTAACATGAAAAGAATTCACTATTACTTACTTTTCCAACTTACGTACTAGCAACCACAATTACCCTAGTAAAGGATGAAATTCCTTCAGTTAATCAATGTTTAAAATTGGTAACACTTTCAGGTTGATCATGTGGAGGGTATGTGTGAGACAGAGTTTTACCTCATGTTTGTAGTAGGAGAGTGTTTGAAAACAAGGTTTGTGACCATGGCTGCTTCCTGGGACACCAGAGGAAATGCCTGTGTGGTCTTCCTAACAGTTCTTATGGAAGTCCTACTGGTTCTTACCATGCTGAGGTGGCAGGACATGGCTGCACTATTATTCCATTTCCTTCTTGTTAAACTCAGGAGACCCACACCCATCAAAAGCTCCCAGGTCATCCCATTTTCGAAATTTTTTTCCTTTCTGTCAGTGTTTTCTGCAGCAGTAGAAATCCAGTTTAGGTCTAGTGATATAACTATTTAAGTGTTTGTATAGCAAATATGTAAATTGTTCACAATTGTTCTAGTCAGATAAACCCTAAGGTTAACAATGAAAAATTATATCCTATTTATTATTCCCTTAGACAGGAAAATCTGAAGAATTACTGAGTGCTCTTGGTTGCCATGGTTTCCCTCCAACATCAGACTGTGATGAACTACTGATAGAATATCTGGAGGTAGAGGACAGCGAGGATCAGCAACTCATGCCAAGCCATGACAATCCCAGTAAAAATACGAAAATGATACCCAAGGAAACAGACAGTGACTCGGGCCGAGGGAGCTGTGATAGCCCTTCCCTGCTCTCTGAGAAGTGCAAGGAGCCTCGTGCCCTTCCATCAGCACTTCAAACACAAGATGTAAGAGCTGTCCAAGAAAATAAAGGAGCAAAAAGGAGCTGGGAAACTCAGTGTATAGCCTCAGAACAGGAAACACTCCTTTCTAACAATGAGAGTACAAAGTCATCCACATGGCCTGCAGTTCAGTTACTACCTAATAATCAGCTTCCTATGTTTGCCTACCACAGTACTGTGGAGGCACACACAATAATACTGAGTACCACAAATGTGAACATTTCACCAGTTTTGGTGGGAAATGAAGAAAAGCATCAGTCACGATATCCTGTCACTGAAACTGTCCATGACAACATGGAAAAGCAAAGAGAGATGGAGTATTCCATAACTGAACAAACTACAGTGCAGGTCAAACAAAACAGACATAATGACAAGCCACCTTTCTTGAATCCTAAACTAATGGACTATGTAGAAGTTCATAAAGTCAGACAAGATGAGGAGCCAACAGTATTACTGAAACATAAAGATAATAATGGAAAGACGGAAAAATACACTGTTCCAGGAACCAGCAAAGAATATACCAAGGTCTCAACAGTTGTGGACCATAATATTCTAGTATTAATGCCAGATTCACGCATCCAGCACACACCTGTATCTCAAGAACCTGCAATGGAAACATCACAGAACCCTCAGCAAGGTCAAGCTGAGAAAAATATGAGCTACTACCTGACAGCTCCAAGTGACTGCAAAAGAGAGACCAGTGGGTCAGAGTATATGGACCCATCTTCCTTTATGCCCTCCTTTAAATAACCAGTTAATACAGTACATACTTATATATGTCCAGTAAAACAAAATCACATAGCGAACAGTCCTTCAAAAAAGCCTAGCCTCCAAAAGCCTAGTCTCCTGTGTGTATTGTACAGATAATAAAATAGACAGTGGGTTGAGGTAATAATCATGGAAGTAAATCATGGAGCATTAACACACATTTCTGACACAATGAAATGAGGAAATGGATATTGTCTGCCATGAAAAACACATAGTAAAATAATTATTCAGTTCTGCAAAGCTGTTAATTGATTAAGCCTGAGGGAGTACTGCAGGTTCAACAAAGATGAAAATTGTTACGGGTCAGTCAGCACACCATGGTGATCGGAGCAGTTCCTATGTTAGATAAATCATTGCACAGCAGTGTTGTTATCTACAGTGTCTTTTCTTCTGAATGCATTCTGACATTAGATTAAGATTTCTTTATATTTTTTTCTCAATCCTTGAGAAAAAAGGAGTTACTGTATATGACAAATCATATATAAAAAGAATATATTCTACAAATGACAGTAAAATAACAAATTCTTCTAAGGATTTTTTTGCTTTGTTTTAACGTGATAGAAAACTTTGCATCCCATTCATATCCCAGTCCAGGCAAACCAAACATGAAAAAAATAGCAGGATAATATTTGATATACTGCCTTACTGTATATAATATACAATTCTACTTTAGTATAAGCCCATATGTTTAACAATGTATTTTTAAAGGCTATTTTTCTATTACCAAAAAAAGAGCAAAATAAAATATTTTTTAATTTCCCAGTGTTATTTAGCTACTTAGGAACTTTTCTGTTTCCTTCTGCTGAGACAGCAGTAACAAGTAAAGCTACAATTTCTATACAAAGCATGAAATTAAACTTTATACTAATTAAGAATATGAAGAAATTTTTAGACTATATTTCTAATATATTACAGATATATTACTATTTGAATTGTAAATTATTTCTTTCACACCTTTTTTATCACCTCTAATTATATAATTAAAACGGAATCTAGGTTTTGAGAGGAAAATTTCTTTCCCTTTGAATTTATAGTCTGATGCCAATAGTGAATGGAATGGTGTTCTGCTGCATCCTTAGTCATTGCACTTTTCTCTGAGTCTGGAGGGAAAGTTTGAAGTAAGATTTTTCATAATGAATTTATGAACATGAGTTTTGGAAATCAGCCTCTAAATTCAAAGATAAGAGGCCTAAAGTCTGAGTCATAGAGCTGCTGAAATAGCAATGAGAATAAGGAAAGGAGTCCATGTACTAGAGCTGGACGTGTGTCCCCAGAACAGCAGTGGGAACAGTAAGGATTCATTGTATCCCATTTAAACGGAGACAGAATCAAAATTGTACTGTAGTGGCTGTGAACTTATTGTGGTCCTCCCTTCTTGAAACAAAAGTTTAATTTACTCCAGAAAAGTACGACCAAGTGATGACTGATTAAAACTGGAACCAAATATTTAGCCACTCTCACTAGCTTCAGGGGAAACTGGAAATATAAGGTAAGGGAATGGTTCTGTACATGTGAAGGAAGGTGTATTTGATAAATGGACTGGCTCTCTTTTGTTCTTCTCCTTCCTGAACAGTTATACGTTTCTCTATATTTTCATGATTTTATGCACTGAACCAGCCTTCCTGCAGTATCAGGTACCTGCTGCAGAGCCAGCCAAAAGAGAATTTCAGATTTTGAAGGTCCCAGAAGGCCACATCTATTTTGACAAATCAGATTCTCACCCTTTACCTCCAATGCCATGGAACTGCTCAAGTACCGATTAGTTGAGCTATCTAGCCTTTCCACAGGCAGGACTTAGAAATTTAACTGTTTGTCTGTGTCTATAAACATATGTGTTAGTATGGACTGTAACATTTACTTCAGGCATCAGATTTGGAGCCTAAGTCCTCTATACAGGTAATGTACTGCTGACTTCCAGAGGCTGATCAGAGCAGTCTGGCTGCTCTGATGGAAGTGTGGGGAGATATCTTAGATTCTTAATACATCCACTTATTTAGCACTTGAAGACATGAAATGGCTACTCCAGAGAGCAGCCAGACATAAAACTTTGTTCAGTTATGGTTAACAGAATAATTTTACTGTAGATATACTTTTCGTAGTATATCTTACAAATTTCTAGAGATGCTAAAAGTACTGCAAAGAAACTATTGAGTTATCAGGAAAAACTGGAATGTTTTGCAGGACAGCAGCTTGTCTGTGTGCAAGTATGTAAGCTGGTTATATACTACGTCTGACAGTGTTTAATTTACACTACAGTTTTCTGACTGAATCTGACAGAGCTAATCCAGACCAGACACATTCTCTTTCTTTACACAGATAGTCACATCTGTGTTGTTTCCTACACCTAATGCTGTACATAAAGACATGCTGCTACAGGCCTTCTGGGAGGCATCTAGTGATGCACAGAAGGATATAGAATCTTACTGAGCCACAGCCTAAAAATGTTCCTCATACAGTGGATTTCTTAGATTAAAGCACATGTGACTACACAGACCTACAACAGCAGCAGACTGTTGCTGTGACATTGGTTGCTTTGTACCTGAGGCAAACTGGCACAACTTTTGGTAGATTTTAAGAGTATGATTCATCCCATAGGCATGTGTGCCTCCAGTGATCCACAGAGAGTCAAAGGGTTTCTATGTTTTGTCATGAATTAGTACTGAACTGCAAAATAGCTGTAGCATAAACTACATCATGTGGTGTTGATTCTATTCCACCTTTGCTGATGAACATCTGAATATGCCAAATCATCGTGGCTCTCAGTGAAAAGGTAAATTCAGCCAGAGTGGAAAAGGGGGACATTTGCTCACTACATGAAGTTTTGAGGGATTTGCTAGTTAAATATAATATAAACACAATTTTTATAAGTATACTTCATTCTTTAAGCTGGACAAATGTGCAGATTGATTATTTTTTCCTTGGATTTGCTTATGTTTTCCAAAATACCTTGTTACTCCCAAGGGCAGAGCAACACCTTCTGAAAGTGACCTTTAACATCTGAAAGTATATGACAAAAATAATAAACTATTGTTCTGTGAAATCAGAATAACCTTCAGCTAAGTGTTTGGTCCTTTGAATGTTCAAATACTTAATTCTTTCTGTTTCTGATGATATTTTTGCTTGCAGTTCTTAAGCTTTTTATTAGGAAATAGATGAGCTTTTGCAGCAGTTGTACACAGTCAATTGGTGTAAAATTATGACACACCAGTAGGGAATAACAGGCTCTTGACACCTCCTTTGATATCCAAAGGGATGAAGTATACAACAGAATTTACCCCAGAAACAGTGATTAGCCCAATAGCTCTTGCACCATAAGTCAAATTTCTCACTTCGAATAATTATTCTGAGTGCGAATGATGTTTTCAATGTCAACGCTATGCATGTGTCATTCATAGTGTGAATTACTTTGTAATAGCGTAAAAGCCCTAAAAGGAAGAATAAAGACTCTTCAAAATAATTAGTTTTATAAAATTCATAAAATTGAATATATATTTTTAATTAATTACCTTTCCTTTTGACTCAGACTAATTTTATTAACTTTTTTTCAGTACTGACAAATATGATTCATTATTGTACATTTTCTAATTAGACCTTTTTTTTTAGCAAGGACATATTTGATGTACTATTTTAGTATCTCAGTGTTATATTCCAGACTTCTAAAGAAATACGTGTTATTGAATTGGCACGTGTGCTCACAAAGCTCACTGTCACACATAATGCAGCCTTGAAGAACGGTCTTGATAACATCATGTAACTACAAAGATTATTTCATAAAAATGCAGTAAACTGACCTTACATAATATTAGTAAGAGGATATATGTGTTTATGGAATAAACTGTAAAACAAATATGTAATGATGATTTATGTTAAAGCAGTGAATTTTGTAGTATATCTGTCTATGTGTCTATGTTTAAATGGCTGAAAAATAGACAGTTGCTTTAAATGTCATTTAAGTATTTGAAGTGTCGTGGCAGCAGGTGTTCAAAATGAATAAGCAGAATTTTTTTGTGCTCTCTGAAGCATTGTATGTGTGGGGTTCACCTCATGAAACCTGTAAGTGTATTTCATAATTTTATAGTATCTGTAAACGATTTGAGGGTGTTATGCAAGGAAACTGAAGTCGCTTAAGCCAGTTGATAGATACCAGACATCTTCTACAAAGCCATAAAGACAAATGTAATGAAAAAAATGTCATGAGATCAGGCATCATATTCTCAAATAATTGCTACCTCAGATTTTTTTTTCTCCCTTTAAAAGGCAGGCAAAACCATTTTGATTTTTGTACAAAATAGTCTATCAAGATTTAAAAAAACCTTATTTTTAAATCCAAATTATTTTTGTTAACAAACAGCTTGTCATAGAATCGTCACTTGTTTTGCACTGATAGTATGAGGATGGGCTATTTGAGATGTGTGGCAAAATTAAATGTTTTTAATGTGAAAAAAAAAAAAAACACTGAAAATTCCATTTTGTAGGAAAAGCCATGTTTCCCAGCTTGGCAGTCAAACATCAGTCCCTTTCCTGATCTGAAAAGTTCATTGCCACTGCCTGTGTTGCCAGGTTGCTAGGACTGAGTGAGCCAAATTTCCAGAGATGCCCTCATTCTGGATCTAAGCATTTATCAATACTTGCTATTTAGAAATACCTGTTTTCAGCTGAGTTCCTAGGAAGTAAATCTTTTCTGTCTCTAAATGAGCAAAAGTGGAGACACCTACTCTCAACTATCTCAAACCCTCATTCTAAATTCAGACTCCAGTTCCCTTGGGTGTGGAAAGATGGACTGAATTACAATTTGAACAAGCTTGTGATCCTGCCTTGAAAATGATTTTGAAACAAATCAGGGAATTTCTTCATCTTTCCTGTGTATGTCAAGCAGGAAAATAAAGATAAGTGGATACATAAATACATAATATATGGGGATATAAAGAGCTTAATGATCATAGAAACATAGAATTGTTTAGGTTGGAAAAGATCTGTAAGATCATAGAGCCCAAATGTTATCACAGCACTGCCAAGTCCACCACTGAGTGATGAGAACAGGGACAAGGTTGCTGTATGTGGCAGAATGGGAAAAGGAGTACAGTCACTATAGCGCAGTACATGGGTAGATGATGAGAGAAAAAATGCATTTTGACTACTACTGAGAAGGAGGGAGAACAGAAAATGGAAGTGAAAGAATCAAAGACAGGAAAAAATGAGAACTAGTAGAGCTGAGAGGAGTGATAAATGAGTTACTGCGGAAAAAAAAAAAAAAAAGAGAGAAGAAAATACTTCTGTATCAAAAGTGGGAATAAGCACAGCTACTTGATACAGTCCACAAAAGTAGTAAAGCCTTATTAAATGCTAAAGAGCTGGCAAAATGCTGAAATCAGCTACTATGGATCAGCTATTACATATGAAGGAAAAAGTCCTTCAACAACATGAGAAGTTGTCATTCACTTTCTATCAGTTACAGGGTTTCCTTCCACATATCTGATATTGGTCCCAGGCAAATACAATACTTGAAGAGCTAGACTCTGCATCTGAGTGCTATTGCATTTCCTACATTCCTAGGGAAAAAAGCTCCAGAGGAATAAAGTGTACCACACTGCTTTTAAAAGCAACCTTCAATTTTTCAGACAGATATACAGATTAGGTGTATTTATCCATTTACTTTGTCCCACACATACACCTACCATTCTTAAACATTCTTCTGGTTTTATTTATTAAAGATAATGCAATGACCTAGAAGCTCCAAGGGAAAAAATATTTTGGGGATATTAAAAGAGTCTCTCGGCATTTCTGGGCATTGTTTCAGTTTGTACCTGGGACAGTGTATCTGTTAATATTTTCCTTGATCAGAAAGTCCGTCTTGGTGATAAATCTGGAAAATTTTGGAAAATTACCAAGAGAGGCTTAAAATACGTATCTTCAATTTAAGTTAAGCTTTTAAGAGACACTATTATGTCTGTTGAAAGTAATGAAAAATACTCAAATTAGTTGTGTGGCCTCTTACAGTGCTGATATGCTAAAAGCTGATCTTATACTCAAGATATTGGTGTATAGAGCAGTTAGATATGAGAAAGTCCTTTTTTATATATTCCTCTTTTATTTTTGGAAGGTTTAATGTCCTTTTCTACTTTGTGATGCTGCTTGTCTTGTATCTTGTCTTTATTTAACTTTTTTTTGGATAATGCTGCTTTTGGGTCTATTTTTATGAGTTGTTGAGTACTTTCACCTCATTTTGACATCAGTAAAAATTGAAAGATTTCACTTCAGTTCCTGCAATGATCAGTTTTAGAGACATAGCACTGAGTGGAATTTTTACGGGACGCTGGAAATCTTTGTACAAGTCACTTGTAGAAAATACTCCTTCAAGAGGACGGAAAACTATACATGTCTGGGAAGAGGCATATTTTTCTACAGGCAGAAATATAATGATGTCAGATCATATTTTATAAAATTCATAACACTGTAGACTACTCTTAATTCTCATCTATGTGTCCTTTATTCCAAAAGGAAGAGGAAACTAATGCTCAGTATAATCAGAAAGAGCTTTAGTGTTTATTTTTCATCTTAGGTAAGTAATTTTTTTAATTCTGACTACTAATACCATTCACCATCTGAAATAACACAACCATCAGTTCCATATATGCATTATATTGCTCAGACATACTCAGCATTATCTTTGCTTCTGAAATCTTTATATTGTGCTTTGTATATTTTATAGTCATTGTGCAAAATATAGCAATACTGAGGGCACTGGTATGAAAAAGTACAGCCCAGAAAAAATATGTTAGCACTCCTTAACTAATCATATTTCTTAAAATTTTTGCCACCCTGTTAAGTGAAGGGAAAAGTCTCTGGAACTTCCTTGCCTTTAATTGTGCCAGCAGTCTCTCAAAGAAACATAATTTGCATCTTCTGAATAATATACAGAATAAACAGTGTATTTTCAGAGGTGAAAGAGATGATCCAATATTTAAAGCCAATGTGTTTCCATTTGCATAATCATTTCATTGGTAGCCTTGCAATACAAGCTAGGCATTTTCCCACTAAAATTTCAGAATTTGTATGCAATCTGGAACATCAGTGTTGTCGCAGTAGCAACAGAATGCCTTTAAGCACAATTATTCTGTGAACCGAATCCAAATTTTTTTGAAATTTCTAAAATATAAGAAATTGTAAGAATTAGATTTCATATGTAGTATGTACATTGGTTGGAGAATACTGGTATAAAAATAGTTGCTCAGGAATTCTTCATTGTTTCTAAGTGAATCTGAAGGAAAATGCTTTAAAACGCATTTTTTAAGTTTGTAATATTGAAAATGCTGGCTTTATTAAAATCTGTTAGTGTTTTCACTTGTAAGATCAATATTGTTCTGAAGTCTGTAGCTTTCTGATGGAATTTTCAATCTTTTGTCATTGTAAAATCTCTTTGCAATGGTGTTTGCATTTCAATTTAATAAAAATTCTTGAATAGATTTCACAGATTCTACCTTTCATCACAATATGTAACAATTCCAGTATATAATACATAGAAAGAAAAAGGAAAAGCCAGACATCCAACATAATCTGTAGCATGGGATCCTGCTGACAGATGTGTTTAACCTACTTTGCAGGCACTCAGCAACTGAACCCCTTAACACAAGTGGGTCACCCACCAGGTCACGGCTTTTATGCTTCTTTATGAGTCTTGTATTCATGAAAATTATCACTGAAGTTAAGGGATTTCAAGATAGTGAAAGTAAAATTTGATTGGGAAGGGCTGAGCATTCGGGCATCCTAAGGTATGTAAGCACTGCCCTGGTTAGTAGAAGGTACAAATCTCTGATGCATTGCAACAATATCACGCAGTTTTCCTGCAGAACTGGGGCTGCCCTTCAGGGTAGGTGTCTTCTGCCTTCTGCTTTAGGAGCAGCCAGGGTCACCAAAATCTGTGAAATACCTCTCATTGGCAACTGTGTCTAGTTACATTGTATGCCAATTGCCATTCTAGGAAACCCATTGTTGAGCCTTAGTTCTTTTAGTATTACAAGGATGTGCTGGTTTTGACTGGGGCAGAGTTCATTTTCTTCGGACTGGCTGGTATGAGGCTTTTGTTATTGTTAAGCAGGGCTTACACAGAACCAAGGCCTCTTCTGCTTTTTGTACTGCCATACTGGCAAGGAAGTTGGGGGTGCATGGAAGGCTGGGAGGAGACACAGCTGGGACAGGTGATTCCAACTGACAAAAGGGATATTCCACACCATACGACATCATGCTCAGTATATAAAATACTGAGTAAAGAGGGAACATTTGGAGTGAAGGAATTTGTCTTCCCAAGTAACCATTATGTGTGATGGGGCCTTGCTCTCCTGAAGATGGCTGAATACGTGCCTGCCCACGGGAAGCAGTGAATTAATTCCTTGGTTTGCTTTCCTTGTGTCTGTGGCCTTTCCTTTCCCTATTAAACTGTCTTTATCTCAACCCATGAGTTTTCTAGCTTTTACTCTTCCAATTCTCTCCCCAGTCCCGCTGGTAGGGAAGCAAGTGGCTGCGTAGGGCTGAGTTGATGGCTGGGATTAAACCACCTCCATTACTAGAAGGTAATGAAGGAAGGCAGTAGAGCTTCCCATTTCTTCCGTCCTTGTAGGAAATTGTGTTAGAACTCTTTGCCCATGAAGCAGAACCAAAACAATTAAGAAATGAGTCAGCAGTGACCCTCTCACAATGTCTCTCAGTTTCTCCTCATCCACCTGGCTCTATTTGACATAACAGGATCACAGAATGGGTCAGGTTGGAAGGGACCACAGTAGATCATCTGGTCCCACCTCCCTACTCAAGCTGGGCCATCCTAGAGCACATTGCACAGGATTGTGTCCAGATGGTCCTTGAATATCGCCAGTGTGGGAGACTCCCAGAGTCTTCCCTCTGGGCAACCTGTTCCAGTGCACAGTTACCCACACAGTAAAGAAGTTCTTCCCCATATTCAGGGGGAACTTTCTGTGCATCGGTTTCTGTCCACTGCCTCTTTTTCTATCTGTTGGCATCACTGATCAGAGCCTGGCTCTGTCCTCCTGACACCTTCCCTTTAGATACTGATAGACATCAATGAGGTAGGTTGTCTCAGTTGTCTCTTCTTGAGGTTAAACAGTCCCAGTTCTCTCAGCCTTTCTTCACAAGAGAGATCCTTCAGTCCCTTAATGATCTTTGTAGCTCTCTGAGGGACCTGCTGCAGGACCTCCATGTCTCCCTTGTACTGAGGAGCCCAGAACTGGACACAGCACTCCAGATGTGGCCTCTCCAGGGCTGAGCACAGGGGCAGGATCATCTCCCTCGACCAGATGGCAATGCTCTTCCTAATGCACTCCAGGATTCCATTGGCTTTCTTGGCCACAAGGGCAAGCTGCTGGCTCAGGGACAGCTTGTTGTCCACCAGAACCAACAGCTCCTCCATAGAGCTGCTTTCCACCAGGTTGGCCCCCAGCCTGTACTGGTGCTCGGGGTTATTACTCCTCAGAGTCAGGATCCAGAATTTGCTCTTGTCAAACTTCAAACTGTTCCTCTCTGCCCATCTCTCCAACCTGTTGAGGTCCCTCTGAAGGGATCAGGTTTCAAACAGAAGTCAGAGTTGCATGCCAGAAAACAGCTTAGGATGATGGGAGAGCACGGGATGACACGAGGGGCACAACATGCAATCACACCAGGGGAACACAGCATGGGATGCCACCAGTGATACAGCATGGAATGAGACCAGTGGGACAGCATGGAATGACACCAGGGGGAGAGCACAGGATGACACTAGAGGACAGTACAAGGTGACACCAGGGCACAGCACGGGATGACACCAAGGGGATAGCACAGGATGACACCGGGGCACAGCACAGGATGACACCGGGGCACAGCACGGGATGACACCAGGGGGACAGCAAAGAGTGACAGCAGGGGACAGCACGGGATGACAGCGGGACACAGCACAGGGTGACAGCGGGGCACAGTACAGGGTGACAGCGGGGCACAGCACAGGGTGACAGCGGGGCACAGCACGGGATGACACCAGGAGGACGGCAAAGGGTGACAGCAGGGGACAGCACGGGATGACAGCAGGGGACAGCACGGGATGACAGCAGGGGACAGCACAGGGTGACACCAGGGGACAGCACAGGGTGACACCAGGGGACAGCACAGGGTGACAGCGGGGCCCAGGGCGGTGCAGAGCACAGGGTGATAGCGGGGCCCAGGGCGGTGCAGAGCACAGGGTGATAGCGGGGCCCGGGGTGGTGCGTCCGCGGCGCTCCCGAGCACGTGTGGGGGCGGTGCCGCGGCCCGCTGAGGGCGGACATGGCGCGGCGGCCGGGGACGCTGGGCGGCGGTGAGGGACCGGCTGGGCGGGACGGGGGGACACGGCTGCCCGAGCCCTCCCTGAGCGGGGCCTTGGGGGGCCGAGGGGTCGCGGTGGGGGCGCAATGCGGCGGGTCTGCTCGCGATCCGGGACCCCGCTCCGAGCGGGTTTGCGCTCGGTGGTACGGACGCCCTGCCTGGACGTGGAGGCGGGAGGGGGGAAGCCCCTTCGGTGTAGCTGCAGATCCCTTCCAAGAATTCCAAGGGCAGAACTTCCCTAACTGGTAGGATTTCAATTAATTTTTTGAGATTGGACTCTTGCTGATGATTAATTCATTAGCGCTCTAAGTGGTGTATGTAATTTATTTCAGGAAATTTTATTCTTTAGTCGTTTACATTTAATGTGGTTTAGAATTTTTTTAAACCTTAGGCTTTTAGAAGCAAATGTGTAGCTCCGAGCAGATAGTGTTCGAGGTGCAGAAAGAGACTGTTTTTAAATAACTCTTCACAGAATCACGTAATCACAGAATGGGTCAGGTTGCAAGGGATCACAGTGGGTCACCTGGTCCAGCATCCCTGCTCAAGCAGGGTCATCCCTGAGCACAAGGCACAGGATTGCACTGGTTCTTGAGACAGTTCTTAAATAGCCCTGGTGAGTGAGACTCCAGAACCCCTCTGGGCAATCAGATATCTCTTTGTGATACCTGCTAATTTGCACTTGCAGTTAAATGAGAGGCAGGACAGTGTGATGCTCCCAGGATTCTGGAGAGAGAATGGAAGATGGCAGTGGGAGTTGTCAGAGCTCTAAGCATGCCTGGGCTGCCCTGATCAACCTCACCCAGGGCCTCTGCCTGTACTCACTGCCTGGGAGCCCTGTTTCAGCTCAGCTCTGCACTTTCAGACCCCTGCTTCAGCTCTGCCATGAGCCTTGCCTTGCCACCAGTCCAGCTCTTGTCACTGTCTCCTGGATGGACCTTGGACTTAGGGTGTAGCCTTGTCACCAGCCCTATCTCTGGCCTCATCTGCTGCTGCTCCTGACTGGGTGCCCTGGGTGGACTCTGGACCTAATTCATTTCTGCTTATGTGGGGCATGCTCTGTGAACCCTGCTTTGCTAACCTTGTTCAGATCTGTTGGGCCTGTGCCCTGCTCCCTGAGGGCACTGCCTCTGCTGCAGCCACCCTGGGCTCCTGCCTCATTCGTTGCAGAGAATGCTTGTTCTCTCTTATGCTTCTAGATAAGAATTTGTATTAGAAACTTTTTTTTAAGTCTTTTCCTGTCAAAGTCCATGTGAAACTGAAAACTGAATTTTAGTGGATTAGGAAAAAATGACTTTTTAAAAAAAATTTACATATATTTTGCCCTTACAAAGATGCTACGTATTTTTCCCCAAAGAAAATTTCTCGGACAAAAATCCTTCCAAAACTTGCTTTTACTGTAGTCTGTGAACAAGCTTGTTCAGCTTCTCTGAACAAGCTCATTGAGAAACTCTTTCAGATGTGCACTTTGCTAAGTGTTTGATAATTCTCTTACTATTTTGTAGTTGCCTTCAGGCAGCAGAAATGGAAAAGCTCTGTCTCCACACATGCAAAAATGCCTCCTTGTGATTTTGTACCTGAAAAATACAAAGTAAGTCATGCATACTGCTTTAAGTTTAAATAAAAGCCCATTACTGGGTTTGAGTGGTAGGCTCATCTGCTACAAATAGTCAGTGCATTAAATATGATCATAAAATTTGCTTCTTTGAGTAAAACTGAACTGTTACAACCAGGATATAACCTGGTTGTAACCTGTAGATGTACCTGTGTGACAAATCTGTAATTCTACATTGTTTGTTTGAAAACCTGTAAGGCATATGCAGAACACCAGTCTTCCTTCAAAAGCTGAGTTTCAGAGGTTTGTAGAACCTTCTGTGTGCCAGAATTTGTTAAAATCTTAGTTGTGTGAACAACAGCTCTAGAGAACTGTAATCTGTGTGTTCCATTACAATTCCATCAGTCTGGATCTTTAGAATGCATGAACGGGTACTGACTTTTCTATTCCAGTCCTATCCGTATGAACGTATGCAGAAGATTCGTGAACAAAATATTGCTCCTTCACTGCGAATGTA
Organism: Chiroxiphia lanceolata; assembly: GCF_009829145.1. Lineage (NCBI taxonomy): Eukaryota > Metazoa > Chordata > Aves > Passeriformes > Pipridae > Chiroxiphia > Chiroxiphia lanceolata. The sequence goes on along the minus strand of NC_045671.1, from coordinate 11,170,600 downwards.
TTACAAGAAGCCATTGTTGCTGCATCAAGGGCATATGCAATGGTTGTTTGATTATGAAGGACGAAGATATCTTGATCTCTTTGCTGGAATTGTCACTGTCAGTGTTGGTCACTGTCACCCGTAAGTATGTTGCATTTTGATTTATGGTATAAAATACAGGAAGAGATACCCATGTGGGTTTTGTTCCTCATTAATCTGTGAGCCTAAAACCAGAACATGATTTACTGAATTTCATGTATCACTTACATTAAGTTTTGACTTCTGCTCTGTTTTGAAGAATTCATTAATTTGGTCTGCTTGTTCATCCATCTGGCAAATTGTGCAGCATTTGCTGAATTAATAACACATAGGTGTGTACATGTATGAGTGTGGAATGTGTGAGGAATTGAATTCCTTTGTCTTGTGCTGCATGCAGGAAGGTAACTATGGCTACCCAGAAACAGCTTGCTCGCCTGTGGCACACCACTAATATCTACATGCACCCGTCAATCCACGAGTATGCTGAAAAGCTGACTTCCCTTCTTCCAGATCCACTGAAGGTACTTTGCTTCTGACAGGAGCAGGGGCTGGTGAAGAGGGTGTCTGTTTATGTGAAATATTTCTTAAATAAATGAGAGCCATGATAACTGTAGAGAGAAAACCTTTATGGGGACTACAGACTGCCAGATAAAGAGCATGATAACCCTCAAGGCCTTTTCTTTAGACCTAAATGTAGACAAGCATAATATTCCAAGCTCTCACTCTGTTTGTTTTCTCCCTCCATTCGTCATTGTGAAGGGGCATTGCCAGCTCAAAAATTACAGAAAAAACTAAGAAGATTTTAACTATTCTTATATGCAGCCAGCCTTATTTGCTTGATCTCATGAAAATTCACAGTGAAAAGTATTTTACAGTATTTTGTGTAGTGAGCTTTACTGACATTTAAATAAATAAACCACAAAAACGTCACATTTCATACGCAGAGAAACAGTAAGAAAAATAATTTTTCTTTTCAGGTAAAATAAACTGGTGACAAAATGAAACTGGACTACCAAAAGAGTATGAAGCTATTGCAGTTTTAAAGATTGAAGGAGGGTAAAAAAAGTAAAATAAAATCGTCATGTTCAGTTGGACCAAAGGCATTAGTTTCTTTCCCTCAGTTTTCCATCTTAGGAAAACCTATAAAGTGAAACCCACCAGTATTCTGTCTTAGGAAAATCCATATACTGAAACTCTCTCAGATTTTTCTGTACTCTTCCTGAGCGCATCAGTTTGATCTTACTTCTCATCTATACTGTAAGGGCAACAGTAAGTTTATGGTGGTGAAGTCACCCGCTGTGGCAGTGATAGGTTTTAGCTCATCATGTGACAAAGTGACATGGTCTGATGCCCAACAGGGTTGTGTGCTGTACTGATCCTAAGCAATCTCCCACAGGTGGTTTACCTGACCAACAGCGGGTCGGAGGCCAATGACTTAGCCATGTTCATGGCAAGGCTACACACCCGTAACTTCGACATCATCTCTTTCAGGTAATGCTGATAGATCTCTGCAAAACTCCTTTGTGTGTGTGATCAGTCTCTATGTGCCTAAATCAAGAAATAGTAGGGAACCCTTTAACTCCAGGCCTGCATATAAGAATGCTATAAAATTATTTTAGCTGACAAAGAGGAGTTGAAGGGGAGTTGAAGTTTTGATACAGTATGTTAACACTAGTTTGCAATAAAAACACAACCCGCAATTTTTGCTTATGTTACTTTGAAACTGGTCAGGTCTCTGTGTCCGAGGTGTGCTTTGGTGGACCTTTGTTCAGGCCCAGAGCGAGATTCAGCAATTGCCGCTCACTTCATTTCACATGCCCCTGTGGAGGTGCAAATGTACCTCTGGAACAGCGGAGTAGTGAACCTCATCAGGGAACTGCTCTGGCTGAAAGCTTAAGTGGTGAAAGGATTTTTTTGTTTTGTTTGTTTTGCTGCCTTGTTTTTCTGCCAGAGCCGTGAACAACAGTTCACTGCACAGGTACACAAACAGCTCTTCTGGCTTAATGACAGAAGTGGTGCAGGGGTGAGCACCAGTACAATACAAACACCAGTGTAAGCAGTTCTCTTTGCTGTGTATCCCAGGGAGCCTCAAATATTAAAATAGAAGGCTGTGTTATGAAGAGCTGTATTTTTCTGTTATTCTGTTTGTTAACATTGGGTACCCCCCTTGCTTGTATATTCTCATTAATGAACTTTTGATTTGTGTATAAAACTAACAGCAAACCACCATGCAGCTTAATGATTGGTAACATCTGTTGGAGAGAGCAGTGGTTTCCAAGATTAAAAGGACAGAGATGTTTGCTCTGCAGGGCTCAGGTGCTGCAGCAGAACTTGCTGAGACACTATCTGAATTGCTGTTGCTTCCAATCATTGTTCTCTTCTCCTTGCAAACATTACCTCACAATTTTAACATTTGAAATTGCAGAAAACCACTGCAGTTGGGCAATCATGGATCTTCGAAAACCACAGCAAAAAATGGCAGTAGGAATCTTCTTGTTTTGAGTGCAACAATGCACATTTTACCCTATAATTTGTAGCTCAGAAACATGCCTTCTCAGAACTAATATTGCTTCAGACTCTTCTTGGAAATGAATAATGTTCATCTGCTTTGTTTGAACAGAGGAGCCTACCACGGAGCCAGCCCTTACACACTGGGTTTGACATCTCTTGGTCCCTATAAGCATGGTGTTGCCAATGGCTTTGGCTGTACAACAGTGAGATTTATTTATTTATTTATTTATTTATTTATTTATAATAATCTGGGTAGCTAATAGTATATTTGAATATTTCAACAATTAGTATGTTTTCTGCCCTCAAGTGCTTTATGGTCACTGACTAAACTGCGCTGTAGCTGTTTCTGCTGTGTAAGCTCAGCAGGGAGCAGAGTCCCCGTTTCTTCTCTGTGTAGTTACTTAGGCTAATTTGGATTTGGGACAGCCATAACATGAGGGGTCATGATTTGCAGTTTCATGCTTGGTGCTTGAATGGAAGTGTAGCTAAGGAGCAAAATAATAATGCTCAGAACACCTTTTCTCGAGTTTGTTTTGGCAGATTTGTGCAAAGCTGCTTTCAGATTGTCTGAAGCAGATCCTTCCTTGTAATGAAAAGAAACCCTGTTTCAGCAAGACAGGAGACATATCTGTTAAGCAGATCCTTTGGGGTTAAGTGGCAATGGTTTATCTCCCTACCCTTGAGCAGATGGGAGTAACCTTGTGTCTAGAAGCTGGCACTGCAACTCCAGTCTGTACTGGTGATAGCTCAGCCACAGCACTGACTATAAGAAGGCTCATTTATAGCAGCTTCCCAGCCTGTCTCAGTGAGTTGCTTCACGTCATGTGGTATTTCATCAGCAGCAAGGATTAGAAAGCTGGAGTTCACTCTGCTAGGTCTGCCTGCCTACCTCTATTTTGCAGATTTTTTTTGTACTTCAAGATTATTGAAATACTGCCAGCAACTCTTAAAATGTTGGCATTAATTTTAGATAACCACTAGGCTGACTAAGTTAAAGAACAAAACAGTGAAAAAAATCAATTGAGTGACTGTTACTGGAATAAACTTGTTTGTTCCAAAACTGTTCCTTTTCTACGAATTTGTGAGGGGGAAGTTTGGTGTGATTCCCAAGTCTTCTTTGTTTTGTCATTAGTCATTAGATCAAATGAACTCTTAGGAAGGTGTCATCAAAGCTGTAGCTATTTCTTTTATGCTTGACAGACAATGTTGCCAGACGTTTTTCGTGGTCCATGGGGAGGCAGCTTTTGTAGAGATTCTCCAGTGCAAACAGTTCGAAAATGCAGCTGTCCTAAAGGTTGGTCAATGACAAAAAGCTTTTGGCTTTTAGATCAGAGAATATTAGAGAGCTGTGAAAATAGGTTCTAGTTACCTTCTCAAGAAAAGTAGATGTCTGATTAGGATTTGCAAGGATAACCAAAGAAAATATTGCAGAGAATCTTAGGACCCTGCTTCCCAATGAGAAAAATTTGAGGCAGGTGATGCCTCATTCTCAGATTTCTTCTTGAAATCTCGGCCTTTGTTTCCAGTATTTGTCATGATCAATTCTGGAAGTCATGCAACTCAGTTTAACACATCTGGAAAAACAGAAGTGTTGATGGTGTTTTCTGAAGTTTTCACAGCTTTCCAGCTTTTGGAATAAGGCAAATACTAGGGACAACCTGAAGCCAGTGATAGGGAAAAGTCTTATATGGGGCAAAACATCCTGTAAACAACACAATATGAAAGCTCCTCTACTGCTCTGCTGTTAACAACGATTGCAATAATTTTTATCCACTTTTTCAGAAAGCATTCTTTAATATTTTAATTCACATGCATACGTAGCAGAATGTTTTCTTTTTAGTTCTGCCCTCCCTAGTGAATGGGAGCATTGCTTATACTAATTACTCTGTTCTTTATTTCAGTGTAGACTGATATGCAGCTGTGTTCTCCAGAATCCTTGTACCTGCACTAACCTAAGGACACTTTGTGTCTTATGCTGATGTGTACTAACCTCTGAGAAAATATCTGCTTATACCTTCTGCTGCTGGAGGTGATACTGACCTGTATAATGAGTGTTATTGTCTGTCAGCTTTGCTTGACTGTTTTGGAGCTGGCATTCCTGAGAGTATACATGGTTTAAAAGAAAAGAAGGGACACTCTCCTTTAACGTTTAGCCTTTTACAGTGTATTTGAGAGGTGATATTTACCATGTAGTCAGAAAATACTTGTCGCTTAGATGCATAATTTCACATTTTGAAGCTAGTTTTGTATCATATTAAATAAATTCCCTTTAAATTGTTTCCCCTGTAAACAGGTGTATGTCATGCAAAAGACCAGTACATTGAACAGTTCAAAGATACTCTGAACACCTCAGTGCCTAAGACAGTAGCTGGGTTTATTGCTGAACCAATTCAAGTAGGTAGTTTGACATTTCTCAGTTGTGATAGCACGAATGATGTGAAATACTCAAATCATATATTCTTCAGCTACATCATGAACATAGACTTTTACTGATTTTTATTATAATTTTTTTAATGCCTTAAGCCCCTGAAATGTTTGAAAGATTGGATGCACTGCCTTAAAATTTCAGCTTTTGTCACTGATTTCAATGGAGCTGGAATTTTGCTCATGAAGCTGCACACAGAATCATGATTAAACATATACATTTTTTCTGCATTTAAATAGTGAGTATGATGCATGCTATTGTTTTGTTTCTAATACCTTCTTCCAATTTTCATACTACTTTTCTCTGTACTGTTTCTGTAAACTTTAACTGAAACACCTTCCACATCTTCCCAGTCATGTTGTCCACTGTATTTTTAACAGCTTTCCGGCAAGTGATGGCCACAGGATTCGTTCTCTTAGTGTTTCAGCCTATGTTCAGAATAGCTGTATATGTGATTCTTCAGTAGGAAAAATGAAGAATTTATCTCAGGCAAGAAAAAAAAAGTGTGAGAATTGTGACCTCAAAGAAAATTGAAGCAGTTCTCTGGTTTTTCTTTACAGTTCAGGTGTAGCATGGAATTGGATTTCTGATCCAAATGAAAACTGTCAAGGTAAAAAGAAATTGAGGAAACAATATTCTAAACAAATTAACCAAAGAAGGAATGTGAATTCTCTGTTCAGCTTTGTCATTGAACACAGTTTCTGGGTCTCGCTGTGTTTAGGTTTTCAAAGTCCTTGTTTTGGCAGTTTATTGTTACTTGACTGGGCCTTACAGTGACCCAGTTCATGGTGTGGCCTCACAAACATTTATACCAGCACAACTCAGGAACAGCAGACAGCACTGTGGAATGGGAATGAATGACCTGAGTAGAAGCTTTCTGAAGCAGTTTCATTGCTGAAGCCAGAAGCTTGAGACAAGTCTTGCTATTACCTGAGGGCTCCCACAGTTTTTTCTTAAGTGGAATTCCTGTTTCCTTTTTTGTTCCTGGAGACATTGTCTTTTTCTCTTGCCAGGGTGTTAATGGAGCTGTTCAGTACCCAAGAAATTTCTTAAAGGAAGCTTATCAGCTGATACGGGAAAGAGGGGGCATTTGTATCGCAGATGAAGTGAGTTGGGGTTTTTTACATAAGAGCTCTAGAATTTGGGCTAACTCTGAAAGTTGTCACAGAAAAATCCAAATTAAATGCTATGCACTTCATAGTTTAATATGGTACATTTTTCTAAGTATAGGAGCCTGCCAATTTTTACTGTCTTTGTTCTGATTTTAGGCAAAGGTAATGTTTGTAGCAAGACTTCAATCCTTACTTTTTGGGAGCAGTAAATTTGCACAAATATGCAGGTAATAAATGTCAGTTGTGATGTGAGGTTTGTCACAATATCCGTTCCTCCTATGAGTGTTGTTCATGTAAGAAAATATAGAAGAAAGTTGATTGCTGTACCTCTGCAAGTACATTTTAGAAATAGAATTTCCTTAGCTAAAACTATTTTGAAATAGTATCAAATGCTTCGAAGTGACTGTGATATACACCTCAAGCATTGCAGTGGCAGAAATCAGCAGTCTCGGAGTTGCTTTTAAATGTCACAAGCATCTGCATTTCCTCATCATTTTGACATGGAATCTGCATCTTATTTGTGCATCTCACCAGGCCTAAGACATGATGGCGTGTTATCACACGAAAGAAAAACCCAAGTACAATAAATAGTATTTTGTGCAGAGCTATCTGAATAAGTTGACTCCAAATGTAGTTGCAGTTTAATGCAAATCAGTATGTATTGTAAAGTGTGAGAGAGTGATGGGGATTTTCTCTGAATTTTTCTTTTGAAAGGTACAAACAGGATTTGGACGGACAGGTAGCCATTTCTGGGGATTCCAAACACATGATGTAGTCCCTGACATAGTTACTTTGGCAAAAGGAATTGGTAATGGCTTCCCAATGGCAGCTGTTGTTACAACCAAAGGTATGTTTTCTGTTCTGCTATGATTTAAAAAAGAGTACTTACAAAATATACTGCACAATAGTCATTTACTGAGAGATGTGAGTTCAAAAAGCCGAGTTTTATTAATAATCTTTGTATCATCTATCTTTTGATGAATGAATTGGATTCTCATTACTCATTTGTTTTACCAAGTGTTGTGCTATATTAGTGCAAAGCTGTATTTAAATGGGGTTATTTGTAAAACTGAAGGAGGAATGACCTTGTGAGTCATGTATAGAGCTGTTAACAGAGCCTGGAAATCCTTACAGAATTCAACATTTTACTAATCAATGTACTGCATGTTAGCCAGCTGCTTGATTCATACAAATGGATGGCTGAATCTAGTGAAGAAAGTTTGTAGATCTCAGATGACAGCATATGTTGGAGGTGTGACTTTTTAAAAAAAGTTTTGTTTTGGCATTTGCTAGACACTGTAGTTTTTGGAAATAGTCATATTTTGCACAGACTGCTTCCAGGAAATCTTACTGCATTGTCTCCAGTAGAATCAGGGCTGAACCACTCAGCAAATGTAACTTAACAATTAAAGCAGGTGAGTACAGCTACCAAACAAGGCAGAGGAAGCCAGCAAGATGACCAGAGGGCTGGAGCACCTCTCCTGTGAGGAAAAGCTGGGAGATTGTTTGTTCAGCCTGGAGAAGACAAGGCTTTGGCGTGACCTAATTGCAGCCTTCTGGTACAAGAAAGCTGTGAAGAGACTTTTTACAAAAGCTTGTAATGACAGGAGAAGGGGGAATGGCTTCAAACTGAAAGAGAGTAGGTTTAGACTAGATATTAGAAAAAATTCTTTACTGTGAGGGTGGTGAGGCACAAGAACAGGTTGCCCAGAGAAGCTGTGGATGCCCCAGCTGAAGTGTTGAAGGCCAGGCTGGATGGGGCTCTGAGCAACCTGGTCTAGTGGAAGGTGCAACTGCCCAGGGCAGGGGGCTTTCAGGTCCCTTCCAACTCAAACCATTCTATGATTCTATGATTCTATGAACTGAAAGAGTAATCAGTGTTGTCCTTTTTTCTTCTAGAGATTGCAGATTCCTTGGCTCAAAACCTTCACTTTAATACATTTGGAGGAAGCCCTTTGGCCTGCGTAGTTGGAGCTGCAGTTCTTGATGTAGGGAGAATATTATATAAATTTACATACACCACACTTCCATTTGTATCGAAAAATGGAAAATGTTTACATGTGTGAAGTTCTATGTGGGCAGTTTCTTAAATAACTGTATAAAGTGCATAAATATAGGCATGTATTATGCACACATGGCCAATGTGCTCTATGCATAGTAAAAATTCTGATTAATTGCAAAAATTTTCAAATCTCTAGAAAGAATAGGAGCCCTCTAATTATGTTTTCAGAACCATCTTTATCTCCCTGAGGCTCTTCACTTCGTTAATAAAAATGTAAGAAAGTACTTTCTCAAACGCCTTAGCTAACTATTTCGTAGGACTACACAAATCCTCAGCTAAAGCAGATCTATTTTCTGGCACACATGCTTAGCAAAATTGTTTCAACTCGACAGCTTTTACCTTATGCCTAAAAAACCTTAATGGTCAGACAGTTAAAAATACTTAAGGTCAGAATTCCTTCTGGAAAAAAAATCCCTCATGAAAAATACAACAGAAAAATTTCATGTATTATCCAGTAGAAAATCAGTCAGTGGGTAGTAGGTCACTGTTTAATATGTCTTGATCATTCCTGAATTTCACTTGATTACAGTTTCAGATTACAGTTACACTTTCTACTCATGTTACTTTCCTGAGTGTTTTTTGGGGGGTTAAGCTATTTTATAAGAAGGATGATCATATAACTAAAAACGTCTTGAAAAAACAGTTCACAAACAAGAAAGAAACAGTATTTTAGATTCTTTTGACTCTGAAATAACTTGGAGCCTGGCTCTGAAATAATTCTATGGAGATTGTCGAACTCAGGAAGAATAAAATGGAGTTGAAAGAAAAGAAAAAGAAGAAAAGGAGAAACAACTACTTTATCTTCTGCAATTATATTGGGAGGGGGGGAGTGTTTATGTGATTTTTCTTAATGCAGATATTATGTTCATAAATAGTTTCTCTGTTGGTGCCAACATGTTGGTGCCACATCGGAACTTTGATTAATGAGGGCAAAGTAAGGAACAAGGAAAAGATTGTGATTAAAAGGCATGAGTGGATGAATATAATTGAAACACTCAAGTTGTTCCCTAAAAGGCTGCCTAGTACACACAGATAGGCCTTGTCTAATATATTCTTCTCATGATACTGAGAAAGAATTAAAATATTTTGGTGAGATTTTGAAAATAATCCTTCTGGTCAGGTATTTTCCAGTTATGAGTACATGTGAGCAAGAATTACCGGATTAAACATAAGTTAAATGTGAGAAATGCCACAGAAACATCAAAATACTATGTTCAATTGTATTCTGATGCCATTAGGGACTTGTAAGAGAAGGAAACTGTAAGCACTGCAGTAGTGAAGGAACATAGTCTACAATGAAGTGAGATAAAAACAGTTGTCAAGCTCAGTGGGATTAACAGAATGTATTGGAAGCTTTTCCTGCAACACTGTCATGGTACATCATTTTAACCAGGCTATTGAAGAAGATGGTCTACAAAAGAACAGTGAGGATGTGGGAACATACATGCTACTGGAGTTGGCTAAACTACGGGATAAATTCAAGATTGTTGGAGATGTTCGTGGCAAGGGACTTATGATTGGAGTAGAAATGGTGACAGATAAGGTTAGTGTCTTACTTTATTCCTTTCAGTTTACAGTACTATTGGAAGTTTTATCACGTTTTATTTGACTTGAAATAATAGGAATATTTTCTGTTAAAAAGCAGCCAGTGAAGTGAGAAAACATGGCTCTGGCTAAAAATGAGCCAGAACCTTCCATCATTCCGCTGTTTCACAAGCTTTGAGTAAACACTGACATGTACCTTAATTGCATAAACTCATCAAAGCAGATGAGTTATGCTAACGTTTTCAGCTAGAGCTGAGAGTGGGATTTATTGAAGAGACCTGAATAGACATCTTTTCCATAGAACTAATTTAGAATATCTAAGTGAAGTTTAATATTCGCTTCCCTTAGGACAGTCGCTGCCCTCTTCCAGCTGAAGAAGTTGATCAGATCTGGGAGGACTGTAAAGACATGGGGGTTCTGATCGGCAGAGGAGGGCTCTACAGTCAGGTATTGAACCTCTGGTTATAAATAAGCTTATTTTCTGTCCTCATGAACTACATCTGAGTTAAATTAGTTAAATTAGCTTCAGTTTAGTAAATAAACTAGGAAAAGTATATTTTTAGGAAGTATCTCTGTTTAATGTTGTGTATTTTCAAATTGGGCAGGAGTTATTTGAATCTTTTCAAGTATGCTGGACTAGCTCAAAGCCTTGGAGTTCTCCTTTAGAAAGACAACTTCCCCTAGAATATCAAGGTACTACAGTACCAAAGTCTGTGTAAATTAGAAAAACTCAGCAATATGCAGGCCCGCTAAGTCTTTGCTATAGTTTAGGTTATCACCTGACTTGTCAGTACAAAATAAGGCTGGTTTTGCTAGTTCTTTCAGTCTGGAGAGCTGGTAACATTCTATTTGTAATTTAAAAAAAAATAATTGCTTATGGCAAGTTCAGCAGTGCAACGCAGAAGTGAGAATTGCATGTGAATGGGCATCAGCCCAACCACTTGAGGATGCTGTACCTCTGGGCTGGTTGGGTCAGTGCAGACCTCTGACACAGGGGAGGCAGCTTCCCTGTGAGATAGATGGAGGATGGCTAAAATAAATTAGACACTGCATTTGTCTCCTCATCAGTTCTTCCCCAAGTCAAGAGCAGAACATGGGTAATACGCTGCAGCTCAGTGTAGTAAAGTCTGATTCTGTCTGATGAGAGGGCTGTTTATCTGTGTTTGCTTCAGTAAGGGCTGTGAGTGGGAAAAGGCCATTATTCCACTTTTGCTGTATTAAGTCCTGTGATATGCTGACAGAAAAATTTAAACTGGAAGTTTAAGATTCTTATAGAAGTTAAATACTCTTGGAAACATAGATCAAACACTTGGATTTAAGAGCCTATGTTCTTGCCAAGTTTAGCTGTACATATATCCCTTCCTGATCAACATGCCTTCCAGCTATAGCACCCTAACTAAAGGATGGTATTTAGTGATTCATTCATAAAGCATTCTCTTAAAAGCCTTTAAAAAAAGCCTATAATAAACCACCAAATCAGCTGACACAATGCAAGAGGCTGGCACTCTCACCACTTTTCCCTACGGGAAAGCTGCCAGAAAGGAAAATACATCTGTCTCTGTTCTTTCTTAAAACAAACCCACCTGAGATTTTACACTAGTTCTGTCTGCAGTAACAGAGCCGCAGACATGACCTACTCTACTCAGGTCTTTTGTGGAGGCAGTCAGGTTATCAAGAGGAGAGTCATGAGTCAGATGCAATTAAATGCAGTCAAGTCCAAAATTCGGCCCCACTTCAGAGTGCACTTATCATAAGCTTCAGTCCCTGCTATGCTGTTCTCCTGTATTATTTTTCCACAGTTTTTTAGGGCAGAAGGGGAGTGCTGACCTAGATGGGCTGCTTGAAACTGTATTCTTTCCATACCATTTTTAGGATTTCTTTTTCTTGTTTTTTCTCTCTCCTCAGACATTTAGAATTAAGCCTCCTATGTGCATTACTAAAAAGGATGTCGACTTTGCTGTGGAAGTATTCCGTACTGCTTTACAGAGACACATGGAAAGAGCAGCTGCAAAATAGACTTGATTTGTTTCCTTGGTGGGATGCGCACACAACCCCCGATACTTGCGACCCAGACTGGGAATTAATCTACAATGGAAAAGAAAATCATAGTCTGACAATTAAATACTTGTTCAGTATCACAAGAGCATTCTGACAGATCCAGTGTTTAATAAAGAATATGCTCTAATCTGTTTTGTAAACGCACAGTTTACAGTTCTACAGTGGAGGTTTATATTAGCTACACACCTATTCTGGCCTTATCCAAAAACCCTGACTGGATTAACTGAGTGTCAGATGAAGCCACAGACACATATGCTTCTTTCATCTGTGAAAGTCACATCAAAATTGCTAATTTTAGAAAGAGTGACAGAAGGAGTCCTTCCAGTGACTCCAGTCTCCAGCAGTCTCAGTCTGTCAGATTTCACTTACATAAGCACAATCTCTGGCTGAGAATCACCCTAAGCAAAAGGTAACTGGAAGTTTCGGAGTTAAAACTATGTACCATGACTACAAGGATACACTGTAATTAGAGCATTACTAAAAGTTTGCACAAAGTTGAAATGTTTCTAGTTACAGAAATTATTTTGATCATGGGGATTAGAATCCAGTCATCACCTTCTCCAAAATATGCTTTTCTTTTCCTCCTGCTGCTTTTGGGATTGCACAGCACACCCATTAATCATTTAGCAAAGGAGCAAACTCTGGCTGGTGAAATAAAATGTTTCTTTCTTACATAGTCACTGTTTTTAATGTTTTAGTTTATTGCTTACTTCAGTTTCCAATTAAAAAAATAAACAGGTGGTGTGGATAGTCAGCAAAAAACAGGCATTTATAATTTCACTTTAATTCAAATTTTAACATTTGAATAATTCCTTGACCCAGTAAGGTACCATGTCAACTTGGGGGGAAGAGTATTCTTGAGGAGTCTGCTTTTTGTGATAAATTGAACCTTTAGAGGAACTTAAGTAATAAGTAACACAGTATCAGTGCCTCTGGGAATCTCCTTCTACAGGTTTCCTAAACAATATCCTACAGCCCTTGTGGGGAGCACTGCCTTCTTCAATTGTGTTGACAACTCCTGTGTACAATCCGATTCCACTCCAAAATCAGATGTTTGTTATCCCACCATTTTTTCAAGTGCTACTCAAGATCAGGTAGATTAAGCATTCAAACAGAAGTGCCATGTTTTTTCATTAGAAATCAGAACAAATTAATTTATTTATGCCACTCATTTTTTTCTCCCTCACTTATTCCAACGAGACTCTTCCACTAGACCTTTTTTCCAATGCCTGGCATGGAGGTAGACGTACAAAACAAATAGCAATTGTCAAAACTGATTAAACAGCTTTGTCATCTTACTCTTTCCCTTCTGTCTGCTGCTTAATGTAATTAAGTAATTTAAGGATGGCAGAAAAAAAGCCTGTGTTTCTCCATGTCTTGGTTACGTTTCATCTTTGATAGAGGACCAGAGAACTACAGGCCCTGCTACTGGCTACATGCACCCTGAGATAAGCCCTCTCAAAAGAAAAACAGCCACACAAGAGTTAAAATAATTTATTATTTCCCATCTGCTGGTACTTAATCCATGCAGGTTCTTATAGGAATACAAGGTGAGTAGCTTTGAGTTACTATCCCCATCCTCAGAGTGAAAGGTGCTGCGAGGTTAAGGGGCTTTAGAGCAGGTGGCTCACTGGAAGGAGCCCCTGCCTCGGCCGTGCCACCAAACCACTCTGTAATTAAAAAAGGCTGATAAAGCCAAAAGAAAACACAGGTTCTTTCACAAGATGGTATTCCTTTTGTTGCATCTTCATTTTTTCCTGAATTGGTACCTGCTTTCCTTGTTAATCTCCAGACATAGGTAATGTGTATGTTTCAGTTTTGGGAGAGTTTTAATTTACAATGCTGAAGACTGTCAGTGTAGCAAAGTCCTATCTGTTTTTGCGTTTCTCTTTTTTGTTTCTGGTGTTTACAGCTTCATTTGCAACTGATGTGGATGTTGCTCTTGCATGGTTTGTGGCTTTTAGGTGTTCAAACAATTTATTTCGGGATGGAAATGTACAGTTGCAGGTTACACAGATGATGGAAACTTCATTCTGCAATGATAAAAAAACCCAGAATGCTTCACATTCATACTGAATATGTAATAAGTGCAGTACACCAATCTGTCATATGCAGTTTCTCTTAGACTATGAAATGTGAATAAGCTCTTTGTTTCTATCACCAATACTGATTAACAAATAAATATATGCATTTTTTTAAAAAAAATGCAAATATAACTTCTTGATACTTCAAAGGAGTCTAAGTAAAACCAAGAACAACAATGGAAGCCTTGCCAATCTAAGTCAAGGTAAAGAATACTTTTGACCTCACCTGACTATACACATAATTCTTTGGGCTCTGAGATGTAGTGAATTTACTATGTCCTTGCTGTAGTTACTACAGAATTTTGCTGTCTCTGGGAAGCATCAATACTGGGAAAGATGCAAATATTATTGCCTGTCACTTACCTGGTGAGAACAGCTTTGTCCTCAGTTGTTTAATTTATTTGAACTGCCTTGGATACAGAACTTTAGCAACTTTAGCAAATCTCTTAGAACTAAAGCTTAGTCCTGCTTTTCTCTGCAGGGACAAGAGCTCCAGTCTCCTAGCTTCTAATAAAAACACAGGAATAGAATTTGTGATCAAAACAACCAACACTGTTTGTAGTAATATGACCACCATATTTTACCTTTCCTATGAAGACAGACCAAGAGAGCTGAGTTGTTCAGCCTGCAGAAGAGAAGGCTCCAGGGAGACCTCACTGCAGCCTTCCAGTGCCTTAAGGGGGCTTATAAAGGGGAGGGAGAGGGACTTTTTATATGTGCAGAGTGTGACAGAACAAGGGGTAGTGGTTTTAAACTGAAAGAGAGTAGGTTTAGATTAGGAATTAGGAAGAAATTCTTTACTCTGAGAGTGGTGAGGCACTGGAACAAGTTGCCCAGAGAAGCTGTGGGTTCCCCATCCTGTAGAATTGTCTAAGGCCAGGCTGGATGGGGCTTTGAGCAACCTGGTCTTAGTGGAAGGTGCTCCTACCCATGGTAGAGGGGTTGGAACTTGATGATCTTTAAGGTCCCTTCCAACCTTAACAATTCTATTGTTCTATTTTAAATACTGTAAGTAATTTGACATACCGTTGCTGGGTTCCCTGAAGATGCCTTAGAAAACTTTTTTGCATCCTTGACTTTCTTCCCTTTAGGCTTAGTGCTGCTAATAGACAAAAAGAAACTAAGATCAGTGCACAGGAACATTCAATTCTCACGAGCTTCTGATGCTTTTCAGTTGTCAGTTTCCCTGCTGCTTTTCCCTGTTCTTCCTTCACACAACACAATGCACATGCATCCAGAAAAAGAATTATTTACTTTATACAATTGTTGATCTCAGCAGTTGGTAAGTGATATGGCAGTGATTTGCAGTCAAATGCAAAGGACCTTCCAAAGAAGGTCCTACACTCTTTGTTTAGTATCATATTTATTCAAACCTGCTTTAGAGAGTAGCCTCCACAGTTCACATTTGTAAATTTGGACTCGTTTGACAGTATCAAACATGACACAAAATGACATGGTGACTGCAATACTCTGACCCAACGCACCTTTTTACTTCACTTTTTGTTTCATTCTCTTGGTTGCCATCATCTGTAGTGCTTGTGTCCTCTGACACAGCACATCCCTGGCCATCTTTTACCAACTCCTCTGCTGAGCCACTGTCCTTGTCCATGCTGGGTACCTCCTTTTGTTCAACTGTTTCTTCATCAGCACTTTGATCAAGAGAGTCCTCGTAACTCTGTCCAAACAGAGGAAATGCAAGTTAAATACTTTCAGTTCATTAGTGACCATGTTTATAGTATTATACTCATTTACCTCAAACATGGGTGGGTGGGGAGAAGAGAAAGCCATGGACCCTCTTAATTTTACTGTGTGTTTTCAGTGAGATTGTAACAGATAAAACCTTAGTTCTCCTGTTTTGAAAGATGAGGACACCTGTGGTGAAGGGAAGAAACACCAATAAAACAGCCTCTAAAACTACAGGAGGGGGGAATTTAATTATACGCAAGGCTCAGCCCATTCTGACTACCATGTCTCATTTCACAGATAGTGGCTTGTCTTGTAACTTCACAAAAGCTTAATTATTCAGACTAAAGTTTTCTGTGCCAGACACCTGCATCAGGACACTTGAGCCAAAATAACTGCACTGACTGAAACTAGATAGATGCACTGTATTTTTCTTCCCTAACATTAGAAACACTGGTAGCCTTTTCCACTTACCAGATTAGACTCAATACAAACATTTCAGCAAAATATCAACCCCCTGCCTGAAGCAAAACAGCAAAGCTCCCAAAAGCAGGACAACAAATTTGCCCTAATGCTACATTAATGCAACTCTATCACCTCTAGTGCAGTCTTGGCTACCTCAAAAAACTTGGTTAATCAAGCTTCAGGAAAAGAAAACAAAAACCACAACAATAACCATAACACCTGGCAGAGGATGGAGGTTAGGATCTCTCTGCACAAGATTTCAGCTCCTGCTGTGCAAGAGTGGCACCTACTGTCCAGGCTGCAGCAGGCTTCGTTCCCAAACTGAAGGAACAGAGCCACGGTGCCTGTATGCCACCTATGCATTGAGAACAGCCTTTCTGATCTCAAACAGAGTAGAAAAGAATTAACCAGAGCCTTATGGCCAGCATGGAAACATGAAGGTCAAGCCAATACTGACTTGGACTATGAACTGGACCAACCAATGTGAAGCTAGTTGCTTGGAAATCTCAGGGAAGTTTCCTGAGGACAAGAGAGAATAATATAGTGGGAGAGGGCAGAGAAGGTGAACAGAGAATAGGAGACTAGAGGGGTTAGGCTGGGGAAAGACAGGAGACGATCCTGGGAAAGGATGGAAGAGGCAGGATCTGGTACAGACAGCTCACTGGGACAAAGGTAGGACTGAGGACTAAGTAGAGAAGAGGTAATACTTGAAAAGAATAAAACTTGAAGAAAGCAGACAGAAAAGTGTGCTCACTATGGCACTCCTGCCACTCAAGCCTGAAACACCTTGAAGCTGGTGAATTTCACCTGCTGCTGTTGGCACAGAATCTGTCATATCATGCACAGACTCAGATGCTGGAATACAACAGATTGTTGTTTACAGTTGAAGTGAAAGGTAGAATGGATATGTTCATTCCAACAGCTACAGTCACGGTAGGATGCCAATACAGTGTTAGTCTTTTCACTCCCCACCTCAAATTAGAGATTAACAGAAAATACACTATACCAACTCCTGCAACTAAAGCCAAAAGCAACATCAAACTGAGCTGTTAATGCACTAAGGCCACTGCTGGTCTTTCTGATTAATTCCTTGCATTCTCCCTATCTGCCTATTTCCATCTATCTTCCTTATACTTCCAGCTGTAGCCTTTTTAGAGCCAGCACCACATATTAAAATCTGCACAAACAGAACAAAGTGAGGTCTACAAGACTATGATCATATTTTATGATAATAAAGTGTAATAAAAATTACTCTGAAGTCAAAGAATAATTAAAAATATCTTAAAACAATCTTCAAGTGGAATTTCAAGTTCTCCTATTTCACAGGACAAAAAAAAAAATCAAGTTAGGAAATAACAAAACCAGGTTGTAAAGTTCCCTGAGTATCATCATATGACTACATACCTTCATTGTTTTCTGTTTCTTCTTCTGCTTCTTTGAGAGTCTGTAAAGATAAGAATTTAAAAATACCTTTTTCCATGAAAAAAAAAAAAACACAACAAACAAACTAGTGCCAAGCTACCTTTTTCCCTTATCTTCTAAACATGGTATTATGGAGGCAGTAGGCACAGAGAGTTAGTCATGCCTGAAATTAAAACAATAGGTCTCCTAAACTACTCATTGCATTTAGTAAAACATTTATTCTGCTCAGACTAAGCCTGAAGATACGAGTGAGTTAGCTGGGATTTTGCTCTGGCCGTTTAAAAAATGAAGTTGTACAACTTACTTCATCAATTCTGATTCTAAGCACACTCACTTTCCTTAAATGCCAGCAACCAACTGACAGAAAGTACCAAATCAATAAGCACTGTCTCTGTGCAAGTTCCCCTCCTTGAAAAACAGCAATCCCTTCTTTTCCTTAACATATAACTTTAAGTAGCAGTGATAACACAAGACTACTATTCTACAGCATTTGAATGCAGTCACACTAGTGCATGCGTTTCACTGGAGCTCCGATGCTACGAAGTATTTCAAATTGCACAATACTGAGAGTTCCAATGCAACTGCAAATCATCAGAAGCTCCCTCTGAGGGCCACCAAGACTTATTAAACCATGAGTCACAGTAACATTAAAACCAATTTAAAGTACTTCTGCTTGGGCATATCTTCTGTTTCTTCCTCCTCTTTGGTATTTACTTCATCTGCATCATCCAAAGACACAGGAAATTTTCCTTCTTCCTCTTCCAGTTGCTGTCGTAACAGTGCTACCATCTCTCGATGCTTCTTTGATTTTTCATGATTCTTCATGCTGTAAAAACCAGATCATTACTGCAGGTTGCTGTGAGCAAACACTGTTATATTTACATATAAGTTAATAACAAGCCTATTATCCATCACTACAAAGTATGGAAATTTCTGCACTGACAATGTCTCTACTGGATAGACAACACTGACCATTATGTGACGTTAAAAAGTCTTTAAAATGTGTTTTTAAAGAAGTTAAACCCCAACACTCCCATCCCCAAGCCCCCAACCAAAAGCACTTACGTTTTCTCACTTTTTAAAAATTTGTCACAAGCAGGGCAGTACAGATCATCAACAAATTCAGCTTCTCCAGTTTCATCATTCAGTTTGTCTGAAGAGATCAGTGGGGATCAGAGAGACAAAGTCAGATGAGCAATTTTTGAGCAAGCTGCTCTTTTAAGCCCCAGAAAATAGTCACAGCACTGACATTCAACTTCTTCAGTATTACTGACACACAAACAGATCAAGCCTACTTCACCAAATCATATATTAGAATAAATTAACAGCTGTAGTTTGATTTCTTCTCATGTTCAAAGGAAAACGCCAGAGTCACTACCCTGACACCCTCAGCAGGAGGCAGAGCATTGCACTACAGTCAGAACTGCGAGTCTGGGGCTGTAAGTGAGCCAACACTCAGGCTGCAATGACTCAATAGAGATCACCTCCTCACATACCATACCTTCAATGCCTTTTGTCTCCTGTTCTTCTAATTCCTCTTCACCATCTGATCCATCTCCAAATTCCTTTTCATATTGTGCCTCCATCTCTTGCAACTCTCTCTCCAGATCTGACATAGTTATCCAGCTCTGCTCTTTATACTGCTCAGCAAGCCTGCGAGTACAATAATACAGTAACTGCTACTCTGTGTCTATGAGACGGGAACTACAGAAACAGTGTTACTTAAAGATAACTTATTCTTCTCAGGTACTCCAGGAGGAAAATTCTGAACCTATTATGATGGAGAAAACAATTGTCTGTAGAGCCTGGAAATCTGAGCAGTTAATTTATGATGTCAATGATCACATCTACGCTGCAAGCAGAAATATTAATGTAGGTGGGTCCTGCTTGAATTTCAGGCAGAACATGCTGTACAGCATGATCAGTATCAAGCTGACAGGCAAGGAAGCGAGCTCAATCCTGCTGTAAGATCCAAACTCACAAACAATACAGGACCACAGAATCCACAAGCACATTACTCCTTGACTGTCCACTGTGGAAATGTACCAGCTCAGTTCTCCCAAACTAAGAGCGGCCCAAGTTATCAATCAGTGCATCACAGGACAGCTGAATTTTGCTCCAGCTGGCTTCTGAACTCAAAATTATCAAGCAGCTTGTCAGAAAATGGCTAACTCTGTTTCACTGTCCCTAAAGGGACATATATGCATATATAAGTATACATATATATTTTTATATATATATATATATATATAAAAATTGTATATATCTCTACATATTGTAATTATTATATAAATTTTAATTGGTATGTTGTTATTTTGCTAGTGCACTCTTAAGAATTCAAGCTCCTCCTTCCCATAATGCAAGCAAAAAGTTCTTCCAGTTGAAAAAATTGTGCTTACACTCGAGAGACCACTTCTTCCTATTTTAGGAAAAATAAAAACATCAGAAACTGCATTTAGTTCAATAAAAGGGTCCTTTCCAAGGAGTTAAATGGAAAAGCAAAAAGAAGTTCATTTCTCTCACTTTCTTTTTAGCAGGTACAGTTCCTGCTAAAGGCAGAAGGAGCTGATCTAAGTCAAGGCTGCCATAGTCCTGTTCTTCCTCATTCTAAAACTTGCCTTCTTTCTTCTTTAAAGGAACGATAACTATTAAATCTTACTTAGCTAAGTAAAACCACACTGGGTTCTGTGCTATTTCAGCCACTCACCCGCAGCACCCAGATAATTATTCTCCACAGTTACTTCAGATCTCTACAGGTCAGTACAATGCAGACACTTAAGTTTTAAAAAGCTCAGACTTGAGACCAAAATTAATACCTAAAATTTTCAAGCATGCTTAGAAGAGCAAATGAAGAGAAATCTTAACTCTATACTGTATCATCATGGATAGTTTCTCCAAGTTAAAGAGATTTGTTCCACGTTTACATACTTGGCTTGTTTGAGCTTCTGTTGCCTCCGAAATTCCTCTGCTTTCCTAGCTTTTTCTGCATTTTGTTCTTCTACAAGTTTTCTGTGTGCCTGTACTCTTTTATCCCTCTTACGAATAAAGGCCACTAGCTGACGGATCAGTTCATTCCTCTCTTTCCTTGCTTTCTCTCTCGTTTTCTTGTTCTCTTTCTCCATAGCTCGTTTCTCCCAGCGGTTTGAGGCTTTTCGTGTGTCATATTCTTCCTTCCAAGCAAAGTTTTTCTGAGTACAGAAACTTTGCCAATATGCATAGAAAGGGTGGACTACCTGTAAGAAAAAAAAATTAAATAAGTCACTTGTTTAGCAGGGGAAACACAAAAACCATACAAATAATTCAGGACTTCTGTAACAGTTTGTTCTTAACTTCCATACAGGCCACAGTTTTGCCTCAGAGTATAAATAAGTCACATGAAGGTTTAAAGAAATCTCTAATATCATTCTTAAAGTCTGTAAGTGTGTCAATTCTACAACCTTGTCTAAATTATTACAAACTGCAACTTCTAAAAACATTCCCTTGCAGAATTGGATCATGCCAACACCAGTGGCAGTTACTTAGCTGTGCTCTGCTTTTCAAATTGAAAAGCACAATCAGAATAAGATTTGGTGTCCACAAGCTGGTATATGCACAGATTGCTATGAACCACCACATTAAATTACACCAAAGGTTGGTCATATAGTTCCAACAGCAGCCAGTGACCAGCATAAAAAAAGCAGTAAAACAAACACAGGCACATAGTGCTATTTCTTCCCTGTATACTCTCTCTGTATCCAGAACAGGACAGAAATTAATTGCCCTTGATGATACAACAGCACAGAGCCTATCACTTGAACAGTTTAACAGGGGGCTATGTGAAGGGCTCCTGTTTTGTTAGCAAACTATACAAGTGCATGTTAAAATTATGCCCTGTAGCTTTCACATCAAAGAAAAAGTGATCTTTACTTATTCTTCTTCCTTTTACTATTCACTAGTAAGTGCTAGATTAATAATGTGGTATAATAATTACTTTGGGTTTGTTCTCTATTTCTCTCCAAATAATTATCATCCTTCTGCATTATGTATATTCAGTAATCACAATATGTCTAAACTCCCTTCTTACATTACTTGCCCCATCAATCTTTCCTTATGCACTACTCCTCATATTTTGAGATACCTCATAGAAGAATTTAACCTAACAGTTTAATATCTCTTCTTATAGTGACTCCTTCTGACATTGTTATTCACATGGACTACAACTATCAACACCTCAAAAATAATTTCCAGCAGCCCATGTACATGCAAAGTTCATGGTTGTGGTCTCTGGCAGGTTAAGTCGTCGCAGTTTTTATCTGCTATCACAAAAACCCAGCTCTGTAATTACCATACATTCATATTTTTCATCCAATAACCCAAGTGAGATTAGACTACCTATCTCAGATTTCTACTTCAGAAGATTTCTACTTCAGATAATTCTGTGTAAAAGGATGCACAGCCATTAACTGATGACAGGGATCATCCTCTGCTTCACCAGCTGTATGAACTGAGACTCTCCTCCTTCTCAGCAGCTACCTCAACAACAAGCACATCTTGATATACAAGCACAAGCTTGAAATACAAGCACATCTCTGATATTCTCTAGCAGTCTGTACAGCAGCTCTTGCTGGACTCCCAGGTGGATTTTGCTTTGCCTACTACTCACACTTGGAGCTAATCACTTTTGTTTCTGCATCTAATTGACCTATAAGTCTGCTCTTCCCATGAAGGCTTGTGAACTCATGGTCTTACGAGAACCCTTCCTGGCTGCCTGGCACTGATCAAGCTGCCTCTCAAGCTTCTTGTGAATTCACTGAATAGACCAAACGAGAGAGCATTCACATTACAGATTTTGAAGCCTCTTTTGTAGCTCCCTTCTAAAACTTTTCCCACAGTACTCCCACTGAGTAGATCAGTGAGCACTGCAATGCTGGAATCCTCTGATAGTGTAATCTCTTCCTACTGAACAGAGGCTATTTGCTCTCCATGAATATCTCCATGAATCCTAGGGGAAAAAAAAAAGTGAGTACTCTGCTTCCAGAACAGCATGAATAAGGCAGATTTTAAAGCTAGAATTCCAGCCCTTTTTGCAATTATTAACTGACAGCATAAAAGCCACTTTGAGTCTATAATCATATCTATGCCATAGATTCAAAACAAGCAGTTTCCAAAAGATGTTTCAACATAACTCCATTAAGAGATGGATTTTAGCTGGTTAAGAGACACTACATATTCTCCCTAGGAAGATTTACACTTTTTAAACCATTCTGGCATCTAAACAGCCATTCTGACACTTCTTAAGAAGTCTGATTTGTAACTTTTGTTTCCAACTCCAGTCAAGTTTTATACCATCAAAGTTACTAACTTTTAAGGTATGTATTAATTTAAATTTCATAAATAATTGGCCATACAGTAAAGGTGACAGGGAGTAGACTAGAGGCAACATTTGAGTGCACTTGATACTGTGCAGTTATTCCCTAGGAAAAGTGTTATTACTTCATTATTTAATTTCAACACAGGAATACTGGTAACCTCAAAAAAGAATTCTAAGTCTGACAGAATATTAAAAATAGTTGGCAAACCAGATGACAAGAATTCAGGTGTCCCCTATGCATTTTCTTTTCTTACTTCACAAAGGAAAGCATGCACTATTTTCAGAATCAAATCTTACTACAGGCTAACTGCAGATGACAAGGTAATCATAGGGGGAGCTCAACACTGCAGGTCAACCACCATATCTATTTTCTATAGGCTGTGCTATGCAGTAAGTGCTATGCAGTTTTCCTATACTGGAAAAAATTATCTCAACATCCCTTTCTGCAATGTAAGTTGTGTTAAATACTGGTAAACTACTCTCATCAGGAAGCAAACATCTGTTCTTTTGTTTTACAGGTCTTGCACTCCATTTAAGTTCCACTGGCATAATTATGGTTGGCCTCATGAAATGTTTGTCTGACAACTTACCCTAAAGGCCTGGCTAATACTATAGTCCAACAGGAAAAACCAATTTTAATTCACCAAAACACTACAAATTAAAGCACAAGCACTTCCTTTATAGTAATGGTCTACAATAGTAGAAAATACCAGATATATGGTTTTGTATTCACTTCAGAGATCAGCGGGAGCCTTTCCTTTCATTTCAGTGTGGAACAAAGTAATGGTTTAACTCCATTACCTTCAGTTCAGATTTACACTTGCTCTTACCGTATCATAGTCACTTTGGGAATATCCAAACATAGGGAATTCTTCAGGATCATCCTGGGTCATGTATTCCATTTCTTCTTTTGCAATCTTTTCAAAAACCTGTCGATAGACTGCGAAGAATCCCTGAAAAAAATCAAATCAATCCATTAATCAATCAATCTATCTGACTCATTTTGAATGGCTCAATAACAGATGTACAAATGGTCAGGTGCAGGAGTGTATGTTAGAGAAATACTACAATTCTGCAAAAGCAGCCCAAAAACAGGGTAAAGGCCTCATAACCACTTGCTCTTGTCAGGAAGACCCTTCTGTTTAGCAAAGTTCCATTATCTCGCATGCCTTTTATTTCCATCTCCTTCATGTAGTCTCTGTCTCTCTCACAGCTGTAGTCAAATCTAAACTTAAAAAGTATTTTCAGCATGCTGGAGATGGTGATAAGTTTCTACTCGCACAGGATCAGGTTTTGTGGAAGTTCCAGATATAAAATTCATTATTAAGTATCCTATGTTCCTTTAATATGTTACTAACTGACTCCTAGTACAGTAACACAAAGACAAAAAAGTATTTTCTCTGGTGGAGGTTCTTCTGATCACCTGGACCTTTTTAATTTATAGTGAGTATTTTAAAATTCAACGGGGACTCAAAAAATGAGATAGGGAATTAATTTATAGGAAACACACCTTTCCCAAGAACTCGTTACATTAATTTTTTGTAGTCTGAAGCATTCTAGCCTGTTAAAAGTATTTCCGAATAAACAGATTTGCAAATATCTGGCATGATTCACTATATAACATAAATGAATAATATACACACACTTTGCAGTTGTATGACTTGGATGGAAATTATGATTAAGTAATTATTAGACAACATGCAGGAATTAAAGCTTCCCTAAATGTCCAGTGTAAGTTTTGTCTTAGATTTGTGTAAGCATTATTACTACCCATGCTAATAATTCTACACATAACTTTTCAATACAAAACAAATGACAACACTTATAATGGAATTTAAATTGATACCTTAAATTAACTCATTACCTTTTCATCATCTCCATATCCAGAGTAACAGCTAACAGTGAAGTAGCGCAGTAGATCCAAACTATCATCTTGATACTCTCCATCAACTCCTCCTTTCAGCAGAGCCTCCCTGTGATTATCATACCTAGAAAAAATTCACAGCATCCAGGAGGTAGAGACACAGGACATTCTCCAGGGCTGGTATGCTAGCACAGTACACTTATTACATCAGTGTATAGCTTAGCCCAGTGTCTGTAATTTAGCTCTCACATCCAAAGTCTTCAGAGAGAAAAATAAGACAGGCTCAGTAAATATTCTATCTTGACCTTCAGTTTACTTACTATTACTTTATCTGCAATATCTGTAGCAGTAATTTTTTTAACAGGCAGCTAGCAATCAATCACATTTGAGCAAGATGCTTCAGAAACAGGTAGGACATTATTTAAATCATCTAATACCTATACACACTCAAAACCCCCCAAATCACACACTGGTATATAAAAACCAAAAACCAGTCCTGTATTTTCAAAGAGGACAAACTTACCACAGGTGGTTTTAGCTACGTAATCTGCTTCAGACCGTTTGAAAAACAAGCTACACAGGATATTTAGAGTGTCAATCTCTTAAATATATGTGTGTGTATTTCAGAATAGGACTGTTACAGAAACATAATGTACGTCATTAAGACTTAACATCTGCAGCACCCGAAGGACACTGAACGCGTGCTTGCCCTGGCCAAGGCCGGCAGGGCTGACCAGAGGGGCACCTATGATACCGTGCAAGCTGCCTCCTGCTCGGGGAGAGGAGACAGAGGCCAACACTGGCGTGTCCCAGAGTACTCCTCGGTGCCCAGTACACCTTCACCTCCAGCAAGGAAGGCGTGGGTGCGGATCTGTGCCTCTCCAGAAGGCTGCACGGCTCCCAACCCTTCCAAAGCCTAAAGAGGGCTGCTCCTGCCCATGGATGCCCGTACTGACTTCCCACAAGGCCCAAGGGCAGCACATTCCAAGCCTAGGCAGAGACAGGACCTAACTAAGCCTCTCCGAGGCCAAGCGCCGCTCACCAGGCCCTCTCCTGGGGGTCGCTGAGCACGTCGTACGCCGCCTGGATCAACTTGAACTGCTCCGCCGCCTCCTCCGCGTTCTCGAGGTTTTTATCTGCAGGGCAATTTAACGAAACTGCTGTAAGCGGCTGCACGGCACAGCGGCCGAACCCGCCCCGCCGCCCCCGGCACCCGAGTCAGGCGACTCCCCGGGGCCGCACGGGGCTCCCCGGGCCGGGGCAGAGCGGGGCCGGGGCCGGCCGGGCCCCGCCGCCCGGAGCCGCGGCCGTACCCGGGTGCCAGCGCAGCGCCAGCCGGCGGTACGCCCGCTTCAGCTCCTCCTCGGCGGCGTCGCGCCTCACGCCCAGCACCTCGTAGTGGCACTTCATGGCGATGGCGGCGGGGTGGCGGTACCTCAACCAGGGGGAAGCGCCGGCCGGCGGGGCGGGGACAGCGGGCACGGCCGGCCCGCGCAGGGAGGAGCGGGGCGGGACCTGCGGGCTGTTGTCACCCGCCGCGGGGAGGCTGCCGGGGAGGAGGGCGGGGCCGCTTGGGCCGGCACTGACAGGTGTGTGTCGGCCCTGGAGCCGCGTGGTGACGAATTAGCCAGGTACCACGGAATGCTTTGGGTTGGAAAAGATCTTTGTGATCATCGAGTCCAACCTGTGACCGAACACCACCATGTCAACTAGACCGTGGTACTAAGTGCCACGTTAAGTTCCTCCTTAAAACACTTCCAGGGGCGGTGACTCCACCACCTCCCTGGGCAGCCCATTCCACTGTCTAATCACCCTTTCTGTGAAGAAATTCCTCCTAATGCCCAATCTAAACCTCCCCTGGTGCAGCTTAAGACTGTGTCCTGTTGTCTTGTTGTGAGTTACCTGGAGAAGAGACTGACCCCCAGCTGGCTACAACCTCCTTCCAGGTGCTTGTAGGGAGTGATAAGGTCTCCCCTGAGCCTCTTCTTCTCCAGGCTAAACATTCCCACTCCTCATAAGACTTGTGCTTCAAACTTCGTTGTGCTTCACCAGCTTCGTTGCCCTTCTCTGGACTCACTCCAGCACCTCAATGTCCTTCCTGAATTGAGGGGCCCAGAACTGGACAAAGTACTAGAGGTATAGTCTTACCAGTGCCCAGTACAGGGGGAGAACCACTTCCCTGGTTCTGTTGGCCACACTGTTTCTGATACAGATATATCTGGTTCCTGTGGGTGCTGAGGAGCTCAGGGGCACAGCCAGCACAGCACCCATTCTCAGGTTGTCAGGTAACATTTTTTTTTTTTGATACCTGCACTCTTCAGAGATCTTAGAGTTAGCCCAAGCCGCTTTTTTCTCTAGATCAGGTGTGTATCAGTGGGCACTGCATGAAGAGAGCTTTGGATCAGACTGTGAGATCTGGAGGTCCTGATCTCACTGTCTGACCCCAAGATGATGAGTTGAATATGAGTCAGCAGTGCCCTGGCAGCCAGGAGGGCCAGTCGTGTCCTAGGGGGCATCAGGCAAAGCACGGCCAGCCGGGCAAGGGAGTGGATTTTCTGCTCTGCCCTGCAGCTGCCTCACCTGGAATATTGCGAGCAGTTTGAATCACCTCAATAGAAGAAGGGTGTAAACATATTGGAGTTTATCACGAGGAGGACAACCAAGATAGAGAAAGGTCTTCAGAGCTTTGGGGGGACCTCACTGTACATCTTTTTCACAGGGATTTTGGTTGGGATAGGGCTAATTTTTTTCACAGTAGCAGGCATGGAGCTGTGTTTTGGATCTGTGCTGGAAACAGTGTTGGTAATAACAGAGATGTTTGCATTGTTGCTGAGCAGTGCTCAGAGTCAAGGCATTTTTGCTCCTCACCCCACCCCACCAGCAAGAAGGCCGGAGGTGCACAAGAAGCTGGGAGGGGACACAGCCAGGACAGCTGACCCAAGCTGACCACAGGCACTATGCTCAGTATACAAAGCTGGAAGAAGAGAGAAGGCAGGGGACATTCAGAGTGATGACATTTGTCTTCCTGAGTCACGGTTACATGTGATGGGGCCCGGCTCTCCTGGGAATGGCTGAACACCTGCCTGCATGGAGGAAGTGGTAGATAAATTCCTTGTTTTGCTTTGCTTGCATGCACAGCTTTTGCTTTACCTATTAGTCTTTATCTCAAACCATGAGTTTTCACTCTTATCCTTCCGACTCTCTTCCCCATCCCACTAGGGGAGAGTGAGCGAACAGCTCTGTGAGGTTAAACCCTGTGTCAGAGAAACAGTACTGCATCAGGGAAAGTTCAGGTTGGACACTGGGAAAAAGTCGCTCACCCAGAGGGTGGTCAGTTCCTGGAACAGGCTCCCCAGGGAAGCAGTCATGGCACCAAGCCTGTCAAGAGTTAAGGAGGATCTGGATGAAGACTGTAGTCATATGGTTTGCTAATACATAGTTCTGCAAAGAGTTAACTTGGACTGAATGATACTCATGCATCCCTTCCAACTCAAGATATTTGTGACCGTGTATTAGACCACATGAACTGAGCACATGCCTGTGCAGAAGAAATTCACATCTTTCTTTCCAATCAGATGGCCCGCAGACCATTTGTTGCAGAGGTCATATTGAATTTCCCTTGCCCTGCTGGGTGGGATATTTAGCACTTAGCAGGTCAGCTTCCTCTTTGGAACTTGTGTCTGTTCAGCACTAAGATGGCAGAAAATGAAACAGAGGAATCAAACAGAAACAGAGCACGAACAAGACCTTGAAGCACAGGGAAGCTGAGGAAGTGCACAGGGAGAAAGAACTAGTCAGTGGAAGAACCAGGTCTTGAGGTCTGGAACTGTGAAGTAGCTTAAAGATACGTAATTAGGAAATAGCCCCAGAGACATCTGTAACTACTCGCTAACATCAGTCAAGGACAATAGCCTGGAATCAGACTTCAGGTATTAGAGAAAAAAAAAAAATACTGTGGGGGTAGGGAGGCACAGAAACAGGTTGCCCAGCGCAGTTGTGGATAACTCATCCATGGAAGCGTTTAAGGCTGGGTTGGATGGGATGTCATGATATTTTTCAAAACCCAGAATCCCAGAAGACAAAAAAAGAAGACACACGCAATCCTGATAAAGAAATGGATATTTTGTTTACTTAAAACTGAACTCCAAACAGTTTTGCCTGTAGAAACAATTATTTACAATATTATGTCAATATAGCTAGTTTCCACCCTTGCAACATTTATGCTGATGCTTCAGTTCTGAATAGCTTTTTTTGTTTCTTCCTCTGAATTTTGCGTAGTTTCTTTTTATCTTTAACAATTGGCTTTGACTCTGGTTTCACAAGCTGTATTTCCACTGGCTTTTCTTCAGCAAGAGTTTCAAAGACCACTTCGGTAGGATCTTCTTTCACAAGGACCTTACTCGCTTTTTTCTTCTCCTTTTGCACTTCTTTCACATGCTGTTTCTCTCTAAACTTAGCTGCCACTGACAATCTTATCAGCCGTCGATGCTATAAGAATTTAAATTTGAACATGTTTCAAATAAGCAATAGGAAGAAACCCAGTATTAAATAAACATGTGGTAATTTCTCTGCTTAGTGGTCAAAATCCTCAGTGTAATGCCATCTTTTCAGTGACATCACTTCTGCATTTGTTCCATGCTCACAGGATTACAAATTACAAAATTACTCTGTTCTCGAATTATTATCAGTTGGGGCTCTTTTCTATGAAGGGTCTTGGAGAAGGGCATGCGTGATGCTCCTGCAGAGACAGACTGCAAGACTGGTTTTCAAATAAGTTGCTGAATGAAAGAGAAAACAAAGACAGAACTGCTTACCATATTTGGGGACTGGTAATGAGGATTTTCATACAGAGTTGGTCCTCCAAAGCTACCTTGGAAGATTTTTATGAGGTTCAGGACAAAACGAGGCCCAATTTCTACTAGAGATGCATCTTCTTCTATTATCTGCAATAAAAAGAAGACTTTCTTAAATTCTCATGGATCAAATGGCAGTATATGACCTTGTAGGCACCTTACATGTGGTAATACACAACTGAATTTGAATCTGAGATATGGTGCCCCTGAAGCTGATAAGCTAGACTTGTATAAACCCAGTTCTGTACATAAAGCAGTTCTTTTAGGTTCAAGCCAGCTTTTATAGAGCACTAGGTATTTGTGAATTCCTCCTTTAGAAAGTAGGCTCACTTTGGGTCAAAGCAGCAAGTAAGGTTACAGTGCAAAGTGTAGGCTTTGGGTAGTACTTCCCGTTACCAAGACATTCATCACAGAACCACAACCCACTGAATGCAGGTTGATCAAACCGGATCTCTCCAGAGATACAGGAGAAGGTAAGTCGTTTCAGGACTGAATCTGGAAGCACTAGAGACTGGCATATCCAAATAATAATGATTCTTCTTGCTTTATTTTAATTAATAGATTTGATATGAAATTACTCCACTGAGCTCCTTCTGAAGAGCTAAGCGAAGACCACTAACCTGGTAATTCCGAAACCAGATCCTCTCATCTGTAACAGTGAAGGTGAAAACATGATCGACAAAAGGTTGGCTTTTGGGGTGATACTGTGGTGTACTAAATATCTGTAATAAGAGGAAGCATTTCTGAGTATCTACAGTTTAAGAGGCTCAGTTTAAATGGCTCAGTTTAAATTTGTTTTAATTTACTAAGATCCCAGTCCCAGGTTACACTTCAAAATTCAAAACTTAAGAACAAGTATTCAAGTCACATTAAGAATATGACCCAAATCGCTTGAGAACTTTTTGAAAGTTTAGAAATGTAAAACTGCTACTTGAAAAAACACTTGAGATTTTTAAGTATGTTGCCAAAAAACATTTCCAATGAAGAAGAAACACTGGACAGCAGAACTACAGACTGACCTGAATAAACAATTCTTTTAGCAGGGCATAGTGTGGCTCCTTGTCAAATATCTACAAAAAATAAAAATTGAATTTTACACACAAATCCAAATGCAATAGTCATGCAAAAAGAACAAAAGCAAAGCCAATGAAATGAAAACTATACTTACTGGATCAAAAGACAAGAGGGGCCGTGAGCCCCTTAGGCAATTTCCTGTCATCTTCAATTCAGCCAGTGTGTGAACTACAGTGATTTTTAAAAAGGTATATCATTTTAGTACTTACAGAAAACCATACAAAGAATCAAGAGTACAAACACAATAATGTCAACCACCTTACCATTCTGCACTAAGAATTTAGCTGACGGTCCCTGTGGTGTGTTTGAAAGCCTGTGGAGGACAGGGGGTGGGGAAGACAGAAAAGAAAAACATTAACAGCAGCCAGAAGGTATGCTGGATTTCCACAGTACACCCTCACTCCTGTATTGAAGTAATTTTGGTTGCTTTCATAACATTATCGAGTTCCTTTAACATACTCATAAATACCTGCTTTCTAAATAATTTTATAACATACTTCTGTAAACGGTCTACAAAAGCTGGTCATGTATTGTAAACTTGCACTATCCACAGAAGTGCAATATTAGAACAGATTTAACTAAGCAACGCCATTTCATGCATCTTCACTATTACAGTAAGAAACTTAAGCTAAAACTGAAGCATCTGCAGCTATATAGAGAAATGTAACAAAACATAACATTTCCTTACCACATATAGAGATCCTGTTTCTTTTTGGCTTCAAAAAAGATGCACTTATTGCAGTTTTTCATTTCACACACCTAAACAAGACGTCTCAAATTAGCTGTTTACAAACATTTTGAAGATATTACCGAAAACTTTCCACATTCATCACTATGAATGTTCAAAAGCAAAGGTTTTGACTTAATAAATTCCACCTAATGATCCCAAAACTTTAGTTGAAGCACTTGTTTTGTTGACAAACCTCACATAATTATTAAAAAGAAAAATAACTTCATTAAAGCTACAAACAACCTGATAAGCTCTCCAGGCATAAACTTGAGAGCAAGAGCTGTAACATTACGTCCTAGGTTCAGGACTACCAATGTCCTACTGCACTGTTTGGGCTGGCTGCATATTTGTGTCCTGCATTCTTCAAGTATGAACTATGCTACACCTCTCACCTACATAGAAAGTTTTATTTCTTCATGATGAAAATCTGCATCTAATTAGAAGTTTAATTTTGGTTTCATTAATCAAAATTCAACTTCCTGTTTTAACACAAGTGTTTTCAAATATCAATAATTTTCACCTATGAAGTTATACAACTCCTATAACTAGTATGAGATCCTCTGAACTTGGCTGCCCTTTTCCCTTGCACACTGAATTTTCATAGAAAATTTAAAAAAGAAAATAAGCAGTAGAAAGATCCTTGGTTACCTCATTAATTACAAATAACTGGTCTTTACGGTCCATTTTAGTATCTGGAAGATAAGAACAATATTTATGAGGCTGGAAAGACAATTTAACACAAGACATTCTTTTAACAGTCAGTCTTTTTTCAAGAATTTTACTAGTTTATAAATGAAAGATTAACCATCAAGTGGTTTCAGTCCTGTTATGGAATAAATGAGCATAGCAGCAAAACTGTGCACTTGCAGGACTGATGCCACAGGATTAATTTCCCAGAAAATATTAAGATATGACAGGTGCTGTATTTGTTGGCTCAAAAGGGGTTTGGTGTTTGCTTAAGATACAAGTTTCATCAAAACACTTACATACTATATTCAAAAAAAAAAAGAACAGGTTGCTAGAAGTTCTTGGTTTAAAAGTATTCTGAAAATATAACCTAGGAATGATGCTTAACCCTACCTGCTTTAGAGTGAGGCATCAATGTTCTTAAGTCTTGCATTAGGTGCCTTGTTCTGAAATTAATTCCACGAGAGGAGAATATCAGCACTCGCTCCTTATTCTTCCATTTACCCTAAGAAAAAGACATAAAAGTTACCTGGGAAGTTTCTAGCCTTAATAATACTACAACACATCAAAAATAAATGTTCGGACAGTAACTACAAAACCCACATTTGTTATTATCTGCCCACCCAGCAAGAGTGGTGGCTTCCCTAGAGAATGCAGGGACCTTGCTTTTACAGGAGGAACTGTCCTCCATCCTGCTTCAGTGTGCTCCCAGATAAAGCCTTTCCGTCGCACCACAGTATTAAGAAGCCAGTTATTCACAAAAAGCACCTCTCCTTCCCTGCAAAACGAGCTCAGGTACAGCCCCAGAGCACAATTCCGCTTTTCCTAACCACGGGCATCCGACGAAATCTCTGCCCTACACGTGCTACTCTTTGTTTTTCTTGTAAGGAACGTATAACGCAATTACTGAACGCTCCTCAGGATGATTCCTAAATGGAACAGGCACCATTTCCATATACCTTTTGTGTACAACAGAATTACCCAACTCTTCCAAACACTTCTGAGATCACAGTAACCCATCTTATTTACACCGACCAGAACAACGCTCTTCGCGTACCCCCACGGACACACCACACCACCGCGTTACTCCTACTCGCGCTGGCATTATAAAACATTATGACTAAGCAAAGCAGCGGTGTTCCCGCAGGCAGCCCGAGCGCCGGCACCCCGGGGAGGCCGAACTTCTCGGGAAGGAGGCGCGCTCTCCCAGCGGTACCTGGGACACGGGAGGCGGGATGCTGTATTCCTGCGGGGCTCCGGCCGGGGCCGCCTCTGCCTCTGCCGCGCTGCGGCCGGTCCTGGCGCGCTTCCCCTTTCCCGGCGGGAGCGCCTCACGCTTCCTCTTCCCCGCCGCCATCTCGCCCCACGCCGCGCACGCCACTCCCGCCCTTCCTGCGCTCGCAACTTCCTCCGCTCCCGCTTCCTGCGCCGCCCCTTCCGTCCCGCCCCGCTCCCGTCCCTCCTCTCCCGGCATCCAGACATGCCGTTCTCGGCGCCGCCGCCTGCCAGCGGCGAGCCCTACGTGCTGTCCGCCAGCCTGGACAACGCGCGGCACCTCTCCAGCCTCCTGCGGGCCGTGCACTTCCAGGACCACGCCACGTGCTTCGCCACGGCCAGCGGGCTACGCGTGACCGTGGAGGATGCCAAGTGCATCCAGGCCAACGCCTTCATCCAGGTGGGACATCGGCGAGGGGGAAGGCACCGCTGTTGGAGACCTTAGAAAGCTCCTGGTTACCGCGTGTGTCCAGTTCTGGGCTCTTCAGTAAAAGAAGGACAAGGAACCACTGGAGAGAGTCCAGCGGAGCCCACAAAGATAATTAAGGGTCTGTAGCATCTCTCTTATGAGGAGAGACTGCGGGAGCTGGGCCTGTATAGGGAAGAGAAAACTGAGAAGGGATTTCATTAATGCGTGTAAATATCTCAAAAGCAGGTGCCAGGAGAGTGGTGACAGACTCTTTCCAGTGGTGCCCAGCAACAGGACAAGGAGCAATGGCCATAAACTAAAACACAAGAAGTTCCACCTCAACATGGGGAAGAACTTCTTTACATTAAGGGTGGCGGGGCTGTGGAACAGTTGCACAGGGGGATCGTGGAGTCTCCCTCTTTGGAAGTATTCAAAACCCCCCTGGATGTGTTCCTGTATCACCTGCAGTAGGTGACCCTGCCTTGACCGAGGTCGCTGAGATCCAGCGATCCCTTCCAACCCTAAGAATCCTGTGATTCTGTGTATACCTGCAGAGAAGGGGAGACTTTGGTCACAGTGAGGCTACCGTGTGGTGTCTTTGCTGCCGAAAGGCCAGCCCTTGTGCCTGGTGTGTTCCTGCACACCTGCCAGCGTGCTAGGCTGGCACTCTTTTTTGATGCGTTGGCACCTGCCAGGCCTTTGGCTTCTTCTGGCCATGCTGTGCTTGGATGCGCGAGCAAGTTCTCAGATTATCCATCTTTAAGTGTTTTTATTGTCTCATCCCAAAGCCAAAAGGTGGGATTTATGTCAGCTACGAAAGAGAGCAGAGATTCACAGGTACTCGTCTGAAGTTACCAGCTGGGCTGAGATGATTGTGCTGTGCTCAGTGTGCCACAGGATGGGGTTTGCCCTCTGGATGGCCAATAAAATACGTACTGCTTTCCCAAAACCAGCTCACGTCACCCTGCTTTATTTCTGAGATATTTCTGTTCCTGCAGGTGCTACAAAGCAGCGAACATCAGTGGCAACTGGGAATGTGTAGAGCGGTTTACCCCCACCAGGCTAGTCAAAGGCAGGATTCAGCACATATTTCAGTGTGGTGAACTCAGTGTTCTGTTCTGTTCTTACATTCTTTTATTATTTGAAATGTTTGTTCATG
Organism: Chiroxiphia lanceolata; assembly: GCF_009829145.1. Taxonomy (NCBI): domain Eukaryota; kingdom Metazoa; phylum Chordata; class Aves; order Passeriformes; family Pipridae; genus Chiroxiphia; species Chiroxiphia lanceolata. Next base: position 11,135,814 of record NC_045671.1, on the reverse strand, counting down.
CTTTGAGCGAAGAAAAGTAAGTATTGTTTCTGGAGAAGGGTAACACATTGTATAGTTCCATGAATGTTTCCAGCTCCAGAAGTAGGCAGTTTTAGGTTTTAACGTTTGTAGCTCATTTTTAAAGCATAAAAGTCAGGTGTTTAGGTTTTCATGCTTATGCTATGCTACCTTGTTTTGACTGTGACCTGATTGTATTTTGCTAGTTTTGGGGATGAAGACCCCTTTTACTGTAATCGATACTGTGTTGCATCTAGAAATCACTTTGAATGGCGCTGATTTCTGAAAATGAAAGCTCTGAATTTAAGGAAATAAGTGCAAACTGTAAAATAATTACAGAGACATCCCATTTTTCATCTCTTTAACTTACAGGCAGAAATTTTTCAGGAATTTGCTGTTCAGGAGGAATCAGTGATGTTCCGGGTCAATTTGTCTGTTCTTCTTGACTGCCTAACCATTTTTGGAACCAGCTCTTTGCCAGGTGTGGTATATTTCCTGTGAATACTTGCAAGGCTGTGTGGGTGCTGCAGGATGCACTGTGTACTCAGGTGGAGTGGAGTGGTACCATGGCAGCTCCTTGGGCAGTTCTCCTGTTGCAACTGTATATTGAACTCCACATTTCTCTGCCATTTTGGCTGTGAATGACCTAAAAGACCTGAATAAAGTGATTTTGGGAAACCAGATGTTCAGGGGGTGATTGTGTTGCAAAAGGAGGGTGTGACTGCAATGCAAGCTAAACTGCAGTAACTTCAGTTTGGGTTGCACAAATTGCAGCAGTAGTAGAACAGCATGATGTGAGCCACAGAGCCTCAGGACCATGGAGGATTTTCCAGTTCCTCTGAACTAATCGTAGTGTATATAGGTAACATTAATCTGCTTGGTAGATTAAATGATATGGATTTGAACTGTCTACACACAAATCATTTTGTTTTGCTGCATAACACTTCAGACTGTGTCTAGGAGGCTGCACTAAGTAATGTAATGTATGTATTGGAGGCTGGACCAAACACGCTGAATCAAACTGATCTGTGCCTCATGTGCCTCATGCTAGCTGTGAATTTTCTAAAGTGATCAAATGTACTAGGTTTGCTCTCTGCAGAATGTATATTTCATTCTCTTTTTCAGGAACATCAACGGCCCTTAGGATGTGTTATCGTGGTTATGGTTATCCCCTGATGCTGTTCTTGGAAGAAGGGGGAGTAGTGACAGTGTGCAAAATTAACACCCAAGAACCTGAGGAGTTGTTAGATTTTGATTTCTGCAGTACGAAGGTGGTTAATAAAATCATCCTGCAGTCAGAGGGGCTACGAGAAGCATTTGCTGAACTGGATATGACCAGTGAAGTTCTGCAGATTACCATGTCTCCAGATAAACCCTACTTCAGGTACTGGAAACTCTGCTTTCAACTCAAATGTTCATGCTTGGCCTCCGTTGGTGAGGACTGGAAGTTCTGAGGGCAGAGAGAAGAATACAGCTTCATTTCAGGAAGAATTTTAATGAATATAGCAAATCACAGTACGTAATCTAATTAACGTAGTAAACAGTTCTCAACCTGGTAAATGTGACACTGGTTTGGACAGGTTAGCATTTTTAATTAAGAGGAAACAGACAGCTATGTTTTGTGAGAGAGCCATTGGAATATGCACAGTGACTCATTCTGATGAGTTTTTAGAGAGCTCTGAGCAGGTATTTCGAGATGGTGCTTTTTGTCTTCCAGGTTATCCACTTTTGGAAATGCTGGAAGTGCACATCTGGACTATCCTAGGGACTCTGATTTGATGGAAGCATTCCACTGTAACCAGACTCAGACAAACAGGTTAGGAAATCTGTCATCCATGCCCTCTGTGCCAGGTCATGCATTCTTGATGGGAAGTTTAAAAACTGTTCTTGCATTACTGTAACATTTATTTCATTAGTATGGGGGGAAAAATATTTCCTATCTGATAAAAATCTGTGTCTGTAATCAAAAGCTAAGTATTAACAATATCAGTCTGATGTTGTTACCAAGTAAAGACCAAATAGGTATGTTGCTAATTGTTTTTTATTTATTCTGTGGCCTTGTTTGAGAGTAATGTTTCAGCTCCTCTTTGCACAATGTATTTTTTTCAGATTACTTTTTTTTTTCCTGTAGGTACAAGATTTCTTTACTTAAACCATCTACAAAGGCACTGGCCTTATCTTGTAAAGTGTCCATTCGAACAGATGCTCAAGGATTTCTTTCACTTCAGTATATGATCAGGAATGAAGATGGACAGATCTGTTTTGTGGAATACTATTGTTGCCCTGATGAGAATATTACTGAAGCGGAACTGTAGATGTATGTGCTGGCCTCTGTAATATATTTTTTTATTATATAAAGTATGATTTTTTTTTACTAATTAAATGAAAGCTGTAAAGTTTGATAGACTTAATATTGTCCTTTTTTTTTAACTCTGGAATAAGAAATCTGAAGACTTTAATTTTCTTCCCTTCCATTTCTTAGCTTGACTCAAAAAAACTGACTCCGAAAAAGCAAAAAGTGGAGTTGATCTCCTGCAGGCACTGGTTGCAGCACAGATGTTGAAGTAGTGTTTGCTGGTTTTTACAATGTTCTCCAAGAATTTTTGTTTCTGTTTTGTTTTTTGTCTTTGGCTTGTAGTAAGCAATTACACAAGGGAAAATCTGAATACTAGCTGTATATTAGCCAGTTAACTTTCAGTGACTTAAAACCAAATTTGTCTTAAAAGAGGATAACATTTTCAAACTGATTTCTTAATAGCAGCAGGTGGTTTCTTTCTGGCAAATGCTGACATGTTTTGTCAGTGAGGCTTCTCCTCATCTTGAGTAATTCTTAATATAACTCAGTTCCTTGGAATTTCCTCGATACCAATTTACCATGTAGTCTGCAGTACTGGTGTTGAATTGGTAAATTGATACAGAAGCCAAGATTTACTTACTCATTACTCACAACTGTTCTGGCAACATCATTGTTTATTGGATCAGTAATTTATTACACATCTGCAAGAATGCTGCTGCTGAAATGTTTCTGTATGTACATGACCCTGTTCCTACCCTGCTACTCTCTAGTAGTGCTGTTAAAAACCATAAGAAGAGAGAAAAGTTTCATATTTAAAATGATTTATGAAATTTGTTTATCTTCTCAGTAGCTTTTTCAGCAACAGGAGGCACTCGTAAACTGGAGTTTCTACACCCTTAGACTGTGGTCAAGTTTTGTTGTTTGTCAGATGTGGTCCTGCTTTGCAGCTATGGGAAACAGTACATTTGTGTGTTACCAGGTGGATTGCTCCACAATCCAACAGAATCCAAGTCCTTTGGGATTATTTTAACTTTAAAATACTTCTGTTTGCCGTTTTTCACATCTTCCTTATGTCAGCAAGAGTATACTTTCAGAGTGCACATTGTTAGCAGCTCAGTTTTGTGGTCTTCCATGCAAATCGTCTGTTTATTGCAATAAATTTTACATTTGAAAAACAATTACAAATTTTTGAACTACAGGGCTGATAAAGATACTTAATAATATTCTAAGTTAGTCTTAATTCGGTTTTGTTGGGTTTGGGTTTTTTTCCAAACTAAAGTATTCAGTGTAGGTGAACTTCCTTTTGGCTTACTGTTTCCATTTCTTCAGTGAAAGAAAAAGTTATGCACTCGTTGGGAATTATTAATGTTATCCTTGACTACCGAGTGTTAAGACTAATTTACATAATCTCTGAGTGACAGGATAAAAATGAAGCAGAACACACCACTTTCTTAGTGTGATTTATTTCAGAGTATCCAAGTTCCTTGTATTGTGTTCAAAGACGTTGCCGTGGCTTAAAATTTGTATTTTTTATATGCTTGCCTACAGATGTACTGTGTTATTCTTAAAATAGTACTTTTAATGATTTCTTATATAACCTACCAACAGTGATCATGGAAGTAAAATTCTAAGAAGTTAGAACACCACAAAATACCAGAAAGTAACTGTTGCATTTCATAAATATTAGGTATTACAGACATGCATGGTTTGTGCAGGACTTAATGTCTGTACCCCAAGTGGGCTGAGTCTGGGCCTAGACTCATGTAGGTAGGGAAATGCTTGTGCACCTTGTGCTTTCATGGATATGGTTCTAGGGGAACAAAAACACGGAAATTCTGGGTTATAGCTGCAGTGCTGTATGGCAACAAGTGGAATTAGGATCCATCTGCGATGGATTCCTTTACATCTCTACCCTCAAACACAGCAACACATCCTTTTGACCTTGTAAGTTACTTACATTATGCAGACCTCCACTGTGCCATTAGATTTAAGTTCCTGCCACACTTTGCATGAGATCCAGAACTCAGGTTAGTTCAGTACTTTTTCTCTCTGCTGTTTGACAAGTCTCTTCCCCTACAGGAAACCTGCAGCAGAGGAAATGTTTATTTCATGGGGTTTTTTTGTTTAATAATATCACAGTTCCTGGGGTGGGAACTGTAACCAGCATCTCCTACCCAGGTTAAATTTAGCTGCGGTAGGAGCTGCTGGGCAGCTCTGATGGGGCAGCCCTGGGGCTGTGATAATCCCAGATCAAGGAGCCACAAAACAAATTATTTTGATTTATGCTTTTCAGAGTAAGAACTGACCTCAGGTCTTCAAGAAGGCATTTCTTTGCAGTCTGGTGGGGACCCAAGGCTTTGTAGTTGTGTTCTGGTAGAATCAAAGATACCAGAATTCAAAATAATGCCTTTGGCTCCTGGTCCTGACAGTCTTTATGCAACAAAACACCAGCAATGTCAATGCTAATGCTACCTCTTGCCTCCCAGCACACTGAGTTCTTGTGTCTCCTTGGCTTTCTACAGCCATTTGGGTCTGTAAAGGCTGTTGAGCACAAAATTCCCCAAAATGTATTGAGTTCTGTACCTCTTTTTCGAAGTTAGTTGTGGGAAAGAATCCGTTGTTTAATATTTATGAATGGATCTATAAGGAAATAATATTCTTATATTCTTGATTAGACAGGTCTTTAGTTGGTTAGTGGAGCAGCTGGAAAAGCTGAAATAAACCACATGCTGTTTCCTCTAGGTGTCTGTTTTTAAGTTCATTTCGTAGCAGCTTGTAAACCCCTAAGAATGCAGCAGGTGAGTCTTACCAAAATAAATATGTAGAAACTGTGTAAGTAATTATAGCAGCACTAAACAGTACTTTTGCTGATAGAACAGTAACATTAAACTGAACAAATACAGAATTATTTTAAAAATGGAGCTATTACAGAACAGACACTTGATGCCTTCCTGCTGAGACAGCAGCTCATTTTGATGTGAATCTGTCTTTGAGGGGGGCCAGGACTGCTTAGGTATAAATGGAAGCGACAACAGATGTATTCAGCCTCTTTCTACCCTGCTTCTGTCCTTAGCTGGGCTCTAACGAGGAACAGGACAGTGCATCAGCATTGCTAATTAATTGTGAGGGCTCTTCAAGGGAGTGGGTGTTGGAGGGAAATGTAATCAGGTGCCCACACAGCTCTGATCTCTTTGTGGAGTTAACAAACTCACAGGAGTGAGAAGTGGGCTTGAATATCCACCATAGCTGTGAATGTCAATCTGTGCAAGTATCTTGGAGAACTGCAGCCAAAGGAAGTCTAGAAAGAGCTGAACTGCCCAGGAAAACCTCCCCTTTTGTTAAACTGTTGAAAATCTGGGCAGAGAGATGATGGAAATTTCAATCCCACTGCATCAGTATTTGAGGTGGGGTAGGGGGTTGGGGTGTAGGGGTGGTGGTGTGTGTGTCTGGGTGTGGATTAAAAATTTCCATGGAGAATTAAGCAGCTTCCCACCCTTCCAGCTCAGATGGGAATCTGGGGTTGACCAAAAAAGAGCAAGTGAACAGAAAGCTGGAGGCCTTAGGTAACGGGTCCATCTGTACATATGTGTGGATCTTCCCCCATAAATGCCAATGAACTGTAGCAATGGGTTTGCAGCACTAAGGAAGGCAAGAAGCTGTTTCACCCAGTCATGCAGTAACTGCAGAGAGGTTGCAGTTTGTATACTTTTAAGCCTAATCAAAAAGAAAGGAGATTAACTCCGTGAAACAGACAGCAGCTAACAAGCTCTGAGTGATGTCCTGCATAAGAACTGAGAGAATGATCAGTCCATAGAAGACAGAACAGTAAGTATAAGAGAACTATGTAACTTGTAGCCAATGAACATTAATGCCTGTGTTTGCTAATACTGAGGAATACACCTGGTCCAGGTAGCTCTCTTTGCAAGCTGTAGTTTGAGATACAGATTGAGCTCTGGGTGGGAGATGAAGATTAGTGATAGGTGACACCGTCCAGGTGGATGAGTGGGGGCAGGAGCCGACTTGGGAGGAAGGACCAAAGGGTATAAAGCCCAGAGGTCCTTTGTTTGAGGTCCCTCCTTGGGGGCACCAGTCTGAGCTGTTTCAGTGTTACTGCACTGTGAATAAATTTCTTTATGAATGAGACATCTGAGACATGGGAAACCTGGGGTCGAACTGGTAAGGAAACCTGGTCTGAGTCGGGTGTGTAGGGAGTCCAGCAGGAACCTGTCTGGTCACTGGAGCCACCTGTGGTGAAGGGGCTTTGATCCCAGCAGAGAGTCCCTGGTGTTGAGAGTGTGACTGCCAGAGACTCTTGTGAATGGTCAGACTGGGAAGTTTTCTTAACACTAGAATATATAAATAGGAAAAAGTTTTGATAGTCAGTGTGCTTGATTTGTGGAATACCACTGAGCACCCAGGCATGTGCAGCTGGAATAATTAATCAATGTCTCTCGTGAGTGTGTAATTACTGGTGTGTTGCACACTGGGTAATGAATCCCATTTTTCTGGGCAACAAGCTTGTTGGAGATCTTCACTCTCCTCATAAAATAAATAAGGGTATGAGACAGGTTCCAGAGGAGCTGGGGTATACCCAGGCTGCTACTTGCACACAGGACTGGGGAGGGTGTCCCTTGAGAGCAGTCACTCTCCGGAGCTGACCAAGGCTCCCAGAAAGGCTCCCGGAGAGGCACAGGCTGCACAGAGCTCCTCTTCCCTGCTGTAACCCAGACCGGGCGATCCCATACGGCTTTAATTATGCAGATATTTGCAAGGCAACATAGTGCCAGAGGCTTTAATTATACAGATATTTGCAAGGCAACATGGTGCCAGGACACATCAGCCAAAGCATCTGCAGAGGAAACTGCTGTCCCTCGCTAGTCCGGATCATCAGATGGTGATGATTTCTTCATGTGGCAGCAAAGGCAGGAATTTTGGAAACGCTGTGGGTAGCAGACAGCCACCCTCAGGCAGCGCAGGGCTCCAGGCCAGTCACACTCCCACCGCCTGCTCCCAAACCTTCCGCACACGTGCTGCGGGAGGGGACAAGGCAAGGAGGAGCACTGCCAGGGAGCACACTGCCCTCACCACTGTGACCTTCCAGCAGGCACCCAGCTTTGAGACACCTGCACAGGCATGTCTGCACCTGGCTCTGCAACGTCTGTCCAGCTGTGCTCACACCCAGCTGTGGCCTCACCAACTGCTGAATGCAGTGCTGTTCTTTTGAGATCTGCGCTTTGAATAGCAAGAATCTAGAGGAGCTGTTTCTAGGAATGGGACAGTGAAGACCTTTGTGCTTGTAGTTGTCACTCCCCACAGTTTTCCAGCTGTGAGGGAGGCTTGGAGGGGAAGGAATAGGAATGCCAGGTTAATCTCTCAGGAATGTTTTGAGGTTTTTTTCCTTTTAGCCTGGAAAATGCAGCTTGATCCCCCTTGCTCCCCAGACTTTTCTTTAGGGGGATGTCTCCTGGTGGGCAGCAAAGTGTTTAAAGAGAAGCAAATGCATTTTTGCTTTTGCAAATGTCCAAACATTTTTGGACAGAGCTTCTGAATGTGCACTGGGTGTGGGACTGTTGCTACTTTATGACAGGGAATGCAACAAGAGTCCCGTGGGCCTGAGCCCAGCCGTCATTAGGGATGATTTTGGCTAATCCCAAGGAGAAGGGTGACCACAGTGGAGTAACAGCTTCCCATACAGGTACATTGATGTTTTGATGCCTGTTTCCTGAGGGTCACTGGGTGCAGGATACCATCTGCAGCATCTGCCCCGGGCAGGGTTAACACTAGCACACCCAGGCAGGCAGGAGCAGACGGCCACCCGCTGGGACACAGGAGACGGCTTCAGCCCTGAACTCCTTGCAGGAGATGATGTCACTGAGATGTGGCTGTTTCCAATCTCCAGCTGCTGGTAGGAGGCCCCATTACCAACTGTCTGAGCATTTCAGGCTGTTGGAAAATGTACAAGGAGGGCCAACACTGTGAATCTGGACAGATCAGCATGCAAGCAGGCTTTTAAAAATAACAGACTGAAAAAACGGTGATTGTATAAATATCTGTGTTAAACTCATCAATAAGACCCAGTCAGGGCAGCCAAAGGTTTGTAAACAGCCACAAATGTGTTCAGATTCACAGAATCAAAGAATATTTTGAGCTAGAAGGGACTCAAGTCCAACTCTTCAGTGAATGGCCCCTTCCAGGGATTGAACCCACAATCCTTGGTATTATTAGCACCAGGCTCTAACCAACTGAGCTAATCTTAGGGTTTGTACCACAAAACAGACCCTCCTGAAGTCACCAGTGGGACTGGGGACTGGCATCTGCAAGACTAAAAGAACAAACCTTTGCTCATTGTGCAAAGGCAAAAACTGACCATGAGAGGAGCCATATGTTAGTGACACATCATGAAGGATCCCACCACTGGGTCCGACACAACAGAGGCCATCATTTCATCCCTAGAGGGCTTTCTGTCACTCACTGCCATAGCCTGGGGACCTCAACACTTGTAGATGTCAAGCAAAGCCATGGCTTTGTCACCAGTAACAGGCTAACCTTGTTGATCTAGTCTGTAGCTACAAAAATTCTAAGACTTCCTCAAATTAGTAAAAACTTATTAAGTCACAGATTTTAATTTCATTCAGCTGCAATTCACCACTGTAATTCTAAGACAGAGAGTTTATGGAAATGACTGTTGAAGAGAATTAATTTGTTACTGCCCTGAGAAGAAAACGGGACAAACCAAAATAAAGTATACTTCTAGTCTGTACTGAGTATCTCCATTACTTATGTTCAAAAGGATCATGAAGGATCCAAAGAGAGGAGGAGACAGAGGTGAAGAAAAGCATTTGAAACGTCACTTCTATGAAATGCTTTGCTGAGAATTGGTGAGCACCCAAGAGCACCCCCAGTGACCCATGTCTGCAGAATCAGATAGCAGTGCTAAAGATAAAGGTTTTTAAGGTACTCGAACTCTTGAACTGTAGCTTGACATTAAATTCTGTGGCAGACCAAAACCACGGTGACCTAAAAGCCTTGCACCCATTCCTATTTCTTCAAAAAAATTTGCTGTGTTATGCTTGTGCCTGCAGAACATGTGCATCACATCTGACTATGCTACTCTGAAATCTCCAGACCTTTTCCACACATTTATTCAACGTGCAAAGCTGCTCTGTGGCCTGGATTCCAAGATGTCCCACAGCAGCAGTCTGAGGCCCTGACCTCACACACAGCCAAAGCTATGGGAGGCCTGACCACACTGCTTGAGTCAGTGATTCTTCCCTGCAGCATATGGGTCTCTGCCATGTTTAAGGATAGACTTGCCTCAGCCTTTTGTGTCTGCCTTTTGCTCAGATGAAGGCTGGCATCAGTATGAAGAAAGCCACAGGATGCTCTGGTGGGGCTGCCCCAAGCAAGAGCCTCCCTGGGGACAGGTCAGACAGGCAAAAAGCACCTGAACAACCCTGTTCCAGTGCCTCGAAACAGCTTTCCTGCCATGTCCCACATGGTACTCCAGCCTCTTTGCTTACCCTCCTCCCTCCTGCACACTCTAGGTTGGTACTCCACACTGCAAAAGCCCCTCAGGGAGCAGATTTATGGTCTAAACACCACAGATGTGCAGCAGCAGTAATTTATATAGCGCTTAAACACTCAGCAGTGAAATCACATACCATCTCCTTCCCCCAGCCAGCCACTCTTAGGAAAACTCATGAAACATGAAGTGGGCTTTAACAGCTCCACGTAGTGCTGTGGCATCTGCCAAGGGATTTCTTGCCAGCTTCCCCACCAGCCCTTTCTTGGCTGCTTCTGCTGGGCCACTGTGTAGTTTGCTGCAGCACACAGCAGCGTTGTCTTCCCTTGGCTCCTGCTGTCCTGTGCTGACATATAGCACATCACTGTTTAGTTGACTTGAGGAGAGGTAGGAAGGAAACCAGCAGGCCATTCTGCCATCACTGAACCCCCTGCTCAGCCAGCATGGGGGAATATTATCTTCATACCTGTGCCTCTATCCATGGGGCTCCAGCAGGGCATCTGGTGTGCAGCATGCCCAGGGAGCCAAACTCATCTAAGAGGATCAACCACCCTTGTGCTCAGGTGTTGGCTCTGTGCCACTATGCGCTGCTGAAGCCAAAAGATCTGTCCATCAAGGAGAAAGGGCACACTGCAAGAGGTTCTTGCCTGATGTCTGCTGAAATCTCCTCCATCATCTTCCCACGTCCATCTGGGTTGGCAAAGGAGGGGGCCTGTGACAGCCAGGTGCCAAATAACCAGGGCAACATATGCGTACAGGAACTTGTCCTTAGTTTATCCAGCAAGAAAGAGGGGAAAAAAAGGTTAAAAAAAAAAAAAAAGGTGACCTTAATGCAGATCTAAGATGATGTTTCCTCCCGAATTTCATCTGAAGCCTGCTATCATCATTTGTCACTATTATCTACTGCGGCAGGGTATAGGATGGGTGAGAAGAGCCAGTATGCTCAAGGTGCCTGACTAAATCATCACCATTGTGTGCAAACTGCAGTGTGTGTTTGACAAGGGTAATGTTCATCCCCAGTGCCCATACATCTATGGGGAAGAAGGGCAGGAACTGGCTATAAAAATGCTGCCCAGGAGAAGACCCATGCTGTCATGACTGACCGTACAGGAGGCCAAAAATAAGCATGGAGGTTTTAGAGTACCAGCATAGGCAGACACGATGTACCCCACCAGCCCATGTTTTGCATGCCAGTTTGTCCTTCTTCAAAAAAACTCAGTGCTGAGTAGCTTACAGAAATCTGCCTCAAGAGGCTAAAAAGCTACTCGAATCCCAGGACGTAATCACAGAAGTTGTAATTCCTGCTGTTTGTGAGTTCCACTCTCAGACAGGAAGATATTTTAGCAAATAAGTTACTGAAAATCCAGTTTCTCCAACAAAACCAAGGAGATGATAAAAGGCAATGGGGCTGTATAACTAAGTTTAAAAAGTGCACATATCCATATATCCATATGCATATACACATATATATAAATACTTTCACTGTAGTTCTGTGTGTGAAGTGCTAAGTGAAAGAGAACCACAGTTTTGAAAAACTGTAGGACATCACCAATCTGTGCTACTGCTCTAAGGTAGTTTTAAACTTAGCTGGAATGCATGCATTGGCAAATGGGAAAGCTGTATTACCTCTAATGGGATGTCCACATGAGAAATGGCTCTGAACTTACCCATCAGTTAGAAGGCATCATCTACAGAACTGATTATGTGGGGTTTTGACTGGGTCCTATTCTACCTAACAGATCAAGATAGTTAATAATGAAGTTGCAATTTCAGGGAGGAAAGCCCACTTCATCTGACATGTATCTAAAGATGAGATATAGAACACATTTGTACTACGTTAGAACAGTGTAGTGAGATTTCCCTCAAAAGTAAATGAAGACACAAGTGAAAAAAAATTGGAAATAGTTTATTTGCTGCATAAGGAAATGTCTTGTAAATTACATATAAAGAAACTTGTTATGCTGTAGTATATAATTTCCAATATTCCACAAAGATAATTGTAATAAATATACAAACCAAACCCAAGTAGAAGACTAAATCCATCAGGTAACCTACAATATGGTTCATCAAGTTTTATACTTTCAGCATTAGCATGCTTAAAATCTTGTTCTTTTTGAAGTGATGCAGCAAAATTCTTTTCACATTTCTTTGGAGCGTTTTCAAAGCTGTCTAACTACAAAATACTGTTCAAAATTAGCTGGCATTAGTTAAACCACTCAAGAAAAGTAACACCAAGGTCTAACTGATGCAAAGGTGTCATTTTTCTTCTTGCTTTTAAAATCCATCTAGTTTTGCCAGAGTTAGGAATTATCTGATATAAGTGCACTATGAGTCCAGTCAGCCAGAGGCACTGCTGACTCTTGTCATATTATGACTCTATATAAACTTCATAGATTATATAGCTCTGAAAGGTTTCTCCATTAATAGAGACATATCCCCATAGAATAAAAAAAACCAATACCATATTGAAGCTGCAAGCTAGTTAAAATGGTTGTACCCTCAAGTGCAGTGTGTGCTTAGAAACATTTTTCCATAGTTTCATTCTATCCCACATCAGACATTTTTATTTGATTTTAAATTTAGAAGTGCTGATAAAGGCCTTACTGATGCTTCTAGCCTCTAGAAACAACATATAGAATTTTTTTGACACCTTCTGCTGTTCTCTCTCTATAGTTTTTAAATTTTTTCAAAACAGCAGTCTGAATTGCATTTTAGACTTCATTGCTGTGGACCACACTGACAGACAGGCCTATTATTCCGTACAAATCCCTTACAAACTGAAAACACTTCACTATGCTTCACTATTACTGAATACTTGGGGGTATAAACTCTTCTAAAACACAATTACCTAAAAATATTTGTTAATAAGCTTAATGCAAATATTATGTAGAAAAAATGGTTTAGTTACAAAAAAATTCATTAGAGGGCCAATAAAAATATACTGAAGAGAAGATCTTTACAAAAGTGAGGTTAGGAAGTATGAGGCATTGACATTCACTGTAAACATCCTGTGTTCACTAGAATCCCTTGTCTAAAGTACATGTTCTGGTTTTGTTCCTGAGCTTCATGGCCAACACTTGCATAGACAGCTAAACCTATCATAAAGGGTTGTTTATACAGACAGTTCTGTTCGTACAGAACTTCAATAAACTAATGCTTTGAAATAGTTTCATTGCACTACCAGGTAGTTACAGAAACTGTGAAGTATGGTATGTACTCAGTGCATTGGGTGGATTGGGACAGCTACCTCATAGTTTGTTAATCTTAAATAATATTACACTAAGAAGTGTAGCTGTTTGACGTTCTGGCTTAGCATAAATATCTACTCCTGCTCACTGCTGCAAGGCTTGCTTCTGCTCTGCCAAAGACTGCATATGGCAAAATGTCAGGAATCTGAGTGCTACAGCATCAAACATCCCCAGTAACAAGATGCAGCTTATAATCAGTACAGAAGACCTCACAGAGAATTTCACCTTTACCCAGGCAACACGAGTGCTTTCTTCCAGGTTAACCTGCTTCTACTGGAGGAAGCTGGAAAGTACTTATAGGGTAAACACAATATGGAGTGGCCTAAGTAAAAAGTCTGAAGAACATACTTGCATTTTGAATATGAAAAGCAGGCATGTGTTTAGTTACCGCACATAGAAATGCACATGGAAGTGGTACAGACGGACAATTATATCCCCCTCACAAACAGCACAATAACACAAAAGCAGCAAATTGCCAATTTTAAATCTTATGTTAAGGCAAATCTAGATAAACAACCATAACAGGATTAATAAAAATAGGGAGTTTTTCTTGGCTTTTTCTTTGTTTACTTTTTCTGTGATTGGCTTTTACACATTGATAAAATTTGTTTAAGCACTTTCTGGACATCTTCATCCATTTGACCCTAGACAAGGGGAGAAAGAAGAAAAGATGATTGAATTCATGCAGCTCTCTAGTCTTTAAGAATATTGACAAACTATATTTGAGGTACAGTAATTAGATCAATTTCCCAAATGGAGCTTAGTTTGTGCTTGAACTGTCATACCTTTTGGGAGGGATGTCTTAGATAAAACACACAAAGTTCTTACTAGATCTGCAGAAGAAGCATCTTTAATTAAAATACCAAAACTGTGTGACTGACAACATGCAACCATACCTGCACAGCATAGAGAAGATGCATCCTGTAAACCGAGACAATTTCCTGATGTTGTTTTTTTGTTTCCTAGAAAACAGTTAAGCAGAAAGGCATAGAGCATTCAGAACTAGTAATTCAGGACTCCTCAACTAGATTTACACAGGGGAAATTACAAACCAGTCTTATGCAATGCACTGAAAACCAGCTCTGACACTGCTGTGCCACTAAGCAGCCCAAATTTGCTCGGAAGCATGTCCATGAAAATGCTGTAATTCTACCCCTCCCAATAAAAAAACTGGTGAGGTAACATCAGTTGTAAGAAGTGCTGAGCTGCAAAGGTGTGGAATGAGCACATACTCTACTTCCAAGTTTATCAGCAACCAGAACTGAGGAAAGACTACAATATTCTGACCAATCAATTCTCAATTGCAACCGAGCTCTTCCCTAAAGACAATGACCCATCTGCCAGAGGTCTTAACCCACAAACCCCTCAGTCAATGAAAGCCAGGCTCCCTTTTAATGATCACAGACTGCCACAACCCAGAAGCCATCTTTCCAAATAAACATGAAGCTGCTAGGAAAGCTAACCTACAAGAGGGAAAGTGATTCTGTCCTGTTTTAAATACTACCCACTTTCCTAATATGCTGCATACCTTTGCACCTCACACTACTTCGCTGGTCCTTAAGCAGAGGGAATGAAGGATCCTTTCAGACATAGAGGACTGGAATAAGAAACAGTCTGAGTCTGAACAGGATGCAGTGTGTAACTGTCTGCCTACTATTTCTCCCTGCTGCAAGGGTATTTTTCTGACTCTTCTTTCTTTCTGCTGGGGAAAGTAGGAAGGAGACACCAGTTAAGTCATTTAGCGTGTCAGTCTGGGAATTCTCCTTCCAGAGTCACTCCACAGCTCTCTACAAGGGCCTCCGATGGGCATTACTTTCTTTTCATCCTCAAAAGTGAATTAAAGTGCTCCTTTGGGCAGGCAAGCTCTTGGAAATATAAGTTAAGACTCAACCCGGCTTAGAGGATTGGACCTTTCATGCACAAACAAATATAATTAAAAAAACCCCTCTGTAAGCAGTTCAGAATTTCAGAGAATTAACTGTGCTCTCCATAAACAGATGGATTTGCTTGATTTGAAACCTCATGCTTTCGGTGAGTATGTCTTCCAGAAAGCTTAATGAAACAAAACTACTTCAGCTGATGAATGTTCTTGGAAAAATGCACACATCCCCTGCACATTGGTCATACTTTTCCACAAAACAGGGTCTCAGTGGCAGGTTTCGTCATTAGATTCCACTACAAGAATTTTGTTTCTGTATTGGCTTGAGAAAAATATATGGGAAAATAGCTTGCTTTAGTTAGGCTTTTTCTAAAGAAAAATTTGCGACTTGCAGATTCCTAGATGTTTCAGTGAAACAGAGAAATTACTGAAATTCTGGATGAAAATTCCCTCCCATGTACTCATTGACTGTATTGCATTTTAAATAATCAGAGCAAAGAATAGCACCTGTATCTTTGGAGAGCTGGGACTAATGTTAGGTTTACAAACTATCACACTTACAGTCAGTTGGTTTTGCAACTGCTTCACTTGTTGTTGTAACTCCTCCAGCTGCTGGCTTTGTCTTTTGGGGGCACTGGTTGAGTAAGAAAGCTGAGAAAGGCTGTTCAGTGCTTCTTTTAATTTGCTAATTTCCTTGGACATTTCATTGATCTAGGGAGGCAAAAACCAGGTTTTCATCAGAAGATGCAAGGCGTACTGCGTTCCTGTCAGTCTCATCTATGAGTTATTTGTGACTTAAATTTAAGAATGGGGAAAAACAAATTGTAAATAACTCAATGGACAAATAGAGACATCATGTAAGCAAAGGGTTACAATGCTTCTCTATCTCCCATCCTAGTCCAGTCTATTCGAAATGGACTCCTTGTTCTGAAAAACAGCAATATTTACAAAGAAGGACTGCATTTACCACCTTTACAAATTCTGCTGCTGAACGCAAGACACAAATATAACAAACACAGGCCACCTATTTACAGCTAGCAAAAGGCATAGCTTTTTATAAAGAAATTTGTAGTGACAGAAATGGTTGCTGCAGAGGAAACTTAGTCAAATCATGCTATGGTTGAGATGATACAGTAATATCACAACAGTGAATTTTTGCTCCTTCCTGATCTTGTCTCCTCTGGAATCTCTTCCTGCTGTAAATCCTACTTTTTGACCTCAGTTGCCTAAATAGTGTGAACCCAACCCAAGCAGAATTTTAAAGAGGTAAATTGAAAGATCATGTGTATCTCCACAGGAGAGGGAAATCAATTGCAAAGTTAAAGATACTGAAAACTTCTTTTGACTTTAAAACCTGAATTTTTGGATGGGCAAACACACTCAGAAGTTACACTTGAACCAGCATCATTTATGAGATCACTTGTGCACCACTCAATGTGTTTTGCAGTCTGAACTCATACTACTCCTGCACTGTAGTGAGTCACTGACCTTTTTATCTTTATCTTCTTCTAGTTTTGATGAGTTTTTCATTTCAAGAAGGGCTTCTTGAACTTGGTGGTACTTTTGCTGAAGATCAGTCACCTCCCGTTCCTTTGCTTCAAGCAGAGTATGCATACCTTCTTTTGCTTCTTTCAAGTGCAAAATTTCATTTCTCAGTTTCAGAGCATCTAAGGACACGTTTTCCTTCTCTCGCATTACATCCTTCAGTTTGGATGACAAAACACTGACTTCACCCTCTAGTGATGACTTGAGCTTTTCATATGTAGCCTTGGGTACCATAGCTTCATTAATCGCAGCTTTTTCTTCCAGTAATTCCTTCTCTAAGTTTCTTAATTCACCTTCCTTGTTGTTAAGCTGTTTTTTGAGCTCATGTATTTCTTCCTCCATTTCCTTTATAGTATTTCTGAGTGCACTAATCACCTGGCGGTGTTCAGTAATTGGCACAGAGTTTTGTTTCTGAGTGTCTAACAGTTGCTTTAGTTCTTCTGCTTCATCTAAGACTTTTGTGTACTGGGATTTCATTTCTGATAACTCATTTTCTGCTTTGTATTTCAAAGAATTTGTTACCTCCATCAGTTTCTCATGTTCTTCTCTAGGAATGTAGTTCAAAGCTATATCATCTAGAGTTTTTTTCTTCCTAAAGTCTTCAAGCTCTGTTTGTGCTTCTTTGTACAACTGAGACAATTCACTAAGTTGTCTGTTGAGGTCATCTACCATTCTGTGCATCACATCTTTCATTTCTCCAGCTTCAGGACTAGATTCCAGCCGTGTCTGATTTGTCAGCTTGTCCTGTAGCCTTTTAATTTCCTCTTGCCCTTCTTTGTACCTCTCAATCAGCAATGCTTTCTCTTGATTAATGTTATCAATAACTGAACAATATGAATTCTTCATTTCCTCACATTCTTCCACAGACAATTTGCTTGCCACATTCTGCTCTCTGTCTTCAAACTTTTTCTGTAGTTCTCTCACTTTTTCTTTTTGTCTTTCGCTTTCCTCCAATGCTTTCTTCAATTCTTGCTTAAGTGTTTCAACTTCTGCATATGTAACTTTCAACATACTCAGATCAGAACTGGTTTCTTCACTTTCAGAGGAAATAGGACTCAGCTTCTTTTGCCTTTGTGCATTCAAGGCGTCTTTCCCAGCTTCCTCATACCTGTTCTGAGTTTCTTGGAACTTCGGGTTAAGATCAGAACCATTTTCTGAAATGTCTGGGCTATTTAAACAATCTGTTTCTGGAATTCTAGACTGGGCCTGAGATTCCAGGTGCCTTCTTTTGGCTTCAGAATTCTCTAATTTCCTCTGCACATCCTTTAGGTCTTCCTGGAGGTACTTCATTTTTCCTTCTCTGGGGCTTGTCAATTTTTCTTGAGTCTTAGTGGCATTTAATGTAGGCTTCAGTTCCTGAGCCAAGAACTCATTTTGTCTATCTGCTGTTTGCTCAAACTCTGTTTGGGTTGAATAAGATTCTACAGCTGAATCCCCTTCTTTAGGTGTTCTTTCCTGTCCAAAAAGAAACACGAACAATGGCACAATAAATACATGGACAAGATTATATTTTTTTTAGAATAGAGTAAGCAAGGAAATACTGCTACATCCTACAGAGACAGATGATTAAAGAACCATGGAAGAAAGTTTTAGAAAAATTCAAAGCCCAGCTGCTACCATTTAGTCATCTGCAGTGAGAGAGGACAGTAAGTGCCAAGGTCGTCTGAAAGTCTGGGCCGATCTCCATAAGCTAATAATCAAAGCTATGCAAATTAAAATTCTGCTAACCCAACTGCTAACATCTTTTAGAATGTGGCTATCATAACAAAGTTATTCAGTAATTTATGGAAAATGTGAGAAGATAAAACACTGACTTAATCCTTTGGGACAAAGTGTTTCCATGATCTTACGAACAAGCTCGTTAAATTATCTTCAGAGTACAACTCTTTAAAACAGTAAGAAGCTCTTTGTTCTGCTAGCAGATTAAGAGAACACCAGAACAGCACAAAAATATGCCACCTGTAATTTGTCCTGCAGCTCCTTATTGTGCAATGTCAAAGAAGCAATTTTTGCTTGCATCAACAGCAGTAGATCTTGTTGGTCAGCTTCAGAACTCACATCCAATAAGCTATCACCACCTTCAGAGAAAAAAAAAAGAGATTCAAAAGCTTTTGAAAAGCTGAAATGCTTTATTTTATGCTTTATTTTAATATTTAAAGTTAAATAGTTTGTTCCCATGACCACTAAATGCAGTGAGCAAACAAACTGTTCCTATAAACTCCCAAAAAAAGTGTTAAGTTCATTCAGTAGAAGCAGGAGGTTTTAGTGGGAAGCTGCTAGTGGAATTACAAAACATTACTCTCAATACTTAGTGTGTCTCATGTTCTAAGCAGAAAGGCACAGAGGATTTCTGACCAGTTTTCAACATTTCATGCCACCTAAAATGCCTAACCAAAGATGAAAGTAAGGATTAACTGTATACCTGTTGTGCTGTCACTCAGTCTGTCTTTATTATCTCTATGCAAGGAGCTGAATTCTTCCTGCCAAAACATCAAAAGAAAATGTTTTCACAGAATGCAGTTGTAAAGTTGGACAGCTCACCAAAAAGAACTACAGACAGTATAGATCCTGCTGGATAAAGCCTGTCAAAGTGGACATCTTTTATTTCTGAGGTCTCTTATTGTAGCATCTTTAATGTCTGTTAAAGCCATTCAGGTTCCATTGCCCAATTCTCATTAAATGCTAAGGAAATAAGGGCAACTATCTTGTAGATAATTCGAAAGACTGCAGCCCCTGTGATAAATAATAGCAATATATTGACATGTATTTAAGAAAAAAAAATCTTCAATGCCATAAGGTAAAGATCAGGTAGAACACACTCAATTGTTTCCCTGATGTGTTTTGGTAAAAGGGTCTCTTTTTGCACTGCTCAATTCCATGTCCTTTGCTGGTATTAGAAAAATGAACTCTTGTAACATTAATACTTACTTTCATAACCATATTCCTAAACACTAATCTATGACTATTTCTACATATCTATTTGTTAAACTTTAGAGTAATCTACACTTGCTTTATAAATTACATGTAAATAGATTCGGACTTCTTTTTGTTCCTAAAAGTCAGCTAATTATGTCGCAGAAGACTCTGCAGTCAGCAAAACAGAACGTTAAGCAAAACAGATACTGTACTTTCCTTCCCTAAGCTCATAAGAACAAAGCACTGATACCTTGCACACTTGATCAGCAAAGAAAGCCTGCCCTTTTCCAGTCATGGGAGTTGAAGTTGAAGAGTGTGGAGAGGACAAATCATTAAGCTGTAAAAGATTTTTATATAAATAGGTAAGTATATGTACATGCACATATAACTACCTCTCTAACATCTGCCCATATACACACACACACACATGCATTAAAGAGTACTTTTCCCTGCACTAACATAACTCACAACTCTAGATTATTTTCAAAGAGCAGACCTAATTATTTAGTGCTCTTCTGAGCCAGTATTACATAAGGATTGTAGTTATTACACAGGTAACATTCCACTTTAAGATGAAACCCAGCTGTTAAATAGATTTCTATAGTACCAAAATGCAGGTTTTTTACTTCTATATGCATATATTAACATAGTAATGTGTACATATTTATATGTATAATCAAAATATACAGAATTATTTACTTATTGAAATCAGCAAAGCCAGGACAACTTCAACTTGAGTTTGAAAAAGCACTTGTACACTAACATTTGCACATTTTATCTTAGGCCATGCTGTATTTCAAGCAATTTTCCTTGTGCTTTCATGGTGTCATCCTAACGTAAGGAAAAGCACTCATTGTAAGGTATATAAAATAACAGTGACAGAGCAAATCCAGCCCACATAATTCACATAATGTTCAAAATGCCTTATACCCCCTAAAAGCATCTCAAAATTGGTCTTTTCTTTACCTGAATAGGACTGATAGGAGGAGGTGGGGCTTTGCGTTTTTTTGGAGTTCCACTTCTTTCTGAACTTAATTTAGAGCCTTGATCATGCTGAAAGTTTCACCAGCCAGAAAAGGTAGGTTTGTTAGTTTGGTTAGTAAAGTCCGAGCAAGTTGTTTTATAAAAAAAAAATAAAATAAAATCCCACATTAATATCAACTTTAGCAGCTCATGCAGTGCCTTTTTTTCCTATGTAAAGACCGTATCTCTACTAACATAAAGATATGAAACATGCCTGACAATAAGAATCTGCTCCCTTGTAACCCATGCTTCAGTGAAAACAAACAAGATTTAGTGAAAAAGCAGAAGCTGACAACAGGTTTAGCACCAGTGATCTTAAATAATTCCATTCATACATAGCCCAGTCATGCCCTTCTTCATGGCTACCATCTTTCCTCTCCACTGGCTTCTGCCTGAGCTCCCTGAAAAACCTGTCTCTCCACTCAGAGAAGGAATGAACCAATGCACTGCGCCCTCATCTACTTTCCAGCCACCAGCAGGTCTACAAGGTTTAGGTGCACTCCAAGATATGATATTAAACACAAAATTTAAGAAACCAGTATAACTGCCTAAATCTGCTGGGATTCTCACAGGACGGGGTCTCCAGTAACCAGAGATAACTTTCAATTACATGTTTTAGAAACAGGGTATTTTTCTAGACCACCTCCTCTACAGCTGGAAGAGATAGGGACCCCAAAAGCCAAGCTCCTGCCTTATATGCGAGAAAAGCACACATGCACATACACACTTGCACTCCCTTCCTTGTCTCACTAAGGGTGCTGGCTGCTTATACGGAGAGAAGCCAAGTCTAAAAGCAATGTTTCTGAAACATATTTCTTAACTAAGCAACAAAAACCTTTTACAAAGTAGTCATGGCAACACATCTCACAGTGACATTCACTATTGCTTCCAGTCCTGTCAGTTACTAGTTCTTATGGCACATGCCTAGATAGTCTGAGTATTTTCAAAACCAAAAGGACAAATACCTGCTTCGCTTTTGTCGGTGATTTTGTATCTGTGAAGCAGAAAAGAGGTGGAATAAATAACCGTTAACAAAGTTATTTGCCATTCTTAGCCCACCTCTCAGCTCCACTTCCCATATCATAGATAAACAGCTTGATTTTTGAATTCCTGTCTGAAAGCTGAAAAACATAATTTCCAAATGCCATTTGAATCACAGCCTTTCTCTGCTACTGTTTGTGTTTCATACTGAGATAAAATCCGAAGAATCACGACAATTCTTATTCTATTATAGTCTCACACCATTCTCCCACATTAAGCTTCCTACTTCAGAAATCCATCTTAGTTTGACCATAAAATCTTCTGCCTGCTTTAGTTCCTTCTTCAACCCCTCTGCTGAGAGGTTGTATGTTCCACTGACTCTCCCACCGAATAAAAAAGAATCTATTCCAAATTGTATTCAATGTATTCAAAACTTCACAATGCTGCTACATCAACTTACCTTTTCTTTCTCCAAAACACCTCATTTTGTCCTCAGGGCTTTATCCCATGCTAAATATTACCATCTATGGCAAAGAGCTTTTGAGAAGTCTCAGCCAGACGATCTTGAAAATGGCTTTTGCAACATTTCAGATTACAGTTTGAAGTAAATTTGTTGAGTGCGAAACATCTACATAGCCCATTCAAGAAGGGACAAACTGCACTCAGCTTCTCTTACATACCCACATCCTGAGATAACTTTGATGATAGGAGGTTCTGGATCCCTGTATTTTCAGAGAGCTTGGCGTAATGCAGGGCGTTCTGTCCAAAGACATCTACTAAACTGACATCTGCACCCCTCCTAAGGAAAGCGTCCACCATGTTAAGGTTACCAACTTCACAAGCCATCATCAAAGCAGTTCTGAACAAAAAAAAAACACAAACACAAAACCAAAACACAGAGAACAAGTGTCAAGAACATACTCTTTAAGCAGCTCATTTTTTCAGGAAAAGAAGCGTGATGGTTATTGTGCAATAACGTCCCTCCTCCTCTTCCTCATACATAGCCTCCAGCTGCAAAGACAGGTCATTTCTAAAAATGGCTTCCTGAGATCAAGAGGAGAGTCATAGATAGAAATGGCTGCAGGATAAAGTCAGACTAACAAACCTCACTGCTACATTACAATTACAGTGGTGGTACAACAGGAAAGCCTTTATTTCATTGCTGCTGTCCTTCACATGCTGCTTTTTAAACAAAAGAGACAAACAGATTTCAACAAAAAACCAAAAAAACCTCAGAGACCTTCAGTGAGTCCAAGAGACGGGTTTGACCTGAAACCCTGTACTACTGTCATCTTAAAAAAAAGGAAAAAAGAAAAAAGAAAAGAAGAAAGAAATCCATTAGAGCACAAACCATTCCCTTTCCAACACAGGGTAGCTACACAATGCCAGATCCTAGAGTAAGGGCAGCATGCAGAAGGAGTCTTTTCCTAACACTTTGTGTCTGCTTTTCTCATTTACTTGAAGAGGTCATAAGAAATGTACAGAATAATTAAAAACACACAAAACCCCTCACTTTTCAAGCATGCTCTAATACTGCCTTCCTGCTTGGGCATAATTCTCCTTTCTCAACATGAAAATGTGCTTAATAGGTTGGCCAAGTCTACTGCCAAACACATTCCTAAGTGCAGATTTGAAGTTGAAAAGTTACTAGTGATAATATTTGCTAAATATTAAGACAAACATTTCACTGATGAATTGAACATACTCCCTGTAGTGAGTGAGCCCTGGAGAGGTGATGGCTGCTGCAGTGCCATGTTAAAAGGTAGTGCTGAGTGGCAATGTGGGTAACACCTCCAGAGTCACAGGGAAGGTTTTAGATTACAAAATAATTCACTAGGTCTGGATAAGATAGAAATCTGGAGATGACATTTTCAAAGGTTATCCCCTTCTTTTCCCAGTAAGGCTTCTCCTGTTTCAGTAAAATCTTAACCACTTTTGTGAACATGAGAAGCAGGAGTAGTCACTCCCCTCACCACAATGAAAGCAAGAAGTAAACAGTATATTTGATATTATATCATTCTCTTGCTTCTACACAGTACTTTCTTATAAAAGAAAATACAAAAATGTGAGTCCTATCTATGACAGAAACTCTTTCATCCAATTAATGAAGAAAGTCTTAGCACTGTCTGCTGATTATATAGTAAGAAAGTGAGGAGACGGCAGAGGTTCCAGAGTGTGCAGCAGCTCAGGTTCAAAGCACTGAGGAGGCCATGCAAACTAACAAAGACAAGCAGGCAGTTTTCTTTAGACAACTGAAAAAAAGAGTGCACTAATGAACTTTGGACTGATAAAAAACAAGTTAGGGCCCAGTCTTATCCTCACAGGTGTTGCCAGAGAACAATATCAGCATTGTATCACATATAATAATCAACATTGCTATGAAGTGTAAGTGCCAAGTCTTCTCAGTATCCTTCCTTACCTTCACAGTTTAACGAACTGTTTATAAAACAGTCCTTAATTTTCAAAGACTCTTGATCTTTGTCAGTATCATTAAAACAAGAGCATTTTTCACTACAAGGATGTTGCTTTTTAAGAACAGTTTTCTGATACATGCACTATCTATTAATGCAAAAAAATGTCTAATTGGCACCTCCTAAAACAGCATCTCCACTATAAAGCTTTACTGTACTTTTCTCTTGCTGTTGTGGCTGCATTATGGTAGAAGAAAGAACCCTCCAAAGATTTTGCTCCCAAGTAACAGTTACTAACTCATCTTTAGAAGAAAGCAGCACTTCAAATTGAGACACTTAGAAAGTGATGTGTGAGTAAGTGCTATCAATCAATTTTGTGTAGGAATTATTTAAAAATGGGATATACTACTCTGGTGGCCCAAGGAAAATCTTACAGGCACATTAGTTTTATAGTTGCATAGCTTCTGTTTCATCTTTCCCTTTAAGCAGAATTTTGCAAGCCTTCTCAATAATGAGGATGTCCAGTCCAGAATGCATTATTTCACCTAACATCAACTATTTTAGGAAGAATTTGATGAGAAAGCTTCATTTGACAGGCAGCCTTGGGGAAGAATTAACATGTTAACCTGCTGTACCTTCCATTTTTATCCCTGGTGTTGACGTCTGCTCCATGATCCAGAAGGTATTTGCAGACTTCTGTGTGTCCATTTTGTACTGCAAGCAGCAGAGGTATGTTCCCATCCTAGAAATGCATTTAAAGAAACTATGAACAATATTCCATCCACTTACAAATAAGACTCTGAGATTTGAACACAGCTATGAATTTTATCTCTACATAGCATAAATGAGGTGCTCTCAGTACATTTTTCTTATATACCATAAATGTAGCTGAGTTTACTTTAATTCCTTCTTGATTACTAGGGATGATGCAAAGTAGGGATGCTTTTTCCTTTTATACTCCCTTTGCTGTTTGCTCAATGCTAAAAGGTAGTGATTTTGGAACTACCCAGTATCTTTCAGTAGCTCCACAGCAAAAATGATACTTTTACCTAAGTACAAGGCAAAAATACAATGTTTCATAAAATCATAGAATAATATGTTTGGAAGACCCCCTTAGATGTCATCTGGGGTTTCTCCCACTTGTTTTTCAACACAAAGCGAGGCAAACTTCAAGTTACAGTACATTGCTCAGGGACTTGTCCAGTCAAGTTTTAAGCACCTCCAAAGGTAGAGACAACATTACATCTCTGGGTACCAGTTCCAGTGTTTGACCATCTTCAAGGTGAGATTATTTTTTCCTTAGTAGCTAACTGGGATTTCCCAGTTAGGTTCACTACCCAAACTCTGACCACTTCTTATCATCATTTTGTCATGCATCTCTGAGGTTGGTCTGACTCCCTCTTTCCTATGACCAACCATGATGTAGCCTAAGACATTTTTAAGATACTCCTACAGCCTTCCCTTCTATAGATGGAACAAACCTTTTCTGCCTTTAAAATGCATTTGCTGAAATATTAGGTCTGACATCTGTGACATATTTGTTTTCATTAGAAATATGAAGGTAAGAAGGAGGTGGATCAAAGTCAAAAATAAACAAACAAGTATTTTTATGCTTTCCCATCTGGCCTGTGCTTTACTTCTGTTAGGTCACCTCCTTCTATCATTTGAGGGTTTTCTATAAGGCACCTGCATCACCCTCAAAACCAGACCTGGTTGGTTGTAGACACTTCATAGTAGTGAATGTAGCATCCCTTAGCCTTTAGACTACATCAAATATATTTTTCCCCCTCAGGCTTATCATACTCTGGTTGGGCTTTCTGAGAATTTTGCATCACTTGCCCACACCTTGGTATGATTGTATCAGATTATGAAGTGCTTTCACACCTCTGCTACGCCAAGCTGCAAAGGGAACTTCCTCCAGCAGAGAAGTCCAGGAAGAAATATAAGCACAGTATTGCTTTGAACTGCTGCACTGACATGGAGGGTGGTAAGTGCATGGGGTGGAGGGTGGCAAAAGCTCTGAAGTATCTGAAGTACACAACAGAAGAGGTACGTACCACATCTTTGACATTTATGGGACATTTGTGTTCACACAGGAGCTGAACTGCCTGAAGACATCCACTTGCAGCTAAAAAACCCAAAGAAAATAAAATTAAAAAAAAAAAAAACAAGCATGAAAGCTCATCAAACCCACCCCATTTTCAAAAGCTGTGCTCTGTGCTTCCACTTGCAATACTGCAGCATTAGAGTGGGGTACAACAAAATTGTAGAGCTAGGAATATCAAGCACAACAAAATAGATAGTGCAAGCTTTTGCCAAAGAAGTTACCTGCATAATGCAAAGCTGTTTTCCCAGCATTGTCAGTGCTGTCTGCTGGACATTTACTCTGCACAGTTCAATAAGGAGAAGGGAAAAAAAGGCAATTAGAGAAAGACAAAGAACATAAAACATATCTTTTATGCTAACAGAGTGCTTTGAGAAAAAGTTTATGTGATGCTTCAGGAAAGAATGCTGAAGGAAGGTACAACTTCCATCTCTAGCAATCTAGTCTTTCCTTTCTTGGTACCAGCTTACACTGAAGATGTAGGAAATCTTCGTGATCAGAGATCTATGCCCTAAAATTGTTGAAGTTTCTGAATAATTTAAATCAGGAAATAAAAAAGGAAAGAAATTCCTTTATCTCAGGAAATCTTTTTTTTTTTTTTAATATTAGAGTAAGAGATAAAGCAGCCATGTCCTAAGGCTATTAGTCTTGCATTTTTTTTATTTCATTGAATCATAGAATCACAGAATGGTTTGGGTTGGAAGACACCTTAAAGATCATCTAGTTCCAATCCCCTGTCATGGGCAGGTATACTTTCCACCAAATCAGGCTGCTCAAAGCCCCATCCAGCCTGGCCTTGAACAGGGGTGTTAAGTGACGGGGCATCCACAGCTTCTTTAGGCAACCTGTTATAGTGCCTCACTACCCTCTGAGTAAAGGATTTTTTCCTAATATCCAACCTAAACCTCCCATGGTGCTACTTGAGGACATTTCCTCTTGACCAATCAAGATAGGGTCTCCCCTGAGGCTCCTTTCCCCCAGGCTAAACAGCCCCAGCTCCCTTAGGTGCTCATCACAGGACTTCTTCTGTAAACCCTTCAACAGCTCAAATGCTTATCTTTAGACAGAAGAAGACAGGACCCTGAAATTATGGGTTTCTGAAAATCAAACATTATAACTTTTTACTTTTAAATGTAGCACTGCCTCCAACACATCTATGATTCTCTAGGAAAATCATATAGATTACTGCATTCTGTAACAAAAATGTTGAGATTCTGCCTGTGTAAAATAGTCATTTAGCCTGTTTTAGTTCAACACTAGTTAGACATTCCTCACATGCACACTTTGGTCCCCAGAAGTAAGAAGGCAATCCTAAGAGCACAAAGTATTGGAAAATATTACCAGTGGGCTTGCGTTTGTGAACGTATTTGGAAATCTGCATATTGTAACAAAACCAGAAAAATATCAACAACAAAATATCAACAAAAGCACTCTGTGGTTGTAGCCAGCACGTGAAAGGGCAGCAGATACTAGTATTAAACACACATTAATTGCTGCCTGCGATACCACCAGTGACGGCCTGATGGTGCTGTTTATGCTGTAAATGGGTTGGCATTGGCAGCAGTAGAAACCGGCAATGAAACGAGCCTCGGTGGCTAATGACAACCCTTCCCAGGTGGGGACGAGTAAGGGAAGTCACCTTGCAACATACTGAGGTGGGGATCAGTGTTGCCAGAAACATTGCCAGGGACCAGTCGCAGGACAGTTGGAGAGCCCTGAGGGTAACCAGGCAAGAACAATTTAGAGGTTGGGATATGGGATCCATTCTCTTTCTGGACCATTGGGTTGTTATTAATTACTTCATCTGTAGTCTCAGTCTGTATTCACTATTTCATCTGAGACTTACAGATAACTCCAAACTCAGAAAAAAATCTGTTCCATTCCTCTGATCACTGCCATGAAAACTTACCAGTATTTCTGAAATGAGAGCTGAGATGGACAATGTCTTTGCTTACTAATGCACATCTTCAGCTTCAACACTATGAGAATCTTCTATTCATCTTCAATTTTCTTTTTCTTATTTTTCCCCATTCTCTCAAATCCCTTTCTAATCCCTTACTGTTCTTTACCTCATTTCATGGAGGATTTGATTATTTACATATTTTAGGATCTAAACTACTTTGGTTTCTTTTCTCTTTGACTTAAACTTGACAAATGTTTCTATAGTGAACAGACAGAAAGCATTCCAGTGGAACAATATCAGAATCCCCCCAGAAGCAAAAAACCCTTTTCCCCTAAAACTCTCAAATCTACCTAATTCCAAGTCATCCAACCACAAAGACAAAACATAGGAATTGGACTGAAGCTGCAACCTGCTTGAAACCCAACCCAGCTACATTAGATCAGCTACACATGGAAAACTCTGTCTGCAGATCACTCAGGGAAGATACCACACTGTTTTCTATCATCCGTTCACAGTGCCTGAAGGGTCTTTAAACTCTTTATGTTGAAATTCTTGATTTGCCTCTCTTGATGTCAAGGAGATAGGACAATGGTATAGCAGTGTGGTGCAGATTATTAGCAGGAAATGTGTCAGTGTCTGGTGGACCCAAATGAAAATTTCAAAAATCAAAATTAATTTAACTTTTACTTTACCTGAAGCAACCTCTTGATGCAATCAGGGTGGCTGTTCTTTGCTGCAAGATGTAAAGCACTGTGACCTAAATGAATAAAGGGAAAGCAAATTAATTATTCAATCATGCCAAAGCAGAGGAATAAACTCTTCCATGGCAAAGGCAAGATCCTGAATTATCCATCTTGTTTCTATCATGACAAATAAAAAGTAAGGGTAGAGAAAATAAAATAAAAACCTGCATCAAGTGGAATGTCTTTACAATAGACTGTTGTTCAGGCAGGTAACAGAATAATCTTAATGTCTTGCTTCAGATAAAGGAGTAACACAAACAATGTGTCAGACTATATCTTGGCAGAAGTAAGTCTAAGATTGTTATGCATTGTGCCTTAGAAAACAATTTTCCTGTATTACTCAACCTCACTGCACAAAGATGTCTGTCAGTGTCTTCATGATTTCTGCCATGTGGCAATGAAAAATAACCCAGCACCAAGAGTAAAACATGCCAAATTCACCAGCTACCATGACAATGAATTTGTATAATCCATGAAGTGCATGTAGAAGAAGACTCAAACATAGGCCTACTTTAGTTTGTGTCTCATAGATTCCCTATTCAGTTATTTTATACAGCGGCTACGAGCACATATCAAACACAGGTCTACATCAGTTCGCATTGCAGTTAACTTTTTTAGCACCCATGAGCTCATATTTAGCTATGCTGTAGTGATTTACTGACTACGGATTTATGATGAAAGACTGCAGTCTCTCCTCCAGCTTCATCTTACAGACCATCTGAAAAATTAAACAGGCCAAGACATCAAAAGAACAAATTATCCATGAAACTAAGAAAAGAAGGAGGCAAGATTTAGTACTCAATAAAGACAAAGCCACTTGTGACAGTAAACTCTCATTGCAAATAAGGTGACTTTTACAGACAAGGATTTCCCTAATGAACACTGGGTTGATACTCTCAGGTGAAAGTAGGCAGGCAACCTCTTACTATCCAAACAACTAATAAATCCTGAGGCAAGATGAAGTATGAATCCTGAATAACAGTCTGCATCAGGTACACATATTCTGTTATCATTGAGTAAAATATGAAGGCTTCTTCCAGTATCACAGACACTTCCTTACAGGGGCAAATCATTCACATGTATGACAGAAATTCCCTCAGGCTGCAGTGAGTGGCCAAAACAGAACCCATGAACCCAACATTTACAGATCATTACTGGAGAGACAGAAAGCTGATGGCTCATACAGGTGCTCAGCTAGACAGGGAAAATGCTGGGCACAGATTCCACACAATGTGTCAACTGAAATCTATTAGGAAGAGTTCACCAGTTTCAAATTCAGCTCCCATCATTCTCCTAGGGGGGTAGTAATTAAGGCATAGGACTTCTGAGAACTGAAACAGCATACTTAATAGCTCTCAGCTCTGTTTTGGCCTGTATCAGCTGTTTTCACTATGTCATAATCCTGAGGAAATGTCTTACTGAAACTCCTGTAAAGTTAATGGGGTTAATAGCTTGGATAAACATAAAAGCAACACTGAAGGTCTTGATGTAACCTACAACAATAAAAAGAGTTGAGGAAGATGATTTTTTTTAACTTAAAAACAACAATTTTTTAAAAATTGAGCAACTATTTTACATCTGGAGTCCACTGCAAATGCTGAAATCTATAGTATTAGGACAAAAGTTTTTAAGGATTTTATACTTTTTAGGACCTCAGAATCTGAATTCTCTGTGCAGGAAAGCAAGTATGCCTAAACCTGCTTTTCCTATAGAGCGTGTGGGGAAAAGCAATGTTGTCAAATCTGCAGTTTCACTCTGCACATCAAGAACTACATAAGTAACTTAAGTGTATTAAGCTACTTGTATAGGTTCAGAGAGGCATACCTGCACCATCCTGGGCTGTCACATCTGCACCATGTGTCACCATGATCCTGAGGCACTCTGCATGCCCTTTCGTGGCTGCCAGGTGAAAACTGGAAGAGAGCATTAACATGTCACTTTTATTTTATTAAGACCTCCTTTCACTCACAAACCACATACCGGCAAGTTCTCCCCTCCCTGTCCTTACACCTTTTGGCATCCCTCCACTGCCTCCCAAGAAGATAATAGCTCTGAAAGTGAGATGGTGCAACAAAAGTATTTGTAGCCATACTTTCATACCACACCTCAAACAATGTGTTCCACTTGAGGACCCTCACTACAAGAAAGATGTTGATGTGCTGGAGCATGTTGAGCAAAGGGCAATGAAGCTGGATAAAGAATTTAAAGAACAAGTCCCATGAGGAGCAGCTGAGGGAGCTGTGGGTGTTTAGTCTGGAGAAAGGGAGGCTCAGGGGAGACATTACTGCTCTCTACAATTCCCTGAAAGGAGGGTTGGTCTCTTCTCCCAGGCAACTGGTGACAGGACAAGAGGAAATGGCCTCAAGGTGTGTCAGGGGAGGTTTAGATTGGACATTAGGAAAAGTTTTTCAATTGAAAGGGTTGTCAAGCATCAAAAGCTGCTGAGGGAAGTGGTGGTGCCACCATCTATGGAAGGCTCTGGCTGTATTTAAGAGATGTGTAGATGTGACACTTGGGAGGGGACATGGTTTAGTGGTGGACTTGTGGTGCTGGGTAATGGCTGGACGTGATGACCTTAGAGGTCTTTTCTAACCTGAACAACTCAATGTTTCTATTATTTTACACAGGCTGCTGTGTCATTAACCTATACCATATACCTTATGTGCATGTAGTTCCATGTAATTTGTAAACTAACATCCCTAGTGGTGTAATATATCCCCAAAGAATGCCTGGACTTGGGGAATTAATAAAGAAAACATTCAAAATAACTGACTTCACTCTAGTCATTTTAGTCCATCCCGATTTTTCCCTTTCAGTGAACAAAATTTAGTTCCTCTAAAAATTGGCTCTATGATTCCTTAATTAAACTAAATCAAGTTATACTTCTGCACTGCCCTTCAAAGAGCTCATTTTCCCTTCGTGTACAAGGCAGGGGGAAACACCTTACTATATCACTAGGAAAAATCAAAGCTACTGATTATTTGTGAGACTATGCCAGAGATCTACTTTTTCCACTTTTGGTTTTGCTGTTCACCTCAAGCACCTGCTTGTTTAAACAGTGGAAAATTGCAGACGTTACCAACCACACTGTGGTAGGATACACTCTACAGCATCAATTACCCAAGACATAATTACAGAACAAATTGAAGAAATTACACTGAATTTGAGAGCCTTTTTTCAGCTGAAGGTTCATGTTTGATATCCTCATGTTGGGCACCTTAAGATTCACAGAAGCAGGCCTATAGAGGTGCTGCTGACTTCATTTTTGCAAAAATGAAGGAAAAGCTTCTGAAAACACAGTTGCTTATATCCTCTTGAGGCATAGCATGCTGACATTGTCAAGTCATAAGATATGGGCACAGCACCAGCAGACATACTGCTACCACGAGGGTCCTACCAATATCAGCCTGATATACACAGTTTTTCAGTGCAAGTAAGGTAAAAAACAAATCCAAGACAGAACACTTCCAATTGCTATTACATTGTGTGCAAAAAGTTAGGACCTTCATCAACATGCTCCAACTGAAAAAGTCAGTATTCCTGGGATGGTTTCTAATCTCTTTTAAAGAAGACATTAAATTTTTAACAACATTCCCCTGGAATCTAAAAGGAAAAAGCATAAATCATGGAGCCACACCAACTACTGTATTTAAGAGTTTACATTTTGAACAACTGCTTCCTCTAAGTGCTAAAACTAACATTGGAAGTTCAGCCTGCTAACCGGGGAAACTTGGAATAGCAGGCAGGAATGAAAAGAATATTTCAGGCACATAGTATGTGAACTGCAACAGTGTTTCTCTGAGCCACAGACTTCTTTGCAGCCTTCTTGAAAACTCGGCAGAGAAAAAGACCTAAAGACAAGAGCTGGCAAAGAATAGAGAATTAATGAAAACAGGAGAGCTCCTGAAACAGAGTCGTCTATCAAGGACAACAACCATGTCACCTCCTACAAAGAGTCCTTCCACACTGGCTGCTACCAATTGCAAATGGTAGCAGTGCTTAAGCTTTGAACTATTCCCTGCAAATATAAAAATATTCTGGGTGCTCTTCTCATGCTTGCTACTGCCATAAACAAACTGAAGAGTTAACACTTCCAAGAGTGCAAGAAGCACTGCTGCTCTCTGTTCTCTGGTCATTCAAAATATAAACTTCATGTACTCAGTGACCAAGGCAAAGTTGTGTAAACATTCTTCTTTAGAAGAAGTGGTTTCTCAGGCTCTGGGAAAATTGCTGGGAGAGGGACACAACAGGAGTCTGACAAATTCCAACACCTCTAATTTAGCCAGCACAACATACCAGCAAATACCAAATTCAGATACATTTGTGTAGATACAAAATACAACCAAATGCACTTATATATTAGGAAGGCTGTGAAGCATGCACTTGGCTAACTTATACTTGACAATATTCATAGCAATAATAAATACCTGAATAATAATAACTTGGCTAAATCTGGGGCACTGAGGTTTTACAGACAGACTGTGTAGGATGGTGCCAAATGCAACATGAATATGCAAGTGCTAAGGAAGTTTTATTTAGGTAAAATCAGACTGCAAAAAAGTATCAGAGAGAAGAAAAATTAACTCTTTTCAGGTCACACTCCTATGAACGCATTAATCCTACCAATGAAAATAATTCCCATGGCAGTTCCCAACAAGTCATCACACAAAGCAGATGATTCGTTTCACAATGCAAAAAAATATTTTAGAGGAAAAAAGGTCTGATTAAAAATATTGCTTCTCACAAACTAATAGGATGAAAGAAATATCTCTAAGCAGAACAGGTGGTTTTGAAGGTGAGAGAACACACATGAAGGATGTAATGACCTAATGAAAGGAAAAATACAGAAGCTAACTGGAAAGTCCCGTGAAAAGTGAGGATGATAAGGTTTAACTCTCAAGCATTTTTACAGTGGCCAAAGCCACAGGGCATTGGGCTGCTACAGCTCCCTCACAAGTGCTTGCTGTGTCTCCTCCCTTCATCCTTCTACCTCTGCTGTCACATAAACCTGTAGTGAGACATTTTTTCTTAATAATCGAAAAGCAATTGGGAGGGGAATGGGGGGTATGGTTACTTAGAACCTTTACCAGGAAATTAGCCCTGCGCGACAGACAGAGAGAGAGAGAGAGGAGAATGACTCCAGACTGGGATGAACCTATTACAGTCATATTTAAGTCCGAGTATTTACAGTGTTGGGCAAAAACTTCCCCTGAAGGAGTAATTCTGATTTTAAAGTTAATTCTGCTTTTTTCTTTTTAACTTAAAAAGCCCAAAACCCCAAACAAACAAAAAACAACCCACCTAGAACAAAACAAACAAAAAAATCTGCAAACCCAAACAAGTGAGTAGTAGATACTGAGGACTCCTGTGTAGCAAGGGAGGCTCTTGAAACAAAGAAGCCTGTAGACATTCATTTCCATACCTAATAATTCTTTACAAGCCACATAATTTCCTAAAATATTTGAGGCAAAAGCTGCAGGTTTCCAAACACTGAAGTTCTCACCATCTGGATGCCTTAAGCAGTGGTCCATTTTAGTTGCATCTTCCACGAATAAACTTCCCTTGATATGAAAGCAAACAACTTTTCCTCCCATTTCCTGGTTGTGCAATGACTTAGGAAACAAAAACAAACATGTAAGGGCTGATTTGGACGAAGGGCCACACTGAGGGTTGGATTCTCATTCAGCTTAAAATCCCATTATGACATAGTTCATTTTCCCTTCACAATAGATAAACCTGGTATTATGACTTAGAGCCACATCTTGATACCCCAGCCTGAAGTGATTTGAGATAGATTTCTTTTATTGCTGTAAAACATTTTTACTCTTCCTGAGGGGTAGGATGATCTTTTATTATTGTATCGAGACTTTTCAGTGCAGCAGAGGAGCACTGAGTTTCTCACTGGATACACCAGCCACTGGATACAGAAATTAAGCAAGTCAGCATTCAAGACCCACCTCTGCATCAGATGATAAAGATCAGCTGGTTGACACTGATTTTTCCTACTGGGAACATGCAGGTCTCATAATTACTCAGTCGCTAACGAGGCAAAGTAGAAAATTATCTTCTTTGGGAGGAATGCAAAGCTTAGCTGGAGTAACCAGACCTTGAGAGTAAGAGTGAACTCACAGCAAAACTTCATCAAGTTCAAGGTCAACTAGAGAACAGCTACAAGACTATCACCTTAAAGTCTTATCAGGACCTCAAATTTCTTGACCTGAAATGTTACTCAAATAAAAAACTCACACTGATAGATGCTTTTTATGACTGAACAGAGGAGACAGCTGTGTATGACATCCCTGAACTAGTTTTAAACAGCAGATTTCTTACAGATAGGAGATGTCAGCTGGTGAAGCACTTACAACTGTCCTAAACAAAGCTGTCCCTTCTTCAGGGCAAAGAACCTTTTCCACATTTTGGTTGTAAAGGCAAGTTAGCAAGGGAATAAAGACTTCTTTAACCAGCATCTGACAGACAAAGCATAATAGTTCAGATAGAGCCAGTCTTCCCTAGAAGACTGAGAATGAGTGTTTCCAGCAATTATTTAAATGCCAATTTAAATCAGAAAAGCACCCTAAATTTTACTACTTAGCTCACATAAAACATTTCTTTACAAATCATTACACCACAGGTAGAAGAACAGAAATAATCCACATTTAGGGGTTAGACTTGTAAAACTGGAACTGACTACACTTGCTAAGGTAGCAACAAGACATGGGTCTGCTATATCCAGGTTCTCCTTAACTACTTGCACAGCTACTTCCTGCAAAACTGAGCACAATCCTCTTACTGAATATTATTTTGACAGCTGGCTTAAAACAACCGGGTGGTCCATATATCTAGGGAAAGTGTCACAAAAGTACAGTGGAATGTCATAAAATAAGAAAAAATAAATATCCAGCCTCAATTTAAGACAGTAACCTTCCAATAAGGAAATTTTCATCTGTGAAAAGAAAAACAGGGGAGAAAAAAGCAGAAAAATTACACACAATCAGAGGGTTCAGGCTCTGTTGGGCAAGGTCACGCTCCAGAATTTTTTTTCTAGGCAGAATTATCATTCTCTGTAACACAGATTTTCTCCAGGGTCTGAAAGTAGTCTGACACATTACTTACCAAAATCCAAAGCAAATAAAGAATTTGGTTGAATTATGGATGCTAAGTGAATATTGTATTTGCTATTTCCTATTATGACAAACTTGGAACACAGTCAAACTTCTATGCAAGCATATAATACTATTGTTCTCTGTCATTTTAATCTGAGTGCTCTGAAAATATTTTAAGTGCAAGAATGTTTGAAATACACTGTGAACTCACATACACTCATTGTCAAGGTTTATTTTGAGTAAAAACATCCCTCCCCAAGACAGATCATTCTTCTTCATTTTCTAATGGATGTCAACCCTTTGTTGACTTTTTAAAAGTTTAACTTCCCTGCCAACAGTCTGATGATTTATAGTTTCCCAGCTGACCAATACCTTCACACAAATAAACAAGATTGATAAAATAAAGATACAGAGCTGCTTGGAGTTTTTGCAATGCTAATTTAAAAAACCGTATAGAAATGGAAGATACTCAAGCTTCGCTGCTACCAGATCAGACAGGCAAGCAATTCACCATCTATCTCAGCCAGAAAGAGACTTACTGATAACCTGGCTTTCTGCACTGACTTGAGCTTTTATACATTTTAGAAGCAGCACCTTGTTTACCATGCCTATTATCCCTCAAAGCCTCAATTTCCACTTCGATAATGACAGCAAAAAAATATTCAGTAGATGATATCTGGCTTTTGATTGGTTTCTACCACAAGCTGAGTGGCAAAAATGCTAAAATTCCCAAGGATCTGACCCGGAGGAGGAGAAAAGGCCATGAGTTACCACTAGAGCAGCACATTCTGTGCATGAAGAAATGCTGTCATGCAGAAGGAAGTCCAGTGTGGTCTCCTCTCACGTGTAGCACCATGACCAGTCACTGTAGAATACAGTTTACTTACCTGTGGAGGGCCTGAGATTTTATTAGCATAAAAACAATTTTGAAAGTAAGCCCTTTTTGACACATCCTAAATCTAATTAATAGAAAAGTTATCATCTTCATATTAAAAGACTGGGAAAGTCCCAGAGTGGTCCTGAAACTTGAGGTGTTTTCTGTCTTCCCTTCCCAAACCAGAGAGGGCTCTCAGCAAACTAGTAACTTGCTGTTTCAGCAAGGACTATGTTTCTATGGATAGGACATGCCTGGTTCTGCTTCTTCCTTGCATCAGCACATGTAGGTAGGTAACTGTGAGGTTGGTGAGCTGATACAGGGAGCAAAACCTGCTGAAAACCAAAGCTGCCTTTACTGTTCCATCACACAGCACAGATGCATGAATCCTCTCAGTGAAAAGGAAGGAACAGCATGTAGAATTTCACCTTAAACTGAAAAACTGAGATTAAACTATGAATGTTTTGCTATGAAAGTAAAAGAACCTTTGTCTTTTCCTGACTGCAGTATAAGATACAGTCACTCATTTGAAACAATAAATGTCTTATGAACAGCCAGTCATTTAAATATGGAGGAGCCATACAGATTGAGATGTTTGGCAGATCAGACTGCCTTAAAAGAAAATCAGACATCTGCAGGTAATTGCCATCAATACTTACTAGTTATTTAGTTTTTTGATTTTTTTTTTTTTTTAATAAAAATTATAGCTTCACACTGCACCCATTTCATCTCCTCCTAAAAGTAAATGTCACAAATGTGGCTTTTCAATAATGCTGGCAGTCCATGTCATTATCCTGTCACTTGCATACATGCAGCCAGAAGAATGCAAAAATCAGCTCAGGAAAAACAGTTATAGGAAATACATTTTGTGTTTAAGTCAGAGCTGGCACCAGTACGAACTGGGAAAATTAAGTATTCAGAGTTTTAAGACATTCAATCAATGAGTTGCTACAAACAACTTCTAGAGTGCAGGCAGGTTAAGATTTTAAGAAGTTGACATTGGCAAGTATGGACTTACTAGCAGCTGTGAGAGATTTTTTTTCCCCACTCTCCCCTTTAGCACCCGCCACTGCAAAGTGAAGTGCTGTACACAGACTGTGTTCTTCTATTTTAACATGAGATGGCATTTGCCCTTCCCCAATACACACAGAACTCTCTGGTAAAAACCCTGCACGCCACTTCTGTGTTAGCTTGTATTCTGGAACAGCTTCAAAAAAACCCCAAAAACTAGACCAAACCAAAAAATCACCAACCAACCAAAAAACACAAACAACACCCCCCCCCCCAAAACCAAAACAAATGCAGTTTTCATATAAAGTTTCCAGCTTTTCATCATAGCATGAAAAGTCTTGTTTCAATCATACACACCTCGAGGTATAGGACATTAATAAAAGGCAAGCCTGTTTAATGGCTGTTTTCTTATTAGAAAAGAAGCCATTGCATCATGCAACACAGGAGCTGGCAAGCTACAGACTCCTGATTTTAGTCTTCAAACTCAGCAAAAATATCCACCCAGCTGCTCTTCAGAGAGATTTCTGGGATCCCCAGCAGCTTTATATTTTTCGCTCTCAGGTTGTGCTCCAGCAGTTCCATTTTCATATACAGTTTTCTTTGGCAAACTCTATTACTGCATTAACACTTCAAGTCTGAAATGTATAGACTTTTCTTCCATGTACCATTAATTGTAAACATAAGCGCTCACAATTTAGATTTATCATATGAAGTTTCTTGCACGGTGTCCATTTTTAAAGTCCCCAGTAACTGATGTCAGCAAATTGCAACAGAGATTCTGCAAGGTCAAGCTCCAGGGCACTCCTAGGTGTTGACAGAAAGTCTGAAGTTTTGCCATAGTTTTTTTAGTTTTGGACTTGTAGGGTAGAAAAATGAACAAAGTACAACAGTGAAGCCTCAAACGCTTGAAGAGCCTAGAAATCTGCGCAGTGTGGCCTGAGCCTCCAAAGCCAAGTACAGAGCGGTGAGGAAGGTAGAGAGAGGACTAGGGAAGATTCCTTCTGATAGCTTCTTTAAGACCACATCCCACATATAAAGTCCAAACAGATGCACAGTTATCGTCTCAATACATGTATGCCTTCTAGCACAATATCTTCTTAGCACAGGGTGAAATCCCTGAGGATACCCTGGATGTGCCCAGATCAACACAACTTCTTTCCTGAGTTAGGTAAAACCAGCCAGTCATCTGCTGTGCTGTCTTGCTAAGCCAGATAGAGTTCAAAGCTAAAATTAAGCCCAACAATGAGAGCAATGACTAGTGTCTCCCCTGACCTTCATCCTCCAACACAACTCACTATTGCTTGCCTGAGGCAAGCAAATGCTAATAATCACCTTAGTACATGAAAAGTCATGAATATTAAAGCAAGGAAATCTCAAACCATGTTGGCATAACAAGAGGCCAGGAAAAGGCTGGAAAGCATGAGAGCAATTGAGTAAAAGTTAATCTAAAAAAATATTTTTGTTTCATGAAAATCCAGCAAGGCTTAAGAACTGCATGTAGTGCTCCAAGAAAAGAACGTGGATATCCTTATGGAACATGAGGGACGTTGACAAAGGGTAGCTCAGGGTTATATGCTGTGCTTGATGTTTCTGTGCCTTTTATACTTACAATTCTCCACATCTCTTCAGAATTGAAGCAACAGAACTATTGGGTTTATTTATTTTTTATTAAACTGTATAAAGTGAACTTCTCTTACTTCACGGGAGAATTGCAAATAATATGTACTTACAGTAATTAATCTACTAGTAACACATTCTTCCAGGACCACTGCTTAGTAAGACCTCTTAATATTTGGGGTTTTTAAACTTTTTAAATTATTATGGCCATATATTTTATTTTGTATTTCAGAATAACTATACTACTAAAACTTTTAAGATTCCACATTTCTGAAGAGGAGTAGGGACTGGAACACAGGTGTGTGCAGAAAAAGGCAACTTCAGAGTTTTCCTTTAGTATTTTCCTAACACACAATGCACCTGTAAAGCAGGTAGCAGAAAACACAGAGTGACAT
The DNA here is from genome assembly GCF_009829145.1 of Chiroxiphia lanceolata. NCBI lineage: Eukaryota > Metazoa > Chordata > Aves > Passeriformes > Pipridae > Chiroxiphia > Chiroxiphia lanceolata. The sequence continues at coordinate 11,096,246 of NC_045671.1, read as the reverse complement.
ATAAGCCCACTAAATAAGCAGCCACCAGCATAGTCTATTGCATGAGACCTCAGTGTGAAGTTAAAAAAAAAATAAATTAAATAAATTCCACATTTGCACATTGCTCTGTTTTGGCTGCCTTTCCCCTCCTAGATTAGAGTACATTTTTAAGCCAGTAGCAGCCAGTGGGCATAATTAAAATCTACACATAGAGCTCATTTGGTTGCATAAGTATTTGAAAAACATGTATAACAACTGCAGCCCATTATGTAGATATAAATCTGAAAAACAACTGCAGCCTTAACCCTGTTCCCTCCAGCCTTAAAGAGCCTGATTCTGGCCCAACTCACAAGAGGAATGCTTCCCTCGTGGCTCTCCTGCCAGCTCAGACAGGATGAGTGCAAGGAGCAGCCCCATGTTCCCCATGGGAATTGGGGCGCTGTGTTCTGCCTCTGCATGAGCCAAACTGCAGCTGTTTTGACCCAGGCTTACAAAAACTTCCAACCATCCAGGCTATGCTCTGATTCAAGCAACAGACAAGGCTGTTGTTGAAAGCTGGCCAAGTCTGGTAAAATCTGGGTATTTGGCAACTCTGCGAAGGGAGCTGCTTTGCAGGGAATTCCAGCAGCTGCCTGATGCTGCATTACAGGTTTGGCCAACCCTACCTGAGCAGGAGGCTCACAGGCTATCCAAACACGTGTACATTCCTTCAGAAGAGGAAATCCAACTGAAGACCATTAATTTCTGTCTCTTTAGAAGATGGCCTCTTCTCTTTTTCTTTTTTTAGTAACACAAAGGTATAAAAATGCTAAAATGTCTTATAAAAGTTGCTTCAAAAATGCGTATTATAGAACCTGAATGATGTTGATTTCAAGTCCCCTCAAAAGTACAGGTAAGAGCTAAAAAGCGAATGAAGTCTCCAAGTCTAAGTGAGGGGTCACATGCTCAAAACCATCAGAAATTAGTCTCAGTCAAGAGCCAGGAACAAACCACTGTCACAAAGTCCACTCTGTGGATCTCATTTAAAAGCCTGCATGATTGTCAATACAGTGATTGTACACAATATGGATTTTTTCATATATTGCCAAATTATAAAATCAAAGTTAGCTATTGTTCCTCTGTTACAGAGATAAGAGTACTTCCTCTCACTGTACATTAACAATTAACAATTAGCTCATACTGAGTGTAATAGAAATTTAATTAGCCCAATTCAGCATCCTGGCAGCAGACAGCTTTGTCCAACCATGGCCTATGGTATCATTAGAATTTCTAAGTGTTTGTCTAAAGTGGAAAGCAATTTTTCAGGAAACTTAATGTCGACATTTTAAATTATATTCATAATAATGCTGCAGGGCAAGGGGGGGACAAAAAGAAAAACCAGTCATGATTTGAACCTTAAAAGAACTTCAGGAAAGATGTGGAGAAAAAAACACTCCTACAAACAAATCTCCCATGGAAATAAACTTTACAAGAAATTTTGGAATAAGAATCAGATTTCAGCCATCTGTTGGCTAGAGATAAAACACAGGTTGAGATCCCTGTGGTCTTCCTTACTTTGTCCATATTCTGAAACCTAGACATTATTGTGACCATCTGGACCATCATAAATTAAACACTGTGATAAAAGTATATTAAAAAATATTTTTTTCTCAGAGATAAAATCAGGTCTCTGGAACACCAGTGAACTCCATTCCTGGAGATGTGACAATCCTCAGGCAATATTCAGGCAGTAGACCTTTTTTGCAGTTCCTGTCCTGGTATGATTTTCAAAAGACAGTATGCTAATATGCTTTCCCGACTTAAGTGTTTAAACATTTCTAAGAGGTGACAGAGTTGGTACAAAAAAAACATCTTCTAGAGCATGGTGTTAGGCTGAGGACGCCTAGTTGGATGCACCTCAAGGTGAATGCAAACTGTTGCCTGCACTCTGCTGCTAAAGGAGCAGAGAAAAGCACATTGGCAATGTCAATGGTGACATTACTTTGCTGCTCTGGACTCCAGTTCATACTGAAGTTCCAGAACGTCCAGCAGAGCAGCACTCAGTGGTAGTGTGACTTCATTCAGCCACAATAGTCTACTGTCAGTCTCCGCTCTCCATTGGACTTACTGGCCATATAGAACTATTAAAGAGTGATTTGTTGCTTGTTAACAGAGAGGATCTCCTAAGTGAAGGGGTGATTGGTGGCTGTCTTGGCCCCAGCAACCACGAAACAATTGAAATTAAAATATCTGTAGACAGGAGAATAAGTACCAGCAAAACTTCAACTCTGAACATCAGGAGAGCAGACTTCAGGCTGCTCAGGCAACTAGTGCATAAAGTTCCCTGGGAAAACACTCTTGAAAGTGTTGGGGTTCAACAGTGCTCGTCACTTTTTAAACACCACCTCCTAAGGGCAGAGGAGCAGCAACTCCAAAATGTCCGAAGTCAAGTAGATGAGGCAGAAGGCCAGCTTGGCTGAGCAGGGATCTTCCTTTGAGGCTAAGTCAAAAAAGGAAGGAGTATGCCTAGTGGAAGTAAGGTCAGATGGCGTGGGAGCAATACAGAGATGCTGTTTGCCACTGTAAGAAGAAAATTCATGTGGCCAAAGCTCAGTTGGAGCTGAAGCTGGATAGAACCATGGGAACAATAGAAAGAGTTATTTTAAATACATTAAGGGCAAAAGGCAGTGCAGAAATAACATGAACCCATTACAGGATGAGGATGGTCACTTCACAAACAGGGACATGGAGAAGGCAGAGGTGTTTAGTGCTTTCTTTGCCTCTGTCTTCAACACTGAAGATTCACTGGCTAAGGGAGTCCCAGTGCCCTGAGTTGGAGGACTGCGGCTGTGAGAATGATAAACTCTCAGTTGACCCTGAACTTGTGTGGGATCTGCTGCTCCAGCTGAGTCCCTACAAATCTATGGAGCCTGATGGGATTCAGCCGAGAATACCCAAAGAGCAGCTATGTCATTGCAAAACCCCTCTTGATGATTTTTGAACAGTCATGGGAACACTGTCCCAATTTTCAAGAAGGACAAAAAGGATGACCTTGAAACTACAGACTTGTCAGTCTCACTTGAGTGCCTGGTAAAGTTACAGAGAAGGTTATTCTGGAAGGTACTGAAAAACACCTGAAAGATAATGCATTCATTGCTCACAGCCAGCATGGCTTCATGAGGGAAAAGTCCTGCTTTTCAAACCTGGTTTACTTTCGTGACAATGTAACTGCCCTAGCTGATCAAGTGAAGACAGTTGATTTACTGTTTTTGCATTTCAGTAAAGCTTTTGATACTGTATCTCACAATATCCTTCTGGACAAAATGTCCATCACAGACGGATGAATACATCATGTCTCTTCATCGGCTCATGGGTTGGGTGCAAAGCATTACAGTGAATGGGGTGACATCAGACTGGTGACCTGTCACTAGTGGGGTTCCACAGAGCTCCATTGTAGGCCCAGTGCTCTTCAACATCTTCATAAATGATTTGCATGCAAGACTTGAAGGAATACTAAGTAAATTTGCAGATAATTGGCAGGAGCTGTTGATTCCCCCAAAGGCAGAGAGAACATGCAGAGACCTGGACAAATTAAAGGGCTGGGCAATCGCCAACTATATGAAGTTTAACAAGGACAAGTGTAAGACCTGGGATGGGGCAATCCCAGAGGTATGTACAGACTGGGGAATGAGATGCTGGAAAGCAGTGAGATGGAAAGGGACCTGAGGGTCCTTGTCAATGACAAGTTGAATATGAGTCAGCGGTGCCCTGGCAGCCGGGAGGGCCAACCATGTCCTGGAGGGAATCAGGCAAAGCATCACCAGCCAGTTGAGGGAGGGGATTGTCCCGCTCTGCTCTGCCCTGGGGCAGCCTCACCTTGAGTCCTGTGTGCAGTTTGGGGCACCACAATATAAGAAAGATATTGAGCTCTTAGAGAGCATCCAAAGGAGGACAATAAGGATGGTGAAGAGCCTTGAGGGGAAGCCGTAAGCGACTGAGGGCACTTGGTCTGTTCAGCCTGGAGGAGAGGAGACTGAGGGGAGATCTTATCACAGTCTTCAACATCCTCACGAGGGGAATAGGAGGGGAAGACATTGATCTCTTCTCTGTGGTGACCATTGACAAGACCCAAAGGAATGGCCTGAAGCTGTGTCAGGGGAGGCTTAGGTTGGATATCAGGAAAAGGTTCTTCACCCAGAGGGTGGTTGGGCACAGGAACAGGCTCCCCAGGGAAGTGGTCAGAGCACCAAGCCTGACAGAGTTCATGAAGTGTTTGGATAACAGTCTCAGGCACACGGAGTGATTCTTGGGGTTGTCCTGTGAAGGGCCAGGAGTTGGACTTCAATGATCTTTCTGGGTCCCTTCTAACTCAGCACATTCTATGATTCTATGTAACCTTCCAATACCTTAAGATAAAACATTATTACATACAAGGAAACATTTTCTCTCAAAGGTAACTAAAACCTGATTTACTTTTTGAAAAGTGATGTTCTGCATGCCACTCATCCCACCTCCTTATACAGTAAGATCCGAAAGGAAGAAAACAAAAATGAATATTATGTACATAATAAATCTAAAGTATTTGCAGTTGGAATTTGCTCCAAAATTTATTTCTTGTTCAGCCCCCAAGGGATGAACAGTCTCTTTCAAACAAAAATATATCATTAACTGTTATTGGCAATAGTTTTGTGAAAGAGTCCTTAAAGAACAAATCTATGGAGGTTTCTAAGGCTTTTTTGTGCTATTGTCAGACTCATTTTATTCAATAACAGCTGATTCAGTTGCAGTTCAAAAAAATGTACAGAGATCTATTGTTTCACTTAATAGCCAAAAGCATTTAATTCTAGTTCAGTACCTTGCAGAAACATGCAAACATGGCAGTGATGGACTGGCACACTGACAAAATAACTTTAGGACAAGGAAGCGCAACCATTTATACTTTCCAAAGTAAATCCTTTCCAAAATCATTCCTCCACCCTCACTCTCCCACCCCGCTTCAATAATGGCAGTAGCTTCTTAAAATAACAGCCCATTTGAACACTTGATCTTATGGGAAGTGCAGCACATGAATGAATCCTATCCACTCCTGAAAGGAATCTCTTTAAAAACCCTTTTTTGTTAGTTTAAGTGGGACTTAAATGATCAAATTCCAAACTGGAAAGCCCTGTTTTGTTGTTTAAGGAAGCTGAACAAATAAAAAAAAAACCTATCTGGCAAAATAAGACTACAATGACAGAGTCAGATTTCCAGATAGGTTCTATTACAACTGTGCTTGGCAATAGTCTGTGCTGTGTAAGTGGGAGCAACAATGGGACTGTGTCAACTTATGCCAAAGGTGGATTTGCTCCATGGTCTTAAAATTGATTTATTGTTTATAGAAAGGACTGAGTCAGAGGCAGGGTGGTAGTGTGGAAAGTCAAGCAAGTCTTAACCCCCCCCCATTTCATTACTTTGACAAGGTTTTTTTAATACTTTTTTTTTTAAGAGATACTGCTGAGGAGTTAAACCTCCTAATGAAAGTTTGTAAATATTACCTCTAAGAAATTTACTGGTACCTAGACCTCATTAATTTAAGAATCTCCATTTTATTGCATGTGGACAATTCACTAACTAAAGGTCCTAAAGGACAGGGGCAAAAGAGGACAAGTGAAATTTAGGTGGTAATGTCAAAAACTGAGCCAGAGCTCATCATAGCAGGACTGAGTGGGATGATACATACAGTACTCAACAAGACAAATAGAGAAAATATGGGTTTCTGGTATCTGTTCCTCTCATTTCAAGCATTTTATAATAAGAAGCCATTTGATTATACAACAAGAACTTAGAAGTACCTCTTTAAGCATCAAAAATTATCCTCTCCACCTTCTGCTTAAAATAATGTACTATATTACTATATCTCAAATAAAAATCTGGGTGGTATTGAAATTTTTTTTTGTAGGGTTATTAACAAAGAGAATGAAAAGAAAATATCTTAGAAGAAACATGTCACACCTTAAGGGAACAGACAATGATGGAGCTAACAAACCTGTATTGTAATGTGTAATTGTTTCTTCTTTTTTGTTTTTAAGCACATTCCAAAGTCTTTAATCACATTACACACAGTTATATAATTGAATCCATCATGTTCTTCTGGTTAGTCAGCTTCATCCTAATTATGTAAACAAATGCACCAATGTATACTCACAGGGATCAATAGACCTCTCATCCAAAGAGCTCCCTTCCCACATGGTGCTGCAGAACCCTTTCTAAAATGTAACCAGTGAAACCACATGAACCTCATGAGGTTCAACAAGGCCAAGTGATGGTCCTGCACCTGGGTCTGGGCAAATCCAAGCACAAACACTGTCTGGGCAGAGAATGGATTGAGAGAAGCCCCTGAGGAGAAGGACTTGACGGTGCTGGTGGATGAGAGGCTGGACATGACCCACGTGCACTCACACCTCAGAAAGCCAAACATGTCCTGCTCTGTATCAAAAGAATTATGTGGCCAGTAGGTCAAGGGAGGTGATTCTGCCCCTCTGCTCTGCCCTCATGATACCCCACCTGCAGTGCTGCATCCAGCTCTGGGGTTCTCAACATAAGAAGGACATAGACCTGCTGGAGCAAGTCCAGAGGAGGACATGAAGATGATCAGGGGGCTGGAGCACCTCTCCTGTGAAGACAGGCTGAGAGAGCTGGGGTTGTTCAGCCTGGAGAAAAGAATCATAGAATTAGAAAATGGTTTGGGTTGGAAGGAACCTTTAAGATCATATTAATTCCAACCCCCCTGACATGGGCAGGGAAAATTTGACTAGACCAGGTTACTCAGAGCTCCATCCAACCTGGCCCAAACACTTCCAGGGATGAGGAGTTCACAAGCTCTCTGGGCAACGCACTCCAGTGCCTTACCACCTTCACGATAAAGAATTTCTTCCTAATATCTAATCTAAACCTACTCTCCTTCAGCTTAAGACAATTCCTCATTGTCCTACCACAACACGCCTTTTTGAAAAGTCCGTCTCCAGCTTTCTTTTAAGCCCCCTTTAGGTACTGGAAGGTGCTATAAGGTCTCACTAGAGCCTTCTCTACTCCAGGCTGAACAGCCCCAGATCTCTCAGCCTTTTCTTAAAGGAGAGGTGCTCCAGCCCTGTGATCAACTTAATGTCCTTCTCTGGATCTTTCCAACAGGTCAACACCTTTCCTGTGCTGGTGACCCCAGAGCTGGATGCAGTGCTCCAGGTAGGGTCTCACAAGAGCAGAGTAGAGGGGCAGAATTATGTCACTTGCCTTGCTGGCCGCACTGCAGCCCAGGACACAGTTGGATTTCTGGGCTACAAGCACACATTCCTGGCTCATGTTGAGTTTTTCGTCCACAAACACTGCCAGTTCTTTTCCTCAGCGCTAGGCTTGGTCCATTCTCTGCCCAGCCTGAATTTTTATTCCTTCTCTTAACCCATGGGAAGGACCTGGCACTTCACCCTGTTGAACCTCATGAGGTTTGTACAGACCACCTCTGAAGCCTGTCCAGGTCCCTCTGGATGGCATCCCTTCCCTCCAGTGTGTTGACCACATCACACAATTTGGTGTCATCTGCAAACTTTCAGGGTGCCCTTAATCTCACTGTCTGTGTCACCAACAAAGACATTAAACAGTACTGGCCCCAACACTGACCCCTGAGGACAGCACAGGTCACTGGTCTCCACTTGGACCACATTCCTTTCAGCACAACCATCCAGTCTATTCCTTATCTGCCAAGTGGTCCATCCAACAAAAACATGACTCTCCAGGTAGGACACAAGGATGTCATGCAGGACAGTGTCAGATGCGTCACACAAGTCCAGGTGGATGATATCCGTTGCTCTTCCCTCATGCACCAGTGCTGTAACCCCATCATCGAAGGACAACAAATTCGTCAGGTATTATTTGCCTTTAGTGAAGCCACGTTGTCTTCACCAATCATCACCTTATTTTCCATAGCCTCATGGGAGAAGGCTCTGGGGAGACCTTGCAGCACCTTCCAGTACTAAGAGGGAATCTACAAGAAAGCTGGAGAGGGACATTTTAGAGGGGCATGTAAAGATAGGACAAGGGGAATGGCTTCAGACTGATTTAGATATGGTAAGAGGGAGAAATTCTCTACTGTGAGGGTGGTGAAACACTGAAACAGGTTGCCCAGAATAGTCTTGAAGTGTTCAAGGCCAGGCTGGATGGGGCTTTGAGCAATGTGGTCTAGTAGAAGGTGTCCCTGCCCAGGGCAGGGGAGTTGGAACTAGATGATCTTTAAGGTTCCTTCCAATCCAAACCCTATGATTCTATGAAATCTGAGCCCAGTGGTGGCCAGCTCTCCCAAAAAAACCTCTCCAGATAGCAATTTCCCAGCATAAGTCACTGATGTTACAGTTGAGGTAGCTGACAAACTAGCACTGTGCTTCTGCAGGACACCAACAGACCTCAGTGCTGTGCAGCAGAAGGGTCTATGCCTCTAAGCAGAGGCCTCTAAGCCTCTAAGACCAGGCAAAACTGCTGTGTTAGGCTCCAGGAAACACTGCAGGAAAGCAGCCCTGGCATCACACTGCAAAGATAGGAGAAATGAGTCTACACAGAAATGATGGCTTCATTTTTTTGTACACACTAAAGAAAGACTCTGGAGTAGTCTTTCACAAACAAGACACAGTCCGCTATTAACAAGCCATACTGGAGAACATTTCTGGGTCACCTTTGGTAGCTGTGTCTCTCCAGATCAGTGTCATTGTTTCTACACCTGTCAGTCTCTATCTTTCAAAACTGAGACAGAAATAACTTGAGCAGGTCTGCTAAATTTCCAAAAGCATTGGAAACACAATGAGAGTTGGCATGCTGTATTTCTGCATCACAACAATACTATTTTTCTCCGTTCTCTCTCAAGCTGTCTTTTAAACCACTACACAGAAATAATTTAAAAAGTAAACGATAATTAAATGAACATACAGAACAAGCAGAGATCTTTATAGCACTAACTCACATCTGTTCCAAGCAATTAAAACAAGTACTTGCGACTGCATTATTAGTAATTAATAAGTATACGGTTACTGACTTCTTAGTAGTTGTAAATAAAGAATAAAAAATGGGAATTTGGAAGTCTATCTCTATAAAGCTGAAAATCACTGCACCAGATGCCTAGCTACAACAATCCTATTTTTTAAAAGTTGAGAGATACTGACAAATTCAGTCTTGGGTGGTTCCCCAGAAAAGTTCATAGTATCATACTATACATGAAACTTGCAAACTAGGTGTTACACTGGATACACTGGATATAGTGCAGCTTAAGAATCTAGCTCTAAAGTTACGTTGCCTGTAAAACATGAAATGCTAAATAAAGCTGTAATTCAGAAGATTCAATGGTAAAAAGAAAAACATATGTATGTAACTTTTAAAAATTAAAAACCTATTAAAGTATGGAGGAGAAAGCCCTCTTGACGTAAATGAGGACTTATACTTCTGCAGTAAAAAGTTGCAGGTCATTATGAGTCACTCCATCATTCACTTCCCTCAGATGCAGAGCAGAAATAGAACAGATGTAGGAAATTGAAACAGACCAAGAAAGAAGCAGAATATGACTCAATAAATGTAACCCATTAGAACTTATTATATGGCATATACTGCCTTGTGTTGCCCTTCCCAAGACTGGAAACTGTTTTCCTTTGTCCACGTCTATCCAGAATTTTATTTAGGCTTAGGTTCTGTCATGGGATACCTATTTTTCTTATTTATCACTTTAGTCATATTTCTATGCCATAAGGAAGAAAGTTTAAGAATAGCATTCTCTTAGCTATAATTTTCTTAGTGGAATCTTTTATGTTTCACAATTCAGAATGTTCACAGGAGAACAAGAAGAAGAATAGAAGATGAAAATTCTATATATGAAATCTATTGACAGTGCAAAAGGAATCTTGTTTACACAAAACTTCCATTACCACACTTCAATCAAAACAAGCAACAGTTAAACGAATCATCAGCATCTGCAGGATTTTAAAAGTCTGTCACCACAGTTTCAGTTCAAACTAACCCATTAAAATGAAAATTTATCTTAATTTCTGTCTTATTAAAATAATGTCCATGGAAAAAAATAGCCCCAAAGAGGAATACCTTTTGGAGTGTGCAATCTGTAGTGCGCCATGGAATTCTGAAACACCCTGTCCTAAAATGGTCCCGATCTACCCAGCAGATTGTTAACCTTCAAGTTACCTCAGTGGGTTTATGCTTTTGAAATGGCATTTTAAATGTAGAATTACACATAAAGAAAGGAGCTTTCCAGAATGTGCTTCAGAAGAAAAAGAAACCTTCCTTTTCAGGATACTGTCTGGTTTTTAATTCATGGAAGTGGTATATGCATCTAGGGCTGGGTTTTTTCCCCTCCCTTTTCGCTTACATCACAAGTTTAAGTTGGACTTACGCAGTTTTGCCCTCGCTATCTTGTTTGGTGGCACTGGCTCCCTTTTTACCCAGCAATGAAGCCACTTTCTCAGGATCGCCATTCTCCACTGCCTGCAGCAGCCGATCATCGTTCTTATTCCACTCGTTGGTCTGGAGTAAAAGAAAAAGAAGGGAGAAATACTATCAGTACCAGCACTGTGTACAGGCTCTCCTGGATGATCCTGGATCACATTTATCACCGTGGAAAGCTTAAAAAAAAGCCCAACTCAAAGAAATGGTACAAAGAAAGCCACATAAAACCAATCTGCAAGCTGTGCAGCACAGGTTCCCGAGGACTTAATGGCTTAAACCAGGGCCTGAGCAATGACTGAAGATGAACTCTAATTTGGAAACTGTCTAGATGAGTAGTGCAGGTAAACTTTCCGTATTTTCTTACTGTATTTTTAAAAGTTCTCCTTCATTTTTTCTAGTCCTTGTTTCTATTTCAGGCCCCATCAGAGCTCTTATTCCCTATGTTTTTCCTTAAAACAACCGAGCAAATGAGCCACTCCGGTAGACAGCACATCACTAATGCTGCTAAAAGAAAGGACAACCATCCTACTTTCAGATCTTTCCAAACTCAATCCTCTAAGTCTTTTTGATTCTTCTCAGCATCTGAATGGGAACAGGACACTACTTCCTAAAGTAATGATTCTCCCTCCTCCTCCGAACCCTCAGAATGTGGCCTGTTTCCTCTACCAGATGCTCAAGTTGAATCTAGAAAGATCGTCAGAAAACAGAGGACTGTTATCTTTCTGTATTCCATGTGATCAGAGCAAAACAAGCTCCGGAAAAAGCAGTTGGAAGTTGCATTCATGCCTTTTAGTCTGTAAACTAGAAGACATGACTGTTCAGTCTTCAGGAGAAGCAATCTGGTGCAGCCAAAAACCTGTGCTTGAATTAGTGTTAGAACCCTGCTACCCTCAGGAGAGTTATCTTCAACAGACTATGGCTTTCTCTTTGACACCAGTCAGCTCATCTCCAGCATGATTGCTGTTCATGAGCATTTGATTTCTACACAACTTTTGGAATTACTAAATTCATATTAATACGCACCTAGAGAAATATTCAACTTAATAAAAACCAAACAAAAAACCCCCCACGGCAACACTTTGTCCTTATGCTCTATACAGACTTTTTTGGCTCCAGATAAATAAAAAGAATGATGTCTCTCTGTCTGGGCTTATGAGGAAAAGTGTATGATGTACACACTTATATGAACTAACTCCACAGGCTGTGAACACCCTGAAAAACCAGAACAGGAGGAAAGTGTTCCAGGTTACAAGTAATTTAAAAAACAAATTAAAAAAACCCAAACCAAACAGAAAAAAAACAAACAAAAAAGACAAAACCCAAACACTAGGGAGAATGCAGACTGATGAGGAGAGCAGACAGGAGTTGAAAGAACACCACCTGGAACCATGAGTATGAATGGCAGTTCTGTCAAAGGAAGAGGCATGCAGACAAAGCAATTGCAGTCTGTTTTGGCAGTGGTATGACTGGTGGGTAAATGCACATCAAGTCTTTATTCTTATAGCAGTGCAATAAACTTCTGTAGACTCTAGAGCACCAATTACATCAGCAAAAAAAAATTGTTTCCCTGAGCAATATTTAGACTCCATGGCAGTGAGTGGCCAGCCAAACAGCAGGCTCCACCTAAAAGAAAACTCATGGCCTATTCTGCATTTAGGGAATTTCATGTTTTAAAGGGAGTCTATTATTAAAAGCAGATGTTAAAAAAATGTAGCTTACTTGTAAATAAAATCCTTTAAAGTTAACACTGTTTATTTGACAGTATATTATGCCTTTTGCTTTGGAGTTTCTCCTGTTTCTGGGCTTTATTATTCAGTCAAATAAGACATTTAAATATAGGCTATTTGATGAATCACCCTTACCCACAAATCATCAAGATGACTGCAAAGCATTGGTAGCACCTAACTCCTACACTTTTTAATTTTTTTTTTTTTTTTAATTTTTCTGTGTGTGTATGTTTTATATCTTGGAAAATACAGAGATAGCAGGTAGCATGATAACCTACACACACACCACGCACACGTAATCCAGTACTAAACCATACTTTGAAGAAGAAACACAACACCTAATTTAAGATATTTTCCTGACTTGAAATAACTAGTTTACTTCTGAAACATGAATCATAATAAACTACAGGAAAATGTTAAGATAAAGGCCTGCTGAAAATCCTTGGCAGAACAGCTTTCAGAAGAATGTTCAGCTTTTTAGTGTAAAAATGGCCACATCTTCAGGAAGCAGCTCCATGAATATTCTTTCAATACTCAGATATTAAATTGAAACATTACTGACATATAATCCAATATCCAGTATTCTGATATAAGCAAGTAAGTACACTAATACCGGCTCCCAAGTTTAAGAAATATCTGAGACAAAGTGTCAATTTCCCCTTTGAGAAGCTGCTGTGGTAACTATATCTATCTATAATTACACTATCATTAACATCCCAGATCCAAGAGAAACCAGCACAGCTGGGTCCCAAACTACCCCTCAGTAGTATGGAAGCTGAAGCTAGGAGACACACAAATACTGAATGGGGAAGCCTGGAGTATTCTGGAAGTGGTTCTGATGTTGCAGAACTATGTCATGTTCATGTTCACACTAAAACATTTTATGACATATACATAAAGTATATGTATACAAGTACATAGGCTTTAATTCATCTTTACTGTAGTTTTCAACCATATCTTTTTGGTAACAAAAAGTAAACACTCACATAAACACAATTAAAGAAAGACTTAATGATGCCTCATTTAAAAAGCTGCGTGTACCTATCTGTACAGATAAAAAGATTCCCTCATACTTAAGAATTAAAACAGAACCAAACTTGGACAAGCCATTAATTAATGCAGTCTCTCACGGGGACCCTGAAAACACTCAGTACTATCAGATTCATCTCAGTGTCAAGGAAAGGCTACCAGTGTACATCTTTATTTTTCACGCAAAGTTAGATAATGAATTCTGTTTCCTGCTTGTAGGAAAGTGGTAGAGGCTGATGGTTAGGCTAGAAGATCTGTATTTGGAAGTCATTTTAGATCTCTGTTTTCAGTTCTATATCTAATTAATGCCTCTTCTTCTAAGCATTGTGACTCAGAGCTGTTAAAGGAATGAATAATTTTTGAGACTGTCACATACCCAAATCCACTTACATTAGTTCTTGCAATTGCATGTTTAACGTCTTTAACACTACTGTACCTGCAACTTTGTTTTGCTCCTGGAAAACAAAAGGATACACGCAGTTCCTCTTCATCATCGTGCAGCAGTTATGCTTATTTATAACTAAAAGAGCTATGTTCTACGTAAGCTGCTTAAAAGCCATCACACTCTGTAAAGTTATGCATCTTTTCATTAAAGCAATAAAAATTCCATTCTAGGGCATCAAACACCTGTTATTATCATAGAAAAAATGTCATTTTTATACAAGTTATATAAGGCCACTTACAGACCCCATTTTATTTTCAAAATGAAATTAGGGATAAATCTGTCCACATAGGAGAAAAGTATGCAGGCATCTGAACTATTGTTCAAGTATTCCTCTGATAGGATCAAACTGTTTTTTAATTCCCTGCTGTGCTCAAAATACCAGCATTGTACAATGCATTCCAAAAGTTAAAGGTACAGCTATTAAAATAAATGGCATGTAAAATAGATTCTCAAAAACACCCACTTCAAAAGAGAATTGTAGCCCTACCATCCATGTTCTTTAGGGGAAGAAAAATCTAGAAGGCAAGAGAATACATATGACACCCAGAAGGACACTGTACCCAGGATCTGGCAAGAAAGTAAGAGGTATTTAAGTCAGTGGGGCTTCTACAGTCTCACGTAATCAAAAATTGCACAGGCATTGCTGCCAGAGCAGGTCAGAAAACACATATTTCTGAACAGAGGGAGTGACTGTTGCATTACATACATTTTCTGAATCTCTTGTAATATTAGCCTGGTCTTGACCCTACAAGCCACACATCACCAAGTATACATCAAAAACTTGGGAGGTAACTTCTGCTGGGATGATGCAAAACATGGGTACAACCAGTTATGGTTTATTGTTCAGTGTTAAAGCCACCTTGAACTGACATCTATTATGCAGCACAGTATTTGTTTCTCCTGGAGAACACACACATGGCAGATGCTCTCTTCTGCCAAGAGTACAGGGTGGCCAGTTAAGGTGGAGACCTTAACTTCATAAACCTACTGCATCAAGCTTCCTCCACTGCAGCCCCACAAACCATCCCACTCCTCTTTTCCAAGCTGCCCAAATATTTCTGTAAGTCCCCTTCTTCAGCTGTGTGCCCCTTCCTGCCCCCTCTATCACAAGGCTCCTCACTCCCCTTGATTTTAGATCTCACCCAAGTAGCATGGCACTGACCACCAAACAGCCCTTGGGAAGTTTCAGTTCTGTTACTACCACTCTTTCAAGTAAGAAAGGGTAATAAAAGAGTGTTTTCTTTTATGTCAGAGATGCCTTCACATGTAACCTTCTCAACAAACCCTCACAGAGCACTTCAAAATTAAGATTAACACAGTAGCAGTATGATCTTCAGTAAAATGTTTAATATAGCACAAGAGCAACAAAGCCATCAGACTCCAGAAGCTAAGCAAGTACTACTTTTCATCGGCAATAAAACTGGGGATTCTTTGGTTTTAGTTTGTTTTTTGTTTTGTTTGGGTTTCCTTGTTTTGTTTAGGAGCTGCAAATAGCAAGTTAATCAGCTGAGTATTTGGCATGACACATGGTGATATACATGTATCATGTAAGTAAAAAAACCACAAACCTGAGCATCTCAGTGTAAAGATAAACACACACATGTAACAAATTTGGAAGATTCTGATCCTGGAAAACACTGCACATGTGACTTTTCTTTGCCTCCACCCCCACCCCACACACACACCTACTTCTGTAGGCCATGTGCCAGAGAGTTATCAACAGCCTTCCTTCAAACAATTAACATTTTTCAATAACAATGGCTTGTGAACACATGCAAAACTCAACTGATGAAACACATATTTCAGCTTCACAGACCAGAACCAGTGCTCTATTCAGTACTTCTTCAGGTTGGGGGGAGGGGGAAGGGTTAATTTGTTGTTTGTTTGGGTTTTTTTAAACATGTGTATATTGTTCAGTATAGGCAGCAACAATGGGCATTACATATGCAGAGAAAAAGCAAAACCGATCAAAGATCAAGAAGTGCAAGTTTTTGGATAAAAAAGGCATTTTTCAGTCATGCCTAAAAATAGTCAATATTTTCCTATTAATGTGCAGGGGATTAGATAGTCCATCACTCCTAATAAATCCTAACATACAACACAGTGACAGCTGAAAGGATGGTAGGCTAAAATCCAAACATCAGGTAGCACTTAACATCCCTTTCAAGAATGCTTCTTATTCTTGATTTTCATTTTTCAAATAGAAAACTGTGCTGTATGGCCTCACTCAGAAGCATCTCTCTGGTAACAGTTCAGTGTGTTTTCCATATTTAAACACTTAGGAACACGAGAAAAAAGCTGGCAGGGAAGAGCCAGCCATGCTTAGGATGGAAAGCCACTCCTGCACAGGGCACTGTCTGGTCAATGTTAGTGAAGTGAGGCTGATTGACTTGATCTACACCATCGGATCATAATTAGTGATTAAAAAGAGCCCTATGCTCAAGGCAATGCAGAGTGCTCACAACGCCTTCGGTGATCACGCCAGGACAGACTGACCTCTCAAAACCACCGCTCCATCAGACACACACTTCGGCAGCAGTTACCAACACCAATTGTACCGGCAATTGTCGACCGTGTGTCTCCTCAAAGCTTCCTCTATGCACAGTTCATTTCCTCTGCAAAGCTAGAGATAATTCTATGATTGCAAGATGCTAATAGTTATCCTGGGGCTGAAAGGGTCCAGTAAAAGTCCTTCCTCATTTGGATCACACATAGCATGTTGACAGATTTGAGTCCAAAGAGAAACCTTCCTATTAAAGCCCATTTTTTAATACAATTAAAGCTTGCACTACCTGTATTACACATATTTTTTTCTGTGACAAAGTGACGCTTTTTCCTTTCCAGAAGAAAAGCTCAGGAATTAAAAAATATGTTTGAAAATGGAACCTCTTCTTTTTCCATCACCACCATATGGGGATATTAAGACCCAATTGCTTGAGATTACCAGGATATGTCATGCAAGAAATAACGTGTAACAAGAGGTGGTAGCTCTATTTAGCACTTGCACAGCGTTTTCCATGAGCAAATACCTGAGCATACATTAACAACTGGCAGCAACTTTGTTTCTTTATCTTTGGCATGCAGCCTACAGGAGATGATTTAAGTGACCTTGTATTGTTGCAAACCTACTGGAGACAGAGTTATGTTATCTCCACTGAAATCAGAACTGCAGGGAAGCTGAGTAGCAAATTGAAATTCCTGATAATTTCAAACTCAGCAACTCACTGTCTGAAAAGGAAAGGAATACTTAAAGACTGGCGTCACAAACAATTGCATGGCAAAGACACTGAACACCACTGCACCACAAGGTCATCCACAAAAGTCCACATGTGCTGGACTTCCCTGGAGAATCTTAAAAACAAGGACAATCCCATTGTGCTGAATGCATTCACTAAACAAAACATCCCTCGAAGTTAAAACAACAGATGATGGTTTTTCTAAAAAGAATGGCTTATCTGAAAACACTAACCCAGGAGTCAGTGGTATGTAGGTAAATAGCCTACACTTTTCCCTGCCCTCCCATCTGCAATTTGTAGATTGTGTTTGCCGGTAGCTAGAGTGTAAACCTCCCTTAGAGAGGGACAGGATGTTGTTGACCTTGTCAGCAACAGCTTATTCCAGTCGGCAGGAGCATCTCCCAGGACATTCAGAGCTTAGCAGATGCCAGAAGCAGTTGCCTCCCAGGCTGCTTTCAATTGCTGTGGCTCCAGCTCCTTGCTATAACTTTCTAAGTCTGTCCACAGTGCACATATAGCACAGTGGCACTGCCACCTGACCTCTGTTGCACCACACTCGACTGAGGCAACACCCCGAAGGCCATGCCAAAAGATGCCACGTTCATTAACTTCACCACAAATAAGGTCTTGACCTCTAATTAAGTTGTCAAAAAAGCAAAGTGTGACAATAGGTTTGAAAGTAATTCATACTGATATTATCTAAATGTCACTAATTGCTACAACAGAAACAGTCTTTTTCAGCTTCACTTAGCCATCCATGTTCCCTATCTTGGGTGACTGACGGCTAATAATACTAATTATATTTACACATAAGACAATACATTCACGGCTCACCAGATGATACACACAGTTCTTTAAAGGTGGAAACAGCAGCAGCAATGCAAGGAATCTGTGTACATTCTACAAACAGAAGTGTTAATCCACTGCTCTCCTCTTGCTTCTTGAGCTATGGTGCCTAGTTGGGGTAACTGGCCATGCAAAGTGCATGAGGTCTGTTTGACACTGGAAACTGTATTTGTGTCAGACCATAAATTCCATTTGAATCGGAGATAAAAAGCACCACGGGGAAGGCAGGAAGCAGTTGGAGTGAATGAACAAGGAACGGTAACAAAAGACTTAACGGCAAATTGTCAGTAAACCTTGATAATTACCCATTCACTGAGTAGCTTCTGTAGATAAAGAAGTGATTATTATCCAAGCAAACCATTTTTTCATGCTGAACCCCAGAATAATGCATTTGAACAGCAAGTCACTCAGCAGGGCACTTCTATCAGCCAGCGAGGCTGCCCGGAAACTTTCCTGGCAGAAGGGGACCGCAAGCTGTGAAATGAAAGGGTCTTTCACCAAGAGAGAAGGGGAAAGATGACCTGACTAAAATGGTCATCTGAGACTGCAAGTCTGGAGAGTGGGGGGCATGGGGGAGGAAGGGAGTTGTAGAAAAAAGTTAGTGTGGACTTTGCTTAAATGATGACTGGAATTTGCAGCAGGTTGTGAGCTGCGCTCCACGAACTCTCAAGAGGGAAATGAAAATGGAAAGAAACACATTTAAGAGTTTGCTGTTTTGCTGAAATACTTGTGTTTCTTGTGAGTGAGCTGGGGCTTTTAGGTGGTTTTGTTTGCTTTTTGTTTGATTTGGGGGGGGGGGGTTGGGTTGGGGGGTGTGGTTTTTTGTTTTATTTTGGTTTTTTGTGGGTTTTTTTGTATGTGTGGGTGGGTTTTTTTGTTTTGGTTTGGGTTTTTTGTGGGTTTTTGTTTGTTTGTTGGTTTGTTGGTTTTTGTTTGTTTTTTTTTTTTTAAATCTGTGTTTGGTTTCACAGTTTCAGTCAGGCTTTGAATGAAGAGAAGCCATAAGGTCAGCACAGGGTATATGCACAGTTAAAACATATGTAAGCAGCCTCTTTGTAACTCATCTGTAAGACTTCAATTCTGTAAGAGTAACTAGGTGAAGAGCCTGAGACCAAAAGTCAGCAAGGGAGGCCAAGACAGTGTGACATGGTCCACCTAGACCAAGGAATACAGTTGGCCCACATCTAGTGTGTTTAGAGGCATATGGTGCAGTTTTGTGTGGGTTGGGAGGCACACAGCTTACACATGATGCTCATTTTACTTCGTAGTAAAGGCCAGAACGGTTTTTTTGACTCCAGAGACTACTTTTAAGCCTTTTAACAAGACAAATCAATCTTTGCATTTGAGAAACAGTGGCATTTCCTGCTAACATTACATCTAGGTACAACAGTAATTAAATTACAAAGTTATGTCTTTTAAGCAATTACTGACATTTTGACATAACCAATTTCATTCCAGTGGGTATAAAGGAAAAGTGGTAAGCAAAAAGCTCACAACATGCAAGGCATTAGAGCAAAACAAGAGAAAGTATGTCTAAATCATTAGTAACATACAGCCAGAGCACTGGCAATAAGTCCAGCTACTGTCCATTGTTTATAATCTCACACATCAGCCATACAGCAACTGGAGATTTATCTGTATTTTCAGATAGCAAAGGATGTAGCAGTCACCACACCACATGTAACTGATCACTTTCAGTAAGACAGAAGAAGGTAAAGCCAAGAATTAATTGTGTATATTTGTATAAATGAAACAATGTTTATCTTAACACAGGAAAAAACACAAGGGACTTTTTAAAATTAAAACAGTTATATCAATTCTGTTTAAAGTGACTATCTCCCATTGTTCTGCCTTTTCTCAAAGTTCTAAAGATTTGAGCTACAGTGAACTCAGATGACTGTTCTCATCTTGAAGTTACTCAGTAGTTGTTACTAAAACTAAAATACATCTAATAAACTACTGTTTACTGCTGGACATATGGAAGCTTTTCCCTTCAAAAAAATCGGTGTGGTGTCAAAACACAAACTTCTCAAATGATTATCCAAGTACCACCGAGGGTTCTCAGGTTTTCCTCACACATAAAAATATATATAAACAAGAAACTGATCATCAGCAGGACACTCATGAAAAAGACTGCTTCTAATGAAGTTTTAAGACTGAAGAACTAAATCAACAGATTTTAATTAGGTCAAATTTAGATACCAAGGTCAAATAGCAACTCACATAAAGCCTTTCAAGTTTTTGGTGTTTCTGCTGCACAACTGCCTCACAGTCAGTTGGGAAAAAGAGAAAATCATGAGCTTTAAAGTGAAATTGGCTGGATAATCTGGCATGACCTTATATCTGGTAAGTATGGAAGTGGTAAGCAGGCTGTAAGATGCAGGGGCAATGCCAACTATGCAAGCAAAGTCTCCAATTCTTCATGAGGGGAAGCAGAGGGGCAGAGACTGATCTCTTCACTAGTGATCAGTGATAGGACTCGAGGAACTGGCATGAAGCTGAGTCGGAGGTTTTGGTTGGATATCAAGAAAAGGTCTTTCATCCAAACGGTGATTGAGCACTGCAACAGGCTCCCCAGGGAAGTGGTCACAGCACCAAGCCTGTCTGGGTTCAAGAAGCATTTGGACAACACCCTCAGGCATATGGTGCAATTGTTGGGGTGTCCTGCACAGAACCAGGACTTGGACTTGATGATCCTGATGGGTCCCTTCCAACTCACCATATTCTATGATTCTGTGATTTGGTGTGAGCATCTGAGCTGACTACATTTGTGTAGATTTTTAGTGGCATCCACCAGCTTCTTTTGACTAGTAAATTTAGTGAGAGAATATGGGCACTCAATGAATCTTCTGGACTCTAGATGGCCAGGTGGACATCCATTATGTTGGAATCCACTCAACTGCAACATTACCTCATCTGCTAGTACTGGTAGGTTAGACCCATGGCTCCATCCTCCTGTCTACGGCTAAACCTCTCAAAACATTGCTTATCTTGCTGCTTCTGCACAGTAAACTGGTTTTCATCAAGTTTAGAGATGCTATCTGTTTTTTCTCCCCATTATTCTGCAAAGGGGAATACAGACACAAAGGCTGCAGACAAGAACAAAATAATTCAACACCAAGCAGAATTGCACACAGTCCAGAATTACATCAATTGATCGGTACTACTATTGCTGTAAGATGTACTCATAAGGTACAAGCCACCATGGCACCTTATTTTTGTATTATAAATGCCTACATGATATTTCAGCTCACGATGAAAGCTGGTTTTTTTTTTTCTCTACTAGTGAGACTAAGTAGATTACTTGACTGAACTCCATCATTTTAATATACTTCACAAGTGCCAGAAAAGATCTGTGTTGTTCTTAAAAACACTTCACAATATTTTTATACCTACTAGAATGCCATTGTAGGATGCAATACAATCTCCAAATTCATAATAAAATATGTATTAATATCTCAAAACTATTCAGAGTAGAAAACCAGTCTATTTATAGTAGAATTTGTCATTCTTGTAAAGGACATAACCACTGTTACAGGATTATAGCCTTCTATTCTGAAACCCATGACAAAGCCAAACAAAACACAGTGCATACATAGAGACAAATCCCTATTCCAAGAAATTATTTTGTTTGGAGTCTTCAAGGACTCAACTCAATCTCCAAAAGTACTTCATGACTACAAAAGAAGGCAAAAAAGTTTCACTATCTGTCTGATCTTCATGAGGCCACTGACAGAAGTTTGTGCTGTGGATTGACCTCTAGATCTAATATTTGTCAGTCTCCAAAATCAAATATTAAAGCAGCAAGTTAAGCTTAGCTGCTTTTACTTCCATGATTGCAATGAAGGATAAATTCAAGAGTCATAAGGAAAAGCAAGCAATTGTTTAGCGTGAAAATACAATCCACTTCAGCCGACAGCAAAGAGCATGTGAGATTTCACACCACCACATCTTCCCACGTTGTTTATCCTCCGCATCACGTGCACCGAGAATCAGACAAGTTCTTTAATGCGTCAGACTCTCTGTATGCAGAACATCAAGTGCCCACACATGGCAGACCTTAAGCAGAAGGAGAGAAAGAGCAAGCAGGCACTCACCCTGGTTCCTTCCCTTAGGCCTCACCTGAAGGAGTTCCACTTCTCTAAGGAATGAATAATGACATGCACAGATTTCCTGTTCAGCAGGCAGAGGTGGCCTTCCCTTTCATCTGATCAGAGCCACAGCTAGCACGCCTTCCTCCAGGCAGCCCATGGAAGCTCATTTTTGGCTGCCCTAAGTCAATGCTGGGGGTTTAACTCTTGCCTGATGATCAGCAATTGAGCTATCAGCTGCCTGGCACAACCATCCCAGCTCAGCATTAATGGACCAATCTGCACATCAATAACCTTCCTGTTCTCATCTGAATATTCTCATCAATAATGTGTGATTTACTAGAGTGCTCAGTTCTCTCACTACACTGCTTTCTGCTAATTTGGATACCCTGCCCCTCACCAGATGTGCTAGGGTAATTCACAGAAGGTGGCAAGAGGCACAAATAGACATCTGCTTTTTTGTTTTAATTAAAGATTCACTTGGCTCCTATTAATTAGTTCTAGGGTGGACTATGTTTTCACGTCACAATCATCAAATTACTCTTCTATTATCAAGACAAGAGCTGTCATTGGTTTGTCTTTTGTAGTCTTGATTCTCCCTCTGTAAGGAATACTGTTCCTGCTACACCAAGAACCCCCTACTTGAGGTTGCCTAGCTTGTATTTTGGTTTCTTCACAAGATCCACATCTATTTTGTATAATAATGGAGCTCAGCAGCTCAACAACCTAGAGATTTTCACCTTCCCAATACAAAGCCACTGCAAATTAAAAATCCATAATGAAAAGATGCACAGAGCATAAAATCCTGAAGGGCAGTACAGCGCCCAGAGTCTCTTTGGAGACAGAGCACCCAGCCTCAGGAAATATAAGCATAAGCAGGCTGGCTGTGCTATCAGTCCCTTTCCCATCATCAAACACATCCCTGCTACAGCCATAGTGTCTTTGTCACAGGTCATGGAGGGGCTGACATGAGAGAGAAATGCCTAGTAGTAATACAAATCTTAGAAAATGTTCCCCCCTTGATGCTTACAGGTAAGAGTGACCTGACCAATATCCCTAGCCATGCTCCCCATCACAATCAGTTTACTCTAAATACATTTCAAAGATTGAGACTGCACACAAAGGCTACACTGGATTCTGTGAAGTGCATTTAACGCAGCAGCTATGAATGAGTAACTGATGAATTCAGACTTGTTCCCAGGAGCGAATAGCCAGTCGCGAGTGGCGAGGTAATTCTCGTGTTTTTCAAAACATACTTTTCAATAATTCATGTGAAAGGGTGGAGTAGCAGAGGGAGAGCAAGGATTTGTAACAGATTTTAAGTCTCCAAGGGAGAAGAGATAACGCCTAAGAGCTTTGTGAGTCACGACAAAAATGCAAAGAGCATGTGTTTGTTGGGATTTTTTGGTTTCTTCTAGGAATCCACATCATACATTTTAGGGGTTCCCTTCCATCTCATGAGATAGGAAACCCAGAATAACATACAAGTATCTTTTTCTTTGCATCCTGTAACAGCATCTTTAACAGATTCAGTTAATATCTGCAAAGGATTATACAAATAATAAGCTGAAAATGGGATAGTTTTCATTGCCAGAGACAGCAGAAGGTTTCCAAATTTTTTGGGTTAAAAAAGCCAATAAATTTAACAGTCTTTTGAAGATGCTAGTATAATCCTTCCAAAACTGAAGAGAACAGATGACTCAACCATATGGCCAAGTTCCACCAAAATTCTGTCTCGTAATCATAAAATATGATGTAATTTAGTTTGGTCCCAGGAGAAGGAGAGGCGTTAGACATATGTGACATGCACAAGCATTCCCTGGATCCATCTGGCTAGCTATTTTAAAAAGGTATTACACAAAGCAGGGTTTTCTAGAAGACTCCAAGATAAATATTCCTAAGCCTTCTCTTGGAAAAGAAATCTGTATTGCTCTTAAAATCTATATTAATGCATCAACCATTATCATTACAAACACTGCTCAGCTAAAAAGGTAAAATGAACTAAGTGTTACACCTTTCTGCAGCAACACAGCTTTAAAGAAGTTTGCCTTTATAAACTTTGAAAGCAACATGTGGTTTACTACTACTTCACACTTATGAACATGAAACTTCTCAAAAAAAAAGAGTTTAGAGGACTATTTGAAAATTAAAAGAAGCTTACATTTTAAAATACCTGAGAAAGAGAAAAGAATACATATCAATTAAGAATACACATCACTAAGTAGCAAAAATTGTAAAGGTTGAATGAATAGAAAAACTACTGAGAAGGAAATCAGAGTCATCAACTGTAACAGATAAAGTACTCTCCAATTCCTTAATTACCCAAATATGTGCAAAAGAAGCCACCAATACCCCAGTTATTCAATTATTTCACATACTCTCTTGGAATTAATTGCAACCATTCCACACATTGTTATCACTCTGGTCCTTATTACATTCAGGGTGCCATTTAAGAAGGTATGCACAGATGCCTTAATTAAGCACGTAATGTCTAACAGTTCTATAAACACCTTCACTTTTTATTGTAGGTGATTTAAAAAAACCCAGAACTGCTACTGCTCATCTCTACCTCACCAACAAGCATAGTCCTAAGAATGGAACCCCTGTTCTCAAGCAACCTGTATAATACAGGTCCAAACCATTCTCTCCACTGTTTCTCCAGTATCCAAAGACAATGGAGAAAACGAGGCAGTAATCTTGAATTCAATAGGTCAGCTCTGTATCACCAGCCTAACATTTTTTAGATGATGGCAGAACAAAAATGGTTTGAAGCCACAAGATTTGGCTACACTGCCTTAACCACTCAGGCAGAAAGCTGGAATACTTTCGATTGTATGGTCTTCTCATGCCCCAGCCACCAATTTCTGTAATCTTCTGGCAAGGGCTTTAATGGTAACTTGAGTCAAGGGATGAAGTCTAAACCAAGGACAGCCTACAGCCACACTTTAATTTAAGGTTTGAATAAAAACAAAAGGACGGATATAACAGTCATTCTGGCAGCAGCTGAGGACTCTTCTTTACTATAAAAGGATGCAACTTCAGAGGACTATCGTCTCTTATATTAAGTATATTTTATGCCATGCACATCCCACTACAGAAATATTGAACTATTTGTTGAACCAGCCATTTTGAAAACTAAATATCTTGTTTATGTAGCTAAATATGGATTTGAAAAGGAAGCTTTCAAGAACTTCGCCCTCATGCTAGTAAAAGAATATTTTTTTTAACTGTTGAATTATCAATTACCACATTTCAGTTTTGTTTTATTCTTCTAAAAATCTTCGCTGCACCAAGGGAAAAAAAGAAAATCAAGGACTTCTGTTTGGAAAGCTTCACACAGTATTTCACAACAGCCCTGCAATTACTTCTGAGAACTGAAATTTTAAAGATTTTGGCCTAGTATTTTGTTTAAATGGGAAGATGCTAACTAAGAAAGTGAAATCAACCTCATGTTACTTTTCCAGAAAAGGTTACAGTGAAGATACTTCTATAAGCAAAATCTGGGAGTAATATTACTCTAGTGACTACGGAAATTACAGTGAAGTGTGAACAGACAATTCCTCCATAATCTCACCACAGAACATTGCTATCTGTTTGAGAAAAAAAAAAGCTCAAAATGCTCTCCAGCATCTCAAAAGAACTCTACAAAGCTGAACGATTATGCGCTGGAAAGTGTTTCCTTAGGAATGAGGAAAGTTTTGGCACGCACTCTGCAACGTCACTATAAATTAAACCTCTGTGCTGCAGCTGTCCAAGGCTTTGTAGTCAGTCCCTGACACAACACGTTGCCTCAGGCTGCTTGCTGAATGCCTGCCCAACCACTGAACTGGTTTTATTATGCTCCCCCTTGTAAAACTGGGCAGTTATGCTCACTGCAGGCTGGCCATCTCCAGTGCCACTTTCTTTTAGGCAAATGCTCTTGATTGCACAAGACATCAAACCCTGAGCAAGGCTTCACGATTGCTGGAAGGTTACCTGAAGTCTCCATGGCATATTAAAAAGAGCTTTTACGCACTAGCTTTTCACACTGGCAATTAAAAGAAATAATCAACTTCAGGTATAAATGAGAGGAAGGAGAATTCCACCACTCCAATTCAGTTTTGCTTTGAGATTTTGTTTTATTTTGGTGGGGTGTCTTTTTTTTGTTTTGTTTTACTTTGGTTTGTTTTTTAATGAAGGCAGCAAACATTTTGGCAAGTGAGAAACATTTTGAGAATATTACACTATTTGGAAATAAATTAGAAGTTGTAGAGTAATATTGAGCTTCAGGGGTAGCTAGCCACTTCCGTAGCTTTGTTTTATTTTAGCATGCGTCATTCTTTTATTTCTATGCCTATGCAAAAAGTTTTCCAAACATTTAATGTCAAACAGGAAAGCTGAAGTGGAAAGTGGATGACAGCCAGTCTAATTGAGCTTTATCAACAGAGTCCATACATCCTGACACACCATACATGCTCTGAGTTACCGTAAGCACTATAGGCAGTCATGCCACCGGTATTTTAAGAGATGTCACTTTTTGCAAACCAAAACAATAGAATGTCAATGTAAAGTCCAAAATAACATACCATGTTGTTTATGACGTATATGCTATTTGCATGAGACTGGGACACACAGTAAAAAGGCAATAAAAATAATCCTTGCACTTAAGTACAAGTAGAAAAATTAGGTGCTGTAGTGCAACGTTTATATTACTTTTAAACCATCAAAAATGATTATGTTTAAAAAGTAGATATTTAGCCTGTAAACCTCCTGGCTTCATTATATATTCCACTATCTGATTATGTACCTCCCACCAAAGCAAGTCAATATTGGTTTTTTGTTGGCTGCTGGAGTAATCACTGGGGAGACAAGCATGGAAAAGATTTATTCTCAACCCGAGAAGTTAACCATGTTTCAACACATGGTCTCTTCCGACCTTGGCAGTTCGGGACTGAACTTTGAACCCTTTCAGAGAGGTGGTAGAGCCTGTCTCATGGATGATCTCTACAGAAAACACTGGACCATAAACACAGAGCTAATTACCTGCGCCCAATAAAATCCGATGTTTCTTGCTACTGCACCACGGCAGACACTACCAGCACTTATTTTAGACAGGGCTATTGAGTTATGTCAGGAAAAGCCTGGTTACCTTGGAGACCACTCCTAGACAGCTCTGGTAGAACTCACAAGATGTATTTTACCAAAACTTTTCTCTCTCTTGCATATTCAGTCAGTCAATTTCTATGTGCTTGAGCAGATCACAAGGACATAAAAGAAAAGAACCATCAAATCAGATCATACGTAAACTACCTTCCCAGCATAGCTAGAATTTCAACACAAAGGAAAAAATAACTGTGCTTAGATTTTACTATATATGCGAGTATTACGTGGTGTGATAGAAGGCTTCTGTACACATACTTCTTTTTTTGTTTTTTTGCTTTTGTTAGGGACTCTGCAGATAAGAAGTCATACCAAAACATATAACATAACATACCATACCGAATTTATTCACCAAAGTAGGCTTTCTCCCCATGAAAAGAAAATATACCAATTATTTCATTGGTTTAATACAATCTCTAGGACAGAGAGTTGGTATTTAGGGACACGTGCTGGAATAAACAATCATGTTTACTTTTAAAATAACAGAACAGCAGATTCATCTGGAAATCACCCCTTCTAAACCGAGCCTAAAATCATTTGTGTCTGGGAAATAAACCACAGAGCCCTGCAATACACAGTCACATAAGAACTGGAAAGAGCTATGAAAACAGGAGTTGAACACAACTACAATGATGCATAGTATTCAAGAATACATTTGTTCTCTTTCTGAAGACAGCACAAAAGGGCATTTCTTGCACCAACAGCTGAAAAAAAAAGGGCAAAGAATCCATTCAAATAGTACAATTGTATCTGATTTGCATGGTTAAGCATTCCAGTTTCCTTAACTGTTTAGGTGGGAAAATGAAGCATGTTATCATGGTGACCTTTTCCACAGTCAGCTAGACTTAGCTGTATGTTCTGTATTTACCTATTTTCCACACAGCTGGGTCAGCTGCAGGCAGTCTTCAAAAAGGCAAAAGGATTAACTCTTTGCGAAGCATTCACTTCACAGTCACTCTATGAGCATAGGTAGAAGAAAAGGAAAATTTATAACCACACAATTAAAAAGAAAAAGGCACACACTTTCACGTATATATTTTGAAACTGCAACAGGGAGACTGAACACAAATGTCACCCGTTATTAAGGCACATGGATCTGTGTACATCTCAGAGATAATCAATAAGCCAGAGCAACATGGTCAACAAAAGCTACAGCCTGGCCCAGACAAGGAAAACATCATTTACTTAGAATTCATTGCAATGATTTTACAATTTCTTCCTATTTCAGCATTTCTTCTGAACAGACACATGAATCCAAATTTAAGTTTCTGCTTCTTCTTACTGCACCTGTGCAGCTCACCTTTTCATAAATCAAAACACATACAGTAATTACACTTTTTTTTTAAAGCAAAGGAATGTTTATCACCAAATTGTCAGAAGTGAATTCTTGCATAAATCAGGCTCTAGGAAAACAGGTGGTTCCACTGCCTCAGTTTAATTCTGTATACAGTGTTGTCAAACAGGACTTCTAGATCCTTTCAACAGAGATGTGTTCCCTATTATGTTAGCACATGTAACACCCTCCTGCTTCATAAGACTGCCTAAGGATGTACAAGTGATACGTGACATCTCTACTGCTCCAATGACACATAGCATTATTCCAGTAACATGTATGTCAAGGTGGATATGCTTTTGCAAAAAACTGAGTTGACATTCCTTGTCTCTGGGGGGGGTCAAGCAGATGTTCCCAGCGCTCTGTGACAGTCAATCCATCACCACAATTTAAGCTCTTTAGCTACTTACACCCAACTTCCCTCTCAGACTCTCCACCCTTAACATTTTATCAGAAGAACAGCAAAATTCGTACCCTTATTGCCACTGCAGCCGCCTCCTATGCTGCTCAGTCCCTGAGCTACAGAGAGCTGCGACTGCACCGCAACAGCAAGAACTTCCATCTCCCATTAGGCAAACAGCTCATCTTCTGCTTGGAACGAAGCCAGGTGAGTAGTGAGCAACAGATACATCAGGAGCCAAAATTAAACAGCTCAACAACATGCACACAACTTCCAGACAACACGCTCTACAAGGCATGAAGAATTTCAGTGTTTTCAATGGGAAACACTGGTTGCAGAAGGGCTCCCCTTCCTCTAGGCCAAAATGACAAGGCTAAGCAAGACAGTCAGTTACCTTTGCATATTTTACATAATTATAGTTCTATTTTTTGACCTCAAAGGTGTATTTTTCCCCCACCATCTAAATACTGTGAAGTTGTACACAAACACAAGACTGCTTTTTTATACATGACTTACATTCCAAAACCTCAAACAGGCATCAAGTTCTTCTCAAGATAAAAATAATTCTAAAATTCTTTCTGGTTTTAATTTCTTTTGGAGAGAATGCTCTAAAGAACAGGGGGTTGGGAATGGAACATATTTCTGTTCATATTTTCTGAGTTAGCCTTCCCCCCTCACCCCGAACTTTCACCTCCTTGCAGACGTTCATGCCTGTTGAAAATTAAAATGTCTGCATTGCAGGATGGGCCATTATAATTCAACACATGCTGTTTTGAAGGAGAAAAAGCATGTTTTTGAAATAGCTCTGTTACAGGTCAGGAATGTAAAGCAGAGTTCATATTTCAGATGAAAATGGGAACCAGAGCTTTTTCTTGCAAACCCAACTCAGCTTGCAAGCAGTGAAGGAAAAAGAAGTCTGTGTAGTAAGGTCTTTGTAGTGTCAGGGATTTAAGTGTCCTAATGAAGAGGCCACTGATTGCTTGGGTTTTACAAAGGGCAGCATTACAAAGTCCTGTTTTTATGACTGAATGCAAGATTTGGTTTTAGAACATACTTTCCTACTGCAGTCTTTGCTCTGCCACAGATGACTCAATGGGCAATCCCTTGGTCTGTATCATTCCAGAGAGCATCCCAGGCTTACCAAACAACTGCACTATTGAAACACCACGAGTAGAAACAGTACAACTCAAATGAGATGGTATCACTACGATGTATTATACTCCTCAAAGCTATGCAGACTGTGGTTTGATGCATTTTGCTACAAGTTCCAACACCTCCCCAGAGAAGAGGGCAAAATCTCTTTGTCTCAAAACTCAAATCCCACAACTGTTTTAGTTCACCTACTCTAAACAGTCCTTTTTTTGCACTCAGATTCATGTGTGTGCTTAAGAGAAAAAGATTATGGAAGCCACTACATCTGTACAGTATCAATGTCAATTCCCTACAGTGAAGCATCTTGCTTACTAGTCTTCCCAGAAGATGCATGAGAAGCCAAGGGATGGCAAACAAGACCATGAAGAGTTCATTCTCACAGACAGAGCATCTCCCAAGCTATTCCACAGAATTTGTGTTGCAGAATTTGTCCATCCCTGACTTGTATTTGCCTGAGATGCAAGAATCTGCCAGATAGATTTGCTCTTAGTGTAATACATCTTGAATGTTTGATTACAGCACCTTGTCCAGGTAACAGGCTCATGGGAAAGGCTCCTGAGAAAGCCAGTAAGAATGATATACATATCTCCCATACAGAAGATACATGTTTTGCATATAAACTATCTAATCACTGCCGGTTTTTAGGCTAAACCTCTGCTGCCCTGACAGGTTGAAGGAGGTAGCAACCTGGACAGAGTAGCCACTAGACAGACAGCATTCCTGCACATGCATCTTTAGATGTGCAAGAGTCAATAACCTCCATCTCTGAAGAGTGAAGCTGGAAAATTTACATCGTACAACAAAGATGATTATGATAATCACAAAACGTCCTATTCTCTTTCATTTCTTGTCTGCATCGACAGTGTAGAATAGCAAGAAATAGGATGCAAGTTGTATCATTAAAGTTCTCACACAATGACAGTGACAGAGTACGACCATTGTTTGACCAGAGGCTGTGCCGATCCACATAACATTCAAGACATCAGGTAGAAAGAAAAAAAAAATTCAATATAGCAAAAGGATGGGGTCTACTTATTTTACTAGAAACAGTGCAGGCAGATGTGTGTCAGAGTTCAATTTACCCTAACATTTCAATCATGGCTGAAAGTCCTGCTGCACAAAGCACCAGAGAAAAAAAAAAAATCTACCCTTGATTATTCTCAAATTGCAAGTGTAGCCAGATGCCTGCAGAAACAAAGACAGGCTCCAGAACAGCCATGTTAAGTAGCTTTATTAAACAAGTTCAATGTGACACTACTTTTATAATTGCATCTATTTTACAGAGTGGAATTGGATCTCCTAACAAGTTTATTTAGCACAGGCAGAAACCACATCCCTATTCTCGAACATAAGTTGTCAGCTTTAAAAACTGGTCCCAGCTGGTAGCTTTCTGTTAGCACTACTTTGCGACCAAGAGAAACCTTCAGCCCTTGATAAGGGCAGCTTTAGCAAACTCAGCAATACAACTTAGAGAATCCTGTTCTCGTTCCAGAATTATTTCTTTAGAAATAAAATTTAATTTGCTGTCAGTCCCTTCTCTCCCCCAACCCTCCAGGAGGTTTATGCGATCATTCTATATCCGTACGCCTGCTCCAAGATTACTGAAAGCTAGGAAGCAGTCTCCAAGACAAATAAGCTCATGCAAGTTTCATGAAAACCTGTGATTATGTTGACAAGAATAATACAGTGCTTCCACCAAACACTGCAGCGTGAGCTTTGGCTGTTTTGTTTGATCTCTCAAATGCCAAACAGCTACCTGCACTACCTGCTTAAGCAACTGGGAAGAGCCCCAGCAGACACTGTCTGATGCCTGGCAGGCACATAGGGGACATGGGAGAGAATTGTCTCTACACATATGCCAGAGAAAGAGCAGAAAAGGCAGACACTGAAGGCCAGAATGTGAGAACCACAGGTACTGTGATGGAGGAGTACAAAACAACCACACAGGGAGGTCAGGCTTTGCTAGTTCTGCTTCTCATAAAGGACCTTGTGAAATCTAAGAAATCTAAGACTGATTCTGCCCAATCTCAAACATTGCAAATGCTCTTATGATGTTTTCTAAAAAGGTCACTTAACTTTCTTACAACTTTTGCAGGGTATGTAGTCATATTTACAACATAAATCAGGTGGACTTTTTTGCTAGGAAAGGAGGTTTAAGTTGGAGGATTGAGTAGGAAGGTAAGGGAGATCACAAAGAGAATGTATTTAGTACTTTCAACATCAAGACAGCAACTTCACCCTATTGCCTCGCATACAAAAAAAAAACCAAAGCAGTTGATTAACTCCCTTAAAAACACACTCTCTTGAGCCACTGAGGAGGGAGAACCGCGTGAACACTACACTGCTTTCCACGACTGGAAATAATATTCTCTCCCTGTCATTCTCATCAGTTGAAATTACGTTCTCCCCAGAAATTGCAGTGCATGGCAGGACTGGCAAGCTTACCTACTAAAAGACTGAGACAGTTAAGCATTAAGTAAGAGAACACA
This sequence comes from Chiroxiphia lanceolata, assembly GCF_009829145.1. Taxonomy (NCBI): domain Eukaryota; kingdom Metazoa; phylum Chordata; class Aves; order Passeriformes; family Pipridae; genus Chiroxiphia; species Chiroxiphia lanceolata. The sequence goes on along the minus strand of NC_045671.1, from coordinate 11,063,937 downwards.
AATTAACGTCAACTGCTGATTTTCCCCACCACTAGGCTTTCTTGTAACAAAGGCTAAGAACATTGTAATTAACTTTGCTCATGAAATGCTATGTTCTAAAGTTGGGCCTAATTAGATGCAATATAATTCTTGCCAGAAACAGATAATGTGTGTCTTTCATCAGCTTGGGTGATTGGAATTTATTAATGTTCAGCAAATCTGCATAGCACAAATTATGTTTACCCGCTGCTCCACAAACAAGCACGGTGTCTCTTTTAGGTAAGATAATCTGCATTTGGTACTTTATGGGAGAGGAATGTGGCTTTCATTTTAGAATGAAACTTTATAAGAGAAGAACCCCTCAAACTGTAAGGGTAAGACAAGGAGATAAAAATAACAGCACTAAGTATAGCAAGATCCTGGCCCAGCACAAGTTTTCTGCGGTACAGACAGACACACAATAAGCTTGCAGGGAACAGCAAAGGGATATTGAAAGAGGGAAGGAGGCACGGCTTAGCCATGATGCTTTTCATTATAGCAGTAACATCAACTAAGATCTACTGGTAAGCACAATGCCTCAAGGGCAGCGTGAAAAAGCCACATGAAGATGTGCCAAAAAGATCCTCAAAGCTGCAGTAGGACAAAAGAGGCCCAGGCTGATGGTAACTCACTCCCATGTTAGTGTCTTCTGAAGTTAGTTTAGCTTGAAATACTTTTGAACTCCACCCACTATCAACTGAAGAGAAAACAAGGAACAGAACATGGATGATGATGATTCATGTCAGTGCAAGCTCCTATTTTTCTATTTCAAAGAAAGCTCAGACTGCATGTCAGTAGACACATTTCCTTCAGTTTTTTTGTTTGTTTTGCTTCCAACCAAGAAATTTTCTCCAGGGCTCAGAAGTGGCAGGCCATCTCAAATGTCCTAACCCTTTTCCCACAAAGGGAGACTGAAGTGACCTCCCCACCTCTGCAGGGGGGAAAGCAGTGCTGAAGATCCAGTAAAGGTCTCAAGCTGATTTTGCCAGAGCAGTCCTGAAGCAGAAAACAAGATGGTAGGCTGTCTTCTCTGTTAATGTCTTCTCCTACCAAAACAATACAGGAAAAAACCCAGAAAACTGACCAAAAATGCAGAGGAAGGGAGGGGTGTAACACCAGCAGTTCTATAATTTTGAGTCTTCCCTTAAAACCCAAAGCTGCAACAAATCACACATTTGATAAGGATTAATTGCACGGAAAACTAATTAAGTCTAGAGTTACAAATGTCAGAAAGACTGAAGAAGACTCTCTAATTTCATTATTAGGTCCTGCCCCCATGTCTAAAGAGTTACAGTATTCAACCACCAAGGTTTTGATGTCATGTAGCAGGCACTCAGCTGTAATTGTAGATTCTTAGCATACTACATGCCTTCTACACAACCACTCGTTGTTAATTATTGTTATAGGTGATGGATTTCATAACCAGAGCTCCTAGTCCTCTTTAATAATTACTGTTGTGCAAATATTTTGGACTTCTGTAAACACTGTTACTAGAGATCACCTATGCTAGGTGGCAAGCAAAGCTGCTGAATTCTGGAAAGCCGAATCGCTGTGTTCAGAAGCTTCAGAAGAAGTTACAGCCTCATCTTCTGAGTGAGACAGGAGCTGGACATTCGTAAGTTTAAACTTCTGAATGTGTACCGACACTACCGGTCAGCTTATCTAGTTTTGTCATACTTTAGACATCTTGAGTTGATATCCAAGTTTGAAACAGCACAGGATAATGCCTAGTGTGACTATTTAAGGATATTTTAAGATAAGCGGTAGGTTACTTTTGGAACTTATGCTTATGTGTATGTGTTTGAAATGAGTCATGAAGAGACAAGACTATAAAAAATTCACATCACACACACTCTGTGAAGGAATTTAGTACATTTCTGGTTTAGCGCTGCATGTTCAGTTTAGCAGCACTCTGGCAAACGTTGCTAAGATTTGCAAGATTTGCCCTCCTAACCAGCCAATAGGTACAACCACCAAATACACCCCTAGAATCAGCCAGATCAGGCATGAAAAAATTTATGAGCTTTTAGATTAGAAGCTAGGTGTTAGGAGAGCATTCATTATGTCTGATCAAAGCCTCAGAAAGAGGTGACTTGCCGTAGCAAATAACCTTCCCCATAGAGGAAGGGACTTACCCCACCTATGAATAGCAGGAAGCCCAAGAATCATGCTGTGTACAGATCACTGCATCTCCAGAAAACAAGCTATTTCCCCTGCAGCTCTTTGAAACCCCTACTTCCAAATCTTCTTTTCTACAAGATGTTCCTTCATGTTACTTAACCGGATATTCCAGGTGACAAGCAAAGCGACCAAAGAGATATAAACAGTCTTAAACATTTCAGGGAGTGTATGGTACAGAAAGACTTAAATCTGAGTTTGAGTTTCGGGTTTCAGTTTCTTTTTTCTTTGATTATTTGATTTTGATAGTTTTTAAGAGCATATATTTGGCAACGCTTAAGATTTTTTCACTTTTCTAGACTTAGACTTGAAGACCAAAAAAAAGGTGGCTTTCAAAAAAAAAAAAAAAAATCTGTCTCCAAACAGACAAATTAGAATTCATGAAATAAAGTCAATAAATGGGGAAGGTACTGCATAAATTCCTGCAAAACAGTGTTAATTATTGGAAATTGTGATGAATATTCTTCTCACATTAAACTACCATCATTTCTAGTGTTAATAAGGTAGCATACCTCTTTTAACAGATGAGAAATGCATATAGCAAGATCTGTTTCACTACACTTGGTCTGTATACAGTTGTATTTAAAATCCAGACAGTTTTCTTCATTAAATTGTGGGCAAAGGAGCTTGGATGATGTAACTTAAGAACACACTGAAACTTTCCCCTATTCTCAACCCAGAAATGCTTATAGCAGCTGAAGCATGCAATGTGAAATAAAGCTGGTTAAAAAGAAGACAAGGGAATTGGTTAGGGAATAGGGGCTTCTTGGCATTCCTTTAAACCACTTCCTGTTCACCCTTGTGCAGTGTAATATAACCCTAAGAAAATACATCTGACCTCACTCTTTTCAGCTGCATTACAAAGGTTTTAAAAGCAATTTAAGTATCAAATTCCACATTCATAAACAACAACAAAAAAAGAGGTTATACATATTATTGCCTTTGTCTTACACTAAGACAAGTTGGGGGCTTTTTTGTTGTTTTTTCTTAATTTAATGAGAACTTCGATTTTCCCTGGGAGACGAGGTCAACAGACTAGGGCACTTCCTGTCTGCAGCAATGTCGTGTGCTTATGCAGACATGAGTCTTCTGACAAACAACTGATTTATTTCAAAGAGGGGGTCATTACAATGGCATATAGCAAGATCACATTCTTTCCTACTTGTTTTGCTTAATCACTATGGATTATTCAAACATACTTGAAAAGAAGATGCATTTCAGCTGTGTGTGAAAACTGACAATTCATCCAGATATCCCCCCACGCACTGAAAACAAGACGAGGAGACATGTTCTAGGTCAGAGCATGGTCATGCATTGAGAAAAACTGGGAGTAATCCTACAACTGAACTACTTAAATGTAAAAGATGTGGTCCTACAAAGTTCTGAGCACCTTGTCACCACAAACACAGGTCTCAACTTTTCAGAAAAGATCATTAAAGGAGACCAATTTCAGGGCCATTAATGGATCCACATTTAAAAATCACCCCTCTAACTCTTACCGATGGAAGTGTCCATGCAACCCTCATGCAGTCCTACTACACACATTTGGGACAAACTCCAGTGCCCTGCAAAGGTCAGATTTCCAGTAGTGTGCAACAGCAGCACTTCCACAAACTACCCAGAGATTTTAAACAGGGGGAAACTCAAGAGACGAAAGTTTACAACAACAGCCTGCAGACACACCAAGGTCAGAACAGTCTGACGAGTCTTAAGCTATGCAGAGCTGAGAAAGAAGTTAGTCTGGGCATGGTAAAAGCTGCTTGTCTCTAAGAGAATTTACACAGTCCTCATATTTCCACAGTATCTGAGTACTGCAGAATCACTTTCCTATCCATACCAACTACCTCATTTAAATATTTTTACACACCTCTCCCTTATTTTTAATGATTGAAAGTGGGCTAACAAATCCCTGCACAAGGCTGCTCTTGAAAGATGAAGGACTGAGCCCTTCTTCCAATCTTCTAACCATTCCTTCCTTTACTGCACTGTGCTGGCAGTTCTCATAGTGGGAGCTTAAGCTCTCAACTAGGAGCTTAAGTCAATTCCAATGGCAAGATTTACGGTACCTGTTCCCCTCCCTCTAAATCAGACTGTACTAAGTTTGTTTTCAGCCGCCTTCAGTGCATGTACTATGTACGAGCTACTTGAAAATGCTTAATTTGTTTTTCTGATGTCAAAGAATGTAATTTTCTAATTGTGTTTGCTGTATGTACAGAGCCAAAACAATCCTACATTCATAAAACTGAAGATACTAAGCACTACAGAGGTAATTTAGAGACCAGTGGGGGAGGGAGGACTCAAACAACAAAAAACCTATTAGTGTTAAAAACAGAAACATAAATTTAAGAAAATTAAATTTTTGTCCCAACCACAGTTATTAAACCCATGGGAGTTACCCAGGAGACAGGAGGGGAGAATGAGTGCAAGAATTGCCGCTGCCAAAGAGCAGGAGGAAATCTGTCATTAAGTAATATTTAGGTCTAATTTCTAGATAGCAGACTTTTTTCCTGTTAGCTTATAGACAGACACAACCAGAGCCACCACCACAGCAAAGAGGCAACTTAGCATTTCAAGAATAAATTATAAAGTGACTTGACCTCCATTTAAAAGTATCATGATACATTGGTGCTGGGAGGGAGGGGAAGCAGATTATAAATCTAAATTCCAGGCATGGAAACTCACTTGCATGGATTGGGAAAAATACACAACGGCATAACAATTACAGTCTTACGTTACCAGAAGGAAAAATGCCAAGCACATTTCACCTACAAGTTCATTTACTAAACTCGCCCTCCTAGTGTCTGAAGAACACTCATTTAATATTCTTCTATTTTGTATCAGAAACTCTCATATTGGACCTGGTGCCTTCCCTTCAACACTGCACAGCTAAATGAAGTAGATACTATGTATTTTACAAGGTGAAACAGCAGCCAGAGTTGCTCATTTGCCCGAAACTGTGCAAAGATACAGTGAATGAGTTTAAACCCAAGCTTCTATGGCCACAGGAGGGTCCCATCTTTTTCCAGCTAGCCTAAATTAAAAGAAGAAAATAATAAAAAAACTGTAGTGTTTATCACCTAATCTGTAATGACTGACCAAGCATCCACACTGAAAAATGTGAAAAAACATATCATACATTATTCCAAAATCCTAGGCAATATAACAGAAACCAATGGTCAGCCTTCAGCAGAAGAAACTTACCTGTAGCCATTTTCCCCACACCCCGCTCATGTTTGCCCTGTCCCATTCACTATATCAGAGTTTAGCAAGCAATATCAATTAATATGAATTACTTTTTCTCTCGAATGACCTTCTCAGAAGAGCAAAATTACTCACAAGCATAAAAACCCAACAGCCTATATCTGACCTCATGCATCTTACCATCATCTGAGTAAACGGAGATAGCTGCACTGCACCACCCCAGGAAAGTTTCAGGAATTTTTAGCCGTGACACTAATCTGTGCTAATGTTCCTCACAAACACATGGATAACACAACCTTCCTCTCAAGAGCACAACATGCTAAATAACCAGCACAGCAATCCAGCTGAAGCGAGACCTGGCTTGCACACAAGGATCCTACACTAAGAACAACAAAACCAAAACACACTGAGCAACTCTTGAGTTTACAAGCAAACAACACATGCATTAAGAAGTGGTATTCACTACTGGATAAAAAAAACTGCTGTCAAACATGAAGCCTAGGGCAGCTTCTTGCTGTACAGTGCTTCACACACAGAGCCCTGTTTGCAACACCTATTGCAAGAGAGCCACAGGGACACACACCTGCTGCCTGTTGTACTTATCACGCTCTAACATGACAGGAGACAGTTGTGAGACAAATCCAGCAAAATTAGACAGCAATAGGCTGTTTGTACCAAGTGGAACAGGAACACAATTGGGTGGTCAAAAAGCAATCCAGAAAAATCCCACCCTTATGTATGTCATTACTGTGCCAGTAATACACTCCAAGACAGCTTGAATTTGCAGTCCTCCTCCATTGACAACATAAGGCATAAGCACAAAACAAGCTGTTCAGGTTCCCTTAGCCACAGCTAAAGGAATTAAAGAAAAGTGTCCTGCTTCTTCCCCTTATAAGCACATAGATAATGTGGTCAACATATGGCCTCCCTCAATATCCTTCTCTCTAGATTGAAGACATGGATTTGATAGACTGTTTGGTGGACAAGGAATTGGCTGGTTGGCTGTATCCAGAAGGTATTTGTCAACAGCTCCATGTCCAGATGGAGATCAGCGATGAGGAGGTCAGTGATCAATAAATTAACCTCATCAGAGATGGAGGTCAGCGATCAGAGGCCTATATTGGGATGAGTACTGCTTAATGTTTTCATCTGGGACACAGACAGTGAGAGCAGGTGCACCCTCAGCGAGTTTGCGGATGACACCAACCTGAGTGGTGCATTTGACACACCTGAAGGACAGGATGCCATCCAGAGGGATCTGGACAAGCTCAAAGAGTGGGCCCATGGGAACATCATGAGGTTCAACAAGACCAGGTGCAAGATTCTGCTCATGGGCCAGGGCATCAACACAGGTTGGGGGATGAAGGGGTTGAGAGCAGCCATGTGGAGAAGGACTTGGGGGTACCGGTGGATGAAAAGTTGGTCATGACCCGGCCATGTGCACTCACAGCCCAGAAAGCCAAACCTGTCCTGGGCTGTACCCAAAGCAGGGTGGGCAGCAGGTGAGGGAGGGGATTCTGCCCCTCTGTTCTGCTCTCATGAGACCCTACCTGGAGCAATTAGCTCTGGGGTCCCCAGTATAGGAAAGACATAGACCCATCGGATATCAAAGGGCTGGAGCACCTCTCCTCTGAGGACAGGCTGAGAGAGTTGGAGTTGCTCAGCCTGAAGAAGAGAAGGCTTCAGGAGATTTTATTGCAGCCTTTTGATACTTAAAGGGTGCTTGTAAAGAAAGATGGAGAGGGACTCTTTAGCGGGGCTTGCTGCAATAGGACAAGGAATAATGGTTTGAAACTAAAAGAAGGTAGACTGAAACTAGATGTAAAGGAAGAAATGTTTTACAATGAGGGGGGTAAAACACTGGAGCAGGTTGCCCAGAGAGGCTGTAGATTGCATCATCCTTGGAAACATCCAGGGTCAGGTTGGACCAGGTTTGGAGCTACTGATCTAATCGTAGATGTCCCTAGTCACAGGAGGGGGTTGGACTGGATGACATTTAAATGTCTTTCCAACCCAAACCATTCTATGATTCTGACCTAAGGCCTCTAAGAATCAATCTCCAAGGCAAGTATACATTTACAGATAAAACAGCTTCTACACCTGTATTCACAAAGCGCTGCCTTCAACCAAATCCCCTCATACACCATTAAAAGGGTTGTATAGAGACTCATAGTTTCAAATCTGATTTCATTACTACACAAAGTCTTTATGCATTTTGTGCCTGTTGACAAGAAGCAATAGAGGCAAAACAACTGAAGACATGAATCTGACAGCACGCTATGGCTTTTCTTAATGATTAATAAAGTGCTTGTGCATGATGAAGCTCCCTCTGTTTCGAAATGCAGCAATCTGTCTGCAGCTGGGGTGTGCAGCAAAATTGCTCACAAACAATACATCAACTAACACTCTGTACCCTCATGCCGTTGCTTCCTTCCTGGAAGATTCCAGAGTTCATCTACATCTCGAGTAGTGCCTTTGAGTTAAACTTCCTGTATACCTATGGATTATACGTCTGAAATACAGACCTGAAGGGCAAGGTCACTGAGGGGCTGCCATTAATCCTGTTGAAGAGAATCACATTATATCATAAGCAATGACCTGCCAAACAAACAAACAAACAAACAAACAAAAAAAGCAAGGGGGAATACAACAAAAACTCAAGCTACTTTACATACCAAAAAGAAGGCACTGTTGGACAAGCCACCAATCTGAGCATTCTCAATAGCCACGTGTATTTCTATGCTAGATTCAGGGGAAATCCGTGCCTCACTGGAACTCCACCATATGCATCCATGGAGCCAGAATTTTGGGTTTCACTCTTGATTCAATGCTCAGCCAAGCAGACTGAACTCTTTCTTCTGACTTCAAAGGGCACTCTTTCAGGCTCTGGATAAGCAGACAGGTTTCCCAAGTTTTCAAGATTCATAAGAGGATCATACACAGCAAAGAAACAAAGATGAAAGAAAACAGGTATGCACCCAAGAACCAAGCCACACAGGTATGTCAGACACATACATATGCATTGGTAACCACATCATTTGCAAAGTTATTAAAACACCTTTGCTTCTATCATCGTAATCAAGCCAGTGCAAGTGTTGTGGACAACTAGCTGTGTATTTCATCTGAGATACACACATGCAGCATAGCTGGGGAATGAGACTTCTCAGACAGCTGTAGAGGAGTAAATTTAGCTTGAGTTTCAGATTATGCTTTGCTAGTCACCTCTCGAAATCCAAACAGTATAAAGTAGCATTAGTGTCAGGTGAAACAAGAACAGCACTTAAGTTTTCTACCTCAAAATACATCAATGTAAGGTATGGAGTCCACATAACAACCTAAATACAGGACGAGATAATACCTGTGGTACCAATAAATGTGGACAGAAGCTGTGAGTCTAAGAAATTAAGATATCTCAAAGCTGTAGTTAAAAGATATTCAACCATGATGGCTTTTGCCAGCACAATGTTAACAGTATTTTTAAAAGCTTAAGGTTGCAGCTATGTCTAGATTGTTTAGATCTAGAAGTAGAAAAAATAGCTCATTAAATAGCTTTTCACATGTCAAAATAACAACACAAGTCCACGCTTCCCATTTTCTGGGAAGAATAGCCACTGACATCCTGACTCTCATCTACGCTTAAGCTTCACAGACATTCAGAACATGCATGAGACATATTCAGAACACTTCAATGAGACACAAGTGTGACAATGTGCAAGGAAGCAAAAAAGGGCTTGAAACAATCAGAACAGCTTCTTGAAGAACAGGACTAGAAAATATTGCTGGAATAAGACAAATAATACATCACTTTCAGCCTGATTAACTCCTTAGCTTTTGTTGTCTACTTACATCATTCTTAGACTCCCAAAATATAAGCATAGGATATGCTTAGGCTATAATCTAAGGCTCAAATCTCTGCTAAAATAAAACGTATGGGTGTTATATTACTTAGATCATATTAAAGGAGATATTCACAGCAAATTGTCTTTACTAACAACAAAAAACAAGACAACAACCTTCAAACACAAAGACTGGACCATTCCTTAAATCCTCTCCTTTACATGAGTTTTAGCTGACAACTTCGACAGCTGGACAAATCAGATTAGGCACGAGTAGTGCCAAAAAGGAAGAGATGATATAGTGTACCACAGTAAGAACACACAGACTCCTCATTTATAATTTTAAAACTTTACATTTAAATCTTATTAAAGATAAACAAACAAATGAAAAAACTACAGTTGCTTTTTTTCCAACTATTCCAAACTCAGGCCTTTGAACTTTTTAAAAAGACACAAAAGAAATGTCTCTACACAGCAAAGATTCCTTTCTTGTTACCAATATATTTAAAAATACTAGTTTTTTTCCAGTTTGCATATGCCAATTTGCCTTTCTTCTTCCTACTCCCTCCCATTTCATAATCCTGTTTAAGGAAATAACCATGTGTTTATTCAAAGTAAGCTAACTCCAACCCAGGTTCGCCTATTGCAGTTCCAAACCGCACAGCACAGTTTTCATTTACCAATTCCCTTTCTTTTCTGTCTCAACAATTTGGAGATGCTGCAGGTTGTTTATAGAATATCTGCCTCAAATATCAGTCTCAGTCTTTGTACTTTCCCATCCAGAGACAGACGATCAGCAGGCAATCCACAAGAACCCAGTTGCTTCTTCTCACAGAAGAGTTACCAAAATAGTAACTCTGACCCTACAGCTTCAATTGTCCCTCCTTTCTCCCCCCTTTCAGACCTTTTTCCTTCCCTTCTGTTTTCCCATACCCTTATCTGTCAGTCTTTGCTTGCTTTCTCCATTATATTTTCTTTCCACCATTAAAAGAGATGCTACATAACTCATGGGCTGACATTGGCCCCCCCTTACAGAGGGTTCAGGCACACCAGAATTACAGTTCACCTGAATAAGGTAATTTTAGGAGTGCTCCGGGTACATTCCTATTGTCAATAATAAAGAAAATACATTACTTGGCAGGAGGTTCATGTTGGACTGACCAGAACTGGCAGCAGGTCTTACTCTAATACACTCAGAACATGTTTAATTTCTTTCCTGCATAAAGCATTTAAGCTTTGGCTGAGAGAGTAAGGTGACTAGAGCAGAGCCTTATGCTGTCCAGAACTGAAGGCATGAAGCTAAATAGCTCAGGAGCAGAAAATGGGGTGGAAAGTAGAATCCTTGACTCCTGAGAGAGAGGGAGAATCAGGAGCCACATAGCTTGTTTCAAGAGGAAGAGAAGGTTAAATTTTCCATTCTCAAGAAGAGGTGCTTGAGGACAATCTACAAACTCTGGAGATCAAGTCTTCCCCTACATGCTGAATAGTGGAATCAAAGATTACTACTGAACAAAATAAACGAGTTGAAGCTACAGTCATGATGATGTGTCAGGTTGATTTAATCCAACACCCAATAAAAGCAGGACACTGAAAAGCAAGTTTCAGGAGTTCATTTTCTATATAATTGTGTATAGTGGTCAGACAACATTGTCATTTCACTTTTTTTTTTGCCAGAGTGAACTTTGTACGTGAGTTTCTTGTCACAATTACCCTGAAAGTAAGTAGTACATGCACACAGAGTGGATACTGCAATTTTCATTCCCATGCTCCTTTTTTGGTTAATTGTAGTTTTCAGTGGATAAAACAAATTAAGAGCTGTTTAAAGAAGATCACGCGTTACTACTTTTCAAATTGCCCCACCCAAGTTTTGTTCTCCCACACATTCAGTCAGAGCACCAAAACACAAAGATTTCAATACAATGTATCCCAACAGTCTTTCCATTCCAGACCCTCACATAGCCTTTTGTACTTTAAAAACTGTTAAATGGATGCCAGCTACTTAGAACATTTGGCATTAAAAAGAGGTACCAAGCCTTAATTAGCACAGTGTCTAGATTAAGACTGAGATTTTACACTACAACATATCTAGCTATCTCATCATTTTGAGCTGTATGGAACAATGACTACACCAAAATCCAAAAAGAAGACATTTTAATTAGAACTGCAAATTTCTCAACCCCCGCATGATAGTACAACAAATAAGCATTTCCAGAAATACCAGAAGTTAGAGCTGGCAATTAGCATTGGGAAATCCCAGCCTATTTTGGCTCTGCCTCTGACAACAGCTACATTTTCTGCTGAACTGCACAGTCAACTTTCCATTTTAAAAGACACTCCGCTGTTTTAATTATTCAGTATTGAAAATATTTGGAAAAAAAATCCCAATTCTAATCTTCTTCTTGTCCAGTCAACAATTGTAGTAATTAGAAGAAAATCGGTCCACTGACAAATTGCAATATGTGTTTTTCAGATCATCTTTGGTACTCCAGAAAATGGTTCTAAAACTTTTCAGTTTTCACTTACAAATTTATGATAGTGAAAACAATCCAAGCCATCACAGCCCTCATATAATATGCCTTTTCTAGAGTAACAAAAACCAGTTAAAATCCAATCTACCTAAACAGATCACTTATGTTCCTATCTCATCTTAGTGTCATAGAGCTAGATATTTAAATGTGTGTAGGTGCCTAAAAATGTTGATGAGCATCTTGTAATATTTAAGAAGCAGGTAAAACATGTTTAGGCAAGCTTAATCTTTGCACATTTGAAAATCCACTTTGCCATCATCTGCCTGTTTAAGATTTTAGATGTTTTTGAAGGCAGGCCACAAACTGACTAGTCACTTCAGAACACACTCCAATATCAAATATTAATAAGAGGCCTAATAAGATATCAGTAGCTCTGTTTTTGTTTTAATTGGATTATTTCAAAATCTGCTTTTCTAAGCAGAAACAGTGAAGAACTCATGTCTTACTGCATAGAGACATTCATTCTCCATTGTGTAAATAAACTACAATTTCAGCTTTCAAGTGATAGTTCCTGGTATTACTATGCCAACTTTTTCAAGTGTTACATGTAATAGTTGCTTGCAACAATTAAAGTGGTCATCCTTTCAGGTGATCAGCTTTCAGATGTTTAGAAGGTGGTAGGTTTTGAGTCTGATAATGAGAAAAAAGAGACTGGGGAGAGTGGAGAAAATACAGCTTTTCGGGCAGAAGAGACTTGTTGCTTTGTGAAGACATGAGTGCAATTTCTGCTGTCTACACATTCTTCAAGTCTGCACATCACTGCTTAGCTTCCAGTCCACTGCTTTGCTCCCACCTAGGCATCCTCTTCACAGATTCCTAGTCTACAAGCATCCTCCTGTGACTACACATCACTTTGACAATAGTCATTTGTGACAGAGCGATAAATCTCATTCCTTCTCTCCAAATACACATGTTCACATGGCAACAGTCACCCCCAGGAAAGATTTCACAGCCATTAAGTGTGTCAAGGACAAAAGATTCTCCAGTTAATGGAGCTGGCTTCACACATAGTAAATCATTTAAGATACAGAGATAGAGTAAAAGCATGAAGTGAAGAGTCACTCTTCTATTTAAGAGTGATACTCTCACCTCTCAGCTGTGGACTATATCAATTTTGCTAAATATCTGATTTAGAAGCCTTATTCCCTTGTGTGTTCCTGCAACCCCTTTGCTGGCATGTCCACTATTATGCTTTTTGGGCCAATAATCTCAAGTGCTAAGCCAAGCAACAACTGCAGAAAGGGATGTCCTGCTGTTCCCCCCTACTTTCACCATTCCTCTCAGGGTTGACCCTACAGTAAGATAGAGCAGAGAGTTATCCATTTGATACTCACCCTACAAAGTAATTTTCCATCACTTCTTCCCTGAACTGGCTCACTACAGGGTCAAATACCCTCAGAATGAGAAGAGCAGATATGAAAAAAGAGGCAGCAGGAAAGTCTTTTTCACAAGCTGCAAGACTGGCATCACTACACACCAAAGCAATGCCTTGACACCAAGACATATGCTTGAATATCAGTAGTTATGCTCACTTCGAATTCAGCCACTCCAGAGAAGCCTAGAAAGCTTTAATATATCAGTGAAATTTCCTTCGTGGTCTTCATTCAGCCTCAATGCTGGAGAAGTGTTTGTGTAATTCCTGTTTCTCATACACACCTTGAAAACTTATTTCCTACTCCTCTCACTCCTTATTTCTTTTATGCTAACAGTGAGCTTACAGAGAAGGGCACTGTTCCTTACCCCAAGACACCTTCAGTTCTAAAAAATTATACAATAAAGATTTCTTCTAGAAAGGAATGAGGATAATAGTCTGTCCATCTCTGCTGATTTTACCCTTATCTCCAGTCCAAGAGTGGTTACCATATCTTATAAATTTAGATACAAATACAACGAATTCCAATTAAAAGGACCTCCGCTTTCTTCTCAAAAATTATAGCTAAGGGCAGCTTCTAGAAAGTGAAGAGAAGGATAATTTTCCTTGCTTATCTTGCACAAAATATAGAACAGCTCCTGATGGTTGTTTTGAATTATGCCCTTAAGGTTTGGCTTCAAAACAGAGGAAACCAGATTGTCACAGATTTAGACTGCTGTGCTCTTAGAGCAGTATATCTAAATTTTAGGTATCTGAAAAATCCTTTGTGGTCAGCTTTGTCTCCAGTCAGTAGACAGCAGCAGTATCAAACAAGCAATTACTTTCAGATGCCACTTGATTTTGGGGAGAGGCACACACACATTACCAAAGATAGATAAGTAAGGAATAAGTGAACCAGTGCGATTTATAATAGTGGCTGGACTAGCTACAGCAAGATCTGGTTTCATCACGCATGTCACTTAGCCTTTGCACTAGAGAAGCAGCCCAGCTAACTAGCATAAAAGTGTGAATGAAGTCATCCTAACACACAGGCACACCTAACCTCCAAGTGTGATCATATATTAGCCAATGGACTGCTCCTATTACTCAAGCAGATGCCTATTAAAAGTTTTACTGGTGTAGGTGAACTCAAAATAGCAATTGCTGCCACTTGTTACAACAGGAGCAACAGTGTCTGACCACAAAACTATAGCAGTTCTGAACTGAAAGGCATGTTCAGTTAGATGAGATACCGGAGATTTGTGATATTATTTTTATTTGTTGTGAAGTGCCACAGGACACTGTGCCACTGGCTGATTCAGTCTGGTGACTAGCAAAAGCCAAACACTGCTTAAGTAGCTAAAAGTGTTTTGCCCTGCATCCAAAACCAGAATATTTCTAGAATACTCTAGATATTCTAGAAAACAAAGGGCGGTTGACATATTTAGTTTGTTTATAGAGGTGGTCTTTCAAGAAACACCTCTTTCTAAACTGTAGTAGTAGAGCATCCACCAGTGCTGCTGCTAGGAAGCCAATCCAGCAGCTACAACAAATGCTAACCTGTAGCTCAAAAGACTTTCTAAACAGTAACCAGCACATCTGCAGGGTACACTGCAACAGTAACTCTACCTTCTTCACTGTTACTGGTGGGCATTACAGGCTGGCTAAAGACACACCACTCTGACGGCGTGCCACGAGACCATCTTTACATCAAAGCATACACTGAGTGCACCGTGTAATTTTATTCCTGAACATGAAAACTTCTTAAGAAGCTCTATTTTCAAACGTAAGCATCTTCAGCATCTTTATCCTACATGGCTGCTTCAGGACCCCGTGCAAATCTGGCCATGACAAGAAACACATCACTTCTTTCAGAGCAGAACAAAAATTTAGGATGAAGAATGAAATGTTACATTCTTCACAGATCATGGAATTTTGTTACAAATTCCACACCATATCTGGAAAGTCAATTAAGCATAGTCACCTATTTCACTGACTGCTTACTAGCAGCACAAAAACCTGGAATCAGTAGGCGTAGAAACAGAAGGACAAGAACAGGACTGGATACAGCAGTTCCACAGCTCCAGGGGAAGTATGCTTACCATACAAGTAGAAGTCTCCACTGATATTACTACTGCTAGCAAGAGGCAACACATGAGGTACAGCCTAATGTCTCTCTTAATGCCATTTGGAAAATGGTCCTGATGACCTCCATATTTATGTCTGTCTTCCTCACTGCTCCAGCCTCATATCCACCCCTCCTATCACACTAGAGCTGATAAATCACAGCTACCCTAATTGCTGAGTGGGTTCCTGTATTCTTGCTGACAAAGAAACCCTGCAACAGTCTGAGACATTTCGTTAAGTGCTCAAACACCACACTGATAAGAGCAGTATTATGGTTAGACAGAAGTATGATTGGGTAGTAAAGTCCTTACTAGGCTTAATCCTAAACCTGGAACAAAGTTTCAGTCTGGGCACCAGCACAACATAACTGAAGTTCTGCAGACCCTACATACATGTGTATGATTCAGTTATGGGGACCAGGGTAGTGAAATACTGTTAATTAACACAACAGAGAAGGGCCCTACAAATAGAAACAGCTTACTCCATACTGTACTCAGGTGTTGCCTTTGTGCTTGGAAAAAGATTTTCTTCTCTGTAATTCATTAACCTACAAGCTTATCAAGGTAGGAGTGAAGAACTTACTTCCAGCATGGAAACCAGCAGTCAAACTGAGCAGAAATACTTACGTCACTCTTCCTGAACTTTGCTTTTAAGCTCTTCATGCTGATCACATTCAACCTTCCAAACCTTTGAGGAGCTTTTTATCCTTCTTCAATATCTAAACAAAAAAGAAAGAAAAATAAGATTCCAACTTGATACCATTCAGTTCACTGGCAGCCAAGTCTGAATTGAATTTGCATACCTATATCACTCTTTGAGGATTTAGCCCTCAAGCTCTAAGAAAGATTAACAGCTAGCTAAGGAAACGTTCTGTTTCTCCAGACTTAAAAGCAAGCCTAAGTCTGACCACTGAAGAACAGAACAAACCTTTACCAAAAGCTCAAGAATGTATCACATTATACTAGCTACGTCTCTACATAATTAGATCACCAACATGTTCATGTACAAGCAGATTTCTCTGCCCAGTGCTTATTTTAACCTTATCACCAGGGTAGCCATTTGTGAAGTGGCAAAAGTAAAGTCACTCATTAAAACTTCACTATCCTTTCACCATGGGTCTGCACTGGGTAACAGAAGTACCACCACTATTGTATGCACAAGCCTAACCACTAACCAAATTCAAAATTATACTTAAATCATGCATGACACACACTAGGATAGCTCAACACAACATAGCAGATAGAATCATCTGAGCAAGAGAGAGGTTACTCCTGGAAGAATTGTTTTAGATTCTTCCTCATAAGAAATTTCATCTGTATTCTTAGAGTCATAGCTGCTTATAACTTGGCAGTGCACCATCACAGTCGTGTTCCCCCTTCCTCCCTTTCATGCAGAGAAAACCAGCAGTTGAACAAACATATAAAACTAGTGCAACAGACAAGCTGCAAACTCTCACAGAGGAATGAGGTGCCAGTGTCTAGAGCAAAGTTTTCTACAGAAAGCTTCAATTACACCACATATTGCCAACCCAGGACAAACCTAACAGTGAAGAGCATGTTAAAGGAGCATAGCAATGTGCTTTTTCCTACAGCACAGCAGAAAAACTTAATGAAGGAGCGATGTACATCTGGATTGGCAAATGCACCCATGTAAAAATGTTCCACATTTCTTGTCTTACAGTATGCTTACTGAAAATAGTTAGTCACTTTCATCTGCAAGTTCTAGCTGCTATACAAATTCTTTCTGAAGGAACAGTTTAAAGTAAAGGATGTTCAGCTGTATAAACTTCCTCCCTCCACCCTAGAAGGAAAGTAGAAGTTGTTTTACAAATCTAGTCAGATAAATAAATAACTGAAATGAGGACTGGAGCATAAATTCAAATAGGTCACGCAGGGTCACTATGTTTCACATCACTCTTTAGAAACAGTTGATAAGCAAAGTGAGACTCCATTGTTTCATAAAAGTACATCTCATTATTATGAGGAAAGCTGCTATGTAATCACCATCACTCTACTATGAGTTTTAAAAATCTAACTATGCAGTATACTCTTAGTAGAATATATATGAATGCTTCTACAAAATACAAAGCTAAGTACCAGTCAGGAATAGCAATTAGTACTAAGTAAACACATCATTTAGTTCAACCCCATATTTATCTGATAACCAGTTAGGACAAACTCAAGCACCTTTCTTCAAGAAAACCCCAAACAAACAAAAAATCCCATGTAGTATGTACACACAAACACACTTCCCACACGCCACACCCCTCCAACAGGTAACAATAGGTAATGTGGATGGGGTAATTCTGTAAGTTGTTAAATATCATTAAATCTAATTAAATTACTGTAAGTCTAATTAAGCAGTCATTTTGAAGTCATGTCAGATTTCTGACTGATTCCAGGCATATGAAGAGGGGTTTTATCCAAAGTTCTCACATTTAATCACAAGGAGAATGGGCTTGTGGCATTTTGTTTAATTCTTTAGTATGCAAAAGGAAAAAAGGAAAATAGATTTTGCAACTTTTCACTCCCTGACTTGAGTGACAACTTCTTAGCTCCTTCTTGGGCTGAGTGGTGTATTTGTAAAACAGTAATAATCTTTTTACTTGTAATAAAAAAAATTGTAACAACCAAAAAGAAGGAATTATTTCATGCTGCCCTCAGAGAAGCATACTGCTTTATTTCTGCTACACCTACTCAAACTTTGGAGGAAGTGTTTAAATTGCGCAACAGCTGTCACAACCTGCACTGGAAAGGAGCCTGAACCTCAGCAAGAGACTAATAATCTCCTAAATCATCCTCTAGTAACACTAAGGATGATGAGAACTGCAAAGACCAGAAATGCCAGGGTACAGACAAGACAAATACCATTACTTATCTGGATTTCTTTACATACAACATGAAAAAAAAAAAAAGAAAGAGAGAAAATGTAGGACAAAACCCCAAGTTGTTTTTAAAACTTTTGCGAAAAACAAAAAACCTTGACAATATAAAGGAACTTTAAAGATGTGAAACATCATGTAACATCCCATGAAATCCAAAATTTAACAGGACTTTTTATTTTAAAATTGAAATATATTTGACTGAAAAAAGTGAACTGTTTAGTCAGACCAGTTAATAAAATATAATGAAATCCTATGTGTGGGCAATTGAAAACAAGAAATCTTTCCTCACATACAGATTGCCAAAGAATTGTCTGCTGTAGGCTTTCTCCTTCCTACCCTCTCACCATTTTTGTCTCTTATGGATGAAAGACTTGTTATCACTCTCAAGGAGAACAAAATACCCAACTACAAGGCTAGGGGAGAGATGACAACTCCTTGTAGGAATACACACAGAACAGCTCCAAAGCTGGGCTCTCTTCTCTGAGGAACTGGTAATAGAGTCTAACTAACAAGATCTGCAAGCACTCCCAATATGTTAGTTTTCCCCCTTTTGAGGAAGGAAGAAGTGTTTCTATCAGAAGACAACTTGGTTTTCTCTCGGGATACTTCACCTCTTGCCTAAGTGCATCTTATACATTGAATATGAAACTCAAATCCTCACCATAATTAAAAAAGCATGCACAAGCACACAAAACCAGCATTCCCAAGCTTAGTATGTGTCACATCTGTGCTTATCCCATAAGAAAAAGTAAACACAAATATTAATATTACAGTTTAAGCATTATAATGCCCATAATCCTTCAACTGTAGAGACAGAAATGCGTGGAGAGGGCTACCTTTTCTTGGTACTGTTTAAAGGAGGAAGTCACCTCTCACAGGGTGTAATTATTGGAATTTATGCAAAAAGAGGTCAGCATCCTGATTCAGCAGAGCTTTATGACAACTGTTCATTTGCCAGAGGGGGGATAAAAGGAAGCGCCATTAATACTCTTGATAGGAAATGACTACTAGAAATTCACTGGGGAGCATGAAGACACTTCAAAACAGTATTTCTGCAATGAATCACAGGTATTAACAAGAAGCATTCCTACTAATAGTGGCATTTCTCTGCTTTCAGAACAAATGTGGTAATAAATACCGAGAGCTGTCCTTTTATAGCTGCAGCAAGTTAGTAGCAGAAAAGTGCTTAACTCCAGGGATACTCAACAGCTAATGCCGATCATGTGCTTTTAACCGTTAGATCCAGAATTAAATATCTAGTCCTCCATCTCATCTGCCTTTAGCTTAATGCTAAGAAATGGCCTTGAGGAATACAAGCCACAATAACATCTTTAGGTTGGTGGTAAACCTATCTAGTTCAAACAAGAGACATTGAAGTGGTGGTAATCTTTGGCCTCTATAATTTCACTGTGACTGTGTTTTAATACACAATACAATCTTTAGGTTTAAACGTAGGAAACAGATTAGGATAATCTTCCCCACTGATTTACAGTGAGATTTGTGGAAACCACAGTAAACAACAATACCGATATTTTTTCCCTTTCATGAAATTGCATTAAAATCAGAGTAAGGCCTTTCAAACAATGTTACAATTAACTCCTTGAACAGCCAAAGATCCAGTGATGCAACAGTGAAAAGTCGTAGTTTCACTAAGTAAAACTACAAGTTTACAGTACAACCATATATAAATCCCATTAATGAGAGTCATGCTAATGAGAGTCACTCTTTACTGATTGATAAGTGTTGAATTCAATTAATTTAGGTGTCAAAAATCTTGCATCTCATTCAGAACACCCTGAGAATCCTCCATCTCACACAAAGCAATTCCAGAGCAAAGCGCAACTCATGTTGTCAACTAATTTCCCCTTCCCCTCCCAAAAATACTTCAAAAAACTTTTTTAACCATGAGAGGTTACAGAAAATATTTACAGACTCTATGCCAGATCTGACAACATACATGGGGGGAAGGGGAAATGAAAAAAGGGTCTGGAATGCAAAAGAGTCCTGTTGATGCTAGACACTTAAAACCTCCTTTGTGTGAATACACCTACTCACAGGGAAAAATAAGGGGCCCCAGAAGCTCTTCCCCCAAAGAACAGCATCATCATTATTCTCTGGATGATCTCTTTGTAAATCACAAGCCCTGCTCAACCTGGAAACACAAGCCTAGCAGCAGCCAGCACTACAGTGCAGCCAGAGGCATCAACGCTAATGTATCCCTTCTGCTGCTCACCTTCACTACCCCACTTTGCAAATGCTTCAGGTGCCTGAGCTCCCCTTACCTACCATTCAATGCTATGAACTTCCTCCAACCTAAGCTCTTCCTTAGCACTACCAAAGCCACAGTACTGCCTGGAGGCATTACCCATTGCCCAGCCTCTTCGATTGTTTCCACAGGAAGGCAGCAACCCCACTGTCCTAAAAAAAATATCCACTGAACACTTCACCTCTGACTACCTTCCTATTTCCATCCAGCTGAGCATATTCTTCCACTTCTCAGGCCAAATCAGAAAAGCATGTATGATGTGACCAAAAGCAACAGGAACATTTCCCCACTCTTTATCAGCACAGCTCGATTTTTCCATCTTGAGTAACCCACCCTACCATAGGAAAAGTCAAATAGAACAGAATTTTTTAAACTCAATGTCACCTATAAAGACAAATAATTCTTGGCTTGGTTAATCCACTATTACTTACTAATGAAAACACACTGAAAAATGCACTGAGAAGCCCAAGCACTACACAAGAGTGGGAGTGATTTATATACAGTTAATCCCACTCTAAATAGAATCAGACATCAGAGATAGCAAGGGCCTTGGGTAACTTAGTACAATCCCACTATCTGCTCACAAATCACCGGCAAAGATGTGCTGAACTGTACAAATTTAAGCATTTGAGCCCAAAAGTTAGAGCTCCATAGATGTTGCAACACTAACAAATCTATGGCTATTGCTCCTCCCTCCAGAAGGCTTTGCAGCAACTCTCTACCCTTACACTTCCTTTTGATATTCAGAATTTTCAAATGTTAAATTTCATTTTAATGGATTTTAATGGATTCAGCTGAAGCAGCACCAGCCTCTGTGGATTTCATACAGCCAACACAAACCCAGACAAGAGGGAAGACTGTGGATGTGGGGGGTATGAGCAGTTTGTTAAACAGTGTATTCAAATGCAGTTCTTGACAGCAAGGAGAAAGCTTGCAACAAGAAGGCCTTAGACACAGTGAATTACAGGAGAAGGTTTGAGAAAAATCAAAATGTGACATTGCCCCGATCTGTTTACTTGGTATATTAGACAGGACTTTGGGCAAAATTCTAGCTCAAACGAAGTCCAGGCAAATTTGTCATTCACTCATTACATACAACTTTGCTCTGTTCTCACTCCAGTTCTTTTGTCTGGAAATGTCTGTCAACACACACCCAGTTCAATGAAGAGCACAGCAAAAGAGACAAGACTTGCATGAACTGGAACATACCACTGTCTTTCTCTGCTTTCAATTTCCCTGTCTCTAAAACAAAAAGGCCTCCTCTTGCACGCCCCTCAATTTTGAGACATCTCCTTTAGTTTGGTCATACATAAGACAGGCTGCAATCTTGAAGACCTTTCCATGTTCAATGCTTAGTTCAACAGGATGAGACTGGAAATGAAGCATCCAGCTACAACTAGAAAAAAGAAAAATCACTGCAAAATCACACTTGTGAAATGTCAGTTCTTCAATGAGAAACCCACATAGGCAACAGCAACTAGTACTTGTTTATACTTACTCTTTTCCTAATATTCTGATATAAACCATCCAATTTCATGTTCTTCAGAATCGACAAACACAACAAACTTACAGTTGCAGTGTTAAATCTATGGAGAGACATATCCATGACTTTATAGATTAATATTCTGAAATAGCCTAAGGCAGAGCAGTCATCTGTTAGGGTTGGAGATAGAAAGACAGGAACATCAAAGCAATTTACATAAGACACTTGACAAGCCCCACTCCCATAAGTGCCTTGGAAGAGTATTCTACTGAAAGTAGTCCAGAAATACCTTCAGGGACTGTGCTGATAACACAGCTCCCCTATTCAGCTATCAAGTTCTTGGGCAGGGAGAATATTTTAGCTGATGAAAATGGAGTTGTTTTTTTTTTACACTTCTTAAAAATGGAGAGCTGCATGTGTTGCCATTCCTCAATAAAAAGCACTAGAAATTCAGATATTTTCTGTTCTAGAAGACTATCAATGCTATGAACTAGCAGGACATCAGCAAGATGAACACTGGCATCTTGGTAGATAGTATCCGTGGAATGGTACCTCTGCTGCTATTCAACAAGATCTGTCCAGGCTAGAGAGTGGGGCAGAGAGGAACCTCATGAAGTTCTACAGAGGCAACTGTGGGGTCCTGCAGCTTTTGAGGAATAACTTCATGGACCAGTACAGGTTAAGGGTCTGCCTGCTAAAAAGCAGCTTGGCTGAGAAGGACCTGGGAGTCCTGGCAGACAGGTTAACAATGAGCCAGCAGTGTGTCCTTGTGGACAAGAAGTCCGGTGGTATCCTGGGGTGCATTAGGAACAGTGTGGCCAGCACACAGAAGGAAGTTATCCTCCTCCTCTGCTCAGGTCATATCTGGAGTGCTGTGTCCAGCTCTGGGCTTCCTAGTGCAAAAAAGACAAGGAACTACTGGAGAGGGTCCAACAGAGGGCTACAGATATGGAAGGGGCTGGAGCACCTCTTTTTAGAGGAGAGGCTGAGAGAGTTCAGCTTGTTTAGCTTGAGAAGAGACAACTGAGAGGGGATCTTATCAATGCTTATAAATACCTTAAGGATGGGTGTCAAGAAGATGGGGCCAGACTCTTTTCAGAGGTATCCAGTGAAGGACAAGGGGCAACAAGCACATAATGAAACACAGGAAGTTCCATCTGAATATAAGGAAGACCTTCTTTACTTCTTTACTTTGAAGGTGACAGAGCACTGGCTTCCCAAAGAGGCTTTGGAATCTCCTTTTATGGAGATATTAAAAATCTGTCTGGTCATGATCCTGTGCAATCTGCTTTAGCTGACCCTGCTTTAGCAGGGTGGTTGGACTAGATGATCTCCAGAGGTCTCTTCCAACCCCAGCTATTCTGTGGTATTAGTGATAATCAAGTGATTTTTATCTCATTTTCTTCAGGTTCTAGAAACATATTTAATACCAGCAGCACTAGGTGCTGCACAAATATTGGGGAAGATGTAGTGTTTAAGAAACTTCTTCTACCCTTCACAGACCTATGAATCTTTAGATCTCGCTTTGAGTTATCATGACAGTGTCTCAGGTAAGTCATTGTAAAAAAGGTCCTCAGGAAACACTTGAGTGTCAAAACTCCACAGAGATGTTTCAGGGTGTTCCAAAGCGCCTTTGGGAAGTCAGACATCTGCAATAACCAGCAGTAGTTCCCTGCCTCTCAGCAATTACGAGTAAAGAAATGGAACATCCTCAACTACCGAAGTTACGGAGTCACAAGTAGACCAGCATACTAATTCTTTTTTCTATTGTAATGACTGAGCAAACTTGGCTCTTCCTCCACTTTACCCATTTCCCCTATATACAGAAAAACCAACCAAAAAAACCAAATCTTGGTTTACAATATTTTGAGTACTAGCAATGGCTTCCAGGCACAAAACCAAGGGAAGGCTATGACAGCTTTAGAAAATATATACAAGTTATTACAGCATTCATCTTAAATGCAAGATCTGCCTGCAGAGGAAAGACTTGAGTCAAGACCTAACACTTCCCAGGAAGATACACTAACCACGAGTCTCTCTCCTTCAGAGGTGATCACCTCAAGTTCAGCACAGTGACTACCACCATCACCTTCCAGGCATTACTGGCCATCCTGTCCTGGACCTCAACACGAGAGAAGGATGCTTTCTTTCATTGCTGTGTCCTTCCACTCCAGCAGTCCTTGGCAAATACCTGGGCTGGTGGCTAGTCCTAAGTGCCAGAGGGGAGCTTTAGTTGCTCCCACAATTCACCAAACTTCCTTATGTCTCTGAGAGTTTGACTGTGACAAGCTCTATTCTAACATATTACCTGAATTGCAGCTATTTGCACTACTTCCTCTGTATCTTAAAAATGCATGATTAGATGACTCTCCAAATGAGACTCCAAATGACAGCTAGGATTGACGACTCTGAAAACAAGGCTCAAGCTACCTCAAATGCAGAGCTTTCACCTGCACACATTCACATGCACCTAGAAAGCAACTCCAAAAAATGCTGGCAAGTGAACAGGCTTCTCAGACATGCAAGAAGTATATACACAGCATGAGAGCCAACCACTCAAATCTATAACCCCAGAAAATGATACAGATTGCTACGCTTCCATCTTGGAATTTTCAGTAGTCTACTATGTCTGCCATTAAGTAAGACACCAAAGCTTTGAATTTATTTGTTCTAGTTTTCCTTGGTTTTTTTCTCTGTAGTTATTCCAAGCATTACCCCTGTGCAAAAAGAACTAGCTCACAATCAGCTCCCAAAAGGAATGTGATTACGGTATTGTTGCAGTAGGATTTAGAAATTACCAACATCTTACACAAGAACTAGCTTTTATGTTTCTCCAATCATAGCTTCTCCCTCAAAAAAAGACACAAAGTCCTCAGCAGAGAAGTGGAGAAGAAAAAGTGCACAAACAAAGAGGAAAAAAAAAGAAAGAAGGAGATGAGGCAAGTCAGTGTACCCTCTTGTGAAATGCTTACATCGCTTCATGAGATGAGCAGCCTCCTGCCTAGTCTTCTCTCCACTTGATGTTATCTATCTATCTCTTGGTTCATGGAAGCAGAGGGGAGGAGGCAGCATTTTATTGCTTTGCTAGTGGATACACTCATGGAAGAGGGAAAAGAATAGCAGAGGGCCAATATTTTTAGAGACTGGAAGGATGGATGTCTGCTACCACATAGTGACTTCTTGGCACTGAGCTTGGCTCCAACTCGAGAACCCTGAGATCATACCAAGTGTTGTCCTACTCACATGCTCTTTCACTCTGGTTCATATGGCTGTTATGCGATTCTTCTATTAGTAAATAAAATCTCACTGACAGCTTTGCATGAGTGGCCCAAGACAAGAGCCAAGCAGGTCATTGACAGATATTTACTAAATTCAGTTACACCTAGTTAATCCCAGACATCACAAGACCTTTCTAAAATGGTGTATATGTAGTTTTTAGTGTTTGATTTTTTTTTTTTAGATAAGGCATACTAATCTTCAACATGCTGGGGTAAAGGAGAAGGGAAAAAAAAGAAAGAAGAGACTACAGTTTCTACCAAAGTAGCACTAGAGTGGAAGCGTTTTGTATCAGTTCTGTAATAAGCACATTCATATTCACTATAGAAACAAACGGGAAAATTTTTCAGAGATCCTGAAACGCTGTTAAGGCAGAATTTAACGACTCTCTTCATATGGAAAAAGTCAAGAATGTCACAAGTGGCAACAGCAGACTGTAGATGGCTCGTGCTGCCAAACGCAGTGCAAGAGAAAAATCTTTCCCGTGCCCTGTGGGAAGTTAGAAGCACAGGTTCCTGGTTAAACTCGATACGATTCCTTAAGCAGACTACCTAAATTTTTTTTTAGCAGCTACAGAAAATCTGGATCCTTTAAGACCGCGCTGCCAAGGGAAGGCGCAGCCCCTCCGTGTGCCCGTGGGGTGCGAGGAGCCGGGGATGGCAGCGGGGCGCGGGGAGCCCTTCCCCGGGCTCCCCTCAAGCCCCCGGGGAGAGCACCGAGACACCCTTTCCGACCGGACCAAGGAATTTGAGGGTCCCCCCAGGAGCGGATTTAATCCCATCAGGGCGCCGCGGGAGAGGCACCGCCGGGGCTCGGTCGGACCCGGCTGTCAGGGACCGGCGACCCCCGTCCCTGGGCGGCGGGGGCGGCTCCGCCCGGGGCTCAGGGAGACACCCCGAGAGCGGGCAGGGGTGCGGGGAGGGGGACCGGTGGTGCCACCGCTCAGCCCCGAGGGCAGCTGTCACTGCCCGCCACGCATCTTGAGAGGAAAGGAAAAAAAACCAGACAAAACATGAAACCACGAAGTAAATAAAAAGAAATAGCCAAGCGCCAGTGACTCACGGGCTGCGTCCCCGCGCTGCTCTCCGCTCCCCCCGCACCGGCCAAACGGGGCTCTCCGGCAGGGAGAAGGGAGAAGTTCCCTCCCGTTGCACCCCGGGGGGGTTCCCCCGCTCGGGCTCCTCGGGGGGAAGCGCCCGGCGGCCGCGGAGCCCCCGCGCCGGGCGGCGGAGGCGGGAGCAGGTGGGCGCCGCACACAAAGCCCCATTCACAGCGCCCGCCGCCGCCGAGCGCGCACGGACCCTCCTCCTCCTCCTCCTCCTCCTCCTCTTCCCGCCGCCACCTCCCGCCGAGCCGCGCTCTCACCTCATGGAGCAGCCACGTCCCGCTACGCCCGCGCGAGTGTCCCGGGAGCCGCGCACGGAGCGATCCGGGCGCTGCCGAAAGGCGGAGCGGCGGCACCCCGGGACACTCGGGGGCGGGATGGGGCGGGATGGGGCGGGATGGGGGGGGCGGGACATCACCGCGCGGCCACGTGACCGCGGGGGCTCCGGCCCCCCACGGGGAGGGGGGGGCGGAGAAGGGACGGGGGTCCGTCTGTGTACCCCTGCCCGGAGGAGGGGCTGCTGAGGGGAAAGGGTCCGCTGGAGGGGCTTGTGAGGGTCGCTTCAGGGAGACCACCCTGCTGGCTCAGGGCTGGAGTCGGGGGTATGTGTGGGAAGGGTGTGCGTGGAATCACGGAGTATCCCGGGCTGGAAGGGACCTCACGGGAATCATCAAAGTCCAGCTCCAGGCCCTTCATGGAACAACCCCAGGAATCACACCATGTGCCTGAGAGCATTGTCCAAGTGCTTCTTGGACTCTGTCAAGCTTGGTGCTGGGAAGTGAATTCCAGTGCCCAACTACTCTCTGAGTAATTTTTCCTGATATTCAACCTAAACCTCCCTCAGACTCAGCCTCCCACTATACCCTGAAGTCCCGTCACTGGTCACCAGAAAAGAGGGATCAGTGCCTGCCCCTCCTCACGAGGAAGTTGTAGACTGTGACATGGTTTTCCCTCAGTCTTCTCTTGTCCAGGCTGAAGGTGGGGGACAAGTTGCTGCCACCTCTGGATGCCTTCAGGTCTCCTCAGGAGAAAGCTGCGGGTGGGAGGCAAATCTGTGTCAAATTCTTCAAGAAGCAAAAGTGCCTCAGCACATATGGGAAGTCCTGAACTTTGGTTCTCTCTAAAGCTTCCTGTGCATCAAATTCCTCTTTCTCAGTCTCCTAGGTAGGAAGAATTGCTTCAGAAGAAAGAAAGTGCGCTGTGACTATTGTAGTGCTTGGTTAAATAGTAGCTAGAGGTCAGAGAATCACAAGTGGGCTTTATAGGTGTACCAAGGTTCTGATTCACTGGATTTGCTTCAGAAGTCTCTTTTCTGTGTAGGCCAAACCCTTCTTCTTAAAGCTGAACCTCCAGAGTGCCCTTTCTTGAGTATTCTGGCAAGCTGATGGGAAAACACCTTGATATCTCACCAAAAAGATCACCTATGCAACACCTTGGGCAATGTGTCAACAAATTAACCTGTTAAGCGAGTTGGTGAGCCTCTACCTGTAATCTCACCACAAAAGTCCTACCAGTGCTGCTGCCCATCATGTCCTCCCAGAGCTGCTTTCCATGGTGTCCTGCTCATCTACTGGTCCCACTCACCACAACTAGGTTCCCTGCCTGAGAAGTTCTCCTTCAATCTCTGTGATCACTCTTATCTTCTTTGTTCTCAACACTATCCACACCTTCTAAAGTGGCAAACAGTACAGTGAGGAAATGAGCACTTCAAAACTTCAGATCTTTATTGTAATAGTGGCAAGTATTGTTATTAAACAAATACACTTGATTATCACCAGAAGCACACTTTCCTCTGCTAATCTGCAGTTCTTACCTTGGTCAATTTGTTCTACATGTGTTTTACCTCTGAGAATAGCCATCATTGTGCCAGCACTGTTTCCTCTCTTTTTTCTTATAAAAAGGACACACCCCAAAATGTTAATCTAATATAGTTAACGATGAGAATTTAATTTGCAAGAAATAGAAAAAACAGGAAAATTAAACTTTCCCTGCAATGCTAGCTCATCAGCTACCAAACGTCATATTTATTATTGAATTATTTTTAATTACTGTTATTTTTAAAAGCCAAAGATATGTGTACAGTATGGTTAGAAAGTCTCCTAAGTACTTGTATCAACAGCAGCAAAATTCTGCATGATCATGTGTTTGTAACATGAAAATGTTAGTTAGTCACTATCTCTTGCCTTTGAATAGTTTGACCAGGTAGGATTTTTATTTCCATTTTCAATGCCAGCATATAATAAAGAAGGAGTTTCGATATGTTTGCATGGGATGCTCACATATAAAATGACACATGAATAATAGATACTACCTTCTGTCTACAGTATTATAAAATGCTCAGTTCTTGAGAACTGGGAAATACCATATTTACTGGTTCCCAGAGCAGGATTGTTCATCATCTTATAAACTGTGGACTAGGATAAAGGCTTTGGGCTTTGTTGTGACAGCAAGCTTAAATGCATTAAACCAAACTGATCCATCTGACAGAACCTGACTGCCCTCTAGGTTAAGTCTCCTTGCACGGAACACCGTTCCTTAAACTTTTCTTTCTGAGCCCCCTTTTGGGTTTCCCTCCAAGGGTCAGGCGTTGCCTCTCCTTCAAAACACACCTATGTAATTTTGGGGCTGAAGCCGCTGCAGTCAGAGGACAAGGCTGGGAGCTGGGTGAGCTCAGCTCTATTTCAATTTTTGCCCTCAGTGTGCTGTAGGACTCTCATGTTTTTCCACCTGTGTTTCTACTATGGGACATACACAACTTTTTGAGAGTTTCATTGAATGCTCAGCGTAAGCTAACAGAAATTGTTAGTAAGACAAAGAGAATCTAATCTGCAAGAGACAGAAGGTAAAGTACATCCTACACAAGCAGCTTCTCTCAAAATCTAAGTATTAGCATGTCAGCTGTGTCACAGCCTTCGCGAGCCCCTCTGTTCCTTTGTAGAGCAGGCATGAGGCGAGGATGGGAGACGAAAAGAACATCCTCGTCTGCTCAGTCTCCTGGAAAATGTGAGCGGTTGAAGTGAGTTTTGACTGGGAGTTGGCTGCCCATGGTGAGGACGTAATGAAACCACCCATGCATTCCTCACCACTACTCCAGAAGGGAGAGGCCTGGAAGTGGCTTAAAGATGTCTTTAATCACATCTTCTCAGTCTGCCTTGATAGCATCTGCTAATTAGCTTACTTGTTAATTTTTTTTTTATTCCACTCCTGGCTAGTTGTTAAAATTTTTTCTGCTACCTCTGGCTACTGCCTTTGGCAGAACACAAAGCACTGGTCACATCTCAGCCTAGAAATTATTTGCAAAGGAAATCACACTCCCAAGCTGGCTGATCATTTCCCTGCTTCCTTCAAGAAGCTTAAACCTGTTCTATCCCTTGTTGGACTTGTTCTGATCTAATTATTTTCAATTGTAATCTAATTTGTTTTACTAATACTGGCTGTTATTTTTTGGTGAGGTACAATTTAAATAAAGTTTGGGTTTAGATTTGGAGACATAGTTTTTTCCCAGACTGTTCTTTGCTTACAGCAAAATATTTTTTTCATCCTTGTAACAGATGTCCCCCTTAAATGCAGGAATCTCTGTGGTAACAAGCAGGAGAGTTAAAAAGTGTCATTTTTATCTGCTCCCACCAGAGCACTTTCTTTTTTTAATAACTTGTTAGCACAGAAAGGAGGTGCTTGATGCCTCTTCACAATATGGTATGTTTCAGAAAACTTGGTTGAGAATTTTTTGCCTTTACCGTTTCTGTGCTCTTGATATGGCAACTACAATGGGCCTGACAGGGTCAACACAGGGAAACGCTAGAAACTGAAGAAACTCACAACTGGAGCTGCTCAGACTGAGCTCTCAACTGAGACAGAATCTTCAGAGAGAGGAAAGCCTACCTAGGAACTTCTTTTACTTTGAACTGAACTTTCAAAGGGTTAAGAAAAAATCCAGTAGTACTTGCAGGGAATTATCTAGATTATTTAAATTCATTTGAAAGATGGGTATTTCCTCTGCCTCCACCAACCTTCCTTCTTTCTTATGGTTTTTACATCTGCACTCTGCTTCTTGCACCTTTCTGCATGGAGTGCTAGTTTATAATTTGACCTCTTCATGGTCCCAGGTGACATTTCTAGGAGAGCTCCAGAGAAATTCAAGTTGTTTTGCCTTTGTGATTCTTCCTGCAAAGGAGGACCCTGCTTTGCCATGGCCACAAGTGGCACCATGAGGCTGGACTGCCCTGCAAATCTGAATACTCCTTTTCAATAAAGGAACAGAAATCAGGAGGAACCAAGGGAGGAGGCCAGGCTGTCTGTGTCACTGTTGCTAAGTCCTTCAGTGGTTTTGCCACAGAGATCAGCTGAACCCTGGGGAACTGGCCTTAAACAGCAGCCTTACCTGGCTGGGACTGACTAGATGTTCCAGTTAGGAAAAAGCTTACTCTTCTCTACCTGTGAGAAGAAGGACATTATCTGCCTCTGGATATAGTTTTCATTTCAGTTTGTAGCTGCTGGAATATACAAAAGGGATTAATGCAATCCTTCTTAAGTACAAAGAGTAAAAATTGTCTTACTTTTTCCTTTCTTTTTCTCACATTATTATGGAGATCCGTGCTTGCATGTTAGTGCCTTTGATATGAAAGTGCTTTTTGCAGGTTTAACTAGGAGAAAAATAGTTTCTTGGCCTTTTCACTATCATTCAGTGTAAAATAAGTTTATCTTTTATATCTTCCCTATAGGGACAAACTCAGAGTGGAAGTGGGCTTGATGATCTAATGCACTTTCCCACAGAGCCCCAGAATTACTCCATATCATATTTAATTCTGAAATTACTTTAAAAGCACAAGTCCATGGAAACAAAAAAAAGAGGATTACACACTCCTTACACAAGCAGATTGAGCTTGAAACGGCAGAGCATCTATGTGAATAATTTAAAAAGGGAAAAGTGTTTCATTTCTTCTTATAGAAAAGCTCATTGAGTAGAAAGACAATTGTCCAAACAGGCAACAAGACCTTTGGAGGTCAAGAACAAAGCTTTGTTAAAAGCCCATCCCAGAATCAACAGGGTGTATTTCAGGTTCAATACCATGAATACTGTTTATGTGTAGCATCCTCTGCTTTGTCTTTTCTGCCAAGAGTGCTTCCTTCTCATTTGCACCGGGCCATGGAAATCCTGTGCATTTGGGCTTGCTCAAGTTTTCTCCATTCTTCCACAAGCAAGAGGAAGATTTTTCTCTCTGCTTGGCCACACAAATACAGATGGGAACCTAGATCACTTATGAAAAAATTCCCTGCTTCCCAGACTTTGGGCAACCTAGAGGCTTCCCTGCAAGCCTGAGATTTCTCAAAAGCCTGATGGGAACGTCTATGTGAAGCCACCAGACTACCACAGACCAAGGAGAACATACCTTGTGGAGGGCTGACTCCACCCTTCCACAAATATAAAGGGCTCTTTGAAGGCACACCACTGAAAATCCTGAAAGGCCAGTTGCCCAAGAACAACCAGAAGAAGATTATACTAATTTGAGCATCACTAAAGAGCAAAAGTCCTAGTATTTAATTACACTGGTGAGCACCTTGATTATGTTGTAATTGCACAAAAGTCAAAGCAGTTCCCACAGGAAGAGGCAGCTCCGTGTCATGTACACTCCACATAGGAGTGCAGAGAGTTGCTTTGTTGTGCTCCAAAGTTTCTATTCCATTCAGAATTTGTAAATCAATTTCCTCTTCCCATTCAAACCTGAGAAAAACACATCCCTGCATATTTTATATGACTGTTTGCATTACAGAGAAACCAAGCACCTTGCGAATGACATTTCAAACTGCTTATTTTCTTGTCTTTGCTCCTTACAGGATTTCTTAATGTACTTAGGTGCAAAATCCAATACGCATTCTATCTCGTTAACACTCTTCCAGGTTTTGGAAAAGAAGTTTCCTTACATCTCCAGAGGAACCAAACCTCACTTCGTCAATCGACTGTTTTATTTTTTCAAACACTTCCTCTGATGCAGAAACTTTCAGACTGTATTTTTATTTCTATGAGTCTTCATTTATTTTGAGGCTTTAAGATCTTACTTTTGTGTGTATAAGTCAGAACTTGTTTAAGAAGAAAAAGAGAAAACAAAATCCAAGGTTTGTTTTCACTGTATCAAGTTAATTGAACTTTGGGTCTGATTCATATTTGCATGTGAAGTCCCCTGCCTCTGCTGAGGTTGGTGTAAAAGAGTGTTAGACATTATTTTTTATTTCTCAGAGATGGCTACAGCATTTATCCTGGATCACAAGAAAAAATATCAAAGTGTTGGAAAGTGGGATGGGATCCAAGTTTAAGACCGCGATTTAGTGTGGAGACATTGGAGATTTCTGCACTTTGCACAAGGACAGATATAAATCTTAGGTAATCCTGCTCCAGCAGAGAGGCTTTGCATAAGGACTTCTACAAATGAAGCACCTAATTACCACCAAATATGTAGCAAACAGAGGAGTGAGAGTAAATCTTTGATATGCTGTACCTGTTCTTACAGATTTGACAAACGAAAACATCACAGAGGAGTACGATTGTACTTAGAAGTTTATAAATATGGATCCAATGACAGAGTTTCATGAATTGATGAGGTCTGGGTTTGGCAATATTAAAGTTAAAAAAAGCCAAAGCCACATTATCCAGAGTATAAATTCACTCGTCTCAATAGAAATCATTCATACCTTCTTGAATTGATGTCATCAAAGTGATTTCTTCTGTTCAGTAGAGCTTTTTTCACATGGAATATCATGCATCTGTACAATACATTGCTTAAATGTCCTCTATTCTTGCAGTTTTACACTGTGCTCTTGCTCTTTTGCTTGAAAATTCAGTCTCAGGCACTTCACTGCCTACCACCAAAATAGCTTCAATCCATCTGTTTAGCAGGGTTCTTCTGGCCTTGAGGGAAGAAATAATTTTCCTGCCCTGGAATGACCCATAGGATCACACCATCCTGTGTGAGAGTTGTGTCAAAAGTTGGAAGTTACCAGCAGAGTGATTCCCTCCTTCTCCTTCCCACACACTCATCCATCCTTCATGACTAGCTGGGGAGTCATGTGTCTGTGACTGAGTCTCAGCCAAATCTTACCCTTCTCTCCCACTCAGAGAAACACATACAGCACAAATCCCAACATGCTCCCACCACAAACCCATCTGCTGCTTTCCAATTACACCAAACATACCATGAGCCTTTGTTTTCTAGGAATCATTAGGTTCCTTGTGCACATCAGTGTAAACACCGTGTGGTAGCTGTACTGATCTGATGCCAGGTTAGACCTGCTAGATTCAAGATGATGTTTGTGCTGAGACGTGCCTAGATATACCCAAATCCACCAACAATTACCTTGAAACCATGGGCTGTTATAACTGAGGGTATGCAGAGTTCCTGGAAGTTAATACTCTTAAATTCAACTCCTAATTGGGATCCACAACATCTTCGAGTACCTTATGTTGTCTTCCAATAAACAGGAGGCACAGATTTCAGTTTGCTCAGACCAGTTCTTTATGAAGAAAGAACTTTTTATTGAGTTTGAACTGTTGAACCCAAGAAATGAGAATAAAGCACTTTTTTATTTGCAAGAGTGCCAGCTTATGTAAAAGATCTGGTCTTACAAACAAGTCTGGTGGTAGTGACCTCTAAGGAAATATGGAGCCTGACTCTGGAACCTGTTAGCTTTTGCCCTGGGCACTGAAGTCTGTTCTTGCAGGTTGTGACAGTGAGAGCCCACATGACAGTCTGGTGCTGCTTTCATTTCCTTTAGCCTTCAGGTTTAATAAAAATTATTAAACACAAAAAACGAACATTTGCTTCTGGTCAGCTGCCTTGCTTCTGTTGCTTTGAATAACAATGTAACTAGTAGGAGATATGGATACAGTTTATTAATCAACTTTTTAATACATTTAAAAATAAAAGCCAAGAAACTATAGCCTCAGTTTTAAATTATTACTGGAAGGAATGGAATGATTTACCATAAAATGTAATAATAAAGCACAAAAAGTAATTAAGATAGAATTGTTTGCTTGGGTACTTGCTTGCCATTTTATTTTGCTCTGCAATTTCAAAATACAATCTCTGTAAATGAACAGTGTATACATGTTAGCTGTAAGGATTTGTCAATTCCATTTTAAGTAGTCAAATAAAATTATAGCTGCAATTGGATGCTGAAGAGTGGAGACAGATGGATAAAGCAAACTTTTTTTTTCTATGAACATTAGATAGTTGGTGATTGTTGGAATGAAGTAAATACCAAGTACCTTAAAATAATTTTTATTGCCTTTCCTCAGCATTTGTTTCTGCAACCATGTGCAGAACTAAGAGGATTTTGTTTAGAAAATTAAAAAATAGGAAGAGTCATGAGAATGTTTGTGCATATGAAAGCTTACAGAATGGTTTGTAAACTATAATTTTCTGACATTTTATAAAAAAAAAAAAGGTTGGTCACCTTCCACTTTTATCAAATGAGGCAGATTTTTCCTTCCAAACCTCACAACATAATTTTCTCTATGGAGCTGAGGGAACCATACTTGAACC
Source organism: Chiroxiphia lanceolata (assembly GCF_009829145.1). Lineage (NCBI taxonomy): Eukaryota > Metazoa > Chordata > Aves > Passeriformes > Pipridae > Chiroxiphia > Chiroxiphia lanceolata. Next base: position 11,029,147 of record NC_045671.1, on the reverse strand, counting down.
GGGTTGCTAAATGGTATAATGAAGTTATTATTTACAAGTATTTTAAATGAAGATGCTAAAATCTCCGTGTTTGAATATACTTGTATTTTCTGTCATTAGTTGGGCCCATATCTGATTTCTATCCAGAATTTGATTCTTGCTGGGCAGAAGTCTTAGCCTCCGCTATTCTGACTTTTGGAATAAGTTTTATAAACCTTTCTTTGTCTCATTAAATATCCAACAAGTTTCAATTCAGCTCGAAACATCACAACTTCATTAAATTACTCTTAAATTCAGCCTTGTTATTTATTCCAGAATCCTGCACGTGTTTTGGTTTGCCCCTCTGCATGTTTAAGTCCTGTTTGTATATGAAGTTGTGTGCAGAATAAAATTGTAATCGCATTCACCGTTATTATATTTGGATAATATATTCTTCAAAGGTTGCAGTGAGGTGGTAGCTGATAGCAATGAGGTGCTGACTGGTGAAGAACAGTGCCTGATCCAGCTTCATCCTTCAGCACAGTCAGCGCTGTGAGACAGTGGTTTGAATTACTGTATTTTCTGAAGAAAGTAGATCCATTTGCCCTGAAAGTCTTGATAAATGTAATTCATGGAATGAGAAATTCCCTTGGGAATGGCAGTCTCGCCTTTGAATTTCATTTTCACTTTTATTTCTGACAGAGCTTTCATGCAGCTTTTGAACTTCAACTCGCTTTCTCAGCATCATACCTTTCCAAGACACTGCTCTCAGTTTCAGGAACCTGACTGTCCCACATGCCATCCTTCAGAATACATCAAATCAGGCCTTTTTTCCCCTCGATGATGAATGAATCTAATACCAGTGAATAGCAGGGCTCAGTGACATACATCTTCCAAGTGAGGACCATTATGGACTGTGCTTGCTTTAGCAAACCATTTGGAGTTTAGGCCCTCATGTTTACACTACCCCAGTTGGGAATTTTTCCTTCAGACAACTTTTGACCTTGTTCTCTGAACAAAATGTCCCCAGCACAGGTGGTTCAAAGACAGCCAAAGTGCAAATCATTGATTTAGATCCCTATACTCCCCCCTCTACGCACACCCTCCAAGGAGCTGGAGCTCCTGTTTAAGAGGCCTCCGAGATGGATCTTCTTCTGAATCTGAATCATATGCACCAAAGTTGCTCTGCAAGTCAAACCAACATGATGGGAGATTAACCCTCTAGCCACACCAAATCAAAATGTTGATGTAGACACATGATATGGTTTGAAGCTGGCTCCCTGCCAAGTCTCCAAACCTTACCACAAGAGTTCCCCCCCCCCAAACCTCAGGGAGAAGAGGGAGAAAAACAACCAAGAAAACCCGAAACGAGAGAGAGACAGCTAAAGTGATATATAAAAATATATTTACACTTACGTTACAATTGAAATATATACAATTTAAAATATATACAATTTCACAAGGGAAAGGGAAGGGGGAAGGGAAGGGGAACAAAACCAAAATAAAATATATATATATATATATATATATATCCCAATCAGTAGCCCGAGATCTAGGAACTAAAGAGTTAGCAAAGAAATATCCCACCACTCTCCTTGGGACAACCGAGAGTCGCTCCGGGACGATCGCCGGCAACCTCTGCCTCCCAAGGTCGACAAGGCCTTACCAGGCCTCGTTCCCCAACCCGGCAGACTCAACAGCAGGGAACCTGCACCTCCAAGCCACTGGAAGGAAAGAGAGTGAAGGCCTTCCCTCCTTTCTTCTTATAGTCTGGCTTACGTAAAAATCATAGGGAATACTGGGTAAATCTGGACCCTTCCTTGGTTACAAACCGGTCACCAAGGAAGGCCTAGCCCAAACCACCACAACACAGTACAAGCTTCCTGACTTATTCTAAATATGATTACTTTAATTCAGTTTAGAAACCAGAACAAGGACAGTCCCTTTATCTTGCTACACTACAGCAAATACCTGTCCAAATCCTCTCTCTGCTTGTGAGGAGATAGAATTGCACGATATGTATTTGTGTATGAAAGCTGTATTAAATTAAATTGAATACATGCCACACCAGACGGCCTTTAAGTCTCGGTTCAGTTCATGATGGAATGAGATTACTGTCAGTATCTAGCAGAACTCAATCTACAAAGTAGCAGGTATTGTCTTATGCAATTGGTATCCAAAGAAGCATTTGTCCATCAGGAAAGGTTTTGTGCTTCACTAGTCCTGCACGTTAGTCTAGAATGTGATGTTCCTTGTAAAAGGAGTAATTGAACTAAGAGGATAATTTTTTTAAAAAAATCCTTAATTATGTGGCAATTAATACCTGAAATCACTTTGAAAAATGATGCAATTTATCACTGTTTATGCTCTTGGTTTGGTTTGGGATTTTTTGTGGGTTTGGTTTGGTTTGGGCTTTGGTTTTTTTCCTCCCATTTCTTCCTCTCTAGGATGGTTAAAGAACAGTCTCTTCCCTTATGTTTTTTGTTCATTTGTGATGATCAGTCTCAGGGTAAGAAAATTAACATAGAGTTCTGCTTTATGGGCTTCATGCTGTATGTGGAATTGCATTTAACATCAACACTTTTATTTCCTGAGAATATTTTTTTAATCAAGAACTTTGTGAAAAAAAATCACAAAAATTTACAAATATCTTAATTTTGTGCCAATTTAATCTAATACAATAGATTATCTTCTCATTTGCATGGATGATTTTGCATGTTACATTTAAAGTTCCTTTAAAGTGGATCCAATTATATTTTCACTGTTTTCTTGCCTTGGTGTACATAAGAACCTATCCATGTGCTTCATTATTTCCCTCAGCTAATATTTGACAGGTTTCTGGTTAAAGAGCCAGACCTGCTTCCATTTACAAGGTTACAGCTCCCAGTAACATTAAACCATATAGAGACTGGATCTTTCGGTATTATATCATTATTAAAACTAATTATTGGAATGTTAACAAAAGCTGAGTAAACACTGAATCCTAAGTTCATGACTATATCCTTCACTAGCATTCCAGCCATACCAGTATAGACGGAAGATTTGAATGCTCCTTTTCATTGGTTGTGGGTTTTTAATTCTCCTTACTTACCAACTTGGAATCTATGATCTACAAAACAAAATAAATTAAGTGGAAACCCTAATAATCCAAAATCATGGATGTACCATTAACACAGAGCTACTTATCTGATTATGTACTTGCTCTTTGGGTTAGGTTGCATCACAAAAGACCAGCTCAAAACTGGCTAAGCACACAGCTAATCCAGTCACATCTTGGCACAGAAATGTTATAATACTTGTTAGTGAAAGGAAACTATCCTTATAAATTACATTGTCAATAAGAATTCTTTTTAGTGCATATCCCATCAACTAATAATTGTTAGATTATTCAGTCTGGAACTGCAGAAGAGGTTCATTGCTACTTTCTGGTCTTTGAAATTCTCAAAGGGCAAGCTTTCATTTACAGAATTAAAATGAAAAAACACAGATGGCCAGAACTGATAATGGTACTAAAAGCAGTTAAGAACCAATCCTGGAATTTCCATTTGCTTAGATAACTTCTTCTCACGGAAACAGTTCTACTAAAACAGAACAGATTATAGATATAAGAATGAGATGCATAAATGTCAGAAATGATCTAAAGCCTGTAGTGGTGTGTGCATTATGTCTAGTTGAAAGCATTACAACACACAGTTAGATTCTTCAATCATTTTATTTAATAAAAATGCATCATTCTAAGCTTTTTCTTTACCTCATATGAAAGTGCTCTGAAGATGGGCGAAAGAGAGTGTGTGCTTCTCATCATATCTCCAGGTAGTGGCAGGTTGAGACTATTGATAGCTAATCAATAAGACCAATTTATATTTAATTTAAATCAGTAGGAACATATCCTATGATTTTATTGCTCTGAGATGATATGAAATCCATAACAAAAAAATATATGAAGAACATTAAATGCTTCTGTTGCATATATGGATTATCTCTATTAGAAATTCAGTGTATGAGATTCTTTCTAAGTCTATTTCCTTGGGGCTATAAATCAGGTGTGCAGGAAATCCTTAGTAGTCTCAAGACCAGCCATTAAACATCCTTTATGCTGACAGTTGTCCTCACTGATCAGAGAACAATTTGGGTTTCATAGCCATTCATCTAAGTAAATTCAAAACCCTCCCAGGCTACATGTGTACATTTTTGAGAGGATCCTGCATCCACCAGGTTTTCTAAAACATTTCCATTAGTAATGACAATAATTGATGAAGTAGGTTCCTCTAGTTCCTCCCCTCCCTTCACCCTCCTCCACACCTTTTGTCTTGCAGTCTCCAGCACGTTGCTCTCTCTTTTTCTAGATTTTTTCCTTTACACCTCCCCGTCATCCCTTTGCCCTCTTCCATGACCTGTGTTTTCTTTTCCCTGTGTGCTTTGCTCCCCTCTGCTTAGCTCTGTTTCTCCCACTCTTGTTTTAACACTCCTCCCCCATTCTCTCTCCTTCCATCCATTCTCTTTACCAGTGCTGTGGCAGAGAGGGCAGCCTTCATGATGAGATTCAGTTTTTCTAAGGCTGCTGATCATGAACTGATCTTTTTAAAGATTATGTTTTAACTAATATATCTAGATTTATAGCCAAGCCTGAGTACCTCTACAATGAGAATCATTACATTGCAAAGCAGACAACTGAAAAAAAAAAGAAAGCTTATGTTTATCAATTATTCTGAGTAATCATCCAGGCTATCACTGCTCAAAATGTACTACCTTCCCAGAGCATAATACCTTCCTGGTGCCCAGATCTCCTTGCTTCCCCCATTAATTACCTCACAAAGCAGAAGAGCACCTGATCAAGCCTTGAAGGTCAAAGGAAGGTGAACAAGATACTATAGCTGATGATAAATTCCCAGTATCTACCAGACCAGAGTAGGCACAACTTTAATGATGGAACAGAACACAGTCTGCTACTGGGCTTCTCCACTAGCTCATCAAGTAATAGCTGACCTCATGCATACTTGCACTTTCAGTTATTTATGCACTTGGAACTCAGTTGCGTTCATATAAAATCTTATTTACATGGCTTTGCCAATGAAAGGGGATCTCTGAGTATGTGTAAATTACTTTAATATCTGAAACTGACACAATGAGGCATTAGAGGAAAGTGGTTGCTGTCCCCTGGCATTTGGTACAAATCCAGAAAGAAATCTTCAAGGCAGATGGATGTCTTTCCAAGAGATGAACATTAGGTCTTGCACATTACTGGACTGGATAAAAGATTAACTGAGAGAAATTCTGTGATACAGGCTACACCTGTGATGAGATTGAATGTTCACAGTGGTCACTTGTAACCATAAAAATCTATCCATCTTTTTTTTTTTCCTGCAGATTTTTTATCTTTTTGTTTGTTTGTTTGTTTGTTTGCAAACAGCTCTAGAAGTTATAGCATTGCAACTGCAGGAGAATAAAGATACAGCAATATTCTTTTCTTTGTTTGTTTTTTACCTTTGAACAGGATTCATATGGAAAATCACAAATAAGCTTTTTAACAAAAATGTCTATCTGATCATCATGGCCTTGTTTTCTCTTTATAAACTCAAATGTTTCTAAAGAACATTTTTGAATAGGAACTTACATACCTTGTTGCTCACAAAAATCATTGTAGTTCAGGTGCTCTGATTAACTTAGTTCTGTGAGGAACAACTCCTGGTCCTTTCCAAAAGGCTGAGATCTGTCTCCATCAGTCCATCCCAGCCTCCTCTGACTCTGAGGTGTAACAATATGGGAGAGAGGAATGCTTGATAACTGTGATTAGGTCCAAATGTTCTATAAATGTTTTGAAAAGCAATAATAAAAGTGTGAGAGTAACAACAGACAACACTGGAGAACCTCTCTTATTGTTCTAAAGATGTCACTCAAATGTAGTTTCTTTTTCTGTCAACCAAAATAAGTTCCTTAGGAACTTGGGTCTAGACTGGGATTTCCTATAGTTTTCATCCTGGATAGATAAGCAGAATGGGTATGCTACTAGCTAGGGGCTGCATCAGCAAATTCTCTCACACAGTGTCAAGTCAAAGATCCCTCTGTGTCTGTTACAAGGTTTTGCAGACTGTTACTAGCCTCGGAGGAGGAGAAGAGGTTGGGAGAGTATGTTTGGAAACTCTTAAGCTAACGATAACCCTGATCTGGATCAACTATAAAAACACAAAGGTCGTACTCCAGTAAAACTTCCTGTTGGACTGGAAAAGTGTTCTGACTTCAAAAATCAGGGAGGATTTTACCCAGATAATTCCCCTAAATGCTGCAAAAATATGTACAGCATAGCCTCCCAAACAATTCTGTCAGCTCAGCTGGGGAAGCCATGAGCTCACGTCCCAGTAGAGTGAGGGCTCTTTATGCTGGCCTTGCTACCAAGGAAAAGTAAGAAAGATCTGTAATTCTGCCCTGAAAATTGAGCTGTGTGTGTATTTTTGAGCTGTGGGTATATTTGGTTTAGGTACAGACCATAATCAATCTGAACTTTAAATGAAAACTCACCTAGCCTGGCAGGAATACACAGATATTGTCCAAGCAGCCAGAGACTGGGCTAATGAAACTAAAACCCTGAAGGAATTAAATCTGGCCAGGGTGCAAGTGCAACAAGAAAAGCTTCTACAGGTACATCAGTGATGAAAGGAAGACTAGGGAAAATGTGGACCCTCTCTGCTAGAAAACAGGAGACCTATGTGGACCCTCTCTGCTAGAAAACAGGAGACCTAGTTACCTGGGATATAGAGAAGGCTGAGGTACTCGACTTTTTTGCCTCAGTCTTCACAAGCAAGTGCTCCAGCCCCACTGCCTGAATCACAGAAGGTAAATCCATGGACTAGGAGAATGAAGAATGACCTGCTGTAGAAGATCAAGTTCAAGAACATCTGAGGAACCCGAAGGTGCTCAAGTCCATGGGACCTGATGAGATGCACCTGCGGGTCCTGAGGGAACTGGCAGACGAACTAAGTCATTAACCATCATATTTGAGAAGTCATGGCAATCCTGTGAAATTCCCACTGACTGGAAAAGGGGAAGGATAACTCCCATTTTCTTAAAAAGGGAAACAAGGAAGAACTGGGGAACTACAGGCCGGTCTGTCTCACCTTGGTGCCTGGCAAGATCATGGAGCAGATTCTCCTGCAGACTATGTTAAGGCACATGGGAAATAAGAAGGTGATTGGTGACAGCCAATATGGCTTCACTGAGAGCAAAATGTTCCTGGCAATTCTGGTGGCCTTCTACAACAGCGTTACAGTGTTGGTGGATGAGGGAAGAATGACTGATATCATCTGCCTGGATCTGGGCAAAGCATTTGTCACTGTCCCAGGCAACATCCTTGCCTCTAAACTGGAGAGACATGGATGTCATCGACAGACCACACAGTGGATAAGGAATTGGCTGGAGGAGCACACTCCAAGTGTTGCAGTCAATGGTTTGACATCCAAGTGGAGACCAGTGACAAGTGGTTCCTCAGGAGTCAGTACTGGGGCCAGCAGTCTTTAGCATCTTTGTTGGTGACATGGACAGTGGGATCAGGGGCACCCTCAGTGGGTTTGCTGGTGATACCAAGCTGTGTGGTGCGGTCAACCCACTGGAGGGAAGGGATGCCATCCAGAGGGACCTGGACAGGCTTCAGAGGCGGGACTGTACAAACCTCCTGAAGTTCATCAAGGCCAAGTGCAAGGTCCTGCACATGGGTGGGGGCAGTCCCAAGCATAAACACAGGCTGGAGAGGGACTTTTCACAAGTCTTCAACAACTGGTCTAGTGAAAGGTGTTCCTGCCCATGGTAGTGGGATTGGAACTAGATGATCTTTAAGGTCCCTTCCAACCCAAACCTTTCTGTGATACTATGATAATATGCATCTAGAACTGACGAATGTAAAGGAGAAAACATAATTCAAAGATTAAATAAAACACCAGACACAACATCTCTACTGAAGATAGTGGCATAAAAAAGGAAACTATTATGAAACAAAAGCAGAAAATTAAGGGAAGGTCATTCTGGGTTTTGTGGGTGTCAGTGCTCATTCCTGGCACCAGCTGTCAAGCAGTTCTCACTGGCTGGCTTTAGGAGCTCATCTATGAGTGCTTAGCAAGAAACTGAAGATAAATTAGTGGTATATCCTCATTGTGCGTATTAGTTTTTAAATTCCTTCCTCGATGTTCTGGAAAAGCAATTTAGAAAAGTCTCTCCATCTATTCAACGCAATCACAGTCTTCATAGAGAGAAATTCCCGATGCCTTGAAATCAGTCTGCCTGTGATACTCCTTCCCCATCACAGACAGTGCAGTAAATCCTCATTTGATTCCAGAAAACTGCTGTGAAGAACTGCTTTTAGAGTCTTTCAAAGTTCTGGTTTCCTCCTATTTTGAGAAACATGAAGAGACATGATGCCAGGAATCTGCATCTCCTACCCAGCCACTGGGGAGGTGGGTGAAAAGGGTGTTGCCAGTCTGTAGTTTTTAGCAAAATCAGGTATTTGTGTGTCTAACTAGAGGAGGGAACTGCTGACCTTCAGCAACAGACCTTGCCCTTTGTCAGTCCCTTTGTCCTTTTCCTACAGCCCCTGAGGCTGTGAATCTTATTATGCCTGCCCAGAGGGTGATCAATAATGTATTGGCCTTACATTGATTCTGTTCAGCCTCACCACACACAGCAGCAGCATTGACAGAGGAGGAGGCTGCCTTGGGAGCAGAATAACTGTTTTCAGCACATCACCCTCAGCAGGGAAACACACATGTTTTTTGAGTTATAAAAGCGTAGACCGTGCTGCTAGAGGGTATTTGAAAGCTGCATATCTTGATACTTGGGACAAAAACCAGAAAGAAGCCAGATGACACATCACATCTTTTGCTTGCTTAAAATCAAGAGTGCTTGACTTGTGAAAATCATACAATTTCTGCATGATCTTTATTCTGATCAGACAGGCACACACAGCCCACTAACGATGTGCTGGAACACTCCCAAATTCTTAAGGCAAAGTTAGTCTTGAGCAACATCAGATTAATCTGTCCCAAATAAAACAGAAATGAAATCCTGACAGCATTTTCAAAGGGAATTGTAGCTGCCAGCCATCTAATTATGTTTACATGTTTCTCTGCCCAAAATACAGGTCACAGTACACTGGTGAAACAGGAAACTTACACATTCCACAGGGTCCAGACATCACAGAAACAACCTGAAAAGTTCACACGGCGGGTCAGCTCATCCTGCATTGCTTCAGCCAGGCACCATGCATTTGTGAGCTGGGAAACTCATTGTCAGTGCAGCCTGGCACTGCAGACGTGCCAGAAAGTGTGCCTAAGCACTGCTTAGAGCTGTGTAGATGTGCAAGTGAGTTGCTGTTTAAAACCACTAGCTGTCTAACATGAATGTGCTAACTATTAACTAGGAATATTACCCTCAGATAACCCCCATTTGAACTGATTTTTCAGTTGTCAGATGTCTTTTATTAGACATCCAGTACAATTCTCAGCTTGTCCCATTTCCCTGACATAACAGTACTTAAAAATGATAGAAGTTAATCTAAATTCTCTGTTTTAGGAATATAAATTCTTCTAAGTAAGAAAAAAAAAATAATTAAATTTTGCTTTCCAGGCATGGCCACAGGCCCATTAGCCTTCAGCCTTTGTTATTCTGAGTAAATTCATCAAATAGGGGGTTTAAATTAGAGAGGAGCCAAAATCAGAAACCTGGATCCTCACCAACACTCTGACCTTGGGCACGTTTCAGTTATTTTCGAAGCATTTCAGCTGGGCCATTTTCTATAAAAGACCTAAACTCTTGGTCTGGATATGCTGAAACTGCAAAGGGATTCAGTTTCAGATTAAACAACTGAGTTAGAGTTTGCAAAGAGCTGAAACTGAGTTTGTCATTACCAAATGATGACTTTAGGTGACTCTATCTTGATTTTTTTAATCTGGGTTCTTGAAACATTTTGAACATCCAGTTATTTTAGAGAGATTTACACCTCATATCAATTATCCTGTTTAAATACTTTTTCCTCCATCGAACTGTTTAATGGTGGCCAAGACCTCCTTGAAATCAATTGTTTCACAGATAAGTAATGGATTTAATAACAGAAGAATAGCGATTTTGTACATATTAACTCATTTGGAACACTTCAAATTATTTGGAAGTGTAATTTGATGTGTGCAGCTGTATGCTTCTGCTTTACCACTGTGCCAGCAATACAATCCACATGATTCACTCAGAGATGTCCACTGAGGTTTTACACTTCCATATGCACTAAGTAAATCCTACCATTAAGCACATAGCTTTCCCTGCATTTTGGCACCACAAGTAGACGTATCCTGAGCTTTCATCTTGTAATCCAGAGGGCATCCTGGAAAAAACAAGCTGTCTGCCATTTTGTGTAAGATGTTCATTTAGCCTGCAAGAGCATCTGGCGTGCAGGGTAAGGGTAATGTCCCTCTGCAGAGTTCACTGACCCAATGGTATCATAACAACAAAGAGTGAGCAAAGATAAATTTTGTTCTGATTTCTGCCTTCTGAATTGTAACTCTGATGATAAGGAAATTATGCATAGTAAATATCAACAGAACTCATGCCCAAAGTGAAGTCTGTCTTACACCGGTTTCTGTACTTACTTAATATCGATTATGCTGTCCATTACATTTCAAGTTAAATATCTCATCATACTAGTCTGTTACAGTCTTTCAGCACAGAAGTCTATACTTGCATCCAGCTGTCCTTAAAATAGCACTCTACCAAGACTTTTACTGTAACACACTTGCTGTTTACTGGCCTTTCTCTGCTAATGGCTGCGCTTTTTATATGAACACAAAACATACGTTTTTCATTTCCTCAGCATAGTAAGAAATCTTTTTACAGAAACTGCTGCCTAAGCAAATTACAACTCTATAATATTTCCATTAAGAGATCTTACTTTTCCCAATGCCAAGTGCTTTTGGTGATGTGTTATGAAGTCCAGAAACATGGAGTGAAAATTGTTCTTGTGACCACAGAAGCATTTTAGAATTTTTTGGTGAGGCCCATATCCAGATCACTTAAATGTATGTTTGCTTTGTGCTTCCTTTTTCCTTTTGTAAGTTAAAGGGATTTAGAAGAGATATAAATTTTTTTTAATGAAGATTGTTGTTTAAATGAGAACAGAATAACTTTTACAGGACTTATGTTACACTTCGCCCTGCTGGGGAGAAATAGGTACATCTGGATGGTAGCTGCACCAGCAGGACACAAATACCTCAATGTCTTTATGTGGATTATTGCTGACCAGTGAAGGCCAGAGCTATCAGTGGATTCTGAGAACCTGGTAAGGTAAGAGACAGGGCAAGTGAAGATGCAAACCCAAGTTCACTTAAGTGGTTAGTCTCCCTTTTGCTCCACACAAAGCTGCTTCTTTCGGGAATAAAATAACTCTGTTGGATCAACATAGTGCAGCAAAGTGTCAAAAATTTAAAGCTGTCTATAGTAAAACCTGTCTTATAGACTCAAACACATGGTCTGAGAGCCTGATTTATATAAGCACTAGGTGGTTGGCTTTTTTCTACATGCATTGTAGATCTGTGTCAAACTGAACCTCAGATTTACTAGTCAGGTTTTCACCAACTACAGGTATAATTTCACATTACATTATACAATCATGTAATCACAAACCAACTTCTGCAGGTGCTGCAGTTGTGTGCCTATGTCCCAGCAGCTTTACAGACTACCTGGTTGTGTGCCCACAGACTGATAAGAACCAGCTCCCAGTGTATGAAGCCTCTGACAGTGTATGTCTGTGTGTTCAATGTCATGGTCTTCTTTAACTTACGTACCATGTTGTCTACTTCCCATTTCATTCAGCTTGAAGGAGTCAAGGAAGCATTCTTGTATTTTTATGAAGCTAAACAGATGTCACAGTGCAAACACCCAAGACAGGGGTAGTACACACTGCTTTATTTACATTAGTTATCACCAAAAAAAGCACCACCAAATCTGAGAGCCCCATTTGGACCCCCTCCAGCTGCAGAGGAATGAAAGGCTAAAGATAGAGTAAGAGCTTACTCAGGAAAAAACAGGATCTGGGTTTGCATTACAAGACTGAAAAGAAGGTTACAATATGCAAACAAAATAGAAAAGCTTCTTTCTTACTGCTTCGCTGGCCTATCTCTTACCTGTAACTCCTCTGACCTGCTCTGTACTGCACATGCTGGGCTATATGTGCCTGGCATCCCCTGCCTCAGCAACCAGATGACCTGATGAGACCCAGATTTCCCTTCTGTCCCTACAAATACAGCCCTCTCACTATACTGGCACTTTCACACCCTTGGAAAAACTACACAGCTCAATCAGGGCTGTGATATGCAAGTCCTGTAGGTATCCTGACTCCCATTCTGCTTGTCCCTCAATTAAAAAGAGCACTGTCTTACATTTTTCTCCAACTCTTCCTTATTCAGGTAGCATAATATACATAGGAAAATCCTTCTCAGTTCCACCATGTTCACACTATGCTATGGATTTGCAGTAATACACTTCTATTTTATTTAGTGGTTTTGGTTTGCTTCTGGAGATTTCACACCCATAAGGCAGGTCAGGCAAGCGGGCACCTCTGCCCCAGCTTGCTGTGAGCTGCGGGACTTCCCTACGTCACAGGTGAAGAGGTCACTGCAAAGAACTCAAGTTCAAGCTGGTTGAATTCATAACCCAGCCCTGGGGCTGGAAAGAGAAAACAGGAAAGGACTACGTCAGGAGATGAGTGATTAGGTTGGGGGAGAAGCATCTCTGCACAGAGGTCTGGGTGGGATAACGAACAAAGTTGTAATGATAGAGCTGGGAAATTCAAGCTCTCAGACCTTGATTCAATTTAACATCAGTTGTGAAGGGAAGGGGAAAGTCTGATCAAGCTGATTAGACTGAGATGAAACTCACCCCAAAGGACTGCAAAGGGCTAGGGCTGATGCTAGCAGGAATGGGCAGGGTGGCTGAGTGCTGACACTGCAGCAAGGCAGGGATTAATCCCAGGAGTGCTCAGAGGCAGTGTTTCGGTTGTCAGGAGCTGATGAATCGGGATGTGGTTCAGAGGTGGTGCTGAGCTAGGGAAAGCAAGTAATTCAGCTCTGTTTCAGTCTGACTCTGCACACATGGCCTGTGAACCTATTTCTTTAACCTTCTTGCTTGCCAGGGTTCAGTAGGCAGCTGGTCAGTCAGATTCCCTATATCTCTTGGTCTCCTGACTGTCTGTGATCGCCTCTTTATCCAGATCACAAATCAAAGGAAAAGATGGGATTTAGATGAGAAAGGGGAAAGTGGAAATATTATGTGTGCAGGGAGCAGGAGTGCAAATAGCTTTTAGTTGAGCATCCATAAAGATTTTAAAGCAGTGTGTTTTTTAGCAATGTACCCATTCAAGTGACTTAGGTGTCTTCCAGATATGGTTCTTGAAAATGCCTGAATCACGCTGTGATGGCCAACAACCTTTCATTTGGTAGGATGGGTAAAAGTAATGGTGATGCACAAATCAATCACTTCTACCTCAGAAGAAGGATCTGTAAATTCATTTTAGATTTGTCTCTTCCAGAACTGTCTAACATGACATCAATCTGGCTTCTGCTCCTTCCACTCTGCTCACTGGCTTAATTCCCTCCTCAAAATGCTGTTCTCCCTCGGTTTCACTGCTCCATCCTGTCCTGGTGCTCCTCAGACCTCCCTGACTTTCCACTCTTGTTCTGTGGGTTCCTGTGTTTGTGCTCTCCACCATGTACAGTTCACCTTCATGTTATTACACCTTCTCTCTTTCCCCCACTTATTCACAGACCAACCCCTCCATTTCTGAGCCAACCTTTGTAGATGCTTTTCCCAAAAGCTACACCTGCCTGAGAAGTTTGTACCCACGCTTCTGATTATGTCATCTGCACGCCTCCCTGTTACTCATGCCTGAACAACTGTTCCTGGTGCCACATGTGATATTGCATGTTGGAGCACATCACTATGTTGAAAGTGTATGTGGAAAAGGGGAAAAGGCAGTGCCCATATGCAATTTGCTCCAGAGCTACTCTGGCTGCTGCGTGGGAATAACGTGGGGGGTGGTGATGGGAGAGGAGCGAGTGTTGGGAGCACTTGAAAACCACAGGCTTGACTTGGCTTCCTTCAGACAAGCCTATTGCTCTGGGCATCTTTCTGTATGGTGTATGGTGAGTAGGAACAGCATCCCCTTGCCTGTGCCTGAGGCTGCCTGGGAGCTGTGAGGCCCAGAGTCCAAATTAATGGGCTCCATTAAAGACAGGTTATACTCAACCAGCCTCAAACCACCCTGCCCTGTGCTTCATCTGTCCTTCTCACCACTGACAGAGACAGAACCGAATTCCTCTCTCTCTGGCTTTCTTCCCTGCACAGCACACAGCACCACAGGGGCTCCAAATCAACTGTGTCCAGCACATTTTTCCCGTGATTTTGTGTGCATTCCTCAGATGTCAGCCTCATGGACTTAACACAGTTTGTGCATGCTGATGCCTACAGTGGTACTACCTAGCAGATCCTGTTAGCTGCCTTGCTTCTTCTATGAAAAGCTTTAAGCATGTCATAGGGATAAAAATAATACTATTATAGAGAAATGGAGTTGGAAATATCTGAGATATACCAAATAAATGAAAATTTAATATTGAATGAGAACCTTCCAGGTGAACTTCTAGTCCTACCTAAGGAATTCAATAGGAAATTCTATCCATATTATAAAATGCTATAGACTGGTTTATATATTTTTTATGAAGGCACTAACCTTCTGTGAAATTCACTTGGCCTTTTCCATAATGTTTCTCAGCTGAACATGTTAAATATTCTCATTCTGATGGACAGTATTTTCTGTGGTTGCTTTCTCTAGACTACACTTTTTGTCCAATGATCTAATGACGAAATTAAACACAAATCTTAAAAATATCAATGGATTGGCATACTGGTAAGAAAACATCCAGAGCTGAAGACCAAAAGGTTGCTTTGCTGCAAGGTCTGGAATTCTTTGGCATGCCAACAAAGTTGCCAGCTGGCTGTAATAGAAGAAAAATGAACAGAGCATCTGCAAGATATTTACAGTAAGGTTAGAGGGAGGAGGGGAGCAGCCCTCAGAGTTTATCAATGGTATGCAGGGGTCAAAACGTTTATCAAACCAATCTGATGTGAAAAACCCGAATGGGAAAGGGATTTTGAATATTCTGAGCAAGTCCCAGGATCATGAGTTGCATCTTCCTAAGTGCACTTAGGTTCCCTTGGGAACCAGATGGAGGAGGAGAAGGATTGGGAAGGGGGAGGAGGCTGAGAAAGCTGATTCCTGTGTGTAAGGGTGTATGACAATGGTGTGGAACCACTGGGCTGTTGCCTGTGTACAGCCAAGGCCTTGACTTGGGTTGTCTGGGAAGCCTTACCCGTTGTACCCATTCCCCCTGCCCTGACTGGATTTCATTATCCCTGTCTGGAATGCAGAAGTCATTTCTTCCAGACATTAATACATATATATAAACAAAGTGAAAATGCAGAGAAAGCAGATGCTGGTCCCCCTCAGTCTAAGATGACCCCTAGTAACTCCTGTCCTACACAGGAGGCTGAGGAAAGGAAAGAAAAATCCCCTCAACCATCTTTATTTTGCTGGATTATTCTCTACTGAAAAAGTGCAGGCTCCTTTCCACCACCTTCCCCCACTGTCTTTTACTATCCCGCAGCTCCCAGTGCCACTGTTTTGCAGTGTGCATGGCGATGCCCCACTGATTGTGGTGCTGTCTGCAGACTCTGTCCAGCTCTTCAGACTGGTTGGGCTTTCCCGAAGTGCAACACTGGCCATTTCTGGCTCATCTCTCCAGCCTGGGGCTGCTGGAGCTGATAGGGGATTTCCAGGAACCGGTTGGTTTCCCAGCTTTTGCTGTCACCACTGGAGCACAAGGGGCTTCCCGACATGCAGGCTCCTATTTCCAGCACTGACTCAGAAGGAAGGCTAAAGGCAGTGGTTTTTTAGCCTGACTCTACCCCAAGAGGTGAAGTGCGAGCTTTAAATCCCCTGTTTTAGATGAACTCAGGTCCTCAGATGTTTGTCTTCCTATTTTTCTGCTCCCATTTCTCATACATCAAAGCAGGTCAGTTCAGACTCCCAGCTCTCCCCACTACTGAAGTCATGCAGCTCCTGACAGCCACTTCTTCCCCAGAAAGAGAGTTAGGGATCTCCTGAAGAAGAAATTTCAAATTTCCTCTACAGGAGAGTTCACTCCATACTTTCCCCTGTTGTCTCTCTGACCATTCTTCATCCAGCATCTCCATGATCATCAGTTCAGCCAGAGGTGAAATGCTGAGGCTGGCAAGGGTGGATGGGAGGGATCAGCGTGAGAAACAACGATGTTTTCACAGTTACTGGGCAACACAAGGAAGTGTGCTAGTTGTGGAGCTCCTCAGAGCCCTGTTCAGCCCACCATCAGGGGCAAGCCGAGCTGTGAGGCACAGCAGCACTGTACAACAGCAATCTCCCACCGCAGCCATTCCTCAGGGATTAGTCACTGACTTCCCAGAAAATGAGATCCAGTCCTGAGGGTCTAAAACTTTGCTCTCTGGTTTGTGCAGGGTGGTTGGGGTGATTCCTCTGAAGCAAGCACAGAACTAGTTTAAGCAAGAGCCTTTGGCTTTTTTCCTCCACACCCTGCCTGAGGACATTTCTTAGCTAGTGGTGGGGGTTGTTCAGAAGGATAAGAGTGCAAGCGCAATCTAGGCATTAGCCATAAGCAGTAGCAAATGGTTTCAGGTATGTGACTACCAGGGAGTAGTGGCAACTCCTTATTCCTCAGGTTGTGCCTACACTGCTTGCAGCTGTAGTGTACATTAGAGCTGTTTTCTGTCTGCTCTCAATAAGTTAATTAATCCTAAGAGACAAAAACCACAGCAGGGCTAGACTGTATACAATCTGGTTTTCTCCTCACCTTGCCCTCTTTCCCTAGACAAACTGCCCTACAACAAGATCTGACCTGGTTCCCTGTCTTCAGCTGTTTGAAAACATCTATGTAAAAACCTGTAGTAAGGTACTTGAGTTAAATAGATATGATCAAGTTTGTTGAAATTAGTACCTGACCTCCTATAAAAATTAAATGAGCTTATTCACAACATCCTGCTGGTAATTTCACTCCTGCAAAACTGAAAACAAATAAAGGCTGTGAAGAGGCTCTCTTGATTAAAAAGCTACCAGCTGCTTAGTGTGTAGCAAGCCTGAGTAAGCAATGGATGGAGAAGAGCAGAACAGATCCTTTCCTGCTCAAGCACCCCACACTAAGCTTTCTTGGCATCTACAAGTCATATCCAGCCCACCTCATACCCCAAGATATGTGTTTTGAGACAGGAGAGACTACGGAAAGCTTTGGAGCAGACAGCTCAGCTGGTCTGTGCAAGGCATTGTGAAACCTCGAGGACTGTTATGCAGGATGTTTGCAGCCCCTTTTCTTCACCTCTGGTGAAGGATTTGATAGGGAATTTAGTCTGAGAAGACAGTGACAAATGACCAGTCTGTGGAAAAGGGATTAGAAAGAAGGGGAAAGGAGAGAAAAGAGAAGATAATAGTGAAGGAATGTTGGTTTTGGAAGAACATTTTAAAGAGGAAGCAGATCATGTAACAGCCATGGGCAATACCACTTGCATCTTTCATTAAAACAAGGGAAACCAGCACTATAATTCACCTTGTAGCGTACCACCAGTCTTGGACAATGAGGCAGTGAGGGTCAGGGCTGGCTGTGTGTCTGTGTCTCTTGGATAGTCACAAGCCTTCTGCTCCCCCTGTGATTTGATTTACCTAGGAAATGATGACATATCCCTGTGACTATCACTCCACAGCACAGCTTACGGCATAAGATGGCTTTTTTCCTACATTTCTCTTGATAACAGGGCATAAACCCAGTCTGAGGCTCCATAATACGCAGGCAGTCCTGTTCTGTTCCAGCTCTTCTCAGGGAAGAGGGACAAGTGCTGCCAGCCCATGAAGCACAGTGGCCAGGCATGACTCCAGCTCTGAGGTAGCAGAAATGCAATGAGACAATGCAGAAAACAGCTGTGTCAGACCACAATGCCACAGCATGGTGCATAAAGCTGGTATCAGCATCACTTTGATATTACTGAATTTCATTGCATTCAGAATCGCAATTACTGCCCCATTATATGTTGTTCCTGCGTCTGAGACTCCTTCCTTTGCTCACAACTTATTTAACTGCCCTGTCTTAATTTGACCTCCAGAAGCACTGAATGCTTCTGTGCCTTCTCCCATGTCTGTTTTCAAACCTATCATTGTGCTGCCACTAACTTTGCACGTCCATTAAAAGGAGACTCATCTCCGATCTGCAGCAGGCATACAGGAGTCATGTAAACCTTTCCGCTTCCTCCAAGGTCAGTGCCTCCTGCTCTGTAACATGGTTCCTTGGGGCACAGTGTTGATTCAAAGTACAAATTCCATCTGGAAGGGATCTGATAGCTCATTGTCTGGCAGTAGTCATTTCCTTTAGGTAAAATGCCTTTTTTTAATACTTGGCAGAGGTGACAGTTTCCAAAACAACTCTCTGCATGGAAGTGTTAGCACAGAGTGTTTTTCTGCTTTGTCTCTGGACTCTCAGTAGGAGATATACAGGGACACTGTTCAGATGGGGACCTCTCCACAGAAAGCATGGTCTTCTGTGAGCAGATCTGTGGGGTGTGACTCTGCCAGGCTCCCCAGTGCCTCCAGGCAGAAAAGCAAAGTCTGTGCCACTTGTCCTTATGTTGTGAGAAAAACACTGTCAAATGCAAATAGGAAGGCACACCCAGCACTACTGGAAAGGGAGTTTCAGGAGCTATTAACTCACTCATTTTATTATTCTGCTGTTTCTTTCCTAGGTCCTGTATTTCTGTTCCACAAGGGTTTTCAGAGATCTATTTTCTTGGCAAGTCACAGACTCCGGGGACAAGACAGTAAGTACAGAATAACCTGGTGTGGACAAGTCCATCTCCTCCAGATGTGGGCTGCTGGGAGACATTGCATCCCAGTGCAGCTGCAAGAGAAGCAGACAGCTGTAAGGCCACTGCCAAACCATCAAGAAGCCTGGCGCGGGAGGTGACCCACAGCAGACTCGCCACACTGGTAACCACCCCCCCCATCATAAAGGGTGGCCTGAATCTCTCCCAGATGTCCACATACCACAGCCTGCTTTTGCTTCCAAGCAACCACAGAAAGATTTATTTATCTAAAGAAAGGGGAAGCAAGGATTTTAACTCCTCACTACTGCAACTGGTCAGTGGATTGCTCCCTTATGGAGCTACCTACCAGGTGGTCTGAGCCTCCAAGTCAGGTAGCCCTGGGACCATGGAATGCTATTACTTAACTCTTCCTTGACTCAGGAGTGATGGAGATCTCCCTCATCACAGGAAGTAACACCATAAATCACTACAGGTTTTCCAGAAATGGTTGAGTCCTGTCAGAGATTTCAGCTAAACCATCTCCCCAGTTTCAATGCAGCTGTGCTGAAATATCTTTACTTTGGTTTGTGCTCCAGGCACTCACAAGCAGCAGCTCATTCTTGTTTCTTGGGTCTAAGTCTTTATCTACACAGTGTCCCTTGCACCATGAATGACAGACCTTTTGCTTATGCAGGGACATTTCAATTTCAATCACAGGGTCCAAAGAAACTGCCACTGACCATAGGTTTTATTCTTCTGCAGCTCTGCCACCTTGGTATGTGTCACATGGAAAATGCAACCGAAGCAAACACTGATGCTGCAGGAAGTGTGCTTGGCACTCCAAAGACATCGTTCTGCTCTCTGCCTTGGTCCAGGAGCTCTGCTCTAGCTCTCCACTGCCCTGGTCTTTCCTGGGTTGTGATATTTTGCCCTCATAGTCATTGCACTCCATACCTTACCCAGCAAAACCAACTACACTTGTTTTTAGCAACTTTGCCCTAAGTTATGCAACAGGCCATTATTTATTACTTTGTAAAACATGTTGAAACTTTGAGAAGGTATGGCTACATTTCTATTCTGTGTGACAAACCTTGCCTCCTCTTCTCTGTCAGGAGGACAAAGATTTCTTGGCATGCACACAGAGAAGAAGAGGGTGCAGACTTTACACAAAATGCCTGCAGAAAAAGGCCTGGTTTTTAGGCATTTTCTCATTTTCTAGTGCTTTGGTTAGGTTCCTTGTTCAGCGTCTGCAGAAAGTATCCCATGGTGTGTTTGTTTAACTGCAACTTCAAGTGGTGCTGGGGGACCACAAATGCATTTTACTAATAACAAACACTTCCCATTCTGTTAAGTCACTATGGGACACACATCACTTAGCCTGGATTTTCTTTGTATCCCACTGCCTGCAGACCTATTTATCCTTCTCTGGAATTTCTGCTATTGTGCTGAGAGCCGAGAACTGTGTTTGGACTACACTTTTTCAAATACACAAGAACACTTGATGCTATTTTATCACAAATAAAAGATGGAAAACCTTCTATTTCTCAGCAAAATCATTGGGCCAGGAAACCTAAAGACTTTTGTGATTACAGAGTGGGATACCACACATTTAATTATAGCCATCTAAAAACCATGGCATCTCACCTAAGCTATTTGTCTGGTCTCTCTCTATAATCAGTGAAAGCAGATAAGCCTGTCTGGTGACGACTCATTCCATCTATTTTAGGGTGGGGTGAATCACCCCTTTGCAGCTGCCTTTCTCTATCTGTTGACTACAGAAGGAATAAAAACAAATCCCTTAGACCAGAGATACTTAATCTGAAGTAGCTAGAGTTACAGCTAGAATCACCCACTCTTGGTAATACTAAGAAGCACAGTCACAGAACACTTTCTGTTGCCTGGATGTTGTCCCGTGTGGGGAAAGGATTGCATGATACTAAAAATAAAAGTGATGCATCACCATCTCATCTCACAGGACCCAACTGTTCCTCTTACCCTATTACATTTTCACCTTCTGTATCTTCCTTGGATGCCAGAGGGGTTTTTCAGAACTCAAATAGGTTGTCTGAGTGCAGCAGTGCCAGCTGTCCCAGCCCATGTTCTGCATGCTCCCACAGCTGTGGAGAGAGCTCTCCAGTAGCCACAGCAGGGATGGATGGAAGAGCTAAAGGGCATTTCCTCAGTGACTCCCAGTTCTGGATTGCTGGCTGACTGCAGAGGCAGGAAGAACATAATGTATGATATAACGTATAGAGTAACTATACACGCAACTAAGCACCACAGTGCCTTTCCTATGACTTTGACCTAGAGCTGCCTCGGCTCTCTGTTCTCTTTTGTGCATTAGAGCTCACTTTGATCTCACCCACCGGAGCCACACACCAATATATTCCCAGCTTAAATACTAGTCCAAGTGAGATGTGAATCTGACCCAGCTCCTCACTGTGTTCCTGTCACCATTTTGTTCAGTAAGAACAGCCACAGGGTAAGACACCCTGCCTAGCCCATGTGGCCCAGCTTTCACTGTGGCTGACTGGCTGCACCTCCAGATGAGATCTGCGAAGGGACATTGGATATATGTTGGAGGATCAGCAGATCCCCACCATGGGCATGTGGCTTGGATTAGCCCTGTGGGAATGTCACAGGAAGCTGAAGTGGGGTGGGGTGCAGGAAAAGGAAAAAAAAAATCAAGACAGTTTGGAGGGAGGGAAAAGCAAGTAACTGGTTTTTTAACAGCATGTAACATCATTTTATAATTGCTATCTTTATGTCTGTGTAGGTGCTTGTGTGGTCTTACTACTCTTTTCCTTCTGTCACTGACTGAAATTGTTTAAGCAGCGTGTAAATTACAATTAAAAAGTATCCACACTAGCTTGTCCCAGGGGTTGATTTGTTACTCAGAAGTATCTGGTCCCAGGCCAAGGTCTTTTCCTCATGATGCCAATGTGCTACGTGGCAAGAGCTTCTGTTTCAGAGTTTTCCATCTGGGTTTTTGAATCCTAGGCAATTGCCAAGCTGCCCGCCAGGCTGGTTAAGATTGCTCAGGGTAGCAGTCCAGAGCCTGGTTAGCTAACATTTTCCTACAGTTACATAAGAAGGGCGTAGAATACCAGTTAGGGAGGAAAATTTAAGCTTGTCTCTAAAAGGCAAAGTGAATTTCACCCACCTCACTTGCTATATCTGACCTCATCCTCCACCAGCTCACTGTCACTCGATAGCTGTTTTCACCTTTTGTGCTATTGTTGTTGTGAAAACCTCTTGTAAGAGCTCATTCCCTGGCCAAGAATATTTGCTTATTGAGTATTCCTTTATCAGTATTGGCTAATTTGCAGTTTCTCAGTTTGCAGCTTCTTCTTTCTCTTTCTTTCCAGTATGTCCAAACTGGCAGCATCTTCTGCACTGGTTCTGCACTGTGTCTAGTCCCTCCTCACTCTCTTCCCCAGCTCTTCCCTCAGCTACACAGTACCATCTCAACCAGGCAATGCAAATTCAAATTCTTGCCAGACATTTGTTCTAATATTGCTATTAAAAGAGCAATGATGTGAACTCTGGGATACCCGGGCAAATTCCAGCTGGAAAATCTTGCTTAAAAGAACTTCCTTTAGTAGTGACTGCAGGAAATGTTGTCCTTCCCTCTTTGTCCTACCAAAACTGGGTGCGATCTCTCTGCAGTCAGCCCATCCTTGGCTGAATTTCAATAGGAGGATGCAAATGGGATAAAAATGACTTCATGACAGGTTTAAAAAAAAAAAAAGGTGTCCTCAAATAATTAATATGAGGATCAATCTAGGGGAAAGCTGTTATTAGCAATTCACATGTGGGTGTTAAGTGTCAACCCCAGAAAACTGCTTTCATGAGTCACCTTAGAGTACCCCAGTGCCTTGATACAAAGAAAAAGTGTATCTGCAAAAAAGTTGTCATGGAAACATAAAAATAGCTCTGGAAGGGATGTTGAAGGGACAGCTAGACTTTTTCCTTGTTACAAGATAAGATCAAATATAATTTAACCATTTCCGGCAGATGTTCTGTCTATTCTTTCTATTCTTAGAAACCTCCTCAGCTTCTCAAGGCAACCTGCCCCATTAGTTTGATTTTTCTCGAAAGACGGCAATTTCTAGACAGCTGATCATTCTTGTTGGCATCCTTATTCGTCTTAGTCTACAATTTTTTCTGAAGAACATTTTCCCCCAAGAGACTCAGATTCTGCAGATGAAGCTTTAGTAGTGTCAATTTGAGGTGAATTGTTACTTTCTGCATCTTATTTATTACATGCCTATGTGATGTTTACATTTTTGTATCAGTATGGCCCTGCTGGCACATGGCAGGATTGTAACTGCCAGAGCTCCCAGAGAACATATTCTGCTTCCAAAGAGAGTGAATGAAGTGTGAATACATCATATAGTTCTGATAGAATGTTACAGAGTGGGCCTTCCCTTTCCACAGCTCTGGAAATGCTATGTAGCAGACTAATTTGGATGGCAGGAATTGTGGTAAAATTTAGGTTCTCCTGTTTGAACTGAAATGATATTAGCTGGGACAAATACCACATCCTTACATGTGGGTTCAGAGTTCACTGCCTGGAGTAACAGATGTGTGTGGAGGAACAGGTCCAGAGGGGCTGTTCCTCTGTTCTCAGAGGTGACACCTTCCCTCTGAGAAGCCAGTGTTTGCGTCATGTGTTTACCTCTGAGCTGGGCTATTGGCAAGGTTTGGGCACGAGATTATTGATCAGGTTGTGCTGGGAAAGTTGAACCACCCAGAGTCCACAGACTGTTTTGTTTCCTCTTGGAATGTGTCTGCTGAGGGCGGCATGGCTTCTCATGCTGTCGTAACCACTTTTACTTCTAAGACTTATTTGAAACAAAATTATTGGATAAAACTAGTTGAATTGTTTTATTTAAACTGTTTTACCATTGAAAAACATGTGTTTTCACTGCATGTGCAGTGTGTTTTCCGGGGGGAAAAAACTGTGTGATGGTGGTTTTTTTGGTTTGATTCTTTTTATTATTATTTCTCTTTAAGTCATACACTGAAATGATCTAGTTTAGACATTGCATTCGACTTTCCAGGGAAATGGTGCAATTTTATTTGTACCTCTGTACTTTTCTGTACTCAGCCTTCTCAGCTGACCTGTATCTCCTGTGATATGATTCCTGCAATATAACTGTCTCTCCTTATCATGATGGATGACGGTGGTATTTACAGTTTGATAAGCTCCTATTTAAGAAACATCTGAACTCCAACTTCTGGGTTTTAAGGCAAGTATTTCAAGATTCAACTTCTCTGCCAGTGAAAAGCTATCTTCTTCCTCCTGAGAAAATTAAATTATAATGTTCTGTTGAAAAAGAAGTTGGTGCCTTGAGCACCTCTGGATCTTACTGTGAACTTGAGAAATATCCATTTGCAGCAGGGCAGGTGGGATGCCCTTCTGTGATGGCACCTGTCTTTTATCAAGGAAATGCCCTTGAAGACATCTCCAGGCACTTACACCACATCTCCTCACCCAGGAGGCTTACTCCCTTTGCAGGAGGTGGGGATCTTTGAACATACACCTGGATGTGGAAATGATTTGTTGTCCATGAGAAAGCAAAACCCTCTCTGTGTCCTCTGCCAGAGCTTTCTACTGAGCTCGACCCAGAGCCTCGAGGCAGCAGCACCACCCTGCTGCCCATTCCCCTCCATAGCTTCATTCTCCCTGCAGGCGCCTGCTGGGCTCACAGTTGAGCTGAAATTAATTGGCAATACTGGTCACCAAGTTCAAAGGGCTGCAGCAATTTCATGTGGCAGAGAGGAGAGAGAGTATAGACGGGTAAGAGGCAAGCCTGCTGTCAGCTTTTGTTAGCCACAAAAAAAGGCATTAAAGATCCTTGGCCTTTGCGTAGCAGTGCTGGGCATGTAACCAGTAATTTCAACCTGCTTGTTAACAGGTAGATAGATGAAAACTCTGCAAGGTCATGTTGTTTTAGTGCTTAAACAGGTGTTTTACATTTGGTGAGAGGTGAGTGAGTACTGATAGGGTGGAAACCTAGATATTGTTCAAGAAAAAATGTGCCTGGCCAGGAAGGAGAAGAAATCCGTACCAAAAGCAGCTTGCAGTGACCCAGAACATCCAGTCATATCATGGTAAAGGGTGTGGACTGCCACCACAAGCAGGCCTCAGTGAATTTGTTGCTCACCTTAGGGAAGGAGAGGACTGCATGCAGGGGTACTATGCATCCAGGACACATCTACCTGTGCCAGCTACAAGAGCCAGGCCAGAGGCTTGCACAGTCTCTCCTTCCTCACACTCTCAAGGACATCAGAAGAGCCAGTGGATAAAATGAACCAGGACAGTTTTTGCTGGGTCAGGGTTGTGGCCACCCTTCTTCTGAGGCATAGTAACTGAATACGAGCTTTTCCGTGCTTGCTGCTCCCAAGACACCAACATTTCCTTTCTGAAAAAAAAAAGGATTGAAGGAACGTGCGGGACTCAGAAAACATAGCAGCCAGCCTCTGAGCTACCATGGGCCACACAGCCACTGCAGGTGTCTTAGGGACATGTGCCATGTCCTCTCCTGCATCATCTCTTCAAATGTGCTCCAGAAAAGGATTGGCTCCTCTATGACCAGAGACTGTTGTGTGTCCCCTTGGACAGCTGGATGTCCATCATATCCAGGCTGGGTCAGAGGACTGAATGTCAAATCAGTAATCACAGGAAAAGGGACTTGTGTCTGTGACTACATCGTTGCACATCAGGAGGACTGAGGAACATGGTTCAAATGGGTCCTGAGGAAAGATGGTGGAAGACCTGGACAGGTGTCCTCTGAGAGGCCAAAGGGGGGAACTTCGACTGCTTATGTCACACATGCTTTCCTGTGTCTCCCCTGAGGCTCTGTCTGGACCTGTCTGAGCACCAGTTCTCCTGTGCCAGCACTTTTCCATGATATCCTTTCTAGTTTCTGCTGTGAAAAAAATACAGCAGTGAAAATGTTTTTCCCATTTCAAAACAAATGACAATACTAAATGAGAACAAAGGTGATTTCCCTTCCATTCACTAGTAAAGACTGACTTTTCCATAATAAAATTACAAATACCAAATGAAAGGGAACAATATAGTATGCTCTAGATTAAGAAAATGATCATCACCTTCCTCCCTACAGCTGGCACAGACAAGACTTTTGAAACTGTCTGCCTAAAATTGTCCCCCCAAGCACGCTGTTCAGCCATCTGGATAAGCTGTCTGATTTTCAGACATTCTGAGCCTTTTACAATTCCCACGTGATTCTGCAAACAGAAAATCTTGGCCTCTGAGCCTTGCTGTTAAATTAAGCAGCACCAGGTCTGGCTGTGATTATTAGAGCTGAGAAAAACCTACATTTGTGTTCCACTGCATGCTAGGCAGAGCTGGCCAGTGTCCCAAGCAGACCTGTGCTAGGTTGATTTTTCAAGAAGATTTGCACAGCTGTACTGAGAATGACACCCAAAAATGTGGCCCCACATATAAAAATACTGTGATTGGACTCTTGTAACTCCAGTATGGATGCAAAATAGGTCTGAAACTGGTGTAGGTACCAGCAGTGAAAGTGGTGAAACAAGTGGCAGTGGAAAAGGCTGCCACGATATTGACATCTGAGAAATTTTACATGCTCTGAGAAATGGATTTGAATTTATTGAGGTGGATCCACTTGCAAAATGGAAGAAAAATTCCTGTTTCAACACATGTTTCTAGTTTGTATACTAAACCGCTTTCGCTTTGATGTTCTGGAATATGCATTTTTCAAATGTGTGTTACAACACAATACACAAACACCCCCATTTTATCAAAATGAAATCTTCACAGGCTTGAGACAAGATTTCTCTTTATAAAATGGATTCAGAAGCTTTGTTCCAGCTTCAAATGAATCAACCAGGAAAATCTTTAAATCTTTCACAGAACAGAATTTTCTTCCTCCAGACATATGTCAGCAGCTGCTGCAGCTGGTGTGTCTGCCTGGATCAAAGGGATTGGGAAGGGGTGGTGAGACGGCGTTGCATTCATCCGGCATGTGATAGCGAGCACAAGGGTTAGTGCCTGGAATCATGATGTCATCATATAAATTATAGAAAATCATCAGAGTCAAGGGAGACCTTTGTGTCTCTTTCCTGGTTTGGAGAATATTTATTTTGCAAACCGGCTGTGGAAATATTTAAGTACAAGTCACAGCCAGTAAACCTTTATATTTTAATGGGAGTTTTGAATTAATCAGGAATAAAGGGTTTAAAAGTTAGACTGATATTTCTGCAGATCTACTCTACTTGCATATAGAGACTTGAATATTTGAGTCACTAAATGGGATACTTGGCAACAACAGTGGCTTTTAGGATGATACTCATCTTCTTGTGCTTTGTTTTGTCAAGGAATATTATGCTGTCAAGGTTAATTCAAAGCCATACAGGATTTGGCACCTCCCAGGTTCCTTAGTTTGAACATGGCCAGTGAGTTCATGTGACTTTGAACTCATGCTGCTCTCCTCCCTCAGCTTTAGCTCTCTAATGATGCCTTTTTGTTGATTCATTGCCTGTGAGTGCAGAGATAAGCTCTCCTTTTCCTTGTAGCTCAAATCATCTGTGAGCACAATATAGCCAGTATGATTCAGCTGTCTATCAGAGCTCCCTGAGTTTGGAAATGAAGCATTCCATGCCCATCAAGTTTCAGATAATCAACGGGAGAAGCAGTTAAGAAATTACAAGTTACAGTCCTGCTGCTTGAAAGAGAACCAAAATTGGTTCTGGTTTACCTTAACATGCCAGTTTACAGTTTATGGCAGTTCAGGAGTGTTTAAAGAGACATTTAGCCGTGCCTGCAGCTGGGGTGGGAAACTCCAAGGAAGGGTGGGATAGAAAGAGTGGTAGGCAGTCAGGTCAGCTCTCCTACACTTGCCATAAGCCCGTTAGTGAGTCAGAGCCCTCACCCCTTAAGTCATTAAAGCCTTGTCTGCCTCTGGCCCTTAGACACATACTGCAAATGTGGGTGTCAGCCACCAGTGTTGCAAACTGCATGGGCTTCCTGGAACAGGCATAGTGAGCCACATGGCGGGGAGAACCACAGGCACTGATGTTCATGAAGCAGTACAGAAAACTTTTCTTCGGGACAGACGTCTCGTTTGGGTTTATGAATGTACCCGCCCTAATGCTTTGCAAAATGTCTTTGGTTAGAAAAACATCCTTTTTAAACAAAATGCTGTCATTTTTGATAGCAAAACTCTGTAGATGCAATACTAGGAGTGGGTTCTTTGGAAGGTGAAGGGAATGCTATTGCTCTCTAGAATTATCTAACAAGAGGCTGTGGCTGATCAAAGTGGTACAGTGGTAGAACAAGAAGGAACAGACACATGCTGAAATGAAGGAACAGACACATGCATTAGAATGAAGGAAAAACTTTTCCATCATGTGGATAAATAAATCTTGGAGAAGGCCCTAGAGATGCAGGGAAACTCCATACTGTGAGATTTTCAGTACTCAGCCAGAAAAGTGCCTGAGAAACCCGATCTCACCTACCTGGAGCAGGGTGCTAAACTGCGCAACCTTCACTTGCATGTCCACCTCAAAATTATTAATGGTTCTACAGTTGTGACCAGCTGAAACCCACATGTCTTTCCCATCCCCACTACCCCCCCCAACAAAAAAAAGGCAATTCCTAAGGAAAAGTCTCTAAAGATGAAGTTACAGGCAGCAGCTAATATTTTCCCAACAAGAAAAGGCAAGAAGAGTAGCAGTTGTCCTGCTCTCCTTGCTCACATCTCCATTCCTAGACATGTGTTGCCTTCTCTATCTTGTTTATCCTGGTGTTCATTGAGCCCCAGCCTGGCAGAGTGCTATCAGGGGGTGGCACAGGCTCAGGGCAAGTCAAGTCTGTCAGATTGAGGATGGTTTGGAAAAGGTGTTTGGAAAAGGTGGGATGTGGCAGTGTTTGGAAAAGGTGGGATGTGGCGGAGAAGGAGCCTTCTCCTTCCTTTCAGCCATGGTGACCTACTTGATTAGCTCAAGACAAGGCATATACCTGCACCCCAGTGAAGTGTCCATGGTGCAGACCATTCAAAAACCAAAAAGCGCGCACTTCCAGCTACAGCAGCATGCATCATACAGCGGTGCTGCTTCTCGTTTATCGGGTGACTATCCCTAAGGAACTCACAGCAAATGTTAAGAGCTCAAAATACCTGTGTGCTCACGATACAGGCTCTAGAATAAGTTTCACTCTCTTTTCCAGGGAGCAAATCCAGGGGAGCTATGCAGGGACCTGCTCCGTCCCAGACCTCTCACTGCCATCCAGCGGGCTCTGGTGGAAGCGCCGTGCCCTGTGTCCTTCCCTGCCTTTGCCGAGTGGTACCTCCTGTCCCGCCTGTGCGTGTCCCCGCTGTGCTCTGTCTCACTACCGTTAGCAGATGGGGTTGCTGTCATGAGGAGCCCAGAGGAGCCCAGGGGAAGACACGCCCAGCCCTTGTGCAAGGGCCTGTGACCAAGGTGCCATAGAATCACAGAATCATAGAATTACAGAATTATAGAATCAGCTGGGTTGGAAGGGACCTCAGAGATCATCAAGTCCAACCCATGATCCACTACTGCCATGGTTGCTAGACCATGGCACTAAGTGCCACATCCAGTCTTATCTTAAAAACCTCCAGGGATGGAGAATTCACTACTTCCCTGGGCAGCCCATTCCAATGGCTGATTACTGTTTCTATACAGAATTTCTTCCTAATGTCTAACTTAAACCTTCCCTGGCACAGCTTAAGACCATGCCTTCTTGTCTTGCTGATAGTTACCTGGGAGAAGAGACCAACTCCCACCTGACTAAAACCTCCTTTCAGGGAGTTGTAGAGAGTGATGAGGTCTCCTCTGAGCCTCCTCTTCTCCAGGCTGAACAACCCCAGCTCTCTCAGCCTCTCCTCATAAGACTTGTGCTCAAGTCCCTTCACCAGCCTCGTTGCTCTTCTCTGGACCTGCTCCAGCCCCTCAATATCCTTCCTGAACTGAAGGGCCCAGAGCTGGACACAGCACTTGAGGTGTGGCCTCACCAGTGCTGAGTACAGGGGAAGAATCACTTCGCTGGACCTGTTGGCCACACTGTTCCTGATCCAGGCCAGGATGCCATTGGCCTTCTTGGTCACCTGGGCACACTGCTGGCTCATGTTCAGCTTCCTGTCAAGCCAAACTCCCAGGTCCCTTTCTGCCTGGCTGCTCTTCAGCCACTCTGCCCCCAGTCTGTAGGGCTTCAGGGGGTTGTTGTGGCCAAAGTGCAGGACCTGGCACTTGGCCTTGTTGAACCTCATCCCGTTGGAATCAGCCCAACTCTCCAGCCTGTCCAGGTCCCTCTGCAGAGCCCTCCTGCCTTCCAGCTGATCGACACTCCCCCCAGCTTAGTGTCATCTGCAAATTTGCTGATGGTGGACTCAATATCCTCATCTAAATTATCAATAAAGATATTAAATAGAACTGGGCCCAACACTGATCCCTGGGGACACCACTAGTGACTGGATCCCAACTGGATGCAGCACCATTCCCCACCACACTCTGGGCACGGCCCTCCAGCCAGTTCCTAACCCAGCACAGAGTGCCCCTGTCCAAGACATGGGCTGCAGCTTTTCCAGGAGTATGATGTGGGAGATGGTGTCAAAGGCCTTGCTGAAGTCCAGGTAGACACATCCACAGCCTTCCCCTCATCCACCAGGCGAGTCACCTGATCATAAAAGGAGATCAGGTTGGTCAGACAAGACCTGCCCCTCCTAAACCCGTGCTGGCTGGGTCTGATCCCTTGTTCATCCTGTCGGTGCTGTGTGATTGCACTTAGGATGATCTTATAACCTTGCCAGGTATTGAGGTCAGATAACCTATGACTTATAACCTTGCCAGGCATTGAGGTCAGACTGACAGGCCTGTACTTTCCCAGGTCCTCCTTCTGGCCCTTTTTGTGGAAGGGTGTGACATTCGCCAACTTCCAATCATCTGAGACCTTCCCAGTGAGCCAGGACTGTTGGTAGATGATGGAGAGCGGCTTGGTGAGCTCTTCCGCCAGCTCCCTCATCACCCTTGGGTGGATCCCATCTGATCCCATAGACTTGTGGGGATCCAAGCAGCTCAGTAGGTCACTAACTGTCTCCTTCTGGATTGCAGGGGGGCTATTCAGATTCTTATGTCCTTCTACAAGCTCCAGAAGCCAGCTGTCCTGAGGACAACCTGTCTTACTGTTGAAAACTGAGGTAAAGAAGGCCTTTTCCTCATCTTTGATAACTCTATTCCTGCCCATGTCCAATAAAGAATGGAGGTTTTCCTTGCCCCTCCTTTTGCTACTGATGTATCTGTAGAAGGACTCTTTGTTATCCTTCACAGAAGTGGCGACATTAAGTTCAAATTGTGCCTTCGTCTCTCTAATTTTCTTTCTACATGACCTAACTATATTCCTAAACTCTTCCTGAGTAGCCAGGCCTTTTTTCCATAATCAGTAGGCTCTCTTCTTTACCCTAATTCCTTCAAAATCTCCCTGTTCAGCCAGACCAGTCATCTTCCCCCACCGGCTTGCCTTTCAGCACAGTGGGACAGCCTGCTCCTGTGTCTTAAAGACTTGCTTCTTGAAGCATGTCCATCCCTCCTGGACCCCTTTTTTATCAAGGGTTGTTTCCCAGGGTAACTCTGAACTAGTCTTCTGAATAGGCTGAAATCTGCCCTCTGGAAGCCCAGCGTAGAGGTTTTATTGATGGCCCTCCTTGCATCCCTGAGTATTGAAAACTGTGCCCCAAACGGCCACCAACCACCACATCTCCCACCAGCCCCTCTCTGTTCGTGAACAGGTCTAGAGGGGCCCCACCCCTGGTAGGCTCATTTACCAGCTGGAGCAGGAAATTATCCTCTATACACTCTAGGAATCTCCTAGACTGCCTCCTCTCCGCTGTGTGGAGTTCCCAGCAGACATCTGGCAGGTTAAAGTCACCCACAAGAACGAGGGCTGGTGATTTTGAGACATCTGCCAGCTGCTTATAGAATAATTCATCGTCCTCATCATCCTGGTTGGGTGGTCTATAACAGACTCCCACCAGTATGTCAGGCTGGTTGGCCTTTCCCCTGATTCTGATCCACAGGCACTCAATCTTTTTGTTACTGCCTTCAAGTTCTACAGCGTCAAGAAACTCTCTAATATATAGAGCCACCCTCCACCTCTCCTACCTTGCCTTTCCCTTCTGAAGGGCTTGTAGCCACCCATGGCACCAGTCTAGTCATGTGAGTCATCCCACCACGTTTTTGTGATGTGACCATAGACACTGTGTTTATCCCCTGCCACATGAGGTTATTTAGAGAGAGCAGGTTTGGGAGGTCTCTTCCTCAATGAAAGTAATCCAGGGCATTTTCTGAGCAAGCTACGTGTTTCAACCCCAGCCGCTAACTCTACACAGCCTCTCACTCCTTCTGCCACTGTGGGATGGGGAAGAGGATTGGGAAAGAGTGAAGACTCGTGGGCTGAGATAAAGACACTTTTACAGGTAAAATAAAAGCTGTGCACAGAAGCAAAACAAAACAAGGAATTCATTCACCACTTTCCATGGGCAGGCAGGTGTTCTGCCATCCCCAGGAAAGCCAGTTCCAGCAGGCGTAACGTTGACTTGGGAGGACAAACACCATCACTCCAAATGTCCTCCCTTTCCTTCTTCTTCTTCCCTCAACTTTATATTCTGAGCATGATGCCACATAGTATGGAATGTCCCTGTGGTCAGTTAGGGTCAGCTGCCCCAGCTGTGTCCTCTCCCAAATTCTCTCCCCCAGCCATCTCACTGGTGGGGTGGGGTGAGGAGCAGAACAGGCCTTGATCCCGTGTAAGCCCTATTCAGCAGGAACAAAATCATCCCTCTGTTACCAGCACTGTTTCCAGCACAAATCCGAAACACAGCCCCATACCTGCTACTGTGAAGAAAATTTACTCTACTCCAGCACAAATCAGCACACAGGACCAGTGCCTACACCAAGGAGACCGGTTACACCCCGATGGGGCAATGAGACCATTTTGCTAGCTCCTGCTTTACCACTGTGCAAACTGCAGGTGTGAATGGTTTTCTCCAGACCCAAAGGACCACTCCTGTCCAGGAGCAGCAGAGTGGCCTCTGCTACATCGGGCTGCCCGAGAGACTGCAGCTTTTCCATAGGACGGCTTCCCACTTTAATTAACGATTCAGACCCTGAACCAGAGCTCTGTTCTGCAGACAGAGATGGGAACGGCTGGTCAGGTGGGGACTTGGGCTTCCTGTGTGCTGGAGGAGAGAAAAGCCTGTCTGGGCAGTGACGCAGGGACTGCGTCCCTGCTTCCAGGCATCACTAGAGGGAGACGGAGCACTGTCTCGTGGCACTGCCCAGAGGAAACTCCTTAAGCACCATTTTCCATACCTAGTCTTTCTGTTTGAGATTATTGCTGTGAGATGCGACATGGCGGAGTGTGCCAGGGTACGCCGGACCCACGGGACCCTCGGCATCTTCTGCGAGGACCCTGCCAGGCTGCCCTTGCTGACACCTGGGGCACTGAGCCTGCACCAACACGAACACACCCAGTCTGTAAGGCAACGACTGTGTTAGGGTCTGTAGGCATCGTGTGAGAGGACACGAGGAAGAGGAGTCAGCTGTGGAGGGCTTGGGATGCTGTAGGGGAAGAGCAGAAAGAGTTCCTACTAAGCAGAAGTGTAAGTGACAACAGGGGGACACAAAGAGCTGAGAATGACTGAATTGCATGGAAAAAAACCCAGGTTTTGAAGGAAAAAGTCAGTTCTTACTGAACAGTGTTCATATAAATTCAGCCAGGAGTGACTGCTCTTTCCATACACAACAGATAGCCTAGAACTTGGGTTAAAGAGTGAGTGAGTAGGAGCTGAGGGGAGCCAGAGGAAAGACAGATAGTGGCAGCCATTCCTGCCGGGTAACAACAGGCAGAGCTGGCTCTTACCTCACAGAACATCTGAAGGTGATGTGTCTGGAAGAAGCTCTTTCATCTCCCAGTCCAAACATCAGAGAAAGACATCTGCATAAGGGAGGTCACCTTCTCCTGGGGCTGATGCCTGAGAAAAATGGTGTGATTCATTCTCTTGATTTACTGTCTCTATTGGCTACAGAGGGAGCCTACACACCTCACCTAGAAGAGCAGCCTTGTTGCTGACTTGCACTGGATGGACCAAGCATAGCTTTTAATTGGATCTGCCACACATCTTTGCCTATTCCACATGAAACTGTTTCTCCTCCATCAAGAATAAGCAAGGACATTTTCCAGCAGGGTACCTGCCAGGCACAGCAAGGACTGGGCAATGCACTATTATTTTGCATAGCTTTTCTTGGTTTGACTTCACCTGGGTTTAGGTTCTAGTCAGAAGTTCTAGTCATGTGTTTCTCTCTTGGTAAGAGTTTTCTCCCCATGAATTTATCTAATCACTGTATTCAAATGCCCTTGCAATTTACACTTTGATAAAGAGATGAAGGAAGAAGCTCTTAAAAGCATTTTGAGTATTATCAATACTCTTACTGTCTCCAAATATTTCAAGATCTTGGAAAAAAACACTGCCAGCAGAACAGATTGCCTAGTTCCGGAGCTGGACTCATCAAAGCTAGTTACAGGATTAAAATTACCTCTCTGATCACATGTGTTTGTCCCTTGGGTGTAAATTCATTTTTAACACATAACACTGGGAGGTTTTGCTGAGTTCTTGAACCACTATGACTGTTGTGTTGTTTCACTGCTGAGGTTCCCAGGAGAGACTTCACAGCATGTGTCTGATATTTTCATCTACAGCTTCGTAAATTTACTCTGGTTAGACATACATTTTTACTTGACACTTCCAAGATAAATACAGTAGCATTGGAAATTTTGCCCCAGAATTTTTTCTGTTTCATGAAATAAGGGCTTTTGAGAGAGGTTCATTTTGTGTCCTATTTTGCTTCCTATCTCTCCTTTATTTCTGCATTATATTTACCTCTCCTCTTGCCTTTCCTCAAGACAGATGTGTGGATATAGATGAATCTGCATATCTAAAACATTTGTTTTCTAGTCTTTGTCATGCGGATTGTATTCCCAATTCAAAACATAAGCAAGTTGGAGTGCTTGCATTCTGAAATATGTATGTCATATTATACATGAAGATTAGAGCAAACAGCACATAATCCAGCTATCGTGCTGTTCTCAGCGCTTTTTTTTTCTCTGCAACATTTTGTTTTTAAATTTATGCCAGTGCTGGTGTAATGCTATCTTATGTATAAAATTGCTACAAATTCTATTTGAGATATTCTGGCGTTTCTTTTGAACTTTGTTTTAGAGATGGTAAGAAAATACCAGTCCCAGCACTGGAAGCAGAAGATGTCTTGGGGACTGGGGGACTTATATCACCCTTTTTTATGAGTGAGCAAATCAATTTTCCCTCTTCTAATTGATTTATCCACTTGTCAAATAATGACAACTGCACTGCCACACTACCATAACTTATAAAATTATTTGAGACCTATGGTCAGGAAGTACATTTATAAGCAAGGACTTATGATTAGAAAGAAACAATTTGTTATATATCAGCTATGAATGTGCTAGGCAAAAGGTTAGGTAAAATGCATGCAATTCTCCTCATATTGCCATCACAGTCCTGGGCAAAAAAAAAGGCCCCTTTCCACAAAGAAGCAGCAGTGGATGAAGAGGAGTGAGTGCTACTGTCTGGCAAACAGCTGACTCTGCTCCAAGGACCACACCAACTAGGGATGCTCCAGACTGGCTAGCAGTATGAGGGAGCTGCAAGGATGTTTGGCCTGGCCAGAGAAGCCCCTGTGCTCTCTCCTGCAAGTCTGTCACTTCTGCCCCTTTTGGTCCACCAATTTTTTCACAATCTCCCCCTTATAAGCAGGGCTTGGCTGCCTGCCCTGTCCGGCTGTGCCAGCTCTCAAAGTGGCTGTCAGTTGTCCCTCCTGCTGTAAAACCAAACTTCTCATCACTGGAAATCATTGCTCACGGACCTGAAAAACCACCTCCCAGCTTTCTCAGAGACTATCCAAAATGTTGAGGCACTATAAGTCTCCTTTCTTCCAGCTCCAGGCAGCCAACTTGGTTAAACAGAGCCCCCCACCCTTCCCTGCCAAATGTGAGTGCTACATCACTGCTGCAGCCTCCTAGAGCCCTCTGCCAAGTATCTAGTGTTGCTCTGTATGCTGTCTACCCCCTCAAATGATCAACTGTGGAACTGCTAAACTAGGTCACTAGGTGGTGGGGAAAAGGAAAAGAAAAAGGGAACCAAAAAAAAAAAAGGAAAAAGGAAAGAAAAATTTAAAAAAAAAAGGAAAAGAGAAGAAAAATAATAAAAAAAGGAAAATCAAAATAGAAAGAAAAATAGGAAAGAAGAAGAAGAAAAAAATGGATATGCCCCAACACCTGGAATCAATACATACATTACAGATAGCAGCAGCCAGTTTATGTCTGCCACAGTGTAATTGCATTGCCTAGGGGTGATCTCTCCTCAGCCTAAAAATCAAGGTGGAGGGACTTTGACTGCGGGTCACTGTGCTTCTTTCCAAACCTTCTCTTTGGCAATATCTGGCTGAGCAACTTCCATTACTTGCTAAAGGATGTGAAGCATCAGTGGACACATTGCCATTGCTTCAGGAAGCCGCAGTGTTTTTCCTCAGCTGAAGTTCTTCTCCAGATATCTTCTCTGAAGCAGGACCCCATGTCATGCTGAGCAATGGCCAGGCTTGTTGGCTGAGCTCCTCATGAGCCTCCCTGCTGCACTTTCAGCAATGAGCCATCCACATGGCTCTTTCTTATTCCCAGCTGCACAGCTGGTGCTCCCCAAAAGCCCTGGGATGTCTGCTCCACCTCTGCTGACACCCAGAGTGCTCCCAACTGGGATGAGCACCAGCCCTTTGGTCTGCTTGACTCTTTTTCTGTTGTGTATGGTGTCTTTTCTATCCCTTTGCCCCACCATACACAGTGTTTCAAATGCTTTCATGGACAGCAGTCTTCTGCTCTTTTCTCCCAATAGAAATCCAAACCATGCCCCTGCATGGCAGCCCTCATGGCCTGCCCACCCAACACTGACACATCTAATTAATCACCAAATTAACCCATGGGTTAATAACACATAAGGCAAGATACCTACAGGCACTGAGAATAAATTGTGCCTGTGGTGTGAAAGCGGTGTCTTTTGCTGGCAGATAACTTGTATGGAGGACATCAAATGCCCCATACTTGCATGGATTTGCTTCTATTATTTCCAATACAAATGCAACTATCCAATCTTGGCTTCATCTCTCCTAATTAGGGAGGCCTTAGGATTCACAGTCATTACATTTAGTAGATCTCTGTGAATAAACTTTAAAATATCAAGATTCCAAGGCACAAAAGCTCTTTTGTAGCTTTCATTCAGAATTGGGCTTCTGCTGCATTCTTGCCATTTTAAAATGACCCTGATCTTGAACACTGCATCTTGTGATGCACAGAAAAGGTTTCTAAACTAACATAACTCATTATTGATAATGCAATAGTTGTATGTTTTATCTACAGGTCTCTGATCTAGGAAGTCATTATTTTTCAGAGCCTTTGCCATAGCAAAGGGAGAAACACTGCAGAGCATTGTTCAACATTACTGAGCATGAACAGCATATTATTTTACAATATTTTCATAACATAAATCTGTTCCAAGCACCAACTGGGATATGCAGAAGTGCTTTTAACCACTAGCTAAAAATTCCCTATTGGCACTGTGTTCCAAAGTAGTGAAACCTCCCCAGTCCTCACATGCATTTCTCATCTCATCTGAAATGCACATATTTATACAGCCTCACATGATTCCAAGGAATCTGTTGAGTTTTATCAAGTGTATATCCCAAATTTAGAAATTATCTGCATATTCACCTACACAATGGGCTCCTCTGCTACACGAACCCTCTTGACCCAGTTCTCTCCAAAGTGTGCCCCATCCTCTCCTTCTGTTTCCTTGTTTATTTTCCTGCACATCAGCATTTCTGGTCGTGTGCTTCCATATTCCCACATGACATTTTGGGAACAGCAGGTCATGCCGTCTGCTGAGCCATTCACCCCTTGCTGTGTGTGTGTGCGGTGCTAGAAGAATATGTCTTCATTTCACAAAAAGCCTGTTTATTTTCCTGGAGTCTTTATGGCATATGGCTAAGTGATGCTAAGGTCAGTCAAATTCCTGTTGAATTTGCAAAGTGACCCCTTTAAGCAAGAAAAACCTTACCTTCCATCACAGTTCTTTTCATAACAAACCTAAAATCCTTGTATAAATTATGCTTCATTTTGTATGTTACACTAATTACCTAACTGATACTCCAGGAGTAGGTTTCAGTAATCTAGCCCATGTAAAGCTCTGACTAAACCAGTCCCATGACCTCTTCCCCAAAAGCTCACTCTTCCCATGTAAACCCACTCTCAGCTTTTCTCTCCTTTCCCTGTCTTTAAAAACAGACATGTCAGCCATGTGAAATAGTTGTTATGGTTTTATTTGTGCTGCAGAAGTGAATGGCAGTGTGGCAGGACCCAGACTGGGCACTGGTGTCACTCTCAGACAAAGCCGTGGTTTCAGCAACATGGGGCATCCCTGTGGTTTTCCCAGACTAGGGGCTGGGGAAGCTGAGGAAATATCCCACTCCCTCAACACAAGCAGAGACAGCAGCAAGGTCCCCTCTATCCATTACAGAGATGGAAAAAGCATATGGGAGA
This sequence comes from Chiroxiphia lanceolata, assembly GCF_009829145.1. Lineage (NCBI taxonomy): Eukaryota > Metazoa > Chordata > Aves > Passeriformes > Pipridae > Chiroxiphia > Chiroxiphia lanceolata. Next base: position 10,990,581 of record NC_045671.1, on the reverse strand, counting down.
AACACTTGCAATTAGTAATGATAAATGAGGATCTTACAGTTGTGCAAGCTCACTGCCCCACTCCTGCATTCATGTGGGTTGACCTGTGGCAACAGTAATCTGTGTCAGGCACATCCCAGTCTAACTAGGGCAGCCCTATGAAGAAGGCACATTTGTTCTTGTTTACACTGAGCTCATGTTTTCCAGCTTCTCCTCACAGCTGTGAGGGGCTATTTTCTCCAAAGAGGTGGTCAGAGATAAGGGTTGCATGTGTGAACCTAAAGTGTTTGTCTATACAGATATATAGGAGAGATATCAGTGTTGATCTCAGCCAGCCTAATTAATGTGAATCCCAGTCCTTCACCCAAGTCTTCTATGTGATACTTTGATCTTTTGACTGTGGCACTGAGGTGTTTTGCACTGTCTTTCACAAGGCTGCTCTGTGGGCTTGTAGCTTCTTCCAAGCTTGTCCCTACTGTTGAAAGAGCTCTTGAGAATGACTGTGTGATGGCTGGTGGAAATACGAGTTGCAGGGGTCTTAAGGTCAGCTTGAACTAGAAGGAGAGGTGCAGCCACAGTAGCTCCTTGCAGTGTCCAGACTGCTGCAGGGAGAGAGATGGTTTTTCCAACAGTCACCCCTCAGACTATACAGACCTCTCAAGACTATTGCATCAACTCATTTTGACACTGATTTTCTGCTGTGACTGCATGGGAAAGCTGCAGGGGAAAGCCTCTGTAACATCACAGGCACACCCAATAGAAAGAATAGTTCTGGATAACAAATAACCTTCCCCTCAGGAGTGTTGATGAAAGACTGTTGTGGCATAAAAGGGATACAAAGTGAAAGGACCCAAAATATAGCCATGTGAACTTGCTGCCAGCTCCCCTTTCAGACAGACACATTTTGCTCTCAGTTCCTTCCTACACCACTTCAGGCACAGAATTACCGTCAGTTTGAGTATTATTCTTTTTCTTGTTTGTTTGTTTGAATGAAGGCCTTCAACTTCTGTATCAACCTGTAGGTCTCATCAGACCAGGACATTGAACATACATGTAAGAAGCAAGTACCAAGTGGCTTAGACAATACAAGAAAACACTTGGACATGAAACTCAAGGTTTTTTGTTTGTCTGTATGTTTATTTTTTTCCTCTCTTAAGAATACATTTCTGTGGCTTTGTAGAATTATTTTTATGTTTATTTTCAGGATGTAAAGAATATGTTAGCTGTGGGTATACATGGTGAAGTGGATGCATCTGAATTTAAGTACTGAAAAGGACTAGCATGGACTTACATGACAGGCGTTTCTCCATCAGTAACCAACCTAGATATTTTCAGAGATACAAGTGCTTCAGAGAATGTGCTGGAGTTTGAGATTGCTGTATTTGGGTAGGACAGTTGAAGCTGTTCCTCTTGGCTCAGGTTAACCTGCAGCTGTCGCTGCAGCCAGGTTATGGTTTCCCTTGCTGGCAGTTGTAGTGACATAGAGCTGAATAGTCCTGAGTGACTGGAGCGTAAGGGGTGTTGGCTCATACTGTAGAGAAAAAGACTTGGAAACATGCAGATGGTGCTGATAAGTGTCCTGGCAGACGCAAGCAACCAAACAATTCACCATTGACCTTTGTTTTTTTGCCTTGAGGGTTGTTTTGAGAAACAGATTTCTTCTATGGGATCTAAGCAACATTTCCTACAGGGCCGAGAAAAGTGGAAGGTAAATGGTGGAGAGAAGGTCAGCATGATACCACCATCCAAACTCAAACAGTTTCTCTGCAAAGAAATAAACCAAAGAGACAAGACTGGAAGCCTCTCCCAGGCTACTCTTTCTATCATTCCTCACCCTCAGGCTCAGAGGTTCCTGAGTACTCAGAGGCTGCTCCCTGAGATGTGCCATGCTTGCCAGAAAGCCTTGGCTGCGTTGAAGCACTGTGGAGTTGTTGAAACCAACCTTTAGGTTTCTGTGTTCAGACTGAAAGGAGGTCAAGTCCACACTTACTTAAAATAACATATTTATTTGGGGTTATGCAAGTATCGTGTGGTTTCCAAGGCCCAAAGGAAACTGTATGACAGGGGTGTTGCACTCAGATTTTTGCAGTCTTTTACCTCCCAGGCACACAATACTACCTGGGCATCTTTGCCAGCACATGCACTCAGAAGTGCTTTCCCCAACAGTGATGTAACCTCTGATTTATTCAGTGAGTAAGATCCAACCGTGGTGGCCTTGCTGGTGAGAAACTATCCTGGTTTCAACACCATTGTCTTGTTCCCAGACCCCTGCATGGAGCTTTCTGCACTCCTTCCCCGTCTGGTGCCTCGTTCTGTGTGTCAGTCTCATTTGAACTTGTTCTTCAGGAGATGTTTCCTTCCGTGGCAGAGCATCTTCAACTGTAGCCTCCTGTACTGTGGAGCTGAGGCCCCGCCACTGGAAGCCGAAGTATTTCTTATTAACTTTTTTATCTTTCTCTGAAATAATCCCTTTAATTTATCTGAACATAAAAACCAGAACAGATGAAATTCAAGCACTCATGTATGTATTTACTGCAGTTTCCTGGATCTCACACAGGACACACCAGTGTTCCAGCACAATGCACTTTTGAACTGGAGTGCAGTGACATCCTAACTTTGTATTTACCATTTTTTCCTCCTGCAGCAGCTGCTTCCCTGATCTAGATGGGGATGCATTAGGAGGTTGTTAATCAGTTGTGGCTGTGCCCTGTGTGCTGCAGAGGCCAGCATTAGCGAGGGGAAGCCTCATCTGCATCTGGTTTTGATACAGAACATGCAACAAGAGGTCTGATAAGGGAAGGAAAGCCTAGTTGATAAATTCCTCAACTTTCCCATTTAGCTTAATGTACATGGCTAGAAAATGTATCCACTTCCAACTTCTTGTGCTAGTCTGTGTTCATCAACTGGTATGGACTTCTTGAATGGGTACTGCCAGTTTCAGACAGCCCTCACATGCTCTGTCTGCACAGGAAGGAATCCTCAAACAGTTTTGATGAGTATTTTTCCATCAAAGTCTCTAATGTAATTGAAGTTGAAACCTTTTGCGAAACAGCTTTGATTTTGGACCAAAATCTCAACATGAAAAGTGCAAATAAGTAACCTAGGGCAGTTCTGAAAAACAGATGAACAAAGAAAGTAAGTTTTGGGTTGTGCTCTTTAGTTTACTCTGTTTTCCCCTTTTGAAATCTTCACTTGTTCTCTCTTTTTTAATATCCTTCCACTTTTTCAGGGGGATGACAAAAGGAAGCATTCCAGAAAAGGAGAAAGCAAATCACTTCTTTTTTTCCTTTTTTTTCTTAAGGTGAACACTGGGACTTGATGTGAAACAAATGTCAGTTTTATTCTGATATTTTATGTAAAGAAATCAAACACTTCAGTGTGGGTAAAGAGGAGGGGAGTGAAAGAAGTAATTTTCCATCAGGAACCCTTAAGGTATCTCAACCATAGCACCAATGTCCAATTTTCCAAACACGACTTTGAAGTGAAGGAGAACAGCGGCTGCTGGTCTCTTCTGACTCTTTCAGTACCCTCCTTCTGCCTCTCAGAACAGAGTAATTTATTTTCCTTACCTCGTTTTCAAAATTCAGACAAAGGAAACTATTGGCACTCAGCCTGGGCAGGACAACAGGCAGGGGCTGCAGCAGTGGGGTTTGCAGCTCCTGGTAGCTCTCCTCTGACCTGTGATGGAGTCCTGGAGGTCCTGTGACCATACATGTCACCAAGCACCAAGGCAGGGCCCTGGGGAGCACAGGACCTCTGCCCTGAGCACCCTCCTTGGTGCTGCTGCTCTGCCCTGAAGACACGTGGATTGCAATAACTCATGTTACTCCACTACTTGCAAAAAGCACATACTTTGCCATGCAAATAACAATCAAACCTGAAGATTATAACTGCCAATTTTTTTTCTGAATAACTTAGACTGTAAGACTCTCTTTACGGCAGACTAGTTGAAATAAAATATCCTCTCTCCCAAGCCTTGGTGTGTGACCGTGCAGTTTGCCTGGCTTGCTTTGGCTCCAGCCATCTGCACTGTCTGGATTCCCAGAGGAAGCTCTCACAAAACCTAGACAAACAGCAGCATTCAACTCCTAAGCCATGGACAAGGATCTCCACCTCTGAAGATAAACTACAGAATGATGAACAGCACAAGGCTAACAGCCCAGGACCTCCCTGTTCAGATTCCTTGCCCACGTCTGCTGCGTAGCCCAGACACTCTTTCATATATTGGCTTGCACTGCTCCGAGGAAAACAGAGAGAAATTTTCCAGCATTGCTATCAGGATTTAGCCACAGCAATGTGAGAGCCTGACTATGAGACAGCTTCCAGATGGAAGCAGGGCTTTCAGCACAGTGTCATCTAACCCTTCTGGGAGCAAGTGTTGGGAAAGCAGTCCAGAGAAATGCAGTGCCTCAACCAACCAGATAGTGACGGGTGGTGCTACTCGGATAAGATGTATCCTGAGAAATAAACTTGAGCCGATATCTAGGGATCAGAATAAGCCTAGAAAGAATTTTCCATCCCCAGTGGTTATAACTTTATGAGGGTCACTCCTATTCATTCCTACACTGCAAGACTGCTGGAGAAATGTGAAATCAGCACTGCTTTTACCAGGTTTTTAAAAAAGCCTGATAGATTGGGCACTGTTTCTGTAAAATGAAAAAGCAGCTGTGATTCAGCCTTACATGTCCAATGGATAAGGCTAAATTATTCCAGTCTAAGCCTACCTTGAAAATAAACATTTTCCTTCTCATTTAATTTCTGTGGCACGTGATTCATTTCTCCTAGTTGTTATCTGGGCAGAAAAAATCTGCTGTGATTGACAGCACAGAGAGCAACAGATGGTGCTGTTTCTGTTCAAGTAAGACCTAGAGAAATAAGCCTGTTCAATAGCACTACTCTATCTATTTAGTCAACTTTTTGTGTGTGTGTGTGATGAGCTGTGTTAAGTCAAGCACTCAGATATGCAGCAACTTTAAATTAAAAAAAACCCAAACCAAAACAAAACAACCCTCCCATATTTCTAGTCTTGTATTCTTTGCCAATATTTCTCTCAAATGTAAAAGCAGATGGTTTCTCACACAAGCATCTGTAAGTGTGCTATAGTATCCAGCCAGACATTCATGGTGCAAAATTCCCTAGTGACTGCTCAAGGATAATGGCACAACTAAGTACACTGTACCATATAATGCATGTGGCAGGCAAAAAAGCATAACAAGTTTCACAAGAGCAAAACAAGTTAGATGTTTGATTATGTGTCCAGAGTAATTACAGATATTATTTTGAAATGGATTGGCATAAGAAGGTAATTTAGATAAAAAGTGCTCAGCAAGTTTCTACATTAAATTTCTCAAAGAATGCATTTTCTACATCTAATTTTTTCCGTGCAGTCAAAACACAGCAGGGCTGGCAAGCAAAGCCCCAGTAATCCTGATGCAGAGGAAATCTCCTTTGTAAAGGAGAATTTCAAGTTATTAATCTATGGTTTTGGTCATCTAGACTAGTGATCTCTCTGTGTTTTCTGATTTTGCTCTTTCCCTCTCAGAAGGATATCCAGCCCACAGGGCTGCTGAGACACATCCTCCTCCTGTGGGCCAGAGGAAGTTTCTGAATGACCTCCCCAGGGAGCTCTGAAATGTGGCTTAGTGTTGAATTCCCAAATTCTCCAGGGTCCCTGGGACCTCCAGGACCTCATCACAGTTAGAGGAGAGCTACCAGGAGCAGCAGAAGAGTCTTGAGACCCTTCAGCATCCTACCTGCTGAGCACAGAGCTATGGCTCCTGAAGTAGCCCCAGACCAGGAAAGCAACATAAACTCTTGGCCAAGTTACGGTAGATGAAAACACAGGTTTAAGGACTTCCATCAGCTGGGACCAGAATTGGAAGTTTGGTGCTACTCTGGAATGGCAGGGGTTTGCTTAGTACTTCAGAGGCCTCAGTCATTATCTTTGCCACTTATTTTTTGCAAAAATAGATCTTTGAAAAATCTGAGAAAAATTAACTTTACCATAACTGAGCCTGATATTAAAACACTTCTTGGTGTGAACTGTATTGATAAGTAATCAAAATTGACTCTTCCTTGTCCACCCAAGTGAGTAAAGTGGTTGGAGATATCCTGCTGTGTGATGTTATTTCCCAGGCACAGGATGGTATCAGAGCAGAATCAGAGAAAACTTTCTTTTTTCCAGGATAAGCTGCCTTCGGCTACAAGAGCTGAAGGTGATGAAACAAAGCACCCAATGCAGGGAGCTCTGCCACAACTGTCACCCACTTCACAATGCTGCAGGTATCAGATCACCAAGGTTCTGTGCAGTCATGGGACTCTACATTGCTCTGGTCACAGGGCATAGCTCTGCTGTCTGTGTGTGTGTGAGAGAGAGAAAATACTTCAGTATGCTTGAGCTTTGCATGTTCTTTATCACAAAGCTATCTATACGTGAGGTAAAGAAATTCTGACACAAGCTCAGTGTTCAGGGCCATGAGCTTGCACTAAACCATGAGCTTTCAGCTCGTGACAGTAGAAAAAACAAGTAAGATTTTCAATAATTTTTCCACCCCTACATCACATCAGGGCTCACACTAAGGTGCAAACTGGCAATGGCCTGTAAATGCTATCCAGCTTCCACAGGAACAGCAGTGATCTGTAGTACAGAGAGATGGAGACAGTGACACAAAACCCACATCCTTCTTACGTGCTGTGGTGTGTTTACCTGCTGGATGCCAGGTAGCCGCCAAAGCCACTCTATCACTCTCCTCCTTAACTGGTTAGGAGAGGGAAAATACAACAAAAGGCTTGTGGGTTGAGATAAGGAAAGGGAGAGATCACTCACTAGTAAGCATCTTAGGTAAAACTCTATTAGACAAAGGGGAAGCTTCTAGCAGCTTCTCACAGAAGCCATCCCTGTAGTTCCTGCACTACCAAAACCTTCTCATACAAACCCAATACAAATGTAGATTCTGTTCTTTAAGATATGAAGAAGAGACAAAATTCAAATCTGTGAGAGCCACATCATGAACTACAAGCAAGATGATTTACCTACAGCTTTCAACATGGATCTCTGAAAATAAGGTATTAAAGCCATTAGTGGATGGGGATGTGGATGGATGAATGGTAAAAACGGCTCTTACTACAATTACAGGATACTGATTAAGGAGGTTCTATGGATAAGGTATGAATTAGAGACTTCATGTAAGGTCTGTAAGCTTTAATGTAGCTTTTCTGCCCTTTAGGGTTGAAATGAAGGTTATCTTGTGGGTAAATGTGTTACTCTCCTGATCCCATTCCTTTGAATGCATCCAGTTTGACATTTGGAAGTCATCGTAGAGTCATTGAATAGTTTAGGTTGGAAGGGAACTTTAAAGGTCATCTAGTCCAATTCCCCTGCAATCAGCCAGAACATCTTCAGCTAGATGAGTGTGCTCAGAGTCCTGTCCAGCCTGGCCTTGAATATTTCCAGGAATGGGTCATCCACCACTTCTCTGGGTAAATAGGTCCGTCCCAGAGTTTTACCATACTCACAGTAAAAAATTCTTCTTTATATCTCATTTAAATCTTCCCTCTTTTGTTTTAAAACCATTACCCTTTGTCCTATTGCAACAGGCCTTACTAAAAAGTCTGTCACCATCTTTCTTATAGGTTCCCTTTAAGTACTGGAAGGCTGCAATAAGGTCTCCTGGGAGCTTTCTCTTCTCCAGAGCAATCCCAGCTCTCTGCCTTTCCTCATACGAGCAGTGTTCCATCCCTCTAATCATTTTTGTATCCCTGTGAATCCCAGAGTATCAGGTGGCTCGTACAGAAGTGACATTCTGTTCCCATTGGTTCATCACTGACTTCAGTACATTTGACTCAGTCCCCATTATTATTGTTATAATTTCCACTGCCATGAATTGCCATACGGTGTTAAAGCTCTTTTGCTCCAGTCAGCTACTTTCAAGTTAGCAAGGAGGGACATTTGGGAAGGTGCTGGAATAAAACAGAGTATGACTCACCCATACCCACCCCTGTGACCACCGTGGAGCCAGCACAGGGAGAGCAGCTGCCCGCAGTGCTCACCAGCAGCAGGCTCCAGCCAGGGCAGGAGGCTGACTGCTCCCTGGAGACATCCTCCTGCAGATCCCATTGCCCTGTCTGACGCCAGGTTCAGTTCCAGTTTTTCCTCAATTAAAAGGGACGTGTGGCACCGGGCAGGATCCGTCTCCTTTGTCATCCGGCTGCAGGCATGCAACGTGCTCTGGGCACGGAGATGAGCTAGGCTGCCTCCTCTCTCTGCTGAAGGAGCTTACACCAAAGATGAGTATTTTAGATAGCTGAGCCTGGCCTCATCTGAAGTGTTTCTTTTCCCTTTTGGACTGTCCTTTCCTTCCCTCTGCTGCCTCCAGTGTATCATTCCACTGCAGAGCATGTGGCTGCTCTCTCACTGCGTACGTAGCATCCTACTTGCTTTGATAGTAAAGTTACACCACTAGAAATTCTGATCATTTTGGGGTTTCCCCTCCCCAAAAGCAAATGCTTCCCCTCCCCCAAAGCAAACATTTCCCCTCCATGGTGCCCATCACAGTATGACCCCATGTCACACTGCAAGCTCCTGCAAGACATGAACCTCAGCTTGGATGCAGAAATTAATTTACAGCAGGACCCCCAAAAAAGCCAGGCAGAAAAGCATGCTATAAAAGAAATGTGGACATATGATGGGCAGTCTGTGGCTGATATCGCCTTCAGTAAGGACTCAGTTAAGGCATGCTGCTGGGAAGGAGAAAGATAAAATTCCTTTCCCCTATAGCTGCAATGCTGGAGAGGGCTGGGACAGCTGTGCAAACCCTGTTTTGAGAGAAGCTGTGAGCCTAGCAAAGTGTTTGGTGCAATTTTGGATCCTACCTATGCTGCTACCTATGCTGCTCTGTGGTGGTAACTGTTTCTCAGTTGTGTAGGCACTTCTCATGCTGGGTTGGGTGGACACCTGAAGCTTCAGTTTCTGATGCTCGTCATTGCTCTGCCTGTGTAACCTCCTGGCATATTTCTGCTGATGGGGATTGATTTTTCCTGGTTCTCAGGAAAACCTGTGCTTGCCTATTGCCTAGGACAGAGGTAATCTGTGCAATATGGTATGTTTCAGGAGGCAGGGGAAAATCGGGTAAGAACCAACATCAGAGAATCCCATTAGTTGCAGGACATGATAACCATATCACTCTGAAAACTTCCAGAAATTATGTGAAAGAATTTAATGTCATTTTTCAGAGGCACCCCAAGAAGTGTTTCTCTCTGAAAAAAACAATTACTTGAAAGAGGCATCTATGGCTAGTGTCCTGCATCAACTTTGACAGCAGAAAAGTGAAACTAAGTCTCAAGAGGAGCTGAAAGCTGCTGCCTGGGGGAGAGGAGGTAAAATGAAGATTTGCCACAGCCCCAACTCCCCCAGCCCCTCCTTAGACAGTGGGGAAGGAGGGATGCTGACCTTGGCCAGCTGCATCAGAGTTCCCTGGTGGGGTTGTGATCCACCAGCAGAGGCTCTGCTGGCTTTGCTACTGCAACAGAAGATACATGTCCAAAGACTGCTATGGGGTGCAGAGTTTCTGTTGCACACCCTTGTGATGCTGCTGCTCCCTGCCAGCTGACTGCTTCACCCATGCCTACAGCTGGCCACGGGGTGAGCAAAATAAATGTGCAGATCGCAATTATAGCATTGCTTGTCCTGCACACCACCTTCATAACTCAGCCTAAAGTGGAGGCGGAGGCTGGGCTTGCTGCCCTCTGTATTGGGAGTGTCTCTGCTCAGAGATTTGCTAACAATCCTGTGGCTGAGCCTTTCATAATAATACTCCAGTTTCTTTCCCACCAGAAACTGAATTTGACATTACTGATGAAGTTAATAGAAATTACAGATGAGGAGTGAAACTTGCTGAGCCAAAAGTGTCCCATTGCAGATGAACTCTTGGCCATAATTCAATGTCCCATCTGTTTTTCTTATGATATAATGAGCTACATTAAAATCAGATCATTCATTTAATGTCTGCTTTAGCAGCTTCTGTGTCCTGAGGTTTCTGAGGTTTTTCAAGAGATGTGCTAGAGAAATAAGGTCTCTTTATTTCTCTCCAAACCCTATGTTGGCTGAGTGAATCTGAGCTGTACATGAAAAAATTAGAGCTCCCATGAACCCATCCAGACTTCCACACTTGGAATCACAGAATGGATTAGGGTGGAAGTGATCTGTAGAGGTCATCTTGTCCAAACTCCCTGGGTTGAAGGCACACCATCTTCAACTAGATCAAGGCCTTGTTCAACCTGACTTTTAATGTTTGCAGGGATGTGGGGCATTTACCACCTCCTTGGGCAAATTGTGCCAGTGTTTTACCACCCTCATTGTAAAAAACTTTGTCTTAATATCTAATCTAAATCAAGACTGCTTTAGTTTAAGGACTTGTGTCCTATCACAACAGGCCTTGCTAAAAAGTCTGTCCTCATCTTTTTTATAAGCCTTCTTTTATGTATTCAAAGGCCATAAGGAGGTCTCAGGAACCTTCTCTTCCACGATCTGAATAATCTTATTTCCCTCATCCCGTATTTACAAGATAAATGCTCCAGCCCTCTGATAGTTTTTGGGACCCTCCTTTGGAATCCCTCCAACAGGTCCATGTCCCTCCTATGCTGAGGACCCTTGTGTTGGATTCAGTGCTCCAGGTGGGATCTCACCGGAACAAAGACTTCCCCTTGTCATCTTTAAATTGCAAAATATACCAAGATGATTGACTTCTCTAAGAAGAAGATTAAAGCCATTTTTCTCCTAAATAGAAACAGTAATAAAGTCAACAAGAAACCAAATTAATTAATACCTCCTAGTGGCAATTGATTTGGAAAACAAGATTTCTCTGTCAGATTTTCCTTAGTAAGGCTTGCAGAAAGAGTTGGGTTTTTTCCAAAAAGTATATTAAAAATGAAAAGCAACATATCTTTCTGTAACATGTTTCTAACAAAGTAAATTGACATACTAATGCTGTAGGTGAACACAACACAGCCATTACAGGTTGATAGGGAAGGTGGTTTTCAAACTGAACATTCAGGCATGAGGTGACGCCAAAGATACCAGCTCAGAGTCCATCCATTTCTTAAATGAGTGTAATACCTTCTACTTATTCTTTGGAGACAGTTTCCCAGAATAAAACCTCAGGATGTGTACTTAAACCTGCATCTTTGCAAGGGTCATTTTCACCTGGAACAGGGGATGAAGCAGCTCTGACAGCACCTCACTCTCCTGTCTCTGATTTGTTTGGAGATGTGTGACTTGTATTGGAGAGGATGAAGTGCTTACACAAGGTCCCCAGCTGCTCGTGTGACTATTAATGTTACAGAAAGAGAAGCTTTTTGACTGTTCTATTTGTTAACAAAAGCTCAGCATGGGTACAGGAAAAAAAGGGATCCTGCTGTCCTTGGCAACAGGTATGGAGCAACTGTAGGGTGGCTGGTACTGTTTGGATCATGCCACTGCAGACTTGAGGAACACCTAACCCTTGATAAAAGCAATAAGACAAACAGGGAAAGAAGGATGGAAGCAAAGTGTAAGAAATGATCAATTCAAGAAAATTCAGTTTTCCTCACCTATGGAATTCCAGGGAGAGCAAGAACCAGAACTACTCTGTAAAGGAATTATCCAAGATCTTACAATCCTGTGGCTGTCTCTGATGAAAACACCACTGTGTGAGGCTGGTTCACCACCAAAAAGGCTAGTTTAACTCATTTTGGGTTATCCCAGAGCATTTGCCTAGTCAAGAAAGTGGCAAGACCTGACTCCAGTGCTAGCAGAAAGAATTTGAGGAAATTCTCCAGGACTTGAAGGCCTAAAGGGCAAACCCCCTAGGTAGCATTGCTTTCTTCCTTAATTTTTACACTATTTGCTGAACTGCAGTCTGTTTGATTTACTCGGTGACAGAACATTTTATTCATCTTGCATGGTTGTGCTCATGGAAATCGACTCACATGATGCATCTTCCCTCCAGGGCAGCGCACCACAGGCTGGAAACACTGTCTCACTGTGCCTGCACTGCTCATGCTAGCAGAAAAAGGGACTTCTATAGGACTGAAGGACACCCTTCTGATCACTTGACTAATGCTGGAATGGTATTGTTGCTTTCAGAGACATCCTCGACTCTCTGCAGCACCTATTCCTACCATCCCTCTGTCCTGAAGAGGCCATAGTGATAGATTTGGCAGGTTAAAACATCGCTCCCTGGATATACAGCAATAAATAGGTTGCTCAGGAACTTAACTACAGCAAGGATCTGTCAGACTGCTCTTGTGTCTCTGATACAGTGAAAACGTCAAGTAACACGAACACTTGAAACAACAGAAGTATCTGTGCCTATGACACTCCTAGAGAACTGAGATGTCCAGCAAAAGCATTTAGGTCTAGCTTGCTTTTATTTCCACTTCACTCACTCTGAATCAGCCCAAGGGCTGTCATAAGGGGATGAACACTTGGTAACAAATGTGGTTGCTAAAAACTGGGCAACTCCTGGAAGTCTTGCAAGAGCTGTCCCCTCAAGCAGAGGTAGTCACTGCTGACAGTCTCAAGACCAAAGGTTGGATGTAACAGTTGCTAACAGGTCTAGAAAAGGTCTGTAAGTGTCTGGACCATTATAGGAACATCTGTCCTTTCCTATGGATGAATAAGGAATTCCTCAAGTGTATAAAGCCAGAATATTTTGCAACTGCTGTAAAAAACCCGCCATGGTGATATAATATTCTTTTCAAACTATCATTTTTTTTTTCTTTTCTTCTCTTCTCCCTTTGAATGTTTAGAACCCAAATTAGGAAGACAAGTTTAACTTTTCCTTGTAGGAAGCTAATTCTTCTCTGTTACAAATGGTGCTAGTTATCTGGGCTTTAACCCAGCAAGGGCTGCCAGCCCTGGAAGAGAGGTTACTTGTCTCCAGTCCACGTGGCTCTTTCCCAGTTCTTATTACAGCATATATTTTAAAAAATATCTTTAGTTTAAACAGGCAGGCAATGAATGAAAGTGAATGTGCCAGATGTCTGTCGCAGTTCTGTCCAGTATATCCATTTTCTCCCTCTTCTGGGGTAAACAGACGGCTGTGGATGGGATATTTATCAGAAACCTTTTAAAAGGGGAATAAACAAAGCAAAAAGCTGGGCCTGCAGCACACAGCAGCTGATGGCTTTATACACTAGGTTGGCTTGTGTTGTTGTGGTAAGTCCAACCTTCTTCCTTCTTTCTAGGGCTGGCTTCTTAACTCCTCTCAAGCTGTCCCATTTGTGATATGTATTGTTGGTAGATGGTGATTGACACCCTTCCTCTTGTGTAATTTATTTTATCTCTTTCACGTTCCAGGCACAGTGACATAGGTTTTTATCATTTTGGCTGCAGCCTGAACACAATGTGTTCACAAGCAAGTGCTTGGACCTTTCTTCTAATGATCTCTGCAGACCTCATCAGAAGGTTGCAATCCAAAACTAGAGCCATTTTCCTAAGAGCCCAACCTGATTGATGGTGTCCCAATATATGCATAAAACAAAATTTTAATAATCAGACACAAAAAGTCAAGAACTATTCCAGTAACTAGATCTTCCTGGGTTAATAGATTATGGATCTGCCACAGTTCCTTTTCATCCAGGGCCCAAGTAGGGGAGGGAAAACTGGGGGAGTTTGACCATTAATATAAAACTTGTTTTTCACTTGATAGTACGCTTTACTGAAGATATAATGTCTTTGGATATATAAGATCTTTGGAATCTGAGAAACTCCATTAAATCTGGACTCTTAGAAATTATTTGTGTGACATCAGGTCACACAAACTCTGGAATTCTGCTTACAGTCCCTAGATAAATGTTTTACAAATGTTTTACCTCTCCTGGATACGAGAGCACACTGAGAACATTTTGTCTTTGTGCCTTTCATTGTGCAGGGCAGAAGAACAGTGCTGAAATCCATGGGCTTGAAACTGCTTCTTGGCTTCCCACCCAAAACCAGCACACCTTACCTGTCCACACCTCCTGCACGTGCAAAGTTTGAGTTGGGAATGCAATCAGAACAGGGCTTCTCACAAGATGTTCTTTATTGCTTGTTGGGTAGTTAAAATAATGAGTAGTTGTTTCTGTGGTATTTTAGCCGTTACACTTTTGGTCCTGGCCAGGCCAGAGGAATTGCAAAGAAGAGCATATTTCAAGTAATAAATTTAAACACTTTGAAACTTGAGGGAAAAAAAGGTGAATTAAAATGAAGCCAAAGATTCAGGTTAGATCGTGTTTAATCCAAACCAGGATATCCATCCCTGAAAAAATTGTTGACCATGGCTATTTTCTTGGCACCATGTCTGTTCTCTCCCCACCCTGCTTTCTTGGAAGTCACTGTGCTCTGGCTCTTCCATTAGAGACGGATAACTGATGCGTTGCACACTGGAAAAAGCTTATCACACTGCATTATTTGTTCCATCACTGAAGCCCTATCACCACTGTGAAATCTATTTCTTCAAGTTTGAAAGAGGCTTGAATAAACCACCTGGTGATCCCATCTGGGACTGTCAACTGTCTGATCCAGGCAGTTTGTCACGGAGCCTTGAAAATGGCATTGATGGAGTGAATGTGTCTCTGGTGCATATTTTGGAGGAAGGGTTTGTGCAGATGACCTGGCAGAGGCTGAGCTGTGTTTTGGAGCATCATCTTGACTGCAGTTCTCTCGGCAGCTGAGAGCTCAGGCCTGAGTTTCTGCCCATTGCTTTCATTTAGGGGATCCTTTTATTAGGTGTATGGGATGGGGGAGCTAAATGTTTTTAGGCTGTAAAAATGGAGGGATGAGGTAGCAGTGGTAGTCCGGGGATGCTGGAGCACATCACCCCTGGGTACTTCCCTGGGCAAACCAAGATGTGGTGGAGAACAATGGAGAGACAGAACCATGGCCCCAGCTCTCATAATACATTGGAAAGAAAATGCCAGTGTCAAGCAAGGCAAGAGGATTTCCTGATTGATGGAAAATCCAAGTTAGGGAGTTTCCAGACCTTTCTGGAAAGTGATCTGCCTTGTGTGAGGGCAGAAGCCATGTATGTCATGGAGCTGGATTTGCCCCCCTCTTCTTCTCCAACAGCTAGTGGTATCTTCCTATACTCAGTGCAGAAAACACCTACGAAGCACACCTCTCTGCTACATATCTCAGGGAACTGGTGAAACTGCAAACTACACAAAACTTGAGTGTCACAAAACAAACTGTTCACTGACATCACCTGCAAAGCTCGGTGGCAGTGGGTTACAGAAGAAAATGTTTAACCATGGAGAAAGTAGTGCACAGACTGTGACTTTAGGCCCTTTTTTGTGTGCACAACACTTAGAAAACTCCACGAATCTGCCTTCCCCTGGTGATCCACCTCTGGAGGCTCCCCTGGGAAGGAAGGTGGTGGGTTTTGCCTGGATCCCCATTACTGACCAAAACTCCTGCAGAAAAAGGAGTAAATCACAGAAACCTTCAATGAAAATACCTCAGTTGTTCCTGTGGGTTTGCAGTGGTCAGCATAGAGGTAGGAAAAGGCCTCAAAGATGCTAGGTTGAGGTCTGAGAGCTCTGCCAGAGGCTGCTGCAGCAGTGAGCCAAAGAGCAGCACAGTGCTGGGCATTTTGCACTGGCACTGGAGAGAGGAGAATATGTCCCTGTGCTGGTGAATGTTTCAGCCAGACAGGGAATGGGCAGCCCAAAAAGGGCAGGACTGGGACATACCCAAGAAGCAATGAGCCCAGAGAGCTACAGCAGGCTGGAAATTTGGCGGTGGTCAGTGCATCATGGTGGCACTGTGTTGGGTGGCCCTCATCTTTTCAGCTTGGTCTGATGCTCTCACAGGCTCAGTGGAGAGTGCTTGTGCAGGTGCAGACTATCTCTGTGTCCAGTATGGAGGAGCTATCACTGCAAAGAGGATTATTTCTAAGTGAGGGAATGTTTAATCATGGATACAAGCCTGTCTGGGCTATGGAAGGCTTTTTAAAAAAAATTATTTTAATAATTTTATTTTGCTGCTTCTTGAAACAGTGGCCTTCAATTTTACCTAATAATTTCACTAATAACCCACTTTCCCAATGCCAATATAAATAACATAGTTATAAGAGTCCTCTTTCCGACGGAGCAGTTTTTGCTTGCAGAAAAGGTGGGAAGCAGCTTTCCCCCACAGGTTATTTCATTTTAGTTGATATCGCATTATCTGGCATTAACAGATCCATGTTCTTCACTTCATCTTAAGCTGTTGATTAGCAAAGACATACCCTGCTGCCAGAGACCAACAGGACAAAAGTAATGACAGCTCAGCTGGCAAAGGCTGGAAGGATGATGAGAGGTGTATAAACACATAGCAAAGATGTAGGGAGGGGACCATATTTTATATTCTCTGTCAGCGTACCTGCAACACACACCAGCCTTGCACCTAAAACCTTTCCGGTTAGTCCTTTTCTCATCTCCAGATTAGGAGTATCTGTTCTTTTCAGCATGAAGCATTTTCAGTGTTTTATTGTAGTACAAAATTAATTCAAAGCTCTGCTATTTCGATGTCCTATTATTTTAGATTCAGGTCACATGTTTGAATAAGTGTATTTGACTGATTGGAGATCAAGAATGGACAACCAGACTCAGTTCATCCAGGCTTTTCTACTTTCAAGTCCAGAATTTCTGCCTATAGACAGTGATTTTGTGGGACAGCTATTCCTTTTTGAAGGCATAGCGCAGACTAATGGGCAGCAAAGACCTCTACAAATGGGATTCTGTTCAAAAGATTGGAAAAAAAGAGCAAAGTCTAAACTCTACTATTATTTTGGACCAAAAATGTGTGTAGCATCAAACCACAAAAGCAGTGATAGGTAGGAACCAGGTGGACTCTATTAGTAAGTGAGGAAGGGAAGGAATCTTTCTTCTTCCTAATAGCTGCCAAGAAACATGCTTGTTTCAGCTCTTGCATGAAATGATAGATGGGAGCCTTGAAGCCCAGATCTCTTTGGTTTTATGCCTTCCCCTTTTGGGACATGGGTGCTGTGGATGTTCATTACTCACATTGGAAACATTTGCCACAGGAAGCTCCTGGAACGGAGTTTGGAAAGCTATGAAAGCCCTAATGTCAGCTGAAAACACCAGTGCTGTCCCAGCACTTGCTGAATCAAATTATTAAGTGCCAAGATAAATTAATGTTTGTCTCTTAGTCATTCCCAATTTTACAGAATCCAGGGGTTTCAAACTCCCTTCCTACCAGGAAAATCCTCTCTGCTTGAAAAAGAAACCCCATTTTGATGGCAGCAGCTTCCAAAATCTGGAACTGTGTTTTCCAAAGTCTTGTTTCACTCTCCAGCAAATTCCTTTCCACCTCTGTTTGCCCAGTGAAATAACCAGAATATCTGCATTTTTAAAAAATCAGCATTTTCAGTAGTCATAAAGCATAGGCAAGACTATTTAGTTAATTGGTATTTATACACTGAAGCAAGGCTCAAGAGCTAATCTATGAAGTGTTATCTATCAATAACTGGCTTGAGAATCTCAGATTTCACTGAAACTGAATTAAGATTCCTGCCATTAAATCTTCAACATAGGGGCAATAAATACAACAAAAGCATGAGGCAAGGAGATGCAGCTCTGTCTGGCAAGACTCTGGGTTCAGATAACCAGGAGCCATCCCTGCTCCTGGGGCTGTTGCTGAGACAACTCTGTCATGTTTATGACATTGAGCCCTAAGGTTTCTGCTCATATGCCACATTTGGCTGGTGGAGGAGAAAAAACCCTTGGCTGCCTTTGGTTCCAGTAGCCCTGAGCACTGTCCCCGTGCTGGCTCAGCCCAGACCCCATGTGTCTGTGGGGGTGGGCATTGCCTTTTCGGGGGAGTGGTGCAGTCCCACACTCCTCTCTGTGGGCTGTTGAATAGGAAATTACCAAGGCAAATAGGTGGATAGAGGCCAACACTGGTACTCTTTGCCTTTGTGACACAAGCAGACATACCCTGACTGTGAAGTGTTCATCCCTCTCCTCTCATCTCCAGCCAGTGTCTCCTCCTGTGATTTAACTTGTCCTGCTGTTCCCCACAGAAGGAATCAGAATATGAAACAGATAGTGGTTTCTCACCATCATTCAAGCACTTTCTCACCATTATTCAGCAACCATCAACTGCACATCCCTTCCAGCATCTACAGGGGTCTGAATGAGCAATGTGCACAGATCTGTCTGCTGGGCTCATTTTCCATTTTGACAGGAGAACCATAGCCTCTTTCAAATTCACTGTTGTTTGAGCCTTATTCTCCTCACTTGAAGTCAAACACAGGGTTTCCTGTGATTTCACAAGGCGTAGTTTCTGCAGATGCTCATCCCCATCTCAGTAACATGCCAGGGAGTGCAGACAGATGGGGTGGGTGTCCCTTGCAGCTGCATTGAGGCATTTTAGCAGATGAAACTCATTCATTTTTCTAGCAGCGTCCATGGAGTTATGCTTTTTTGCCCATAGCAGCTTAAGGCTTTCTACATTACTGAATAAGTTAACACCTCATATCACTGGTGGGTCTTGGCCTTCCTGTTGGTCACATCCTAATTTGTTCCCAGGATGTCTTTCAGAGTGCACCGTTTCCCTCCTCAAGACTAAGCCTGGGTAATATTTCTGGATCATTAGTTTCTGAGACTGCTTTCTCTAGGGATGAAGCACTCACCAACATCCCAACAGCCTCCTGGTACTCCCAGTTCCCTTACATCCCATCCCTGAGCACGTAACTTCAGCCTCGTGCTCTAAAAATACCCACTGTAGCACCCTGCACCATGACCCTCACATTTATCAGGCAGATGAACAGGAAGAAAAAATATAAAAACAAAAAAAAAGAAATAAAAGAGGGATACTTTAGGGCCACAGAGCACTCCAGAGGACACAGAGGAGCCTCAGACAAAAGCTAAGCAGGGGGGTCAGCATTGAATAACTTGAGTATGAGCCAGTCCATCACATTGCATGGCCAGAGATCATTTCTGGGGCTGATGGCTTCAGCAATGTTGCTGTAGCCATGTAGTGGTGCAGAGTTTCTCACTGCCCGAGGAGTTAATTGCTCTTGGGAAGGTTGGGTGTGCATGTGAATGTGTAAGCAGAACTGTATCCTGCGGTTGTGGCTTTCTAGAGAACATTGGTGGATGGTTCAAAAACTAAAATAAGGATATTATTATTATCCATACATAATTTGATTCTTTTAGTCTGAAATAAGCCCCTGGTAAATTTATATTTACCTGGCAGCAAAAATATAAAACTTGGTTTGGCAATTGCATTTAGGAAAACATTAGGAACTCAGGGGAAAAAATATTGCCTGGCTGAGTATGTTGAACTAATGCTGAGAAATGGGGCTCTGTGAATCTGAATTCAACCCAGTTTTTCAAAGCTACTTATCCAGTCTCCTTCCAGTGTTGGCCAACTGACAGAAATTCAATATTTTTCTTTTAGTGAATGAAAAGTGTAGTCAGAAACAGCCATTGGGTCAGGATCATATGCAAAAGCTCCTCTTGTGCTTTTGTTTCCTAATTGCTCTTGGAAGGATTTTTTGGACTGGGCTGACGCAGTTGTGTGTGTGAATTTCCTGGCAAATAAGAAAGGTGACTGTGTCCAAAAGACATTTAAGAGTGTGAATTCACAGCCTTTCCATGTCTAATCAAGGAGCGTAAACCATTAGCCACATGTTCTCCATTTCCATCACATTTTTTCACACTTAAACAAAAACATGCCAAAGGAAAGGTGCTACATTTTTTAATGCCCCCAAATAGGAACCACAGGAGTCCATTAAATGCTGTGGTCATTTCCAGCATACAAATCAATTTTCCTTGTGGTGGTGAAGTGGTGAATAATGCCTGGTTTGTTTAAAGGAGCATGACTGATTTTGGATGAAGGATCCTGTCACTTTGGCATTTTTAGTTTTATTTATTGCATGCAACCGTATAAAACCTGGTACTGGTCTCAGTGCCAGGCTTACTAGTGGAAAAGCTGAAAGGACCACATAACTCCTGGTGCAGCAAAGAGGTTCTTCTGCAAGACATTTGCTGGACTCCTGAAAAATTATTTTGAATAACATGGCAGAGAAGGATTTCATCAGTTGGCATCTACTGGCTTTATTTTTTCTTCCATTTTGCCTGTGTCAAGATGAATACATGGAGGTGAGCAGAAGATCTTATAAACCAGTGGCCAAAATATTGCAAAGTCACCACCAGACTGGTCATAAAGGTTCCAGAAGCAGGGAAATATTGAAACAGCGGAATCAACTTATAGAGTGGACTGTTGATAATAGCACTTCTACAGACCAAAAAGTCCTGAGACCAGAGGTAGATGATGTAGAACTGACTACCTCAGATAGAGTCCAGGTACTCTGAATTAATCTTCTAAAGATATCTTTAAAGCTAATGAGATATTTTATTTTTTTTTGCTAATATTATTAGTGATATATTTATGAAATAGTTGTTATTAAAGCTGTGTATTGGTCTGTATCCTGCTGGGTTGCTTTATAGGATCTTTTAATTAGCTGGTAGAACCAGCAGTGGTTGGGGACACTGGTTTCAACATAGACAGCAACCCTTTGTTCTGATGAAAATGTGAACCTGTGAAATCATATATTCTGATATATAGTCTCTTAATTATCCCAAGGTATTACTTATTTAAAATATTAAAGTTTTAGAATTTTCTAACTCATAGGGATGTGACAGAAACTTACAGAGTTCTAGAGGTATTTGGAAAGATTCAATTAGCAGACAATATCTTTACTTGAAAATGACATATGTAAAGTATATTTTTTGAGCTTGAGAGAAACATAATGAAATTCTGAGTGTTCAAAAATTTTATTCTAAGGAGTAGCTTGAAAAAAACCAGGTACTAATGTAATGAATAGATTTAATAATGTATATCAACTTGAGAGAGTTTCAGAAGGAAAAAACTCACAGTGAAAGTCTAATCATCTGCAGTATCTGCCTTTTAAACTGGGAATCTTTTTATGCCTTTCATGCCACTTTAGATACTGTAGTCATTAGCTTACATCAAAGGGAAAATGTTATAACTTGATTATATATAAAATATTGCAGTACAAATTTAAAAGAAAAAAATCTGAAGGGCAGAAGATGAAGTTTTTCTAGCACTAGGCAAAACAAAATTGCACTCGAAGCTTTTTTCTTACCAATGTTTTTTAGAAACAGCAAGAACATGAGTGTTTTATTCCTCTAGCTGATAAAAATGTTTCAGTCCTGAAACATTTCAGTTCAACTTTTATCATTGGGGTTTTTTAAAACTCTCAGATCAAACTATGATATTTTGAATTGCCAAAATCAAGGACACGCAGACAAGTGTTGAATAATAACCTGCATCATGATAAGCAAAGGAGAGATTTGATTTTAATCCTGTCCAAGGCATGAAGAACTGAAACACATCCAAATACAGGAATAAGTTTAATACACCACTGTATTCCCTGTATTTAAATTTTATAGTGCCTTGCATTTTGTACTTCTTGGGCAGGAGCTAAATGTTCCTCCAGTGCATTCAGCAAAGCAGATATTTTAACTGTAAGCATGTTATATTGTGCTTGCAGTATATAAACAGTGTAAAACATCAGGTGCACAGTCCAAAGAGCCAGCTAGTGTGTGCAGTTCTCTCTACAGCTGCTTTCTACATACTATATACTATTGGCATCTAAAAAGACTCCCTTTTAAATCAACATAAGTTCAGATTTAATACATAATTTCAGGATTTAATACAAAATTATAACTTTATAGGGGTCAAACTCTCCCTCATGGAAAGTGTCACTGTGTTTGGGATGCATGTGTCTCTCGTCAGAGGGTTTAATGCAGTATGTTTGGAGTTGCCTGCTGGGGGAAGAGGCTCTGACATTAAAAATGAGCCCAGTGAGTCTGAGTACAGCTGATGATAGTCACTTACCTGCCAGACCCTCTCTAAGAAGCATTCTTTTTTTGGGAAATGATGCAATTTTTGGCTTACTGGAATGAAATGGAGCACTAACAGATGCATGACAGGGATAATCAATCACAGAGTGGCTTACGTAATAGGTGTTTTCCAGTTCCAGACTCCAGGAATTTCTAGGCAGATTAAAAACAAAGGTGGCACTGACATGTTTTAATTCATGTCAAACCTGTCTCTTCCCCTTGAGCTATGTGGAAACTGTTCAATCCTTAAGTTCCTACTTTCGTGGTTGTTTTAGGTGGAGTTGCTTTACCCAGCTAGAGAGAATTTAGGCTGGAGAATTTTACCCTCTTGTTAAAGTGTTTTAAAGGCCCTATTTTTTGTTGTGGACCAGAGAAAATAGCATTTGTCTTTGCAGTTATGTTTGCTGCACTGGGTGCAGGGCCAGTTTCCACACTGCTGTTAACTTATGTGAAATATAATGTGCGTTTCTCAAGCACAAGAACTCTTAGTGACTATGGGGAGCCATGACAGACCATTTTTCCTTTTCAGGTTGTTCTTTCAAAGTCTCTAGATATTCTTCATCCAAGTAGTGTTTTACCCTGAATTTTGGCAACTTTTGTTTGTTTCTTTGCTTAGAGAGGATGCATGGAGGGTGCTAGTGCCCACAGAGGCACACTATTTTACAGAACAGGAGCCAAGAATTGTTTAGGTGCATTACTCCTTTTCTGAATTGTCTTAAACCATAAAACAGCAACTCACAAAATTAATCACGAAGTTAAAAAGCCTGGGTCTCCAATTATGATTTGTTCACAGCTTTAAATTGAGGGGATTTTATAGACCATCTGTTGCCGAGAAATTTCTCCTACATACCAAATCACAGGAAATTTAGCATATAACCTCAGAAATATTTCCAGTTTTCTAGCTGTATTAGGATATCAATGTGGCAGATGCATTTCACAAGCTCCTAAATCATATTTATGTTCTGAGAGTAAAGCCAAAGATTCACTGTGGGATAAAATTTATGCACAAATGGCTACACAGAATGCCTTTGGCAAGTAGACTGTAATTAATCTCTGTGTCACATTTGAGTGTAATTTTACTTTAGGAACACATTTTTCCTTTAAATATACTCTTCATGAAGTTCTCTGTTTTTAGAGATCAAAAGAGTATCCTGAATATTCATTATACTTGGCAGCTGATTGTGAACATTTTTTCCTCTTAGTGAAAAGATCAGTAAAGATAATGAGTTAATATTACTTTATGACTTGCATAAGTAGTTATTTTGAAGTCAGTGGAACTATTTGCATACAAACAGACTGGCAAGACTTGCCTCATTTCACATGTAAGAACCTGCTGAGTTTTTTTCAAGGTAATGCCAAACAGCACTTGTTTATGACTGGCACTAGTTCGTTTTTTATGATAACACAGCTGGTTAGCTAATAATGTTGTTTAGGATTTCAGTGCATTGTGTGATAAAGACAAGTCACACCTGCAGACAGACTTAAGAGAGTCTCACATGCAGTCCACTTTGCTGGATTCATGTCTTCCCTTACCAAAAATCCACAGTTCCAAGTTTTTGGATATCTCTAGGCTGGTATGACTTATTTGCTCTTGGCAGGTGTGTATACAGTTTGCCTTCCCATTTAACATGAATATGAACTACTATCTAAAAAGAACCAGATATTTTAATCTCAGTGCAACAATCATCATAATTTTGAGGGGTACAAAACGCTTGCACAATTCCAGTCCTCCTGTACTTGTCTCCCTTTTAAGGACTGAAAATGAGCTGAAAAGTAGGCCTACTTCTTCTCTCATAGTAGGAAAATTATAAACAGTATACTGGGTGATTGTCAGCTATGCTCTTCCTAACAACTAGGAGACACAAAACAGCAAGACACATACAAACAGTTTCTCTGGGAACAGACAGTGCAAGAGTCAGAGCTCATTTTTCTCAGAAAATATGGACCTTGTCCAGAATTAAGCTAAAAAGCATAGCCTTGACCAAACCCATAAATATGAAGCTCTTCTGCCCATTGGTAAATCTTAACATTTTCATAACTCTTTGAATATGAAGGATACTTGTTTAGCTGTCAAGTCAGCCTTTATTCCCATGGTAACTTTATTCCCATCGTTGCTTCCAGCTGGAGGGAGCATACATATGTCCCAGTGGAGGAGTTGTAGTATTTTGGTTGTGGCATGAAAGGTGTTTTCTGAATCCATAAACTCCAAAGCCTCCTGAAATTAATGAATTCTGGGGGTGTGCTTGCTATTGTTCAAAACGCAGGCAGAAAGCTTTAGTGTTTCAGATGAAGTCGGCTGATGACACTGAGGGCAGAAATAAGCATATCTGTGTGTTCATTTGACAGCTCCCATCCCACCAGAGGCTCATTTGCTGCCATTAAACCAGTAAGTCTGCATTAGGAAAGTAATTTATCAGTGCTAAAGATGAGGGGAAAGAAAGAGGAGGAAGACAAATAGTAGAATTATTAGAGAAAAGTAGAGGTTGGATTGGTGTAATTATCCCTCTCTAGATTTTAAGAACTGCATCTCAGGATATTAGCAAAGAATTATAGGGGCAAAGAAACAAAGAGGGACAAATAAGGAAGAGGCAGAGAAATAAAATCAAACCCTGCACCTCTACCTTAGCTGACCCACTGGAAAATTTGTGGTGACTAAGCCTAGTTATGAAATCCAGTCAGAATTGAATGAGACTCCATTACTATAAATACAATAATTTGAAAAAGAAAAACACTTAAACAAATCTATTATTAAGCTATTACTATAGTAGCTGAGCTGCATATAATAAACTCATTCATTTATTTATGCTGCTATATTAGTTTCAGCATGCAAATAGGTTTTCATAGTTACACAGTCACCACTACAAATAATCAGAAGCCCCTAACACCATGTAAGTTCAAATTTTGGTTTTGTATCTTGGCAATTTTTTAGGTTCTCCTAACTTTAATAGCCCATAAATATGCAGGTCTGGGATCATGAATAGGAATATGCTGCACAGCTTTTTTTTTAATATATCCTGTGGGTATATAAGCTTGTTTGTCATCAAAGGTCAGTTGAAATGTGGGATCAGGATGGGAATCTCACTGAAATATGCATCGAAATTTCATTACTTGGCATCATTTTATTTTCTAAACCCTCATTAATTGACAGGATAAGCTGGTGTTTTTTTAATATTCATATAGCTCTTAGAACACTTCAAGAGCTATTCCCTTAAAACTTCCAAAAATAACGTCTTCTGGGACAACCCAGGCATGTGAGATTTCAGCCCAGATAAGAATTATTTCGAAAACTTACCAAATATATAAACAGAGAATATATAATGAAGACCCTGTAACCAACATGCATAAGACTGATGTCCTCCATGAATGCGCTACTTAAAGCTTATTTTTGTGCACTTAGCCCCCCCAGCCTGGACCACAGAATCCAGACTGTAGTTCCTGCTGCCGTGGTGACTTTGGAGTTCGACTCTATCAAGGGCCCCCAGGACCTCCTGGGCCCCCTGGGATGCCAGGTAAAGATGAAGTTTAATTAATTTTTTGATTAATCTAATTTCAGGCTATAAATTCCAGGTTATTCTATGAAATATCAAAGAGTGGCCCAAATATCAGTATTTGGGGACAGATTCAGCAACAAGTTTTTCTATAATTTCTGGGTAGACATATATTTTCAGTTATATTCTAAAGTATTTTCCACTGAAAACCTGTTTGTTATTAAAATTCAGCTTTCACAAATTCATACTGAAAGTAATCTTATTACATTTCTAGGGTAAATTAGTCTCTCTTCTTAAAGCAGCATGAAAATTCCATTAAAGTTGGAAGAACTTGTTCCCTGGAGTTGATTATTGCAATCACCTTTGTATATCCAGCTGTGTTACTGTGTACTGTATTCAAGAGATTTTCTTCATCTAGCATACTGCTAGCCAGTATTTTACAGAGACACATATACTTTTATTCTCTCATAGAAATTCCTTCATTTCCTTCTTTCATCTTGTCTTCCACAATAAATGCTACCTTTTTTTTTTTTCCCCATTAAAAATGCACAGAGAAGAACAGGATACACAAGAAAAGTGTGTACTTTGATCTGATAAGTGGTATGGAAATAGAAGAGCCTAGAGAAGGGAAAAAGTTAGTTGTATGTTGCTGTAACTTTGTTATAGCAGCTACCTTCAGGGATTTGAAAATCACCATTCCTAAAGCAGATGAGTAACATAAATGAACACATCACTGACCAACAGACTCATCTCATCTTCAAAAGCTTACATCTTCTGTTATCACAGTAAAAATGAAATTCAGTGACCCATTACTTATTAATAAATTGTTGGCTTCTTAGGAGCAGGACACAATTTTATACTAGACCCACACTTCTGAGACTGCAGTGGACGTGCTGGGACACAGCCTAGTCCTCTTCTCACGTATCCAAGTCCCACTTTCTTGTCACCACAGGATGCCACAAACAAATGGCTGGCAGCAACCTTCTGTACCCTGTAATTTCTCTGCCTCCTTCATCTGCTGGATTTCATATTGTTGTGCCTGTAAGGGGAACAACGGCAGTTGCTTTTCCCTTTGATTGAATCCAGTGTTGCTTGCAGACTTCTGTTCTGAACTGGTAGAAAAGTAGTTCTGGCTTTACATAAAGATCATTCTTGTTATTTTTAAGAGTTAAAGATTCCTCTATCCAAACAAAAATTTATATTTCTTTCACCATTTATCTTCCTCGTTTGATGTAATTTTTTTTCTCAATACAAAAAATCTGAAGAATCACTTTATCATCAGATGTGATCTCAAACAACACTATTGTTCTTGGAAATTTGTAACCAGAGAGAATAATCAAAGAAGAAGCAGAGTTACAGAGCACCTAACTTCAGTTCAGGTAGAATTAGAATAATGATGACATTAATTAATCCCCTGAGTTGAAAGATCAGGCTTTTGCTGCAGGAGGCATAATAATTGCTCAGTAATTCTAGCCAATTTTAAAATTTTCTGTCAGTTGCACAGACATTTGCTCAGTAATTTCCTCAGTAAACATCAGGGAGTAAGTAATACTGTAGAAGCAGGAATATGCTTTATAATGAGTCTTTTTACAATAAGCCATCTCAGAAAAGCTTAATTATAAAAATTCAGTCTCTCTTTAAATCTAGAAACATGCAGTCATCAACCCCTTCAAGCACCCAGCAGTCTGAGAATGCACACTCTCCTGTTTTTGGCACAGATGGGTCATAGAGCTAGTTAATGCTACAGCCACTCTTCATTTGTGTGGATGTGTTTTAAATACAGCAAAATGTTATTCAATGTTATCTTATCCTACCATAATTAACTTAAATTACCAGGAAGTAAGTTTTTACACCAAAGGAAAGCAAGAGAGCTTTTGCAGGCTACCTAGCATGTGTCAACAGGCAGTGGCTTTCCCTTTCCTTGAGCCCCACTGAGATCTTCTTGCACTTCTTCTCAGCAAAGCAACGACTTGAGACAACGGCAGGTTATACAGCAACACCAAGACAGCATGAAGGTTAACTCTTAAATATCAGTCTATGTCCTTCTGGAAACTTGCTCACCAAAACCTTCACCTTCAGTTTAAGCACGCAGCTGTTTCTTATGCATCACAACCCAGTCTGTGGTTTATGGTACTGAAGATTAGATGTGTTGCAAACGGGTGGAAGAGGACCCCGTCACACTTATCTGTTAAAATACATTACATGATTTAAGTTAAACAGAAGCTTTGCTTCCTTTCAGGAAATCATGGAAACAACGGAAACAATGGAGCAACTGGCCAGGAAGGAGCCAAAGGTGAGAAAGGAGACAAAGGAGATATGGGACCAAGGGGAGAGCGTGGCCATCATGGACCCAAAGGAGAGAAGGGTTATCCTGGGATTCCCCCAGAGCTACAGGTACAAATTCTCTGGTTCATGTTGGCTGTAGCAAATCTCAAGTTATGGTTTCCTTAATGGAAAACCAGCACCTTACTACTGTAAAATAATTAAGAAGTAAATCCCCCTGTAAATGAATACTGTAAGAGGCGTATATAGCCCTTGTCCTGACAGACAAACGTACTCTGCCAGATCTTCCTGGAAAACAAAGGGTTAAGTCTTTCTTTAGAGTTAGAATTCAGCTGAGAAATGGGCAGGAAGAAACACATGCTTCTCTCTGAGGGCAAAAAGCCAGTATCTAAGTTATTAAAGGAGAATTGCTGGGACTATCATTTTTCTACCAAGCTGTATCACATAATAACTGTGCTTCCTACAGCATATGAAAAGAGTAAAGGAGTCACTCACGCTTCTCAGGACAGTTAGGCTTTGTGAGATTCTCAGAAGCAAATGTATCCAGTTCCTCAAAGTATGGTCTCAAAATTTTGAGCGCAGAGTCCTCTAGTTTTAAAAAATTCCCCTTGGTAGATTTTTGTATATGTATATATCTAGATACCTTAAATATGTTGGGGGCCTTGTAGGTTCTGCCTATGAATGAACCCAAAAGCCAGATGAGCAGGGTTCAAGCTTTAGCTGTTGAGCTCAAGACTGTGTTGGCATAATCTCACAGTTTTTGCATTAGAGCTTCTTCATATCCCAGGAATCTGGCAGATGGCAGAGAGCTTATATATGTGTATATACATACTTACATAAATATATATATATGTATATATATACATGAAGCACAGCAGAGACACGTTGTAGTCCTGTTCTTAAAGGAACAAAAAGTACATGGCATTTGGATAGCTTAAGACCCCTGGTTGCTGTTGCAAAGGGGATATAAATGAGTTGCCCCCACTGTATATTACAGTGTAGCAATATACAAGCAGTTCATCTGCAATAGCAGGAAGACTTGACTGCCTTTATGACATAGTGCAGCTAGGGTGCTAAAGGCAAGATTTAGATGCATGGGGCAAGCCACTGAGATACACCCCTCCTGGTCTCCACCTTCCACAATGGAGGGAACTCCTGAAGGTCACATCAGCTGGCGTGGGGAATCCTGAAACACTTCAGAAGGCACCAGGTGCATTTGTGTGGGAAAATGATGGCAGTCAGATTCATCTCCAGACAGCCCACATGTGAGAGAAGCATCTAAGCTTCCATTATAATTTCTTAGGATCTTGAATAGCAACTCGGCTAAATCTGACAGTCACTACTGCTCTTGGGCAAATGGCACTTCAGACAACAGAGAGTATATAGATCTCCAAAAACTATAAGGGAGGTTACATCCTCCCTCATACAAACACTCTTAAGTGGAATCATCTTAGCCTTGACCTGATTTGTAGCCCCCAAACCAAATCCACCACAGAAGGGGCAAAATGGGATAAAGCACACACGCACAATGATAAATAGCACTTCAAACCCTCTGATGTTCTGACCTGTTTCCACATACACCCCTCTCAACTGAAGGACCTTGTTTTCCAATAACAGTCATTCATATATATTTTACACCCTCATAAAAGGCATGAAAATTAACAGTAAAATCAACAGTACAACCAACAGGTGCAGTGTGGAAAAATTACTCTGGATTTCTTGGAATTGTGTATGTTTGAACTCCTCACCCTGAAGGGGTGCATGAAGATGGGATAATTGCACAGAATACAACTCAGGATGAAAACAGTTTCAAAAATGGATGGACTTTTGTAATAAAGTAGAATTATTTTAGTAATCTTAAAGAATGAGCTAGAATTCATGATATAGCTGAATATCATGAAAACATAATTCCATTCAACACATATCCTTTTGCAATTTTAAAATGAACTATCACTGTTTTTTCTTACATAAAGATAACAGTAGTAATTTAATTAAAACTGAAAAATGAAAGAGAATGAATTAAAAAAAAGCTCATATTTTAATGCTGTGGTAGTTTGGTCTAGGCCTTCCTTGGTGACCAGTTTGTAGCCATGGAAGGGCCCAGATTTACCCAGTATTCCCTACAATTTTTACATAAGCCAGACTATAAGAAGAAAGGAGGGAAGCCCTTCGCTCTCTTTCCTTCCGGCGGCTCGGAGGTGCAGGTTCCCTGCTGTTGAGTCTGCCGGGTTGGGGAGCGAGGCCTGGTAAGGCCTTGTCGACCTTGGGAGGCGGAGGTTGCCGGCGATCGTCCCCGAGCGACTCTCGGTTGTCCCAAGGAGAGTAGTGAGATATTTCTTTGCTAACTCTTTTAGTTGCTAGATATTGGGCTACTAATCAGGATATATATATATATTTTATTTTGGTTTTGTTCCTTTTTTTCCCTTCCCCCTTCCCTTTCCCTTGTGAAACTGTATATATATTTCAACTGTATATAACTGTAACATAAGTGTAAATATATTTATATATATATTGCTATAGCTGTCTCTCTCATTTTGGTTTTTCTTGGTTGTTTTTCTCCCTCTTCTCCCTGAGGTTTGGCGGGGGGGGGACTTTTTGTGGTAAGGTTTGGAGACTTGGCAAGGAGCCAGCTTCAAAACTTATCAAATACCTATTTCCAAATAAAATGCCATCACTGCTTTTAACAGATGTGTTTAAAAATTCTTATGGCATAGCATATCATTTCTTGTTAGCATCATGCTTAAAAATTTTACAGTTGGGGTAGGTATAGGAGAAAACACTTTTGAATACAATACTGTTTTAAGTACAGGATTATTTTGGAAAACTTGGTATATCCCTGTTGACCTGTTACTTCTAAATGAGACCTAGGAAGAAAGGACATCTTTTTCAGCTCTTCTGATGAGCCCAAGGAAAGCAGCTTAGGGTCAAAGAGACTGTGAAATTGAATCTAGACAAAAAGCAACAAATACCATCAAGCTGTCACTGCAGCTGCTTTCCTTTAACACATGATGAACTTTGATGTGATCCTGGCTGAGAAGCAAGACGTTAACAATTTGCCATCATAGAAAATGCATCCATGCAGGGATAGGGAAAATCAGCCCAAGCCTTCAGCTCACATCTGGAGCTCCTTAAATTTCTGAACAGATGGCTAATGATTTCCGTTGTTGGATCCAGACTTGAATTTGATTGTCTGTTTTGGTTTTGTTCTCATTTGGATCTGAAATCAAAAGAAGTTTGGGATGGTTTTTTATTCTTTAAATACCAGTGTAACTGGAATGACACCAAAAAATGTCATTTTTGTGATGGGCTGTAACAACTGGAGGTGAATATTTGTCATGTAAAATGTTGAGATAGAAATAAATAGACGAGTCTTTATGTGACCTTCTGGCAACAAAGTTCAGCAATTCTGCCTGTACCCCATTTACTGACAGTCACATGAGGGGGGATCATACACTCACAGAATAGATCACCCCTGTCCCTGACCATGCAAGCTGGCAGGATCATTCCCTGGTATCTTGCTGAAGGTAATTTGAGTTGTCCAATGTGGACATTTTGCACTGCTTCCTATGAAACATTTTCGACGACAAGAAGTAAAATGTGAAGTTGAAACACAGTTCACACTTTCTTAGTTTCCTCTTTTGGTCACCACCACTCTCTGTTTTCATGACTGAGGACAACTGATAAGAGATAACAAACACTGTGAATGTTGAGTTTTAGCAGCTGCACTTCTAGAGAACCACTAATAAAACTGCTAAATGCATCTCTAAGGTAGTTAGAGCTAAGAAACACAAATCTGTATGTACTTTACCAAATATCATTTATTTTCACACATTTAATTAAAGCAATATGCAGTGTAAATGCATTGCGGAATATATAAAAACTATATAAAACACTTCTGTCAGAAACACCATCCATTTTGACACCATTTTTCTGTTGCATCATCCTACAGAGACTTAAAAGTAGATAAAATCTGAAGTGAAGGTTCTGACCTGAAAAAACTTGAACATACACTTTACAGTCATGAATAGTCCAATTGAATGTAAGAAGCCTAGACTCTTCCAGGTTCATTCAATGGGAGTTTTGTTACTGGAGTTTATTGGCCTTGGAGCAAGCCCTAGAAGAACATCTCTGTCAGGAAAATAAACAGACTGCAAATACAGGGGAAAAAAAATTTGTAGTTGATTGCTCTACACATGTGCTTTTCATGAACGATTGCCTGAATAAGAACTGGATTTTTGCAGGTCGCATTCATGGCTTCGATGGCTACTCACTTCAGCAACCAGAACAGTGGTATCATCTTCAGTAGCGTTGAAACCAACGTTGGGAATTTTTTTGATGTCATGACTGGGAGATTTGGTGCTCCAGTGAATGGTAAGCATTTTCAAAACAAAATAATGCAATTCTTGGAGCTGTAGGGAATAATGATGAGACACTGTTTAACTGCCTTTGCACAAGGCACTGACAAGATTTGCTCTGCATAGCTTTTGCTACCTACTTTCGACAAAAATTAATTGAAAACTGAGCACAGCAAGAGAGATCTTGCCAGCCAGTGAGACTAGTGCTGGCACAAAGGCAGGAGGAAGAGGCATGGCCAGGGCTGGGGAGGGAGCAGGGCTTTGCTGTGGCCTTCAGCCACTGTGATGAGAGAACCACAGGCTCGATGTTGTAGCAGCAGCAGCTTCACAGCAGCCTCCTCTGCCTTCTACCTCCAGTAACTCTCTTCATCCCCATCTTCCCCCAGTTCAGCTGTGAGCTGACCTGCAACAGATGTGTGGCTGGAAATGAGGCATTGCAATTCTCCACGGGTTATTTTTCAGCTGCATCTATCCCCCATCTTATGCAGCTGTGGTGTGGGAAGAACAACCCCTGCAATATGCAGAACTAAAATTAAGCAGATTTTGGAATGCTATAAGCAGAAGCAAAATACCCACTTATAACTGGAAGGCAGTTTTGTCCTCAGCTGTTACATTTTCTAAGCAAGAAGCATAAATCTGCAGCATGATTACCCCCCTCTATGAAGCAAACATGTTGTATTTGGAAATCTTTTCAGGAGTGTATTTCTTCACATTCAATATGATGAAACATGAAGATGTGGAGGAAGTGTACGTGTACCTGATGCATAATGGTAATACAGTGTTCAGCTTATATAGGTAAGTGAAGGGTCAGACCATTTTAATGCAAAAAACATGCTTCTACAGAAGTGATAGCTTGCTTGTATTTCAAGAAATGTGAAATTGCTAATTTTTTTAAGAAATTCACTAGGGTAAAATAACAAATAAGAAGAACTATTTTATTTTGCCCTTCTCAGCTTGAAAATTTGGAGCATAGACACCACAGATTCTGGACCTAAAATTAAGCCTTCATGACAAATTTCTCAAACTCCAGGAAAAGGAATTAGCACTCCAAGTCAGGGTTGGAGTTCAGTAGTAATGCGCTGTCATTCTGCTAATATATATCTTCATCCTTATTTTGCCTGTCAGATATAGGAAATAACAAGGTGTTCAGCAACTAGTTACAGCCTTGTTAGAGATGAGGGGAGAGCAATTTACTTTTAAGTTGAAAAGTGTTTAAATTGCAGTAGTAAAGATGAGTAAGAAGCAAAGGTCTTCCATTTACTGGCTTTATCATTAGCACACCACCAAAGGTTGCTTCATTCCTGATAGATCTTTCCTGAAAAAGTGCTCTATTTTTTTTTGCCCTGAAGCACTGATGTCAGAAAAGGCAACAGGTGGAAGCAAGGGAACCAACAATCATGCAAAGCCAGGAGGTTAGCCCACATCAAACGTATCTATGTTCTAAGGAAAGGCCTCAGGATGGAGTGAGCTGCCTGTCTCTGCCCACTGACTGTGCTGGGAGCACAGGGGCTCAGCTCACATCAGACTCCTGACCTGGAGGCATTTAAAATTAGCTGGGATGACTTCAAGGGAAAAGAAACATCACAGGAAATCTGCAGTGTTGTGATGAATGAGCAGAGTTTTATCTCAAACAAAAAATTTGTTCCTGTGCCCTGGAAAAAGTTAAAATTCCAGAACTTCAAAAAGGAATGAAATGACGCAATTAGGTAAGGCGCAAAATTTGACTAGGAGATCAAATGCAGAAAGTTGCCCAAATATCCTTATAAAGCTGAAAAAATGTTGGCAGCCTTTCAAGGAAGTTTTGCTCAGGATAACAATGTACTTTCTTGGATTTTTTTTTTTTGTTTGCTTAATCATTGTTGGGAAACAAAAACATGACTTATGTAAAATATTCATCCACAGCTATGAATCCAAAGGGAAAGCAGATACTTCAGGAAACAGTGCAGTCTTAAAACTCGCCAAGGGAGATGAAGTTTGGCTGCGAATGGGAAATGGAGCCCTCCACGGGGACCATCAACGCTTCTCCACCTTTGCTGGGTTTCTTCTTTTTGAAACCAAGTAAAAGAAGAAACTATTCAACAGATGTTTATCTGAGGAAACATCTTTTTTGGAACTGGTATTTTTCACTGGGCTGTGTAATAACATTACAACATCGGAGGATCAAGAAGGCTTGTCTTGATGCAATGTGTTGCTATTTGTGTATCAGAGATGAGCTGAATACATTGTGTAACTGACACAGAGTCACAGAATATGTATAGTCATTTGGGTTGCACCTATTGAATCGTTAAATGTTGCTACTCCTCTTTTTCCCGAAGTGAATGAAAAGCAAAGGAAGTGAGTTTAAGTAATTTAGAGAGCAGTTTACCCAGTAAAGTCAATTTTGTCTGTAAATATACTTTAGTTAAGTATATGTCAGGAATTGAACACTTGATTCAAGTTTTTCTAATCATTTATTCAGTTCTTATTACATGTTCATTAAAGTTTGCATCATGGAAACAGGCCTGAATGTATTATAAGCAGGCTCAGTTGAGACCAGATCTAAAGGAGTAAGTTTGTACTGGATTAGAATGAGCTCCTCAAATAGAAGAAGAAAATGTGAAAATAAAGATGTCAATGATTCAGGTTTATTGCATTTCCATCTCAAACCTCTGATGATGTATCTGGTGTCATTTTTCACAGATTTTTAGCACATATTTATGCTTACTCTCTCTTTTAATGGAAGAGTGTTAGTAGTTCTTGCCTTAGTAGCAGCTTGAAGGTAAGGTAATATAGTCTGCAGTGTGAAGGGGATCAGGCAGGGGAACTGTAATGTTTCTTCCTAGCCTTAAAACTTTTCAAATCTGATGTAACTGAATGCAGGGTGTCAAAGCAGAGGTATATACGCTAGAGAAACCAGGATACGCCAACAGCACAAACAGAGAAACACAAGCTTTGTGGTGTTTGGAGCTCTTTTAGAAGGATGTACCTTATAATATTGTATATTTACTTAACAGTGAAGTTGTCGATACAGTTTTCCTAGCAGCTTTCCAAGAACCAATATTTCAGGAAAAGCCATTGCAAAGCAGCAGCAGCTAATCCAGTTCAATATTTAACTGGTGAAAGCAAATGCTGTCTGGCTTAGAAGTTCTGGTCCCAGTAAACTGAGCCACTCTTCGGCATTAACATTTATCACCACCTTTTCAAAATTTGGATACCTGAAATTCTGTCTTGCTATTTTCTCTTCATTGAAGTCAGCACCAAAGTCAGTACTGAAATTTGAATGTATTGTCTGCTCCTCACACACAACCTAATGAAACATAAATCCCGTTTTAACAGATATTACCTGCCATGAATGTATAACAAGCAGGTGAGGTTAGGAAAACATTTATTTTAAATTCTTTCTTACTGGATGCAGACAGCAGCAGCAAAACAACAGAGCAAATGAATCAAAAACTGCCCTAAGAATCTGTGTGTCCTTTTACATGTTCCTAGCGTATGTAACCACATTGTATGAAGAAAAATGCATGTTGATACTTGATGATTATGACTTGTGATTTTTTAGTTTTATGCATCAACCACTGAAAATATTAGCTTTAATGAACTGTTGTCCAATGAGTTTTATCATTTCTTTATGAACTTGGGTCAGGTTTGCACCACATAGGTTTTCAAAACCTGAGACTATGTTATTTTAATAAGCTTACTTTGTAAATCACACATTTATCCAATAAAGATTAATGGTAACAAAACTATCACTCATTTGTTCATATCCACATTTACCAAGGACCTTGCCATTTGGAGACTATGAAGATATTCTTAATATGTTTTTTCTAGGCATTCATTTTGCTACTGAATGGAAGAAAGACAGCATTAAGGGTTAAAATATATTTATTTTACATATATACATATATATATACACACACATATATACATAAAATTTAAATCCTCAAGGTTTTCTTTGGGGACTTAATTTTCCTTTATGATATGGCCATTTTAATCCATTTTGGTCATAATAAAGCACTTAGAAACTGTGAGACATACACTCATTTTCAGCTCCTTTACATTATCCCTTTTAATGGTCATAATATAAAAGAAAGCAGTGTTTTGCCATACCTGTTTTGAGTTGTTTTCACAAGTTTGTTCAACTTGGCCTGCTAAGAGTGGAAAGTGACTAAGAATTATCGTAAAGCATCTGATAACCGAAAAGCAGCATGGTCTCAGTCCCCAGGTGAAAGCTAAAGAGTTTTTTGCATCAAGGTTAAAACTTTCTAGGTTTTGTATGAAATTTCTACAGTCTTTTATCTGCAAAATTATTGCACAATCTCTGCTGACTGAGTGTTGTAACACTTAAATAAATGGTTAACTTACACATAAATTTCAAGATCCTTCAAAATATAGCAGCTGATGTGAATATCTGTGTATGTTTGTTCCTGTTCCTCAACATAAACAAGCTTTATATTCAGTAAGTCATGTGGAATGTATGGGGTTTTTTCTCAGAAATGTTCACAAAATTTAGTCATCTTTCCATTGCTCCTGATAGTTGAAAGCCTCTTGCTTAGCATATCCTCAAGGCGAAACGTCCTGTCTCAGAGACTTTTATCCTCTGTTATAAAATAAGTGGTATCTTATAAATTTTGTTATGACTGAGAAGCCTTCCGGCCACTGAAAAGCTGTAATTTGGAGTATACTTAATGGCTTTTTGTCTTTGCTAAGATGAATCTATATCACTCCAACTCCCTGAGCTTCTAGATTTAACCAAAACTTGGCAAGACCTGAAAGCCCTTGCCTGCCATGAGGGCTGTGGTTTGGTGGGTGATGTCCTGTCTCTGTGGTGGGAGCTGGCAGCCTGGCAGGAGAAAACACTTCCTAACACAGAGCCAAGCTGAGCCCTGCTCTCTGTGAAACACCACCCTCCACTCCTGGTCCTCCCTTCCCCCAGAGCTCCAGGGACCGCTGTCCTTACCTGTGACATCTTTGCAATGTAGCAATTCTCATCTCCAGCTGCATCAGGAGTATCGAGTGCTGTGTTTTGCAGAACAGGGCTGTGTGTGGCTTGAGGGGTGCTGGGTGGACTCCCTTGGCAGGGGTAAAACACAACTTCTGTGCAAGAAATACGTGAACCAGAATGAAACCAAACTGAGGGAAAGCATCATAGGGCTGGGTCCCAGTTTCATGAGTGGTGTTCAAAGAAAGCAGAAAGCAGTTTAATTAGAAATCTTTGAGAAAAAAAAGAGTCTGTGGTTTTAGTTTCAGAGGCTAATCCATGGCCTGAGGGTGACTGAGTCGATTCTGAAGAAGCAATTTAGATTGACAATAGTTTGCAGCCTCAGTCCCACTGGAAACCTTGTGAGCCAGACTACAGGCTTTAAATAAAGAAATATTTTTCTAAAGAGAAAATAAGGAACACAACTTTTCACTTAGATCTTTCATCTTTTCCTCTCTTTCACTGTGTCCTACATTGTACCCTGCTGTTTTCTGAAGCAGTTTTTAATAAAAGTGGTTTTGAATTAAAACTTTTTTGCCTCCTACTTAGTTCATATAATTAAAATTGTTTTTTGTGCTCAGAACTATAAAAAAAAATTCACACAAGGACAAAACATGCAGGGAGTCGCTGAGTAGTGTGTGAAAAGACCCATAGCTGTTCATTTTGGTGAATCAGTAGCAAAGTTTCTCTAGTTTGAAGTTAGTTCCACTTCAGCAACCAAAGGAAATAAAAACTGAGTGTTCAGTTCTGATTTAAAAATATGAGGCAAAAAAAGGAAGTGTGCAAAGCTGTTCTCCAGGCTGGTTGTCATACTCAGATGCCAGTGAAGAAAGACACAAAATCTAGAACATATCTTCATAAATTAAAAGAACTTGGTAGAATGTGCACTTCTTAGTATGACCAGGTTCCCTCTTACACCAAAGGGTGAGAGTTCCTTTAGTCCTTGGGCCAAACCACACAGTTATAGCAGGACTTTGAGCATCTGCAGTACCATTAATTTTCACTATCTGTTTCCTTGAGGGAATTATGCAGAACAGGAGTAGTAGTAGCAGAAAACAGCCATACTTCCCAAGCCTTATCACCTGGCCCTCTGGTTAAATTGACAAGAAAAACCAAAGCAGTGTCAGAGTCTATTCTTTGTCCGAGAGTTACCATCTGCCTATGCTGATGAGGCTTAATTAAACTCTCTCAGCCTCTGTACCAGGGTGTCTGTTTGCAAAACTGTCTGTTGGGACTGATCTCTGGCTTGTGCTAACTTTGAAGTAGTACTTAGGAAGTTGGGCAGATACTCCTTGTCATGGACTAAAGGCATTCACTGGACCATTATGCTAATGCAGCTGCATTATCCATCCATTTCGCTAACACAACAATACAATCCAGCAACTCCCAGACATGGAAAGCATTGTTGCTGTTTAATTCACTAGTACTAGTGTTCCTGAGTACCTTTTAGGCTGCACAAGGACTGGCAACAGGTGTGGGAAGAGACTATGCTAGCTTCTTGATATTGCATGTTCCTCCCAACACAAGTAACTCATTAGGCCACTCTTCTGTTACTGGACGGAAAAACTCAGCTGCATATGGTGGCATGAAGTCAGTAAGGATGACAGTGGGAGAGGCTCAGTGCTGTGCATCTCCATGTGGAATGGGACAGATCATCCTCCATGAACACATTTACAGAA
Organism: Chiroxiphia lanceolata; assembly: GCF_009829145.1. Lineage (NCBI taxonomy): Eukaryota > Metazoa > Chordata > Aves > Passeriformes > Pipridae > Chiroxiphia > Chiroxiphia lanceolata. The sequence goes on along the minus strand of NC_045671.1, from coordinate 10,951,943 downwards.
CAATAAAACCCACGTGGGGCAAGGTTTTATTGAACAAAGAGACTCTTTGTGTTAACCAGTGAAAAACTGAAGAAATGGAATGATATTCTTCTGCTTTTTTTGAAAACAATCCATCAGACATAAAAAAAAAATCCAAAAAAATAGTGTTTTAAAAGAATTACATCGCTACAACACCAAGAATGGAAATATCCATGTTAAAATTATCTTCGACATCTTAGCTTCCATTTCCTGTGAATGTGTCTCACAGTGTGTTCCTTCCATCATCCAGTCACATGCTGCTTCTTGGCCTTGTGCAGCAGCAAGTATAGGATGCTTGCTGAATATGGAATTGCCCATACACTGCAATGTGATAGCAAGACATGAATATATAGAAAATCTTCATTCAGTAACTACATCCACATGTACAGTTAATGAAGCACAATAACTATAGAAAACAGAGCACACTAATATATAAGAAAGATCAGCAGAATTAAATTAACAGCAGTAACCTCCATTTTACAATAGTTTCTAAGAGCTTTGTTTTCCACTCTTAGCCATTTTTTGACAAAAAACCACTGCAGGCTCTCACAGTGTAGTAAAGTTGATGAAAATCAAGGAAGTCCATAAGGACTAGAATTTCAGGCCAGAACATTGGAATTCAGAGTTTGTGCCATTCTGCTACGTCAAAAGTCCTGGTTCGCAGCTTGAAAGTGCAGGATGAAATTTAATTTCTCTCCTGTTCATTTTTTAAACTGGAAAATAGTAGAAGTATGGTTGTTTTGAGTAAAATCTTTCAGATACTGCACTTCAGATCAATGCTTTCTTCCCTTCAAGACTACCTGCTTCTCAGAATGTTTGTTTTCTCAAATTATTAAAGGCTCAGAAAATAAAGAACAGGTATTATGCGTGTGCCAACAGGTATTATGTGTGTGCCATAAGGCACACATAAATGGCTCATAGGCAAGACGATGGAACAAGTTCATAAAAATAAGGGTTTCTCAATCCATGGCCCTACCAATGCAGGAGAAATTGTCTTTGATGAATGTGGCAGACATCATTATCTGTCAAGAATGGCTCCCTGGAAGTAAGTTTAGGGCAGAGTGGCCAAGCAGTAGTACATGTGGTGCCCAGCATAGACCTAAAGCTCAGTGTACAGGGAAAAAAAATTGCGAATAACCCTAGATTTTCCAGTCTGTACAACAGTGGTTAATAATAAACTCATAGGAAAATATTTTCTCCTGATTACCTAATATAAGGATTATCTACATAAAGCTACTTGCCATTCTCTCCATCTAAATCATGGAAGTACAGTCACAGCTGTGAATCAAAGGAAAGAAGAGTATTTAGCTTCAGATACAAGGGTTAAGGTTCAAAGTACAGAAAACACAGTCACAGGCATCAGTAATTTGTTCTCCTACTTTTAACAGAGTATCAGGGGGCAAATTTCGGGCACTGTGAAAGTTAATGGCAAAGCTTGTTCACTGCAGCAAGGCCAGATCATCACCTCGATGACTGACTAGAATAAACTACTCACAAACAGTACTTTTTCTAGGATATGTCAATTTTAATGACGGAGCAGCTTATACAATCACTTTCTGTGGATGAGACGGAGCTTGTATTTCTAAATCTATAATTCATAATCTCAGATACACAGAGACAGATTTGCAAGCAGCATGGATTCACAGCTACTTTAGAAGAGTACGATGGCCTCAGGATAGATTTTTTGACAGTGTGAGATGGGATGTACACTTAAGAGAGTGAGCAGTGATGTGCAAATCCACACTCACAGAAGCAGAGAAACACAGAAAGGCAAAGAAATGCTTGAAACAGAAGAGTTTATTGAAATTGCAGAGATTAAGGTGCTGCATTTGACAAGCACATTGTACAGGGGACAGTGTGTCACAACAGCACGCAATATGAGGTCAGAAATGTGGAGTACCACCTGCAACATCTTTGTGGATATCAAAAAGTGTTATGAACGGAGCACAGCTTCTATTCAGGCAAGGTATAAATGCAGGCTTTGGGATAGAACAAACATACCTGAAAGCTTTGATAAACTTGGGACACAAAAATACCATCATAAATTCCATGAGAATCTTTAAAGGTCTCAAATTCAGTTTAATGTAGATATGTTTGAATTTACTAGAAGAGGTTCACCTTATGTCATGACCTACTAGTTACATTTTTAAGCAATTACATAATTATCAAGACTTGGAATATTATAACAGATGTGAGCTATTCTTGCTTTTGCATTTAACAAAAAAAACCCCAAACTCTACAGATACTAGTATTTCTTTAAACATGTATTAGGATGGACTAAATTGGAAACCATAAACACATAAAAGGGGAGAATCAAGGTTTTGTGTACAGCTATAACTTCACATTGCTGCCTTGGTATTTTTTCAAAGGACTGAAAATTAAGAGTAATTTTAACCAACAAATCTGAGACCAGCTGTAAAAGTCTGGCATGCATTGTAGCCAGCCTGTATTGTAGAAGTGCCTGTACCTCTGCAAGAAATGTTTATATAGCACACAGTATATATAGTTTCATTTTTAAACACTGATATAGACAGCAATTCACTGATATAATTCAATAAAGCACACAAAAGCACCCTGACAAGGGGTCTTGCACCCATAGTGCAGATTTAACCCCAAAACAACTTCCTTTCCTACACTCATTGCCTTGGCAGTGATGAATTCATACAGCCTCCTATTTGCTGTTGCATATTAATGATAAATATTAAATGGTATTGCATAAATAAAATACTGCACTGTTTTCACTGGAAGTCCATGCTAGAGGAGGACTCCTTGTTTTTAACATATATTTTGTACTGGCCAACTTGCTGCTTCAGGAGAGTTTGCTGGACTCAAATCACTAGTCTTCATCTCATAGTTAATTAGAATATCTGTTTCTCTCTCATGCCTGTGTATTTCTTAGTTTCTTAAAATTCAGTTTTTCAAATAGGATTTAATGCTTATAAAATGCTGCCCTCACCTCTCTTAAACTGAAATAATTCAATAAGGTCCTGACTTGAATGCTTCTGCCACAGAGTACCCACTGTAATTGTGGATGACAACAAATTAGCAGGTGCAAAGGACTGCTCACTTAAACCATAGCAAAATCCAGACATTAGCCAGTGTGTGATTATGCTGTTATTTGGGTGTGATAAACTAAACAGCATCAGGTGAAATGAAAGAAGGTGACACAACAGAAATTGCCTGTTCGTATTCAATACAAACTCCAAGGTGTGACGGGACAAATGAAACTGAAAACTATTTAGAGAAACACAGTGCTACAACAACACGATAATGTCTGTGAAAAGAAACCTCTATATGGAATACTGTATCTAAGAGAGATGGATAACAAACAAAACAAGGCAGCTGCATTTGAATGAAAATGCACATACTTTTCTCCTGGCCCTTTCACAGCAGTGGATACAATCAGTGCTTGGATTACAGGACCTGGTGTCTACCTGGAAAATAAAGGGTATTCGGGTAATTCTTCTGCTATTGTAGAGGTAGGAAAAAATCTGCCTTTACATATTTACATCCAAACAACTTAAAGAAATATATGAAATTATCATGGAACTGTTCCTAAGGGCTTCTTTGCTCTGTCTGCTAGCTGGTAACCTGAAATATTGGGAGCAGGGCATAGGTTTGAAAAGCCTGTTGGTTAATCCAATGACAAAGGTTTCATTACCTTTCCTGGAATTATGTCTGTTCTGTAAGCAGCTGATGCCTCAAGAACAACAAGGCCAGACAGCCCTGTTTAAAGGAACAACTGGTGAAAAAAACCAAACAGTTTTAATATCCCAGCGTGTAATTAGGCGGTCTGGGGTGCATGGGGTTTGGCCCATCCATGGTGCCTGGGGCCAGGGTGAGCGGCTGGCAGTGCTGTCAGCCACCCTGCCAAACACGAGGGCAGAGGCTGAGGTTTTCCGAAAACAGGGTGCTTATTTTCACATTCTTTGTGCTGAGGAATACACTCACTGCACAGCGAGCTGCAGGTTTAGCTCCGAGGGGCAGGAGCTCCAGCATGAGACAAGGGCCATGAACTGCCGACCCTTTGCCTAAAAACAGGCACAGGGAGCTGTGGCCCGGCCAGGGGATCTGACACTGAGACACAGGAGCCCAGATTCAGACTTCAAGGGTTGGACTTGATGACCTTGGAGGCCTTTTCCAACTGACTGATTCTGTCACCCTGTGACTTCCCGCGCTTAGACTGTGAGGATACAAAAGCCCAGGGTTCCCTTTGGTAGGGGTCCCTACTCAGAGGCACAACCTCGATCTGTTATTTTGTTATTTAATAATTTAGTTTATTTATTCTATGATTAAATTAAGGATCTGGATGCCTGAGACTCTGCTATGGGAAACCTGGGGCCGAGCCAGTAAGAAAACCTGGTCTGTCGGTGTGAGTATAGCGGGTGTAGCTGCGAAGGAGCCCCCGTCCCAGCTCAGGTGGTGCGGGCGTGACTCTCAGTGACCCCTGGATGGTCAGACAGGGAAGCTTCTTTAAGAGTTCAGCAGGAGAACGCCCACTCCTCCTCACTACGAGCCGGTGCGGAGCTAACGAGGCGTGACATGAGCTCGGGATAAAAAACAGCGGCGGGCACCGAGAGCAGGATCCCCCTTCGGCCCCGTGCCCGCGCCAGGGCGGGCGGGGCGGCCCCGGGATCGATGTGTCGGCGCTCGCAGGCGGCGGCGGCCATGGCGCTCAGCGGGGTGCGGGTGCTGGAGCTCGCCGGGCTGGCCCCGGCGCCGCTCTGCGGGATGATCCTCGCCGACTTCGGGGCGCGGGTGGTGCGGGTCGACCGCCCGTCGCTCACCCTCGCGACCTCCGACGTGCAGGGCCGCGGCAAGCTCTCCCTGGCGCTCGATCTGAAGCGGCCGCAGGGAGCCGCGGCCCTGAGGCGGCTGTGCCGCGGGGCGGACGTGCTCATCGAGCCCTTCCGCCACGGTGAGGGCCGGCGGGGCCGGGGGGAGCCTGAGGGAGGCCGTGTGGGGGCAGCGGGAGGTCGGGGCTGCGGGGCCACGGTGCTCCCGCCGGCCAGCCTGTGAGCTCTGGAATGCTGAGCGGGAAGAGGGAGGGCAAAGGAGCTCGGGGTTTATTTGCTGTGACGGGGTGGCGAGTGCTCTGTGTGCGCTCTGTGCAGTGCAGCATCGCTGTGACAGCGCAGGGAAGGAGCGCTTAGCCAGGGCCGTGCCCCCCGGCCGGGGCTCTGGACAAGCAGAAGGGTTTCAGAGACCAGGGCTCACTCCTGGTTTTGGGCTCTGAACGAGCAGGAGGATGTCTCAGCCAAGGGGTCACACCTGGCCTGCTGATACCGTCCAGCTCACATCTGTAAGGTTGCCCAGTGAGTCAGAGGTCTTGGAGCTTACAGTTCCTCTGAAGATCTGACATTATGCATTTATGCAGTTATGCATTTATAAAGCACGTATTCCAGGGAGATGAGTATAAGAACAAGTGTTAAGTATTCAATAGAGTAGTGTGATTCCCTTATAAAAGGTAACTCTGATTTAGGGTCAAAACCAGGTTATGAACTACAAGTCTTCAAAAGTCATATGTGATTTCAGGAAGTTGCTTTTCACAAACTCATCATTTCCTGCCAATCTTAAGTCCAGCTTTTGAAAACCTTCCTTTTTTTGTATTATTTTACATTTTTAACATTAGGTTAAATAGAAAACAAAGTTCTTCAAATATTCAAGTATGGAATTATTCAATTTTTGAAAATTGTCTTTTAAAAAGATTTTTTTGCTTCATCTTTTAATTACAGTATGCATATTTACTAATTTACCGTATTTAGGGGCACTTAATATCTGCTTGTCAATAGCAAAGTTTACACTGTTTTAAGATCCTGAGTTTCAAATATTGACTTTTCAGATCTAACATGTTCATAAGCCATATTTGATGGTTATTTCCGTATCCCCACTGTTCCTTGAGGATGCTGTTCTGTTATGAAGCAGTATCATCGGAGTCAGGTAGGACAGGGCTCTGTGCACACAGATCTAATTGAAGATGTCTCTGCTCCTTGCAGTGGGATTGGACTAGGTGACCTTTACAGGTTCCTTCCAACCCAGGCTATTCTGTGATTCTATGATGATGCTTCAGTGAGGAGCTGAAATGTTTTAGGGTTTCTCTAGCCAGTTTAGAAATATAAGGCTATATCAGTTAAACAGCACACATCACAGACAGATGCTCAGATTGTATGTCACAAGTAATTATTTTCATTTTGAAAACAGGGTTTTATAATTTTTATGTTTCTTACCTTAAAATTTTTTGGTTTATTCCCTCCTCAGAAGCTGTGCAGACAAAATGAAGACATTAAATCCCATTTTTTCTTTGTAGCTAGCCTCCTGTTTTCTAGCAGATTTATTTTTTTTCTTATGAAATTTTGTTCTCATTGGTTTTATAGGCACTTGCTTTTCTTTTTAAGCTGAAAGTGCAGGCAATTCTGTAACTAGATACTAGGTTTTATGGGCCTGTAAGTGAACTAGGCAAATCTGTGACCCGTTGTGAAGCTGGTGTGAGAGAGTGAGAAGGTGAGGGCCCAAGTGACAGGAGAGCTTCGTAAAAGGCGTATGTACTGTCGACCTTATAACAATGACTTTGTGACATCAGATGGGTTTCCCAAGGCACAGTTCTCACTTGTGCCTTGGGAAATCATGCACTTTACCAAATTTCACGGCTTTCTCCTTCTCATGAATCACCTGCCACTGCCCAGTAATTAATGCAATAGAAATGGATCTTAACAAAGTTGAAGGTGTAGTAACATTATGGATTAGTCTGTGAAACAAGCTGGAGTAATATTCTGGGGTGGAACAGGCATTGAAATTACGTTACCCTTTCCCTTCCAAAATGTGTCTCTCTGCAATGCCAGTATCGATCATAAGTCATAGTCCGACCAAGCTGCATTGAGACAGTAAGACTTGCAACTCAAATTTGCTTCTTTTAAAATCACTTAGAACTGCAGTATCAAATTTTTAACCCTGATTTCTGTAGATCCATGCTGACCAAACTTACACTGCAGTGATTTCTAAAAGCTCCTTACTCTCTGTATTACAAAAGAACACATTTAGCTTTGTGTGGTTTTTGCAGATCCTTTGTGAAATAGTGACATGGTCCATTCATATCAGTGAGTTAAAAGGTACAGGAACACATGGGGCACTGAGAAACTAAAATGGTGAGGAAAATGTATTGCGGTGAGATGTGGAAGAAATTTCAAGTAGTTTTAATGTGGAAAATATAAGAGTTTGCCCTTCCTCTGTTTTTCTTGTTTTGCAAGCCTTTTTAGCTTTCTTGCTCATCCAGCAGTACAGGAAGCTGTCTGTCATTCCTTTGGAGAAGTAAAACAGGGAAAAAAGCTGAAAAAAAGAGAAAGAACCCTAAAGCTTGATTTCCATTTGGTTTGTATTAAAAATTTATTCAGTAAGTCAGTAATTTATAATGTTCACATTGTAATATGGATACTGAAGTAGAATGTATTTCTTTACAAAGTACAGTTGAGTTCTGTTGTTGTGTAATCTGACTTTGAACCATGTATATTTTAAGTATTGTTATAAATAAGTGTGAATTAGAATCCCTTGGTTATGTCTTTTTAAGGTGTCATGGAAAAACTTGGGCTTGGTCCAGAGGTCCTTCTGCAGGAGAATCCCAGCCTCATCTATGCTAGACTTACTGGATTTGGCCAGACAGGAAAATATGCCAAGTCTGCAGGTCATGACATCAATTATTTGGCTTTATCAGGTAGGCTGTAAAATTTCTATTAAATTAAGGGGTTTTTTCCCCCTTAAATCAAAACTCAGGAATCTGTTGAAAGCAGATAGCTATTAGGCTGGATCAGTACATCGTCTCAGGCTGTACATTATTTTTCTTTTTTTTGTGCTGTTGTATCAGAATAAACTTTTTCTCTTTGAAGGGAGGACAGAAGTTTTTCTTAGGGCCTCTCTCCTAGAAAATCTGTATGCTTATAATCCTGAAAGACCTGCGGATTATTTTGCAGGCTTGTGAGCTTTTTTTGAGCAAAGGGAAACTAGGCAGCCTAAGACAACTGGTTCTTGTGCTTTTCTGCTTGTAGATGTGTCTCCGCAGACACCAGCGGAAACACAGTAGGCTTAAAATAAAGTGGCAGTGCTATGTTTCATTAAGGGGTTGTACACATTGTGCTGTTTTTAAGTGCCATGATGCTAAAAGTGTGCAGTAGCAAACTAACAAAATTACCCACCTCTGATGATGGCAATCCATGCATGGCCCTACCTCCTGCTCTTCACACTGCTTCTGTCTCTAGTGCTTCTCCAAGCCTGTGAGGGAGGAGAGAAAGTAGCCCAAAACTTCTTGGATTTCCACTGGGCAGAGCATTTCTTTTAGAGTCAGCAAAGGGCCGGAGCAGAGGCGCTGCAAATGTAGTGATCTGGTATCACCAACCATAAGGAGTAACTGTTTGGTGGAATTAAGTTTCTTTAGGAGTGGGTGCAGTCTTTTCTCGTTATGTAAAATTGTCAGAGAATAAAGAAGATTTAAGAAAGGATGCCTCATTTGAAACACTTTTGACTTCATGCCAAGATGATTTCAAAGTATTAGGGTATTTTTATTTGTTAATAGTGTAGGGAAGGAGTCAGTACAGAAACAGTGTAGTCCATCTCTTCCCATAGAATGTAGTACTTTCTGTTTTACAAATAGAGGGCTTTTTTCCTCTGGAGATGATTTAATCAGTAGTATTTTAGTTAGTGTTATCTTCCTAAAATCACTTCGCTTGAAATTTCTCAGATTGAGTTTTTCTGCCTATTTAAAGGAAATAAACCAAGGTGTTTGAGAGGCGTCATTGTTCAAAAATGAGATCTCATATTCTCAGTATTTTCCTGATGAGCTTTGGCTTTCCCTAACTAAAAAATGGCTTGTGTTAGGAACTTGAGAGAGAAGTTAGCATGTTAATCTGCTGGTGCCTGTGACAACCTTTAGACTATTAAAGGAAGGTTTTAATGAGTGACAGGGCTTTACACTTGCACTACAGGATTTGGAAAGTTTTTTATACTGTGCACTGAAGTTGCTTGCACTTAGGAAATGCACTAGACCATTAGCTAACTAAAGAGTGTGTTAGAACCATGCAGTTCTCAGGCATTTTTGACCAGGTATTCTGCAAGTCTCAGACTTTAAGCTACAGACAGAGGAGAGAGGTGATCACACTGGAGTTTCTTGCTTGCCTGAAGGGAATCACTGTGAGGAAACTAGAAAGAGTAAGGTCACAGTAAAGAGGATCAGGATGGCAGAGAAGTGTTAAAACATTCAAAGCTCTGTCTGAAGTAAACTGGCTTAGCCTTTGCTCTAATTCCTTTAATTTCTGCATAATTGCTGGCATAAGCATAAGTTCCCTGTGTTTACATTGCATGCAATCGGAGATAATCTTCCTGTTCTATTCACTGGTTCCTCTTATACGCAACCTTTTTTCTTTTTTATCCAAAGGTAGTTGAAGAGGGAGGATAGGACTTAAGCACAGTTGTCACAGTGAGATCCTTTGTTACGATTATTAATTCACTGATTATGTGCACATAAGACTGTACACCTGCATTTTTACTTTAAAAGATTCAAAGAAGAACAGTTTACCAAAGTTGCTTTGAAACATGTTCATAATACCTGTTATGGGGGAGGTTCTATGCATGTATGAAGTACTAATATAGTACTGATAGTACCATAGCACTAACAGTTATTGCACGCAAGAGTTTTTTTTAATGTCCCTATAGACAAAATATCAGTGGTTTATCTGTGAGACTTTTATTAATAAATTTTAAATTAAATGCATCTTCACTAATGCAATTTCATGTATTTTATTTTATTCTTTTGTGAATTAAAGAGTAACTATTTGCTAAGACACAGACAAGTAAAGACAGAAGACTGTTGGTAGAAGATTGCTTTATCCCTTGTTTATTTGCATAGATTGAAAAGAATGAAACTTTAGTTGTAGAAATGTAGGAATGAGTGTTTATAATTAATTTTATGGTTATGCTTCCTTTGTTTGCCCTCCTGTCAGGTGTGCTGTCAAAGCTCGGTAGAAAAGATGAAAACCCTTACGCACCCGTAAATCTTCTGGCAGATTTTGCTGGTGGAGGTGTCATGTGTGCGTTGGGCATTGTTATAGCCCTTTATGAACGTGCCACATCTGGCAGAGGGCAGATCATTGATGCAAGTATGGTAAGTAAGGTCTCAAGGAAGGTGGGGTTTCGTATGTTTGCTTTTTCCTACTCTGAATCTGTAAAAGGGAGGAAACTGGATAAACGTAAGGTTTAAAACTGAGAACTTGGGAATGGGAAAGCAACCTCATAAAATGGCTATCCCTTCACAGACAAGCAGTTTTCACATATTACTCACTGCTGCCATAACATCCTTATGATATGGAACACATTGTGCGACTTTCCCCCCTCTCTCTCTTTTTACCTGTCTGCCTTCTTCACAAAATATTAGCTGTATATATTTGATGAGTAAGTTTGGTGTATGTAGATAGGGTGTGTAATAAAAAATTAACATAATGCATAACAGAAAAAAGTTTAATACTAATAAAATAGAGACTTGCATTAGCTTTATTCAAGATACATCTTCTTTTGAATTGGTGACACCTTGTATCTTTTTAGAGACACTGTTTCCTCAGATAGTTACACTCCCATGGGTCAGTGCCAAGAAGTCTATTTAAAACACTTTGTGAATGTGCTGCAAAATAAATTAAAGGCTCAATTAGCTTAATAAAGAGTACTCTGGATTTTTGCCACCGGAAGGCGACCCACTTACACACAGAGGAAAAATACTTATTTCTGTTTATCCTTGAAATCCATGTTATCTGCAAGTGTTTTTTCTCTCTTGGTCTCTCTTTTTTTCTGTTTTTAAAGAGCTTTGCAATTAAAATTGGACCTCTCTTTGAGGTGTTGTAGTACAGTGAAGGCTATGGTTTAGGCTGAAATATAAATTGGAAAAAAAATTACATTAGTTGAAAAAAATTCCCTTGTTGAAGTGGTCTTGAGGATGGGAGAATAGAAAGTGATGTTTGATCTCTTGAATTGAGTAAGTTTTTGACAAATTCATGCATCATTTCCAGGAGCAGGCTGTGGCATTAGGTCTAGATGAAAATTCTGTGGGAACAGGGCAAGGCAGGATTAATGTTTTTACTGCAATAGTAGTTATTAGTGGTTGATTGTCAAAATGAAAAGCTTACTAAGTGGAGTTCTACAGATGTTTTTTGGAGTTTTTTTCAGTGTTTTCTCCAACAAGCTGAATGGTGGATGAGCGACTGTGTTTAGTAAATTTAAAGATAATATGCGTATGAGGCACACTACAAGTATGTTGGACACTTGGATTAGAATTCAGAATGACCTTTTCAAATTGGAGAAATGACCTGGAAAAAATTGGCTGCAATTCATGGATAGCACTGCTCTGCAGTCCTCTTCAGGAAGAAAGAATTAGCTGCACAAATGCAGTATGAGAACAATTGGCTAAAGTACAATCCTGGGGGTTTGTAGTAGTCACAAGCTGAACATGAGTCAACAATACCATCCTGTTGCAAAACACATACACACTGTATTAGGATGTATAAACAGGAAACAGAGCCAGCAAACATTCTGAAGCAATTAGTCTAACCTATTCAGTGTTGATGAAGATTCAGGAAAATACTGTTTCTGATGCTGACCACCATCTTTCAAAAAAATTTGAGAAAGCCCCAATAAGCCCGACAAAAATTATGACTCTGAAAGCATGACCTACAAAATAAAATTGAAGGAGGTTGTGTTAAACAACCACAGTTTGTTTCATAGTTTTGTGAAACTGTGGAGAATTTTGTCAAGCTTTCAAATGCGGAAAAAGATACTTCTTGTAGTTTGTAGTATTGTCTTATTTTCCTTATCATACATAAAAGAAATAAAAAAAAAAATTGTTAGAAGAAGAATCAGTGTAAGTCTGCTAATGTTCTAATGAAATTTGTAGCTCATTTGGAATGGAATGTGTTGTGTGTTTTTATTGAGGGGTTTTAAGCCCCTAAAAAGTCTCTTTCAACTTTTTCTTGCCTTATTAAAATTGCAGAATTTATAGTTCTCTGTTGATGTGCCTGGTGATCTGTGAAATGGGTGGAATAACGTTCAGTGTCACCGGATGTACTTTACCTGGCATTTTGTTATGTTCTTTTTACTTGAAGAGACTTTCAGTGACACGGTTGATGAAAAACATACATGCATTATCATCAGCAAAGACAGTTAAATAGACTGGGTGGATGAGCCTGTTTTTACGCCTAAGATTTTTTCATGGAGGTAGATATTTTTAAAATCACAGTACCACAGCATTTCAGCTGTCATTTCGTTTTAACATTATATTTTGTTTGATAGAACCGTTACTGAAATTATTGTATAGTTTAGGGAGTCTGAGTATGTTCATGACTCTGACACATGGTAGAATTTTCTACAGCAGAAGAGGGGAAAATTAATTTCTGGTTTTTTGCAGCTTTGTGTCATCAGAATTACTAAGTTTTCATGCTACTTCATGGATATGCTGACAGGGTTTTCTCATTGTATTGCAATGTCTATTTTTCTGACGTAATCTAAAGAAATAAATTATTTCTTTTCTTTCAGGTTAGTAATTCTAGACCGAGATCAGAATTTTTGTGATGAAAGAAATTATTTTTCTCTTGCTTCTAATTACTGTGCCGAAGGGTGAAAAGTGGATTGGGAGAGTTCTTATTATCAGTAATATAAACATGAGGAACTCCTGTAGTTAGTGAATCTAAACTGATTCAAAAAGAGGGTAAGAGGTTCAGGCCAAGGGCTGGACTTGCATCTCCTGTTCTCAGTGTCCAGTGTTATTGCTGTGCTGTGTAAAAAGTAAACACTGTCCTGTGTTTCATCTGTCTGCCTCAGAAGAGTTAAGTGCCTGGTCTGGATTGATTCATGTTGGTTGCTGTCTCTTCCCACTGGCTCTATAGGATCATGGGTATCTTAGAGTGAGCCGGAGAGTTGCCGTGTGCTGAGTGAGTAGGATGTGGAGTGGACTCTGCTGTATGGCACAGTAGACACAATTGTGCATCTGCAATCTTGCACCACACTGGATCAGAGGCATGTGAGTCAAGGACACACTTGAGGTTTACTCCAAATTCAGCCACAGAACCTTCTGCTGATGGAAGGCATCTGACTGAGCATGACTCACTCTTTGTGAAAGGACAGCCAGAGGAAAGGATGCTGGTAATGAGCGCTTGCATAATAGTCTCATGGAAGGAGCATTTAGCTGTCCAACAGAAGACTGAGGTTCCAGGTTTTTCTCAGCCTGGAGGTATTCAAAACCAAAACTCCCACATCCTAGAGGCCTTCATCAGTCATGAGGATAAAGGTTAGGTCGGTGTGGATTAATTCGCATTTTGAACTGTTTCAGTCTACAAAAGGAACAGAAGGCTTGTGGAGCAGGCAGGTCACCAGGATTCTTGTGCCTGCTTCAGAGACTGCTGGTGCTTTTGTTTTAAGGACCATTAAGTGAAACACATAACTGTTGCTGTAATCATTCTGCAATTAGGATAAAGTGTGGTCTGCCTATGTTGTACTTTTCATGTTTTAAAAGATAGTGATTACATCAGTGAGTGTGTGGTGTTATTTGAGTGTGCTTTTGGAGGTCTGGTGCAGACATTAGACACTTTTTTACTTGTCTCTGAATTCCAGTGGGCCTCAGGCAGAAGTTAGCTGTCCGGTTGCCCAACCAGGGATATTTCCAAAGTCCCTATGCCAGCGTAAAACAGATGTGCTGTTTTATTTTAAGTGTTTTCAGGGTCAGTAGCACTGTACATAGGTATTGTACAGGTGCTGACTATAAGAGTTTTGTCAGCACTAAAATCCAATTGTCAGAGCTGATTCTGATATTTTTCCTCTCTTTTATTATCCTTACTTTCAGTGGGTTTTGTGTATTTTTTGTTAATATGACCAATGTGAGATCAGATCATCAGTAAAGCAAACTTTGTTTTAATATCCTTGCAATCATTTTATGAACATGTAGATGAAGGTATACAGTATTTTCTCGCATGAAAGTACTTTAATTGACTTTAACGTGTGGCAAGTAGGGCAGAAGTATTCCTGTCCTTGAGGCAAGTAACACACTTTAAATGAAGAAACCTTCTTGACTGCATATTTCAGAGATTTGCATATGTTAAAGTCTTGCTTAGAAAGGTGGAAGCTAGTAGATCTTTCCCCATGAAAATTTAATAGCTTTTTATTTTGGTACAGAATCTGTGCTTTTCTCTGTAGACAATACCAGGTTAATATTACACAGTTGAAAATAAATGAATCAAAATGATACTCAGAATGATACAACTCAGGTTTTAATCTGTTCCAGTGGAGTGTTTCTGGCCATACACTGTTAACTGCTTCATCTTTGCTTACAGTTTTCCTAATGCAGTCGGGAGAAAATGGATTGTGCTGGTGAGCAAAACTGTAGGATGTGATTTTGCTTGAAAGACTGGTACAAGATTGATAATTATTGAAAGGCTGAACAAACTGAATTTTCACCTGATTGTACTCCACATAGCCAAAATTTTGAGGAGCAAGTTGAAGCAGGATTAATCTTGTTTTCTAGTTCTGTATTCATCAGACACTTGCTTATTTAGAGATTACCTTGCTATGTCTAGGTACCTGCTAGTGATGAGAGTGGGAGAATAATTTTCAGCTTAGTGATGGAGATAAGCTTCCAGTTCCCATGGTATAAGAGAGCATTAACCTTTGATTTTCTTCAATTTTTCTTCTAGAAATAGCAGTCTTCTTATAATCAGTATATTTTAAAAAGGTAATGTTGAGATAAAAATCTGATACTTACAGGACTGGTACAAGCATCTTGTTTTCTAGAGGTTTTGAAGGCTTTCACAGCTGTCATACTTAAGGTTGTATAGAACCAAGAAGCTTGTGCTGTCACCTGAAACTACTTACATTCCCATTGTGACCTCCTAATGATTATAAACTTTCTAAACGAGGAAACTTTGTGCATTGAAAGTCTGTAATCCATCTGAGTCTGCATTATTACATTTATGCTCTTTCTTATTCTTTAATTCTAGTTGCACTATAAGCAGTAGTTGAAAATTTTAAGAAATGAAATTGCTTACCAGAAGTTTCATCATTAAAAATCTTAACTAGTAGTAGCTTTTTGCTGTTCTGTATAGAATTTAGGTAACATGCCAGCTAATTTACTGAAGCTGTTATTTTTTCCTGTAAATCTTCAAGGTAGAAGGAGTAGCATACCTAAGTTCTTTCCTGTGGAAATCGCAAAATGTAGGAATTTGGAGCCGACCTCGAGGTGAAAACCTGCTAGATGGTGGTGCGCCTTTTTATGAAATCTACAGGACCTCTGATGGAAAATTCATGGCTGTTGGTGCCCTTGAGCCTCAATTCTATGAGCAGCTAATAAAGGGTAAGTAGCTTGGAGCAGTTGCTTCACATCAGCAAAGCATGATTGAATGAATTCTTCAGTAATTCCATTTTGATTCATGATTCATGGTTATGTGATTTCTTTGTAAATGTGAAACACTTTGTGAAGCCAGTTGGGTTGTTGTGACTTTTTTCTTCTAGCAATTAATTTCTTTCTTTTTCATCCTCTCTTCACCTTGCCCTCAGAAAATACACTTAACTCCAGAAAAAAAATCTGCAGTTTACAGTGATGGAATTCTGTGATGTGACTGGAGCACTAACCAACTATTTTTTGGAGGTCACTTTTTTCAAATGATTGTGAATATACTTCAAAAAAAAAAGAGACCTAATTCTTTGATGTTGCAAATAAAATTTCAAGCAAACTCAGTAATTTGTGCAATTTTTTTTTTTAAGTAACTATTTAAATGGTTTCAGAAAGGAATATTTATTGGAAGTAGTTCGTAGTATTTCTCAGTGGAACAAAATTTTTGTAGAAGGAAATTCTGCTTTATAAATTATTAATTTCCTCCTCACAATTTCAGAGTACTTTAGTGTCCAGCTATGGATACAATTTTTATATTTGACTGAAGACTCTTTAAATATGATGATAAAGTATGATTTATCTGCTAAAGAATTTAGAATGGTTTATGCAAAATAGTTGTGTGGAGTTAAAACAGTGGTTTGCAGGGGCATCAAGTGGTTGATGGTGAGCAGTTGTTTTTTCTCATCTTTCTTGTGTTTTATTTTCCTCTCCGTTACTGGTTTTTCCCCTCTTTCTCTTAATTTTTTTTTTTTTAAATTATTGTTTATAGTTATTAAACTTTTTATCTTGACCCATGAGTTTCTTTCTCACTTTTACCCTTCCAATTCCCCCTCATGTTACCAGGGGGAAGGGGAGTAAGTGGCTGTGTTGTTCTTAGCTGCTGGCTGGGGTTAAACTGTGACAGCTTCTCACAAGGGCATTTGCTGCCAGCTCTGCCCGAGCCAGCTGCATTATGCTAACAAGAGTGTAGTCATTGCCAGGACCTTCTCTTCCAGGGATTTTTGACATTCAGGATTGTGGTAAAATGAAAGGAAGGTATGGGATTGTAAGGTGGGGTATGCCTTTGGTGACCAGGATCCCAAAGAGAGATCTTGTTCCATACAGCCTTTGTTCTCTCGCAGCCTGTGGTGCTGCCCAAATTCTTGCACATCTGTGGCTGTAAGTGGCTGCTTCTCTTGTAGCTTAAAAATGTCCATGCAATTGTGTGGAGTATCCCAGTCAGTACATGCTGATATGTGAAATGCAAAAAAAAGGTTCCTGGAGTGACCCATGGACATGTCCAGCATTATGTTGAACAGATCAGATGTCAAGTTTGGAAGTGTTGTGTTCTTGGCTGAAGAAAAAGGTGCTTTGTCTCTGATTGTCCTGAGAATAACTTGTGAACTCAAGCTGTAAGCAACTTGATCTTGAAAAGGAAAGTATTGCTGATTATTCCACGCTTTGCAGTTCTTTGAAATGTTTTTCTCATCCAATCCCCTGCGATTTTCTTTCTTGCAAGAAATCAGAGTTGGAGAACAAAGATAAATATGAAACTGTATCAAAGTAAGATGTAAACCCTTTTCCTGGAGGTTAGGGAATTTGGGATTCCAGTAAATATCTTCAGGGAGAATGCTTGTATTAAATACAAAGAAAACAAGAAAGAAATAAAGCTGCTTACTTAAATACCCATATGTTTGGCTTAAAGTGATCAAACACTGACTTGAAGCATTCATGGCTGCAGTATTTTATTCTTCTCTGGAGATTAAGTTGAATCACACATACTTTTAAGCTACAGAAATGAGATGAAATCTGTTAAAAAAACCCTCCAAATTCTGTAATGGCGTCTGGTTCTGTTTGTGACTCTTTTTCTCAGTGAACCTTTTCTGGACAGTCCTACCTTCTTGTATTGATCATTGCTATAGGGCAAGACTCGTGCTTTTCTCTCTCAACCATCTTACCTAGATAGAAGCTTCTCATAGATGAATCCAGCGGCCAGATGGTGCAGCACGGTTATTGATTGGTCTCTGTGTCTTATTTAGATAAATCTTTACTGAGGAAAATGTTAAAATTCTGCTTTTCTTTTAGTTGTTTCTCAGAAATTTAGAGCATGAAGTTGGAGGAGCAACTGTGAATTCTTCTGCCTGTGTAGGGGCACCTGCATTGGACTACTTTATTTTCATCTTTGAAAGTATTCCTTACACTTAAAATGCAGAGAAATTGCTTGATTTTAACAGCTAAAATTTCAAAAATACTTACTGCAGCAATAAAGAACTGGTGTATATCCATTTGTAAGTACACAACAACTGCAATCATAGTTGCCTATGTGTCAGTCTGTTTCTGTTGTGTTTTAAAAAATCCAACATACAGACTACAATCTTCGAGGAAATTTTGCTTTTTGCCTTTAATTGTATAACAATTTTTCCTTGTCTACACTCAGCGAATTTGCTTTGTTTATTTTGTGAAAGTGCATTGTTTAAAGTATCTGACCAAACTCAGGATTTTCACACAACATTGCATTTAAAGTAACTGGTCTTTTGTCATTGTATTTTAGGTACATATCATGAATTGTTCAGACTTGCACATAGGAAATATTTATTCCTTTCAGTACTTATGGTTTCAATCTTTCTGAAGCAACAGTGTGCTAAATTAGAACAGCAGATCCCTCTTGTGGCTTAGGGATTATTTCCTTTCTGGGATATCTGTTGCAGAAATTAAATTCAGAATTTAAGCCTTTGAATATTATAGGGAAGAAAAAGCTGCCTGTAAAAATTGTATTGCTCTTTCACAAACCTGAGGAGCTTTAACTTAGGCTGAGTCGTCTGTTCCAGGCATTAATTTCAGCTTTGAAGTGATTTTAGAATGGTATGTTCCAGTTACAATTTCCATAATTTCATTTCATAGCTTTTCCCCATAATTCTGGTCAGTTCTGCTGGTGAACAATTTGGTGCTGTTCCAGATAAAATATATTCGAAAACCACTTGATGTCTCTCGCTCCATGTTCAGAGAGGAGGGTACTGTAGGATGAGAGCGCAAGGATACGGGTGTTGCAGGTGTCGGAGATTTAAAGATTTCAGAATGGAGATAGGAAAATGATTTCTGAACCATTTGTCCCTGCTCACAGAACTCTGATGAGCCAAAGCGGAACTGATTTCCTTTTGGTTTTGGTTCATTTCAGTATTTCCCTGCAGAATTGGGAACCCAGTGCTGGACCGGAGTGCAGTTAATGACATGGCAAGGAAAGTTCTTGAGGGGTCTGCAGAGGGAAACTTAATTTAAGAAAATAGATTAGTTTGAGAATATCATTGGCTTTGTAGATCATGCTCATTGGGGAAAATTAAATTTCTCCTTACCAGAAATCTATAAATTAAAGAAAACCAGGCTGTATGAGAAACTGAATCTATATAAAATAGATATAGTAAATAATTACTGCAGTAGCTGTATTGTTATCTGTACTATTCTGGGCTCACTATAGACTTTTGGCTGTTAACAAACAAGCCGTAGTCCTTTTGCAGATATAATTTTATTACTGCAAAAGTCAGACAATAAATAGCTAAAATGCCTTAGCATTTGGCTAAAATGGCTATTGCATCTTATGAAAAATCTGATGTAAAAACCACGAATTACTAATGTTAAGTCTTAATCTTTTGACAGAAAGAAGCAGAATGTCTTCCAGCTGACCTGTGAATTGCTTTTGCAGGTTTGTCTTGATTTTTAGCAATAGGTGTTTGATATTGCTGCAGCCAGGCTACAAGAGGCATGAAAAAACAGTAAATATTGTGTTTCAGGTGAAAGTAAAGGTCTGGTTCTGCCTTATCATGTGGTGTAAAGTCAGTTCCACAAGGTGAACTTAGTATCCACGTACATTGATGTGAAAACCACTGACAGTTACTAAAATCCTGAACATATACTCAATAGTACTCCTTTCATACTACTTTGATAGTCCTAAACTGTGTGACTTATGTTCAAAACAGAAGGAAAGCACTTGAAAAACGCAGTTGACGTCATTATGATGGATTTCCATGGGACTCTCCATTTTGGGATTGTGAAGTTTTGTGTACTATATTAAAAATGTGCTGATATACTGAATTCAGTACCATGTTGTTATTAAGATGTGCAAAGGGGACAAACATTTTAGACATTTTAGACATTGCACATAATGTTACGTTTTATTTGAATTTATTTATTATTATAAGTCTTAAACATTGTACAAATACTCTAGGGCCAGGTTCTACACCAAAACATTTGCAATTGTGATAATTAAGCATCTCACCTTGTACTACAGCCATGGATGTATTTACAGCAATGCTCAGTAGTACTCGGGGCCTGATGAGCCTTTTGCTGAGCTGTCACTTTCTAAAAAATTATTTAGTTTCAGAAACTTCGAGCAGAGAAAAAAGTTTAATGAAAATTCACTACCGTCTTTGAATATTCTGAAGTTCAGTTCCCTCTCAGTGAGAATGACTTCTATTGAAAGAGAGTATGCACCTAATGACTGTCATTTGGGCCAAAATTATGGATTCCCAACTAGATGGTTCCATTCAATTGTTGTGGCAAGATAATTTCAAAATTGCTGTGACCATGCAATTTTGAAAAGAAAATTAGTAAGTTAAACTAAGAAAAACCTGAACAAAGCTCTGCTTTTGTAACAGTGTGGCTGAAATACTGTAAGAAACTGTAAACCAGTAATATACTGTAAGAGTAAAGCAGCTTTGCTGATTTATCTAATGAATTTTACTCTTTCCTCTCTCTTGAAATAGGTGCCTGATTCTACTGCAGTCTGTCTCAGAAATACAGATTTTGGTTCGTTGCATCAATAATGACATGCAGATAGAGGTCAAAAAAGCTATAGCATTTGAAGGAGATCTAAAGCTATAGCATTATAAGTAGACAATTCTTCATTTTTCAAAAGCCATTTCAGAGCTGTTCTGGCATGAGTTAACTGGGCTTTTCTAAACAAAAAAATCCTAGATGAAAATTTGAACTAAAAAACTTGGAAGTAAGTTTTGATTGCTTTACAAGATATTCTGTGTAAAAGATACTTTGCTTTTGATTACATTGAGTGAAATCTGTCATCCTGTGGTATCCCAGACAATTCTGTGCTGTGTAATTGTTTCCTTGTTGAGTCAGTCACTCCTGCTGTGATTCTGCTCATCTGCGCCGCAAATGGTTAGCACAAGCTGGAAAATGAGAAGCTGCAGTGCTTAAAGGCTGTCAGTTCATGCTATTTGAATTTGAAGTCTTCAATGGTAGACGGAAAATGAGCGTGTAATATTAAATTCCAGGTTCTGCACATTGTTCTGCTCTGCCAGAGTGTGTGTGTTACGTTCGGCCAACTTTCCATCTGCCACGGCCGTTGAATATAACTCTGTAATGGGATAATGGCAGAGCTCCATTCATGTTGGACTGGCTGCTAGGACCCAAACTATAATTAATAAGCAAATAAGTACTTATAAAAAAAGGTTTCCAGCTGACAAGATTTCATGCACTGAGACAGAATCTCAGGCAGTGTGTTGTTACTTAGCTGTACATATTGTGGAAGGTAAATTTGTTTCACCTCATAGTTTGTAAGTAAATTGTATTGCAGCTGTTCATCTTTAGTAGTATACTTTGGAAATTAATAATGCAATTAATTTTTGAAGTATTGCTAACTTTTATTTATTTACGGATGTTCAACCACTTGAGTAATCTTCAGCTGATCTCTTCAGGATGGCATGAATTGTTATGAGCACTAGATTGTAGGTTTAGTAATTTAAGGTACCCATGACTTGGTAACACCATAAGGACTGATATTTACTTTGTAGTAACATTCATCCTGATATCCGTAGGCTTCTCTGATAAGATCTGAAAATGCTTATTTTGTCTTTGTGACAAATTTCTTCTAAAAGTGAACAACTGCAAGGCTGTATTTCTGGGTCTGGAGACTGGCAATTTCTGTGTCTTTTCCTTTGAAATACCAAAGTATAATTTCAAAGCATGTATTAATTTTTAAAGCTATTATTTAAGAATCCTGTGCTCAACAGTGACATTCTCAAATATTATGTTAAGCTAGGGGGAACTGCAGGCCCCAGGAAGTGCATCTTGTAGAAATTATGAGTGGAGAGAAAGAACATAAAGAGCAGAAGAATAGACATTGTCTTTCTTTCTTCTCCCCTTTATGTTTCAGTAGCTATATGTCTACCTCTCTCAGTGATAAGGAATCTGTAGAGATGGAAGACACCATAAGTTTTTTCTGCCTATCTACAGCTAAAGATTAGAGGAGTTTCATGTAAATTCTGCCTGCAAACAGCTGTCTAGTACCCAAGCCTGTTAACACTTGTTGATCAACAGATATCCGAAGATACTAGAAAGAATGTTCAAAATTAAATGTTTGCAGAGCTCTGTATTTTCAATGCCTTTGACACAGAACTGTTGTTTCGTAAGCAGCTCCCTTTTTTTGTTACTTTTGAAGCATTGTGATGAGAGTTGTTCTCTAGTCTTTCTTATTTCTCAAATGAACTTCTTTCTTATCCCTGCTTTTTCTGAATTTTTCCTGCTGTGTTCATGATCCTGAATTTCAAGATGGAACTATTTGGACAGCCTTCAGTATACCACTTCTGATTTCTATTTGGTATCATAAGGTCTGCTTGTACTTCTGTATTATCTCCATTTTTGAAGTGTAGTTTACTTACCTTTTCTCTTATTTTTTACCTCCTTTTTGAGATAAACCCTACAAGAAGTGATAAAAATTCTTACATCTCCTTGAATAGCAGAATGGAAGAGTAGGGAGCGCTGAGAGCAGAATCCATGAGAACAGAAACAGAGATTGGAAACTGGCAGTACAGAAGAGATGTAAGCTCTCACGTGGGAGGGAATGTGTTGCTAATTTAGGGAAGGACCTGGTACTTGCTAGTTCAGGAAGTTTTCAGTACAAAGCCTGTGTGTCCATCCTTTGCTCTTGTGTCTCAGAAGGAACGTGCATATTGCATACCTGGGTGGTCCTTGCGACTGACATGGAAGGCAAAGTTCTTAGGCAGTTAGTGAGTGAAAGGACTATGGGTTTCACTTTTCCCAGAGAGTGGCAGTGGAGAATTGGAACCTGGGAGGTGTGCTGAAGAAGAGAGAGCAGGAGACGCTGCTGGAGACAGTTTGGACTGAGGGAGTGAAGAAGCAAGTCAGGCTGCAGGCGCTGAGCCTGGGAGCATCCATCCATACCATCTCCACATCTGGGGCACAGAAATAACCCGATGGTGTTGAACTTCAAACACTGCAGCCTTGCTCAGTGTCTAGCTCTGGCAGATGTGCTGGCTTCTGTGAGATAAGTGTGTTCCTATAGTCCAGGACCCATTCAGCAGACTTCTGTGTTGCTACTGCCAGGTAGAGAATACAGTACCTATTATAGAAGCTGTTCTCAGGACATTATTATCTCTAGACAGCTGCTGCTTCTGTGAAGTGTTTATACAGATTAGTGTTTATTATATATACTTTGTTAAAAAACTGTAGGTGATGCAGTTTAGTCTAATTGCAAGCATCATAGAACATTTTATTCTTCTGCTCCCTGCCCTGCACAGATGCCTGAATAAAGTTTAAAGTGACTTTCAGTACTGCCTGAAAAATACTACCTTCTTGAGAAACATACTAGTTGTAGGGAGCACTTAGTAATTAATCTAAGGTGTACTACAGTTAACCTCTGCTTTTCTCCTTTCAGGTCTTGGATTAGATTCAAATGAACTTCCCTTTCAGAATAGTTTCTCCGACTGGCCCGAAATGAAGAAAAAATTTGCATCCATATTTGCACAGAAGACACAGGCTGAGTGGTGCAGCATATTTGATGGTACTGATGCCTGTGTGACTCCTGTTTTATCCTTCGATGATGTTGCCTCACATCAGCATAACAAACAAAGAAGTTCTTTTATCAAAAATGATCAGGGAGAGATAAGTCCTAGACCTGCTCCTCTTCTATCAAGGACTCCTGCTGTTCCATCGTGTAAAAGAGATCCTTTTATAGGAGAACACACGGAAGAGATACTTCTAGAAAATGGGTTTACTAAGCAAGAGATTGCTAAACTTCATTCTGATAAAATAATAGGATTTGGTAAACCCAAAGCTAATTTATAATCTCTGACTGTGCATATCATACAAATTTAAGACTGATAGAGTAATTTTTTATGCATTAAAATTGAATTATATGACAAATAAATGTTTGCATGATATTGCTTTTAAATAATATGTATATTTTTAAATTATTTAAATTTTAAATATAATTGAAAACAGTGAGAGTTATGTACATGGATCATCTGCTGTCCAGAATGATACCATAATTGTGTTCTGAAGATCTACACAGGCTGTTTAGTAAGCACCTGTACATTCTGAGAATTTTTGTTTAAATTTTGAATCCTGTGGCTTGTTTCTTTTAATTCTTAGTTACACCATTGCTTTGTAATATATGTTGTAATTACATGAAGGCAATACTTTTAATAAAATTTAATTATATTCTTTGTAAATGAGTTTGTTGTTTACTCATAGATTAGAAGGGATTTTTCCTCTATTTTGTCATATTAATTAATTTGCTTTATCATGCCAAAACTATGGTCAAATTAATGCTGTTTGCTTATGTGCTGCTGCAGAGCTATTACTATAAAGTTAATCTGTTTAATAGCCTGGCTACATTTTCTCAGTGGAGTCTCCTGATTATATTACATTTGGAATTTCAATTTGGCTAGAAATTCACTTCAGAATGAAATTTTTTTTTTATTTTCAAAATACCTGCCAAGTATTATTCCTTTCCTTTCTTTATGGAAAAGTGCTTGGTGACTTAGCTACACAGGTTTTAAACAATGGTTATTCTGTGTTGGTTTTAATTTCCTTCAAAATTAAACTGTCATTTGAAACCATCTTTTTCAAGGCAAAAGAAAATATGCTTTTAAGAAGAATTAGTTATATGACCTTAATACAGTATTCTCTACTCCGGCGTGTGAGAAATTATGACATGAAGGGTTGGGGCTTTTTCATAATTTCGTCTGCGTTTTCCTGAAGATTAGTTTGTTGCTTACAAAGGCTTCCAAAACTGAGGTATATTGTATCTGTCATGGCAAAAATGTCAGCATTATTACCATAAAAAAACCCCTTTACATCCTATTACATGAACACTTTTCTGAAAGCAAGAATTGTCTAGTAGGTTCCGACAAATTTTCTGAACAACGAGCAAAACCAACTTATGTTTCCAGCTGATAATCACTCTAATGTGAATTACTGAATATTATACACCTTTATGGTAGGATTTGACAGTTTTCTTAGTCCCAGGTGCATCTGATCACGTTGGAGAAAAGTCAAGGTTGTCAAATGTAATCTCCACGGCACATAAGTTTTGACCCCAAAATTGCTGACATCAATTTGAAAATTCATGTTACTTCAGCACAGGTTGGATCAGTTGCCTCTCTTGGGTGGCTAATCTGAAAGGTCCAGTTTGGTGTGTCACTACAGATTTCTTGTGGGGCCTTCTATTGGCACGTGAGGGAACCCAACTAAGTGATCCTGATATCCCAGCCAAAACCAGCACATCTTTGTTTTCAGAGACCAAGAAAATAATCAGTTCTTCTCAGGGTGGTAGACAGCAGATGCAAAAATATACTTACCAGTTGCTGTTTGATGGACTTCTGTCAAGCTTTTTATCTGCCATTAGCATTCGAGGGCAATGTGAAGGTTCACTTACTCATCTTCATGAAGTGCATTGAAATCCTTTTCTGGACACATACAGATTTTTTTTTCTCCCTGTTCAATCAGCAGCAAATCGGTACTTTGATGTTCATATTTGCTGAATTGAAAGATGAGGGCTCTAGATTCCTGCTATCACTGCTGTCTTAGAGCAGCAAGAGGAATAGCTTTGTGTCAGGCTAATGCTGCGCCTTGACCATGTGATGTATGTTCCCGTTATATGTGTGCTTCATGCGTAAACAGTAATTCCTTAGTTGTGGATAGTTGGGAGCTGTGCAGACGCCCAAGAGCTCAGATCTGCTAATGTTAACACACACTTCCCCGCCCCCTTCCTGGCATAACTTGTGATCGCAGAGCCATGAAAGTATGTGAGTCCCTCCCCCAGCACAGACCGATCCCACCCGGCATATGATCTGGGCCCCATGTCAGCCGGAGCAGGCAGCACCGACCTGCCACAGCGCCGCGCGCAGCTGGAGCAATGACCTTAATGAAAGAGAGCTTCCACAGGGTTCCTCCAGCCGCTTCTGAAGTGGCCAAGGCTGCTATGGACTGCACCGGAGAGAAGGAGGAGGCTCTGGGGCAGTCAGTGCTGAGGACTGGAGCAGTGGTGCCCGGGAAGCGAGCGGTGGGAAGGCTGGTCATGCACAGCATGGCGATGTTTGGCCGGGAGTTCTGCTATGCCGTGGAGGCCGCCTTTGTCACGCCGGTGCTGCTCAGTGTAGGGCTGCCCAAGAACCTCTACAGCCTGGTGTGGCTCATCAGCCCTATCCTGGGCTTCGTGCTGCAGCCCGTGGTAGGTTCAGCCAGTGATCACTGCACCTGTAGCTGGGGCAGGAGGCGACCTTACATTCTGGGTCTAGGCATCATACTGCTGTTAGGCATGGCTTTGTACCTCAATGGGGACGTGATGATCTCAGGTGAGTGAGGGGCATGGACTGACAGACAAAACTCATCCTTAGCCTTTTGAATCACAAGAAAGAGAGGGGTTCCTCTTTTCCTTCTTAGAATGGATTGTTAAAATTGAGTATCATGTGACTCAGCTGCATGGAAGGAGCTGGGGAGCACTGAAATCTTCATATATGTTCAATCCTAATGCTGCATGTTATGTACCATATCCATAGTGTTCTGTAATTTGTATGTGTGATTACGACCTTCCGTTGCCTGATAAGCTTGTACAAGTAAAGATTTGCTTAGCCCCATAGAAACTTTTACTAACTAAGATCTACCTTATTAGCTTAAATGATAATATTGTTTTTGTGATGTAATACACATCCAAACTGAAAATCTATCTGTTCATCCCTATTTTAGGTGGATTAGCATTCAAAAATACATATCTTGAGTTATTGCAGCACTGGAGACTTTGTCATGCTGGTGAACAACAGAAGTCTTTAACTCCTTGAAAACCCTGTTGCACCTGGAATATGCAAAATTAAATAGGAATGACATGCCCAGATACGGTTATATTTCAGCTTGGGATGTAACTTCTTAAAGTCTTGATGAAAACGTGTTGCTGATATATGACTTGGCAGAGGGGGGAGGTGTGTGTTTTTAGAGATTGATTTATTCTCTCTTTCTGGATACCATTGATGTTGAATATACTTGATTTCGTTTGCCCAGAAAGAGATGTTGCAGTCAACTCTTGGTTATCTAAAACAATGGAAGGGTGGGACAAATAGAAAAAAACAAAAAGTACAACAAAGTGCATATGTTCGTCTACCAGAGCACACCATGGAGGTGTAAAGGAGTAGATTAAGGATAGTGATTCTCTTGGTTGTGGAGCTTGGAGCACCCTGAGCATGTGCTGACTCAAGGCAGTAAGTCAACCTAGCACATCTCAGGGCTACACAGACTCAGTTCTCCTGCTTCTCTGATCTGATTCTGGTGTCACTGTTCTCTCTTGCATAACCAGTCATTGTTTAGATTTGGAGGTATCAGGAAAGGTAAAATGTGGTTTTGCAGAACGTGGCACTGTTGCTGTCAGAATGAGGGTGTTTCTCTTTTTGTAGCTTTCATCGATGAGAATGAAAAGCGGCGGACGTGGGCAATAGTCGTTACCATGCTGGGAGTAGTGCTTTTTGATTTTGCAGCTGATTTTATTGATGGCCCCATCAAAGCGTATTTATTTGATGTCTGCTGTCATCAGGATAAAGAGAAGGGTCTGCATTACCACGCCCTCTTTACAGGTACTCAGATCCCTTCTTTTCCTCCCTTCCTTTCGAAGGAGGGGAAGGTGATTGCATGGATTTTATCCTCACTGTGTTTATACTCTTGAATGAACTGATCATCTGATCCTGCACTTCAGTCACGAGTCTTTTGTTGCTGGGTTTTCACTACTCCAGGGAACAGCAACTTGTGATTACTGCTGCAAGAATTCTGCTGCAGAAGGCTGCAAGCATAAACAATTACAGCAACATAGCCGTGATTTAATTGAGAGCAGTTATTTAAAAAATGAAGTACTGTTTATTCATATTGGTTTGATTTTTTTTTCAAGTTTTTGGTGAAGCAAAAATTAATGAATGTAACTTGTTTCCTTGCTATTGCACATAGAAAGAACATTTTTTAACTAGGCATGTGACAGAAAGCAAGAGCTGCACAAACCAGACTAATTGATTCCTCTTCTTCAGCAGTGCTCCAGTATGTGCTATATAAAAATGGAAGTTCTGCGTTAAATTCAGAACTTCACAACCTCCACAAAATAGATCCAAGTGGTTCAGTCCAGGCTCTTGCAACTAAAGTTAACAGTTTCATTTGTCTTTGTACATGTTTGGAATGCTGCTGATTTACAGAAGGACATGGAACTGTTGAAGCAAGTCCAGAGGAGGTCCACAAAGTTAAAAACAGGACTGGGGCACCTCCCGTACGAAGATAGGCTGAGAAACTTGGGGCTGTTCAGCCTGGAGAAGAGAAGGTTGTGTGGAGACCTCCCAGCAAACTTCCAGTATCTGAAGGGGCCTAAAGGGAAGCTGGAGAGGGACTCTTTATCAAGATGGGACAGGGAATAATTGGTACAAATTGAAAGAGGGGAAATTTAGGTTAGATATTAGGAAGAAATTTTTTACTGTGAGGGTAGTGAGACACTGGAACAGGTTGCCCAGGGAAGCTGTGGATGCCCCAACCCTGGCAGTGTTCTAGGCCAGGTTGGATAAGGCCTTGAGCAACCTGGTCTAGCGGGAGGTGGCCCATGGCAGGGGGCTTGGGACTGGGTGAACTTTAAGGTCCATTCCAATCCCTTAACATTCTGTGATTCTATGAAATCATCTGCAGTACGAGCCCTGTGTTGAGACAATGCACAGGGAAGACACGTAAGGCCGTGTACATGCAAAGTGCATTGGGAGGAGCTGAGTGACTGTGAAAGGACTAGACAAAAAGCAGACTACCTCAGAAGTCATGCAATCTGTGTTAAAGCAGATGTTTGTGTCTGCAGAGCCACACCAAAAGCAGAGCCGTGTAGATTCAGTAGCAGTTACTCTGCTCAAGGAGGGAGGTATAGTAGCTATTGACAATGGGCTGATTTTGGACATATGTAATACCTGTGTCCAGGAACACAAATTTTAAGGGAACCTTAAAGCCACATGGAAGTGAAATCAGTATTATCCATTACAAACTGACAGATAAAATTTTAAAGAATCACTTGTTTGAACAGAGAGAGAAATGAGTCTCTATGTATATTCTTGCCTTCAGCAGAAATCTGGTTGCAATTTTTCCTTTGGAGGCTCCAAATTTGGATCTGATTCATTTGTGTACTAAGCTGTGAAAAGGGATGGGGGATAAATAATATCAGATAAAACTAGGGCAGATTGCATGGCTAGATACAACCAACACCTGTGCCCTCTGTAGCAAGTTCATTTGTATCTTAACCCTTCCTAAATGGGAATTCCCTAGTCTGTTCTTGAGCTCTCCCTTGAGAGGGGTTCTACAGCCCTTCCTAAGCAATCTGTTCCAACACTTCACCGGCCTCAGTATTAGACAGTTTTCCCTAAAATCTAATCTTGACATCCATTCTGTACAGTCTATGTTTATCATTCCTTTGTTTATCCCAATTAGACATAGACAGCAATCTTCCCATTTCTTTTCTAGTTTCTGTCTGAGATATTACTTTGTTTCTCCACTTTGGTTCCTTCCCTTTATACTAAATATCTTTTAAGATTTTACTCTCCAGTTTGTCTTCAGTTTAAGGTTTGAACGTGAAACTTGATAGCTTTGTAGTTATGAAACTTATGGCCACTGAGACAAGTGGAAGGAAGAATTCACATATCCAACATGCAACATTCAGACTGCATTCCAATATCATGATTCTTTTTTTTTCAAATAGTATGCAAAGACAACTTCAAATGTCAAACATTCTCTCTGCAAACATACACTGCAAACATGTAGTGAAATTTTCTTCAAAAAAGCTATTAACAACTTAATTGTTTTTCATTAAACAAGCAAGGATACAGTCCCCTGAGAAATGCTATAGGACACAATGAAGAAGGGCCATAATCAGACTCAAGAGGGGGGGAAAAAAGTACAGAAAGCCCAGAATGAAATCAAAATCCCATGTTTTGTAGGTGCTGTTACTTTGTGTTAGAGTTGTTTTGCTGTACACTGTCATCAGGTCTCCTAGGCAGAAGAGTAGAAATGCTTGCAAGTCCTTCAAAAGCCTGTGGGACTGCCACACATCCTGAAGAGCCAGCTGGTTAACAAGGTGTCAGGACTCTACGAAGCTGCTGCCCCTGCCAGAGCACTGTACTGAATGTAACAGCGTGCGCTTTCTTGCGCATCTCTGTGTGCAGTCATAGCAAAAAGAAGAAATTTTAAAAAAAAATTTAACTGAACACTGGGTTTATTAACTTCAAGGCACAAGGTAGCACTCTCGTTTTACCTTTTGGTCTACCTCTTCTGAGAAAATTAGTAAATGGAATTAAACATTTGATCCTTTTTGTTTTCTATTCCAAGTGGTGAGGGACTTGGATTTGTACAACTCCAAACCAATGCTTTTGAGTTTATTTTACTTTTTAAAAAATTTCACATGGAGGTGGTATTTCTGTTTAGATGAAGCAATACAAAATGCATTTTACAAAGTCAAAACTATAGATAGTCTTGATATAATTTAAAAAATATTTGTTTGTTCTGTGAAATTTAAAAAACCACAAACCATAAATTTCAGTATAATTATGTTTTGCTTTACTTGTATTACTCTACCGTTTCAAAGAAAATAGAGCTTCAAAGAGGCAAGAAAAGAGATGGGGGCCTATGTTGCTGTATGTTCAGGCATTTTCGGGAGAGCTCAGTCTACCAGATCTGAGGAGATTTTTCAAGTGATATTTTAGTAACTGCTCATGTATGTGATTAGCTTGCTGTTCCTACTTTGTGTGATTAATATCTGAAGAGTGATTATTCTGTCATTTCTAGAGAGGATCACATGTTGGGGGTATTGGGTACTCTGTTTATTTTATCAATGCCAGTAGATTTTTATTTTTTTCCCCACCATTATAGGTTTGGGAGGAGCCCTGGGTTACCTGACAGGTGCTATGGATTGGGGTCAGACTGTACTAGGATATTCCTTGGCATCGGAATTCCAAGTGATTTTCCTCTTCGCAGCCTTGGTTTTCGTAATCTGCCTTACCGTGCATCTGTGTAGTATTCCTGAAGTCCCACTCAGATACAAAAATGAAGAGGCAAAGTTCTTGTTGGAAGTGACTGAACCCCATAAATATAACTCCACAGAGGAGGAAATCAAGAATGGTTACTTAAAATCAACATGCACTGAAATAAAGGCTGCAGCTAAACCAGGGAAATGCACAGTTGTGTCACAGGTAAGTGCAGAGGTGATTTTGTGGCACGTATCATTGCATCCTTAGAGACCCTTTAATTAGCTAATGCTGACTATTTGTAATGGAGCCCTTTCACATGCACAGAAAAAGAATCATTCACCAGGATACAGAGTGAGAAAGCCTGCTTTTTTTTTTTATTTAGAAAGAATTGCCAGCAAGAGGAATGAGACAGGCTAGTTCTGATGCTTTGGTCAATTGGAAGGGACAAGGGAGAACCAGGTTCAGTTTTTTGCTCTGTGTCAGTCTCTTGATATGCTCCCCACGTGAATTTTGATAAGAGGATCTACTCTGTCCTTTAGTCTTGATATAATTAATATCAAATTTTGAACAAGGACTATAGATCACTGATCTTTGATATAGGTCTGTAATTCCCACTGAAGTCCAAACACTTTCATATTTAGTACATATAAAGTGTGTGTTCCCTGGTCTAGTAAACATTTGGGTTTGCTGCTGGACAACATTTCATTGAGGATTTATTGAGAGTACGAGTGTGTTTAAAGTTTCTACTTCTACAGCAATGCTACCTTGCTACCAGAGTTTTAGTTTTACTTTGAAGTGATGTTGTAGCTGTGTCTTTGGCAGAACTTTAAGGTGGGAGAGAATTGTGAGTACTTTCAAATCTTTGCTGTTATTTTGTTTCTACTGCATTTTTATGAGAGGCTGATTCAATCTAAGGAGCTAGGAGAAGGTGAATCTAACAGAAAAATACTTGGGGAGCACATTTCTAGAATGGTCTTGGGAACAGTTTTTAATATTTTGTCGATGGATTTTAGTGCTAGGAATTCTTATGGCTCTCTCATGGTACCCTTAGTAAGCCATGGATAACAAAAACAGTTGCTTGAATGGATGAAAGAGTTGCTTTTTGTTTTAATTTCACCTTTGATCTCTTGGCATTATGTATATCCATCCCTGAAAGAAATTTGTTAAGTCAGGTTAAAAGTACTGAGCATGTGCAGATGGTTATAAATTAGAAACCTATACTCATGTTTGAGCTATAAATAAAAAGAATTTATTATCCTTTTGTAATTCTTTTTATAATAGCACTTGGTATTTCTAACCTGAAGAAAAATATTATTACACCAAATACAAGACAAAGGTATGTAAGGTGAATGTTGCCTGATGAGAATGCCAGGCAAACACAGAGAGAGGCAGACAGCAAGGTAACAGTTGTCTGGATAATATGACCAGCACACTGTGATGCTGTCTGAGCTTTCTCACTGTAGGCCAGCTTGAGCAGCCAGCATCCTGCACCAGCACTGTTCTCTCTGAGCATCCTCCAAATTGCTGGAGATGCTGAGTGTCATTGATTGCTTGGACCATGTGGGCTCCGAAGAAAGGAAAGCAAATGAAGAAGAGAGAGCAATGCAGTGGAAGTATGGGGAGCAGACTGTGGATTGGTGTAGCGTCTGCCTTGGCAAGAACTAATTCCACAGAATCAATAACACCTGAGACCCAAGGGGAAGCTCTGGTGTCTGTGAGCAAGCTTGTGCCATTGCCCTCCTCTCTGATTAGGCTGGGCAGCCTGTTAGAGTCTCACAGAGCTTTGATCTGTCTTATGTTTCTTTGATGTGCCTGAGTGTGTATAAATTCTAGACACTCACTGCCTTAATTTCTGTCTCTTGCAGCACGTGTTTGCTGATTCATTCATTACTGTAATTGCTTCCTTAAAGAAATGGTTTGGCTTCCTGTTTTTCTGACTCTTTTTTTCATTATTGCAGGCATCACGGCCCTCTATCTTCTAAATTAAGGACTGTGCTCTCACATGCTAATAGCTAACATGATTATTAATAAGATTTGACCTGTTGCAGTATGAACAGACATCCAAAGCTATTAGCCTTGCGTTCTTCTGCGTGGTGCCAAATTACTCAGGGTCCAATGGCATAATACTCAAGTCATATTGATTCTTCTGTATCCTTATAAATCATCTTGTGGCTTGAGTTGTAGTGAATTTACAGAGAAAATTATTTGGTATTGTGTATTTTTGCAGGATAAATCATTTAAACAGAGCCAAACTTCAGCACATTATTTAAATTATCATGTGATTTGTGTGTTGGTGTGTATTGAATGTGCACATTAAAGACTTTAGTTTCCATTTCCAGTCTCTAAAACATCTAAATAGAAAGAAAGCATTTCTATCTAGCTGTCAAATTATTGTTTGTAATCACAGCAGTCTCCTTTGTAGTTCCATGACCTTGCTTTAACACTTTGATTGGAAAGGCAGTTTTAAAGAACTGTGAGAAAGAGTTAACAAACTCAATAAGCCAAATCAAAAGATAGTAAGTATCCTTGAAATAACAGTAATGAGTCAATGTGGAATTTTTAGTTTGTTTTTTTAGAACTGTAGAAGAATATAAAGCTTACCCTGTTTAAAAGAGACAGTGATGCCAAGAGAAATTCCAAGGGATTTGGACA
Organism: Chiroxiphia lanceolata; assembly: GCF_009829145.1. Classification (NCBI taxonomy): domain Eukaryota; kingdom Metazoa; phylum Chordata; class Aves; order Passeriformes; family Pipridae; genus Chiroxiphia; species Chiroxiphia lanceolata. The sequence continues at coordinate 10,918,625 of NC_045671.1, read as the reverse complement.
ATATGTAGTTCAAGGTGAAAGTCAGCAACTTGAATTTTGGCATTCCTATGAGGATTAAAAACCTCCCACTGAAGCAAAGTATTTTCCAACTTTAAATGTGGTGATTATTCATAGAGTAGCTTGCAGCATAACCCAATTCAAATGAAAGAAGAATTGTAAAAAGTAACTATGACATTGAAAGAAGAAAGGAAAAAATGACATCTTAGAGCAAAGTGAAGACAAAATTTACTCCAGTAATTTCCAGTAATTAACATAACTTTTACAGTTCTTCCACATTTTGTGACCATACAGCTTTGCTTACCATCTCTCCCCACACTGTTGTCTACAAAAAATGCAAGAGAAAATTGAAAGTGTTCCATCGTGCACAGATAAAATAGTATTTTTTAAATTTAAAAGAAAAGAACCATTCAGGAGCTTTAATGTAGGAAGAATTACACATCAAAATACCTCATCAAGCACACCTACAGTGCTAAAGAAATATTAAAATTATATAAGTGATCTGGTGAATGTGACTGGAAAAAAAACTGAGAGAAAGTTTTGGGGCACAGGGCTGAGACAAAGAGGAGGGAGATAAAGGGAGGTGGTGAGAAATGTGGGTTTTCCACATCAGTGACATTTGTTAACTAGCACCAATAATGTTTTGATTTTGAATTATTTCTCCAATGGTATGAGGTGTTCAGATGCTGGAACTCACATTCTGTGGGTGCCAGGATTTGGAGTGGTGCTGCATCTCTTGTGGTGAATCATAGCTTACCCTGCTTCATACAAGGGGGGACAGTACATAGTGGAAGTCTCGTGATATGCCTCAAGAGGTAGAAGTTTCCCCAGAAAAAGAATATTTCTAGGGAATTTAGCACATAAAATGTAATGGGAATGAGGTCTCAGAAATGTTTAGAAATCCACAACCGATACCAAAATGTATTTTAAGTGTCTTTTTTTTCTGTGGCAGCTTTAAATTTTCATTGTAAAGCTGATTGTCTCCATAAAGAAATAATTTTTGTTTCTCGTTGGTTTTGCCATTGTGTTTGGTTGGTTTGGGGTTTTGGTTTGTTGTTTTTGTTGTTGTTGTTGTTGTGTTTTGGGTTTTTTTTCAAACTCCCTGAATCCGTTTTGGCAGAAAATTTTTCTGTGGTACTACACATAAATAATAATCCTACTGATTATAACAGCAAGAAATGTTACTTCCTTGTTGGTATACCCCAGCTCTCCTAGAGTTTCTGTGAATTTTATGTATTGAAGGACATTTAGTATACAAGCAACTCTTTCCTAGCAAAAAATAAAAAACTTTGGAAGCCTAGCACTGAAAAGATACTAAGGCCTTCTTCACTTGCTGTCAGCTGTTTATTAGCCTTCAGGGCAATAATACAGTAATTATTCTTAAATATTTGCTTTTAGGATCAAAGGCAGATGACCCTTAAATCACTCTTGAAGACACTTTTAAGCATGCCATCCCACTATCGCTGTCTGTGTGTGAGCCACCTCTTTGGATGGATGGCTTTCCTGTCCAACATGCTCTTCTTCACGGATTTCATGGGACAGGTAAAAGTGTAAAATCCTCTCACTTCTCCTTCCTAATAGCATCTCCTCCTCCATCAAAAAGAAATTAAATGATGTTATGATCCTGCAGAAATGAGATTGGTGTCAGATCCATTTGCATCTGGATGGCTCAACAAGGGTTTTGTAAAACAGCAAATTGAGGTCAGGCCCTTGTTCTGAGCCAGTCTGTTGAATTGTCAGGAAAAACCTTTCATCATTTGTAAGGCTGTTTGTGTCTATTTAACTGTTCCAAATGAAGCTCTCAGAGCTTGTCCAAACACGCATTTTCAGCATTGGCTTCAGAGCTTCTCTGAGATGGGCAGGCTTCCTAACTGGAGCAATGCTTAGATGCAGCTGGCCTTATCCTAGTGCGTGGGCACTGTCCACACAAAGCCATTCCCCTGCACTGCAGCCTCCCTGGCCTCAGGCTGTGCAGCTCTTTGCACACCCTGAGATACTTGATAGCAGAAAGCTCTTGTCTTCTTGAGTTCGTCTGTCCCTCCATATCTCTGTAAATCTTTCCCTGAGGCCCTGAGGCCCTTTGGCCTGCTAGCAACTATTTCCCTTCATAACACCCAGTGCTCCCTTTTCCATGCCATTCCCAGGCAGAAGGACTATATGCCCTTGACAGCGATTCTTGCCTGTATGAACCTGTCTGCCTCCTTTCTTCCAGAGTACTAATATACCCCCAGCACAAATCGGCTCACTGCCACTTCCTTTTTTTCCGTGGTTTCCATGCAGTATTCCCATTTCCTTGCCATTTTTGTCTTCATAGGCAAGGCAAGAGGAAGGGGGTTTTTTCCCTGTAGTATATATGAACGACTGAAAGAAAAAAGTTTTCCTTGTCTAGATATGGAACTGAGTAAGACAGTTACTGTGTGGAAAAATTAGTGTGTTGAGGTAAGCCTGAAAGAGAAAACAAAAAAATTATTTGTAGATAAAATTAGGGAAAGAAAGGCTAAGACAAGAAGGCAGACATGGAGAGAGAAGGAGAGTGGGGAGTGAGACACCCAAAGGAAAAAAAGCAAATTAATCAATGTAGAATGCACGGTTCAGGAAAAGGCAGAGGGTAATAAATGAGGAGGAGCCTGGGATATGATAATCGGGGAGAAGTGAGTGTGAAACCTGCAGAATTATAGAGGGGTGGTTAGGACACTGCTTAACAAATTCTCCAGCCCTACCAGGGATGAGGCCCTGTGTTGTGTACTTTTTCCTGTAAGAGGGAAGCATTCTCTACCTGCAGTCATCCTTACCTTCTGTGATCCTTGTGGTCTCTTTCAGGTTGTATACCAGGGTAATCCTTATGCACCTCACAACTCCACACTTTACCTTACCTACAAAGCAGGAGTAGAGATGGGATGCTGGGGACTGTGCATCAATGCAATTTCTTCGTCAGTCTATTCTTGTAAGTGCCCACAAATTAACTCCAACACTATGTTTTTGAAGCTGTTTGCTGTTTGCCACTGTTTAAAAAACATAAAATGATGCCAAGTGAACTGGTTTTTTTTCCACATTAAAACTTTAAGAAATGTTACATTCTCAGCATTGTTAGAAACTCGTATCTTTACATGAACAGTTCCTGACCACATGATGAAGGGTCACTTTGAGAGTAAGACATTGTTCTGCATGTGAACTGACCATGAACACTGAAAATCATCCTGGAGTTAAATGCCAGACTAAATTCTGAGATGATCTTTCACCCAGCAATGCTGTAGCTGTAGGCTCTTGAAGGTGCCCTCTCCCCATTTGCATTCCCTATGCAGAAATTCTTGCCAGAAGCTTGAGTCTTGCTCTCCAAAACTACACATAAACATGGTAGCACAGCTCCCCAGATAGATTTCACTGTAATGCTTACCAGGGATTAAAAAAAACTATTTGTGATCCGAAAACTCAAGTAAGTAACATTTTAGGGGCTGAACTGAGCATCTAAATGAGTCTTAAGGGAAATCTTTTCACCTTTGGAACACAACAAAAGAGGCCTGTGGCCCAGACAGGGGACTGGACACCCAGAGACACAGCAGGAGACAATGAACCCAGACTTTTGTGAGCTTGGACTGTGAGTGTACAAGAGCCCAGGGTTTCCTTTGTTCAGGGTCCCTCCTTGAAGGCACCAGCTGTTATCCTGTTGTTGCACCATGATTAAATTATTTTAAGGATCCAGACATCTGAGACTCTGCCGTGGGAAACCTGGGATGGAGCCTGAAAGGAAACCTGGACTGACTGTGCGAGTGTGGGCTGTGTAAGGAATCAGTTGGGGACCTGTCCATTCACTGGAGCCCCCTGCTTTGAAGGAACCTCAGTCCCAGCTCAAGTGGTGCAGAGTGTGACTGCCAGAGTGGCTCCTGGATGGTCAGACAGGGAAGTTTCCTTAATGTTTCTAAGGTCAATGAGGGCAGTTCTTCCAGAATGGTTGTTAACTACTTCTTCTCTGGAGCTGGCTATGACAGAATATCCCCAGAGAGAGCAAGTATACTTTGTCAAAATTATACCTACAGTAATTTGAGGCAACTTCCAAAATCAGTAAGATTATCTCCTTCACTTCATTTTACAAAATAAAACCCCTTAATAGACTCTCTGATGGAATGTGGCCTGTTTTTTAGTTTTATCAGCATTTTCACTTCCTTTTCACAGACGTGCAGAAAGTTCTTCTGCCATACATAGGATTAAAAGGACTTTATTTCATTGGATACCTCCTTTTTGGACTGGGTACTGGATTAATTGGCTTGTTTCCCAATGTCTATTCCACTCTGGCTCTGTGTTCACTCTTTGGAGTCATGTCCAGCACACTGTACACAGTGCCATTCCACCTCATTGCAGAGTACCACAGGGAAGAAGAGGTGAGTGCAATGTCTAAAGAAGTGTAACTTTATGTCTGTCTGTGTCTGTTCAGTCTATTTTGGGGGTAAACTGGGTAGAAATAATGATAAACAGCTTTTAATTTTCATTTCAAAACTATTAATGATGACATATATTATGAATTCTGACAGAGAGTTAATGTCCCAGCTTCAAACTCTCCAAACAGTCCTGCAATGAGACATATAATTATTTGTCTCTGATGAACGAAACAAAGCAAATCACAGTATGTGTTCAGGCAGTAAGCAGATGACAGGGTTCCACTTGCATTGCCTTCATGTGCTACTTTCCTTATATTGTTCCTTGCAGCTGCATTAGCAGAGGACTTGACTTACGAGTGTCTGAGGTTAATAGAAATCCTATAAAGACTGTCAGAAGTTTTAGTTAATTGCAGAGTGTTGTGGAAGCTCTTAGCTAATAAACATATGAAATTCAGGGAGAAACATCTTTACATAGTTTAGTATTTAATCGTATACCACGTTCTCATTATCTTTCTAAATGTCTGTGGTTGGGGTTTTGTCCTCCACAGCATAAAATACTGTTTCCAAGGAAAATCTGGAAGAGCTTGCATATCTTGTACGTTGTTATTGACCACAGCAGGATCTTCATGTATTGTAATGTGTGGAATTCTTTCATGGTAAAGTTCTCTCAAGTCTTCAAGTTAGTAGACAGCTAGGAACAAGAAGGATCAAGGAGAGTTGGGAGGACTTGGGAAAAGTTCTCAGTATATCTTGGGACATCGGAAAAAATTAATAAAGGAAAATCTGAACCATTGAAAAACCACACAGAAACACAGCTGAGACCAGGAAAGGGCTAGATCAAGTTCTGGGGAACTTGTCCTACTGTTTGGCACACCCTCTGAATGATGAACACAATAAAACTCTTTAATTATTCTATTCTATTGAATCCTAGGAGGATGATGTCTCAATGGGGTTAAATATTTCACATATCTAATTCCTAATTTTTTAGTTTATTTCTTTGTTCCTTACAACAGAGAATGATCATGATGTAGAGTTTATAAAGATATAAGAATGGACGGGGAATGAACCCAGTTTAGGGCGAGATCGCAATTCTAACCTCAGGCCAGCTACCTCAGAGAGAGGGAATATAGGAAAATTTTAGTCTAGCTCTGATTCAGAGCAGTTCCAAGACAGAAGTGAAATAAAACATACTGATGTGTGCATGAACTTATATTTAATCGGCCAATATATTCGGATGTCGCTTGTAAGGCAACAAATTGTTTCTTGTTTGGTGTATGGTACTTGCTATGATAGATGTTAAATGATATATAATTCTATGTTAGATTTGATACTAATGGATTGAGGTTTAGCTCAAATCTTCTATAATGTACAAGATGGTTAGGAAAAAATAAAGAGGAAACATCAAGCACAAAATTGCATATATTTACACATTCATGTGTTTGTGGTCAGAACCACTGGCACATAGGAACCTTGGGAACAGTCTAGCAAAACAGATATAATTTATAAAAAAAAAGTGTCTGAAATTGGGATTGTATCATTCCAGAACAAAGAGCAGATATTTTCCCTCACTATGCATTCTTCCAAAATCATATGCTGGGTTTAACAATGTTGCCATTTCAACTCCTGTTCTGTGCTGCTGTTCCCTAGGATCCAAATTCAATTTTTTCTACTGGATTAGGAAGATACTGTTTGTTTCCAGTACTTGTGAGCCTTGAGTGGGAACAGCTCAAAGGCAAGATAATAGGTTTTGCAAAAACCAAAAAGCATCTTAATGACCATGAGCATTTGTCTACCAGAAGACAGCAGTGCAGCTAGCCTACAGTGTGGAAACCTCTTCTTGTTACAATACAACCTCCTCTGTGCAACAGCTTATGCAAGAAGAAAAATAAACATGAAAATACCATATAATTTCAAAAAAACCTAGAATAATTCCTTCCTGGAGGGAATTGCAGAACAGCTGGAAGTTAGAAGGGACCACCAGAGATCATGTAGTCCAACCTGCTCAAGGAGGGCCACCTGGAGCAGGCTGCCCCAGGTTTGGTTTGAATAATTCCAAGGATGGAGACTCCACAACCCCTCTGGTCAACCTGTTCCAGTGATCCACCAGCCTCACAGGGTGCTAATATACAAGATACCTGTATATAATAAATGAAGGCTTTTGCTCTGCTATGTGCATCATAGCAGATACACAGGTAATTAGTAGGTAACAATGATCCTCAGTAGTGTACAAGAATCCTAGCCTGGACATTTGTTTTCAGGTTGCTTTTTTTCCCAGCAAGAAAAGCATTACATTTAGATTTTGGTACTGAATTCCTTTACGCACTTTAAATCATAACTTCAGAGCACATTGCTCCTGTATGTGTGTGGGGATTTTTCTGCAATTCTATAAAGTCTTTGACAACATCCTGGTGGATTTGATGAGTGGACTGTTAGATGGATAAGAAAGTAGTTGGACAGTCACATCCAGAGGGTAGTGGTCAATGGCTCAGAGTCCCAATGGACGTCAGTGAGAAGAGGTGTCCATCAGGGGTCCTTTCTGGGACCAGTGTTATTTAATATCTTCATTAATTACATAGACAAAGGGATCAAGTGCCTCCTCAGCAAATTTGTAGATGACACCAAGCTGAGTGCTGTTGTTGGCACAACTGAAGGACAGGATGCGATCCAGAGGGGCCTGGACAAGCTTGAGATGTGGGCATATGGGAATCATACATGGTTTAACAAGACCAAGTGCAAGGTGCTGCACCTGGGTTGGGGCAGTCTCCGGTACCAACACAGGCTGGGGGATGAACAGATCAAGAGCAGCCCCGCTGAGAAGGACTTGGGTGTGCTGGTGGGTGAGAGGCTGGACATGACCCGGCCATGTGCACTCACAGCCCAGAAACCAATCCTGTCCTGGGCTGCATCCAAAGCAGGGTGGGCAGCAGGTGAGGGAGGGGATTCTGCCCCTCAGCTTCTCTCTGGTGAGACCCTCCTGGAGCACTGCATCCAGCTCTGGGTGGATGGGTGCACAACAGGATGGACATCAACCTGTTGGACTGAGTTCAGAGGAAGCCACCAAATTGATTAGGAGAGAGGAGTATCTCTTCTATGGGGACAGCCTGAGAGATTTGGGATTGTTCAGCCTGGAGAAGAGAAGGCTTTAATGTTACCTAATTGTGCCCTTCCAGTACCTGAAGGGGGCCTGCAAGAAAGATGGAGAGGGACCTTTTACAAGGGACGTAGTGACAGGATGAGGAGCAATGGCTTCAAACTGAAAGTAGGTTTAAATTAGGTATTAGGAAAAAATAATTTACTGTTAGCACTGGAATAAGTTTCCAAGAGAAGCTGTGGATGCCCCTTCTCTGGAGGTGTTGAAAGCCAGGTTGGATGGGGCTCTGAGCAATGTCCCTGCCCATGGCAGCAAGGTTGGAGCTAGATGTTCTTTAAGGTGCCTTCCAACCCAAACCATCCTGTGATTCTATGATGATTCTTTGATAGTATGATATCCCTTTGAGGTTCTCCTTCAGCCATGAGTTAGACCTAAATTATCCATGACAGTCCTGTACTGTTAAATGTAAGTTTGACAGAGCTCACATTGACCTGAATTTGAAAGAAATGTCTAATTTTTTTGGTCAAGTTTCAAGTGCTTCCTTGAGAGAAGGGACAGAGGGAAAAACTGCAGATGAGAAAAACCGGACTATTCAGTGGAACCTTGGGCAACTCATTGTTACTTGTAAAATCTCTGTTTGTGTTCCATAACCTCTGTGATACAATAAGGGAAGCAGGGAGCTATCGACCTGCCCTGCTGTACCTCGGGGTTGTACCAATGCACTGGCCAAGAGTTGCATGTTGTCAAAACCGTCCCGTCTCACTAGGGTTTGTTTTGTGCTTATTTGCAGAGCCTGAAGCTGCAGAATGGGGAACAAGCAGGAGAGCACGGACGAGGGAAGGGCATTGACTGTGCTGCTCTCACTTGCATGGTCCAGCTTGCTCAGATCATCCTTGGTGTGGGCCTGGGGCTCTTGGTTAGTGTTGCTGGCAGCGCCGTCACTGTGATTTCAGCATCCACGGTGGCTCTGGTCGGCTGCTGCTTTGTTGCTTTCTGTGTTCGTTATGTGGAGTAGGACTGTGAGAAGTGACTGGAAGAAATCTCCCCAGGGGAGTGTTTTCTTTCTGGGTCCGGAGCACTGGTGCTGTTGCTGCGCTAATACTGCTGGCACATCCTCCTCTCTTACCTCCTTGGATCGGTTGCAATTCCAGAGCTTTATGAAACGGAGACTTGATAAAACTGGTTGCCTAATGCCTCAGATGCGTACACACACCCAGTGTATTCACATGCTGTGACATGTGACAGCATGTCTGCCCGTGGTATTTTGATGTCCTACATGAGGAGTCATTATGAAACTCCTCATTACCAATTTGTGGAAGTTAATAGATGAAGTATGTGATAAATTGAAGTAATGTAAAAGGACAGAGCTGGGAAGAAAGTTATTATTTATCTTGTTTTTCAGGTATTTTAAGTTTGGGGCTGTTCCCTCCTGTAGTCAAAACCTGCAAGAGGATCAAGCAGGTGTCGAAGGGCAAGCAGGGTGCAGCTGTGTTATGATTAGTAGTACTACTAAAGGGGATCAGTTAATTAACAGCCATGGTTAAAAGCAGGTTTGAGTGTGAAAAATGTTCGGAATATCAAAAAGATTGAAGCCAATTTTTTATAAACATAATTGTAAAGTAATTATTAAGTACTGGATCCTGATGCTTCTGTATAAATGACATGGAAGTACTAGCCAGGCTTATCAGGAAAGTCTGCCTAAGTCTGTTCTGCAAATCCATATGTAGGCACCTAAAAAATCTGTTTATGGGGAACAGCTGCCATTTCTTCCTTTCTTAAAAACTGACCTCTCAATTTTGATACTGTAATTGAAAAATTAAACTTGGCCAAAGTAAGAATTTGATGAATGGTTGAAAGCCACTTAAATCTTGACATTGGATATAAGAAGTATTTACCTTAAAGTAGCATCTCTATTTTCTCTATTTTCTTCATGCATCTAGCTTTGAGTGAAATGGCATTTGCTCTTTACAGAATATTGTAAATAAATTCAGTTCTGCAAAGCACTATCAGGAATTACTGTACAGTAAACACGTAAGCCCAGTTGTTTGTATTTAATTGCTTATGAAGCTTCATTCTTATTTTTATAATATTGCCAGAGTTTTGGAAATCCTGTATTTGTGAAAGTTATATACTGTATTTATGCTGTGCTTCCTCTATCCTGAAAACTGTCATATCCACTCACTATGTTATGTGTTAAGCCACATGAAGAGATCTGCTAATGCAATATTGTTAATGAACACTGAGAGACTACTGCCAAATATGGTGTTTATCATTGGTTTTGGTGTGGTTTTTTTCTTTTTTTTTTTTAATGTTGCGCATGTATAATCAACACTGTTCAGTCAAATGCAGTGTTGAGCTGATCAAGTCTTAGAAGCTCTGCAAGATATGAACTTACAACACCACAAATAAATGGTTAGATTTGAGGATCAGGTCAGCGATGCATCAACTTCATCATTTTTCTATGTTTTCAAGAGTAGAGTGAGTCATTTATTCTCAGGAAAACCAGTCTTCCCCTAATTAAATTCTTATTAATTATAACAAGCCTATGGAAGCCTCAGCTACATTTTCTTGTTGATCACTGCAAGTGTTCCCTACAGTGTCCCCACTGTAGGCCCAAAAAGAGGGTCAGTGCATGGCAAATCTCACTACAGAATTTTCATCCTGCCTTATGAAGAAACTACGTTTTACAGTTTCTTTTGTTTTGTGGCTCTTCATGTCACAACCATGGAAGAGAAAAGACTGAGGAAGACTGAGTCCCTGAACTGTGCTTTGTGGATGCTGAGATGGCTGGAGCACAAGCGTCTCAACGAGGACAAACAGGATAAAGCCAGAAAATGAAGGATCGTTGTCTTCTCCATTTGCTTTATGCCATCATTAGATCACTAACTTCCATTAACCCAGTATCTCCTGGGAGGAAAAATATTTATGAGAAAAATGAGGCTTCTATGGAGCCATAAAAATATAGGTGATCTGGTTTTATAGGGCAGCACCATGTAAAACTGTGCTCCAGGAGCTGAGGTCATAAAGCTCTGATTCTACTGTGAGGCTGGGAAAGAAATTTTGCAATGTTTACCTATGACTTTGTCAATATTTTCTTTGAGTTTTGATGCCATCAGAACATTAACATTTAAATGGTCAGTGTTATCTCTGCTCTGTTGCACAAAGAGAATGCTGGCATTGATTCAGGCCCACAAAGTGACTGTAGATCTCTAGCAATGTAAGAAAGGCTGTGAACATGCAGAGAGAAGAGAGAGGTGCCCATAATGTATATCAATGCTTTTATTTATAAATGTATTTAGAGAAAACTGTTTCAGGAATTCATAGTCATCTTTTTTATGATCTTTCCTGTTAAAATCCACTGCATGCTACAGAAGACAAAATAGATTAGAGTCAGTTTTTCTTTGGAAGTCTCTTCATAAAAATGTCCTATATTGCTTCTAAGACTTCAAAATAATATATTTCCTTATGAATATTTGTCAAAAATAGCAAGCAGACAAAAAATATGTACAATTTGGGAAACAGTGCTCAAACCAAAAAGAATTATGATGGTGCTCATTCTGAAGTTGAATTTCAAGTGTTAATGAAAACAATATAAAATTCTAGTAATTCATAAAAGGGGATATAATAAGTATTTCTTTTAGCAATAGAAATGTTACTTATATATGTTACTAATATAATACGTTACTAATAAATGAAAGGGATAAAATAACTATTTATTTCAGTAATAGAAATGCTAAAATGTTAAAATATTAAAGGTATTGAAGAATTGTGCCGTGTGCTACTAATTGTAGAAGTTCTACCTTTTCTGTGCTTTTACATTAGTTCTGGACTTTAGCTATAAATACAATCATTTATTGTACTTAATATCAACTTTTGTTGCAATGATGTGAGTATAAAGTTGCAAGTACCCTGTGTCCAGTCTTCTCCATCTGGTTTTATTTCCATATACATAAAATCAAATCAATAAAGATTTTCTCTGTATCATGTTTATGCAAATGATACATTTAGATGAAACACACAGAATCACAGAATGGGTAAGGTTGGAAGGGACCACAGTGGGTCATCTGTCCCAACCTCCCTGCTCAAGCAGGACCATCCTAGAGCACATGGCACAGGATTGCATCCAGATTTTTGAATATTGTTTGAATATTTGAATATCTCCAGTGAAGAAGACTCCACAACCTCTCAGTCATCTCTTTGTGAGGCAGAACATGCCAGGTTCCCTCAGCTTTTCCTCATAACAAAGATGCTCCTGTCTCTTAATTGTCCTTGTATCCTTTTGATGGACTTGCTAAAAGATGAGATGTTTTGTGATAACCAACCACTCCTCCCTCCCACTTTGACTAAAGTAGTCATGGCTGAACAAAATGAAGCAGGAACCAAGCCTACCATCTTATCTCCATGGCATTTTCCTTTTTCTTTCTCCTATGAACACCTGCCTCTTATTCCCATTTAACAAGCAGTCATGTCATGCAAGCAAAGCCTCCAAGGAACTTTTGGTTCTCTTTAGAGGACTTGGAGTATAAGTAATGTGAAAATTTTTTGGATTTGTTTTGGTTTTGTTTGTTCTTCCCCCTCCCCCCCCATGTTCATTCTGTCTTTCACAGTGATGCCATTGAGTTTCTTTGACTTACTTGAAAACAAACAACTCAGGTGGCTTGTGGCAGATAATTTTTTCTTCCACATAAACTACACAAGTCAGGATGAATCATAAATGTCTTTGCTTTGGGAGAAATCACAGCTTTCACATTGGTGCCCATGAATCACTACTACTCCCTGCAGCATGTCAAAAGATAGGAAGAGTGGTGTAAGTGAATGTGGCAATGGTGACATTTGATATTTCTGAATTGTAGAGGGATTGCTTCATGAAGGAAGACGGTGGAAACATCTGCTGTAAAATGTCCTTAAAGGATTTTGGGCATGATGAAGGTATAAAAAGTGTTCTATAAAACAAAATTTTCCCCTCTAAGTTTCCAGCATTCATTTCTCATTCTCTGGCTGCTCCTTCTGATTTATTCAAGAGGCAAATGTTCAAGGCCACTTATTCAAGACCAAGCTATGAAAAGTGATTTGCAATATTTATAGGCCCAGATGGGGTGCATCCATGAGTGCTGAGAGAGCTGGCAGACATTCTAGCCAGGCTACTCATGATCATCTTTGAAAGGTCATGGAGATCAGGATAGATGCCCAAGGACTGGGAGAAAGCAAATGTCACCCTGGTTTTTAAAAAGGGCAAGAAGGAGAACCCAGGGAACTACTGGCCAGTCAGCCTCACCTCAATCCCTGGACAGATGATGGAGTACCTCATCCTGGAGGCCATCTCTACCCACATGGAGGACAAGAAGGTGACCAGAGCAGTCAATATGGGTTCACTAAAGATAAATCATATTTGACCACCTGACTGCCTTCTACGATGAAACAACTACCTGGACCGATGAAGGGAGAACAGTGGATATCGTTAACCTTGACCTGAGTAAGGCTTTGACACTGTTTCTCGCAACATTCTCATAGGCAAACTCAAGAAGTGTGGACAGGATGAGTGGACAATGAGGTGGATTGAACTGGCTGAGTGTGAGGTCCCAGAGGATTTGTAAGGGCACAGGGTCTATTTGGAGAACTGTCACTAGTGGTGTCCCCCGGGGTTCTATACAGGACCCAGTATTTTTTTAACTTATTCATCAATTACTTGGATGAAGGGGCAGATGCCTCCTCAGCAAGTTCAGTGATGACACAAAACTGGAGGAGGGGCCAATATCCCAGAGGGCTGTGCAGCCCTTTAGAAGGACCTCAACAAGCTGGAGAGATGGGCAGAGAAGAGCCATCGAAGTTGAACAAAGGCAAGTGCAGGGTCCTGCACCTGGGGAGGAATAACTCCCACACCAGTGCAAGCTGGGGCCTGACCTGCTGGAAAGCAGCTCTGCAGAGAAGGACCTGGGGGCCATGGTGGACCCGGAGCCAGCGGCGTGCCATTGTGGCCAAGAGCGCCAATGGAATTGTGGGGTGCGTTAGCAAGACCACTGCCAGCAGGCTGAGGGAGGTGATCCTTCCTCTCTACTCAGCCTGGTGATGCCACATCTGGAGTGCTGTGTCCAGTTCTGGGCTCCTCAGTACAAGAGAGACACAGAGTTCCTGGAGCAGGTCCAGTGGAGGGCTACAAAGTCAATCAAAGGACTGGAGCATCTCTCTCATGAGGAAAGGCTGAGGGAGCTGGGCCTGTTCAGCCTCGAGAAGAGACAACTGAGAGGGGACCTCATCAGTGTCTATAACTACATAAAGAGAGGGTGTCAAGAGGACAGAGCCAGGCTCTGCTCAGTGGTGCTGAGCAATAGGACAAGAGACTATGGGCAGAACCTGATGCACAGGAAGTTCCACTTGAATATGAGGAAGAACTTCTTTACTGTGCCAGTGACAGAGCACTGAAACAAGTTACCCAGAGGGGCTGTGGAGTCTCCCTCAATGGAGATATTGAAGAACTGTCTGGACACAATCCTGTGCATTGTGCTCTGAGATGACCGTGCTTGAGCAGGGAGGTTGGATCAGATGACCCACTGTGGTGCCTTCCAACCTGACCTGTTCTTTGTGTGAATTCTGTTGCCCTCTATTCAGTTTCACACATTGCTCTTTTAGACATGCAAGATGTGTTAAGCAGTTGTATTTCCTAAATTTTCTTATTGGAAATGAAAATTTTACCTCCCATGTATTAATATTTTACCTATGTATTAAAGATAGTGACTTCACATCATGCAGAGACTTCAAACCAGAGACTGCTGCCATATGTTGCTCCAGGTAAGGGCTTGCAGTCATAGGAGGACAAAATTCAGTGCTTTCCACTCTGGGTTGCAGAGTAGACTGAGATAAGCCGATCCTGTCCGATGTTTTCGGGGAGAGATATCTGTGATGATTTCTGAAAATGGAATTATCCTGCTTTTTTTGCAAGGATAATTCCCAAAGGCTGCGCCTGCTCCAAGGAGGAGCTGCCGCCGTGCTCCCTCCACCAAGGGGTCCTTGGGTGCCCCCTCGTGTTCAATGACATTATAGCACCTCTCCAGAGCGAGAGGTCCTGTCCCTACTTTTTCCACCTTACTCTGGAGTTTCCCCATAGTGGTGCACTGCTGCAGTTCAGTTCTAGTCTTTTTTGTGCGCAGATAACAAAGGAAAGCCGCTTGCTACCAGCTATAACCCAGCTGCCTAGTGCAGTGAAGGCACTGCCCTGTGGACACGTGGTGGTAGGAGCCCCTCCGCACCAAGGACATGCTTAGCATCAGACTCCTGGCAGAATCTGGCCTTTGAAGCCTTCAGTGCTAATGCCAAGGGTCAGTCCTGTAGTGCAGCCGTCCCCCACATTTTTGGCACATTTTTGTTGCACTGGTTCCCAGCAGGTGAGATGCATCAGGAGGCAGGGGCATTGGTCACAGCACACAGAAAGGCAGCGTCAGGGTCTTTGACACCTCTGTTTTCAGGGACCCTCTGCTTCTTAGGTGGTGAGGAGGAGACATGAAAACTTCAGAATTGTGGACTCTAAGGCGTGACAAGAGGGTAAGGAAAAGTTTCTGGCAGAGATGCCTTTTGTTAAAGTCTGGGAGCACTAGCCTGGAATTGCATGGCTGGCAGATCACCATAGAAGTGCAGATGTATCTGAAATGATTTGGGATTTTTCAACACTCAGATGTATTTTTTTTAAATAAAATTAATGCTATCTTGCAATACAATTTCCAATTTACTCACTTCACAGAGATTTTGAGGGCTGAAGTACTTGTTTCTTTAATGAGTGCTGAAATTCCAACAAAACAACCAACAAGTAGACCTTTAAGAAATATATCCCAAATATTGACATAATATTGCAAAGCATGGCAATAAAACATAAAATAAAGCTGTTAGAACTATGATTCTCTCTGAGAGAAAGATGGCATTTTATTAAAGGGTAGTGTTCTTTCCTGAACAGGAACTTTGCATTTTGGAATATTTTGCTTGAAATGAATTTATGTCGTGTGCTCAAAAGTCAAGGTTTCAGTCTACATCTCTGAAAATGTAACCCCAAATGTGGAATTTAAACTATATTCTTCTTTTCACCATTTATGATTGACTGTACGGGTTGAGCAGTTATTTAATACAGTGCTGTTGGATCTCTACTACCTTCAATTCAGGAGCTCATGGTTATTCTCTACCTCTATCTGCATCACTGGATTTGCCCATGAATAAGGAAATGGAATTCAGCAGGAAATCACTTGTGATGGGCAAGAGGCCTGTATTTCCTCTGAGGCCTCTCCACAGTTTTGGCAGAAATAAAGAGCAATAAAACCATATTTGAAATCATTTAATAGATGGTTTGAAATACACAGTAGTAGGTGACTTGGGGGGCATAAAATTTTTAGGGGTTTTTCAGAATAAACATCAAGCAAGACAGACACGTGCTAATTCTACTCTTTTGGAACAGGCATAAAGAGCAATTTATTTGCCATCACAGAATTACACAAAAGCACAGAATAGTTGGGGTTGCCTCTGGGGATGACCCAGTCCAAGCCCCCTGCTCAGTGCAGAGTTGCTAAAGCAGGCCAGTCAGTGCCGAGTCAGATTCTGAGCAACTCCAAAGTTGGAGGCTCCACAAACTCTCCAGGCAACCTGTTCCAGTGCTTGACCACACTCACCACTAGAAAGCTGAGGTTTTTTACTTACATTTAAATGATATTTATGGGATTTGTGCCTATTGCCTCTTGTCCATTCCCTGGACAACACTTAGAAGAGTCTGATTCCAGCTTCTTTAATCCCCACCCACATTAGGTATTGATATATACACATTGATAAAATTCCCAAGCCTTCTCAGGTTCAGATTGAATAATTCCAGCTCCATCAGCCTTCCCTCACACGGCAAATGCTCCAAGCCCTCCACCATACTGAAACTTCTCTGGTAAGTAAATCAGAACAGAGTAACTTGCCCAGAACTGGACACAGCATCTCAAATATGGCCTCACCAGCCTGAGCAGAGGGGAAGGATCCCCTCCCTTGATCTGCTGGCAGTGCTCTGCCTGATGGAGCCCAGAATGCTCTTGGCCTTTGCTGCAAGGGCAAATGTTCCCCTTGTCCACCAGGAACCTCAGATTCTTCTCTGCTAAGCTGCTTTTCAATCAGACTCCAGCCTGTACTGGTGCAGGAAGTTATTCATCCCTTCCCCTGGTGCAGGACTTTGCACTTCCCTTTGTTGAACTCCCTGGGGTTCCTGTCAGCCCGTTTCTCCAGCACACTGAGGACCCTCTGAATAGAGGCACAACCGTGGTGCACCAGCCAGTCCTCCCAGTGCAAACATGCCAAGGATGCACCCTGTCTCATCATCCACATCTTTAATGAAGATGTTGACCAGGACCAGCCTCAATATTGATCTCCAGGGCACAGTGGCAGTCACTGCCCTCCAGCTGGACTTTGTGCTATTAATCACAACACTTTACACCTATCGGTTCAGTCAATTTCAATCCAACTCACTTTCCACTCACTGGTCCAGACTTGATCAGTTTGTCTATGAGGATGTTGTGAGAGAGATCATCAAAAGTCTTATTTATGTCAATATAAATCAGCTGCTGTCCCCTCAAACACCAAGCCAGTTGCTAATCTGAGGTTTACCAGCTTAGTCAGATGCGATTTCTCCATCATCTCAACTCTAGGATAATTGTTGGTGGCAATGAATTGATAACAAATTTATTATCTCAGTTTTACTATTTGGCCTGAAAATAAAATTGAAGGTATTTGATTTTCAGATGTCTTTTCTAAGATGATCAGACTTTTACACAAGTACAGAAACAAGTTGTTTTTCTACAAGATTCTGGTTTTATCCAGCGTGCAGTTAGATGTGACTGCTGAATGAAAGTGGAAATGTTCATTGAACAATGACTCTAGAAGAAAGTGTTGAATACTTAATTTGATCGTTGTGCAGTTGGCCATACTAATTCAGCTGCTCTCTGCAAGAAAAAACACAGGTGGAGAAACAGTATTTCATTGTCCCAAGGAATGGATGAGTAAGGGAGAGAGCTGGTATCTGAGTAATCTACCTTTACTTTATTATTTCCCACAATGAATAGTAAGCAGTCCTTCCCAAGCAGGTAGACCAAGGTTTTCAAAAATCTGTAAACTCAAGAAACTGCTTCTGTCTCCAGCTGATTTTTTGGCCCAGTTTGCTCAGCCATCCTGTAAGTCTATATTTTACAGATAAGATTTTGGGTAGGACTCTGAGGCTATGCACGAACATAGGCTGACAAGCCTGCTTATGTGTGTTAGCAGCCACATTTTAGCACAGGACTAAGTTCTAACTGATATTCTTTTAACTGCTTAATCATGATAAAAAGGTATTTTCAATAACCTTCTTTGAATGGAAAAATAAGAAATTTCTTTTGAAGCAGCAGAGAAATAACCCTCACCAAAAAAAGGAGATCCAAGCTCTCAAGTCCTTGAGCTGCACCGCACCCATAGCTGTGTCTGCTTAAGCTCAGGGATACGAATTAGATCAGAGCTACTCAATTGAATAATCAAGTTTTAGAGTAGACAGTTGTGAATAAGAATGAAGGAAACTGGATTTATTTTTTTTTTTTTACTGCTAAAGTGAGCACCAGAATAACTCACTGAGAAAGCAAAAGGACATTTCTACTGAGGAGGGAAACCTGGAAGTGCAATGGAGGTTGTTATTACATTAAGAGCTTGGTTAGTTATTTAAGGGGCTGAGGCATTTAAAAAGTCCTTCAGCAATCAAAGTTTTTGCTTAATGAGAATATCCCGTCTTTAAAGTTTCTTTCAGTTTGTCACTAGATGTCAGCCTGCACCTTCGGGTCCCTATTGTTCTATAACGACATGCATCTCTCTACCAGCGCCCCACCAGCAGTCTGTATACGGGAGGAGACAGTCATGAAAACCTCTTCAAGGACTCCCTAAGTATTGTTTTGTATCCTTCAGCCGTATTTATTTCAGTTCATGAAAGGGTGACTGTTACAAATGAAGACATGAACATGGAAACAGGTGCGTTTTTGAAACATGTTGTGCTGTTACTTAGGAAACCACTGGATATCCAGTAGGATTTGCTGTTCTTGAGCTGGGAAGACCCTCTGCTGAGACCACACACCTGATGCCTTGTGCACACTCAGAGTACCTTCCTCCCAAGGGCCAGGTGAGTGGCTCTGCCTGTGCAACTCAGAGCCCGGATTTCATGCTCTGTTAGCTGGGATTCACAGCACGTGTGAAGCGAAACTTCCCTCTGCTCATGAACAGGTAGAGCAGTGCTCTTTCGCCATGCTGGACACACACTGACCTGCACAGCCTGAGCTGCTGGTCTGGCCTAAACCAACATTTGGTGTGGATGGGCTGTTTCTCTTTCGAACAGCAGATTGGTGGCCTGGTGGATCAGTGGCCTGAGCGAGAGCTGCCTCCTAAGTCCCTACACACCCAAGGTATTTTCCTGTTTGGGTGATTTTCCAAATGTAACATTTTTATGTCTGTAATGCTCAGACACCTGGGACTTCCTTGGGGAATGGTACCTTGCTAATATTCTGGGGTAACTATGGGTTGTTACTGTGTTGTTTTGCTGGCATAAAATTATGTCTACATTGAAGTCCACAAAAGCACATGGGTTTTGCCATACTGAGCACCGCAGTGGATGTGTTTTAGGTAGTTTGCTATCTACTGAAATTCACAGTCATGCTTTAGACACTTGGATAGTTCTTTATTTAATGCACAAGAACATTTAAGCATCAGATAGAGAATAAATTCCCAGCAAGTTAAGCAAGAAATTATGCTGTTCAAAAGCAAACAGTAAGAAGAGCATCTGGCTGTGAGATTCCTTCTGTCTCCTTAATTTAGATACTTTCTCCTGGCCTATAGAGACACATTATGTCTCTCTGAATTCTGGACTTAAGAGTTCCTGGTATCCTTTTCTCATCCAACTGTGCAGCTTTCTTCATCTGCAGCACAGACGTTAGAGCCTTCTCTCAGAACATGTGAGACTCAAATGAATTTTTTGCAAATTCTTCAACTCACTAGGATGCTATACCTGTGGAAAGGCCTCAAACACTTGCACAACATACTGAAACTTTAATTGGACCAGGACCTAGCAGCAAGGTAAACATTGTTCTTGGAAAGCGGAGACCTGGATCCAATTTCTCTTCTGTGCTTACAGTGAAAAAATACCTAGACAATTCCTCTTTGGAGATTACACCCTAACCACTATGCTGCAAGGTAGTGTTTGAGGGTTTGCTTTCCTCTTCTGATCCAGCAACAGTGAGAAAGTCATACAAACAGGAAACTGTTTCAAGCCAGAGAGTTTGACCACATTCACAAAGTAGTCCAGAGGTTCAGTTGTTCCCCTGGGATGTGAAAGAGGGGAAGCTTGATCTCTCAGCCTGCGGGTGAGAGCTATGCCCCCTAATTCAGCGTTTCAAACAGGAAGAGGAAGGAGCATAATCTGCACACACATTGAAGGTGGGACCGAAGAAGCACATCTAGGCATAGACTCAAAAGGATGGAGGGAATGAGTTAAGTTTACAGCCTCTGCTGACTTAGTGTGGCCTGGCACAGGGTCTCCTGTGTCGGGATGCAGAGTTGCCTCCCTCACAGGATATACAGTATGCCCAGTCCCAACAGAGATATCCCCATATCTGTACAAGCACAGAGATAAGTGCTACAGAATTAAACTGATTTAGGCATGCTCAGGAGCAGATTTCTAGGCACAAAAAATTTCACTAGAAAAAAGCTTTTAGTACCTACAGACTTACACTGGCAGCCAAGTCAGGATTTAGGAAGTCAGAGAGGCAGTTGTACAGTACTCAGATGCTCAAGTTCTTCTGTGGATATATCTGATTTCTTCAGAGTCTTTGCATCTGTGTAAGTATGCCCATCAGCTGGCAGCTCATTTCTGCTGTTCTTCTCCAGACACCTTGGAAATCAGTATCTTCCCAGTTAGCAAGTGCCCAAGGCTGTAGAAGTCTCTTCTGCCTTGAAAAAAAGCTTCTCCTTGCAAGCAGCAGAACCAGCTGCTTTCAGACCAAACCCAAATTTTACAACAGGAGTTACCAACATGTACAGTAAACAGAGTCTGAAAAGCATAATTGCCACTAATGTCATTGCAGTTTTCTCTGGACAGAAATAGCAAGTTTCCTCTGCATCAGTACTAAAACAACCCTCTGCATAAATGCTTTTTTAGCAGAGTCAGGCAGATGTTGGAGTTAGGCTGCAAGAAAAGGGACTGGAAATAGAAAGGAGTCTTGAATATTGTATTTAAATAATCATCTCACACATAGTATAGGGAACTAATGAACTTGTGTTCTGTAAACAAAACAATAACTGTTGCATTTTTCCATATTTTAAAACAAATATTTTGACCTTTACATTTTAAATAATTTTTTCCTCATAATTAAAAACAAAATTTAAAAAAGTAAATATATAACCTTACCATAAAAACTTTCACAGCTTAAAAATACACTTTTTCATCCCCAGAAAAGTTCATTTCAGATCAACCTTAAATTATTTGCTGAGTGTTTCTCTGGAACACAGGCTGTGTCAGGCATTGTCCCTGACATTCTCTAGGCTACAAAAGTGCTGACCTGCAGGCCCTAGGGCTGGTCAACCTAGAGGAACTGAACTGGAGTTAACTGAAACACTGGCA
Source organism: Chiroxiphia lanceolata (assembly GCF_009829145.1). Classification (NCBI taxonomy): domain Eukaryota; kingdom Metazoa; phylum Chordata; class Aves; order Passeriformes; family Pipridae; genus Chiroxiphia; species Chiroxiphia lanceolata. The sequence continues at coordinate 10,897,531 of NC_045671.1, read as the reverse complement.
AGCGTCAGTGCAGACCCTTAGCAGAACAAAAGCCATTGTACTTGGTTTTAACTGAACCCAGAAGTATCCCAGAGCAAGTGATGTGAAGTGTCTAAGGTTGTTTCTTTTTCCCCTGTTTTTCTTTTTTATTATTATTTTATTTACAGTTGTGCTGGTTTCCTGAAGTGAAATACGAACTGTCTGAAGCGCAGCAAGAATAAAGTCTGCAGCTTCAGCACCCTGGGAAAGATGCTGCCTTGCTCCACATGGTCTCGGGCAGTGAGGTTTTCCCCCGGCAGCCTGGAGAGAGTATGGGGAACACAATGTCAGGGGGCTCACATCCTCCCCTCCAAACCCAGGCAAAGCAACGCCTCCCCATCAAGATTCAAGTTCTGTCCTTGGGTTTCTCCTTGGCTGTCTGGGTTGCTCTACATCCTGGCAGCAGCTGAGGGGATGGGGGTAGCTAGAAAAACATATCCTGCACAGATCTGGAGGGGAGCAGTGCCCCTCGTCCCCTCTCTTTCATAGGTCTCTAAAAGAGGAGAAAGGGGGCAAGCCTGAACAATAGGAGTCTTGTACCCACTTGCCCTGTCTGTTTCCCTTAGGGCAGGTTTGAAATAGGACATAGGCTGTCTGATCCCTGTGCCAGCACTGGAGCCCAGGGAGCAGCGACCACAGTCAGGCTGGCACCTTTTACAATGTCCTGCAGCAGTGAGAAAGGAGCTCAGCTCCCTCTCCCTGCCACAGACAAACAGGGTGGGAGAGCTGCTAGCCTCTTGCTGCTTACAGCTCCAAGCTGAGGGGACACAGTCAAGGCCTCCCAGCCTTACTCCACCCTACCCAGCCACTCTCCTTCCTATGGTACTTTGCACATTCTGCATCCTCCCTGGCTGGAGTCCCATCACCCTCCCCAGTTCCTGTGACCCAGAACAAGCACTACAAGGCATCTCCTAGAGACACCCCACCTCTGCCTCCTCCTACTCCTGTTCTCCAGCTCGGGGGGCATTTTCATCAAGCATCCAAGGGCAGACACAACCACAAAAGAGCATCTCTCACACAGAAGTCCTCCTTTACCCATCCCTCCTCCCCTTGTCCCTGGCAGGCATTCAATATCCCAGGGCCACACCTTGCACAGAGCCCACAGTCCCACCCCCCAGAGCCCCCTGCCCATCTCAGCAGCGATGCTCCATGGAGCTGGCAGGCAGCAGGTCACAGCGGCTGCTGTACATCACCACCCCGGGTGGGTAATAAGCCACCTCCGGCTGGATGGTGGCAGCAGGGGAAGCAGCAGTGACAGGGTGGACAGGCATCAAGGCATGCAGAGCCTGCTCCTCCTTCTCAGGCTTGGTGGTGTCAGTGAAAGGGCGCATGGTGGTGAGGGAGGGTGAGGTGATCCTCCAGAGGAGGCTTTTCAGTGCCTTGCGAAACTCCCTGCGCATGAGGCAGTAGAGGATGGGATTGAGGCAGCTGTTGGAGTGTGCCAGGCACACGCTGATGGGGAAGAGGTACACTTGGGAGAGGAAATACTCATTGCTGAAGTGCACTACGTTGAGTTTGATGAGTATCCCCCATGTTGTAAGTGCTTGATTAGGCAGCCAGCACAAGAAGAAAGACAACACCACGATGGACACTGACCGAGTCACTTTGGAGCGGCGCCTGGTGCTGGGGCCGCTGCAAGTGCTGCCAACGTGCTTGTCAGTGATGAAGCGCACCAGGAGCAAGTAGCAGAGACTAATGACGACCAGCGGCACCACAAAGCCCAGCAGCACCTTCTGGATGTGGTACAGACCCAGCCAGAATTGGCCATTGCTGCCTCGGCCTTCTGGAAACTTGACAAGGCAGAGAACATCATCAAAGACAGTGGCAGTGGTGGAAAAAATGGCATGGGGCAGGGAAGCCAGGACAGCTGACAGCCAGATGAGTGCACAAAGCCACTTGGCAGAGCAACAGCCACCCAGGGGGTCTCCTCGACGCTGATTCTTCAAGGCTGAAGCCACAGAGCGGTATCGAGCCACACTCATGGCAGTGAGAAAGAATACACTGGCATACATATTCATGGCTGTCACATACGAGACAATCTTACACATTGCCTTGCCAAAGAGCCAGTTGAAGTCCAGCGCGTTCTCCACTGCCCAGAATGGCAAGGTCAGCACAAACTGGAAGTCAGTCACTGCCAGGCTGGTCACGAAGAGGTTGATGGAGGATTTTCTCCAGCCTTGTTTGCTTTTCATCAGGTAGAGCACCAGTAGGTTGCCCACCAGCCCCAGGGCGCACACTACGGAGTACACGAGCGAGATGACAATTCTCACCACATCAGAGCTGTCCCCCTGCATGCCGTCAGCTCGCTCCAGGTTGATGTTCTTTAACAACTGCAGGAAGGACACGTTGCTCCTGTTGTCCATCTGAACGCCCTCCAGGAAACCCAGCGGCGCGTCCCAGGACTCCCGGTCCGCTCCTTCCTTCATGCCAGCGGCCGGCGAGCAGGCACCGCGCTCGCAGGGCTCACCCATCCCATGCTAGGGTGGAGGACGGGTCCGCAGGAGCTTTTTTTCCCAGAAGCAGACCGGCAGCGGCAGTGGGGACAGGGCACGGGTTGTTCCCGGCTGGATGGACGGCACAGCTGTTCCTGGCTGGGTAGGTGGGTAGGTGGGTAGGTGGCTGGCTGGCTGGCTGGCTGGCTGGCTGGCTGGCTGGCTGGCTGGCTGGCTGGCTGGCTGGCTGGCTGGCTGGCTGGCACGGCTGTTCCCGCTGGAAGGACGGCACTGCTGGCGCCGCTCCCGCGCCGCGCTTATATCCGCGCTGGCACGGCCGGGGCATGCGCGGTGGGCGTGGAGCTCTCCCGGGTGCTGAGCGCGGCTCCCACGCTCCCGGACTCCCCTGTCCCTCTGGCTGCTCCCCACGGATCGCCCCCGTCCCGTCCCGCCTACCTGGGGGGAAAGGCGCCTGTGAACCAGCCGGGCGGCGCGTTCCCGCGGGCTGAGCTCGGCAAGCCCGGCCAGAGGCGATTCCCCCCCCTCCCGCCACGATGTGATACCCCCGATGTGCGCCCCGCGGGCCACCTCCCACAGAAACCCCCCGCCTCCCGCCCCCTGCGCGGGATCAAGTGCTGGGGGCGAGTCGCAGCTCCGCCGAGCCGCAGGGTGAGCACGAAACAAGCTGAGCTCTCACGCCTGAGAAACCTCGGCACTTAGACGGGACGCGGTTCGCCGTCCCCAAAATGATCACGTTCCGGACAGCGGCTGACAAAAGCCTCTCCTGCTTTTGGGACGTCGGGAGACGGTGGCTCTCCCGAATTTTAAAACGAACCGCACGTACAACGAAGCTGTAAAGTCCGGCTGGTGGTGGCACGCAGTGCTTAGGCAAAGCGGGAGCAGCCGGTTCCCCGGGAGGGAGGTGGAGGGGCGGCCGCGGGATCCCTCCCGCAGGGGGCCCCGTCGCGCCGAGAAGCGGCGGCAGCCGGTCCCGGCCCCATCCCTGCCGCGCTTGGGGCCCGAAACTCAATTCCCCACCAAGTCTGCAGCAGAAAGATAAAGCAACCGATGGGAATAAGGAACGGAGGTTTTCCTTCTCCCCTCCTGCTTTTAAATAAACCAAGATAACTGCGCATTTTGAAAACTAAATAGATTCTAAATATATCTAAATAAAGCACTGTGAATCAGCCATCAGGGGAAGATTAACGGAACATTTAACAAGTAAATTATTTCTCCATTGATTTATCTCACTGAACTTCCTGCACACATTGTTGTATGCGCCATTTGTTGCCAGCAGTCCACTCATCACTTTGGTTTATATCTACAGAAACCCTGTAAAAGTATCAGCCAGATCGTGGTATGGGAGTTTTAAAGGGGAACAAGAGTAATTAGGAAGTTTTATACATCATTCATATTGCATATAACGAATATAATTCCTGAATTAGCAATGCAATGCCCTGGAAAGACTTAGACTCCAGATTACTTGCTATACTAAATATATTGGTACCTCTTAATCACTGACTAGGGTTGCATTGAGGTGCCATTTTCAACAGTAGGGCATTAAGTTGCATCTCTTAGCCTGCTGAATGGCAACAGTTTCTCAAATTCTCTCATGCAGAGGAAACCATCCTTGCAGTGAAACTTGACAATCCCATCGGTTCCACCAGCGCTGCAGTCAACTGTAAAACCGTGCATGCAGAAGAGAAAGCCAAGGATCCTTCAACGGCAGTGGAACAACCATATAAACAAGCAAAGTGAAAACACCGAGTTTCAATCAGAGCTGCAACACTGCAGAGGCTCTGTAAACAGTGCAGGAGGTGAGGTGCCCGCCAGCCCCCAGCAGTGATAGCTGCCTTGGCTCTAGTGTTAGCACTTATCCAAACCCAGGGTTGGTAATATATTTGCAACAAGCAAGTTCTTATTCAATTTTACCTCTCTACTTGGTCCTGCTACTATCAGCTCACAAGGAAAAAAATAATCTGGAATAGAGTCATATAGAGGCTATGATTCGTTCACTTGGTAAATCATTAGTGAGACTGACAGTGCAGAAGTGGATTTTGTCCACAATGAATTCTGCCCCCGTTCTCATCACATTGCTAGCTCCACACCCAGTTTTAAATATTTTACTGGAAAAATTGCAGCAAGCACATCTTACATAGAGTAATTTCTTCTACCATTTCTTCTGTTTGGCACATCTTGTTGATACATAACAGGGGCTGAAGAGTAATAGTGATTCAGAAAAGTGAGAAGGTGGGAAACAATGTCCAAAGATATACTGCTTTTTCTCTTCGTCACCCAGAGAAAGCCACAAAGTGTGAACTGAGGTATCTCACAGGAACACACTGGTAGTGAACTTTGAACTCAGGGCTGCAAGTGTGAAATATTTACCCAAGGGTTTTGCTCATATTTTGAACACCAGTAAAATTCCTTTTTAGCCTTGGGTGGACCGTACTTTTCTTTTGTCATTCTTCATCTTAGAGAAGTTTTAGAGGCAGGTAAGGAAACTTGCTACACCGAGATAAATAATAAAAGAAATATTTGCTGAATAATTTAACACACTGTCAGAACACTTCCATGGCTGGAAAAATGTTAAAAAAGCCATCAGCTACTTTCAAAAAGTATTGCCAAATTCAGCAAATATAATACCCAAGGGTCATTGTTCTGGAAAATATTGTCTTCTGTTTGTTCCCTACTCATTTCACCAATGCTGCCAAAGGCTTGTTGCTAATATGTAACTTTTCAGAGCCTTCTTTTTATCAAAGTGCCAGTGTAACTAGTGTTACTGACTCAAACTTTATGAAAACTGGAATAAACCTGATAGGTATAGGCTTTTGTGATGTATTCTGGTGATAATCGTGAAAAAATGGCTGATTTGTTTATTTTGGAGATCTCAAACAGATCCTGTAGGGTTTTGTAAGAGGCTTTTTGGCGTATATGTAGTATTATGCTAAAATAATCCATAGGACTGAGGTTGCTAGATTGCCTGCAGACAGGATCCATCAGTACAGCAAACTTAAGAAGCTTTCACCAGTTCAGACCACCAACAGAAGCTGCCCATTGATTCTGACTATACTGTATCACAGATAAAAGTGTCCCTGCAGATGTTTCTCAAATAGCATTTAAAAATGTTTCAGATAAACATGCAAAAAAACTTTCAACATTTGCTGAAAATTACAATTTTCCTACAATTTATCCTAAAGAATTCCTGTAATTTTTCACACCTTTTACAGACCTCGTACACAAACAAAAGATTTACTACAATTACAACAGTGACTGAACCAACTGTATGTTCTGTAATATTTTGGCAAGGGAGATGGGTTTCTGTTTTCAAAATGAAAGTAATTTTTGTAGCTTAAAACAAATTATTGAAATGTTGAATATATCACTTAACACAGAAACAAGGGACTATTTCTTGGGGTCTTTTTATAGCAATAAGGGATGTTTAATTTTTCTTTCTATTTGAATGCTGAAGCAAAACGTAGTAATAGTAAAGCTTTTGAACAGATTTCATTAAAAAGAGTTAGCAATATATGTAACTTTATTGGGTTTTACATTCTTCTCAAATGTTGCATTCTTGCAATTGTATTCTGTTTATTAACAATTCTTTTTGTGGCATTTTCTTCTCATTAAAACAAAATTCTGGAGGAGGAGAAGGAAACAGGAAAAGGAAATTTCATATTTGTTTATTTTCTCAGTTCCAATTTCTGGAAAGCATATGGTCTCCCTTTGGCTTTTTACGAGCTCAAGGCTACAATCTCATGCTTTTGACTAAATTCAGACAATAACTGTTACAGTCTGAACTGCATTTTATAACTCTACTTTCTCCATTCTGAGAGTGAAGGTTTAGTGTGACTTAGTATATATCCACCATGGGAAGATTTTCATGGCAGTTCTTTTCTTAAAAATGTACTAGGAAATGTATAGAGGTTTTCATTACAAAATCTCAGTTAGATAACAAAATGATCATACGGTGCTTCATGGTATGCTTCATGGACCATAGACATATCCTCAAGAAAGTATTATTTGGACACAGAAGTAAATTTTAATTCAAGAAATCCCCAAATCACTTTAATCATGTTCATCTCCTCCCATCATTTGCTTTCTAGACAGACCACTGAGAACATATTTTTCTGGCACTAATTTTCATACAAAGCTAATTTCAATGTGTCCTGTTGCTCCAGAAATACGCTTTTAAACAGTTAATATGGGTAGTATGACGAATGAATTTTAAATTCACACAGACTAAGCACAAAATTATAATTCTGTGAATTAGCTTATCAATTAAAAATAACAATCAGTGTTTGAAGACTGATCAGGAATTTGAGTGTGAGCATCCCAAAAACTTTCATGTCATAGAATCACTGACTACTTTAGAGTTTGCTTCATTCTGTTACTTGGATCTGCCGACAAACATACTACGAGTGGAATGTCAGCAAATATTTTTTTTTGCATGAGTAACTTATGAAATTCCAAAAATCTTTAAAACTATAATGAATTGGAAGTTGAGGGATCCAACAATCTCTAGTTCAATTACCAATAGTTAGCTATGTTAGGAGGCTGCATCTCTAAATGAGAAAGTGGGAATAAGAATAAAAAAAAAAGGTACTTACAAACTTCCATCTAAATCTGCCTGAGAACAATAGATAAATGGATGCAACAATAATTACCCAGCAAACTCCACAGAGTCTTTGGGATTCAGACTAATTCTCTTTCAATTCACGTCTCTGCCAATACTTAATACCTTTAACATGGCCCACCACATCATGTGTGATTCATCTTCTTAACATTTCTGGTCCAAGCAAACTGTTAAGCTGCCTGTATAGTTAACAGATAATCAGTTCTGGACAGTGTTTCACCCTGCATGTGACAGAAAGGGATGTGTCGTCCTCCAGAGGTATCTTCTCTCCCTGCTGATCGGAGGAGCAAGCAAGCGTGTACTAGATAACTTTTAGGAGACTCTCATTCCTAGTAAAGCATATTTCCTGACTGTCTTCAGTGGGCTTCATTTTGTAGCAATTCCTCTATGTGAAATCATACAATCTGTGTTTCAGTTCCTTGCTGCTCACAACCTCTGTTTTTCTGTTTCTCTGTACATTTCTACATACATATAAATTGCTACACATACATTTATTTTACCGCTGTCTTAGAAGTCTACTTAAATTTAAAAGAATCCAGATATTGTGTCTGCTTTGCCAATCCAGGCTTGACTGTGTCTCTTGATTGTGACCTTTCAATAAATGTACAGGTTTTTCTGTGTGGAGATGCAGTTACTGAAGTGCAATAACTTTGTTGCCAAAAGAACATAGCTGATATAGTGCTGTATTCTTTTTCTTTTTACAATTGAGGTTGAGTTGGCAAAAAAAATTCAAATACTTTCAAAAAAAAGCTCCAAAACCTCTGGTAATGCCTCTTTGGAACAGGAAACTGCTGGGAAGAGACAGTGCCATAAATTCCGTTCACTTAAATGGGTGGCCTCAGTATGTACTCACAGCAGGAAAGTGCTTTCTACTTCTGCCATTTCTTCACATTTTGACTGGATGTGTGTCCTGGTTTTAGGAGGGGTAGAGACAGTTTTCCTCTTAGTAGCTGGTTCAGTGCTGTGTTTTGGACACTGTGATGTGCCAGCTACAGGCACAACATCCCTTAAGTAGGAACTCTACTGTCCCCCAGGGTATTTTCTGATACTACACCCAGTGAATCATTTCTTCTGTGTACGTACATGCTGGCACAAAGCCCAGGAAGTTATAGATGTTTTAGGCCAGATTCTCACAGTACTCTTTCTCTACTCCATATGACTTTTGCATCTACAATTTTTTGTCCTTAAAACAAACAAACAATCAAACCAACCAAACAAACAGAAAACCCCTACATTCCCAAAAACCCTCTTGAGTTCCTAAAGCTTGTAGTTCTCCATCATTTCCAGGGTTGGAGAGAATTATGGGTAAAAGGAATTAACTTTTCCTGATGAGGAAGAATCCAAGATGGAACCTTTCATGAAATACTGTTGCCTCATGTCAGACTCAATGAACACCTACCCCAAAAGATTACTGGAAACTGAAGCAAATAGTTAAATGTCTCTCACAGAAGGACTGTTTTTCTGATTGCCTTCAAGAAATACGTTAACCCAATACTTTGTAAATATATGCCCATCCCTTCTTTCCAATGCTCCTAGCCTATTCTCTTCATTTTATAGTCTTTTTCCTTTTTATTCTATTTACTGCAGATACTTCCTTATTCACCAGTTTAATTATTTTAAACTATTCATGGCAAATTGTGTAACTCGTTCTTCGCAACAATTGTCAAGTGTTTTTTAAATGTTAAATATTATGTATATATAATATCATTTTCAGGTCACACTTAGGTTTAAATCAGTCTCAGGGAAGTACTGAGAAAAAGCTAATCAGGTATAATACCCAATCTCACAAAACAGTTTAGTGCCTATTATCTGAATAGACTAAGAATCCTGATGGCAAGCACACCAGGAAACTTGTTGCTGTAAGAGATGATGTTATTGATATGTAGAATATATGGACAGGTATATTAAATACCTTGCAATGAACAAATCTTCTCTTGGCAAGTGCTACCTGGTATCTTTTGCATGGTCTGTGTCCTTCCATTAGCTAGAAGAGAGCACATGATGACTCCTAAATCAGGTATCACTCTTTTACAAATTTTCTCTGTTTTCAGAGTTATCTTGTCTCAGTCCTGGGGGAAGCCACATTTTTACCAGATTTAGAAACCTCTGGAGCTTTAACTCTTTTTTGCATTTTTGTGCTTTGGAGTCTGGGGTTCACAGTTTTCACAGATAAGGCAGTTGAACTGTGGCAGCCATTCACCTTGGGGAAAGTTTGAGCAGAGAAACAGGCACAAATAAGCATAGTTTGCCACAAAACTATACAAGAAACCCATGGTGGAGTCACCTTTGGGCGGGAGGCTTTTGAAGTAGATGTGGAATTCAGCCCAAGCTGTAAGCATGGGACAGCATCGAAGTGGGCACCCATCTGTGGAGCGTCAGCCTGGCAGCAACCTCATCAGAGGCCATGTCAGGGGATCCTTGGCAGAGAGAACAAGGCATGCACTTAAAAACGTAGGTGCCAAGGCCGTTAGGAACTTTCCTTACAAAGAGAGGACATTAAGAAGTAACCCCAATGCAACAGCTAAAACATGCAACGGCCTCAACACCCTGAGGAGTCTTAGGCTGCATCAGGGGAAGTTTGGGTTGGACATCGGGAAGAATATTTTCACAAAAAAGGTGATTAGACATTGGAATGGACTGCCCAGGGAGGCAGTGGAGTCGCTGTCCCTGGAGGTGTTCAAGTTAAAACTGGACGTGGCACTTGGTGCCATGGTCTTGTTGACAAGGTGGTGTTCTGTCATAGGTTGGACTCGATGATCTCAGAGGTCTCTTCCAACCCGATTGACTCTGTGATTCTGTGAGGCAGTCTGAAGGTTGGGCTTTGGCTGCCGAACCCCGAGGGACCGTGGGTTCTGGGCGCCTCAGGCGGGGCGAGACCCGCGCCGTCCCTTCCCGCTGCAGCGGAACGTGGTGGAAAACGCATTAAATTTCCAAGTGCTTCGAGCACTTTCTCCAGCGGCCGGGGGAACCTCTGCCAGGGCGGGTGCGGGGGCTGCGCCTTCCCCGCGCCCTTCAGCGGAGGCCACCGGCGTGTGACCGGGGAGGGGATGCTGCCCTGTGCGGGGCTGCCCTCCCGAGAGCTGCCGGGGCGAACGCCCCACGTCGGCCGCGGTGGAGGGCGGAGGGGGGGCGGCAGCCCCTGTTGGCGGCCGGGCCTCTCCTCCCCTCCCCTCCCCTCCCCTCCCCTCCCCGCCGGCCCGGCCCGGTTCGCCCCAGCGCGTTAACCCCTGCGGCTCCGAGGCAGGGGCTCTCGGGAGCGGCTCCCTCCCCACAGCCCTCCTTCCTCCGCCGGCAGAAACCAGACACCGGGACGGCCCCGCGCAGCCCTTGTGGGGAGCGGCGCCTGTGTCCGGCGGCGCCGGGAGCCGCCCCGGCCATGCCGCGGCCCCGGTAGGCGCCGGCGGGCCCCGCTCGGAGCCGCCCGCCCGCACCATGCCATGTGTCCCGCGGAGCCGGGCGGCGCGCATGGTCTCCCTCTGGCTGCTCGTCCTGCGCGCCCAAGCGCTCTGCCTGGGCAGGGCCCCGCCGGCCGGCGGCTCGCCTTTCCCCGACGGCAGGCAAGGTCAGTGCCGACGGGTTTGGGGTGCGCGGGGGGAGCGGGTCCCGTCGCGGATGTGCTTCCAGCCTTCCCGGCTTCCAGCCGGTGGAGCCGCGGCTCCGCGGCGCTGCTCGCCTCCCGTCCTGCCCGAGCAGCGCCGTGCCGGCCCCAGTGCTGCCCGGGCTCCCTCCCGCTGGCAGCGCTGCCCTGGCCGCCAGCCGGGACGGGCTGCTCCGCGCCCAAAGTTCTGCACCGAGGGCTCAGCGCTCTCGGCTGCGCCTTCCTGCGGCTCCTTGGCATTCACCGAGTTCCGCTGTGTAGATGAAGGTATCGCCGAACCCCGCTTTTTTGCTGGTCTTCCTCGTTTAGGGGCAACTCTGTAAATACCAGAATCGTTTTGTACTGCTAAGCTGAGAAAGTTTGCTGTCCTGATTATTTATTTATTTTTAAACAAACTCTCGCTTCTGCACTAAAGCAGCGGACGCTACAGAAGGATTGGTGTTACCGGGGTTTAACACCCACTGTGAGCTATTCACATTCAGTGAGGGTGGTAATTGCAAGTCAGACTTTATCTGCAGGAGGGGTCTTTGAGGCTGCCCTCGCAGGTGGGTCAAGTTTTCGACCCCTTTGGTCTTGGAGGGGTGTAACTCGGGAATTTTATCCTGTTGCCTGTTTAAGGAAAATCGGAGAAGTGGCTCCTAAGGGAGAAGAATTATGATTAGCTGGAGGACTCTGCCTGGTGATAGAAGAAAGTGTAGGAGGAAATTTTGCTTCCTGAAAATCTTTCTGATGCAATTAACATCTGTGGTGCTGTCAGTAGGAGAGCTTGAACACAGAGTAGAAAATTTTCTCACCCCTCAGAGATTGTGGAAAGAAAAAGTGTTTAAGTAAGATGCTTGAAAAGTGAACAGTTATCCTGCAGTCAGGTCCTGCTGGATTCATTTAAAGTAAATGTCACAGTCATTACACTCCTGTGACTCTAAATGGAACCGAAGAGGGATATGGCTTTGTTAGCATGTAGTAGCTGTTTAGTTGTCAGGCATTAGGAATTGAATGTAGAATTAATTTAACTTTCTAGGCATGCAAAATCTAGGCTTTTCAAATAGCATGGAGTAAAGAGGCAGTTCAAAATGTGGCGAATTTTTTTTTTTTTTCAGAGTAAGGTTTATTGCAGTGGGAAGTGTGAAGGACTAAAATTTGAATCTGGAATAGCTGAAGTGTTCTGCTCCCTCCCCATCCATAAAGAGTGTGGCAGATGGGACAGTTAAGGATGCCCTTGCTGAGTGTTGAAGGCCTTTTCCCTGCCATAGGGCTTTGGAACTTGGGGTCTTTGCTGGGTACAGAGCTGTTCTTCGGCTTGCAAAGATGATTCCTCACAAGATGAGCCACGCTATTTCCTATCCCAAGGAATTGTTTGAGAAGAAGCCAGATGATTTTTGGGGCAGATGTAGATGAACTAGAAAGATCAAGATGAAACAATGGCAAATGATGATGTATAGCGTTTTAAAGGACTTTTGTCAGGAAATGTTTTATCTGTCTGAAAGTAATTGTAGTGTTCCTGTTATGTGGGACAGATCGTGTATGTTTTTGTCTTTATTCTAATTTATTCACTTTGTGTACAACCATTCTTAATAAGGCAGTTCTCTGCCATGTGTGCTGAATTTGTGTCCACAGAGGAGCAGAACAGACAGCAGTGATTTTGAATATTATCAGATGTTTTCAGTGATTCAGAATTAGGAAGGTCTGCAGGGAAGATTTCTCTGATGACTTAAACAATACTTAGACTAGTCAAACAAGCATGAGGGGCCTGAACCTTGCTTGTCCTACGTGCCCAGAGGGCCTGAGCAGTCAGCATGATTGCAAGGCAAATCTGACTTGAGAGTGTGCTGCTCAGTGTGATGATTTGGTCTTGTTTGCAGCACAGATGCAAGCCAGCATGCTCAGGCTGCAGTTCTGGAAACACAACAGACATTCTCTGGAGGTTCACCTGACCTTTCCTGGCCTAAATATCCTGAGCAGTGCCCACTTCACTGGCAGGACTTCCCTGGAGTGGAGAGTATACTAGGTGTCCAAGGGAGATGCTGTGACATGTCAGCCCTAAGACTTGTCAGTGGCACTGACGTAGATTCCCTCCATTTATGTTTGCTGCTGCTAAGTTTTATGGGAACCTGTGGTGTTTTAATAGGAATTCATGTTACTTTAGAAAAATTGAGGCATTCAGTGTTGAAGGATGCAGCCCTTATTTTTGTGCAGTTTGGGCTGCATGTATTTAGTTATTCTTTCCTAGAAGAACAGAAAGGTATCACCAAAATCATACCTCTTGTCTTTGTTTTAGATTCTTCTGCAGCTCAAAAGGTCAAGCAGTGTTTTAGGCTTAATATGGAGCTCAATAAATTGTTCTGTTAATGGTAGGATTGCCTTTGCTAACTTCTACCCAACTGTCTAGACAAAACTGATAATGATTACTTGCAGAAATATCTTTAGCCTCATCCTGTTAAATTTTTTGTTGTAATAATCTTATTCCCTCTGGTCTTTTGAAAGCTTAATAATAATTCATTTCTACAGTTATATTACAGTTATTATTATTGCAGCATAATTCCCCTCTCCAGTGACTAAATGAGTATTTAAGGAGATGGTGGAAGAAGTTGGATTTCTCTGCTTTGATAATCCTGTTGCCACCCAATTCTTCACCATTTTCTTCCATTTACTGATGATGGTGTCTAATTTCCCTTGACTTCTATACACTAATGGCTGTAGTGATGAGATAAAAACTTCCTTGTATAGTTTGAAGTCCAAAACCACAAGTCTTTGGCCTTGCATGGAGCTTAACAGTTAAGCCACAACAAATTAAGTTCAAGACATCAGGCAGAGGCAAATCACACAGTGACAGCAAATGAGTAAGTTTTCCTTCAGGCATTTAATTTGATTATTTAATGAGTTGTGCTGAAAACTGCAGAAATGGGGGCCTGGTCTTGCAGCATTCTCTGTTAGCCTGTCTTTGCTAGCACGATATGGGATGTAGGACTTCCCAGAAGTCTTGTAATTCAACATCTGCAGTTAAGCTGTATTTTTGGATGTTTTTTATCTCTTCTACCTGCCCGTTTTTTGCTTCACTCTGGAGTGTGAGGAAGAGGAGACCTTGGTTTAGCTTCAGCTGCTAAATTTTTTGGCAGCTGGCACCCTTTGTGCTATGTAGAGGCTATATAAACTGCAGACATGAGGGTGTGGACTGAGTTTCCAGTGTTTCAGTCCCCTTATGTGGACAAGAGCAGATGTCTCTCAGAACTTGTGGTAGGCATTAGTCACTTTATTGTCAAGACCTGTCAAGACTGTTGAGGCCTAAAAGCCCACTACTGTGACTTGTCCTACAGAAGTTCCAGGTCACTGTAGACTGGTGGAAAGGCTTGTGTGCAAAGAAATCTGTTGTGTAAGAGAATAATATTGCTTCTGAAATAGAGATACTGCAGAGAGAGGGTCAGATTTCTTGTGTGGCTTTTATATATGTGCTGGGAAGTGGGGTTTTTGTGTGTTTTGTTTCGTTTTCTTTTCAGTTGGAAGTGTTTCAGTGTATGTGTCTCAAGGGTCCACGGCCTGAGGAAACACAAGCGGCCACGTGCCACGTCTCATACTGCAGTAATGAGGACAAATGAGATATGTTCCTTCCTGAAGGGGATGAATCCAGACAGCTGTCTGCTTAGGCATGATTTCTCCTCTGTGGCTTTAAAGGTGCAGGCAGTGGAGGGAGAAGTGCCTCTAGAAGGATTGACGAACCAGACCTAGTCTGGAAGTAGCTGGAACAGGCTAATTGCTTTGTTAAGCATCTTAATTAATGAATGAAATGTAGTCACTTCACGTATAAGTGGCTGGGACCTTGGGAATGAAGAGAAACTCTGGGGAAAGAAGAACTGGAATGACGTGTCGTCACAACGTCTTTTCAACTAAATATATTCAGACTGTGATTTCTTGGGCAGAATTCAAGTACGCCAGTGGAAGATCTGGCCCTTAGGTTATGAGTTCTAATGGACTGCTTTTACGTGGATTTATGTTATTTTCTTGGGACTTTCAAGTTTCACAGTAATTAAAAAAAAAATTGGAAACAGGTGGTGTTTGTTCTGGATCATAGAGGGGACAAGAATGCCAATAACACTCTTTTCCCTTGCTAGATCCGGACAAGTGATAAGATGTCCAATTTTACCCTGGTTGAAACTTCTTGTGTAAAAGATCATGATTACTTCGTTTTCTTCAAACCCTTCTTTAAAACTCCCTCCTCTGCTGCAACAGCTGCTCAAGCTGATGCTGAGATGCTATTACTACAAACTATCAAGCCAGTTATTGTTCTCTTTGCCTCTGTGTGTTTGTAAGGTTCTGCCTCCTACTTCAGGTCTTCAGCTTTTTGAATGTGTGAACATGACCTCCTTGATCAGAGAGCATCATGTGCTGGAGTCTTAGGACAGGGAGGGTTCCCAACCCTTGTGGTGTTGGGAAGGGGTGTGTGTGTAACAGTCAGTTTTTTCTATAAATGGTGACAAATTATTTGAAAAGAAGAATGTTTAGCTTCCAGATTGAGTGTTATAATGGGAGAATAGAAAGCCCAAATGAGGACTGTGTTGCATGGTAATCTGTGCACTGCCTGCCTTTGTGTCACTTGGATGTTGTGGTGAATTGCACTCACTTTTGGGTTTCCCTTTAAATTATGCGAAATCTGAACAGGCCAGTACTCACCCTAGTTTTCCTTCCTTTTTTCCCCCCCTTTCTCTCAGGGCAATTTGTGAAGACATTGCCAGATTACCATGTGGTTGATCCAGCAAGAGTAGATGCAAGTGGGCATTTTCTTTCTTTTAATCTACACCATCACATCTCAAACACAAGGAAGAAGAGAGATCTCGGAAAAAATGAAAATGTCGTATATTACAAAATTAATCATGAGGAGAAGGATCTGTTTTTTAACTTGACTGTCCACGTGGGATTTCTTTCCCATAACTACATAGTAGAAAGGAGACGTGGCAACCACACTAGTGCGAAGATTACAACTCGCTCAGGAGTTCCTTGCCACTTCCTTGGCACAGCATGGCAGCCAGGTTCCGGGAGTGGGACAGCAGCAATCAGCACTTGCAATGGTCTGGTAAGTGGTATGACCTTTACTGGGGTTCTGGGCTCATTCTGGTGTCATTACAACTCAGCCGGGGCACAAGTGTATGAATATGTCAGTTAAGAAGCTGGATGAGCCAGTGTGATACCTTACGGACATAATCAGCTTAATTCTACGGATGTCATTTGGATTTTTGGAAGAGAGAATCAGAAGGTCAAAAGTCGATGCTGAGGCCCTTTAGAATTTACTTTTAGCTGGTTTGTTTTTTTTTTTTTGCTGGTCTGGACTGAACATCTCTGTCAGTCGTACAACTTGAAGCCATACAAATATCGAGTCATTGCTTTGATTCCATTAGTAGCTGGAATGCCTTTACAATACATCTGGATATGACCTTCTGTTCTATTTCCCTCTAAAAGAAATGCAGCTCAGGTGCACTGAAACTGCTCTGTGAATCAAATCAACTGATGATATGCTGGGAAAACTCAGTGACCTACTTCAGAACTGCGCTGCAACTTCAGATATAAATGGTAGGTTAGATGCAACCTTAGCCAGAGCTTCAAGCCTGAAGCACTGCTAGGCATCTCTCACTTCAAAGAGCACTTCTAAGTCTGGAACTTGAAGTCTAACATTTCTCGATATCCTGTGGTTCACACTGAGACAAGGGGATGGAAACTTTATTTTTTTCCAAGCTTCAATTTTTCTTTTTTTGTCACAACCCTAGGTTAAGTTTCTGTTTCTAGAGCATAAGGCTAAGTATGTCTTGTCAGGCAGGGGAAGAAGAGACAGGCTAGGGACTGATGGCTCATTTTTGAGTCTGAACACCAAGGTGAGTGTGTTTAAAGTACAGCCTTTCTCTGCCAACCTGTCAGTATCAAAGCATGTTCCTTGCTGTTGAGCTGTATGAAGCTTTCAGAAACTATGGAAAATCAGTATTCTGGCAGTGTACAAAAGGCAATATGAAGACAGCTCTGATATAAATGAAATGGGAACCTTTGGAGTCTTACACAACTGCTGATAACACTTCCG
The DNA here is from genome assembly GCF_009829145.1 of Chiroxiphia lanceolata. Classification (NCBI taxonomy): domain Eukaryota; kingdom Metazoa; phylum Chordata; class Aves; order Passeriformes; family Pipridae; genus Chiroxiphia; species Chiroxiphia lanceolata. The sequence continues at coordinate 10,880,792 of NC_045671.1, read as the reverse complement.
GCACGTTGCCAGGAGAAACAGACCATTTCTTGAGGTCAGAAGCTTCAGTCCCACAGGCATGAAGATCAGGAATTTTCTAAGTAGTATTTCCAGTAGGGACTAACTTATCAAAATTTTCCTGATACATGTTACGGTCATGCAAGGTCAGTAAGGAAAAGGACAACAAGTAATTCCTTTGGTTAGTTTGTCTTGTGCTCCACCAGAATGTCTTTGTTATTTTGCATTAGGATGAGGACTTGAAAATGAGCTGCTAGATCTTCATTATGCCTTCTGAAGTATTTAGTCTGAAACGAGGATTAAAAAAACCAAAACTCAAATTGCATTTTAAATTCAACTTGGCAATATCGTTAGAAGTGATGCTTTCACTTGGGTTGCAAATGTATTGAGTTTTTTATTTTGATTTGAAGGTTTTGGTGAAACACTGATATTAGAAAAATGATGTTGTGGGGATTTTCCCCTCCTATCCCAAAATGAAACTTTGAAAATACATAATAATAAATCAGTTCGGGTTGAATTAATGGGTTTTGCCTCTGGGCAAAAGCGTGATGGTTTTTATGTGATGATTTTTGAAGTCCAGAAGTCACTGCTCTGAAAGGGTTGCAGTAGGAGTTGGGTCTGTATCTCTTGGTTCTTTTGTGTACCCCCACAAGCTGGGGATAGGTGGTTTAGCTTGATTTTCTCCTGAAAGTTATCAAAAATAGTGTCATCTGAAAATGTTTATTAATGAATAGTTTTGCCAGCCCTGAGTGATACAATCTGGTTTTTAGAATAAAAACATGACATTTCTGAAACTTTTTTGTGGTGGTTTCCTGCTTTCTAAGCTCTAGTAGTGATTTATATTCATCCCGGTGATCCCAAACTTTTTTCCTCTTCGGCATCAATTCCACTTTTACTTCCCCCCGCCCCCCCGTCTGGAATGCTTTGTGGTTTTTCGCATTGAAAAGATTTTTTTTCTCTTTATTCTTCTAAGGGGGGGGAAGGAGAACTGAGAATAGTAAACACCATGGAATTAGAGCAATTTTTTTGAGATACTAAACGCGTATCCCATGAGGAGAAATGGTAAGCTCGTTTACTGTAGGAGGTTAACTTTAAAGTACTTGATAAAAAGAGTTGTGTGAAGTAACGAATTGCACAGGGCACACTGGTAAAGATCCTTGGGGCTGAGATGGGAAGATAAAAGTGTGTTTGAAAGGTGCCAGCTTCATGGAATATGCTATGGCAGCAGTGGCTGCTGCACCTGTGACTGCCTGGGTCAGGACCTGTGTGTGCCTCAGCAAAGGGGTCCCCAATAATACTTAGCTCCTCATTCCACCACTGCAAGCTGGAAGAGTGCTGATGTGCTCATAATTGGTGAAAACCAATGTCTTAGCTTTCAAATAAAGGGATCAGGAACATTAGTGATGCTCCTTCCCTGACGCTGTTTTGGCTTGAGAGCCAAATATAATAGAGAGCCAAATATATAAAACGAAAAACATACTGTGCTTTTTTTTTGTTGTTGAGATAGTCTTTAATAGGCTCAATGAAGCACCAATTTACTGTGGTAATGAGTGACACAGGAAACTGTGTGATCCCTAAGCTTCCAATTTTTGTCTTTCTTAGCAATAGGAACTGATAAAAAATTGTAATACTGGAAAATACTGATTTGATTAAATAAGTATGTGTTATGGAATATCCCTTTTGTTGACATTTTTAGTGTGAAACGGTTGCATTATTATTTTGTAATTTTGTCCAAGTGAATTGCTTATGTCATATTTTTCAATGCTGTTGCCTCCCACACCCGTTTAAAAATGATGGCCTAAACTAGGGAAAAAAATTATTTTAAAATAAAAATCTAAATATGCCTTTGGGAAGGGAATACTAGTTTTAGTCCTCTTTCTGGAGTTAGTTCCTCTCATGTCACGTCTGTTCTGGTTTGTATTTGACAGTTTCGTAATTTCCAGGATAATAGCAGTGTATAAGAACAAAACAAAGATGTGTGGTGTAGGTTTGTGTTTGTCATAAAAATTGCTCACACACTGCACTGAAACCATTGAAATGTGTTTTCATCTCCCTTACCTTTTCACCTCTAAATAAATGTATTCCTACTTCCATTGACCATTACATAGGCATCGCTAATGTATTTGTATGTTCCCAAAATGGCCTGCAGGGGAAATAACAGAGTGACAGGTTTGAGATGTATGAATGGGTGGGCCAGCCATTGTATGACTTTGCTCTTTTTAAAAATGTAACTGTGTCTCCCATTTTTCAGAAGTAAAGATGGAAAAAATGTGATTCATAAAGGGATTTGGGCAGGGCTGGATAAGAGTACAGGAATAAACTAGCAGAGATCTTGAGGAACAAAGTTGTCTTTTCCAAATTCTTTTTTCTTATGCTTTGTGAAATCTTAGTTTCCTGTTCATGCTAAATAGATCATGACCTTCTTAACAGGTTGAAGAATTGGTGCTGTAAGCTCTGCCTCTTCCTCTCTGGGTCAATTGTTTAGTAAAGTCTTTTTGCACTTCTGAACCTTGTTGAATAATGTATGAGACTATTAACATGGGAAGAGTGGGAGAGACCTTGCTGTTTATTTTGGGTCACAGTTGGAGGAGGGAACCCCAGAGAGGGAGTCACTGCTAGAACACAAGAAACATATCAAACTGTGGCACTTGGAAGGAGAGCAGACGTGAAATCACTTAGATACAGGAAAATTTCCAAGATGAAGTAAAGGGAGAAAATAGATTATTTTTTTTATCTTTGAAAATAATATTTGGTGTGGCTATCTTGCCAGGCTATATAGGGCACACTTCTAGTAACGCTTCAAGTTTCCACAATACCTTTCCACAGAAGGCTAAAATGAACTTTTCCAAATACTAATGCCTTAATTGTCAGTTGTGTCTTAGTCCTGAGATCCCTTGTGTTGCAGCAGTAGTGTCAGCTTGTCCTCTCAGTAGGACTGGGAGGGAGCAAAGCCCAGTGAAGTTGAATGAGTACCCTAGGTTTATGCACTGAGTCCTATAGAGCTGGGAAGTGAATTTTCCTCTGATAGTCTATCCCCTTCATTAGGAACAAAGCCCTCCTTTATCCATCAGTAACACAGACATTGTTTATAGTATTTTTAGATGACAGAGCATCATTAAGGCTTTGTTTCCTTGACACTTGTTTACAGTGTAGAGCTGTTAATGGACAGTTGCTTCTGGTAATACGTTTATCTTCAAAGGCTATGCAAGCATTAGCACGGAAAAGACAGAAGAATGAAAGGACGTTAGTATGGAAATTGAGAACGATCTGTGCACTTGTACCTGGTAAGCTCCTGGCCATACAGGGCCTGTGGACAGATCGAGCTTTGGCTGTCTCCAGCTCGTCAGAGGCTTGTCTCTGTCCCGATGGGCATCAGCGTTTTCAAGAAGTGCTGGATGCCTTTGAAAACTGGGTGCCTTTGCCCAGGATTTTTGAAAGGTTTGGTCTACTTAAGTTCTTCCTTCTATGCCAAGCCGCAGTCAAGCCAGTCCTTTGTGAACCTTTAACTGGTGGCTGTGTGACTGTTTATGTAGCAGCTGGTAGGAGATGCTCCAAGTGGGACCTCTCTGGACACATCTTGCCTGCCCTGACATGTGTGACAAGGTTGTCACCCAAGTGGAATGGTGGCTGAATTCTGCTTGAATGTAACCATTCTCCTTATTGCAGAATATCACCATTATATGAAGCCTAAGAATGAGCTCTGGTACTCATGCAGTGTCCCCTATGCTCTTAATCTGGTCCACTCAGTGGAGCATAAAATTTACCAACAGAATTTTTTTTTCTCATCTGTTTTGGGGAATTCAGCACGATCTCTGTTCTCCTGCTACATGCCAAGAAGGTTGTCTAGTTCATGTGAGATGCTTTTTTGATGCTGATCCACATCTTATTGTCTTATGATCTGTCCTAAGTTGAACAGTTCTGTGCAGGTGCCATAACAGTATTTCAGGAGTAATATGTCCTATGACAGTGGTCTAATACGGCTGTTTAGACTTTCCTCTCCTAAAGATATGGAAAGCACACATCAGCATGTTGGACTTCTTGTTGTTTTCCTTAGATGAGGTTTAAGAATAAAGGAATCTTTAAACAGTTTTATAATATTTGTTTTAAAGTAAAGGAAAATTAAAATGCATTGCTAAGCTTATAATAGGTATGTTTATCTGCTTCTGTGTGTCCCAATGTGTGAGGTTGTTTGATTATTGACAATTTGTTTGTTAATCTGTTGGTAAAGGTAGTTACCAGAGCTTTGCAGAGCAGCTGTATTACCCAGTTCACTCCTACAGCCCAGAAAAATAACCATATCTTTCTATTCTACTGTGTTATACTTTCAACCAACAAAAATTGTTTCTCTTCAAATGGGAGTGTCTTTTGATTATTAAAAGTGGCGAGAAAGTTAAGGAAAGGGTACATGTGTAACCTTTTCTTCACTTGAACTTGTGACCATCTGAAACTGGATCCAGCCCCGATCCCTGACCTGTGATTGTACAGCCCCACAACACATTTGGGCACATGTGCTGTTTTGGTGGCTGTTATTTTAAGAGTTGAGTTGGAGTGTTTTCTGTAGTGCTACCTCAAATAAATGAATTTGGTTCTGGGGACGCAGTTACTGGGAGACAAATGCACAAGTTCTTCAGGGGTCTCTTTCTTTTCATTCATCTCTTTCTTCCTCTAAGACAGTCTCTTGCTCCCTTTGTTTGTCTTTTCCCTGTCTTATTGCACCTGGTGGGTTCTGCTTGCGGTTGGAAATGCGGTCCTATCGGCCCCTCATGTCTTCTCAGATGTCAGTGACATCTCCGCTGGTGATAATCTGCTGGAACAAAAATGCAGGAGTAAGGTGTTTGGAGAATGCCAGGAATGAAGGCAAGCTGCCAGCCCTTTCCTTGGCTATGGGAATTGCTCTGTGGTTGGATACAATGGAGCTTTGAAAGTCTAATTTTTGCAAGTTGGCTTGTTCTGGCAAGTGTAAAGAGGGAAAGACCTGCTAAGTAACTTGGCGATGTCTTCTCATATGCAGTAGCATGGAAAATACTCCGAGTAGAAAAATGTATACTGAAAATAAATGCAGTGTCTTCTATGCATCTCTTCTGTGTTATGCTTGGTTTACCTTTTTTCTCCGTAATAGTAGTAAATATCTGGATGTTTTCCTTGATTGACTAGTGCTATGGTTGTGTTATGGGGTTGTGTTGTGTGGTGTTGTTTTTATTTTTGAAGATGATCAAAAGACAGGATGTGTGGTGGTGTGTGTGGTTTCTTTTTTCCCCGTTCCCCAACAGATTAATCCTTCAAACTTTGATTAGTATTTGCTGCAGTACTTTAACACCCATCCATTTTCTTTGTGTTTGAACTTCAACTATCCATCTGCCAGCTCCCTTCCCCCAGTCTTTTGTCTGCAAAAATACTCTAATTGACAGGTCAAACAAATCTCATCAGTGATCTCAATACATGAGAATCTGGCTGTGTCTGTGGCTCCTGCTTTTGGCCTTGTCACCTTTAACCAATATGAAGTTGTTAGCCTAGAAGCTGGGTATGACTGGAGTTTTCATAACGTAGTCATTATGTTAAGTGGAAGAATCACTGATGGGGTATGTTAAAATAAGGATTAGTCAGTATGAACTGATTTGAATGAAGTACCCAGGATTAGAATTCTCCTTTAAGATGTTTTTCTTGGAATACGAAAAGTTGATTCTTTTTTTTATGCAGTTTTAAGAACTCTTATTCTCTTGTTTAAATATGTATCTACATATTTGCTAATTATTTTGGAATATTGCTGGTGTATAGAGCCGTCAATCATATTTCCAGTTTCCATGAGTGAGTCTTTTTAATCAATCTGCTATGTGTGTGTATTTTTTTTTTCTGAAAGTCTTCACTCATGATTTCATGACTGTGGTGTTTTTTGTAAAAAGCATATGATTACTGAGGGAAAACTGTGAGATTGTGACTTCAGTATAAAGATTCAGGATGCAGAAGTAAAAAATGTGCATAGCATCTATTTTACCTTGATACTTAATAATATGAGGTTTGTAATATGGTCTGTTCTTTGTCTCTTCTAGTATCTTTGGAAGTTGTTGGCCAAATTCAGCCCAATCTGAAAGAGAAATGGAGGTATCAAAGCCATTAAATTCCTATTTTACAGGTAAAATTTACAGGTGAATTTTACAGGTAAAAGTGGGAACTTCTGATCAGTGAAATGATGGATGGGCACATGCAGAGTGACCAATGGCTTAGCACAGTTGTAAGTTGTTACAGAACAGGGTGCAGCGCTACCCATGGCCCTGCTGATGGTGAGGAGTGCTGGAGGATTCAGGAGAGATCGGAGAAAATTACCTTATGTGTGAAAAAAATGGAGAACATGCGAGAACTAAATCTGTGGGGGAACAAGGCTTTGACTGTTATGCTGTTCACAGAATTTTTTTTTCTTTAATCCATTTTCATGATGTTGAAAGGAGTGGTCCAGCTCAGAAGTAAACAGCATTGTTTCCCTGGTTGCCATATTAATAACATGCTGTGTACCTGCTGCCCATCACAGCGCGTATTTTGTGTGTAATCATTAATAATGAGCTGAAGAGGGGGGAAGAGCTGAAGCTTTTCTACAGACCCAGTCAGTGATGCATATAATGTGACATTAATAGGGACAAGTCTTGCCAACTGCATGCTTTATTTTCTAGTTCTTCAGAGAAAAAGAAATTACGAAGAAAAGCCTGTCTTGCTTCTGAGCAGACAAAGGCTAGCAAGTTGTTTGGTGGTGAGCAGCAGATTCAACAAAAGATTCAAATATCTCTGTCTGCTTCTTGCAGTTAGAGGATAGAGATGCAAGTGGTACTTTTACAGCAGCCCTGTGAGCCTGGCTTCTGACAGCAGCTCAAAACCAGCAGCCTGAAGATCAGATCCTGCCTTTTCAATTTTCTTTGTCTGTCAGAGAGGAGCAGTTGCAGTCTCTGAACAATATCAGCATCAGGACATGGTTATATGGTTATATATACACATATATCAGACACGCAGATATGCAAATTTGTATACATATATGTAGGTCTGTCACACTGCAGCTAAAGCTCCTGGGTTAAGATCTACATGGTGTGCTGAGGCAGCAAATTGTTTGTTTGTTTGTTTTAAGAATCTGGTGCTTAACAATGGACTTTCCTAATCCATTTTAAATTGCAACAGAATTTAGGTATTTAGTGATTTAGTCTGGGATATTTATGTGCTTTATATCCATACCGGCTTCATGGTGTGCTTTGGAGAAGGACTCATCTGAAATTTCAAGCATTAAAAATAAATAAGTAGTCATGAAAAAGCTGATTGTCTTGGCTAAACAGTGCCTGTGTTTAAATGCATTCATTGTGTGTTCCAATTCTCAGGGCAAACAGCAAGTCCTTAATAAACTGCTTGTTGATGCACGGAAATCCCAGGAGCAGATTTAAACCTATTGTTGTTGCAACTCACAGTAAAAGGCTCATGCAGATATGGGTTTTGATTTGAAGTTTTCTTTTGTTAAATTTCACTCCTTTCCCCCCTTTTTTACATGTATATATTTGAAACAAAGACAATTCTAAATGCCCAATCCAAACTTGAATATCTCTTCATTTATGTGCAATGTTAACTCTGTTTCCTTATCTAGAACAGTCATGGGCCAAATCTGGTCAAAATCATATAAAAACGGAGACTGTGAATAGAGTGAATGTCTGTTTTACCAAGCATCCTCTGTTCAGCAATGACTAAGTAAATATCAAGGAAAGAGAAGAACATGGCAGTAGGACATCTCCCCCTTGTTCATCCTTGCTTATGTTTTCAATTCAGATAAAATTTCTTGATGAGAATCTGTTGATGAATTAGTATTTCACATATTTTCTGGGTATCCCGTGACTCATTTTGTGTTAGAAATGAGAATCTTTACTATGAATTATAACACTTAAAAATGAATTTAGATGTATGTTCATTTGTTTTTCACTGGTTCTTTATCATCTGATGCTTCCTGAAAGTATTATCTTGGAGGAGACAGTGAACAGCCAAACACTGAGCACAGTGTTTGAGAAGGTTTACTTAGTGGCATACTGTATTCTTAATCATTTTTTGTTTCTTGGTAATTCCAAACACTTGGACAGTTGTTGAGATTGTTTTTTTTATATAGTTCCAATTTTTTTCCCAATGAAAACAGCTGTTCAAGTTCCTATTTGTGCACAGTAGCAGGTAGGTGAGAGTCCATCTGCTGCCTTTTTCCCTTCACAGTGCAATGCTTTATCAATTCTACAGTGAATTACATTTTTATTGCTTCTTGTGCCGCTGCTCAGTCTCAGGAGTTTTCTGAAGTTCATTGGTTCTCCTTTGTCCTTACTCAACTGAATTGCCTCTTGCAATTTTGCTATATCCTGTATAACAGACTGTAAACTAATTTTTAATCCAAATGTAAACACGAGGAAATTGGTTAAAGGAGACAAGGCCATAGCAGAGAAGCTTCATTATTAATAAAAAACACACAAAAAATGAGGTGCTTTTGCAGAGTAATTACTATAAAATTGCTGAATTACTAACTGTGAGATATAATCTATCATTTAAATATACCCTAGAAGGGGTAAATTTGTAGACAATGAGATATCTCAAATAGGAGGAAAGTAAATTGATAAAATGAGCAACTGATGGAGAAGAATTCCAGCAAAGTGATGAGAAAGCAACCTTTAACTCAAGATGTCCCTAACTGGAAGGTTGTCGGAACATCTAGAGGTCAGTGGTTGCGTCCTTTGATCTTTGTACTGTTCTTGCAAGCTTTCCATCTGAACCTGCTCTTGTCTGCTGCCAAAGGCTACTGAGTTGAAAGGATCTTTATTTTAATCCAGTCTAGTCATTGCTCTGTTCTTATGGCACAGAGTATGTAATGGGTTTTCACCAGTCCAGAGTATTTTTGCAATATCTGTTTGTTAATATAGGTGACCTTCTATTGAAGGTTGTGCGTTGAGTGGAAAACAAGAATTGGCTGCTGTTGCTGCCATGAGGCATGAGTAATTCTTTTTAAAATAGGTTCTTTCTGGCTTTATTTTCCATATGGAATCTGGAAGTCCTTTGTGGCTCTTTGTGCTCAAAGAGCCTTAGTAGATCGTAATGTTCATTAAACTGTCTTTGCCATGTCTATAGATGACACCCAAGTGTTTGAAGTGCATTGCCTAGGTATTTCACAACAGCTGTCGTGTTTTTCCTAATAACTCATAGTCAAAGGGAGAAGCTGCAGTTCTTCCCTGAACAGATTTTTACATCATGTCAGTCCAGAATGGCTCAGTACTTCCTGAGAGTTTTTGATGTATCTTTATATAGTCTAGTTAAATTACAGCTGGTAGCAGATGCTTCTCAAAAATGACAGGTGCATATAACCTTCTTTTCATCTAAATGCACAGCGAAAGCTACTGCTGTTTCTTCAAAGTAGGACTCCAGTCCCAGTAGTCAGAAAAAAAAGGGATAAATTAGAAAAGTACAGGTTACTCCTTACACAGAGAACTGCATGTTTCTTATTTTATTGCTAGGTAAGCTACAGAGACAGCATGCCACTTGTTTATCCAATTAAGTGTTCTCTTTCAAATCAGGAAATGGATTTCACTTGTCTTTGGAGAAGAGATCAAAAGTCTGAGAATAGTAGCAGTTAAAGAGAGAGATGCCAAGGAGAGTTATAAAGCTAAATGACCGTTATTGCTTCTGTGGAAGGCGATCCAAACCTAAGGAGGGAATGAAACTGGAGAGCATAAATTAGCTTTGACTAACCACAAAGCCCCTGCCAGCAGTAGTAATCACTGTCTTCCAGGAAAAGTAGTAACTGTCTATTGAAAGAGTGTAATATTAAGTATGAATGTCTTAGTAAGATAAAATAGAAATAATAAACATTAAATTAATTAAATATGATGCCAGATTGTCAGCTACACTGATTTTCACAGGTGAGGTTTTAGGCTGTCGAATTTATTTTGTAGTAGTGCTGTGAACTGCTCTGGTCATTAGAAAGGAATATTATCTCCAGCCCAGTTGTGTTATCCTTTGGGCCATTTTCTTGTAATTAGGTCACATCATCTTCTGGCAAGACAGTGGAGCAGCTTTTGGCATAGTCTCTCCGTATTATGGCTGTAAATGTTGCTTTATATGGTACTATTTCTAGTTAAGTTGATTATCATAACACTTCTCAAGAAATGTGTTCTGTAAAGAGCTGAATGACAATTAGGTATTTTAAAATATAAACCAGCCAAGTTTGTTTATGTCGAGGTTCTTTACGGAGACTGAAGCTAGATAAACTGAGTTACATTTTTCATCCTTTCACAAATGTTTTGTGTTTCCCCATTACTAAAAATTTTTATTCTATGACCTATAAAGTCCCATCCAGCATTTGCATAGAAAGTCATTATTCATCCAGACACTACAGTGTGAAGACTGAAGATGCAGAATGTAGAGGTACAGTAATGTACCAAGTCTGTAAGTGGATAAATATTGTGGGAATTAAAAGTCCAAATCAGAAAAGCACATGAGGCATAATAGCTCAGATTCTCACAGTGGATGGACTTCTGTGAAGTGTAGGAATGTGAACTGTCAGTCTGTCACTGGCATTCCAGACTCTTAGCCCTCATACAGGCTATTTTTGTGTACAAGTCAGGAGATCAGACTGATCTGATGTAAAAATAAATAAAACCCAAAAAAATCAAAACAGAAAACCTCCACTAACCCATCCCTTCCCCCCAAAACCCTTAAACTTAAACGAATGTGCTTAGGGTCTCTCCTTTTTTTTTTTTAAGCTGATTACAAGGTCTCTTTAGGAGTTTAACCTGATCATGGCAGTAGATTGAGCTGTTTATCTGTATTAGATCTGTAGCAATGCCACAGAGAACTGAGTAGTATTCTTCACTGTCCTTTGTCCAGTGTAGAATCAAATCAGGTCACCCATTTTTACTTGCATGATACCTCTACCACTGGAGAAGCACCACTGTGACACAACTAATAGGAGTCATGTTGGACATTTGGGGATTGCCCATCATCCTTTCTACCCACTCAGTTCCATCCTGGTAAATGGGCTAATGGTACTTATGTGGCAAAATTATTAGGTATGTGTTTGTGTGTAGCATTTGCTCCTCATTTTTTGGAATAGATCAAGGGTAATGATAGCTCTGCAGTTCAGAGCTGTTGCTTGGGATGACAGGTTGCAGTTCAGTGGTTATTACTGTGAAAAGTAAGACTGTTCATGTAGTCCCTTAAGTCTCTGTTCTGGGGCCACATTTATTTAAAATTTTCATTGGTACATGTGGGACAAAAATATCATGGCTGGGCTTCGCGAACGAAGATTTGGGAAGGGCTCTACCCACGTTTGTTGCAAGCGCATTGGTGGCTGAAAAGGCCAATACGAGACAGGCATGTCCGGTTGCAAAAGGCACAGCAGAAAAACTCCTTAGGTGGTATATTCAGCAAGGCACAATTCTTTCTGCATTGCCTTTTCTCCTCAAGGGTGATCCTGTGTGCTTTCTCAAAAGCATCAGCAGTGTTATAGATAGTGTGTCTCCAGCCTCTTGATTGGAGGCCAGAGTAGACCAGTTATGTTGATCAATATGGCCAAGGCTGAGATGTTGTTTCAGGGAGTCCTTGTATCTTTTCTTCAGGGCTCCTCTCTTGTGGCAGCCAGTGGCAAGTTCACCATAAAGCAAGATCTTAGGGAGGCGGTGGTCCTTCATCCCTGAGACGTGTCCTGCCCAACGCAGCTGTGTTCTCAGCAACGTGGCCTCAATACTTGTGACTGCTGCTTGTTCAAGAACAGATGTATTGGTCACATAATCTGACCAGTGGATGTTTAGGATTGTACGGAGACAGTGTTGATAGAAGCGTTCTAGGAGTCACAGGTGGTGGCAGTAGATGACCCATGATTCAGATCCATATAAGAGAGTAGACAGCAGTATGGCTCTGTAAACACTGATCTTTGTACTTTTCTTCAGGTGTTTATTTTGCCAACCCTTTTATGAAGCTTTCCAAAAGCACTATATGCCTTTGCTAACCTGTTGTCTATCTCTCCGTCAATCTTACCATCCGAGGAGATGAGGCTACCTAGGTAATTAAACTGCTGGACTGATTTGAGTTCTGATTGGCCAATGGTGATGTGGGGATGATGGTGGACTTCCTGAGATGCAGGTTGATGGAGAACTTCTGTCTTCTTTAGACTGACTTCCAGCCCAAAGAGCTCAGCAGCGTCTGCAAAGCAGGATGTTAAACGCTGCAGAGCTGCTTCTGTGTGGGCAACAAGGGCGGCGTCATCAGCATAAAGCAGCTCCCGGACAAGATGGTTTAAGATCTTGGTGTGAGCCTTCAGTCACCTTAGGTTGAAGAGGCTTCCATCAGTACGATATCGAATGTAGATACTGTCCTGACCATCGAGGTCTGCCATGGCCCTTTGGAGCATCATGCTGAAGAAGACTGTGAATAGGGTTGGAGCGAGAACGCAGCCTTGTTTCACACCATTTTTTATTAGAAAGGGCTCAGAAAGTGTGTTGCCATATCTGACTTGGCCGTGCTGATCCTTGTGGAGTGAGATGATCATTTTGAGGAACTTGGGGGGACAACCTAAACGTTCCAAAATCTGCCACAGACCTTTTCTGCTCACAGTATCGAAAGCCTTGGTGAGGTCAACAAAGGTTACATAGAGACCTTTGTTCTGTTCCCTACACTTCTCTTGCAGTTGTGGGACAAGAATAAGTAATGTGTGATGAACTTTGCTCAAGACTTGAATCTAACAAGTATCATCTGTACGAGGAGGGACTGGGATGTTGTATTGCTAAAATAGGTAATGTTAGACTTGAGGCTGCAGGGTGGAAGTGTGGAGTCGTAACTTTAGCAAATAATAGAAATTTCTACTTTTAAAAACTCATCTGTTAGAAGCATTAAGACAACCACTTGAGTGTATTTGCTTTTTTATTTGTGGGGGTGTTTGTAGTTTATTACTAGCAGGATGTTACTTTGGGAGAAAAAAAGAAAAAAATCCCGAGATTCAAGCAGAGATTAGAACAATATGGGAAAATATGACTAAAGATTCACTCAGAATACAGAAGGCATTTCTCATCACTCAGCTTGAAAAAGAACTTTGGGAAGTATCACATCTTATTTTACTGTTCCCTGGGTATGTCTGCATTTGGCAGTTTTGGGCAATGGGGTTGAAGGGTAAGAGAAGTTGCTGTGAGCCAGTCCTCTCTTCATATGTGAGATTTAGTTTTTGCAAGGGAGAACTGGCAACTGGATCTGTGGATATAGGGTTTCCCTTTGTGTCCTGTTTCTAGCTGCCTGAGTACTATTTTGAATGCAGAGACCAGAGTGGTTTGTGAGAATTCTCAGTCTCTTCTTGCAAGAAGCAGGCTGACATTCTTGGGAAGACCTGGAAAACTTAGAAAAAGTGCATAGAGATTGAAATTGGAGCATAAGACATAAGGTAACTGTGGGAGATAATTTAGGCATTCTTGGACCTATCTGAAGGTGAGATTTCAAGAAGTCAAGACATCCCCTCTTTTGCACTCCTCTGAAATCTGATTGATAAAAATCTTGTGTCCTTCAGAAATGGCTTTTGTTGACTTCAGCCTTATCTTTCTTGTAAGAATATACAAGCTGAAGTGAAGGTAATTCTTCAGGGCAAGTGTACCTATATTTGTATAGGTCCAGATAATGCAAATGATACAAATAATTAAAACCAGCACCTTTCCCAAGTATTGCACCCCAAATATTCAAAGGCTGCTGAACCAAGTGAGATACCTAATATGAGCTAAATTAACACATTTGTGGGTGATACAGGAAGATAGAGGAGACAAGAAGTAAAGGAGAGACAGAACTTTAAGGAAAGGGGAAAAAAAGAAGAAGGATAGGGTGTTGTTCACGCAGTTGATTGCAGAGAAAAGATCTTAGTAGCCTAGCCCAAGTTCAGTTGTCTGTGAACTGTTATAAACAGAAGCTGAGGCAGTGCAGCATGTATACCTCTAAGGGAGGGTCAGCACAACAGTATTGCTGTAGGGCTTGTGTCAGGAACCATTTTGCAGCGGTATAACAGCTTTGCAGCTGGGGAGTCTGGCACGGCATTAACCTCTTTCATGCTGTTTGCAACAGAAAAAGTTCTGGGCAAAAATCATGTTTACAAATGGATTATTTCAGAGTGTCCTGTCTGCCTTCCCATCTGAGGCATTTCTCTTCCTTGGTATTAAGTATTTCTCTGCTGATCAGAACAGGTATACAGCAAGAGAAGAAGAAATGAATTCTGAAAACAGGATTTGCATAGCACTCTGTAGTCTGGACCTGGTCTAATATCATTCTCTTCTCATAATTTTGCCCAACTTCTTTCCTTTAGGGGAATCAAGGATGGGTTGCTGCATTGTCTAGCTCAGAAAAGCAAGAAAGAGCATCTCACTGTATTGGTATGTGAAATGTGCAGTGCCCACAACAAGCAAGCACTTTGCCATTTGATGAAGTGGAGGGGAGGAGGCAAGCATGAGATCCGGGACAGGCTTAGGATGTTCTCATGACATCTTTATTTGACCCGTTCTGAGATGAACCTACCGATGCAAATACATTCATACCTGTCCGCTGTAGATGGTGAACCCTGGGGAACAGTGATTGTACCGCATCTTCTTGGCCAATCTTCATTTAAAATAACAACTTCTGAGCAGAGCAATGAGGGTTGCTGCATTATTCAGGCAGGATGCCTTAAAGAACATGAGTCAATAGCAATGTTTTTTGCCAAAATCAAACAAGAAAAATTTTCCTTTTGCTTTGGTCCTACTATAGTTGCTGTGGTATTTTGTATACCTTAGTCATATGTTAGGGTATATGATTTCTAAAGCAAGTTAACATCTCTGTCTTCACATAACTTTGTTATGAGACCCCTTTTGTTCCTTCATGGATGACACTGACACTGTGTTGCTTTTTGAGTGCAATTCTTTAGTGTAATAGGAGCTTTTAGATGTGACTGTGACACTGCTCTGTGTGGTGTGTCCCAGCCCTCTGCTGTCCTTCCTAGCTCTGGCTTTTGTTGCTCCCTCTGACCCCTGCTTGCAGCTGGGGCCAGCTGCTTGCATGACCTCTCCAGTCCAAAAACAAGGAGGGTGTTGGATTTGGAGGTAGTCTGGGCACCCTCTTCCCCTTAATGGCATCCTTTTTTTTCTGTTCAGCAAAGTGCTGAACTGCTTTGGGCAGTATCAGAAATGTTTGATTGTAGCAGAAGGCTGGTTGAGAGCAGAGGTCTCACACATTGAGGGAGTGTACTCTCAATACAGCCCCTGACTTTTGTAATTAGAGAGGCTTCAATTACTGCCTACCATCTTTTGTTGGTGCCTCTTTGGGCCATATCCCTGCTTGTCAGCAAGAGCAGGATTACCTGGGAGTGACTACAGGTGCTGACCAGAGTGCGCTGAAGCTCAGTAAGCCTTTGTCCAAAAGACTTAATAGTACTGTAGTTTCTAGGACTATCATGTATCTTTTTGGTGTTGGTTTCACGAAGCATTCAAATTCATTACTTTCTGTTGCTGAAGTAAGATAATGTATCTTACATTGGTTTGTTACATGATCACAGTACACTGGAGTTGTAGAGGGAGAAGCCTGGGCATTCTGTACTTGCATGCTAAATTCTGCGGCATAGGAGCCAGATTAACTCTTTAGAGAATTATTTTCTAAGGAGTTTTCCAGGGTTGGAAAGGCTTTTGGTGTCGTCTTTCACTTTAAGAAATTACTGAGCAAGTATGTGAGGCAGCAAACTATTTACTTTCTGGCTTGGATTCTGTTCTGCGTAGACTTGCATAGGTTTTAGTTAGACAGCAGACATGCTTTAGTCTCTGCTTTTTTTTGGTCTCTGACAGGCCAATTTGTGCTCCAGCAGCTGTAGTAAAAACAGAGAGATGTGAATCTGATGTGAACAATAAGAAATTCTAATTGTTTGGCTCTGCATAAGTGTTGGACAACATCATAGAAAATACCTCCAGATCTGTCTTGTACAGAGGCTGTGGCAGAAACCAGCTCTGGTTTTCTGTTTTACTCTGATGTTGAAGAATGAAATTTGTTCTCTCTGTGTTCTGCAGCAGTGTAAACTTAGTGGCTGACTTGTAACACAGCTCTTGATGTTGTATTGTGTGTTACTAGAGCAAAGGTTACCCAGAGGGGCAGTTTCATGCTGTGGGTGCAGCAGGAAAAAAGAGAGTAGTTCCAGGTTATATACTGCTTTGTTTTTCACTCATTGACTGTAGCAGATTGTTTAAATCTGGAAAATGGGTAGAACTGCTAGGGCTGAGAAGAGATACTGGGGTCAGGGCTGGGAAGGGAGTGATAGTTATATCTGGGCAGCAGGGCAAGTTAAAGTGGTGGGTGCCCATGGCTGCTGGAGACCCTGCTGTGTTTACTTGTCTGCCTCTGAGGGCAGAAGCAAGTGGTGAGTCTTGTCAGTCATTGAAAGGTTTCCTGGCTCCCACAAACTGGCCAGCTGGCTCCTCTGCCCAGCCAGCCCAGTAGCTGTCCACCCAATCCAGTTGTGGGGTACAAATTAAAGGCAGTGTTTAAATGCAAAGCATTTGGTTTTGCACATGAATTTATTGTACAAGGTCTAGTAGTACAGCAGCAGACTGGCATGATATCTCCAGGAGGTTTTGGAGTATGAGAAGAGCAGGGATTTTTGTTGAAAGAAAAACATTTTCTGAGCCATAAAATCTGATAAGATTATTTGCAAAAGTTGGTCACAGCTAAGGGCCAAGTTTTGCTCTTGTTGCATCCAAGAAAAGGATAACCCCAGAGTGTGATGTTGAATGTTTTCATATGCTTGAGATCTTTGCGTATGTTGATACAGATTTTATTGCATATAATGAAGCAAGAATGTAGTGCTTCTAAATAATGTTTCCATTTTTGCAGGATTATTGGACAACACAACTGTCACCCAAGGGCAGGATCTACAATCTGACTGTTTTACTGAAGAGTATAATATCAACATTTTCAGTGTAACTCAGGTTACTTGTGTGGTCTTGTCGAGAACTTTATGCAGCAGTAGTGTAGCTATCTAGTGGGCCCTATTAAATATAGTTTAGTACCATTTGAAACTGGAGTTGATGCTTAGTAGAAAATTTGAAGTGAACTACTTGTCTATGTAACTACTAGGAATAGAAATAAGGGTACAGGAAAATTTTCAAACCCATTAGAGGAATCAGGAACCATGTCTGATAAACTTTGTAAGGAACTAGAAGAGACAGGCAGGAGAGTAACTGAATGGAGCAGAAACATGGAGTGGGGCAGTAGGTGGGATATTTGCGAATAGCATCTTGATGCTGTGGGCAGTAGTGAGGGGTGAAAATTACCAGTGAAGGAGGTACCCGTGAGTGCTGGAAGTCTGCTTGCTGCTGTTCAGACTGTTCTGTATTGCCATGGTTCATGAGGTGTATGTAGCCATGGAAATAGGATGTCTGACATGAGAATGCAAGACAAGCACACTCTTCATTTCTGTACTTCTGTTATTAGAACAGCTTGAAGACATCCACTATTGTTTTTCCTTTTAGGTTTTTTTTTTGGTGTTGTTGTTGCTTGTTTTTTTAATTTAATATATTTTTCAGTTTAAAGTGGAAAACAATCTCATTGCACAGAAAACTACAGCAGGCCACAGATGATATTATTGAAATAACAAGCTCATAAGAAAGAGTGCAGGCAGTTGGAAAGGATCTCCTGGTAATATAATCAAAGTTAATTTTCAAGCAGTTGGTCTTTTTAATGTGTTGTTCCTGGTTGCATGATAATGCTTTTGAGCTTACAGCAAGTTCATGTCCTTAAGACTGGACTGACTTGAACCTGAATTGAAACTCATAGGATATTCTACTTCACTGCCAAATGTTCCTTCCTTTTACTCTATACACTGTCCTAAAAACACTCTGTGCATTTCCCTTCAGAAACACAAATCAATGAATAGTAATTGAAGAGCTCATAATGGGGACAGGTTTAAACAGTTTGGATCATTGATTTTTGGGAGCTGTGTGTGCCTTTGCAAAGAAAGATAAATGCTGCACTGGATTTGCCAAAATATAAAGTCTGGAGAGAAGTGTAAAGCGGTGGCAGTCACTGTGCCACAGAGAAAGATGTATTTTTGCTTCCTTCTGAATGCTAGTAAGTACATCTTGCGTAAGTTACAGTCTAAGTGTACAGGCAGCTGAAGACAAGAAGACCATGGAGAATAATATGAAATGTTGCACTGCTTACTGTATGGTAGGTAGCAATGTGCAATTTTGAAGCGTGTACTTTTTATTGTAATTTGGTGTGGCGTCTCTGAAAAAAGGAAACAATTCTAGTCTGGTACCTGCTCTTTAGCAAAGCTTTTCTGTGCTAAGAAAATCCTGAACATTGGTGAAAATGCAGTAAATTTGCTTAAGCAAAGCAGAACTGGCAGAGATGTAAAGCAGGCCCTTGCAGCAATAGATGGCAGTGCCAGGAGAGATTCCCAGATCTGTTGTGTATCTCCTAGGGTTCTGTAAACCCTTTGGACTGCAGACGTATGTTAAGAGCAGTTTTCAGCCATTCTAAGGTTGGCACCAAGAGTCTCAGAGTGGCTGCTTTGTGGACTACAGCCATGTTTCCAGAGGCTTAATTTCTCTGTTGCATGAATTTTGTTTGAACATGTAGAAATTCGTGCTCCTCCCTGTATCTCAGATTACAAATGGCAGTGGTGGTTGTGTGTCTGTCATCTGTCCTCCTGACAAAGATGCGTTTCTGCGAGGTTTGTATTATTTACAGATGGGACCACAGATGTTTTCATGTTGTCTTTTACATCTTTTTAAGAATGTTCAGTGCCAGAGGGACAAAATTATACCCCCAGAGGGTTTTGGTAGAAATGTACCTGCTTGATAATGGCTCCTCATTTATAATTGTAACTTCAGCTCTCTCAGTTATCAGGTTTTAAATCAGAGGAATGTGTTTAGCACTGATTTTCTTTTAAATCATTCTTCATCAATATGTGCCAAGATAAATGCCTTAGAAAGCCTAAAGGTGTCATAAATATACTGTATTTTTTTCTGGTCAAACTTGCAGTCTAATTAGGAAATGTGATTAGAAAATGTAAAAAATGTAATCTTGTTAGATAGGATCTGTTGTTTATAAAGTTGGCTTTGGCCATATTTCCTGCTGTTAATTCTTTACCAGTCTGGTTAAAATCAGCTGTCCTTCCTTCTTTCCCTTCCTGTCCAACCTGAGTCGTGTCAAGCTGACATGACTTTGATGTTCTGTGATGTGCTATGTGCCTTCAGTAGATACTATGGTAGCACTGACTTTTGTCAGTTCTCGGAAAAATTCCTCTTGTTCCAAAACTCATTGAACAAAACTTCGAAGTTCTCACAAAATTCTTGACCTTTCGTCTTACAACTCTTGGATACAAGTTATCAAAATTTGCTGACCCTAAAAGTGTCAAGTTTTAGGGGCAGGCTTTGCTCTTTAACACTTTCTTTACTTATTCTCTGAGTAGAAATAATATGACTACATTGAAGGACTGTCTTCCCATGTACAAAACAAGAACATTTGGATAAACAATTCTGGTTTTGTGTTTTGTTTTGAGGGTTTTTTTTCTGTTTGTTTGGTTTTTTGTGTGTCAACAATTCAGTCATCTGAATTTAATAACAGAAGTTATATTTGTAGTTTCATTCCCGGTAGGTATTTTATATTTGTGTTTCACTGCCTGTGTAGTCACTGTCTGAGGGGTAGAAAGAATGTAGACAAGGTAGATCTCTACCTCAGTTGTATTTATTAATTCTTCCTCTCTGCTGACCTGGTCATTTTTCTTGAGGATACTTTTAGGAAAATTTTTAAAGTAATACAGTAGCATGTGAGCAGCTTTTTAGGCAGGTAAGTCATTGTATTTGAACTCAGTTTGGACATGAGAGAAGCCAAGTTCTAGTGGAAAAATGTAGGACCATAACTGAGTTTTACCAGGTTTAATTGCAATTTGAGCAGCAGTAAAAGAAATAAACTCTTTCAAAAAAAGTCCTTTCACAAATGTAGTTCAGAGCAAATGAATTTAGTCAAACTGTTCCATCTGCATAAGCTTGATCCTTTAAAATACCTAAAAAAAAAGCAGAAGAAATGAAGACCTGCACATCTGTCTATCTGAAGGTTTTATTTTATCAGTTTCTTCCTTTCAAAGATTTTTTTTTTTTTTACTTTATTCATGTGTGACTGTATTATGCTTTAGGATGACTTTGTTTGTTTTGGCTTTTTACTTTTACTTTTAAAAACTAGTGTGAGATAAAAGTACAAAATAGATAAACTGTATGAATAACAAACATTACAAAAAATTTTGGTTTTTTCATGAAACTGGAGCTGCTCTAGTAGCGGCATTATGGCTTACACGTCAAATTCACCCCTGTTGATGATAGCTTATGTTCACTCTCTTGAGTCTTTTATAAGTTCTGCTTCATTGTGCAGGCTTGTAAATCCCAATTATACTAATGGGTTTCATGCTTTCACATTATAGGAAAGAAATGCCAAATACAGCCCACAGTGGGATGCCCTCATCCAGCAACTAACTCTTACACTGTGGAGCCTTTTTCTTAGCTATCAAAAACATTTAACACTGGAGGAAAGAACATTAATACAGCTTGTATTTGAGTCCAAAGACAATGATCTGGAAAGCTGTTTGCAGTTGTGTTCTGTCAGGCTGTTGCATATTGAAATGAGAGGTAGAACTGTTGTCATATGAAAGAAAGTAAGTGGCATTTGCAAAGTTAATTATTGCTGAAAAATACATAGCAACTTGATCCTGTTCTTTTTAGAAACGATATTTGATATGCTACTCTCATTTACTGAAACGTCTCATAAAATAATTCTTTGCTATGAATTAGAAGGCCAAACATTTGTGCTCCCTTGTTTCTGAGAAACCGGTTCTCAGAAAGACAATGAAACACAGGTTGACTCCACGATACAGCATTTTGACGAGGGCTGACGTCCTGTCTTTGTTGTGAAAGAAATCAAGTCACAGATGTTAACTGTGCTTTCCTGTGGACTGTTAAGTAGGGTGGGTAGCTGTCTGATGGTTTTATATTGCTGATTTGGTTGGCAGCATTTTAAAGAGAGGCTGAACAAAAGCAGGTACATTTGGAGAGATGTATGGATACCAGTTTTAGGGGTTTTTGGTGCTTCAAACCAGTGCTCTTAGAACTGGATTTATGTGGGTTTATTTCAGACACTTATATGGATTTATTTTAGACGCTTAGCAGAGGATCTTGAGATGGGATCATATTTGATGGGGATGGTGGTCTAGCCTGCTAGAGTCAGAGTCATTCTTATGAATGACTTATGAAGACCACTAAAAGGGTCCTTCAGCAGCTGAGCTCTGCACTGCGGTTGTTGGTGCTTCATAGCTTTGAAAAGGCCTTGTCTATCATATTTATTTTTCATTAATAACTTCCATAGGTAGTTGGGTAGAGGGAATCTATGGTGTTATTCCTGACTTAAGCAGGGGTTAAGTCTGCACATAAGAAAGGAATGAAGTTGCTACAGCCAGGATTTTCGCATTGGCCTGTCTGCTCTTACTTCAGTTTTATATCGTACCTAGAGGCTCTTAAAAGTGTACTCTGAATCCTTACCCATTGACTGTTTTAATGAGATATTTTGTTTAGCTGAGGCTCCATAATTTAACATTATCTCTCAGCAAAATTGTGTCTTTTTGCCTTTTTCTCACAGTTTTCCTTTCTTCATTTTAGACAAAGCAAATTGTCTTGACAAATATTTGACCTCGTTGGGTATGCTTGAGACCGTGGCGCAGTCAGTGGGGTTTTCAGCTCTGGGGTGATGATCAATAGACAGGTTGACACTAGAAGGACTAGTATCCTGATTCTTAACGTTTTATGAGAGTCTCTGCTGCAGGTGATGCAGCAGTTAGGGTGTCTTAGAGTTTAAAAACATGTGCAAGCAAGAGAGTAGCAATACTTATTATGTGGAGTAATGATTTCATATTATAAAAGCTTTTAACTCAGAGGGAAAACCATCTGGTTAAAAATATGTGCATTTTCCTCATTTCAACTATAACCCCGGGGTTGTTTTTTCTCATTTGATTTCTTACTGCTTTTGAATTCGTCTAGGAACTTGTTAATGATCTGTGGCAATCAAACTCAGCAATAGCTAACAGCAAAAATGAGAGATAGTTTTGGAATACTCTTGTCTCTCACTGCCCTCTATTATCCTGTAAAATGTTAAGTGAACTTGTTGTTCCTTATCTCAAATTATGTTATTATATGTAAGGACTGTGTTTGTTTTTGTTTTTGTTTTTTTTGTGGTTTTGATGTTTCCAGCGATGTCTCCTACACTTTAGGTTAATAGGTATGGTGTGGAGATAGCCACAAATTCAAGAAATGGGTATCAAATAACTAGAAGTATGACTTCCTGCTCCATTTTTAAATACTTTTATTTTTTAGAAACCATTTATATTCCTGCCTTTATGTTAGTATTTTTTTTTTAAATTTTAATAGAGAGTAAACTGTTTCTGAATGTGTAGTAGAAAGCACTGGATTTCATAATTGAAGGCCAAGTGTTTCTAAGTCTGCTATGTTCAAGGACTATTTCTTGACATCTTGCTGTAATGAAGGGAATGGACTCTCTAATGATATTCCAAGAATGAAGGGTTGGACAGGGATGACAGGCAGAAGGATTGTTTAGCTGCTGCTCGGTTGGACAAGTGGCCTTCTGTTAAGTATGGGGTAACTGAAGGAGAGTAGCAAAGTGATTGTGTAGCAGCTCACCTGTGGCCAGGCTTGCCTGGGTGCCCATCTGTGTGCACTCACATCTGCACTTTGTAATGCGGTGGAATATGAAGGTGCAAGAGCAAGGATCAGACCAGCTCAGGTACTGGAAAGATTCAGCTCCAGCAAACTCCACCTCCTGCCAGCAGTCCAGACAGACCTCTCCTGTCCTGGGTTAGGAGAATTCAGCATCTGCTGCTGTGTTTTAACCCATTGGTGTTAATGCACCCTTTGTGCATTGCTGTAACTAAATCCAGGACCTATTACATGTCTTAAATGAGAGGCAGTTTATTGAAATCTGAAAGTATATTAAGTAACCGTGTGTCAAGATTTATTCTTGTTACCAACAGCTGCTAAATTGTCATCTCAAGAATCTGGTTGCTTAAGTGCTATCACTTAGTTGAATTTTAAAGATGGTGTGAACTTTTAGTTCTACACGAGCTTGACTTGAATCAATATTTCTGTTCAAAAACTTAATGAAGTCCAGAGTTTTCCCTCTGTGTTTTTGCCTGTTTGGCAGCTCCGGTGCATGAAGGTAATAAATGAAATTGAAATGGCTTTTTTGTTGTGGCTCTGGGCTATAAGACTTTTCACACCTGGCTGTATGTAGGAATGTCTTTGAAATCATAACTCTTCTTTTTAGAGGAGGTGGAGGGATGTGCGTGACTGACACAGCTGGCCTTCCTGCATATCCTCTTCAAAGAAGCTCTTCTTTATTATTTTTCTTGTGGTAAAAGAAGTAAAAATTAATCTGGAGAAACCCTAACCTCTCAGGCATTTTTATAGATTGCATCTCATAGTTGCTAGTTTGGGTATCTTTTCCCCCCAGTCATAGTCCTCTTGTTGTATGTGCTGAACTTAGTAAAACTTGTCTGTCTGAAGCCTTGTTTAGTTGTTAAGACAGGTATAAAATCCTGCCACAGTTCCACAGAAGGATTTAATCTGCTTGCTTTCTGGATCTAACCAACCCTGAAAGATCCCACACACTAACATCTCACCTGCAGCTTGGCTGCAGACACAGGTTCTAGAGAAGGCAACACAAAGTTAACTGTAGTCCTGGAGATGATTTTGGGAAATAATATTAATCTTTTGTGTTCCAACCTACTTGGAAGAATATTGGGATCAGTAAAGAGGTGAGCCATGTCAAGGCTCAACTCAAGAGATTTTCATTTCTCCCTGGCATATCCAGAAAATGCAGGACTTACTTTAGCCTTAGATCTTTACCATCTGGAATTCAATGCTTAAATCTGTGATGTATCTGCATAAATAGGTGACTAAATTGATTCCATCTGAAGTATTCAAACCACTGAGCTCAGAGAGAGCTCTAAGAGTAATGAAGCACTGAGAGCTTCATTGTACAGCCCTTCCCTGGCATAGACCACATGGATCTTCAACTTAATCCTGTTTGCTTTTTTGATTTGCTTTTCAAGGAAGATCTCCAATCTTTCTGAATGTAAACATGTTATTAACATCCCAGAGGTAAAGAACTTTATTTTTGAGCCTTCGACTCCAGTTTTTATCTGAACCTACAAAATCAGCAGCTGTACAGATGTAATCAAACTGGGAAATAAGACTGTTTTTCTGGTATTGACTGTGGATTCCTTTGGATTATGTGGTACCTGACCCTTAAAAACATGGAGAGGCAGGAAACCAGAGCAGGGGAATGAACAGGAAGGTTTTGCTCTTTTTTTTAATTGCACTCAATGAAGACAGTATAGCATTCAGTTCCTGCTCTTTCTTTGTTGGGGAAGGCACCTGCTCTGTGGAAATGAAGATGGAGGCATAGCCATCTAAAAAACCCAACCCCAACACCCCCCCAAAAAATCAACTTAAAACCCACAACAAAAAATCCCTGACCAAAAGTACCTGATGCTGTGCATGCTGAGGAAAAGCAGTGTGAGGCAGTGTAGTAATTAAACCAAAATGGATGATGTGCGGATTCTTGTATTTTTTCTTAATGGTTTAAGTACCTAGTGTGCTAGACTTGAGAAGGGTTTTTGACACACATGAATGGCAGAAAGAGGTCAAATAAAACCTTAAATGTCTGAAGTCCCATAAGTGCAGGAAATTGTTTGGTATATCCAGAGTATTCTGGTAAGTAAATTTGCTGTGTTGCAGAAAGTGGTGCAAGTTCCTTTCAGCTAGTCTCTGATGGTTTGATGTCAGGAAGATGTATCTTAATCCCACAGTTGGGGTTTAGTTTTGTCTTCACTGTTTCAGTTGGACATCTAAAAATAATATTTGCTCGGCACAGATTATATTAATGTTCTTTCATTTTTTCTTCAGAGTTCTGTTATCTCTAGACAGATATTTAGATTACAGTCCCAAATATGTTTGCCTTACAACAGGATAGACGAAAGCTATGTCATTTCCCTGGCAAATCTGGGTTTCTGTATCTGTGGTACCTGGTTATAACGATCTGTTGGATGACTATGCTACTGACTGAAACGTGTTCTTTTATTTCCTTTGGTTAGGATTGATAAGAAATCTCTACTGTTGCAAAATGTAACCATTTCTTCTTTAGGAAGGCCATTAGAAATTAGTAATGTCTCTTATTTTCAACGGCCTTTGCAACTTTATTTTTGCTGTAAGTGCAAGGTGGCAGTTCTGCGCAGATATTCCCGCTGCTTCTGCAGTGTTTAAATGAGTGAACTAGATGTGTTTTATCCCTCTGAGCTTGTATTTTTCTTTGCCAAAGGCAAATTTTCATTGAGGGCGGTTTCTCTAGACTTTCCCACAACTACGTGCATTAAAAATTGATTAGGCTGCTGCTGAAAGATGTTAAAACAAGTGTTTTTTCCAGTCCTTAAGCCAGGTTGCATTTGCACCTGACTCATCCCCAGTGTCAGCAGTCAGAGGAAACTGGTTTGAGTTCAGAATTGTGTCTGAAATCTGAAGATACTCAGACACTCTGTTTCTTTCACTAAGGACACCTTCTCCCTCTCTGCTGTTTATAATTTTATTTTGGTGAGGTTGAGAAGTGCTCCTTCTTACAGGTGGTATATTTGTACAGAAGTGGCTCTCCTGAGCCTCGCAGCCAGTCAGTAGTGTTACTGGGAGAGGAGAGAGGTGTCTGGGACCAAGGTTTGGATGTTGTGTGTGTCTGAACACTGAAAAATTGTGCACAAACAAATAGTATGGGGAATGGCATGAACAATACTACAGTATTAGATCAGCTTTTATTTACTTGACATTCTTATTTAGGACTTTCTTTGTTCCTATTGTTTCAAAGCAAACTGAATTAATGAACTGTAGATGAATCTGATGAAACTGCATCGTTTTCCTTCTTTAGGAGAGGTGTTTTTGAAAGCTGTTAGTTGCCCTAGAAAAACTTAAGGAAAAAACCCCCTCTCTTCAGGTTCCAGGAATAGGTTGCTGATTACATGCAAAATAAGAGAAGAACAGATAGCAACAAAAAAGGATTATTGTATCCGGAAGTTTGTTTGAGACCATGAATGCCTGGTTATGTCTGGATGTTCATTCAAAGTAAAGCTCGGTCTCTAGGAGACAGGCTCAGTCTCCTGCATCCCTCTGAGCTTTTAAAAATAAGATTTTGTTGATTTCATATGTGTGTGAGTAGCAGATACTGGCAAGCCATATGTATGGTCTTTTTTACAGTCCTGTAATTCTATTATGGAGGATTAGAAACAGTTGCATTAAAGCACTGTCATTGGTGGGTTTGTGTATCTTTTCTTTCTGTCTTTTTTTTTTAACAGTTGCCACTCCATGCTATCTTATAAAATATATCCTGCTCTGTTCTCTTTATTTTTGGTGGCCATTCTGTGAGAAGGCACTTTGAAGCAGTAAGCATGGTGTACTTGTTAAATGTATCACTCCTGCAAAAGGTGGCAATGTATGGGAAGAATATACAGCAAATAAAACAAAAAAAGGTTCATATTGAAGGAATCCACTTTAGCAGCATTACGGCTGATAATTAAGGTTGAGAAATGGTGCAGTGTTGCTGTTACAATGTCATGTTACTGAACCAAGGGTGCATGTGGTATGAGACCTTTCAAACACTTGGTCATAAATTCTTTCTGTATTGATTTCTTTCAAATGTTCCTAATGGCACTTAACTGTTGCCAATTCAACTGCATCTCATTGCTTGCTGTGTGGACCCATGTTTTGTTTAATGAGAACACGTTTGGGGTTTTTTTATTATTTTGGGAATAGACTTACGTAGCTCTTTCTGAGTTTTTCTGTGATCATCAGTGTGATACAGAAAATGCATGGATTTTTCATAAAATAAAATGGTTAATGTGATAGTATTATTACCTTCTATATATTTTAACTCTGAATACAGAGAGATCAAAATCAGATGTGCTCACTGCTTTAAAATATTTATTATAAAGTATCAGAAAGTTCATTTGTTCTTTACTTGGCAATGTAAAATCAGAAGTTTTTGGATATTCAGTTCCCACCAGCTTCCACTGCAGTTTGGATATAAAAAGAAACAAACAAAAAAACTAATGTTTCTAGGGCATGCTTATGAGGCTTTGTGTTAGTGATGTACCCCATGTCAAATATGAAGCTATAACAGATGCAGTGGCAGAATTAAATTATCAGAGTTTACTGTAGTAATAGGTCCTTTATTCTCCTCCAGCTTATGGTCACACATAGAAGCAAATGTTGGTCTAATTGCACAACCTTCCTCTTTCTTAAATGTGGTGAGTTGCTGTGAAAGGGTAGAGCAGCGAAGGAGACAGGAGAATCTGGATTTGTCCATTGTCCTGTGGCTGCGCCACTAGACATAAGCAGGAGAATCAGACAGTAGTTATGTTGGCTTTGGGAGACACAAATGAAAAAATCAACCTCTGCCAAGCCCTTAACAGCTAGGTCAGTTGTTTCTCATGAGTTGCATATTGATGTTTAAAGAAATGTTAGTAAAATACTTGCATGAGGCTTAAGAAACAGTTGATTGTAGTGGAGAAAAATGGAGTTATTGCAAAAGCTGAAGTGGAATGTGCCCCTACTCTTTCTGTTCATTTTATAACTTGGCTGATGAGGTGGATTTTATTCAGAAATAGCCCATATTGTAGTGCTGTGGTCCAAAATCTGAAACTCAATGCCATATTCGGTATAGCTGCAATCAGTTGCAATTTTGTTGGAATGATTACACATGAGGACTGGAATTTGGAATATGAACAGAGTTATTAGCACAAAAATGCCATTCTAGTTGTTATTTAGTACTTAATTGTTTGGACAAACTCATTAACAGGGTTTCTAACACTTGCATCATCAGCCTGTGAAGTTGTTGCACTGCCTGAGCAAAGCTGACATTATTTGCATTAAAAATAATGCTATTCTCAGATGAAAGCTCACAATTTTGACTAATAGAGCTGTGGAATTAAGGGGAAGAACTTAGGTAGTATCCTGAAAAGTCTGTTGCATGTAAGTGGCTGTTAAGACTTTGTCACTGTGTGTGTACAGTTTTACATATATTGCTCTTTTAAAACCAGTTAAGAATTCCTACATAGCCAGCAAATGTCCCATTTGTCAGATCAGCACTTCTGCTCCAGGAGCAGCCAGAAATTCAAGGCAAACATAGCAGTGTATGGGGTGCTGCAGTAATCCCAGTTTAGCTGCTGCTTGCTAATTCTAGTTTGCAATTACTGGAGAGCTGGTACAGAGCATTAGCAAAGAGTGAGGGAGAGGGTTTCCAGTGGATGAATAAACAAGAAATTCTGGCTGTGCTCTTACAACTGTCTGCAAAAGGATTCTGCAGGAAAATGAGGACCTGCAAGCAAGTTTTGGGGAAATGGTGCTCAGATCCAAAGTATCCTTTTATAGCACTGCAGAAGCTACTACATTAGAGCAGAATGATTTTTATCTGCCACACCACAGAGTGTATAACAGCTTTATTGGCATTATTTATATTCCAATATCTTTAGCCATTCCTCATGTGGTGATTAGAAATATCTCTGTGCAGTGGAGAGTATCCTCAATACTGCTTGTTGGGCTGCAGTGTTATGTACACATGCCAGATTTTACGTAATTTAGATGAAGATGTTATGCTCCAGGTATCTGAACTTCACACAGCAATACAGACTTGGCAGCAGTCAGTTTTTTACAACTCAGTATTGCTATTGGTGTTCACCAGTGTGGCAGAGAGAAAACTGCAGTGGAACACAGAATAGTCTAATGGTGTCCCAGGTCACTGTAAATGACGTATGGGACTAGAGATGACTGTGTCCACTTCTCTGCTTGTCCACATCTTCTACAGGGCCAATGAAGAGGACTGTTCTAGGACATTCAGTTGAGTGCAGTTTATCTCATCCCAAGATTGATGGTTCAGATTAGATGAACTTCCATGTTCTTTGCTGATTATGACAGAGATCCTGCGACACAAACATAGAGGTTTATATTTTATTTGGGCTGATGAATGCCATATATGGAGTTTGATTTTGGCCTTGAAAATTACTAAATTATGGATGGAGCTCATTGGGTCCAATTTGCCCAGCAGTAGGGTGGTAATTTTTTTTTTTCTTTGTTTCAGCCTGTAAGAATAAATTTAACATCTGGGATTCATTTTTACTGGGTTTGCCAGAGACAAGACACTGGGGGTGCAGGGAGGGAACCGAAAGGAATAAAAGCAACAATGAGAAGTCTCTCTAAAAACAAGTCAATATGTGGCCTATTTGCTAATGTAAGACTGAAGTAAACATTGGTTTACATGATTAAAGTAATAGTTTCCTTGGTAGCTGTTCTATAGTCAAGTATCATGTAGACACAAAATCTGTAGCTGCTCCTTGGCTCTGCTGAATAGGATCCTCTGAGTTTCTTCAGGGGTGCTTTTGAAGACTCTGCAGTCATTTGCAGATGCATTTCTGCAGTGATGTGGGCTGGTGATGGCATGATTTCCCTTTTGGAACTAGTAATCTGGTTTCTCTCTTCCAGTTTAAACTTGTGCTTCTGATGTGTGTTTCAGTTTGGGATCATTGACCCTCAGAATATAGTCAGGAGTCTTTTCAGTCGCTGCTCCATTCACCATAGTCCAGTTCTCACTGCTGTGAATTTTTGTACTCAATTAGATTTACAGTAAACTCCCTCAAATTTACTGCACAGCATAGTTTAGACCAGAATCAGAGCATAAACAAGACCTTTATTGCGCAGTAGCTGCGTCTGTTTGGTCAGGATTTGAACTGGTGGCCAGCTGGAAATGGGGAATATACTTTCTTCTTCTCCTTCCCTGGTGCTACACAGTGACTCTTCATGCTGTTTTTGCTTTTTTTTAAAATTCCTTTCTGTTTCATGCCATTGCTAGAACCTTAGTAATATGGCATATGAGCAATTGATTTTTATTTTAACTCTGTTCTGTTTTTCATTACTGCACATATTTCATCATAATGCAAGTCAGCCCAACTTGCATAAGTCAGAATAAAAAACAGGCACTTCCAGTATTGCATTCTGTGTGTTGCCAGTTAAAAAAGAATAGTGTTTTTCCCTCAGAGAGCAGATGCTTCTGATTGCGATGGTAACAAATGATTTACCAGTGAAGAATACGGATGGGCAAACATGGCTACTCAATGTCAGGAAATTAGAGATATTTAATTAAACTGCCCACAGGCAGATTGGCCTGGCTGTTCTTGTCTGGGGAGGAAAATTGCTCCTTTCTAGTTCAAAAAGAAAAAGACAGTCCATTGCTTGAACCTTTATGATTTAGTACTCCACAGAGATGCAAGCAACTGAGTACTGGTGCATCAAGCTACGATGAAAGGGTGTCAGACTCTTTTTCCTCTTGGCTGTTGACTGAATCCTGTATTTAAATAAAATAATTTTGAGGTAACTTTTTCTATCAAGCTAAATTGTTTTTCTGTCTGGAGTCATCACTGGAGCTCAATGTGTTAAGTGTCTTTCAAATCATGCTCTCAAACTCTGAAGAGGGAGAACATTCTGCTTGTAAGATTCAATAGTGTTTCAAAGATCAGAGAAAAATCTTTGCTCTTTACTGTCAAATTCTGGCTGCTTAAATTCCCTGCTTATTTTACCAGTTGTGTCTTTCCATATTCACAAGGGACTGTAGGACAGCAGTGCTGCATGGGACTTGATTATTCTATCCCTTTGGCCTTGCTGAAAGATCTCAGCTCAAACTAGTACCAAATATGGAATAAATTAGGCAATGCTAACAGTTCAGTGTCAGCTTTGATTTCTGCTGCCTACTTCAGCTGATTCCTGTTCTTTTTACCACCTAATGTTACCCTGAATACCTTGCTCTAGAGCCTTCCCACCCAGCAAAATGAGATTTTAAATTTGATACCTCCTTAATCTGTGGTACTTCTCTAGTCCATGGTTGGATTCCATCCTGTGGAGATGCTTGTTTTTTTCCACAGACGAAGTTATAAAAACACAACCCAGAGTTGCTTCTGTGATGATTTAAACAGGAGATCAGAGGCTCCGACGGTGCTTTCAAGGTGGTAGTGTTTATTACAGTTAGTAGTCGCTGTCACAGTAAGCCAGGAGATTGTAGCCTGTGGTCAGAAAAAGACCTTCTTGACAAACATCCTGCTGCCCTCCAGTGCTACGCCATGACACGGGTGGTTTGTCTGTTCACTGCAGCTTGCAATTCCCGCGCTGGGTTTTCTTCAGGGAACAAGCAGCAGAACTTCACATGAGATCGAGGACTCTGTGTAGCAGCCCTTCCTGCTCCCCAGCCTTCTGTGTGGGTTTGACCAACTCTTCTAATCTCTGAATCTTCAGAAATGCTTTGGTGTCTCAATGAGGAAAGGGCTGAGTTCTGCTAAAGCTGCCATGTCATTCAGCAGTGTTCAGTTTTAGAAGGAGCAAGGTAAGCATGAGGAAAAGAAGGAATATTTTAAGGTTATTTCTTGCACCAACATGGCTAAAATAGAACCTTTTAGAAAGGTTCTGGCTTTTCTCCAGCTCTACTCACCTTTTTCCACCCCACAGCAATTCAGTCTGCAGTCCCACACAGAGCGCTGACTCCAGAAGTATTTGGGGAATACACCAGAGATGTAAGGATGTCCAGAATATCTGCCTGAACAGCATAGGAGAGCCTCTGTGGTGGAGTCTGTCCCACTAAAGAGTCCAGATCTCCACCATCAGATATTTGTCATGAGGTGACCTGCTTGAACAACACCTTAGATCACTCTGGTGCCTACAACTCTTCTTCTGTGAAGGCTTTCACAGCTTTATCACATCAGGCTGTCAGTCATCAGAATCTGTCCTTGTCCTTACAAATATATGACTGAGGTTTAGTTCAGCAGATATTTTGAGGTTGATTCTTGGGTGGCAGACTCGGAGGTAGAATTCTGCTACAGCAACCTTCAAAGCAAGTTGAGCAGAATCACAAACTTTGTTACTTAGTTCATGCCTATAGCCTGTGGAAGCAGAACACATGATGGCAATAACCTTGACTGCCTGAACCATTTCACTCATTTAATCGATGGATGACTGAGACAGCCAGTGCAGGTGGAAGAATGGCAGGAGGTAATTACACCATGAGGAAGCAGTCACAGCAGTACTCCCCTGAACAGAAGAATGAAAACACTATAGCATTTTTATAAACAGGATCTTTGAAAAGTTTTCTGTGTGTTCCTCCAAAATGTTTCAAAGCGTATGATATTCTTCTTTGATAGTGAATTGCAAAATGTACCATTTATTAAATGAATGTGTTTTCCGAATTCCAGATGATGGTAGAAGCATGCTGTGGCCTAAGTGGACAGGTTTGAACTTGTATAAAGATCTAATGGAAATTAATCCAAATGCACTTCTTATGTTCATTTCATCATCCTGCTTGCAGATTTTCATTTCCATTTGGGGTTTCCTATTAAAAATCAGACCACAAAAGCAGGGGACTGTGATGAAATCCTTATTCTTTCACTCTTAGCAGACACGATGTTAATTACCCAGGAAAAGATTATGTTTAACTTGAAGCATAGTGAAACTTTTCTGGGATATGAAAATTCTGTGTTTGAAAAGTAGTAAATGTTCCAAAATAAAAATGAAAAATTTACCCCCGATTTGTTATGATTTGAAAGGAGACTAATAAATTGCTATTCTTGGAGGACCAGAAGTGGCCTGGATCAATGCATTTGTAAAAGCAGAAACAGACAAACTCGGGTACACAGGCAATTGTCTCCATTATAGATTGGCTTTCTGATGTGCTTCTGATTCCTCTGTACTTTGTGTATCTTTAACAGATTCTGGACTGTGTCAGACATCGGGGAAAAAAAAAGACTTAATTAGCGGCCAGTCATAGAGATTCATGGGAAGCATGTTTTTATGATGAACTCTGCCTTGGCTACCACACAAAGGGTTTGCTAGGTACCTCAGGAGATAAAGCATGACATTTTTCAGCTTTGGCTGTAACATGGATGATTTTTTGTTGCTGAGACTCATAGGGAGGTCTGTAAACCCACACATGCATCTCATTGTGGCAAATGAGCGTACATGGTATTGTTTGTTGGATAGTTTCTCAAGCTGTATCTCTGTAGGGAGCCCAAACAGTAAAGTAAACTTTCCTCCTGTTGGGAATTACTCATTTTTATTGTTATTATTATAAAGAGTACTAATTCACATGGCAGGAGTGCTGTGTGTCTGAGTCACAGGCATTGTGGTAGGTTCTGCATATATATCACCAAAAATTGCTATGAGACTGTGAGTGTAGAACAAAAGGCAGTAGGATGAATGCAGCCTGGAAAGGGATGTTTTTCCTTGGAAAATGGTGTGTTAGGCGTACATTTTGCTGTTCCACCTTTTCCTTTCAGCAAAGGGAATGAAGTTTTCTGTTTGATTTTCAGAGTTTGCTGAGCCTTTCAGTTCTGAAACTGGCAAATCCCAGTAATTCTTTGAGTAATCCTAATGTGGTGCACAGGGTGTGTGTCACCAGCAAGGCAGTGTTTGGCCCTGGGTATTAGTGTCACCAGGCCTGACAGCAATATTAGTGACAGTATTAATGTCACTAATATTAGTGACAAAATCTATCATTTGTTGGTTGTTAGTCTTACAGGTAATTCTGAGTTGTGCCTTTCACAAAAAGGATTTTTGTCCAAAAATCCTTGTGGATTCCTCACATGTGAAGTATCTATGTTGGGGGATCAATCATATGAGCTCATATGCTCCGTGTTTCTGTCTCTTTGTCTTTTTCATATACAGGCACACATGCAAGCAGGAGTATGATATTTCTAGAAGATTTGTGGCTGTAGAGGAAAGTAATTTATATACCATTTTAAAAGGGCTAACATATATATATATATGTATATATATTTAACAAATGTTCCATCCTAGGACTGCAAATGTAATTAAAATAACTTATTTTTGTTTATGCATTCCTAACAGAATGAGACAAAGGTCTGAAGGTTTGTTGCAAGTCGAGGATTCATTAAAAATTCCTGTGCTAAGAGTTCTTTTCTCAGTTCTAGTATAGCTGTAGTGCACAGTTGCTCAAATCTTCTGTAATTGTAGGGATCCAACTGTGATCCTTGCTGTAACTCTTGTTTCATGTGTGCTTGATTTTAATCTGTGTGTGTATAACTGCATCTTTTGCTTATCCTTCATTTGCTTGCTGTCTCCACTATATACTGCTGTGACAGAGCTGGACATGATTTCAAATGCTGGAGCTAGAGCTAATGTTTAATTTCTGTGTCACAGTCTTCCTGAATTAGCAGAATTATTGTTTAAGGACAGCAGACAATCAAATCCCAACAGCTTCCCTGGACCCTCACAAAATAATGGCTGAGAGTTGATCTGTGGAAAAAACTTTCAGAAAAGATTGTCTGAAAGGTAAGGAGACTGAAGATAGAAGCATTTTGTCTTTAAATATTCTCAAATGCCTCTCACTGAAACTTAATCAAAGACTGTGTCAAATTAATGGAATCACAGGAAGTTAAACACAGGGTTTTGGATAGTTTGGGGAGTAACTTAATAGGGAGGTCTCCAGCCAAAAGAGGAGGGTAGCTGAACACTGGATAGGCAGGCACTGGGCAGGGCAGCTGTTGTCCTCTCAGCAGCACTGGGCAGACCTGTTGAAACTGCAGAAATATAAGTGCGAGTCTCGATGTTTTTAAGAAAGTTAGGCAGAACCCAGAGATGTCTTGCCAAAGAACAACCTTTCCAGAGGGTGGGGAAGAGCTAGGCTGTGGAAGGAAAGGAGAAAGTGTATCCTGGACTAGGAGTGGGTGGTGTAGCTATTGGAAAACAGCCAGCAGCACTGGGCAAAGCAGCCTGCTGAAAGTGATTTTTTAAGAGCCAGTTGTACTAAACCACCCCTGTGTTTCCAGCTCTGCTCTGGCAGAATCTGTCTTGAAAGTCTTCTCATGCAAAATGTGAGTTTGGGATCCGTAAGTGCCTCCACGTGTTGAGTACTGAGCATAGAGTATGGTCAAGCATATTTTAAAGTGACAAAAGGGGATGGGAACAATGCATGTGTTTTGCATCTGAGCCTAGAGAGGATTATTTATTGCCTTTGGAATCCACATATGGTTTGTTGTAATGTAGACTGTCAGATCCATTCCTGCTGCAAAAAAATCAATGAGGTTTAGCCAGGGATGTATTTGTTTATTTTCTGATTTTCATCGTGAGAGGGAAGAAAAGACCTAGCACTGACAAAGGAACACATCAGCTCAAGGCAGTCTCACCTGAATTGTTTTGGAGAGGAACAACAACAAAAAACCCTTTTGTTTACCTTGTGCAAAACCATTGTTTTTTAATAATAGCTTTTCCATTACTGGTGCTTCAGTGGATCTGTCATGATCTGTCATCATCCTGTCAGTTGAAAAGATTTCTGCAGTAAAATTTCAGCATTTAGCTGAGCAGCTCTGGTCAATAGTAAGAGCAGAATGAATTGTTTATTGTACATACTGTTTTTCTAAGTTCACGTATGAAAGAGGTAAATTGTGAATTATTGATGATTCAATCCAGAATTCCTTCATAAATTTGTTTGCTAACAGTTTTCTCACCACACAAAAGCTTATTAGAGGTTTATGTGTCAAATATACCTCTTTTTAAAGAATTCTTTAGTCCACTAGAATTCTGTCAGAAGTGTGTGTGATCTAATATGTAGTATCTTCTATTTGTCTCCATTGATGTTAAGTTTTTGAATTTTCAGTGTTCTTAGATTAGCAAGAATTATGCCAAGTAGTAGCTGAAGATACTTAATGTCTTTTAGGTTTGAGTAAACTTTTTCAGTGAAATATTTTATTGTACAGAACTGTGAGCATGTCTTCAAGAAGATGTTTCATTTGCAGACGTGTCTTATCTGTACAAAAAGTATTTTCTTATTCTCATATTTTCCTACATCTCACTGTATCACTGTCACATAAAAAGTGTTGAACATCTTAAGGAAACTAAATGCTGAATTATTAGAAAAGCTGAACATCTGTGCCTCTTTTTGAGTTTTAGGGGATTTTCAGTGTTTCGGGATTCCGGGGAGTTGCATCATGAGGATTTCAAAACATACCAGTTTTAAAGACAAAACTTAACATCCTGTGAGCAAAAGAAGACATGACAGCAGAACAGAAAAAAAATGAGTCCTTTTATTATTATAGCAAAATATTTTTCCTCATGGTTCCAAAGAATATTTTACTGCATTTTTTCCCCAGATAAATAGCTCAATTCTTTTCTATTTTACCTTTTTTTTTCTATTATGGTACAGACTATTGCATTCAAACCTAAACGACTGACTGCTGCTTTTAAGCAGACCAAATGAAATCATTTTATTGCCAAAAGTGCTGTATTTCCAAAACAGCTAAAGCAATCTCTTTGCAGACAAAAGAATGATTTTGATGGAAAGTGTCAGTTTGAAATAACACCAATAATTTTTTCAACAGAGAAACACTATTTTTTTTACAGAAATAGTCTACAAAGAAAACAAACGTGTATGAAAACAGTTTAAAATGGAAATTCTAAATTAATAATATTTAAACTGAAATCTAACCCTTAGATTCTTCAAACTTATGGGTGAGTTGTATGTTGATGGAAGGATTTAATTTTCCTGACCCTTGGCATATGACTGATTTTCAGGAGGAGATAATGGTCAGTAGCAGATTTCTGGCAAGAGGCATAAGAATAGGCTGGAAAATAGGGATGTCTCATTGACATACACCTGTTTCTGAGCTGCAGGTGCTCTTTTGCCATTTAAAAATGAGAGACTAATCTTCCCTACACAGATTTATCCAGTGGTTTCTGGTACTTCTCTGTACTATTTCTGATTTGCAATTTTCTGTGGCACCTACCACGACATGTGCAAAGCAGTTAACACTGTGCCACATGACATCTTTGTTTCTAATCTAGAGAGACACGTTTGGCCTGGAAGCCAATCATCTCTGGGGCTGAATGGCTGCATCCAGAGCAGTGTGGGCAGCAGGTTGGGGGAGGTGATTCTGCCCCTCTGCTGCGCTCAGGTGAGATCCGTCCTGGAGCCCTTCATCCAACTTGGGGGCCCCCAGCATAGGAGGGATGTGAATATGCCAGTGTGAGTCTAGAGGAGGACCACGAAGATGATCAAAGGGTAGATCACATCTGCTATAAGGACAGGCTGGGAGAGTTGGGGCTGTTCAGCCTGGAGAAGAGAGTGATCTGGGGAGACCTTCTAGCACTTTACAGTACCTAGAGCGGCTACAAGAAAGCTGGAGAGGGACTTTTTACAAAGGCATGTGGTGATAGAACATCAGGGTTTAAACTGAAAGAGGACAGGTTTAGAACAGATATTAGCAAGAAATTCTTGACAGTGAGAGTTGTGTGTGCCCCATCCCTGAAAGTGTTCAAGGCCAGGTTGAATGGGGCATTGAGCAGCCTGGTGTACTGGATGGCATTCTGCCCATGGTGGGAGAGGTTGGAAGGTCCCTTCCAACCCAAACCATTCTATGCTTCTAATAATTGCTCTTTCAGTTTAAGTCTGTATTGGGTGAAAAAATATTTTATTACCTGCCAGCTTCTTTTGAAGTTCTCTACCTTTTGTGCCAGGGAAGATAGTAAACATGCAGGAACTCTCTAGATTGTCTGTGCCAATTGCTGCTTCCCCAGGTTGTCTGTTTTCCAGCCTTTTCAGGTGCTCATTATACACAGTCTTACTCTGGAAGAAGTTGAACTTGTTGATTTCCCATCAGCTTCAGAAGTACTTTGAAGTGTTCATCATCACAGAGAAAGCAGTAGATATTTCATCAGATCAAACTCCTAGCAGAAGGGGCCTGGAAATTAGCAGAGATGTTATGCTACTCTTAGTTAAGTGGTTTACTCAGTTACTGGTTTTGTACTGAATTTGATTTGCTTTTTATTGAGTATATGTCCTTCTAAGTTTTGAGCAGAAACTTGATTGTTAGTAGATTGAGGAGTATTTGTTTGTCTTGCAAGCTTTTGTTCTTATTTCAGAGTATAGGTCATCTCTCTGTAGCTCTGAGAGAGAAGTTAGTTTTCTGCCTGTTAGATGTAGTGTCTTGAATGCACAGGTAAATTTGTGCATGCACTGCACCTCTCATATCAATGGAAATGGCTTTCAGTCAGAGTTCAGGCTTCAAGAATGAATTTGAGTCACGTTCAGAGGTAACTCAAGTGTTTTGTGCTTTTAAACTGACCTGAACCCAATGCTGAATCTGATCAACCTTCAGCTTTGGCATACATGGGAGCTGGGACCTGTCCTGGGTTTGTAAAAACATTTATGGTGGTATTCCAGATGCAGTCATAAAAGCACATTGGTCTCCTTTCTCAGAGAGGCAGAAATACCTGGGAAAGTCAAATGAGTGGCATGTGATTTGACTGAGGCCAGAAGTTGTTATGATTCTATGTAACTGTTGTGATTGCCAGTTATTGTCATGCCGGTTCCCAGACTGCCATGTGCTAAGCATCAGCTGTGTACTAGAGGTGCACTTTGACCTGCAAGTTCTGGATCTCCGTTTGAATCTTGTTCTTATGGTTTCATTTAATTTCTTTTCTCATCTCCTTCCACTTCCTATTTCTCACTCTCAGTCCTTTTCTAACACAGACACTGATTTATGACACAGAATAACTTTTTTGGTGTAGCATGTCACTCATCTTACACTGCTGTCTTAACATGCCACAGCTGCCCTCAGCCAGGGACAGAATTTTCCTGTTTTGTAAGGTATTTGGTTTTGATAAGCTCCCTCCCCCTTCATTCCTCCCCAGTGATAGCACAACAAGCTGCAGCTTGAGCATGGCTCACAGCCTGTTCCAAGGCTGTGCGTAGCAAACAGAGCAGCTGCTTTCTCACACCACCCATGGAAACGAGGGCAGTGTATTTCAAGCTGCAGTTGTTGAGTAGAATCTATGATTCCTCATATAGGCACTGAGCAGAAACTCCATGTCACAATGCTGCTCTGAGGTTATCCTTTGGTATGAGGGAGTCACTTTTTGGAAACTCATTGGAAACAATAAATGGTAAGTAAAGAAAAGGTTGAGAGCATCAGTATGGGCTGCCTTTTAAGTCACCTTGAAATGACACTTTCATGATAAGTGGTGACATGACTCTTGTGAGGCATGTTGAAATTCATTCCTAAGTCCTGTCTGTGTTCTGCAGCCACAGACTTCATGAGTTTGGGGAAAAGGGAGGCAGAAGCCTCTCCCAACACACCTATGATGACAAATGCAGACCTACAACATACTGTTTGCTCTTGATACTTCTGCTTACTTTTGGGCTGGACAAAATGAAGCTAAGAGAAGAGTGTTGTGAGGTGGGTCATTGTAGTCCTGCCTGATATTGTTTTCCCTCATAGAGTTCTGTTTCATCAAGCAAAATAATTTCTGTGGAGAGGAAGAAGCTGGGCTGTGACCTTCTCTTGCTCTGCTCTCCAGAAGAGTAAAGCTCCTGACAGACTTTCATCCACTGTAAAATGGGATAATTGTGCTTTCTTCCATCTATCTGCACACGTTGTGGCAGCTGTCATCATTTGTATCTCTGCTTTCTGGCTGTTGACTAGGGTTCCTATAGGTCACAGTAATACAAACAATACTTGTCAATAGAAACAATGCCACTTGTCATTTGATCAAATGTTTGCATTTAGTTATTCTCTAATAAAGTTTGAACTCCACAGTATTAACATTGTCGTGCTCACTAGTTTGCAATTAGTTTTAAAATGTAAGTGAGCAGGAAGCCAAAACAGCCGTAGTACTTTCTGTCTCTGTGATTAGAGATCATGTTTGCTCTGTGAATCCTCTTGCTTGTCTTTTTATTCCAAATACAAAGCACTGTTTAGGCAAGGAACCCCTTACCAATCCAGTGTTAAATCTTCACTCTTCAGCATTACATAGGCTTTAAATCATCAAATGTGATCTGCTTTGCAAACTGCAAAAATTTACTGGCTTCCAAATCAAAGCTTCACATTGAAAGTCTCTGAGGGGATTTCAAATGCTGAGAAGTATGAACCATTTTTGCATTGTTTATTTTCATTTTCTTGAGAGGCTGTTCTGATATTAATGAGAAAAAAACCCAACTAGTTTCTACATTGTAAGCCTCCTGGATACAATGCTTTCTGAACAAGTTTAATTAGAAAAATATGAATTAGATATTCTAAGAGTATTTTCCAGGAGTAAAACAGCTGTTGCTCTTTCCTCCTCCCCCTAACAGTCTTTGGAAGAATTGGGCAAACTTTTTGTTCTGTCTCAGAACAGTAATACTTGCTGAGTTGGTTTTGGATCCCAAATGAAGTCAATACTTGCTGGTCTCGCCAACTCATGACTATAGTCAAAGTAAGCCTCTTGCAGTTGGAGAAACAACTCTTGAGAGTGTTGCTATGTGGTGAGGCTCAGAGCACTGACAGGGCACCATCCACTCAGCTATCCCAGTGGGGTGTCACCTCACACACTTTGGGCAGACTGGGCAGCCCGAAGAGCTGCAACCTTGTCTTCATCAAAGGCACAACAGACTTAGCAGCAGCTGAGCGACAATGAAATATTGACCAAAGGAGCCCCCAGGTCTTTGGAGTGCTCTGGACTTCAGACAGCCTTTAGCAGTCTGTCTCTCACTGCTGTGTGGAAATCACACTAGTAAATAGAATAGGAGTTCAAACTGTGTTTGAGTTAATGAATTACGAGTCAGCTGTGCCGTGCCATCTACCTGCTGGATGCTCATCATGTGGCAAACACAGGCTTGTTTCAGCTTAGTATAACCAGCACCGAAAGTTATGTAAAATTCATGAAGTACTATCTTTGCTCTTTTTTAAGACCATAAAAATGTTCGGTTACTAATTCTCGAGTGGACAATAAATTTTTACCCTGTTGGAATTTAATTATGTATCTGAACTTCAGAAGAAGCAAAATTTGGGCTTATGCAGATCAAATGGGACATATTCGGAAAAGTAGAAAGTGAGAATGTGGGAGGAAGCTGAAAGGCCCTCTCAAAAATGGACAAGATGAAATGACTGCTGCTGGGCCCTGTAATACAGTAAGAGATGTAGAAGCTCTGGGAATACGGCTTCGTGTTCTTCGTGAGCTGCTGGAGATTTCAAAGCAGAACCCTACAGAGAGACTAATGAGGCTCTAAGCAGCTTCACGGTCACACAGTGATCATCAGTCATTTGTGGATCTTCTGTTTTAAGAAAAGAAGTAAGATATTTCTACAATGCAAATAAAGCTGCAGGCAACAGGGCACCCACAAGTGAATGTGGGAATAAGATACCTGGACTGTTTCTTCGAAGGAAAAATCACAGAATACTTGGAAGAAATAATGAATGCTTTTAAGATAGGCAGTAAGGATGATTGTGGAGGATAACGTGACCTGAAGTGTGAAAAGAGATGTCTTTTAAAATTATGTGTTCCAAGTTGTACATTTTCATGCTCAAATCTCCATGCAAGATTAATTCCACAGATAATTTCCTTGAGTAGAAATGAATGTAGCCAGGCTGCTTCAGATTCTGTATGAGATGCAAAGCTCACAGTGAGTTGGAGGTCCATAGAAATTACTCCTGAACTGTTTCTGTAGCACAGCAGAGGAGTAAATGAAGACAGGATTTGGACTGTTTGCTTCTCTTACCCATTTTTAGAAAAGTTCTTTAATGCCTTAGTTTCTTAAATCATATCCTAGATAACCTTCATCCAAGTCCCCATCTCCACTAAACTGTGGGAAAAG
Organism: Chiroxiphia lanceolata; assembly: GCF_009829145.1. Classification (NCBI taxonomy): domain Eukaryota; kingdom Metazoa; phylum Chordata; class Aves; order Passeriformes; family Pipridae; genus Chiroxiphia; species Chiroxiphia lanceolata. Next base: position 10,839,044 of record NC_045671.1, on the reverse strand, counting down.
GGATGAATCTGTCCTGCTCAAGAGCAGTGAAAAGAGGAAATGAAGTCTAGTGCGGTCACCAACAAGTTGATGCATCCAGAGAACTGATTCTCTGTCAAGTCTCTCAGCTAAGTGATCATGTATTGTAAGTGGTTGTATGGTAGCTGATATACATGACCCTAGAGACATGACTTTTCTCCTTGCTGAGCGTGTGTCCCCAGCAGAAAGACCTGCACCTCTGAAGCATCCAGAACTGATGCCTGTCCCTTAAGAGCCTGAGAACTGGAGGTTGTCAGACACTTCTTCCTCTCTTGATATCTTATTTTCTTCCATGAAAATCTAACCTGCTCTAAATTGGGCTATGGATTGATATGTTGTTTCCTATCCTCTGTATCTGAACTTTCTGAACCCACAGTGTGCAGGGCCTATCTCTGCATCTCTGGCCAGATTTCTAGCAGCTTCTAAAATCTACAATCTGTGACAAAGGAATATAAAATCTTGTGGTATGATTGCATCCTGTACTCATCTTGTTGTCTTAAAAATAAGGTAAGTTAATTTTGGTGCAAAGATATGTTAAACTATAAGGCTGAATTCCAGTAGCACCTTCTTTACCAAATCCTGCCGAAAGCATAGTTTTTTTTCTGTATTCCTATATAAGAGGTAGAGTGCTGTCCTTTTCAGTGGGTGATGTTTATAAAATCTTCTGTCAAATTACTCAGTACATTAAAAAAAAAATCAAGCTCTTTCTGCATGAGCAACAGCAGGACTGGTCCATTTTTATTAGCTCTATCTGAGGATGGAGGTGAAAATCTCATTTGAATGTTGAGGTATTGTTTTGGCTGAGATAGGAACATATGACAAACTCAAAGAGAAAGATCCTTGGGGGAAAAAAAGTGACACACAGAAAGGAACTAAGTGATTAGCTGAAATAAATTTAGCATGTGTAGTGTTAACAGATAATTTATTTCATGAGCTCAGTTAAGATTATATGCAGCTGCAGTTCTCTGGTAATTCATGTTTCCTATGGCACAATTTTTTCTGTAATTCTTTTAGTCAAACTTAATTTCACTTACCACGCATTACAGTTGTAGTAAGCACCTGGAACAAAGTACCTAAAGGCAAAACCAGAATCTTTTCTTCTTATTTTTATTTCATGTTGCTTCTAAAAGTCAATGTGTTTTCAGAGTCTGTCACTGCCCCATTGTCAGAAAAATTGTCTGAAATATATTGCCAGGAATACTTTTTGCTTTCAGTGAGCTACACACTGTTCCCACTACAGATGTTATTTTTTTGGCATTATTGTCAGCATACTCAGTTATTGTAGCTTTAAACTGCAAATTGTTGGGTTTTCCCTTCCTTTTTCTCCTGACATACACCCACTAATACCAGCCCCTCCTGTCTGGAGTATCATTGCAATTGCAAAACCGTAGCCAAGGCTAAAGCTGCTCTTTTCCTTCCCACAGGACTCAGCTTCAGCTTCCCATGTGGAACTGATTGAAAAGGTTCTGCCAGCAAATGTATTTTGAATAACTCCCCGAACTTTTGACCAAAAGAAATATGTGAAAAATATCTGCTTTCCACTGGAAAATGCTAATTCTACTAAAATACAAAAAAGTTATTTGAAAACTTTGTCAGGAGTGTCCCAGGATCACCATGTCCTCCTGGCAAGCAATATACAATGCAGATGTGCTGTGTTCAGGAAACTGTTTGTGTCAAAGTAATTAAGCATGTGAATTAATAATCCCATTAGGTAATGTAGCATCACTTCCACATACAGTATGGTAAACACTTCCAGCCACAGGATGTCAGAATTTGAGGGTGAAGGGTGAGATTTGAAGGAAGGGAGAGCAACAATTAAGAAAAAAATTCTGTGGTAGACTTTTAGATTTTGAGCTGTAGACATTGAGGGAAACACCCACACCCTGCCCACACACACTCTTCACCCCAAAGCAAACATGCACACCCACACCCCACTCCTATTTTCTGGCCATTTCTATTACTATATTACGTGGTAGCTTTTCACAGAGAAGGTTAAATGTGGAAAACTTGTCTGCAGTTATTTTTTTTCTGTGATGATAACTAAACTCTGTAATAAATGTAAATATGACTGGCTTATTTCCAAGGAGGCTTTCATAGCAGGACTCCTTTGTATATTCTGAGTGTGTAAATGCATTCAAAGGGAGGTGATGCTACAAACAGCTCAGAAAAAGCATATATTGTATTTACATAGCTTGAAATCTGATGGACTTTAAATGAAAAATTCTTGCTGTTGTATTTATGAGTAAGAAAAGAACAACTATAAAGAGCAAAGGTGAAGACATATTTAACCAGCAAAGGGAATTTTGCCAGTTCTGAGTGCTTTGAAGTAAGTTTAATGTGAAGATCAGTGGGGTTTTTTTTCTTTCATTTGGTCTCAGCCTTTAATTTCTTGTATAGCCTGTGCAAGTGCAAGTGCAAAGCACAAGTTCAGTAAGTACTGGAAGTCTCTGGAAGCTGTTGGTAAGCATCTACAAGTTGGAACTGCAGTCACATTTATGCAACAAATTTTTGGTTTTTTCTCCTGCTCCATACAACTTGATTTTAACATGGAAGCATTGATGAGGGAGCTTGGGAAATGAACTTGCCACTAGTATACTTACTTCCCTTTTTATATGATTTCCTGACCCTTCTTGTTACAAATGTACCTCAACATGATAGTCCAGTGACTAATCACTTGCTCTGTAAAATCTGGGTCTGCAAGTGAGAACGGTTAATTCTTCCTGGTTCCAACAGGCTTAAAAAACACAACAGGGCAAGATGTTTAAATAATTCGGTCTTTGCAGGAAAGACTGAACCCTGTGGAATGAAGAGGAATGGGTAAAGATTTGTGATGGTGCTTTGATTTCTTGAACAGCAGGAGAAAAGCCACATATCCTGATTTCTTAGTCTGACTGCTGTATAGGCTTTCTCACTGGTTCATGTTTGCCTGACATTTTTATCCAATATGATCATGGGATTTACTGCTTTTGTAGTGTGTCTCAGGTCCTATATCCTGATTTATAATTTAAACAGAAACCTGAGCATTTTTTGTATGTCATGTTTAAGAATCAGAAGTCCTGTTTCTTTTTTCTTAAAAATGAAACAAAAGCCGTAGAGGCAGTAGCTGTAATCCCAGATGAACAAATATGTGTGACTTTGAGTTCTGAACCTTTGAAGCTTTATGGTTGTAAACAAGTTTTCAAACGAAGGCCAGCCTCTGACTTTAAAAGTTTGACTTGTATTGGAAAGAAAGAGTTTCTGATTCTCAGCACTGTTGGGCAAACTGTGAAATTACACTCACAGTTATTTATTTGCACAGGTTTGCAGTGGGATGTATTGGGCCTGTGGCAATTAGTGTGGAGACAGAAGGTGTCTGGTAGGGGGGACTTAAGTGATCTCACTGAGCTGCCTTTGGTCGTCTTGTACATGGTTATTTTACAGTTTTATAAGAATGCTTTCATTTCATTCATATGATTTCCTTCATATCCTTACCCTCATACTGGCTTTCACAACTGCCCAGAGAAACTGTAAGACTTTGGAGTGTTTGAAAAGGGTTTTTAGTTTGTGTGTCCTTGTAGATTTGAATACAGCAGCTGCAGGAACAGAGGGTTACAGCATTTTTTTCCTGCTCCTGAACAAGTTAAGAAGGCTGCACTGACCACAGCAAGAAAGTGGAGGGGGGAAAAAGCCATAACAGTGGAATATCTCAGCCTCCTGTCATATCCCCAGTGTGGGCTGGGATGTCAGTAGATCCTTTGCTTTTGATTTAGAGCTTTACTGTTCCTTATGTCTTGAAGTGAAAGGGCTATGCAATGGTTTTGCAATGTTCACAATCCTCGCAAAAATGCTGAGACACAAGGGACCAAGGCCGTGTCTGTTTACATGGATCTAGATCATGGCAGAGGGCGGTGTAAACTAATCCCGTGGAAGCGTAAGCTAATCCTGTGTAGTCCAGATGGGGATCCAATGCCTTGTAACTCAGGCAAAGCAGGGAGGTTGATATGAAAGTTATAGCATGAGAAATGTTACGGCCTTTTTCAGTTGGTCTATTGTATGATCCTAATGACTTGCTAATTCGTGAAAGACGGTTTATTTCTTCTGTTGCATGCCTTGGGGCCAGAAAGCGTTTGTAGTCTGAGTGAAGAGTAAACCACACAGTCCAGCCCGTCTGATGGGTTGGGTAATTGACTGGAATAGCAGCTAGGAGCAGAATTTCGATTTGCACTGATGAAACAGCTTCTATTCCAGTCTTGTTCTCCAGGGAATGAATGCAAAACACCAGAAGAACAAGATGCAGCTCCTTCTGGTGCATCATGTTTGGCAAATTAACTTTTGACCTTTTTGTGGCTTTGTAAAAATATGAGAGCCTTTGCCTCAGGATTTCAGGTTATTAGGAGAAAGATATTTTTTCTGTTACCCTTTGGACTGTTACGTCTTTGTGAGGTGTGAAACAACCTCAATGTATGCAGCCAAATAAATGCTGAAAACCCATTGTGTTCATATTTCTTCGTTGTAACGACTGGCTTATGAGAAAAGCTCAGGGATGATGATATGAAAAGAGTATTTATTTTTGACTTCCAGTACTGGACAATAGAGATTAACTCTTTTGTACTTATTTTCAGACTGGATATTTCCATCTGCCCCAGGGGGATTACTTCATTGAGCCTATTAAAAAGCATCCGCAGAAGGAGGGAACACCCCATCCTCATATCATATATGGGGCAAATAAACTTCAAAATGCTTTGAGGAGAAGACGGGCCACCTCAATGGAAAGTGAACAAGCATGTGGATTGAATGGTACAAATTTTACTGGATTTCTGCTTATCTGCTTTCTGAATATCTTCAAACATCTTATATTTTCTAGTGGTGTATGCCTTTCTTTCTGCCAGGCTTTTTGTAATTCTGCAAGAAGAGATTATGCAGAATGGGAGCATGTCAGTCAAAATGCCTCAGGAGCCACCCATCTGGGTTCCTTTCTGAAAATTTAAATCCTCCTTATAACTGCTGGGATATGTTTTTCACACAATTGATCCTTTCTACCCCTCACTTTTTTCTCCAACCAGAACTGTTAGTGAGTTTGAAACTTGAATTCTTGAGTAGTTTTGGAATGACAAGATTTGCAGTCAGAATTATTTTTAATAAAATGTTCTCACTCCATACAAATGCTGTGCACAACATAAAATATCTCCCTTTTAATCCGTGGTTTAAACTTAGGATTTCTAGATTATCTGTGTTAGTTATCAGAATATTTAAAGACTTTTATTTGGTTGTTCTGAAAGTGAAATGCAGGACATCAACATCAAGATTTTTTTGCATAGAAGTGTAAGTAAAAATAACTTAAATATTGGGGCAGTAATACTCAGCATCATGTCTTTTGGGAAAACAAACTACTACACTCTGTCGTTCCAGCATAGTGTATATAGAGGGTAGTTGATATCTCATAATTACAAAATGAGTTCCTTTATCTATAAAATCATTTACTCGATTGATTTCATGCCAAAAATGTACAGATCTTGTATTGATTCTCTGATGTTGGAGGCCTTGAAACTGAGCCTGCACCAAACTTTAAAAAGGTACGGTATTGGTAGGGATGAATGAAAAGTAACCTACATGACGTAAAGCCCAAGTTTTGTACAAACAGAGCTGCAGAATACACAAGAATATGTTTTTGTCTTTCACAGGTCAGTGGTTTAAGAGAAGTTGGTTCTCTTCCAGGAGCGGGAAATAAAAGGAGGAATGTAGGAATTTTTAATCCTCAGTCATGGTTGCTGCTAAAGTTTTACTGCAGTGTAATATGAATTGATAAAGAAGCAAACAACAACTCAATTCCACTATATTTCTGGTCATAGACCTTCACTGCATTTCTGACTTGCTGGCCAAGAGTGGTGTGAAAAGGTAGCGGGGGAAACTAGAAAGCTGATGGTGGGGGTTATTCAATCTTCTGTGATAGTGGGAAGGTAAAGATAAGAGGAGCCAGAAGAATTAATATGAATGCTCTTCCATTTTATTTTTCATCAAGTAAAAATATATCTATATATTAGAAAATAAGCCTGGAATTGAAAAGCCATAAGCATCTAAAGGTGATATTTATTTTGGCGTATATTTAAAATAGCTCCCTGATTTTCCATTTCTTCTGCTGACTGCTGGGATAAACAAGGGGAATTAATTTAGATTTGCCATGAAGAATGAGGAAATTGTTCTTGCCTACTGTCTTCCAGGTTTCTTTCATGGATGAAATAACATCTGTAGGTTGTAATTTTAAGTATGGAGGGAAGATAGGAGATGCCAGGGATCATGCTGTGTATTTGCTTTGTGGGGTCTACTTATCTTCTTTCTACCTCTCACTTTTAGCCTCCTGTATCTTTCCTCAAAATCATGCAGAATGAGAAAGACTGGCTGTACCTGGACACTGGAAAAAAATGAGCATAGCTTCCCTGAGGTTTAATCTCTTAGATTAGCTAAGTCTGCTCCAATAGGGTTTTCAGTTTAAACTTCCTGTCTGATGTTATTCATTATAATATGACAGAACTCTTTCTGGTGATAATATGTTCATGATATTGCAGGCAAACAAAGTTAGTGTCTTATGAACTAACAAAGCAATATACTGCCATTTGTATTTCTATTTTTAACCAACTCTGTCAGCCCTTAGAGGTAATGTCTGCCTTCAGTCAAGTAGTAATCTTCTTGCCTGTCTTGAAAGTTAAGTAATCGGTGTGAAAAAGGGCATGGGGGAGAAAGTGTTTTCTTCATTGTATTTTTGCCCTTTGTGTGACAGGATATAACAATCATTGTTTCCTCTAAAGGCCTTACCTTTTACATTGTGTTTTATGTATCTTGGGCTGCACCCAAAGCAGCCTGGCCCTCAGGTCGAGGTAAGTGTTTCTGCCCCTCTACTCTGCTCTGGTGAGACCCCACTGGGAGTGCTGTGTCCAGCTCTGGGGTTCCCAGCACAGGAAGGACAATGACCTGTTGGAGCGGGTCCAGAGGAGGCCACCAAGATGGTTGAAGGGACCTCTCGTATAGGAATTGTTCAGCCTGGAGAACAGAAGGCTATGGTGTGACCTAATTACAGCCTTACAGTACCTGAAAGGTGTTAGAAAGATGGAGAGAGGCTTTTTATAAGGGCATGGAATGACAGGACAAGGGGGAATGGCTTCAAACTGAAAGAGAGTAGGTTTATATTGAATATTAAAAAAAAAATTTCTTACTTTGAGGTGAGGCACTGACACAGGTTGCCCGGAGAAGCTGTGGATGCCCCGTTCCTGGAATTGTTCAAGGCCAGACTGGCTGGGACTTGGGGGAACCTGGAAAGTGTCCTTACCCATGGCATGGCTGGAACTAGATGATGTTTCAGGTCCCTTCCAACCCTGTGCTGTAGCCAGTTCTTCAATAGGGATAGAAGAAAGAAAGAATTCAGTGTAATCTCCTGTTTGCTCTATACATTGTCAGAGCAATTGCTCTTGTTAGAAGTGAAACACAGAACAAAAAGAGAAAGTGAGGTAATTCTTGCTTTCTATGCTAAATATATTGACTACACAGACTTTGGTGAATACTTGGCATGTAAATGAATTTTAAAAGTGGTAAGATGACTCTTCCACTTTTTCATGGTCTCCTGTACTTCTTGCTTTTGAGTTTGATACGAGAAAGCTGGTCCACCCACATGATATCGCAGATAGCCCAGAGTAATGCCTTTTGGGATCACGTTAAAGCAAAACATTTTCAATTTACAATTCACAATTAATTGTAAAAACTAATTCTATTTTACAGATTTAACTTCATTTTGTGTTCTCTGCCCTAGCTTTGTCCCCACTGGGTTGGGGCTTAGCTGATTAAGAGGTGCTTAGTGTATCTCTTGTAGGAAATGGTATTCAGAATCAAATATTTTAACTTTGTGGTCTGAGATTCATCACAGAGTATCTGCATTTGTTTATTTTAGCTCTGATTCTGTTTGTTTTTTAATTAAACTAACCCAGTTGAGTTATTTCTCTGACTTAAGTTTGGTGTATGGCCAGGTTAAAATGTAGTGGTGATTTTTGCTTGGAAAAGTTGAATCAGCTGCGTGCTTACAAGTCAGTGCACAAAACTGAGTGCTGATAATAGAAATCTGTTAGTCAGAAACTGACCTATTCATCAGGCAAGGAGTATAAAGACTAGTTGTATAGACAAAATCAGAGTAAAGGAATTATTTTGGGAGGGGGATTAAGTAGAGGATGCTGATCTCCTGTGCAGTTTTTTATAGTTTTTTTTAGTGGAAGGACCATGTCTCTTGGAAGAAGCCCTGTGCAGCATACTTAAAATTTTTACTGTGGCAACGACCACATGAATCTCCAGGGTGCAACCTACTTGTTCAGCTCACCTACATACTATTACCATAGAATCATAGAATATTCTGAGTTGGAAGGGACCTTTTTGGATCATTGAGTCCAACTCCTGGCACTGTGCGGGACATCCCAAGAATCCCACCATGTGCCTGAGAGTGTTGTCCAAACACTTCTTGAACTCTGTCAGCCTTGGTGTTGTGACCACTTCCCTGGGGATCCTGTTCCAGTGCCCAACCACCCTCTGGGGGAAGAACCTTTTCCTAACATCCAACCTAAATCTTCCCTGCCTCAGCTTCATGCCATTTCCTCCAGTCCTGTCACTGGTCACCAGAGAGAAGAGATCAGTGTCTGCCCCTCCTCTTCCCCTCACAAGAAAGTTGTAACTGCAATGAGGGCTCCCCTCAGTCTCCTCTTCCCCAGGCTGAACAGACCAAGTGCCCTCAGCCACTCCTCATAAGGCTTCTCCTCCAGGCCCTTCACCATCCTTGTTGCCCTCCTTTGGACACTCTCTTAGAGCTTAATGTCTTTTTTAAATGGTGTTTCCCAAAACTGCACACACTATTCAAGATGAGGCTGTCCCAGGGCAGAGCAGAGCTGGACAATGCCCGCCCTCGACTGGCTGGCAATATTTTACCTGATTCCCCCCAGGACATGGTTGGCCCTCCTGGCTGCCAGGGCACTCCTGGCTCATATTCAGCTTGTCATCAGCCAGGATCCCCAGGTCCCCTTCTGCAGCACTGCTTTCCAGCATCTCATTCCTCAGCCTGTACAAATAATCAGGTTTGCCCCATCCCAGGTGCAGAATTCAGCAGTTGCCCTTGTGAAATTTCATATGGTTGGTGATTGCTCATCTGTCTAATTTATTAGTACCAGTCATATTCCTGTGCTCTTGCAATGATTATACTAATTAATTTATAATTGTAATGTCTTTAACAGTTTCAGATATCCGGAGAAAAATCATTGTGATAAATGACATAAATTAAAACAGGTTTGTGCTATACACTTCCACTGCTGCTTAGGAAACTGCCAGATGACTCAGTCATTACCTGCATGCAAAACTGAGTTGTTTATCTTGAAAGTAGCATTATGATATTGTACATTAGTAGCAGCTGTCTTACTGTACCATTTGAAATATGCATGAGAACTGGCAGAAATGACAAATGAAAAGTTACCACGAGCCTTATGAAGAGCTTCTCTAATCCTTTGTGCCTGTAGGAGAGGAAACTAAGGATCTGGGAATTTGTTTTGTTTTTCTAAATAGGCTGTCTTAAAAACTTAACAGTACTCTGAGATATAATCCAAGAGAAAAGGAATTATTCTCCTTTCTACAGAATAAGAGAAGGTCTCATCCCACTTCTTCTGCTTGTTTTCATGCAGTCTGTCACTAGGTATGGGTTTTGTTTGTGGGCTGCAAAATAGAAAAATTTTATGAAGTTATGAATGAAAATGCTGTGATATAATAGAATCCTTCCTGACCAGGTGCTATAGAGGGGAGGGATGCAATAGGAGCAGATGGACTTCTTTTTCTTGGGCTGGTGAGATGGAGAGATTGCAGTCATTTAGAGGGAGGGCAATTGAGTTTATTCAGACTGCAACTCAGTGATTGCTGCAGTCAGCTGTAACATATAACTAATAAAAGAAAGATTTAGGGTGTTTATAAAATATATCTCTCAGAATACTTCATTGGAGCTTTAGGTGTACAGAAGTTACCACATACTTTGCTCTCATTTTGGCATTGAAAAGATTTGATAGGTCAGAATTTAGGATTAGTTTGGGTTTTACATGGCCTCCAACTCCTTGCCTGAAGAGAAGTTATAAATCTTAAAACTGAATTTTTTGCACTGGGGCAATTTTACGTTGGAACTGTGATGGGATAAGGCTCCAGTGGAAAGGATGAGACAAGAGTCTGGCTGCAGTGTGAAATGAGTAGAGGGGTGAGGGATGCTAAAGGAACAGAGCAATATTGCCCATACAACACTGGTTTTTAAGCACTTTCAGTGATGGCTTAGTGGCACAGTTCATTTAACAGGTTATTAGAATGCCATTAAGCTGTTTCAGGCAACAGTTACCTGTTCTTCCTAAGGATTATGTCTGACTGCAGGACTTTATTCACACAGTCCTGCTTTTTGCTGATTAACTTGATACTGTCAAAGGATTCTTTTCTGGTTTTATGTCTGCAAGTGTACAGCATAAATTGTTAGTCCTGGCTTTTGACCCTAAAGCCTTTTGTTTAATCACTTGAAAGAGGAAGGGAAAAAAAGCCCAGGACAATGTTTTATTCTCAAATAATAACCTATCTTTTTTTTTTAGAAGAACATTGTGTCCAGTGTAAGCAGCTTTGCTTGTTGCCATAAACCCTGCTACAAGCTTTGTAGCTTCTATCTCTTTTTAAAGAATGATACTGACATTTTTCCAGTATTTGTTTTTCCTGTGTTTACCACATCAATTACAATTCATCTTAATTTGCTTAGTTTCTCCAAAGTGCATCTTAGGATGAGAAGTTCGCACATTGAATTTAAGTAACTGAGATTAATTCAACCTCAGCTGAGGAAAGAGCATCTTTATCCCTGCATCCCTATTCTTTCTACAAACGGGCTCTACTAAGGTGTTTATAAGATGCTTGGCATTAAAAAAAGAGCAAATAGGTACATTCAGTAGAATGACCTCTCTTTTAAAGCAAGACCAAGAAAACAAATAGCTTGCTGGAGTACATGGAGTATTTCTAACCTCTGAAAGAGTTTGCACTGAACTGAAAACAGTGACTATCTGCTTGTGCAGGCAGCAAGAGATTTAGCTTTTCAGAGGTGGAGTACCTGGGAAACAAAGACATCATAACCAGTTTGTTCTAGCAGTCAATGAAACAATTGTTACTAATTGGTATCAGAAGATTTCTGTCCTCCCCAATCAACCTCGTGGAATGAAGGTAAAAACCCCTAAATTTCAGAGTTCAAGAATACTTTTTTTTTTTTTTTTTTTTTTGCTTGCTCTCAGTACAGGTAGAGGAGAAAGGAATAAAATACTGTGTTTACTGCAATTCTTCTTCTCCAGTTAAATGAGTGAAGAGTCAAAACTAGAGCTTTACCCAAGTGTATCCAAAGTCTGTGCTGAACAGGGGCCAGAGAAAGATCAGTGCTGACAGAGTGCGGGCACCTGCTTTCCTAGTCCATGATTATTTTCTCATGTTCTTCTCTTTTCTGATTGGAATTTTACAGTCAGTATTTCACTTGATCCTACTAACTGAAGCAGGGTGCTTTCCCTAAGTGTTTGTGTTTTACAGAAGGTGAGGGAGAAAAATGTGGAAACGTGAGATTAATGTTATAAGGTGATAATTGTCACTTATTGCCACCAAAAGGCATCAGAAAAGTGATACACTACCTCACTCAACGACTGAATAAATTTAAAAGTTCTGTGACAGGCCATTTTCCAAATAATACGAGTCAAAACTATAAGGAGGGAAAAATCTCCTTCATTGTGATTGAGTAGTCTTTCTGTCCAGTCACTCTGCCACTGGAAAAAGGTAGTGTTTGGTGCACCATACTTGCTTACTGCACTTGCGTTCCTGTAGTTTAAAGGATAGACTGTGGTCTCTTCCATATCTTCATTGAAACATTTTACTTAACTACTCATCAGATTGAGGAGTCTCAGTCTGCATCCAGACTAAACTTAATTCAGCATTTCTAACTGTGTACTGTCATAGATGAATATAGGGTGCACTTGCTCTATGCCTACAGCTTTCCTTATCAAACTGCGTGTGATGCTACTGCACTTCTTGAGTATTGCAATTGATTGGGTAAACAAATGCTTTGGTAATGTAAATGTTAAATTGCTGCAGTATTGATTTGGAGAGCAATAGCACACTTTAAAATTAAACTGTTGCACATCACATGCCATCCTCTTTTACAGGATAACACTGGCCTTGAATAATGTAAACCGTATTTCCACAGGTGAAATAGCAAACGCAGAAAGCTTAACTGCCTTTGGTAAATATTTTTTGATGCGGGAGTTTGAAAATTTGCTCAAAACACTTGAGCCATTAATGGAGTAGTATTGGCAGAGATGTTCAGGCTTCAGTCTGGTTAGGGCCAGACTTCTCAGTCATACTGAACTCTCTGTGAACCTTCTAATAAGTAACTACAATTGCCATATTATTTCTGGGCAGATCACAGATTTCTAATTCTTCTGAAAAGTGGTGGACTTGTTCTTTGGAGCTAATGTACTGATATGGGCTCAGCATTCTCAATCAGTTTCTCCAAAGTCTGCATGTCCTTGAAGAGCCTCTGGCAGCCTCTTGTCGTACATGACCCACTTTAAACAGGTGTCTGAGCACAGTTTTTCTGCGTGAAACAGAGTGTCCTTGAAGCTTGTCCTTGTTCGTGACTGTGTTCTTCACTCTTCATGTCCCAACAGCTTCTTAAACTTGGATGCATTTCATGTAATTGGAGAGATGCCTTTGGATGAATTGTACTTGAAAGGCAATCATAATTCTCCTCTAAGCACAGATTTTAGCTTTATGATTAGCTGGGAATAAGGGGAACTGTATAACTTGCGAGGTTATTTTTCTATCCACCGCTACTTCAGTCACCTTGTAAGATCTCTCCTTTTTAGGGAAAAGTGGGGCCACAGCTGGACTTATCCCACACCGTGCACAATTACTCAGGCTCCACAGATATTCTGCACTCCTGATTATCTGCTGGGGATAGGATGGAGTTCTCAGCCCCATTGCTGTGGGGACCATTCTCATAATGAACTCTGGTAATACTGAGTAACTTAGAACTTTGTTTTTAGTAGACAGATATTCACTAGTCAGCTGTCTGCAGAGAGGCATCTTTTGGAGTTCAGGAAGTAGTTGATTGACACAGGTCTTTATGTCTGAACTGGTTTCACATTTGATTACTTAAAAAAAGATCTGCCTCAAGACACTTTTAGTGACCTACTTGACTTGCTAGCTGGATTTGATTTGTTGTGGAAGACTCCTAGTAGAGTGAGGTTTGTTGCTTGTTTTCACTGTGCATATGTGAAGACTGCATGTTGGAGGGTATTTTTGGAATATTGACTCTTTACTGTGTGCAATTTCTGAACTGTCTTGAAAAAACTGTATGTAAAAAACAGACTGGAAGGACACCATTCAGTTAAAGATCATACAGATTATATAAGTGGTTTTTTTCCTACAAAAAGGAATTATCCACAACAAATAGACATCCATCTTTATGCAAAAAAAGAGGTGGCCAAAAGATTGCTATGTTAAGAGGCGTAGCAAATGTTTTTAGTTGTTGCCCTTAGATCCTACAGTTGTTTGAAGACTTTGTGCAACTATTTCTTGCATGTCAAGGTTTCTATATGAAAGAATAAGACAATATTGATTATTGTTTTCCATGTCTCATCTACGCTTACCACTTGTCTTCTCTTGCAAATATTTAACCTAAAAATACTTTATCAGACAGCATGTAATCTGGTGTCTTAGCTGAAAAAAATAGGTATTCCTGTCCTCTTTAAACAACAATGATGAGGTCTTTTGCATATAAATTAGATTGTTACAGAAAGTCCCTTTTACGTTGTTCTAATCAGTGTCAAGAAACACTGCCCAAAAAATACTATTGATTTCTTCTTTCTTTTAAAAAATGTCTAATGTTTTGCTCAGCTGCCGAACAGCATCTGAGTTGAATCTGCAGAGAGATAGATTTTTATACTTTAAATACTTTTTAAATACAGTTAAAACACCATCTCAGCCTGCCTCCCATTCTGCCCACGCTGGAATTAGCAGCAAGTTTCTTACCTGCCCAAACTCTAAAACAAGATAAATCAAGTTACTTCCTTTCTAATCTGCGTTGTTGTTGGTTGAGCCCGCAGTCTGGGTTCTCCTCAACTCTGTGGAGGTTTGGATTTGAATCAAAGTCTTCTTTTGGATACTGGAGTTTCAACAAGGGATCATTGCTGTAATTTTCTGTATTATTTGCCTGACATTATTTACCTGACATTCTCCGGATAAAATATTCACTGAACTACTCACTGCTTTATAGTATTTTCAGTGTTCCAGTTGCATCTGTTGCCCATGATGAGGTACTTCTGTCAGCCAGGTCTTCATCAGTAGAAATGGAAGATGATGAGAGGCTTGAAATTTCACCTATCAGGGAGGTCATAGGGAAGAAGGCAGTAAAAGAAGGGAGTTTCTTGCAAAGCCCAGACTGGTAACATTGGGAGGCAGCTGAAAGTTGTCCAGGCAGAGATAGGTTTTACACTGAGGAATGGATTACTGAACAACCCCTTCCTCAGCGGATGGGTATAGCTTGGTTTTATACATCATTGTCAATTTTTTGGATATTTTTCTTTCCTTAGGCTATAATTAATCATACTGGTTTATGATGAATGTAAGCTGCATGTTTCTCTCAGGCAAACCTGCATTTTCCCCTCTTTCTGATCCCATGCATTTGCATACCTTTATTGTCTTAAGGCTTCCTGGAGAGAAGTGGAGCCAGGGGCTTTTTGCAAATGAAAATTGAAATTGTCATTTATAAAAAAAAAAGAGGCTCAATCTGTTGGCAGGGCTTTGTTTGATTCTCTTTCCACGGGAGTGCAAATTTCAAAGCTCAAACTCAGTTCTAAGCAAACACGTTCAAAGTTCTTGGCATTTTAGTGTGGGAGCCCCAAAAGCTTCTGTCTGTGAAGGATTCTGGCATAGTTTTCTGTAGGCAGTGAACCACAGGGAGTTCAGTTAATTAAAGCTGGTGTTACTGGTGAACCTCCATCCTGTACATGACAGAAATAGAAGTGAATTAATTGGATCATGACATCCAACAGGTTATAGTGCCCCTGACAATCAGTCTTTAATAAGAAATTGGAATCGAAGGAAAAAGGTCACTCTTAAAACTCTGGCTAAAACTGGAAACATCCTTCAGCCTGTGCACCAGTGCTCATGAAGAGCTGAGTATGACACAGGTCACCTGAAACTGATGTTATCTTGAGAGGATTGCTCATGCAAGATGCCTAGTGGCAGGAATTATTAACCTCTCACATGCAGAGATGCTGTTGGCTGCCTCCCCTGAGATGTCTTGATATCATTTATGCTGTTCTCCTTCTAGCACTTTACAGGCACCTCTGTTAGCTCACCCTAGCTGCAGGATGGAGTCTGTCCCTGCTTTGCTGTTTCAGTGTCTGTTGTCTGTGTATAGGTTCCTCTTCAGTGGCTTAATCAGGCAAAATGAGATCTTGTGTGCTGAGTTGGAGCAGGAGAACCTCAACAGCCATCTCTCAAAATGTCACAAAGCTGGAAAATGTTGTTATCAGGACTTGCTTCTAAGAATAGAAAACATTAAAAGCCATATATGTCTGAGATTTTCAAGATGTCATATTAGCATAATTCATTTCAGAGTGACCAACCCCTTCACAGGCCCAGGCTCAGGGGGAGTCCTCATCTGTAAGAGCTATGCTTTCACTGCTGATGTTTGCTGCAGAAGCACAGCAGGGTTGGGGCAGAGGCTTTGAAGACTGTACTGCTTAGTAACATCATCTGAAATACAAGACATTTGGCCTCAGCCAAGGACAAGGAGGCCCCTCAAAATGCTAGCATGTGCTTTTTCCTCTGAGTATGCTAGTGGAGAAATGGAATGGAAAAAACAACAGCTGGTCCAGAGAAAGGCCAAATAAACTCTGTTGTGTAAGCCCAGAGATAAGAAGGTTATAGCATATGCAGCATTTCTTAATGATATCTTACCAAAGCTGGAAAGAATAACATTTGATTTCAAGGTTAATTCCAGATTGTCTTTCCCTGCTTTCTTTCAGTAATCTAAATTTTAAACAAACTAATTAAGAGGCATCATTTAGCTACCACTTCAAAGAACTATTCTGTGAGTAGCTTTTTTTCTTTTACATCACAGACATTATACATTAATTTAGTTGGAGTACTTTACACTTCTTAAACTGTCTTTCGAATGTTTACTACTGAGATTCTAAGTTTCGGGAATTATGAGTGAACTGTAGTTGCTATTTTCCATGTATAACGAACTTTGGTTTGAGGAATGTTTACTTGCAGATGGATGGTGCATTCATGAGCACCTGACCTCTCCATCTGCAACACACCTCCAGCATAAAGGTCTTCAGTCAGGTGCATGAAGATTGGGAGATGGAGAAAATGAAGCACAGAATTTTGCTGACTTGACACCTGTCACCCAGCTCCGTCTCCTCCCCCATCTTCCTTTCAAATTTCATCTCACACGATGATGCCACAAAGACCGAGTGGCCTATGGTATTTTAGGGAATTGGGTGTTTACTTTGGGTGTTTCTAAGGATGGCTGATGAGGAAAGGAATAGGATCCAGGCATTCTCTTTCACCCTTGTTTACACATAACAGCTCATGCTCATCCTACTCCTCGCAGTCCTTTCATGATGAAAGTAAGTCATGATAGCTTTGACTGATATCAGAATAAAGTACTGTTTTCTTCATCATCTCAGAGGAAGCAAGGGAAAAAAGCAGTTGAAATTTAAATCCTGTAAATGTAATGTTAGAAGGCAAAGATCAGTTTGAACATGCAGTTCATTACAATAGCTAATTAGGTCTGTTATAAAATTAATGGTATTACCTGTTTGTTTGCTAGTTGAGATCAGTGATTTCTGAATGTTACTGTCTGTTGGCGTTTTCAGACTGATTTGTCATTTTAAAACTTTTACATAGTAAAACTCAGTGGCAGTAGGTGGAATGGTTAGAGATGCTTCTCAATTTTCTCATAGGCCTGGGTTTTTGGCAGAAACTGCTTTGAGACTTCCCTGTTTCTAGGATCCCAAGATGAGAGCAGGGTAGTGACAGTGGCAGACTGGAAGGGCTGAAGCAGGGATAACTGTCAGTCAAGCTGTGTTTGCCAGACAGTGTTGGATTACCCTTCATGTTGGAAGCACAGGTCTGTTTTATTTGCTCTCTAATCACTCTGTGTGATCCAGCACAGTATGTCTTATACCCCCTCGCAGGGGTATAAAGGCATGGAGGTTGCTGTTCCTTCTAGATCTGCAGAATTTCCTGGGTTTGCAAATAGTTACTAGCTTGCTGCTTGGCACAAAGAAAATAGAGGAGAAAGCTGAGCATGCTGTGGGTAGAAGGAGCTGCAATGGGATGCAAAAGCTGCTGGTGGTGAAGGCTGCTGGGAACACTGCTAAGTTGGCCATGCCAATAAGGGAGTCTAAAAATAGGCTATTTTTTCTTGATTCTCAGGCAGATCTGGCACCATGACCTGAATTCTGTTGAGTTGCAGCCTGTTTGCTGTACCACATCCAGTGTACTCTAACAAGTTCTTGTTTGTCCTGTATAAACTTATATTTTGCTGAATTAATGAGCAGGTACAGTTTGTAGAATGAGATCAATGAAGAATTCCTAGGAATGTCAATAACACATAAAATAGCTAATGTAAGTACCAAATTAGGGTTTCATCTTCAATTTACTAAAAGCCAGTGTTTTTCAACAGGATTTCAGAGCATTTGGAAAGCACTGATTACTGTCTGGCTTTCCAGCTTTTAAAACCACTTTCCAGTCCTTTCAGTGCACACTATCTATTAACTTGGAGAAACTATTTCAGAGAAAAATAGAAGTGAAGAGGAATGTGTTTAAATCAATAAGCTAAATAAAATGTTGAAATGTAGTGCTAAAGTAAAACCTGGCATTTTGTACAGGGAAAACTAATGGACCTTCTGTATAGCTACTTGGATGATTTGAAAAAATTCTGCTTAAAAGTTATGAGGAGTATTGAAAATTATTTATATTTGGTTTTAAGAGTATATTTCTTCCACCTCCTTGTCCCTCTGAGTGTTTTGCTAACAAATTTTGTGATACATTTTCTTTGATGTCACTACAACCTACAGTAGGTACTTCTATGGCTCACACAAAGGATATGTTCTAATAAGTTCTGAAAGAAGCAAGGATCTGTCTTCTATATTAATGAATTTAAGATAAGATGTAGAGAAAAAAAAGGGAAAGTTTAATCTAGATTATTTTCTTAATGTTCTCCTGTCCTTGTGTTATAAGTCAGAATTTCAAGGCAGCTAAGAGACAATTTTTCAAACTATGATTATAAGACCAGGAAAATTCTCATTGTCAGTGCCCAGTGAAATAATCTTATGTATATTTTAATGGGTGCTCCATTAATTTATGTAAGAAAATGCATCCTCATACATTTTTACTTAAATATTTAGGATCTGAGCTCAAATTATTTCTTAGCCAGTCAATTCTGCAAATACAAAGATAAAATTCTGTCTAGAACCAACTTTTTAAAAATTAATTTTATCTCTTTTATGCTTAGACTTGAAATCGTCTATTTCTGTCTAGTGCTTTATAACTGGACTACCATCTTCCAAGTGGAGAACTCTCTAAAATCCAGTCTTGAAACTATGTTTTAAACTGAATTCTTGACTGATTTTTACATAAGAAAGAGTTAAAGTAGGCAAATCTGTATTCTTGAAGTCTACCCAATGTTTTTGTGGTGGAAGTTCCTAAGAATAAGGGGATGCCAATGGGTGTCATTTCAACTAAGCTCCCCAGTTCCTGTGCATATGCATGTTCAGTAACCTCTCTGTTGATATCTTGAAAGAGATTGTTTTAAACATGTCACAGTTTAAGCAGTACTTTTTGAAGGCTGAACTAGAAACTATTATTTCCTTATATGTGTGAGGATATTTGAGTAACTAAATGATAAAATACCCTGAAATTACAAATCCAATGGCAGAATGTGTAGCAGAAAACTGACATTGTAAATGAGTAGAATAGCTGCAAAGGCAGGCAGTTTACATAATGAACATAAAAGAGATTGTCTTTAATAACTTTGCTTGAAAAATCCTGTTTAAAAGATTCCTGTGGTATTCTCTGCACCATATATTCTGTATATATAAGGTAAGATAAGTTGCTCTCGAAGTGTAACACTGTAGATATTCATGTCCACCACTATTCCCACACAGTGA
Organism: Chiroxiphia lanceolata; assembly: GCF_009829145.1. Lineage (NCBI taxonomy): Eukaryota > Metazoa > Chordata > Aves > Passeriformes > Pipridae > Chiroxiphia > Chiroxiphia lanceolata. Next base: position 10,819,794 of record NC_045671.1, on the reverse strand, counting down.
GATCATTTTTGTGTCAAGAAATGAAATACTCCAGTATTCTTTGACATTGCTGCCAAGTAGCACACAACAGTCTGCGTGCATACATTAAATTTTCTCAGTCTCTCGATCCTGACTACTGAGAGGAATGGCTGGCCTGTTTCCACTCCTGTGCCATGGTAATTCACATGGTCAAAGCAGGTCTTACAGAAGCAACCCTCTGTTTGCTGGTTGTGACTGTTAGAGCCATTTGGAGATTGCTGGGGGATGAGTTGAACAGCACTTTCTGAGCTGTCTTTGACCCAGAACAAGTCCAAGCCAAGTGGAGGCATCAGGGCAGAGAGTGCTGACATCTGAAAGAGAGTTGGCTTGAAAATGGCCTGAGGGGTTCAGGTGCCTGGGCTCACTCCTGGGAGTTACAGCTGAGCTGGAACCTTGCCTAGTAGTCAGTGAGGGTAGTTTTTTTGTGTCTTGAGAAGAGGTGCTGTTAGGGAAGGAAGTGCAGAAGAATGCCGTAGGATCAAGACAAGGAGTAGTACAGTGGTGGGATGATGTGAAATACCTTTAGTTCGTGATCCATGCCTTTCATAGACAGTTGCAAACCAAACTGTGGAGGTTCAGTTTTTGTTAGCGTTGGAGTTTCTTTGTGAGGGTGAAGCTATGAGCTGGAGCAGGGTCTAGGTCCTGCAGGGGGGCTGCATCCTGTTTTGGGACCACCCAGCAGCCTGGGTAAACACAGGAGTGGTAGCATCTCATGTCTCTGCTGTGCTGCCTGTGTGTGTTTGCCTCTGACTTCCCTCCTATCCCTCCTTGAGAGGAGGCAGGAGCAGCTGGTCCCAGCTGGTTCTGTACTGATCATTTGCAAGGACTGAGAGATGCAAGTGGCTGATTTTGCTGTATTAACTGAAGGGAAGTGATGACCCAGTGAGGAGTTCCTGTGGCGCACAGGTTGGCTCTTGAAAACCTAGAGAAGGCCCTTAAACCCAGTTGACATTTCTGACTTTTAATGGGGAAGCATAAACAGGCAAAACAGTACTGGGCATATTTTAAGATCTGGTTAGTGAGAGATGCCTCTGCCCAAATTAAGACTCAAAGGAGACCATGTGCCAAACTCAGCAATATGGATTTTATTTAACAATGAACGTTATGTAGAGAGATAGAAAGAAATAGGTTCCTCCTGTGGCCTAGACAGTGTTTGAGACAGTCAACTCTGCTCTTTAAGTCCTTACAACATATTGGTTTTGTCATGATGGTGATGCTACAACCTGTTGCAGTGCTGACAACACTTTCATTGAAGGAGTTATTCTTAATATCCAAACTGAACCTCCCCTGGCACAACTTGAGGCCAGTTCTTCTTGTCTTATTGCATGTTACCTGGGAGAAGAGACCAACCCTCACCTGGCTACAGCCTCCTTTCAGGTAACTGTAGGGTGATAAAGTCTCTCCTCATCCTCTTTTTCTCCAGACTAAACACCACCAGCTCTCTCATTGACTTCTCATCAGACTTGTGCTCCAGACCCTTCACCAGCTCTGTTGTCCTTCTCTAGATACATTCCAGCACCTCAATGTCTTTCTTGTAATGAATAAGATCCTTTTACCCTTTTAGCCTTATTCTTGTTCCTGACTGCAGGAGGTTGGTGACCTCTCATTGCCAACATATAACCAGTTTGGTATTTCTTCATTATTATGTGAATTAAATTTATGGAACATTACCAGAAACTTTTGGACTCTGATTCATGAGCTTCTGAATACTATTTGGTTAACCAAAGTGGAAATCAGATCAACTTTGACAATGCAGAGATAACTACTTCAAGATGCAAGATAACTACTTCAACTTTCGTGGTTTTGCATTAATTTTGTGTGAATGAATTTTCATACAGATATGAAAAAAAGAAGAAAAATTAATTGTTAAATTATTAATTGTAAAATTATTATTCATTATAAAATTATTAATATGTTAAAATTTGCATTTTCATAATCACAGTTCCCAAAAACTGCATTTCTCTGTCATTCTTGGGTTAACAGTTCTTAAATTATTTGGTAAGAGATATTCTAACATAAAAATAATTTACTGTGAGTTTTTAATCTGAAAATTCTTTTACAGTGAGATATATTCTGTTTTAGAAGATACTTTTTTTCAATTTTTAACTGTCCCTTATTGACTTGGGTTTAATTCCTGAGTAAAAAAATAAGAACATAGAGGCAGAAGGATAGTCATTGCAAAACATTGGAAGCTTCAGGCATAGCTGTCTCTCACAGTGCTATTCTCTATGTACCTCCTGGTGCCAGTGGCCCAGCACATCTATCATTCCATCCTTCCAGCCCACGTAGTAATGAGCAGCAGACACACTGAGCAGCAGTATCTGATTAAGTGCATCAGTCAACACAGGTCCAATTTTAGCTTCATTCTGCACTAAAGTGGTGTGTCTCCGCTGTTTGATACGTCACGTTTCTGACAGCAGGAATGTCAAAGTTAAACAAACCTTGCAGAGTTGTAAGCTTTCTTTCTCTGTGCTTGTTTTTGCTGGGACTTGGTGGTTGTCATCATGGGCTTGTATGTGATTAAATTGTTGTAATAGTTTCCTGTGTGAACACTCCACACTCGGAAAGGATTTGTGTCATTTAGCTTAGCCTGTTTTAGAAATGCTTATAAAAAGAGCTGATTTGGTTATCTCTGCAATTTTAAATTCACATGCTCACTTTCTTGCATTACAACAGTTTTCCCATTATAGCCTGTGAGTCCTTATTCTCCCACTGTCAGCATCCAGACTTAGTTTTGTTATGGCTGTTTATAAGCAGAAACCATCTATACAAAACTTCCTTGTCTGTTTTAGAAGAGCTAGTTAGATCATTATCCTTGGTGATTTCAACGCCAGAGTAGGTAAGAATTTTGATGCCTGGAAAGGAATATTAGGCAAACATGGTGTTGGTAACTGCAACGATAATGGTCGACTCCTGCTAGAATTCTGTGCAGAGCAACAGCTCACCATCACTAATACTATCTTTCAGCAGAAAGATAGTCTGAAGACAACCTGGATGCACCCCAGATCTAAGCATTGGCATCTCATCGATTATGTCCTGGTGCGACGGAGAGATGTTCGCGATGTCCTCCATACCCGCGTGATGCCCAGTGCAGAATGCCAGACAGACCATCGGCTTGTGCGCTGCAAACTCAGCTTCAATCTTAAATTCAAACCCAAAATGGGCAACATCACAAGGAGAAAACTCCAAGTTAACAATCTCCAATCAGCCACAGTAAGAGAGAGATTCCAGGCAAACCTTCAAACTAGGCTTGAAGACCGTTCCACAGTTTCTGCAGATTCCTCTCCTGAAACTACCTGGCAGCATATTAAAAACAGCATTCTGCAATCCTCCGAAGAATCCTTAGGGTTCTCCCTCAAGAAGAACAAGGACTGGTTTGACGAAAACAATCAAGAAATCCAGGACTTGTTGAGGAAGAAGAGAACCGCCCACCAAGCACACCTTGCACTGCCATCCTGTCACGCAAGAAAAACAGCCTTTCGTCTCGCATGCAGCAAGCTCCAACAGAAACTCCGTGACATCCAGAACAAGTGGTGGATCGATCTAGCTGTAAAAACTCAATTATGCGCAGATATGGGTGATCACAAAGGTTTCTATGAAGCCTTGAAGACAGCATACGGGCCTACATACCAGGTACAAAGCCCTCTACTCAGTGCTGATGGCCAAACACTTCTAACAGATAAAACCTCCATTCTGAATCGATGGTCTGAACACTTTCAAACTCTTTTCAGTACCAACCGTGTGGTCCAAGACTCAGCAATTCAGTCCATCACACAACAACCAGTAAAGTATGAATTGGATACTGCCCCCACTTTAGAAGAAACCCTCAAGGCCATACAGCAGGTAAAAATCGGCAAGGCAGCTGGGGTTGATGGAATTCCACCTGAAGTCTGGAAACATGGGGGCCTTGCACTCCACACCAAATTTCACGAGTTTGTGGTGCGCTGCTGGGAACTCGGTGAACTACCATCAGACCTTCGTGATGCTGTCATCATCACTTTGTATAAGAAGAAAGGTATTAAATCTGACTGCTCAAACTACCGTGGTATTACTCTGCTCTCCATTGCTGGCAAAATCCTGGCAAGAATACTCTTGAACAGACTAATACCCACTATAGCTGAAGGGATCCTACCTGAAAGTCAGTGTGGTTTCAGAGCCAACAGAAGCACCACAGACATGGTATTTGTTCTCAGACAACTGCAAGAGAAATGTAGGGAACAGAACAAAGGTCTTTATGTAACCTTTGTCGACCTCACCAAGGCTTTTGATACCGTGAGCAGAAAAGGTCTATGGCAGATTTTGGAACGTTTAGGTTGTCCCCCCAAGTTCCTTAAAATGATCATCTCACTTCATGAGGATCAGCACGGCCAAGTCAGATATGGCAACACACTTTCTGAGCCCTTTTTAATTAAGAATGGTGTGAAACAAGGCTGCGTTCTCGCTCCTACCTTATTCACAATCTTTTTTAGCATGATGCTCCAAAGGGCCACAGCAGACCTCGACGATCAGGACGGTATCTACATTCGATATCGTACTGATGGAAGCCTGTTCAATCTAAGGCGTCTGAAGGCCCACACCAAGACCCTAAACCATCTTGTCCGGGAGCTGCTTTATGCTGATGATGCCGCCCTTGTTGCCCACACAGAAGCAGCTCTGCAACGTTTAACATCCTGCTTTGCAGATGCTGCTGAGCTCTTTGGGCTGGAAGTCAGCCTAAAGAAGACAGAAGTTCTCCATCAACCTGCACCTCAGGAAGTCTTCCATCATCCCCATATCACCATTGGCGAATCAGAGCTCAAATCAGTCCAGCAGTTTAATTACCTAGGTAGCCTCATCTCCTCGGATGGCAAGATTGACAGGGAGATAGACAACAGGTTGGCAAAGGCATACAGTGCTTTCGGAAAACTCCACAAAAGAGTATGGCGTAATAAACACTTGAAGAAAAGCACCAAGATCAGTGTTTACAAAGCCATAGTGCTGTCTACTCTCTTGTATGGTTCCGAATCATGGGTCATCTACCGCCACCACCTGCGTCTCCTAGAACGCTTCCATCAGCGCTGCCTCCGTACAATCTTAAACATCCACTGGTCAGATTATGTGACCAATACATCTGTTCTTGAGCAAGCAGCAGTCACAAGTGTAGAGGCCATACTGATGAGAACCCAGCTGCGTTGGGCAGGGCACGTCTCAAGGATGAAGGACCACCGCCTCCCTAAGATCTTGCTCTATGGTGAACTTGCCACTGGCTGCTGCAAGAGAGGAGCCCCGAAGAAAAGATACAAGGACTCCCTGAAACAACATCTCAGCCTTGGCCATATTGACCACCATAACTGGTCTACTCTGGCCTCCAATCGGGAGGCTTGGAGACACAGCATCTATAACGCTGCGGAAGCCTTTGAGAACACACGCAGGATCTCTCTCGAGGAGAAAAGGCAACGCAGGAAGAACCGTGTCTTGCTGAATACTTCATCTAAGGAGTCTTTCTGTTGTGCTTTTTGCAACCGGATATGTCTGTCACGTATTGGCCTCATAAGTCACCAACGTGCCTGTAACAAATGTGGATAAAGCCTTCCCAAATCTTCGTTCGCGAAGCTCAGCCATGATGATAGTTAGAACAGGGGATGGGGATCTCCTACTGCATTTATTTTATACATAATTAGTAAGTTCTTGCAGTAAGTCAGCTGCCAAAGTTGCTCTCTTTCTTCATGAATGAAAGAGGGAGATGTCCTTTGTACAATGGCTGTTTCAACAGAGTTTATTGACCTCTTGAAAAACTCACTGCAAAACTGTAGTCATTTTGTTAATACTTAAACCTAAAGGCACATCTTAGGACAAAGTGAAGTTTTTTTGGAAGAATCATAATGTAGCAAGTTATGAACAGTGTGAAATTTATTCGTGTAGCATCCTTCCTGTTCACGCCTCCTATCTGGAGTTCTAGCATTTTGACTGTGAACAACATAGAGTGGTAAAAATGAAAGAGCTCTTGTGCAAAGAGAAAGAAGCTGAGGATAGAAAGTGAAGACATGAATCAGTACTACTATATTTTGTCTGACAGCCTTAGGTGGTAGGGTACATTCTCCTTTTCTGGGAATTTCCAGACATTTTCACCTTGCTTCTTCAAAGCCCTGTGTACCTCCAAAGGTGTTGAAAGCTGGACCTTGAGGTCCCTTTGTGTGTGCTGTATGTTGCACTCTTCCTTGAGCAAGCCTGGGGGGTAAAAAACCCCCCTTTTTAATGGAAATCTCACATAATGCCCTTAAGAGAGGTGTGTCAGGTTTGTTCTTTAATGCCCCTTTGGGGCAGGGGAGGGCAAGCAAAAATTAACTGCTTAATAAGCAAACAAAATCAAGCAACATTTTGAGAGGGTGAGCTGTTCAAAGTAGAGAAGAACTTCAGTGGATTTTTTTCTTTTTTATAGTGAGAACATTGATGACTAAAGATTAGAAAGTTCTTTCTTGGGGAAAGAAAGATTGGCAAACGGTTTGGCAAAGTATGTTGTCACCTGATGAAAAATTAAACTGCTGTGCTAAAAGAGAGAGTATAACTTTTGTTTTCTTCACAGAAATCATGCAGTTTTAACCTGTGCTGAAGAAGTTTGTACAATACTGTTATTTCATGTATAATTGAGTCTTACAGAGAACTTAAAATCTTTCCTTGTAACTGAAAGTTAAGGGTCCTTTATGTTGTTGTTAATCAAGTAGGATTTGTGTGGGTAGTTTCAGGGGACATTTTTATTTTTCACTAAAAACAACTCAGAATTTGATTTTGAAAAGCAACCCTTTGACAGAAATTAATCAGCCATTTCTGAGTAGAAGCTGATGAAATTTTGTAATCTACACCATTTCCTCTGGTTATGCAGTCACATGGCTGGATATCACATATGACTGTTGGAATGTTACTCATTTAGCTGAATCAGTTTTTCTGATAAAAGCTTTGCATTTCCAAATTTTTCTCCCATGAAAGCTAGAAACTTCTGAGTATTGTTGCTTGAATTTCATGCAGTTTGTTACCTGAATCTCTTACCAACCTTCTTTTATTTACTGTTAGACTGTCCTGGGTATACTCTCAACACTACTTTTACTTCCATTCCTAAGGACTCCAGCACTGTACCTGCCTGTGTTATATCACTTCCTCAGAAATGCATGGGAACACAGAGTATGAGTAGCCCCTTTCTCTCTTCTGTTACTTGTGGAATGTGCTGTGCTCAGCAGTTATGATGGAAGAACATGGGGAGGCAGACTTTTCTCAGATAACACTGGATGTTACTAGGTCTCAGACTTTTCAACACTTCTTGGGTATTCCTGAACTGGTGGGCTCCTAGTCAAGACTTCTATTTCTGGAAAACAGGCTGCCTGGGATTTCAGAGCAAATCAGAAATCACTTGTAACACTTTACTAATTCAAGGGAAAAGCAAGGTAGTTATTTAACTTCAAAATTAAAAGCTTAACAATCAAAATTTGGAGACACATAAAAGCAGAAATATAACTATATTTTGTAGCCACCTGTTTGTTAGTGTAGGTCTAAGAGGTTCTCTCTCTATGCTTCATCTGGCTAAGAAAGCTGCCAGGAGACTTAACACAGCAGGGATCCAGTCCTTAGATGTCACCCGTCCAGGCAACATACCCTGCACAGGAGGATATCCATCACTGAGGAAAGAGGTTTGTCTGCAGAATCCTGTGGCTATCTAGCATTAATTTTCACAATTTGAATCTCTTCTGAGACTTTCCTACAGTACAGAACCTCACGCTTAACCAGGATTCCAGTCTTTTCCCTGGGGGTTGTTCGCCATTACAACCTCTATGACTTTAAACATTTTTAACTCCAGTGCTACCAGCTGCCCGGACAATTAGCAGTACTTTTTGCTAGCTGTAAACACAAAGCCTGACAGCTGGCCTAACGTTTATTTGGCCATAAACAAGTCACTTAACCAGCAGTCTGAACAGTTTTTTTGTTCGGGTAGCTGCAGGAAAGGTTTTTCTCAGCACAAACCCCTTAAAAACGCAGATAATGGGAACTGTACTTCATAGAAATAAGAATGCTGAAAACCATGCAAATGTACGAGACAGACTAATGAATACAGCTCATAAATAGCCCCTCATTGAGGTGGAGATTGCTGTAGCTGAACAAAGATTGAGGGAGACAGCTGGAGTGATGCTGCAGTGTGGGTTAGTGGGGTTAGGGTAGAGGTCATAGCAGCAATAGTTCATTGCTGCTGTGTACAGCACACTTGTGCACTGTGGCTCAGTTCTAAAGGTGCGAAGTGGCTGATGCTATTTTGTTTATTAAAGTGGCATATTTCAATTTTACGCAAATGTGTTTTGAGTACCAGCACTTCTTTCTCTAGGCATCTTTCAGACTGACCTTAACATATATGATAAACCAAGATACTAATCACATTTTACACTGAGAGATACATTATACACATCACTAATAGTCCAATGCTGCCTCATTTTGCAGATAAGCGAGGTGCCATCCTCTGTCTGCACTTGGGTCTTCTAAAAGGCAAACAATGTATTCATGAAAAGAGTGTAGCAGATCTACTGATGTGAACAAAAGATTTGGGACCTAGCTGCCAGGTCATCCATTCTTCGAGGGAAGAGTGGTCTGGGTAACTGTTCCTCAACACTTGGTATTGCTGGGAGGAGGAAGTAATAATGCTGGATAACTGTCCTCTGCCAAACAGCAGTGGGGATGATGCTGGAAAGGCTGGAAGCACTTTGAGGCAGGAGCTGTCTTTCTAGCCTGCGGATGTGCTCCATCTCCATCTGGAATAAGGACATGTTCTTCCATGAGTGAGATGCCAAGGTACTACTGTAGTATATGTAATGGGAACAATTGTTCCTGATCTTTCCTAGGACTCAGGAAATCCCTGCACTGTAGAAGTGTTTCTCTGGTATGGGTTGGAAAAATGCCAGCAGCTGCTGTTGAACTGGCATCTCATTTATTTTTTGGGCCTGGAGGTATTTACGTCCCTGGTATTTCCCTGGTAACATTCAAAGCCTAGGCTGAGTGGAGACTAATTAGCCCCACTGAGTGCAGTGCAAGGTTGCTAACAACTCTACAGAACCAAGACTTCTTCCAGAAAAGATTTAGATGCACAGATCCCAAAATTAAAGTGGAAGCAGTAAGTGTCTTGCCTGTCAGTCAGGCAGGATGACAGCAGCCGAGGAGCCCGTGGCTGCCTGCCCTGCTGGTATTTAGATGACACCTACTGGTCAAGTGTCCCCAGTCATTGAAGATATTTTCCACACACAGAACAAGGCAGTCTTGGATGTGTCATAGCACTGAACTTAATGTGCCATCCTGATGAGAAAAAGGCTGCCTGTGAAGAAAGGATATCTCTATCTTAAACTATCAACTTGTGTCATTAGAGAATTTAGAGCCAAACCATCAGGAAAGAACTCCTTGAAAATAGCATCCCCTATTCACATTTTGTGGGGGTTTTTTTGTTTGTTTGTTGGTGGGGTTTTTTTTATCTTATCTCTGTCTCACATCATAATCCCTAGCATTTGAATAATGTTAACTTTTGGATGGATGTTTAATCTGTCTGGGGTGATTCAGAACTCTGCTGAACAGGGCCCTTAGCAGTCTGGTGTCACTTTGGAGTTGGCCTTACAGTGGGTCAGGTAGGTGTAGCCAGGAGTCCTTTCCGACTCACATTATCCTGTGATGCTAGCATTCTGTCTGCAAGTGTTATGGCCATACACTTCAAATCAAGCTTGAAAATTTATTCAAGACAGCGTTGCTTCTCACTCTTCCAGATACCCACAGCTTTTTGAAACAGCAGCAGCTTCGAAGGGAGAGGTGGGAACAAAATCATAAAGCTACCAGAAAGGTTTCTCGGCGCTCTGTCAGCAAGGAGCGGTGGGTGGAGACGCTTGTGGTTGCAGACAGTAAAATGGTTGAGTACCATGGAAGTGACCACGTGGAATCATATATCCTCACTATAATGAATATGGTATGTACAACATTTTTAGATAGACAAATGAAGCAAACCTGAATTTGATTATGTTGCTGATCTCCTTGAAGTAGGTCTGTAACATTGTTCACAGAGAGAAATGTGATATAATTCATGTATATATTATTGAAAGTCTGTATTTTAAAGTATCTTTTACCTTGTATTTTGTGTAAACATGATTTTTCACTGGATTTTAAGCGAGAGAAGTCTCACAGCTATAAAAGCCAGCACTTTCCACTGATATTCTCTGTCTCCCCTGGAATCTGTTGCTCAGTGGTGATTTCAGATTTTTCACTACAGCAGCAATTCTACAGGTTTTAAGCATACAAATTCTTTCATATATCTGTGCATGAGAAAGGCACTCAGGAGCACACTGGTATTTTAGCAAGAGCTAAAATAAGAGTTTGTTACTGTACTGGTCACAAATCCAACCAGCAGTGTAGGAACTATTATGAAACAAGTTAACCCTATCCCAGTTAAAACAAGTACAATTGTTTTCCCAGATAAGTATCTTACCTAGAGTGTAAAGTTCACATTGGAGAAAAGAAAAGTTGAACTTTGCGTGCTTTCCTGTGTGTCAAGTTTCAAAATATGATTTGTTCTGAGAAAAACCATAGCATTTTGTGAGACTACCTACAGATATGTCTTCTGTTATTATTTGTATAGTAAATATTGACCTTGAGAGTCTACTGGGGATGTGTTCTATGTGGTTATCATGGCACATATGTAATATATGCTAAGTTAATCACAGTATAATTTTAGCCATGTTAACTGATCTGTCCCTTATGTTTATACAGTGTGTTCCTAGCTGTGCCCCAATGAATCTGACTAGCTGCTGAGGCAGTGAGTCTGATTAAACAGGTGCAAAGGTTGTTTGAGCACATGAGGTTTTGTCCACACAGGGAAAAACGCATGGAATAAAAGACAGTCGTTATCAGGTTCCGGAACAAACAAGTCTCAACATTTTCTCTGCAGTCTGACCTTAGATGTTAGGGTTACTTAAAATGTTTCAGTATTCTCCATAAAGTACCTCGAAAAAGACCCATGTCCAAATCAGACCTTTGTGAACACAATTTCCACTTTATTTTGATAATTTCTTCTTTAGTGTTCTTCTCCATAATAGTTTTGATCCAAAGGCAATCCATTTTGTTCATTCGTATTTCCTGTGATAGATGGCATAGGTCACATATAGATAGGTTGTGAGTATCATCATTCCTCCTGCCTAATTCAACATTGTAAGGATGTTTATGGCAGCTGGATCACATTTATGCTGAGTTCAGTTCTTGTACGATTTTATGTGTAGTCTTTTTTTAATGGAGTCATTATCCTGGCTTTTGTTCTTATCATCCTCTCCTGTGCTCTGAAAACACAAGACTGTTTCTCTTTATTTGTACTCTCTAAATTTTGCCTTTGCTTTTGCGACAGAATCTGATTCCTGTTGATTTAAAGCAGAACAATTTGATGTACTGGTTTATTTGGACCCTGAGGGGACCTCTCCATCAGTGTTATGTGACTGTAGATGTTGTGTTCTTTTCTGCTAGAGTTTTTTAAGAACTCTTAAGTTTTTGAAATGGAAATGGACACAATATAATCTTCTCTGGGCTTTTGCTCTCTAGCTTAGTAACTTTTGTATCATCACTTACTTGGCAGAGCTAACCTTTGCAGTAGTTCCAACATTTATTGCATTTCAGTAAACTCTCAGTGAAATGCGTTGAGGATTTAAAAAACAAAACAACACCCCCACCCCCAGATGAACAGTATACTAGAAGTAAATGTCATATTTTCTCTCTAAAGTCGTGTTCTGCTATAGAGGAATCAGTTAATCTCATACCTCCTGGCTCTGGCACAGGTCACAGGGTTGTTCCACGATCCAAGCATTGGCAATGCAATTCACATTGTGCTGGTCCGGCTCATCCTCTTTGAGGAGGAGGAGGTAAGGTTTTTATTTACCTTGAAATATCGCTTATAAAACTTTTGAGTTCAATGTATTGAGCTGTAATCATATTTGCTTAAAATAATGTGTTCATTTTACTCTGTTAATAATATTTGACGTGTTTGGTTTTAGAGTAAATGCTGCCCTGTATAGCAGTGATGACTTCGGGTATTTCTGCACAGAATTGCCCGGGAAAATATAATTAAAACAGGCAAGTTAGGGATGGGGAAGTGGAATCTGCCCAGCGTCAAAAGAACATAGGATGCCACGGAATACTAGACGAGAAGCAGAAATTACGCATCAACATTCAGGATCTAATTATCTAACACTACCCGAAATGTATTGTAAAGTGTAGTGCTGGAGTATTTGCAGGTCTCCGAAGAATTAAATCTCTTACTGTGCAGTGTACAAACACACGTTTTTCTTTTAAAATCTCTTTTGAAGCAAAAAATTGAGGACTGAGTAGATGTTAATTCCTGTAAGATAGCTGTATATTGGTAGTTTCTACTGTCTTTCTTTCACAAATATGTTGCTACATGCCTAAAAACATGCTGATTGTAATAATTTTATAGTTATTTTTAAAATACTGTGCATGACATAGCTAGCTGTCACTGCAGGATCACCTTAAATGGATTTTCTCAGTGGCTTATGATTTATAACCACAAGCCAGGTGGTCCCAGTGTTATTGAAGGCGGTAAACCAACCCACAGGGCCAGATTATGTCTTCAAAAATATTTATTGTAATGGAGTCTGTCCTTATAGCCAACAGTCGTCAGTTAAAATGTAAGTATATATGGCCCAAACCCTCTAATTTGCATCTGAACAGGACAGTTAGGACCTGAGGTCCACGGTGAGCTCCAACTAAGTTAACTTGCTGAATTTCAGTGGTTGTTTTGATGCACACCGATACTGTTCAGTTGAGGATGGCAATGTTGGAGGTAACACTGTTGGATATCTTTCAAACTTTTGTTTTAAGTTACCCAGAAATTCCTGTCTGGTAACAATGTATACTTAGATGCTTCCTAAAAAATGAAGGGAACTGAAACAAGGTAAAGTGAGTGTCCAAGACCAGAAATTAGAAAATTCATTTTTGAATTAATTTATTTGGCATACTTTTCATTTCAGAATTTTCAGTCATCTGCATGTAAACTGTATAATAATAAGTTGAGTAAAAAACGTTTATGACTGCACTGTTTCTCTTTGGAATTGAAAAATGTTGTGAAATAAATACACTGTGAGGAGCATAGCTGTTCCCTGAGCGTGACAGTGTTCACATAACATTTAGGGACAAACTTGAGCACGAAGGCCCACATTAAGTAGGCTTCACCTTCTCTTTAGAGGAAAACTTGATTTCAGGACAATATAAAATGTTTGAAAGTTTCAATTCAGTACTGGATCTTACGAAGCTCACTTACCAAAAAATACATACATTTCTACATGTAATTCTTCCTTTAGCTGCACCAATTACAGAAATTTCAACATTTTAACTTAATATTCAATGTTAGATAAATAGATGTCATTGCTCCTCATGATGGCTCTAACTTCAGGCAAAAGCACAATCAATTACATTTCAGTGATTACCCATTTTCACAGCTGAGTTCACTGAGATGTTATTACAATGCAGTATGGTCTTTACAATTATATTTTCCTTCATTTCCCATTAGCAAGGCTTGAAGATAGTACACCATGCTGATAAGACATTAGCCAGCTTCTGCAAATGGCAGAAGAACGTCAATCCGAAGAGTGATGTCAACCCCACGCACCACGATGTGGCCGTCCTCCTCACCAGGTATGACACCCGTTTGCCATCAGCCACTGACTGTTGTTCATTTGCATTTTTTTGGTGATGATATGTGTTTTTGTAAGCTTATGGCATCATTTAGTTCATCCTGCATAGAACTCAGTGAAGTGGTCCAGTGAAGACACATTGTTCCTGAAACACAATGGTAATGCAAGAGTAGCACAGGGTGAGCGAGTCTGACGCTGATAGAGCAGAGAATGTGAGTTGTATTATAAAAACATGGTTGAAGTTAGGCCTAATGTACTTCTTAAAGGGATAATTTTTAATTTGTTTTCAAAATACTTATAACACTACGTTTGCATATGGGTTAGAGGTGCATCTTAGTCACAAAATTGAGATCTGTATGTCCTGAGAAATGAGCAATGTGCAGAGGTCATTTTCCCTACCTGGTTCTGTCTCATTTTGTGCTCAATGACTTCTCTATTCTTCTTTGAGGCAATGTGCCGAAACAAAGTAGAACACAGATGAACGACTCCTCACGTAATGTACAAGTGCAGCTCAGAATGGAAAAGTATTTTGCAAAAATGGTGTAATTTATTTTTAAACTTTAAAATATATGCTTTTTCAATATCTCCATATATAATGAGAAATAAAATATTTTTATGTGTGAGCAAAGGAGGAACAGAAAACCTAAGGTGATGTCTGAGGTTACAATGGGAGTTTGTGTCATGGCATGAAATGGGACTTCTGCAGGTCTGTAAAAATGGATTGAGTCTGCACACAATTGACAGAAGAGATCGAGGCTATGGTCTGAAAAAAATAGTCCAAAGTTAAAATCCGCCAGGCAAAAAACAAACAAAAACCTCCCAAAAAATCTCAAGTGATTCAGCAAAAAAAGAGAATCACAGAATCATTTAGGTTGGAAAAGACCTCCAAGACTGACAAGTCCAACCTTTGACCTATCTCCACCTTGTCAGCGTTATTTTTGGTCAAAAATTTTAGAATAAGAATGCGAAATAAGATCTCACAAAGGTGCATGATTTACCAAATAAAAAGGCTTCAAACAGTTCACTTGAATGAACCTGAGGTATGATGACTTTAATAAACAGTACTTCAAAATCCTGTTAGAGTTGGAGATTCTAAAACTTCTTATGTGGGTTGACAGTAAGTATGTATTTAGACACTACAATTGGCTACAAATTGTAGCAGTATAATAATAGTAATAGAGCAAGTGTATGTTGTTGCATATATGTTTGTAAAATGTTATCACTACCCTCTGCTTAAAATGCGAATTTGCACCGATACATTACAAGGTGGAGACTTGTCACCCAATGACAGTGACACTCCACGGTTGGTTTTAAGCACTTTAAATGACACATCTCTTTTGTGATTCTAGAAAGGACATTTGTGCTGGCATGAATCGTCCATGTGAAACCTTAGGTTTGTCTCACCTGTCAGGCATGTGTCAACCTCACAGAAGCTGCAACATCAATGAAGATTCTGGCCTTCCGTTGGCTTTCACTATTGCTCATGAACTTGGACACAGGTATAGCAGACAGTGAAGGGGGGGACCTATCTGAGCTTAGTATTTGCATGTTAATACTCAAATTGCCAGATAGAAACAAAACAAGAAGTGGGTTAATGTTTCTATTAATAAAGTCAAAACTATGTTGGTTTTTTCAAAGCAAAGGAATAAGAAAGAAATTCTTAAGCCTTGGACCTGTATTTACATAAGCAACTATTCAGTCTGCTGCTTTTAACAGTGTCTGTTAGGGCAGTACATCAGGATGAAATAAATAAGCTACAAAAAAGCATGATTTAATCATGCTCATTTTTCCAAACATAGCTCAATTTCCACGCTATTACTTTAGATGATCTCCAGATCAATCCAAAACATTTACAGAAAACACACCTGTTTCATTATGTCAAGGTATTTCAATACTGCAGATTAGCTAGAAAACATTTTTAACTCAAGTAGTCGAATTCGTATATTAAATCTTATATTTAGTATTTTTTTCTCCTTTCTGATGAACTAATGAAGTTGCTTTTTGGCATTTCTTAATAAGCGATATCTTCTGTATGGTAATATTGCTATTTTAGGTACACTTAGGTTAAGGTAACTGAAATTCCTGGACATTTAGTTTCACACATGGTTAAACTATTTTTTATGATTGGGTACTTTTGCTTGAACTGGATTTCTCAAAATTTTGAATTTCTGGGGGTGTTTTGGTTGGTTAGTTGGCTTATTAGCTCATCTGAAAAAATTTTGATTTTTGAATCTGTTTTGACACAGCTGTTTTCCTGGGGGAATAGCATTATCTCATGGGTATCCTGGTTTGACTGTAATGCCTCTGCTTTTCAACTGAATTGTGTTGCTTGGCCAGGTCACATGTTCATTGCTGTATCTACAGTCACATTAATTTCATTGTGCACGCAGCCACCAATAAGGATGAAGTTCTGTATTTCCTGATAGGATGTAATAATTATGATGATGGTAATGACCCTGTCACCCATTAACTGGCCTTTCTTTATTCAACCTTTCCATTGCCAGAAAGGAAATAATATAGGTAAATAACGCTGAAATCACTGCAATTTGATCTGGGTGCTGTGGGCTTAGTTACTTGGTCCCCACAGCCTGCTGCTGACAGTGAGCTTTTTTCATTAGCAATAGTAATCTGAAGACACTTTTTCCCCATAGAACCATGTGTGACTTTCTCCCGGTCTAGCCTGGGTGGCTGGTAACTCTCTGTCCTTTGGATGCTGTGAGACTGAGCACGGCCATACTTGCCCTTGCAGGAGCAGTGCAGGGTTTAAGGATTGTCTCCATAAATGATATGGAATACCGTAGGTTTTGTTGTTACCTTGTTTTGTTGTTACCTCAAGCTAGGTTAGAGTTCATACACTGAAAAGTTCAGTATGGATGAAGTCTGTAAGAAGAGATGAACAAAAAATGAGAAGACAGATATGCACATTTCTTAAATGAATACGAGAACTCAACTCTTCACTGCACTGTCCCTCTAGATGTTTGCAGCCTCCTGATTCAGCAGACGCTGTTCATGGAAAAGATCCTGTTAGCAGGAGGACATACTTGCTTTTATGTCTCTGACTCATTACTGGAGTCGATTCTGACTGTAATTGTGCTCTGCTTTTGGAACTTTTGAGTCATGGTATGATTACATTTTCCAGAAACATAGTCTTAAGTGTTTTGAACTCACTTTGTCTGATTCGTGACTGAATCATAGCCTGAGAAAGTTGTCACTGCTCTTAAGACTTAGACACCTTCAGCTGTTAACAGTGTAGGTGTCAGTGTCTTCAAATATCAGTATCTTCATATGTTATTATTTCAGATTATCTTCATGCTGAGGTGACATAGAGGCATAGTTGAATAGTCACAACCCGTCCAGAGTTTTTTATGTTTATGGACTTCTACAAGCTGTTGAATAAAAAAAATTTTCAGTAAGTCAGAGAAGCTGGAGAGAACCAGCTATGGAGATCTGTTAGTAGCACACAGGTTGAGAAAGCTAAACAGGAAGACGGAGTAGAGATTGGAGAGAAATTCACTGAACATTCAATAATTTTGTAAACAGTATCTGTGTTGCAATCTATCAAAAGAGTTTTAAAAGGAAACAAGCAATAGAAACATGATTATGAGAGAATCTAAGACAGAATGTAACAAAGCCTGACCTTTAGTTAAAGTTGTGCAGGTTTGCACCAAGAGCTAGGAAGTGGTCTTAGCCGTAGCAACTGTAACAGAGCTTTTAGGTTTAAACTGTGACTCCTGGCCCTACTTTGCACTAGCGTTTGCACTCCCTTAAAGGTACCCGAGTAAAGTCTGTGACAGTCTGTTCTTTTTTGTGCAGAACAATGTTGCTGTGCGTAACAGATGTGTTTGATATACTGTGGGAGTGTAGAGTTTTCATAGTTTTGGGTCATAAGCTCTGTATATTTTTTTTTTAGCAAACAGGTATCTACAGCTCAGCAGGGGAGGAAGCAATGTAAGTGTCTTTTTAAACACAGCGTGGAACCCATAGTTAGGTGTCGTGGTAGAACCAATCAGCTGGAGTGATTAGATGTTGTTTTTTATCTCCAGTTTTGGAATCCAGCACGATGGAAAAGAGAATGACTGTGAGCCTGTTGGAAAACGCCCATATATTATGTCCCGACAGTTGCAATATGATCCTACTCCACTCACCTGGTCGCAGTGCAGCAAGGAGTACATCACACGTTTCCTAGAGTGAGTGAGCAGGTGGTAGCGTTTGCCTGAATTGAATACAACTTAGTATGAAATGTTTATGTGAAGTTTAAAGTAAATCTTGTACTATTATATTGATAAATGGGTGGGGGAGCGGTTTAGTATGCTTGAGTTAATTACCATGGAAGGCATAGCACAAGTTCTGTTATAGTGCTGTTGTCTGTAAGTGAGCTCAAGTCTGTCATATTGGCTCAGGTTTGGTGCAATCTACAGCTTTTTGCGGTTACCAGGAAGAAAGGAGCCTTTCCATCAGCACTTGACAAAACTTTATAGACTTTGCCTTTGGCCACAACGACATGTGCTTGGCTTCAATGACTCGTTCTTTTTAAGGGCAGCAGTATGGTATAACTTTAACTGGAATGTATGGAGTTCTCTGAAGCCACTTTGCAAACCATAATGATCTCATGATATTTTCACTTTGACAAGCTGTATTTTGCCTTTCTAAACCATCTCTTACTAGATGAAGTAACTAATTTGTTAGCAGCACTCCAGCATAACTTAGCTGGAATCTGGAAGTATTATTTCCAAAGGCCATAAGCAAGATTACCTTTAAGAGTTAGATATTTAAAGTCTGTACAGAAGTGTCATAAAAGTGTGGTGGTAGGGTTGTTTTTTTTTTAATATGCAGTTTTTGGCTTTTAGCCGAGGGTGGGGATTCTGTCTGGATGATATCCCCCAAAAAGAAGTTTTAAAGTCCCCAGTTATTGCTCCTGGAGTGATTTATGACGTGCACCACCAATGCCAGCTTCAGTATGGTTCCAATGCTACCTTCTGTGAAGATGTGGACGTAAGTGCTCTATGTTTTTCTTCATTTTCCTAATAAAAATTTAAGTTTCTTGAGTGGCATGGCAGTGCAGTCAGTGAACCTCAGCTGCTAACTACAAATGCAGCATGTTCAGAATCTCATAGGCTAGATGTGCTGGGATTGCCTAACACTGTTTTAATTCTGCTCTGCAGATTCTGGAAGTGAGTTGAAGCACTTTTTGCCTTGTATTTCATCTCTACTGAATCTGAACCGTATCAATTGTTAAATGCCTCCTTTAGCAGTGGAGTAATTTTGTTTTCAAACTTATAATACTGATCTTTTGTAAATTACCAATGCAGATTAAATCTCATTTAAAAAAAATTCTTCAACTCTGCAGCTTCCAACTGACCAAATCACTCTGGAAACAAATCTTCCGTTCCAAGGAAGAGTTTTCTGAAGAAATCAGGGTTGTGCTCTCTGATTTTTCACACTTTTGATGGTCTAAAAACAAAAGAATATTTTAGCCCATGTGAAAAATATTTATTTTGAAAAATCTTTATTTTCCCATCAAACATTAGTTTTTTTATGCAGAAACGCATAGTTTGCAATGTACCCACCCTGGGGTCTGTCTCACAGAATAGCAAAACAGTGTTGTTTGAAGATGCAAGAGAGCAGTATAGTCACAGCAATGCAACTCTCACAAGATCTAGGAGCCAATGCAGTGTAACAGGTTATATTAGCTAAGGTGCAGTGGTATGCTATTTTACCTGTACCTGGCATGTCCAGAGCTCTTTGGGTCCGTAACAGCATTTTCCTACATAGAACAGTTCAGAAACAGTGTTTTCAAGTGCTAGCCTAACTAAGAGATCACTAAATTTTGCAGCAATGTGCAGTAAATATTGGAGATAGCATCCAGCTTACTCGTCCTGTTAGATGCAGAAGGGGTGCTTTGGCTCTCAGCAGTGCTGGTATGAGCACAGCTGTGGACTGAGGACTACTTATGTTGACTGTTTATTCCATTCAGATAATTATGTGTATCTTCATCTACCGTTCTATTAGGGAAATTATTTCTGATTAATCTTTTCAACCTTAATAGATAACGTGATTACCAGTCTTGAACTGCAACTACTGAATCTGAAGCAGGTATTGAAAGATTGCTTTCATTACCTGCTATTCCAGTTTCCTCAGTTACTGTAATTTGTCTGTTGGTACAGATAGAAAATTAAGATGTAATTTTGCAGTATTGGTTCAGTCTGTCTCTACTTGGGTTTGAACCTAATAGGCCTTTACATTCAACATCTCCTGATTAACCAATTTTACAGCTAGACATATGTCACAAAATTAAGTGGTATCATCTCATTTTGCATTTTACTGAGAGGCTTGTATTTTGCTGGCAGCTGCACTGGCAAGAGATGGAATTGTGAATAGGTACAGTCTACCTGGAATGTTGAATCGTCAGTATTGTCCTTTTTTCTATGAGGTCTGACTGTTCTTTGCCTTTCCTCTATTCACTTAATCTTGCTCACTGACAAGGCTACTTTTGTTTTATAACATTTAATGTCTCGCTGAATTTGATCCACACGTTCTTTTTGAGAGAAGAATCTGCATTTAGCTGAAGATGCCCTAGGGGTCAGTGATTACACTTAGCAAAAATAATGTTTATAATTCAGATAGTGTTTTCCACAAACCATTTAGGTTCATGGAAAATTCCCTAAGCATCATCCTGAAGTACATAAATAATGTCCTTCTAATAAGGTAAAGAAAAACAAAATAAATATTAGGTGGAGGAATTTTCCAAGTCATAGCTAGATCCACGGCTTCCTATAGAGTGGTCTGTAGGAACTCAAATTCCTCATCTTATTATCCTCTGTTTGTCTCCAAAACTTGCACTGACTTCTGTGACACCAGGTTTATTTGGATTCAGACCGTAATCTGATAGATTGGATGTAAAGTGTATATTCATGCTGCTGATGAATAAAAAACACTTGCATTACAGTGAGTCCATGGTAGTCATGAATTTCTGCCTGTTACTTCCAAAGGCACACAGTAAATGGGTCATTATCTCATACTGTTGTTATTTCAGTATTCTTAAAGATGGACAGAAGCTCTGATACATGGAGATCAATATGGAAAAATCCTTGCAAAGCTGAAGAATTTCCTCTGTAAACTCTTGACTTTGAAGTCTATGGGTACACCTCATAAAAAAGTAACTGCCAGTGGAAAATTGTGTTCAGTTTCTGTGCCAGTTTCTTGGGTATCTGAGGCACAGTGCAAGAGTACACTTTATGCATTAAAAACTCAAAACATGTTCTGTATACAAGAGTAAAAGATGAATTTTATAATGAGAGAAAATTCATTAGCTGGAACACTTGAGTAGCTCTACCTTAAGAACGTGACAACAGTGGCTTCACAAAAAATTAGTAATGCCACCCTTGAACTGCAAAACAAAGTTTGACTTGTGTACATTGCCTTAAAACAGCTAAGAGAGCCAAGATTCAGTGCCCCAGACGTATTTCAACTGGAGATTTGGAGTGCTTTGAGATTTTCTGGACTATCAACTTTTTTTTCGGTGGTCTAGATAAACAGGGTGAACACGCAGTGGAGAAAGTAAATAAAAGGAACTCTCTGAAAGCAGACTGTGCCCAAACTTAGCTATTTTAAATAGAAGCAAATCAGAAATGAGCAGCCAGGTTTTGCATTCCCACTTGGCCAAACATTTCTGCTAGCTCTTTGGGGCTGCGTTTTTGCAAGTGCCCGGTTTATATGTTGGCTCCCAAATTTGACTTGCTCTGAGAATCCCAAGGGGAGATGCTAATGGGATCCTTCTTATCAACTCCTTTTTCTAATGACACTTAAAGCTGCCCCTGCTTCACAGGTTCATGCAGCCAGCTCTGTTCCCTCTTCCAGTGATGGACTCTGCAGTCCAAATCGCCTCAGTCAAGACCTGGCTCAGAGCCCCTGGGCTTTTTCTTCTGTTGTTTCAGTTGGGAATGCACAGTCTCTCTGAGAGCCTTGGTTTCTCTGGCTTGGAAGTGGTTTTTCACACAAAGCCCCTGATCATTCCAGAGTTCCCAAACATGGGGGGCTCCTGTGTGTCAAACGAGAGAAGCTGGTATGCATGGGAACTGAGGAGGGAGGAATAGCCCTCATTGTCTACCCTTACTCTCTAGAGAATCGTTCTGATTGAGTGCAGCTGATTTGATATATGGTAGATGTAATGCTTCTTGCCCTGCTTGCTTTGTTGACTCAGGAGTTTCTGTCTCTTCTGTGGAGTTGACCACTGCATGTGGAGCAGCAGCTGGAATCTTGTGCTTTACTGGCAATCAATTGTACAGAACTGGCACCAGTTTCTGAGTTGCTTAATATGTAGATGTCGATGTCCACTAACCAGAGACCTTACTCTACACAGCCCACTATGCTTTTTTCTCTGCCAGGTAGCCTGGACTGGTTTTTTTAAGATAATTTCCCTGTCATCTGCTTAGCTGATGTTTTAAGAGACCTGATCACTTTTTCCTCATCTAGTTTTGGGACCTCCATTAATATTAGCTGGCTGTTGTACTTGGACACATGATATTGTTTGTACTTACCTGGCTGGCTGCTGTAACCTTCTTTGATTTTGCTGTCTGTTTTCAGGCAGACAGCAATGCAGAATTGAACATTGTATTTGTTAGTACTCATCAAATGAAAAAGTACAATCTTCTGTTCACCTGAGCTATAAAAAGTAGTGGCCAAAGTCTGTTAAGCCATTGGTGGGAGCAGCTGGGAGCTGAGCAGCCAATGAGGAGAATATTTGTACTTACATAGCTCAGAGAATGCACTTGATAGTATTTACCATTGTTTATTTGTCAAATAGTCCCTCCTTGTACAGTAATAACAAGTACCTAAATTTGGACCCTTGGTGGGTCCTAACTTGTGGAAAGCCCCAAACGTTTTCCTCTGGAAATACAACCCTTACCAGGATTTGTAAGTAGTTGTACAAAACTGAAGGAGACTTTTGAAAATCCTGGCCATAAGAGTTCAGCTCTGCTTCAGATTGCTGTCATTTTCTTTCTTTTTCAGAACCTTTGCCAAACACTCTGGTGCTCGGTGAAAGGCTCCTGCCGCTCCAAACTGGATGCAGCTGCGGATGGCACTCGGTGTGGAGAAAACAAGGTGACTGTGAGCCACGCTGCTGGCAAGCTTTGCTGCCTGCAAAAGGGCGGCTGAGGAGCCATGAATAGCTTTGCCATTGTTCAGAGTGAAAGAAGGTCATCCTGTGACATCTCCATTCACATTTCCACTTGAATGGAACTGAAATAACCTTCAGAAATGAAGTGAAGAATAATTCACAGTAACATTTCCTGTGATAATGATCTTAAGCTACTTGTGCTTTCTTTTCTCTCCTCAGTGGTGCTTCTCTGGTGAGTGTATTACAGTAGGCAAGACTCCTGAAGTAATCCATGGCGGATGGGGGATTTGGTCATCCTGGTCCCATTGCACAAGAACATGTGGGGCAGGAGTTCAAAGCGCAGAGAGACCCTGCGATAACCCAGAGTAAGCTGAGTGCACAGTCTTTTCTTACCGTTTATTCAACATCTTTCAGGTACTTAGGACACTGTAAGCTCTTTTGTATGAGACTGTTACTGGCAGGTGCCACACCAACACAGACCATGAAACCTCCTTCCCAGTTAAGCATACCTCTGTGAAAGTCAGCTGGCTCATCTTTTGCAATAGTCATCTTGTTCTTTAATCCTCACCCTCCATGGACCTTATTTCTACACAAAATCAAACCCCCCGAACCCTGTTGTTTAGCATTCAGGCTTTGCAGAAATTATATAAATACTATTTTATTAGTACTGCAATGAATAAATAAATGTCCTCAAGCACCAGCTGAGAGCAATATCTATCAGTCTGACCCTGAGAACTCATCTTTCATATTTTGTTTTAGTCAACAGCTTTGTTTGAGCTTCAGATACGTGAGTTGTCAGGTACAGAACATGAAAGGCAGAATTAGCGGATACTTATCTGAGTTAATGACTCTACATCTCATTTTCAGAAATTACTAAAACGGTGCCTAACAGCAGAAATAATTTGTCTTTTCTGAGCAAACTGTCAAATGTTCTGGAAAGTATGGGATTTTAGGGGGGTCCCTTTGATAAGTTAATTTATTGTGAGCTCAGCCGGGTACTGCCAAACACTACTTTGGGATACATAGAGGCTCCATAATGAGATGTTTGAGTACTTAAACATGTGAACAGTATCTCTATACTGTAAAGGATTCAGATTCACGTTGTTGTGCCACTGGAACCTGAAATATATTCTTCGTTTAAAATTATTTTTTTACACAGAGTCTGAGGTCCCAATCTCATTGTTCATTTTGTAGACCACAGTTTGGAGGAGACTACTGCACTGGAGAAAGGAAACGCTATCGCATGTGTAACATCAGCCCCTGTCCCAAAGACTTGCCAACCTTTCGTCAGATGCAATGCAGTGAATTTGACACAGTTCCCTACCAGAATGAATTCTACCACTGGGTTCCCGTTTATAACACAGGTACAAAGCTACAAATTTTTTTGTAAAGTTTTATATAAAAATTCAAAGTTACAGACCCATGAGAAACCATTTTGAGGGCAAGAAGTCTTTCAATTAATTAGAAAAATCTGGTGTGCCTCTGTGTGCAGTTGTGCTTTTTGTTTGTACACAAAGGCAGTGGTTCTCTACACGTAGGTGTTTTTTCAGAGCTCTGGTGATGATGGCTGTAACTAGTCCAGTTCCTGGGAAGAACTGAGCACTAAGAAAGGCTGTCGAAATCATGTCTGTGCTCATTGGGTAGGCCTAACCCATCTTTTCCAGTGTCAAGCACAGAACAAGGGGTAGTGGAGTGTAGAGCTGCATGTTTGGGCCTGCAGGCATCACCGTCCCCAATATGCAGAACTGTTCCACTGCACAAATGTGTCTTTACTATTTCCAAACTCAGATCTGCATGGTAGGTGTACCTGGCACCACATTGAAGAAGTAATATCTCAACAGGTTCAGTATCATGCTGCTGTGTATTGTAGAGACAGAGTTGATGACTCTGCCTTATAAATTGCTTTGTAACAGCTAGTTACGAAATACAAGCATAATAGTTATTATATGCAGTATATTATATATGCAGTTTGATTCTTGGTGTGTGCATAAATGTAAGGTATAGATTATCCAGTAGAATCACTGGATAATCATTGGATAGAGTAGAATTGTTAGGGTTGAAAGGGACCTCTGGAGCTCATCCAGTCCAACCTCCCTGCCAAGGCAGGGTTAACTAGAGCAGCTTACACAGGAACACTTCCAAGTGGGGTTTGAATGTCTCCGGAGAGATGCTCTTGGACATTCCTATTCCTATTTTTATTCCTATTTTCTATTTCTATTCCTACTTCCTTATTCCCATTCCTATTCCAGTTCTGTGCCACCTTCAACCTAAAGAGGTTGAGGTAAGACTTCTTGTGTTTTAGTTCTTTGGCCGTTGCTCCTTGTCCTGTTGCTGGGCACCACTGAAAAGAGTCTGACACTGTGCTCTTGGCACCTGCCTTTGAAATACTTACATGAATTAATGAGATCCCCTCTAGGTCTTCTCTAGGCTAATCAGGCCCAGCTCCTGCAGTCTCTCCTTGTAAGAGAGATGCTTGAGAATCTTAATCATCTCTGTGGCCTCCACTGGACTCTTTCCAGTAGTTCCTTGTCTTTCTGGTACTGAGGAGCTGAGAACTGGACTCAGTACTCCAGATGTGGCCTCACTAGGGCCAAGTAGGAAGGAGAGGATCACCTCCCTTGATCTGCTGGCCACACTCTTCCCAGTGCACCCCAGAATACCACTGGCCCTCCTGGCAGCAAAGCCACACTTGCTGGCTCATGGTCAACTTGCCACATCCACCAGAAGTCCCAGGTCGTTCTCTGCAGAGCTGCTCTGCAGACCCCAGCCTGTGCTGGTACTTGGGGTTATTCCTACCCAAGTGCAGGACTCTACACCTGCCCTTGTTGAACCTCATTAGAATTTTCTCCTGCCAGCTTTTCAGCCTACAGAAGTCCCACTGAATGGCAGCACAGCCTTCAGGTGTATCAGTCACTCTCCCCAGCTTCATATCATCACCAAACTTGCTAGCAGTGTATTTTTTATGAAAAAATAAGCCAGTTAAGGTAGTGAAGATCAAGGTTAAAGTTCCAGTTTCATTTGCCAATAGTATTTTTCAGCATGTTCATTGCATTTTCAGTTATTGGGAGTTTTGAATTGGTTTCCTAGATTTCAGCTACTGTTTCAATTTCATCTAAAAAATTGCAGATGAACCCAGAGCAGATAGACTTCTAGGAAAATTTCCAATGGAAGAAAATATGGTTGATAGAAAAAGCTTTTTTTTTTTTGGAAGGACTCCCATTAGAACACTGGCAAATGATAACAGCCTAAGGTTGAGACCAAAACCAAACTCTTAAAACATTTTCTGCAGTCACCTGCCATTGAAATTAGGGTTCCAGACCTCTGTTAATCAGGATGTACCACTGCAGTGTACAGCCTTGGCTTTGTTCATGTTCTCTCTTGGGTAGTGCTACAGAAGTGGTAGTTCTGCACGTGCACTTATTGCAGAAGGTCTGTTTTTAGAGGGCATTAAGAATCATGAAACAAATGCTTCCTGCCCACTGTAAGGCATAGCATTTTAAAAGTAAATGCTTCCTGGTGAGTCTGATATATTTCATCTGGAACATCCTTTGCAAAATCCTTCAAGGGCCAAGAAAACATCTTTTTCTGTGACTTAAAAAGCTTTTCAGCTGTTTTCACCCATTTTCTCAGCAGACAGAATTTCAGCCTATGTGTTTTCCCCATTATTATGAGGTCCTTAATATTTGCACTTTCAGTCTTACACTCTATTAACAGCATTTGAAGTGTTTTCTTCCTGCTAAACTCTAAACTTAAAATAATACTGGCTTCCTCAGACAGTCAGGCTCTCCTAGTAACACTCACTTAAGCAGAGAAGTGGACAAATTCTGTGCTGGTCCTTCATCTGACATCGTCATTGTATAGCTGAGGGTGGGTGGTTCTTATGGGCACACTTCCCCCACAAAAACAAGCTGGTTTTGAGACTTACTTACAATGTCCATGATGTTGTGAGTACACACTGTCAGTGTATACCAGCTTCCCTTACTTTCTCCCTTTACTTGTGCAATCCAGTATTAAAGATTTTTAACAGTATTCTGTCAATACTTTAGCTTGCTGCCAAGAAGGTTTTGGCTTTTCTGCTGGGTTAATCCTGGCTGGACACCAGATGCCCACTAAAGCCAGTGTGTCACTCCCTTCCTAGGCTGGACAGGGGAGAGAGAATATAACAAAAGGCTTGGTGGTCAAGATAAGAGCAAGGAGAGATCACTCTCTGGTTACCATCATGGACAAAACAGGCTCGACTTGGGGAAATTAGTTTAATGTATTACCAATCAAATCAGAGAATAGTAATGAGAAATAAAAAACAAACTCTAAAACACCTTCCATCCACTCCTCTCTTCTTCCCAGGCTTAACTTGACTCTTAATTTTGTCTATCTCTTCCCCCACAGCAGAGTAGTGGGATGTGGAATGGGGACTGTGGAACTTCCCCTCTGGCACCTGGAGCAGCTTCTCCCCTTCCTGCTTCACTGACCTTGGTGCCTGCAGAGCTATTCCTCTCACACATTCTCACTCCTCTCTCCTGCAGCAGTTTTTTTCCCTTTCTTAAATACATGATCCCAGAAGTGCTGCCACCCTCACTGGTGGGTTTGGCCTTGACCAGCAGCAGGACCATCTTGTATCTGTCTGGCATTGGCTCTGTCAGACGTGGGGGAAGCTTCTGGCAGCTTCTCACAGAAGCCTCCCCTGCAGCCCTCCCCACTACGAGAATCTTGCCACGCAAACCCCATACAACTTGTGTTTTAGTGTCAGTCATTTTAAATCCTGTCATGCTGCGCATAGGATATAAGGGGAAAAGAAAAGTAAGCTTTCCTAAAGCCTGAGTACACATACAGATTTTGCGTGGATGTGTCAAGCTGAGGAGATGAATTCCTGAGCTAGACATTCTGTGACATTTTAGACATTCTGTGTTCCTTCATCCTGCTGGAAAAAACAGTAAATTATCTGGATGGTCACAACTCCATCTTCTGGCTTTAGTTTCATAGCTTATGTAAAGCAGTTATAGTAAATGTCACATAACTAAATAGTCTTTTCTGTTGTGTAAATTGTACTTTCACAAGAGGACGAAGACTTTTTTTGCATAGCTTATGATTTAGTATACAACGATGCAACAAACAGCTTTAACAAGCAGCCTGGCAGAGAAGCAGTAAATTATATCTTGCTATTACCTAGTCTGCCTATGTTTAAGGTTCCAGTTCAGAGTTTTCTGTTTTAAATGACTTCATGCCTGTTGGGAAACTCGCATAGTCCTTTTATGGAATTGTTCTGGACCGCAGAAACATATGTGCTCAAGCTGGAACCTTTGAGTTTCTCTGGGAGCCTTAAATTGATGAGGACTTTCAAGTTCAAGGGTGACTAAACCATCCAGCAGCTCTAAGCAGGATATTTGCTGAATTTTTTTCATGACCCAGGCCCCTATTCTGTCAGTTTAGTCAGACTTTGGGACTGATGGCAAGACTTCTCTTGCCATCAGGCTGACCCCACATTTGTTTATTTCATACCATTGACAAATTCCATTTATATGAATCTGATAGCTTCTCAGGGTTTAACTTCCATGTACAAGATCATGTGACTAACCTTATTATCATGTAACTTTAGTATTCTGTAACCACCTTTATTTTCTCAATCAGTGCCAGGATCATTTAATATACTGTCAGATAGAGGTTATGTTATTAAACTGTTTTAAATTTCATATTTATTTCAAAATATGTCTGTGTATCAAGTAAGATCAGTTCTCATACAGTCACAGGGGCTGAGCTAACAACATGAAATAATGTTTCTGCTGCCACTGTTTTAAAATAAAAGTAGTTTCTTTTGGAGTTCCAAACTTGATTAAAGTGATCAAGTAGCTTCACCTGAGCTTCTTTCCCCCCATTTTGTCCATGTTTGGTAATTGTCTTTTCTAATTTTCTTTGATTTGGATTTCCGCATCTAATTCTGAGTTCTCATAGAGGTGAGGATTTGAAGAGAAGAGGCCCACCTCTTTTCTTCCTTGTGAAGGAGGGAAAAACATTGAAGCCTTATCTTCTGCTGACAGACACATTAATTACATACTTCTTAGTCAGATTAAGCTGGATCCTTTTTGCATGGGAACTCATGGGAGTCAGCTGCGAGGTAAACAGATTTAAATTGGGAAGGAAATACATTTCTTTCTAGTGATCTTCATGTTGTTCTGTTTGCACATGGTGAATCTGAACTTTGTTATAGTATAGATAGGGGGAAAAAAAATCACATGCCAGCTTTGCTGGCTTGCTTCCTCAGTCCATTCTGATTACAGATAAGTCACTGGGCACTTACGGGAGCTCTGTGGCTTGGGATTCCATTACATCTGTGTTCCTCCCTTGTATTAGAGGATTGATCTTGTCTGTGGTCAAGTTAGCAGTATAATCTTGGTGAAGGACGTGGGCACTACGTAAAAGAATAGATGGAATTTTTCTAGGCTGCTAAGTGTTGGTAGCACCTCAGCTGATATCTTATGTCCAGATAGGAGCAAAGTACTGGCAGAAGGATACAGCCAACTGGAGGAGGTTTACAGGAGAGCAATGTGGAAGTCAAAAAGTCACTGAGGGACTTTTTTCAAGCATAGGACGTAGAGATAGGACAAAGGGAATGGCTTTAAACTGACAGAGGGCAGGTTTAGATTATAAATAAGGAAGAAAATCTTGGCTGCGAGGGTAGTGAGGCACCAGAACAGGTTGCCAGGTGAAGTTGTGGATGCCACATCCCTGTTCAAGGCCAGATTGGATGGGACCTTGAACAATGTGGTCTAGTGGAAGTTGTCCCTTGGCAGAAGGGATGGATGATCTTTAAGGTCTCTTCCAACCCAAAGCATGCTGTGATTGTGTGATTAGAAAAACATAGATTGAGAAAAGCAACTTTTACTCTGGAAACAAGGAGAA
This sequence comes from Chiroxiphia lanceolata, assembly GCF_009829145.1. Lineage (NCBI taxonomy): Eukaryota > Metazoa > Chordata > Aves > Passeriformes > Pipridae > Chiroxiphia > Chiroxiphia lanceolata. The sequence continues at coordinate 10,790,085 of NC_045671.1, read as the reverse complement.
GGAGACAGTTAAATGCCAGCTACTCAGAGAAAATTTCAAAGACTATTTAGCAGGCACATCCCTGAGTAGTAGAGATATAGGCTAGCAAGACTGCATGTCTCTGTGCAGTGTTGTGCTCAAGTCTGGAAGAAGCTCTTGAGATCCAAGCAGTTCTGTGACCTTGTTAACTGACTTCACGAAGCTGGACACCCTGATCTTACCAACTCAGTTTGAATGTAGCTCCTCTGCTTTTAAACTTGGATTTGACATCGTTTTCTGTCACTGTACTTCATATTTCAGCTTCCCATCCCCTCCACTCAAACAGTACAGGAAACCACAGAGAGAGACAGATCCAGCAGTTCTTCCTGTCCATGACAAGCAGAAACAGCCAAAACAGTAGGTGGGAACTTCAGGTTACACATTAAGAAGTCTTCACCAATCTAGCTATTGGTGGTTAAGTGTTAAGAGCAATTACCTGTAGGGTTTGAGGAATTAATATTATTCTAGATATAAATACAGTCTAAGCCGGAGCAGTCTAAGTGGTTTTGATTCTGCTTTGGTGTGGAAGGATGAGTAAAATTCTGTAGGTTTTATGCAAGGAGAAATCATCTCTGTTTAAACAGGAACTCGGTGTGCTTTCTTTGAACAAGGAGTTTGTGAACGTGGTCATTACTGAGTGTTCACAGATTGGATCTAGTATTTCATGCATATGCTGTATTGCAAGAATTTATGTATATTTTGGCCTAAAAGTTACAAAGATGACAGCCTTTTTGTTAAAGTCTCAGCATGAATTAGTAATTCCTGAAGTAACTAAAACTTAACCAGCTGCTTTAATGAGCTCCTTCTGAACAACCGTGGTGCTCATATTCATCTCAGCTTAGACTTTTCAGGACTGAAATAAGAAAAATAGTCTGAATTCAATGCCAGCCTTCCATCATTTCAGCAAATGTATTTGTTTACATTTCAGGAAATGTATTTGTTTTCCTTGTATGTGAGTTTGCTTTCTGAAAATAGAAGAAAGTCCTTTCTGCATCTGTTCTGGGTTTAAAACATCAGACTTTTAGAGGACAGTGGCTGATTCTGATACAGTTTATTTATAGTCCTGGAATAATAGACCCAAGGTCCCTGACTTAAACCATAATAAATAATAACGATAGATAAGTAAATAATTTTAGAAAATGAATGGCAAATACAGTGCTAGTATAATTAGGTCCCCTAACCAGCCTTTCTGCAGATGAAAAATCAAATAAATACTGGATAGAACTAAGTTTGTGTGGAGGGAGAAATACTCTCTCATTTCCAGTGGGGCTCAGCAGAAAATGTATAGAAAGAAAAGCAATGCAAAATTTGTGGGTAGGATCTATTTCAGATCAGTTACTACAATTAGGAAAACCAGGGAAGCTTTAATCCCTAGAAAACCTATGCAAGTCTGAAAGTTTGTGTGTTATTTATTTTTACTTTTTATTTTGACTTAGTAGGGGAGTTATCTCTCTCGCCAAACTGATTTTGAGTTATATATTTATAGCATCATGGTTATGATAGGAATGTGTGAGCAGTCAGTACTGTCCGCTGCTTCTTGCTTAGTGATTTCTGAAATGAAATTGCTTGTTGCATCAACACACAACTAGGGAGGAAGTACAGATATCAAACTGCTGCTCTATATGTTTCATTACAAACAATGTAAAAGCTGAAATGAGTTTCTGTGTCTGTCAGGGGTGATTCTGAGCAGGTAACAGAGTACCTGGAATTCTGAGATTCTTCTTGTCTTAAGGGTATTTTTCTTCCTGTTTAAAAAATGCTGCATTGAGAAGGTAGGCAAGGTGAAACTAAATTTAGAGCACTAAAGCAATACAGATAATCACATGGTCTGGAAAAGATTTCTCCAGACAGAAGTAAAATTACTTGTATCCTTTATCATGATGGCTCTTATCAAAACAACTGATGGATAGGTATTATGGCTGGCCATTTTCACAGAGGGGCTGAGGGCTGGTAAGGGTCACAAACTTTATGTTCTTGCTTGAGAATCTTTTGTAGCTCCACTTCCATCAATATTCTTGAACACAACTCACATCACCTTGAATTCCACCAGTTGTATGACCTTGGTCCATGCATGTCCTCCAGGTCTGATAACTCTATTGCACTCTACGAAGGCATTTTTGTTTGAGAAGCCACAAGCACAACACTGTTGACAGTCCTAAGATACCATTTTAGCTCTACTGATGAGGGAAAAAACAAAAGTTCTCATTAAGGTTTTGGATTTCCTTTACCATCCTTTCATTAATTTTTTTTTTTTAATCCCAGTTTTGCAGAGTTTTTGTTTACATGAATGAGGTTTATAGTACTAAAGCTCAGGCTCTTTAGGATTCAGTTCTTAAGCTTCGAGCCCTTTGAGGGCAGGAGCTGCAGTCAGCTTTGTGTACTGTGTGGTGGTGTATGTATGTTGGTGCTGCACAAACCGGTGCAATGAGAGCAAATTTTCCTCCTCCAAAAGAATAAATCCTTTTGTAGCAAATTATTTAGTTTATTTGCATTGCCAGAAGTTTCAGTTTCTCTCATTACTAGAAATTTCTTTAAACACTGTTCTTCATATGACACAAACGAGGCCAACAAAGGAGGAAGAAAGAAATTCATCTACCACTATGTGGAAGGCTTATTGTTACCCTGCAACCCTTTATGACCAAGGGAGTGGTTTCTGTCAACTCCATCAGGCCCAGGATAAAGCTGTCACTGACCAGTAGCTCCTCTGCAGCACACAGGGAGATTTTTTTAAAATGACTCCATAATGATGCCTTCAAGTCCCTACTGACTGGCGGTTTTAAGGCCCACTGCTTTGCTCAGCAAAGCATTTCAGCTTGCTGAGCATGAACAATTTGCTTTAGCACCAGGCTAGACTGGGGTCTTGGAATAGACCAAAACTAGAAGACAGGTCCTCTGTTGCTACCCCTCATCAATTTTTAATATAGATCTGGTTCTGCTGGAGAGTTTTCAAGGAGTGGATACAAGGGAGTGGATACATCTCTCTTTCAGGGAGTGGATACATCTCTCTTTACTTTGTCCTAGTTTCAGCTCTAACTCATCTTCCATGTACACAATTTGTTTGTCAAACTTGGCTCTCTGATGTCTGAGTTTCAAAATTTCCCATTCCCAAGAGCCAGTGTCTGTGAGGCAGGGCAGTGTGTGTTCAGCTCTTCTTACTCCGTGGATGGAATAGAATAGGGTTCTGATCCACCACAGAAAGCCTTGTTTCAGAGACCACTGGTTGCTTTTACTACAGCTTTTCTCCTCCCTGTTGCTTCCATGGGACATCTATACAAGAACAGCCTGGGTCATATCATCCCTATTTCATAAGTTGCCAAGCAGTGCTCGAATGATTTGTTAGGTACCCAGAGGTAGGTGAAAACGATCAGTGATGTGCAGCAGATCAGAAGCAACCATTTGACTGCTCTCTGAGAGAGACTGACAGCAGTGATGAAAAGTCTAAATTATCTCTGAAATTACTGAGTCATCAGTCGATGGAAAACTGTTTCTTGTCAATGTCCTTGGCATTCCCACCCCCTCACTAATGACAGGTGGCTTTGCTGGTTTCCCCTCCCTTTCCCCATCACAGCTGACAGGCTCATTACTGCCTAACTCAGCAGCGATGAAGAGCATGCAGGTATGAGGGTACCTGCCTCCAGCTGCTTCCTACAAATCCACAAGCGGTATTTATGAGGCCTGTGTCACTCTTAGCAATATGACTTGTCTCTGCTCACTTCTTCTAATTAGACCAGTTCTGCCAAATGTCAGGGAAAGTGAGCAGATGGTTCAGTAAAGGCATACTGTCACTCCCTGTGCAGTGCAATGTCCTGAAGTATTGTCTGAGAAAGTATCTTTGTTTTCCTTTCAGCAAACCCCTGTGAGCTCCACTGTCGCCCAATAGATGGCCATTTCTCAGAGAAGATGCTTGATGCAGTCACTGATGGTACTCCTTGCTTTGAAGGAAGGCACAGCCGAGATATCTGTATTAATGGCATGTGTAAGGTATTGGGTATGTTTGCATGTTTCTTTCTCTACAACTTTATTTTACAAAGTTATGGGAAAATGCTTAACAATTCTTTTTGTAGGATCAAGGCAAAGTACTCAATTTTGTCACATTTTTAATGACCATGGAAGCAAGTTTATAGAAACAGCTTTCCAAGTAGACGAAAGTTGTTTACACACTTTTTAATGAATGCATTAGACTGCATGCTAATTACTTTTGGTACCTTTTAGCTCCTCTCTTCTTTTCCATTATTTTAAAACATCAGTGTAAAAAAATCTGGTTTTTCTGATGAGATGTTTTCACAAGGGGTTGTACCTTTAGGGTTTTAATTGGTTCCGCCATTGTCCATTTTTTTTTTATGAAAATGCAGTGTAACAATACACACGTAGCAGTTCTGAACCATCTTGTGATCTTGGGATCAGACATTTGCACTGTAAAAATTACTTTAGTTTGCAACATATTGAATAACACTGTACAATGAGATAACAGGCAAACAGAATATATGGCTCAGTAATGTTCTGTGTATTGAAGAATAAGTATAATGGACTGTGCATATTCTGCATGTTGGTAGTAGGTTTGTTTCCAGGATGGTGTTTGTGTGTGGCATCTGAACATCTGTACATTCTGTAACATCCACAGTCTTAACACTGGTTTTATTGAATTTCTTATAAATAAAATGAGTACTTTACTTGTAGGAAATGTATTTACAGCTACGGTTTATTTCTTCAAATTGAGTTTTTGTGTCTTCTACCCCCTTGAAGCCTGTCTTTGGAAACAAAAGCAGGACTTTGTGGCTTGTGGAAACTGCATTAGCATATCCAATCTTGGGACTGTATATTCTACGCCATTGAATCGTATAAAAATGCAACTAGATGGGACTTCAAGAAGTCATCTGTTTTATCCCTTTGCAAATTATATTCCTATATATTTGATGTTTTTCACGTTCTTTTCTTAAGGACTTCCAGTGATGGAAACTCCACATTCTTAATGGGTGATTCATATACCCTCCCTTTAAAGTTTTTATTTTGCTAGAATGACAGGGCTTCAGAGAGCAGTAATAAAAGATTTGGTTTAAGTTTTCCTTGCGAGAGCTGCTTTGTGAAAGGGAATTACCAAAACCCTGCTCAAGTCCACGCTGAAGAGATCTGCTTAGCTTACTTTGCTGAGAGCCAAAGTGGGCCTTTGAACTATGATGGTGAAAGATCTGACCTGGCTTTGAGCAGTTCAAGCCAGAATGAATCTGACCTTTAGCATTTTGAAACATGTAGTAAATCTGGCTTACCATATCAGTGCTTTTGACCTTCACTTGGAAGAGGCCCGTTGCTAAACTCAGAAGATTGTCTTTGTGATATGTTAATTTTCTGATTTCCATCTCAGTTAGGCTGGGATCAGTATTTTTAATTTTAGTCTCTGTATGCTTTCCGTATTGAGCTTTGCCTGCGACTTTTAAAATTTATACATATTTTATACATAGCAAAGCTTAATTCATTAGAATTGATAGATCAAGGGTGAAAGTGAAGCTAATCTAATTGCAGTTTGTAGATCCTAGATATACATTAACATTCTGTGGACTTGATGGGTTTCTGAAAAATTCCCTCCAAGGTACTGGTTTTGTCACCATTTCACATCCTGACTGCTGCTTCACATCTCCTCTGACAAACAGATTTAATTGGAATCAGGATCACAAAATAAACAATAAAACCATACAACTACCACAACTGAGACCAAATGATGAATAGGTAACCCAAATAGCTCATATTATTGAAAGCTGTCTGAAATAGGTACCCAGCTTAACACTTGAGAAGAAGCTTTTTCATGTATTTTCGTCTAATCCACCAGTATTTTAGACCAGCTAGTTAAACACAATACATACATTGCAGGTCATGGAGAATTAGTTTAATATAATTAGTCTGGTACATCATTCTTGTAGTCTGATTGCAGAATGGTGCTAATGATGTGGAAAAGACATTCACAAACATTAGTCTATTAAAGCGCTGTTCTGGTTTTCAAAACTACATCTCAAAAAACCACTTCACATTTGTTCTGAGTACTAAAATAACACTACACTTTGGTCTGAAACTGAGCAAAAAATTAGATTACTGAGATGTTAGATCCATTGTCTGTATTTCTCACGTGTATTTGGTGTAGGGTAGCTACTTTTTATCAACCGAGGGTTCAGAGTTTTCCTAGTGGGTATGCCAAAGAAAGATAGATAGAATCATATTAAATTGAGAATTTAATCTTCTAAGTTCATCTGATTTCCATCTGATTTTTGCAGTTTGCCATGATTTTGTTCAGAGCAATCAGAGAAACAGGTATTACTTTGCTGGCTAAATGTGGTTTGAGATGTGTCATTTTAGCTACCCGAGGTATGCTGGGTGCTTCTCTAACCATGCTGACAAAGCCATAACGTGCATCTTCAAGTGAGAAGTAACTACAGGCAGACACTAGTGCTGATTCATTTGGTCCTTGCAGTTTGTCCAGTATGTCAGTCCTAATCTTCTAGAAGTGCTGCCTGCGCCTCAGTGCAGAAGGAAGGCACAGCTGAGGTGTGAGTATGGTATTCCCTTAGAACTTGCCTTGTCAATTCAAAGACAAGCTAAAATTGTTAACTCATTTGAGGGTCTGGCATATGAAATAGTTGGGTCCTCTCTCAGCTTACACAGAAGAGGAGTTCTGCCAAGAGGAGATCTGACAAGATCTTTCAATAATTTACTCTCAAATCATCAACCTTTATTATGACTAGTTTGGTTTTTTTACTGTATTCCTCCACACTCATCTTTTAATTGTCACTTTCCCTCCTTTATTTATAAGATCTTTAAAGCACATGGTCTGTTTGCATATGTTTTAAATTATGCATCAGAAATGCACTCTAATTCTTACTGGATCAGTCAGCTACTCCCCCAGTATTAGAGAGCAAAGACACTGCCACCAGAGTTTATTTGTTTAGCAGTGATATATACATAACAGGGACTTTTGGTTAAATACAAGCCACAGCATCATCTAAAAATGAAGGCTTGCAAGTGCATGAACTGGCATCTCTGATGTTTCTGGCAACTATTCATCTCCTGAAAAGAATTCTGATAGGCTTAAGTGACCTTCAATCATGCAAATCTGTGACCTATTCTCTGTGATAATGCACAGTTGCTATGTTGAGAGACTGATATTTTGTTGGAGAATTACACAGCTGTGTAGTCCTAGGGAGGGAATCAGCCTTTTTCCCTTGCTGAAGAGCAGATTACAGAGCTTGGATTTCTGTGTAGTAGCTTTACTGCCTTTCACTATGGTTCAGCTTTCTTTTCCCATTGCTAGCCCAAGGGGACATTGATTCAGACCCATATGGACAAATTACAGGGTAAATTAGTGACATCAGGACACATTTCTCCCCATTCAGGGCAATGTCATGGCCAATGTAAAGTGAATATCATTTCTTTATTTGAAGACCAGCGGGGGAGACAAATGGAAAAAAGACCTTATTGAAGTGCAGTGTACTATTCACATAACAGATATTCAGGCAGTACGTCCAGGCCATACCCTTGAGTGACGGTAAGGACTTTTTGTGTCTGCCTCCTACTGCCAATGTGACACAAAAACCTCTCCCTCTGGAAATGGAAAAAGGGCAATATCTCTGGCTGTTTTCCCTTTAGTCACCAAGCAGCAGGAAATAAATTGTTTCTCCTTCCTGTAATGCAGCCAGGCAGTTCAGGTCATTATGTCTGCCTCTGCACTGCATGCTGTGACCTGTGTCTCAGGGGCATTGGAAAGGCTCTTGGTGAGTGGAGCGGCAGCAAAGGGCTGCACAGAGGGATGATGGCTTGTGTTGCAAATGCCATGGCACACAGTGGTTGATGTAGCACAGCATGTTTCACTGGGAGAGGGTGCAAAAGGATGTATGTGTGTAAAAGAATTACAGCCTAATTGCTGCAGCATGGTTCAAGTTGGAATAGACCTTATATATCATGTGGTTCAAACTCCCACTGCCATGGGCAGGGACATCTTCTGCTTCCAAGTTGCTCAGAGCTTCATCCAACCTGTCCTTGAGCACTCCTAGTGATGAGGCATCTACAAGTTCTCTGTGCAAACTGTGCCAATGCCTCACCAGAAGTAAAGAATTTCTTCTTGATATCTAATATAAACCCGCCCTCTTTCAGTTTAAAGGCATTCCCCCCGTCCTATCACTACATGCTCTTGTGAGAAGTCCCTCTTCAGCTCTCTTGTAGCCCTTTTAGGCACTAAAAGGCTATGCTGAGATTTCCCTAGAGCTGCCTTTTCTCCAGGCTGAAGAACCCCAACTCTCTCAGCCCATAGGAGAAGTGCTTCAGCCCTCTGATCACCTTTGTGGCCTCCTCTGGACTCGCTCCAACATGACCATTTCTTTCTTATGTTGTGGACCCCAGAGCTGGATGCAGTTCTCCAAGTAGGGTCTCACCAGAGCAGAAGGGCAGAATCATCTCCCTCGCCCTGCTGGCCACAGTGCTTTGGATTTCTGAGCTGTGAGTGTACATTGCTGGGTCATGTTGACTTTCTGAAAAATTTGAGGCGTTTTTAGAAAGCATGACCAGTCCATCTAGAAGAATCAGAATAATGAGGAAAGCAAACAAAAGGGAGAAGAAAGCATCTAGAAATTATTCTGATGGATGACAAAAGTAAAGTGGTATTCACTGGAGTGATAACGTAAAACATGGTCTGGAAATTAAAGTTCATGAAAATTTATTTAGAGTAAATAAAATGCTGTTTATTCTGACATATGAAAATATTGTTTTGTCGTGGTTCTTCATGGCTTTGTAAGATGAGGCCCTGTTGCTAGATATGGAAGTCTTTGCAGCACCATCAGCACCCCAGAGCTAGGGAACAAAATGAAGGCACAGTGAATTGTCTGCCCTGCCACAGTGGTTTGGGTATCCCAGCAACTCAAGAATGTATGGGAATATTGCATGTATAGGTAAGGCTGATATCTGATCAGATAAAAACTGTTTCAAACTGTTCTGTGAAGAGGAAAAATGCAATACAAATTTCTATGGTTATAACAGGAAGGGACAAACGGATTCCCTTCATATCAGAGCAATGTCATATTTTGATGCCACAAATGTGTTGCTAAAACAAATGTATGGCCAAGTGGAAAAGGCCTGAGCTGATTCTGACTGAGCTGATGGAGTGCAGCTCATGCAGAGACACTAATTGGCAACCCAAAGGCAGTAAAGTGGTGCTGCCACCTCAGTTAGAGCCAGTGCTGCTACAGTTCAGAACTGATTTGTTCACCCTTTGGGAATTTTTACACTGCACAGTACTCAGAAGGGAAATATGCTCACTGATGTTGATTTCCAAGTGTCTCATTGACAATGTGAACTAGATAAATTATTTCTGTGTTCATCCTCTCAAACAAGCATGTACAGTAAATAAAGATGAACAGGAATCTTTTCAAGAACATGCATTTTCTACCAGAAATGGCAAAAATTATATAGTTTGAAGACAAATCATTATTTTAAGATGTTCAAAAGAGGAGCTGCAAAACAGTAATTAATAATATTTTCTAATAGCAAAGCATAAAGTACAAGGGTTCCATTTCCAGATTTTCACCAGCTTTCTGTTCAACAGTGTATATGTGCATAGAAAGAAAATAAACTTCCACTTCCATGACTCTCCAGAGTAGGTGGTTTCTCCTCTAGTGTAATAATAAACCTGATAACTATGACTTTCCTGTTTATAGTGAATGCATCACTTTGAGAAACAGCAACTCACCAACCTCTTCAATGTATTAGGAAGTGTTAAATATAAACTCCAGTGCCTCTGTAGATAGCTGGGGAAGAGACAGATCTGAACTCTTGGCAAGATAAAGAAACATCGTGTACATATAGCAGTGGTGTCTGTGTATTCTGAATACTTGATTAAATCCATCCTTGGATGAACAAGCTGTGTGCTTGGAGGCAAAAATTTATTCACCTTCTTAACATATGCTTATCTCTGTAACATTGTGTACTGCTTGTAAGCGTGGTCCTTAGTGCCAGGATGTGTCTGTGTGCAAGACATTACAAAACCTTCCATTTTTTGAAAGTGGCCTTCGCTGAAAGGAGAGAGAAGCTAAGGCTGCTGCAGAACATTTTGGCCTGGCTGGTTTTTTTTTAGAGTAGGTGTCAAATGTGCTGGCTATGTACTGGCATTAAGTGATGGATGAGTCTTTTTTTTGAATCTTCTCTAAAGTGACAAAGTGTGACACCATCTGTATCTTGAGGCCTTTCCTTGCTTCTGTTTTTTGCAGTTTCTCTAATTGTTCATTCAAACACTGGCACTTAAACAAAAGTTCAGGTATTTCTTAAGCTGAAAATGATAGAGAAATATTAGAGAATGTGGAAGCCTGTGTACCTAGATTAGTCTAACAGATTGATTTTCCTGTCAGAAGCTTACAGATTACAGTAGCTGAGGTCCTGAAGGCAAAATAAAATCAGAATCGGAAGACGTAATACCCAGATTTTCATACATCAAGAGGGCGTTAGAGAGGTTGGCAGGTATAGCACCTGAAAGCTTATTTTGAGAGAATTCATCTGAGAAAACCTTTACATACCACCAGACTTACGGCTATTCATCTATATCACAGGCCTCCAGGTATCTTAGATACTGTTAACAACCATTCAGTGTCAGACATTAGGTTGTGTTCTGCAATCTTGCTTGGGTTTGAAGAGAGGCAGAAAAAAAATCCCAAAACAAATGAAAATTTTGTTGAAGTTTAAAGACATTAGAGCACAGAATTTTTGGGTTGGGCAAGGAAGAAGTTTTTTCCTGACTAGGTATGAATAAATTTTTCTCTCACTTTATCCCTGCAGCAAGCACGAGCTGGAAAATTAGTCTTTACCAGAACTTTATCTTGACCCGTGCCCTGATGTTGACAAGCTTGAGAAGCAGCTGTCACGGGTATAAAAATTCATGCCTGCTGAAGAGTTTCTCTTTACCAGGGAGTTTGACTGCAGTAGAGGTTCGGCACTGTCAGATGGCCACAAAAAACTGACAGTGATTTCAATTCTCTTTACTGCATTGTATTCCTGGGAATCTGTGGATGGCTCTGTGACAGAAGAGAGTGGACACACATCCTAGATGTACTGGCCAAACCCAGATATTGAGGCCATTTGAGTGGCACATTTCTATCTCAAGTAACTGGTGACTACTGTATGTTTCATGGCATGGTGATGGTTACTGTTTGTTAGTTTGTTTTTCACATTGGTATAATACTCAAGTTTGACCTACATATAACAATCTCTACTATTAGTTTGTTTATATAGGGTATATACTATTCTCCTATATATAGGATATATACTATTCCACACTTCTTAAAAGTGCAGTGATATAGCAGTCCTCAGTAATTCATTGTGGAGGCCACATTTATTCTGAAAATATTTTTCCTTCTAGACTGTTGGCTGTGATTATGAGATAAATTCCAATGCAACGGAAGACCAGTGTGGAGTTTGCCTGGGAGACGGCTCTGCTTGTCATACAGTGAAGATGATGTTTAATCAAAGTGAAGGATTTGGTAATATGGGTTCTTCTTTTAAATTCTTCCGCTGGTGAAGTCATTTCTCTACATAAAAAGGATTAAGAGCTTCTTGTTGCAAACTGAATGATCATCCGCGTGGGAAATAATAAATGGATGTTTCAGTGAATCACGCTTCTGCCAGAAAAAATCCGTGATCTGTGCTTTTTAAGTTCACCTTGTCTTTTAAAAAATTGTCAGAGACCAACAGGTCCTGTGCAAGTTAGTCAGATAATAATAAAATCCAAAATAGCAAGTGCATTTACAAAATGAATGTAATTTGCCATCTCAGAAAATCTGGATGTAAAGTGAGTGGTTTGAGGATTCATTTTTATGTGTCATAAAGGGGAGCTTAAGAGTAACTCTCTTCATGGTTAAGGTGGTCTGAATAAGCAGGTGAAGTACTGAGCCTTTCTTCACTGACAGTGGTGAGACATTCAGGCCTTAAGCTGACTTAAGTAGGATGAGTCCGAGACATAGAGTCTGGGAGCAGGAGTGGGAGACTAAACCTGAATAAGAACTTTAGCGATGAGCTGGAAGTGGAAGAGACAGCCAGGATGAACAGCTTTGAATGGGAAACCAGGACAGGAGGGGGAGAGGTGAGAAGATGAGGCACTGGAGAGCAAGCTTAAAACGAGGTCTGTGGCTGAAGAAAGAGGCTGGTGCCTTGATCTTGAGAAGTCTCAAGATCAGTAACTGGTACCGTGCTAGTGAGGAGGGAAAAATTGCACTGAGAGTGTGCCTTTGGCTGGCTTTTGGGTTTGTGGGTTTTTTTAAATAAAATAGTTCTGGTTTGCACAAGAATGATTTTTGCTACTAATTTAAAGCTAGTTTGATAAGATTTTCCAAAATTCAGGGTAAAAGTACATTAAATACTTCAGGATTTTTTTCCATACTGTGTACTTGGGTTTGCTTTCCTTCTCTCTGTTCCCCAAAGGTGAACTGTGAAGATGCCTTCCTGCAGGAGGTTGCATGTTTATGTGACACTTACAAAGGAAAACCTAGAGCTCCCTCTCTTCCAATACTACAGTAATCCTCCAGCCTCTGATCTTTTCCTTCTGTGAATCTAAAATTCACTCTGCCTTTGACTGTGTGTGAGTTTTTCAAGGCTATAGATGATGCGAACTTCATTTTCAAATAACAATTTTACTGAAAAGGTCCAATACTGTAACACATGGAAGGTTAAGTGCCTCTTATTTTGTTTAAACTCATTTTGTGTTATATCTTCATTTAGTTTTTGCTTGCCTCAAGATTCAGTCAGTCTCACTGACAGATGCTGGTCAGGGATACTGAGTGTTAAGTATTATCGCTTTCTTTAAATTCAGTGAAAAACGTAGATTCTGCAGATTCTCTCCCTTCTGTAGACATTGACTCCATTGCAGACAAAATAAGGCAGAGGTTGGTGGGCTCTTCAAGACAATGTGTGGATCTCAATGATGTTTACAGGTGTTAAACTGGGAATAGAAAAATATTTTTTTTTGTTCACAATATATGGCTTCTTTTTGTCTCTGACAGATACTGTGGTATTCTGTCAGATTTATAGCAGAGTGGCTGCTGAACAGTTTATATAAACAGAAAAACTTTAGGCTCATAAATTCAGTATAAGTAACAAAACTGTACTGAAGCATGATGCCAGTCATCAGAAATGAAGATTTTGAGGAGTTTTTCCATATTCAATGGCACAGAAAAATACAAAATCAAAGCTAATATATTCTAACTTAAATCTCTGTTCAGAGCCTGAGTCCATCAGGGCCTTTCCTGGGTCTAATTCTGCAGCAGCATGTGTTGTCTGCAAGTTAACTTGCAGTCAGATTAATGAAATGCTAGGAAAGAGTTTTAGTAATTCAGCCTTTCCTTGCAGGGCAGGGTGATCAATTTTACCTGAAGTCTTACTGCCTCTTGTTCAGAAAGAAAAGTTTGAAGGTAGAGTATGTAAAAGTCAAAATCCTTGTTTTTACTGGTGGTGTTGTGATGACTGTAAAGGAGTATAACTATGTACAGCAGGACATTTGCAAGGTGTGCAAGCTCCTTGGAATGACAGTAAAGTGCACTGCTGGTTCAGGAGAAGCACTGGAGTAGAGAAAGACTGAGGAACAAGGAGCAGGGTCTTAGGACTGTGTTAATTGCAGGGAGCGTGGAGGAAATGGATAACCAATAGGGGGAATGAGGTGGTCAGCATCAGACAAAGGAATCTGCCCATGGTGGAGGCGTGTCTACAAAACAAGTGGTGGTCATAGGGATGATTAATTGTCCTATCTTCACCCTTTTGCATGTGCTCACCCTAACCAGGAGATTTATCCAGATTCTGTTACCTCCTGACTTGACTGGGACTGAACAGACATATACCATGCACTGGCTGCTATCCCAGTTTCCTTTTCATGCAATCAAAGTGCAGACAGAGATCTGGTATATTCCTGAACCTCACCCTGAACCCTGAGATGGAGTCTGGACATAGCCATGATGCAAACACTGATCTGAGAGACTGGAAGGTCTCTTTGATCCTCACTAGCAATACTGTCTCTAGACTATAAATTTTTTTTTCCATTCCTGTCACACACTACAACACCTCTATTCCAATAAAGGGCTCTGTGCAGCCATACATGGACTTGCAAACCCAATATGCCACTGGGAGCTTGTGCTGTTTTCCATGTAATATCCTTGTGGTAGTGTCTAGAGCTTGGCATAAAGGAAAACTGTGCCTCAGGAAGGTATACTTTAAAGAGAGAGAGGCTTGCAGATATAACAGACTGGAGAGCAAGAATGTGAGCTGTTGTGTTAAGGAGAAATAGTCAGATCTGATTATCATCTGATCTGCCATGCTGTGTTAGCAGCCCGAGTAAAACTACTCCTTTCTCACAGCAGTGGGAAAAGAGAAACAAGCTCTTCAGTCCTTGTAGAGCTGTGCCTACAACAATGGTTTCATGACTTTATTCGTCTGTGTTAGGAGCATATAGATTTAATTTTAATTAAAAAGGGAAGTATTAATAGCATCTGAGAGTTGCCAATTCACAGGTGTGCAGAAGCACCCACAATAGGGTTGCTCCAGGATTTAATGAGCACAGCATGTAGGTAAGACAGCTGACATTTGGACTGTTATTGAATCTTGGATCTCTAGTCCTTATCAGATGAAACCACATAACCAGGAACAATTACATAAACACCATCCACGTAATTTTTAAACAAAAATTTATTATGTTGAGTGACAAGCTCAAAAGCTTGCTGCTGATTAGCTTTGCTTTCAAAATCGGATAATGTTTATTGGTAATCAGTGAGAGGCTCTGGGAAATCAGGAGGTAATTTAGTGGTGAAAAATTACCACCAGGGAGAAGGCAGTGTAATACACTGACCAAATGGTAGCATCAATCAACAGACAGCTGAAATACATTTAAAATCATGTTTATGATTCAGACAAAAACAACTATGCAGAAGGGAGAAAGGATATACAGATTTTCATGTTGCAAATGACCAAAAATTTCATTTTGTTGGTTTTATATATTGTGTTTTGAACATGTTATTCTAATTACATCTGGAAAAAAACCAGCTTACTGTAAAAGGACACCAGCATTGCAAAGCCAAGCTGTCAGGATGTGGCATAATTAAGATTTTCCATGCTATGTTAATTTGACCGAGTTGTAAGTATGCCTTCTATTCAAATCTTTAGTTACATAATCACACACTGTGTTCATAACATGTCTTCTCCGTACTGGATGAATAGAACATTTGCGAGAGTCATTAGACTTGGTTACTTACAATAGACCTAGACCACTGATTTCATGAATAATAGAAGTTATTCAGTGAGGCTCCAGATTTTGTTATTTCATTCACATCTGAAAGATTGAAATGTTTGGATTTCCACAGTCAGTCAAGGTAGCATCCAGAAAACTCTCCCTCTTAAACATCAATCACTGGAAATCTATATACATAATTATATAATGTTAATGTAATTAGGAAGGACCTGAAATAGACAGGTCCTGTTTTGTACCGCAAGAAACATAACTAATATTTATTACCCCACAAAAGAACTGCAAAGAAAATTCAGATGTTAAGGACTTTGGGGGCACTTATTTACAACAGCAGGTTGTTCTACAGCGTATAAATAGTTCTGGTAGGTGGAGAACATTGATACTGAAGATTGCTTAGTATGCCCACTGTGGTTTATCTCACTCATGTGAGTGAGCAATCGAAGGTGATAAACTTGTTTCAGAAGAAACATAAACAAAGATGTGAGTCTCAGAATTTAATTCATGACCTCAGTAGTGTGAAATGAGAACTGAGGAACCACTCATGTTCCCATCTTGAAGAAACCAGCACAAAATGCACCTCACAGTTCCAGTAGACCAGCTGGTAGAGATGTCATCCATCCAATTTCTAAAGCCCAGCTAGGAGCACTAACAAGAAAGCTATCTGAGTTTGTGTTCAAATATCTATATGAAATTCCTATTTTTACAATTCAGTAGCAATAGCAGTTCCCTGTAGGGTGAGAAGCACAGAGCCTGATGTCATATACTGACTGTGGTACAAACAAAATTCTGTAATAGGTACTCTGGGTTCATTCTTGACACACATGCTGAAAATCTTTTAACAGATAACTTCACACATGAAGAGCCTTTGTACTTCGTTATGAAAATCAGTAGTTGATAAAAATATGTTCAGTTTATAGTAGTAATTTGAGGCATTTGAATAACAGTCATTTTTTGTTGTAAGGCTATCTATGGCAAACAGCCATAGAGAAGTTAAATGACTTAAGAGAAAGTACATGGAATTATGCACATACCTGTACACTGGCTACAGATGAAAATGTTCTTTGAAAATTGAAAAAACCTTTCCCACAAGGTTTGTTTCCCAGAAGGACTGTTGACTTGCTGGAACACCTCGGAATTTCTCACTGTAGATTGCTCACACTGCAGTATGCCAGAGCCCTTGGGTGTGGATATGGAGATGTTGATGTTCATCTGTGGAGTAGATTTCCCCTGGTACAGCTCAGAAAGTCATTCACCTCCATATCCCTCCTAAATGCCACTGGCATTTCCAAAACATGGTTCCCCAATTCATACTAGAAAATCACACTATTAACAAATTGAAATACAAGCTCTGTGAGAGCACATTTGTGTATATTTTCAAACAAAACAGATGTTTTAATAGTCTTACAAGAAGTAAAATGCAGTGACAATTTTGTTGTTCACCTCATGTTGAACTTTTCTTGTCTCTTAGGATATGTTGATATTGGGCTAATTCCAAAAGGTGCAAGGGGAATCAAAGTCATGGAAGTTGCAGAAGCAGGAAATTTCCTTGCTGTGCGAAGCAAAGACCCAGAAAAATACTACCTGAATGGAGGCTTTATCATCCAGTGGAATGGTGAATACAAAGTGGCAGGCACAGTATTTCAATACGACAGAACGGGGGATCTAGAAAATCTGACTGCTCCAGGACCCACCAATGAATCAATATGGATTCAGGTAACTAGGAGATCATAAGCAGCACCTGCTGGATTTGGATGGGAGTAGAATGTGCTGGGACTTTGAAACTGAGGCTGGAAAATATATATTGGTATATAAACTACCCTATTAGCATGCTGTCTTGTAAAAAATAGTTGAGCTGTTTTGTGGAGAAATAAACATCTTGCTTGAGTACTGTTCATCTTGCCTAAAAATGCATGTCCTATATCGTAGTCTGATGATTATTAAAGGCTAGTATAATCCTGTACTGCCATTAGGACAGGGATCTTGCCACCTATAGTTGGTCAGTCCTTTTCCCAAACTTCCTTGCTCGTGCAAGTTGCTCTTGTACCAACTTAGAGCAACACAAGGCTGTGATGTGAACCAGACCAAGATGAAAAATAAATGATCACAAAATGAGAGCTGATGTCAGGCTGTGAACAGTGAGAGCTAGGGAAGGCTGACAGCAGTGACAGCTTACACTGAGCAAGAAAAGCATACAGCATTACATAGATGGATTAATAGCTCGTGGTAAATGAAATTAATCCATCTAGCATACACGGAGGCTGCTTTCTTTTGTTTCTTTTATGTTGCTTTATAGATGCTAGCTTAAACATAACCAGCTTCTGTTAATTCTGAAGAAAAGGTTTTTAAGTTGGCCCTTTGTTCTCTGAAAGTATCTCTCATGGCTTGTTTGCCTGTGTATCCACCATGCAATTAAAAGAAATATTAGGCGTGTGATGGGAGCTACTTTCACGTTTTATCTGGTGAGAAGGCGCACATAACGGGTGCTCAGTCTTCACTGTTCAATTGGGAGGAAGAGTAGAAGTTCATTGCTGAAATCTTTTATCCCTTGATAGGTGATAAACATATGATGATGTTTATTTTCTCCCTTCCAGGTAAATTTATGAGTGGCTCTTCTCAATTGGAATTTGCTTCTTAATTCAGAAACACTGAAAAATGATATTAAAGTGGTAACTGAATAATGTCTGTAATTTTCTGACCTAATGGTTGTTTTGTAACAGCTATTTCAGAAGGCAGGGAAATTGTCATTTATAATGGGGATAGGCAATAGGCTCTTAATCAGCAGCATATAGATGCTTTGGATGGACTTTACATTATCTTTTCTTACAGTCAATAGGGTACAAATTATGCTGACCCACTTATTCCCACTTGTGCTTGCAAAAGTGCATGGCAAACAACTGTGTCTTTGAAAGATGCCTGTCAACATAGAGGTGGAAATTCTGCTTCTCTGAACTGGTAGTAGGTTCCAAAATGGGCTGATTTAATTCTTCCAGTTTCACACTTTGAAAGCTTTTGGCCAGTGGATTATTAATTAGATAATTAATAAACCATACACTTTCCAGCTACTTTTTCAAGAAACTAACCCTGGAATCAAGTATGAATACACTGTACGTAAAGAAGAAAGTAATGAGAATGAGGTTGGAGAGCCAGAGTATTTTTGGCAATATGGAGACTGGACAGCCTGCAGTGTTACCTGTGGAAGAGGTAATTCCTCACTTCCTTTTTCTACAACTGTTTGTCTTCACTAGTGGCAAATCTCATCTATAAGTTATCCAGACATAATCCTCAAAGAGGTAAGGTTCTTTAATCTGCATGTGGTGGGAAATCAGATCACACAGTTACAAAAATAATATGAGGAAAAACTTGTTTACTTCGAGCATGACAGAGCACTGGAACAGGTTTCCCAAAAAGGCCGTGAAGTTTCTTTCTCCAAAACCTGACTGGCCATGAATCTGAGCTAGCTGGCCCTCCTAAGCAGCATGCTGGTACACTAATAGAACAGGTTTATGCCCAGGTAATCAAAACACAAGCACATTAGGAATAATAAGCTTTGCTGCATTAAAAAAAAAAAAAAAAAAGAGCATAGCAACAGGAAAGGTGTATTTGGAAAATACACCATTTGGAAAATGTTAGCTCTCCATCATTATGGCATTTGGAAATGCTAAAGTCTTGCTGCACTTAGCAGGGAATATGGGCATGGTAGAGTCTGTTTGCCTAGAACCAAATTACCTCACATGGCTGCACATTATTGTGGTGTGATCCTGCTGAGTTCAGTTCAGGACCAGGAGGCAAAGTAAGAGCAGAATTGAATATTGCCAGTGTTGCTGGATTGAACAACACTTCCCTGACTTCTGACTTTGAATGATGAGATTGATTTTATCTGAGTGTTCACTCTGTTTAGATTCAGAATTTATTTCTGTTATACCAAATCGCTGGTATTTGAAGTGTTTTGCAAGGTTTGTATGATGAAAGTGTATTGAAGTAGACAGGTTCCTCTTCTGCTATGGATGTGCTGCATGACAAGTCTTATTGAAGACAAGCCTACAGATAGACAAAAAAGAAAAGCTGTATTTAATTAACCTAAGGTTAGTAGTAAATAACCTTCAAGGATTATTGCAGTTATCATTTGGTAAACAGTAAACCAATAGTTTTCCAAGATAAAAGGAAGGGCCAAGAAAGCTGAACTGTTTAACTGACTTTCATAGCTGCAGTCAGTGAGAGAAATGAATCCTTACCAAGACTTCTGTTCTCCTGGCAAACCTGAACCTGCCAAAGACTCGGCATAGGTCCTTTCTTCACCGCTGGTCAACAACACAGCAGTAAATGCGAGGGCACTTTGGCCTTTCTCAGTTATAGAGATCAGGAAAATGCAAATAAATGCGTTGTGGAGCTGAGAAAGTGAAGCTGCATTAGGGGATGACAGATTGGACTACAGGTGGGGGAATAGGCTGATGCAGAAAAGTTTCATCTCTCCTAAGAGAAGAAATACAGTTTTAGCCCAGTGATACACCTGCTTATCCATGGTAAATGTATTTGGGAAAAGTCCAGGTGATGACTAATGAATGATGAATTATGACTTCATAGAGTGAAACTGTTCTCTTCACAGAATGAACCCAGGGCAGCTCCATAAAGGTATTTTTCCACAAGATTCTTGGCCTCAAGGCAGCACCATGCCGTGCCCTGATGCACATCCTTTTCCGGCTCTATTGCAGTGGAGAAACAGAAGATCCATGTCTTTCTTCATTGCCTTTATATTCCCCCATCTTTTGTAGTAAAATCATAAGCTCTGCTCAGTCCTCAGTCCAGTGCGGGTTGGGCCTCTTCCTGCCATTTCCTTTATGCAGAAAGGAATTGCTTTGCAGTCAGACTCTGTGCACACCAGTGTCCTGCAACTGCTGCACCCTCTGGCCGAGAGCTTGTGGCTCCAGAGCCTGCTCTCAAGATAGCAACTAGAGCCCATAAGCTTTCTTATAGCCAGATTAATTTAAGTGTATCACTGAGGTTTTTTGCTAGGGCAACTACCTATTATTCTTTCTTTACAGAATCACAGAATGGGTAAGGGTGGAATTGCAGGTGTTAATCCTTCCTCCTTGCCTAAAGGCTTTAGTCATATTTCTTAGAACCAGCTTCAAGTGGCATTAGACGTAACAAGAGGCATAAAACAGCACAGCTGCAACAAAAGGAGGATATTAGGCAACATCAACAATTTACTTCTCCGTAGATAGCATCAGTAATTGGCAAATTTTCAAAGCTCTGCAAAAGGACTTAACTGTAAGATTTGTTCAGGGGTTAATTGTTATGTGCCCTCTAAATCCTTCACAACTGCTATCAAGGCAGCTTTGCAAAATTATCACCAGGTGTTCCTGAACTGAAATGTGGTATTCAACTTGTAGTATTGGTTTTAGAAAACAAAGGTCACTATATTTCCATTCACTGTTACGGGGCTGAGTTTTGTAACACTGTGAATGTAAAGATTGGCTCTTGTATTCTGCACATTACTTGTGCATGCCCAGAATGTAATTTGTTTATTCAAATATAAAGTGAGCTACTTGCAGAGTATCTGATTTAAATGGACAACTGAGACAATTACATGTTTAAATGAGTTCTATGATCAAATGTACTCTTTTGCATATGCCTTTTATACACTTGATTCTGGTCCTCTATTTCTGTTGTTTTCAGCCTTAATTTTGCCCAAACTGAGAGCTGTGCAGCCAACAGATTTCTAATCTCTGTTTCAAAATCCTTCCACAACTAAATGACTTTAAACAGGCACCTTCTTTGCAAACCAAGAGAGAAATCAATAGCTGAGAAGGTTAAGCTCACACCTGAAAAGTTCTGCATGAGGGATGAAGTATCACAGAGAATAGAAGTAATCTCTGAGCAGGTTTAGTGAAATGAAGGTTATTCTTTGATCTATTATTGTCATTCTCAATTTCTTTTTTTTTAACCAGAAATATTTGTAGGGTTTTTTTTTTCCACAGAGCTGAGATAGTACACGTCAGTGTGAACTAATTAGCACTGAGGTCAGAGAGAAGGAAAAGTGGTGAAGGGAGGAAAACAGCTAACTCTCACAGCCTTATAGAAATAGTGTTTAGGTTTCAAATTTTACTGAGGTTTAAGTAGATTTAGAATTTTTAATCTGTGACTTAAATGGGATATTACCCATTTAAGTTATGTACTTGTGTAAGCACTTGTTAGGGTAGGATCAGTGTGGAGTGACTAGTTTTCTACTTCTACAGTGTTTTCTAGTTCAACTTGCGCAACCTGATAAAAGCAACTGCTCCATTATCTCATTACATGTATATACCTACATACATATGTGTATTGATATATACATGTAGAATTTCACTCCAGCTTTGGAGCTGAACATCCAAACATTTTGAAACTACAGTGAGAGTTCACATAACTTCCATAATACAAATTGCTTGTGTGAATAAATTAGTTTGTTGATGTCAGTGATCTGCAGTTGTTTTATGAGAATGTACAGCTTCAAAGCAAAACTTTTGCAAAGGTTTATGGTGGTTTTGAAGTGAATTACAGCATCTGAAATGACACAAAATATTTATCAAAGCAAAAGATTTCTTCTTATTTGTATTTGCAGCAGCAGCATATCATGATTTTGAAAGGGACAGAAACATATTTCTATGAACTGCTTTGTTTACAGCTAGTAGGAATGTTGCTGAATATTCCAGTTACATTTACTGTGGCATAAAAGAGAACGTGGCTCCCTGGGAGTCCTATGCTAAACCAAAATGCTTTCTGCTGCTCGAAGTCACCTGGGAATAGGAGATCAACACCTCCAGACATACTGCAGCCTTGCAGCTACTTCCAAACCTTAGAGCTTGAATGCCTCAATCCCTTAATCTTCCCTTATAGGTGACACTAATTCTGTTCTAGGAAATCAACCTCCATGTCTGACTTGAGGAGAGCCAGTCATAAAATCCTGCACTGTAATCAGTAATTGTTTTGTACGTCTCAGTCCCAAGTCTGAAAGTACTCAAGAAGTGAAAACATATCCTCACATACCTGATATTCTGTGGTGGTAAAAAAAGGGATATAGGTTTCCATTGGCTTCTAGGGAATGACTTCGATATGCATAGAAAAGTTCCTTCTGTGTTATTGAGGCAGTTTTGGGTTACTAGTGGGACTTGATGGTCTTACAGGTCTTTTCCAACCTTAACGTTTCTATGATTCTATGAGTCTATATGTTGTATGGAAGAATATTTTCATATTTACCAAGTATTTTCTGTGGGTTATTGTTCTTATCTTCCAGATAGTGTCCCACACCAGCTACCAGGAGGTCTGAGGCAAGGAAAAGCTTGTTTTCTAAACGTACTGCAAAATAGCCTAACATTTATCCTTGGCACCATAATAAGAGTGCTGTTAGGCCCTCCTGCTTCCCAGAAGAAGGATAAAAGTTATAGAGATACAGTGACCTACCATGTGCATATTAATTGCTGTGAATAAATACCACTGTTAATTTAATGAGAGCTAATAAACGTTTCTTCAGTCTTTTTAGTCCTTAGAATTTGTTTGGATGTAATAAAACTATTTTAATGCCTCTATATGAGTCTAGCCACAACCTTTCAAACTGCAATATTGCAATACTTTTTTTTACATTCAGTTGCAGCATGAGATCTGCCTCAAATTATTGCAGAACTATGAGGAAAGCAGGCCCCTGGAAACTGGCTTTCTTTAGATTCACACTAGGGTAACGTAGTATTTTGGTTCATGTTTCTTTCTGTTAAATGAGAGGCATTTTGTGTAAGTGGAACTGTTAGGAAATAACCCAGATTGTTTGTATGGAATATCTCTGTGTATCTGTTCATCACTGTGATTTGCCTCTTGTGCTGAGTGTTTTGCATTAGTTGCTCAGAAAACATCATTTTCGGTCAAAATGTGTACCGAAACTTCTTAAAAGTGGAATTCAGCATTAAGAGTCACAAGGTTATGGTTTTGCTCATACACTCCGGTTTGTATTCTGCTTAAGCAACCTTCCCAGAAGTAGAAAGCAATGATCAGCAAAAGCAGGCTTGCTGTGAACAGCCTGATGCTGCTGTGTTGCCTCTTGTCCGTAGGTAATGCAAGAACCATTCATAGCCTTTTAAACCTTCTTCAGAGCCTGCCAGAACCCTTTCTGAGGCTGACAACTATGCTGGGATTAAGGAAAGTGCTTTCTAATGTGTGACTTGAGCTATCTGACCCAAAAGAGCTCTGCTTAACCTCTTTTCAGCTTGATTAAAGGATGCTCATACCTGATTTAGCTCATGTTCAGCACAGCAAATTGTCACAGCAGTTACTATATTCTGGGATGCAGAGTACAACATCTTGGAGTATTTCTGCAGTTCATCTTCCGCCTACAGGGGTTACTCTTCCTTTTTTTGTGTGTTTCTCTGGTAGGGGTGCAGCGCCAGGTTGCCCACTGCATGTGGAAGGGGAGTGGAGCAATCAAGAACTCCTTCTGTGACCCAGTGACTCAGCCCAACGGGCGGCAAAAGAAATGCTACGAGAAGGACTGTCCGCCCAGGTAAGGGGTACTGGAAGGGTTCTGGGGTGGTAAATAGCAGCCTTATTCAAAGGGAGATGTTGTTTCTGATACCAGATTAACGTGGCACCCACAGCCTGCCACTGTGAGAGCTTCCACACACTACAGAGCAAGCTGTAGAAACCCCATAATAAACAAGTCAGAAGTGAGCAGCCCTGAGAGGTTTCCAAGGCAAGTTACTGAGCAGTCTGTGCTGGAAATGGTGGAGATTGCAGTCTCATTCATGTGTGTAGGTACTATTTTTATTCAGTTTGGGTGCAGGTGGCCTGAGGACTGAATAAATTCTTATTTATTTTAAAAATTGTATTCCTGTCTTAGCTCAAATGATAATGCATTTCTATGCGGTCCAAGAACTAACTTACAGAGAGACCTTTTGATGCTGTTTTTCAGTATTTTTTGATACTCCTTTGTCCTTTTTGTGAGAGATGATGGGTGGAAATGCCCACTTCTATAACTAATTTTTATACTTTCTTTATAACGCATTATTTGGCATCTTTTTATCATGTCCATTTGTATTTTTAACTTTCAGTGAAGTGCAGCTTTCTTCATTATGTGATCACATAGGAATAATTTTTTCCATTCTCATAACATTACCTTAACTCCTCTTCATCTCAAGTTTTTGTCTTCTACCATTTGAGCGAGTAGTGTAAGGAAGACTAACCACAGCAAAAATTCCAGGTGTCAACAGAACTGTGGGCTTGTACAACAGACATAGTTTTGCTGGAAGAAATCAATATTGGTTTTAGTTTCATGCTTTAGGTACTGTAACATCTTGCTTTTGTCTTTTTTGTCTTTGAAAGTTGTTTATCATGCTGTTCACAATGGTATACCACTTTTCCCCTAGTAATTCTAGTTCAATCAGAATAAATCGAAGTCATGAGTCCCTTAGAGCTCATTCTGTTGCATTTGCCAGCAGTGAATTTCATGAAACTCTAATCTAAAAAATTCTACATAGCTGTTGGTTTTACCAGTTGTTTTCAAGTATCTTCACAACAGCACATGATGTTTCCTCTGGGAATTAAATCTTTGTGCTTGCAACCTAGACTACCAGCATTTCATAACTCCTTGTAGAATTATGGAAAATCAATTGATAATCAATATGGTTAATCAATTGATAAACTTATTAACTAGTCGACTAGTTAAGAGCTGAGGCTACACACATACATTGGGGTGTTTTTTATGGCACATATAAACTGTGCTATCAATTCCAAAGTTCCAAATTGACTCAATTTGTCCCATTTGTTCTAAGTGACAACATTATTTGGACCTGCTCTTGAAAGTGAGGGAGCAGAATTTGTCCCTTGTTGAGCACGTTGTAGAATTATGTAATACGTGAACAAGCTCTTCTGCAGACCAGGCAGAAAAGCTCTCGTGTGCTGACAGCCCTGACTGATGCTTCTTAAGCTCCTTCTGCACCACAGAGGAAAGCACTAAAATAATGACAAAATGCAGTGCAGGAAAACCATATGTTTAGTTCTGGAATCATGTTGTGTGTTTATTTTTCTCTTAATAACATAAGAGTGACTGTAGTAGTTTGACCAAGGGACTGTCTAAGTCCCTGTTCTGGCTCTCGGCAGGACCTACATGCCTAAGGAAGAATAAAGGCAAGGCAAATATAAATTATATCTCTTTTTAATGCTCTTCCAGCTTCCAACTGGTTTTAATTCAAGGCATTTCCAGTGGTTTTTATGGCTTTTCTAATCAGTAACCTCCAGTGGACCTCTCTTACAAGTACTTGTCCAGCCTCCCTGTGCAATGTTGTAAAACTTCTATTATATACAACTTCCATTGCAAGA
The DNA here is from genome assembly GCF_009829145.1 of Chiroxiphia lanceolata. Classification (NCBI taxonomy): domain Eukaryota; kingdom Metazoa; phylum Chordata; class Aves; order Passeriformes; family Pipridae; genus Chiroxiphia; species Chiroxiphia lanceolata. The sequence continues at coordinate 10,764,485 of NC_045671.1, read as the reverse complement.
AGTTCCACAGCTTTAATCCCTGTGTGAAGCACCACCTCATTTTAACTATTTTGAACCTGGCTCTCACTAACTTCTGTTGGTGGCCCTGAATTCCTCTGGTGGACGTGATGGCAGTGAAGAATTAATTACTATTTACCCTTCCCAAGCCCTTCCTTTTGCAGATCTGGTCTCTACTTCCAGGCTGTAGTCCCAGCATTGCATTTAGTTGGTATTTTCTTTCCATGGCATATGTGCCACCTCTAATCTAGATAGATGGTTCATATCTTCATTTGAAATGCAAGACAGTTTAGTACAGTTTCTTGGCTCATTACTCTAAAGAAATCTGAATATTGGAGGAAGGTGTGACTGTCCCACGCAGCATTATATAGGATAACTGAGAGTCCACATGAAGCTGCTGAAGACCAAGTGTTCTGTAGAGAGGTGTAAATTCTGTGCTAGAGGTGAGGACAGTGCTGTTAAACACAACACTGCAGGAGACCTTTGGTGAGTGCTGCAGCCACACCATCCAGCTGAAACCATTGGATGATACCCCACTTCCCAACAGTGAACCTCGTTCTTTATAGTAACATCCTGTCTAAAAAAAGATGGTTGTTCTGTTGCATAAGCTTCCATCTGATGATCTGCTAAATCCCACTGGTGGAAAACGTGCTACCATGAAACAAGCTTACTAGACCAGGAAACCAGAAATAGATAATTAATCAAGCAGTAGCTACAGACAAAGATGTTTGTGACTCTCATAAACCAGATCTTATCTCATTAATTCATTTCAGGAAATTAGTTATAAACTGTTTGAATTACAGGCTTCTGATAAGTCTTAACATTCTGGCTTGTTAGCTGACTTGCTTTGCATTTATTTTATACTTATTATTACATTTATTATTACACTTTCTACTAAAATAATTTGGAGCAAAATGAATAAAATATTAAATTATCACAATACATGTGTGCCACATTTTGACTTGGAACAAAATAAAGATGGCTGAACAGCTGAGAGTTAAAATGTACAACTTGGGTGATGTTGCTCAGTAGGAGTGTGACAAGACTGTAGCTTAAATGGATGCTTTTTTCCATGTTAAGGTATGGAGTATGGTTTCCAGTTACATGTCTCTTTGGTAGGCAGGTGTTTGGTTCCATAGGTGTTAAAGTTAGAAGTCAATAGATACTAGTTGAACAAGAGTGAGATTTTAACTAGTTATAGTGTTGTGAATAAAAGTTTTGCTTTGCCCTGCGTAGAAAATTGCCTGGAGTCTTTTTACTCTGACTACCCACTTCAACAGAGTAACCTTAAATTTCACAAGTATGTAGAATCTCCTGCTTTTTATCTGCTATTACGCTATTGTCCTTCTTTCAGACTGCTTAGTAGACTTCCAACAGCATAATAACAATAGGAAATCTCATTTCTATTATAATACACAGTGAGAATCCATGCCCTACTGGTATCTGCCGTGCCTGATGCTACACAAATACTGAAAGAAGATGGGTTTTTTTTTTAGTTGTGACATGGCAGAGGGAAGGAGGGCAGAAGGGAGGGAACATTCAGCCCCATAGTCATGATTTGGTTCCAAAATCCCATGCTTCTAGTTTTTCAACATGTTGCGCACTTCATTCAGCACACATCATCTAGGCATAGACTGGGACTGTGTAATGGGCAAGGCTGTTGAGCTCTACCTGCTTTGTTACAAACCTTGGAAACTCAGTGTGGGAGGAAAAGCGATAGGTCTCAGTTGAAGCAGCTGAATGCCTGCTAAAATAATCCGATTTTCTTCCTACGTCTATCCCAGGTTTGAGTGCAGAAGCACTCACAGCTGCAGCTGAAAACTACCTGAGGTTATGTTTTCACCAGACAGGCTGCTCTGTGTTTTGGCAGTCTCAGGAAAATTAGTGTTCACGCAAATTAATTACCCAAATCATGCATTTTGCTTGTTTGTTTCTGTTTGTTACCACAATCTTTACACACCATGCCTGCCTGTGGAGACAATGTTGTTGTTTCACTTTGCAGGGACCAGATGATGCATTAATACTTAGGAACCACTCAGTTGCTGTAGTGCTAAATGCCATCAGAAAACAGAGATAGGAACAAGTATTGGATGGTGACTTCCATCAGGCTTCAGTTTCTCTCAGCTTGTCCCAGTCTCTCACCACAGTCAGCACAGCTACCTACTGTTTTTCTTCTTTCTGACAAGTGGATGGTAGATGTTTTGCATTCTGGGCTTTGCCTTTCTTCCCCTTTGGCTGAGACACCACAGTTCAGGTCCTCATCAGAGACCAAGAAGAGACAAGAATGCACATGCTTCTATGTCAGGTTTCTCATTCTTGAATGTTTATGGCATGTGCATGTACCTTAGAATGAAAATAGGAAAATGCAACATCAGAAATTCTAGTTACTGATAAGAATAAACTTCCAGTTAGAGCAAGTGTTTTGGAGTGTGTGTGGTAAATGTGGTGTCAGACAATTAACTGCTTGGCTCACCAGTACTGTTACCTGCACTGAGTGAGGAAGGACTCTACAGAGGAAGCTACATGGCTGAATGTAGCTTTAGTTTGACCACGAAGATGCAATAGGATAAAATATTACTTCTGGAATTTTCTAACTGTGGAGCACCTTACTTTCTTCCATGACTTTTAGAAAGTGTTTGCTGTGATAGTTAATCACACACCATTACTGCTGCTCTGTAGTAAGCTCTGATAATTTATTGCTAGGAGTTTGATATTTAAACCTGCAAACTGTTGAACCCTTACTCAGAGCCATTTAAAAATGGTGAGGAGGATAACGGGTGTCAGCTTAGGATGTCTGTAGCTTGAAATACATTATCTGGTTCCATTAAAATTAATAGAGCAATACACATTTTTAAGTTCCATTGTGCTGAAATGTCAGCAATTTAAAAGACTGTAGAAAAGATAAAATTGGAAAGAAGATGCAAGAGATGAAAACAACCCTGAAATGGCTTGATTTAGGTGGTGATAATATATTCTCCTCTTGTTTATTGCTGTGTTCTGCTGAGGTGTGCTCACTTTTTCTCTTTAAGTACTTTAACTATTTTAGTTTTTCTTTATTGTTTGCGGAAGCCTGCAAGAGCAAGAAACAATCCAAAGGAGGGCAGGGGGAGGACAAAAATATTTTGGCTGGTTTGTTTTTGTTTGTTTGTTTTAATTGCAGCAATGTCCAGAAGCCTTGCCACTGGGCTGCATTTTAGAGCATGTAGCAAAGGGCTTCTAGGGAAATTTAAAAGGAAGTGCTGTATGTACAGATAACTAAAGAGAAGAAAAATAATTGTAGGTACTGAAGACAAGACCAGATGTTTGCACAAATAAGCTGTAGCATGGCTTGATTGCTCTCAGTCCTGGTTGTCTTTGTTTTTTTTTTAATTATAAGGAATAGATATCAGTGCCTTCCAAATCAGTGACAGCTCGCTTGCAACTGAAGAACAAATTAAATAAGGAACATGGAAATCAGAGTGGAAAGGGGAGAGGGATTAACTGAAGAAACCAGAAGTGCAGTAAGATGGGAGGCAAATCAAGGAGCAAAAACTATTATAAATCTGGATGTCGAACTTCGATGGATTTATCAGAATGGGATTATTTTTTCTCTAAGTTCATGGACCTTAAAAGGAGAAAAAAAACCCCGATATAATGATATTGGTTGCAAGCCAGAAGCAATTTCTTCTACCATTTTGTCTAGAAAGGCATTTTCTAAAGATATCCCTACTGTATTTTCATTGTAAGGCTTTGTCATGACCTTCTTCAAAGCTCAGGAACAAGTAATATTTTCTAGGAGCTTTTGTGGTTTAGAGTTTACAGGCTTTTTATACAGCAGCTCAAAGTTGTGTACACGCCCAGGGCACTCTAAACTGGAAGGAGAACGACTTTTCTTGGTTTGATTTTTTTTTTTCCTTTTTTTTAAGTATAAAGGTAAATCTTTAGGCAAACACAGTTAATGTCAGTGCTTCTCAAATAGTAAAAACCCAGAAATTTTTTGCTCTCCTTTCTTCTGGAAAATAGATAAGCAGGTACTTGATCCACTCTGGGTCAGCATGAGAAAAAACAGGTGGATGAAGCTGGAGAAAGGCTAAGGTAAACCAAACAGAAAGGGGATAGCTCTTTTCAGGAAGGTATTTTGCAATGGAAAATACTGCACTAGAGGAAATTAATTTGGTGGAACATTGCATGTGTCTTCTACGCTATGGAAGACTGACTTTAATCATGAGAGGGACACATAAGGGTGTCTAGTCTAGTGCAGACCTGGACACTAGGCCCAGAGGGAGAGCGCTGCAAGGCACTGATCCCTTGTGGGAGCAGGCAGCATAGCTCTGTTTTTTGGGTTGTGTGCCTCGCTGCTTCCTCTTATGGGCCAGTTTGAGCAGTTATGCAGTACTGGAGGCATCGATGCATAAGGGGATCTTCTCCACCTCTATGCTGTCGTTACAGACCCTCCAGTGATTCTTATTTGTTAACTCCTCTGTACTGAGGTAACAATAAACAAATAGGATACAGTTAATAGATTACTTGCTTAAATAGACTTGCTAGCAGTTCCTCAAATTTGACTTTGAAAGAGTATCTACTCAGTGGATTCTTACACTTCAGGAAACATAATACTCAGTGCCTACTTCTGTCTGGGAATCCTACCTACTTCTGTCTTCTATCTTTCAGTGACTGGCTGGTATTAGAGCACAGGGGAAATGGGAAAGCTTGAATGATCTGGACTTAATGTGAAGAGCATGTATCTGCACTCAGATTTTAAGTCACTGATTCTTTTTCTTGTAGTCTCTGACCTTTTTCTTAATGTGCTTGTGATGGGTTGTTTACTGATGTTTCTCACCCCCCTGGTTTTCAGGTGGTGGGCAGGGGAATGGCAGAAATGTTCAACCACATGTGGCCCAACAGGCCAGAAGAAGAGAACTGTACTTTGCATCCAGACAGTGGGATCTGATGAGCAGGCACTGGCTGTCACAGAGTGCCAGCACCTGCTTAAACCAAAGACCCATTTGTCATGTAACAGAGATGTCTTGTGCCCGTCTGACTGGACAGTGAGCAACTGGACTGAGGTAAATTCGTATTTTTTTCCAAATGACCGATTGTAGTCAGCAGAGGGGACCAACGACCTGCTATTTTGCTTCTTTTAAATAATTGTTTTGTTTGTTTAACGTATCTTCACAAATTTTTGGTGCAGAAGAAGAAAAGCTGCCCTGCTTGCTAAATACCTCAGGAAGTGTTCCTTGCTAACTGTTTCTTGACTTGCTGAGCTTTTGGGACAGTAGAACATGGTTGAGTGCTAAAAAGTCTGTGTGACACTCATGACTGTTGTGGACCAGACTGGGAGGGAGGCTCTACGTCATATCTGTAGGCCTACAAAGAAGTGTTTTTACATTCTTTCCATTTCTATCTCTTGCATTTCTGACTCTTCCTTTCTTCCCATAGCTTGCAAACTATGGATACGTGGGAATTGTTCAAAGCTGTGCCAGGGGAGATTCAGGCTGTACACTGGGAAGCATTTCTCTACTGGAGGGTGGTCAAACACTGGAACAGGCTTCTTAGAGAGGTGTTTGATGCCCCCAGCCTGTCAGTGTTTAAGAGGAATTTGGACAATGACCTTAACAATATGCTTTAATTTTTGGTCAGCCATGAAGTGGTCAGGCAGTCGGACTAGATGATCGTTGTGGGTCCTTTGCAGGTGAAAACACAGTGTTTTCTTTTTCTGAAAACTCCTCTTTCTCCTTCTTTCTCCTCTTTTTTTTTTCACTAGACTCACTGCTGTGAGAACAGTGTCACATAATGAGCTAATAAATATTGTGACAGTATTGTTTTGGTTTATGCTGCTCACATACCATCATCCGAGAATATTGATTGTTTTGTTAACTGAGCAACCACCATGTTTTAAATACCTGTGAGAACTTAGAGTGGGGTTACATGACTAGCAGTACAATTATATAGAAATAGTATGCTGCTGGTACTCATGTGCCATTGGATTATATTTGCAATTTACTGACAAAAGTAAATTTCTACATCTGTAGGAACTGGAGAGGGAGTGTAGGACAGACTGTTTCACCTGCACAAATGACAGGATTGTCAGGAAACTTGTAACTCCAAAATGTTCCTTATTGGTGAATGTAAGAGAGAGATTTTACACAGGTGAAACTTCCTGTTGCTCGAAACTTATCTGTCTGTTAGAAGATCCTTCTGTGTCTTATAAATTAAACATACTTAATTAGGCACATAATGAGGATAGAGTGTTGTAGCCATTCTGAAATCTCTTTTTCGTACATGTCTGTAACCTAAAGCAGAGATTTTCAAAACTAATTCTGGGAGACAGGCACTACCCCAAAAAGTTAATAAGGTTGAATATTCCTTTTAACTCCCTTGAATGCTAGTACAGATCATGCAAGCGGCAAAGTCTGACAAAATTTGTTTAAGCAGCAGCATAGTGGTAATTGTTGTTATTCTTCCTCAATAAGCAAAATCCTTTACTGAAGAACTTCAGAGGCCAGATTGCAGCTGAGGTGAATTTGCACAGCTCTGAATAACTGAACATGCTATTCATCTGGAAGTGCAAGGACGCCAGACAGAATAGCTAATGAACTTACCTACTGTGAGGCTACTCTGCTTGCTTCCCTGCTCCTGTTGCTGCAGAGCTGATGTTATTTTACAGGTGTGAACAATAAAGAGTGCCCCAGTAACATGAGGTGTTTTACTGCCCTGTGACCTAGCTCTAAAAAAAAATTTGATGTGTCAGGGGCATCAGAGTGCTGGAAAAAGGAGTGTTCATCACTTCACGTCAGGCACCTGGTTATAAACCCCCTGAGTTAGCTGGTCAGGCTCCCTCATATCCTAGGAAGAATTCCTCCGGTAGGTTGTTTGTAACATCTACATTCATACTCAGCCAGTCATCCAGCCTTAGTATCTCAGACCAGAGAGGTGTGATTTCACAAAGTCCTTAGTGGAGCAACAGCTTCTGAAGGCATGGCTGTGCCTGTGGACCCGAGAGTGAAAAACATCACAGAAAAAATGGGTCTCTTTAGCTTCCAGCACCCTTTATACACAGCAGTGCTCCCATTTAAATAGAAGCCAGATAGGTTAATTATTTTCAGTAGTCTGTAATTGAAGAGGGACATGCTAGCAGCTCTGGCAGCACTTGGTGGTTGCTCCATGACTGAATGAAAAATCCGTTTCATAAAGTCAACAAGGGTGTGTGATCTGCATGGATCATCAGAGCAGGTTTGGGGCGCTGTAAGCAGCACCGAGCCAGTCAGATGTGGGTTTGATTGCAGGTTTTTAGTCTGTTTTTTTATAACCCTGGTGGAAAAAGTGTTGGCTAGATGACTATTGTGAGTCAATGAAGAAATCAAAATCTATTGTATGACTTTCATGTTTTGTCTTTATTGTGTAGGCTTTTTTTCACTGCTGTTTCCTCAAGGTGACATTTATTGTTCTTAAAATGTGGAAAGAACTCTGTGATAGCAGAACATCCTAGAATGAAGCACTCGTTCTTCAAGAAAAGCTTTTTAAATGATTATTTATAATGATGCTTCTGTATTATAAACAAATGCCATCTGATACTTATCAATATGTGCAGCAGAATGAAGAGGGGATGTGTATTAATTCTGTTTCACTTGCAGTGCACAGTTACCTGTGGTGGTGGAATAAGGACTCGTAATGTCACTTGTGCCAAAAATAGTGATGAGCCATGTGATAGTTCCAAGAGACCAAACTCTAAGGCCCTGTGTGGTCTTCAGCAATGCCCTTCTGCTGGAAGATTCCTGATGCCCCCGCTGGCACCCAGAAGAGGCAAGATCATAATCAGAAAAACAACTACTAATCCCGAACGGAATCTGCCTCGCAGGATACTCAGACCAAGCCCAAGGTCCTACACAACAACAAAAACACCCAGGCATGAAAGTGTAACTCCCTGTTTGCCTACATCCTCTGGTTTGGGTAATGTCTCAGAAAAAGAGGGAACAGCCAATAGAACAATACAAAATAATTTTGCTGGACCGAGTGATGCTTACAATTATCCAGTTGTTTCTACTGAAAACAGTTCATATCAAAATACTACTTCATGGCCTGTTTATAACAGCTTAAGTACTAAAATTACAAGGCATTCTGAAAATACTTCTGAAAGTGAGCCAGTTTCTACTAAAGAGAGTGAGATGCACAGAAGTGAGGACACTCCTGTTTCCTCGTTTACTAGTAATCCGGAAATAACTTCCAGCTATGATTACTTAACCGAAGAATCTGATGACACTGATGGGCCTCTTGGAGTCAGCAAGAAACCAGCTGATCTCTTTTACGGCACAGAACTCAATTCTGAAATCAGAACCAGAAGCACAACCCTAGACACTGTCTCTCCTGTCCTTCAAAATGAGAGTGTGACTCCCCAGTCTCCACCAGCATCTCACCACCAAGACCCTTCTGTGCTCCTTCCTGTTAGCAGAGCAGCACAAGGGCTGGCATTTCCAACAGCAAACTATATCAGCCTGCAGGTTGATGTACCAGTTGTGGAAGTAACTACCCCACAAGCACCAGTTACAGAAACACCCACAGTGCTTGGACATGTAGCAAGAGGCCAGACTGACAACAGAAAAGAAGTAAAGTTGCCTGACACGGTAACTACCAGCACGCAATCCTCAGCTCTCGAGCACACTCTGAGGAACCAAAGTGCAACATCTGAGGGTGTTTTAGTGAATGTCACAGAAAACAGCCATATAACAGCACCCAACAGTTTGCCCGGTGATGCCTACTGGATAGTAGGTAACTGGAGTGAGGTAAGTTGTTTTTAGCTTGTAAAAGTGGAGAGTGTGAACAGCTGACTGAACCACGGCTGAAATGAAACTTCTTAGTTTGTCATGACTATCTGAAATGAGTACCATACATTCATATGAAATACTTGACACGAAAGAGTTGGTAACTTGGGGTATCTAGGTTGCTTACATAGAGTGAATATAGTCATCAGGGGGCCTGACCATATATTAAAAACTTTTACTTAATGTCCTTCCCACTGTAAAATTCTATTTTTACGTAAACAGGGTTCTTTTTCTGTGAATGGATTTTATATGCTTGAAATCATAGTATCTAAAGTGAAAGAGTTTGGTATCTGAACTAATTATCTCATTCTTCTAAGGCCTTTTTTACCAAGCTAAACAGAGTTAGATCTGGAAACCTCCTTGAACTGATCTGCCTCTGTCTCAGTACTGATGGAGAAGGTCTGTTTCTCTGTACCTGCTTGCCCTTGGCTCTACCTGGAATTATTATAGAATTGCAGAAATGCAGGGCCCAAAAGGACAGCAAGAGATGACTTAGTGTATCCCATGGCAGTGGAGGCACATCTAGACCACTGAGATCATGTTGGTGTCCTCTGTCTGGATGCAGCCAGTGGGTAAGACCCCTGAGCAAGAGCAGGCTCTGTCACCACCACATCAGTGGTTGTTCAGGACGTGTGTTCCTGATGGCAGTTTGAAGTTTCATCTTGTGTCTTCCCATGGCCAGGTGAGAATGGCCTTAGCTTCCCGTGTTCTGGTGAGACAGGTGAAGCATTTCCTCCTCCACATGCCTGAATACCTGCATTTAGATCTGCTTGGGTGCAAGAGTCTACAACAGAATTTCAGGGGAAAGGTTGTACCCCCCAAGCCCACCACAACCTGAGCAGAGGTCTAACACAGAGATGCTACAGTCTGTCCTAGTCGTTCATTATCCACCTTAGAAATATTTTCCTTATACATAGCCAAAATCTTCTGTACTGAAAATGAAGATTCCCTTTTTTTACGTAAAGACTGTGAAGGAAAATTTTCTTCTTAATAACTATTCTGAGGTCCAATTTCTAAATTCTTTTCAGATTTTCCTTGTGTTTTCTAAATATCTGGTGACTTTGTTGTTCTCATCCGGACTTGCTTCAGTTTCATCACATATTTCTTCATCAGTGACGTTCATTGTGGCCCCAGCTGACACATAGCAGATAAAATGGAATAATTGCTATTGTTTTATTTATTACTGTCTTTGTGAATGCTGGAATCAGATTTGTCTTGTTTTGTAACCATCTCGCTTTCACTTTTTGAATTTGTGGTCTGTTGTAAACTCTGGATCCCTTAATACAGTATTTCTAGATCAGCAGATGTCAGATGTTCTCAGTTATGTTTTTAGACCTATATATATGAATGTGTATGTGTGTATATATGTGTATGCATAAAAAGTTTTCCCTAAATGCAGTATTTGGCATGTATTTTTGAATTTCACTGTTTTCTTATAGTTTCTAATGTGGTGAGGTGTCTTTGAGTTCAGATTTCAACATTCCTGGCAACTCTCCCAACTTGTCATCATCTGCAAGTATTTTAAGCGCATGCTGTCTTTCATTATTCAGTTAGCTAATGAAAATACTGAAGAGAGCCTGGCTTTGGACAGAGCCCTGCAGGACTATGTTTGAAGTGTCAGTTCATTATGACACTGAACCAACAAGGACCACTTTACCACAGTTTTAACACTGATCTTGTAATTATTTCACCTAGACTATATTTCCGTCATTTGCTAAAAGAATGCTTTATACAGATATGTAAAAATGCATCATGTCAGCTGGCTCCTTTTCTTCATTAAGCCATGTATCCCTGTCAAAGCAGGGTATTAGACTCAATTGAATAATCTTTTCTAGATAGGTCCATGTGGGCTTTTCTGTTGCTTTATCATTTTTGTTAGTATTTGCCATTTTGATCTTCATTATTCAGTAATTTGTTTTTTATGTTCTTGTGAGGTCAAGTTGGGTGAAGCATTCCATTAGACCACAGGTAGGACTTTTTCTTTTCCTAAAAATAACTTGAAAGATATTCTTATCAAATCCTCTGGGACTTTTCCAATCTATAGAAAAAATAATTCTCAACAGTTCAAAGTTATTGAAGAATACTTAAATGAATGTTTAGATAAGGTCAATATATTTGGTTTCACAGAATTGATGAAATCAGTTTGAGGATACTTGATGTACCTAACTTTGCTGTTCTTTAATGATTTGGTAATCTTTTGCTATTCTTGTGAAAGCTATTGAATCTGTTAAAATTAACTTTACAGAAAGTGTGTCACATTTAACTTGGTTTTTTTTACAAATTTGAAGAAGGAAAAGTGATGAAAAAAGAGAATTTGTGGAATCTCCATCCTTGGAGATTCTGAAGCCATCTGGACATGGTTCTGGGCAGCTGTCTCCAGGTGGTCCTGTGTGAGCAAAGGTCCTTTCCAACCTTAACCATTCTGTGATTCTATTAATAAAGTCAGCTGTTATCTTTCTCATGAAATAAGTTACCTATTTCAGACACATATCTTGATTCTAACATTCACAGAACCTTTTCTTTTTGTTCATTACCTTTAACTAATTTTTAATCTACAGTTTTCTGATTTGATTTTTGCTCTTTCTATATACCTGTCCTTAGTAAAACTTTGTGGGTGTTTTTAGCTGACATCTGTCCAAGGCATTGCTATTTCAAGACCAGTGCATCTACCTAGATGAACGTCTTGCTATACTCTCTCTCTGTCTCTTTTAGTAGCTGCCAATATTCTGACATTTCTTTGCTCTTTATGATACATCTATGCTAGTAAATAAATAGTGCGCAAGAATAGTGATAGTCACTGAGATGGAATGGTCTGACATATCCTGTACCAGTGCTGGCACTTGCCTCCCAGGGGAGAGCACTAATGTGAGTAGGGCAAAACAGTGCCCAATTCCACCGATGCTTCTGTCTGTAACTTCTTTCTTTCCTGCGACTTTCCCAAGTCATTCTGGGCTGTCACTTTTCCCTTTCCAGCAGCTTTCTGGGTACCAAAGATATCCCATTACCACTAGATCTGCTCATTCTGCACCTCTGCTATTGGTCATGAAAAGTCACCTGCACTTTCTCCCTCTGTAATAGACATCTGCTATGACAAGAGGGAATCTTGGTTCCCAAACAACAAAAGGGAAAAGCAGTAAGTCTTCACAAACTTCAGAGCAATCTGTCTCCTTTATGTAGCATCAAACAGCAGTCAAGAAAGGTAAGGCTTTATGCTGGAGTGTTGTGCTGGTTTAAAAGTTAACCAGCAGAGGAAACCAAGCCAACTCAAAGAGAGATTACAAGTCAGAATAACAATTTAATAAAATAATACAATAAGTACGACTACACAGACAAGCAACAGGCACTAACCCACAAAGCCCAAATGTACAACCCAGCACCCCGGGGCACAAACAAAGCGGTGCTACCTGGGCCCCCCCCTTGAGTCTAAAGCAAAGGGAGAGGGGAAAAACCTGCTGGTGGGAGAGCTACTGCAGTCCAACCAAAAGTGGTGATTGTAGTCCGGCCGAGGGTGGTGGTGAGCTGCAGTCTGGTTGAGAGCGATGAGCTGCAGTCCTCTTCTGGATCCCACGAGTGGTAAAAAGGTTCCGAAACTCCAGGTTTATATACTCTCCAGTTCAGGCAGGAATGTTCAGTCCTCCCCTCAGAGCGGGAAATTCCATAAAAGGGTGTTTAGTCCTTCCCTCAGAGTGGGGAATTCCATAAAAGGGTATGAGGGTGCTCATTCCATAAAAGGGTATGAGGGTGCTCAGGAACATTCCCCCCCCACCTCGCAGGCCTCTACAGACAACAGTTTCTGGGAAATGGCATGGAGGGCTATAGAATACACAGTTTGGGCTATACCCATTCAGTGATGAATCGGTCCCAGCTGTTCTAACCAGGACAAGTGTGCTTTATGCTGCGCTGTTTGCAGCATCATGCATTTCCCTCTTGACTCTGTACCTGCACATAGCAGGTTTTGAAAGAAGCCTGCTGTGTTTCACTTTCCTCAGACAAGAATATAAAGCTTTTATAAGTATGACCTACCCAGCACCATCCCTGCAGCTATCTTTGATCTTCTCACGTGTGCTCAGAATGTGTGCTCTTTGGTCAAAGACTGAGCACCCCTTCAGTAAAGTCTTGGTGTTGTCAGACTGGCATAGCAGAGCTGAGGAAGCCATCAAACAGTCAGCAAGCAAGACAAAGGCAGTCCATCCTCTCAGGCAGAGAAATGGTCTTGGATGGATATGTCACTAGGCAAAACTGAACAGTGGTATGCACTTCCCTTTAACAGGATCCTTGTACACCTGTTCCAGGAATCTCCATGTCTTCAATGCTGATTTTTTTCCTGCCTCATCTTCAGCTTAGGTTTCCTTATTTTTCCAAGAACACTTACTCAGCTTTCCCACTTCCACAGAAAGAGTTCAAAGCAAACAATAACAGTTGCTTTCTGCATCCTTTTGCTGACTTAGTCCAAGATTATTTATGCCGTTTCTCATGCAAGCTACAGGTTGCTTGGTGTGTTGGATTTGATTCTATATGTGTAGTTGTTCACTGTCCCTCCCTTTTTAAGCGAGAAAAAGGTAAATGGGTATCTCCAGCCAATCTTCACCCCTTCCTGCTTCAGAATACAATGACAGTGTTTGACTTTTTTGTAAGGAGTGTGCATTCTTGGGATCTGCACTGGAATAATCAGTTTTCTCTTACCTCAGACACCAAAATCCTCCCAAATGTTGAAAACAATCAGTCCCTTCTTGAATTAATAATTTTAAAACATCTTTTTGCTGCACATTTTTTCCAAGATTCTCATATTTTATTTAAGATTTGCTCTTAATTTGCTGGCTATCTCATGAGGAATATTAGGGATAGAGAGGGAGCAATACTGGAGATTGGATGCAATTATACCGTACATCGGATCCCCAAAGACAACAGAAGAAAATGGTGGAACAGCTGGTACAGATTTAGAGTGTCTCAGTAAGCAGGAGTTTGCCAAAGAAGAGAATTGCATAGTGTAAGTCAAAATTGGTAGTGTCTTAACAAAGCAATAGAAAGCCCTCTTTTAGAACATTAAAATTTAGGTGAGTTTGAAGTCTTTTTTTGAGTTTCTCAGATAACTTGGGTCATCTAAAATGGCTCTAGATATTTATATTTAGGTTCCAGGATTGTTTCCAAATGATGTACTAATGTTGAGTTTGCCCCTGGGCTTTTCTCTTACCCTTCTGCAGTGCTCCACCACCTGTGGAATGGGGGCTTTCTGGAGACTGGTGGAGTGCAGCAGCAGGAACACATCTCACTGTCAGCACATCAAAAAGCCTGATCCTGCAAGAAAATGTTATCTCCGCCCATGTGCTAGCTGGAAAACAGGAAATTGGAGCAAGGTAACTTCATTCAGAGCTGTGTGTGAACAGTAAGCTTGCAAATTTCAGTGAGTAGGAAATTCTAAGTACTTCATTTTTAAAGCAATTATTTACTCAGTGGTAATGCATACATGGTTCCCAGTTGACTATTCAGCACTAATTTTCTGATTTCCTGACCAAGTTATATCTAGAAACACATCTGCTGTGAATTTTGTTCTTCCTGTCGTGGGTTGTGCTCATTAACTCTTGCATCTAGAGCCAAAGCAGGACTCACTGTTCATGTTTTATGGAGATTGTAGGGCAAAACTGTACATATTTGGTTGTGGCATCTTTTTGATTTCTGCTTCCAGAGGCACCTCCTAATTTTAAGAAGCAGTGGGAATTTGAAAGAAGGAGTTGTCATGTTCCTATTCACCCTTGTCACCATATGTTATCTCTTATGTGACACGATCTGTTCCCCATCCATTTAATCTCTAATTTTTACATTTAAAAAATGAAAGAGCATGGTACTGGGGAGAATACCTGCTATGTATAGGGTCCTGTTTGATCCTAGTTGTGTACACATGGCTTGGTCAAGGGACAGAATAGTGTCCAGGGTGGCAAGTGGAGCCCAGGAAATTGTGTTTGACTTATGTTTTGGTATTTTAAGATGCATGATGGACACCTGGAAGGACTTTGGTGACTTCTTGAAACTTATTACATTTTGTCTTCATGCAGTCTAAAAATGGAGTTTTAAACAGCTGGTTATTTTTTATGACTCAAAAGAGGAAACCTACAGAATTCTATTGAAATAATGTCGATTTAATAAAGAGAAAGATACTCTTTTTCAGTACATATCATGTTTGTGGACAGTGTTGTTGCCATTGGGCTAGAGGGCAGATTCATACAAAGAAAAGGTTGTAGTTACAAAACCTGTGCTGTATTATTAAGCTCTTTGACACAGAATTGATTTGTACAGGAATTACATGCCTGTTTAGGAAGTTCAGGAAAGGCCAAGGCTTTACATAACTACATTTAAGCCTTCAAAATTCATTTTAAATGATACATAGATACTGAGCAGTCCCATTTACAGTAGGGCATATTTTACTTTCACTTTTTCTTCATAAATGTCATTGCTCTTGCAAGAAATGAATGATAGTTATGTCAAAAAAAGTAGCTAGAAATAAGGCTTAATGGTAAAATATTATGAGACACAAATTTTTAAAAGTGTCAGTCCAATTGTGAAAACAATTTAAAGCAAAAGGCTTTTCCTAACAGATTTCTATTGTGTTACTCACCCTTTTTTTCCATAAATTGAACTAGACAGACAAACCTAATTACAATTTAATATATAAAAATTACTAACATTTGTTTGCTTTACGAGTGAAATTGTTTTTTGTTACTCATTTCAAACATTCTTAAGGCACCTTATCATAGCAAGATGGCTATGTTCCGCTGCTAGTGTAGTAGAGCTTCTTCTGTTCCTTTGCTCTCATCTAATTCTCCTCTTCCCTAAAAGAAAGGTGCTTCAGACTAGATCTTACAATCTGAGTTTAATACTAGGTATAACTCGCACATATTTTGGGGCTATTGTACTCATTTTTTTACAGAGTCATTTCTGTTCACTGTTTTTATCCAGAGGGACAGAAACTTCTGTCTACAAGAGTATAGATTCCCTCCCCATTCATTCTTCATCTCCCATGGGAGGTATTATGTTCAAATTCTTTGCTCAACTGAAGAGTGGTTATTTATGCAAAGGAGAACAGCATTAGTTGCTGTTGCAGCGTGGTGGTAAAGGTGAAAGCTGATCTGAGATTACTCAGTGGTGTAGTTGGAATTGGCTATAATTCTGGATGAAGTCAAAATGTGTATTTTTCCTTATCCTTTGAGTAGAAAATTCACTTCTTCCTTGACAGCAGGAGAGTTCCTGAGCTTTGGTGTCTGGGGACAGGACCTGGTGATGCTGCATGAGGCCTTGGAGCAAGCTTCAGAGAGAAATAGGAGGCTGGAAGAGCTCACTTAGCTTACCGGCAGAGCTCTAAGCTGAGAAGTGATTTCACAGGCTATGAATGAGGCTCAGGGTGCCTCTCTTCTTTCCTGTTCTCTCATGCCCAGCCTGCTCTCGGAGTATGGAACCTCCTGGTGCCATGAGGAGCAAGGAACATGAGGGTGGGAGCTGCTACTCCCTCCGTCCCTCCCTCCCTCCTTTCCCTCCTTCCGAAACAACTGAGGAACTGACAATCTCCTTGCATACAGAATTCATTTTTTGTATTTTTTGCATTATAACTCTTTGACTGTGACATTTTTGGAAATAGTTGTCAAGATTTCTCAATTAAACACACACACACATGTCATTAATGGACATGGCAGTGAAGGAAGGGAAGTACTTATATGGTGTGTTCCAGTTTGCTGTGATGAGACCCACAGTGTTTAAGCCTTACAACAGGTTGTTGTTCCGGTAAACTGGAAATGTCCTTTGTTCAGGATGCTCAGAGCTCAGGCTGTCCTGCTCCTCTGTGGCTGGGGAAGGTACAGCCCCTCAGGAGAGCATCATTTGGAGATGTGCCCCTTTCTGTTTTGTGTGCAGTGCTCTGCGAACTGCGGCGGCGGCTTCAAGACCCGAGATGTTCACTGCATTGATGTCCGTGAAAAGCGACTGCTCAGGGCTTTTCATTGCCAGTTACTCGGATATAAACCACAACTCAGCACTAGGTGTAACACAGAGCCTTGTTTGCAGTGGCATGTGGAGCCCTGGAATAAGGTATTGTCCTTGAAAAGAAGCTTTTGGAATGAGCAATTACCTGTCAGGTAACAGTGACTCTCAGATCCTGTGCTGTTGGGTAAACTTGTGTTCAAAGGAAGACACACAGCTGGTGCGTACCACTCTGCAGTCCTTGTGTATGGTTACAGCAAGAATTAGCATAGATGTTCGTCAGACTTCCCCAAGTCATTCTTAGGAGTGCATATAATACACAGCCAGAGCTGTAAATCACCATACTCTGAAAGAGAGTAGTAGATGGCCTGGAAAAAGATTTGTTTTAGCTATTCTATTGGATCAGTAAATGTGGTTCATTTAGATTAATCCGTTTTGCTGCCATTTTAATGTTGCTTTCTCATTATGGTGAATTTAAAATTTTCCTTTCCCTTGAGCTTTTGGGCTGAAATTTTGTAGATCCAGAAGCTTAGGCCAGACATAAGATAAATCTGACTTTTGGGTCCTTTTGTAATATAAATCTGTTCCAATGAACTCATAGGCAGCCAGGTACATATTTGTGTCAGCTAAAGCACATGTTCTGATTACATTTTAGTGTTTACTTCCACTAAAAGCAGCTCTGGAGAAAGCACCATGATGTTTACAGCCCTCTGGACCTGATGCTTTTGGATTTCAAGGGAGGTGATCACACTGTTCTTTGTAAGACATTGACAAAACACGCCTGGAAGAAGAACACCAGGATGTGTGATTTCTGTCAAAGTAATCAGCAAAGGTCAAAAAAATAAAAATAGCCAAATGATTACACCTGTTTACCACTTAAATTTTTTAAAAAAAAACACTAGTCAAACCCTGACAGTTGTCCTCATGCTAAGGACACTGTATACAATTGGATTGAAAAGGTTAATTTACCAGATGTCAGACAGAGTGCTCTGTCCATAGGGATTCAGTTGCTTGTAGGACAGGATGCAATTGCTTGTAGGACAGGAACAATGCATTATTCAAAGTATATCTGGCACATTGTTTCATGACACAGTGTGAAATACTTTGTGTATTTTAAGCAGGCTCTGCTGCAGACGAAGTGAAAAAATAATAAAAAGTCAGTGGATAAGTAATACTGGAATGTGGACAGAAGAATGTTTAAAAAATAACTTAGGTCACTGTCTTTGTAGTGAATATATCAAATACACACATATATATATAGTGTATATATAATAAAAGTAGACACTGTTATTGCCAAATAGTTCATTTGTTGTATGGACTGGATGAATTTTAATGTCCCCAGCCACCTCATAAAATGAGATGCTGCATCTCATGAACTTGTTCTGTCTTCAGTAAGTATTACAGATTAATCCTGCAGACATGTGACTTCCAATCTCATTCTTGTTAGAGAAGCTACTGGTACCAGTGATGCTGATGAGCAGTTCTGTGTTGCCTGTTCTGTGTAGCCACTTCCATGCTGTCCTGTAGTCCTTGCAATAATGCATGTCAGGAGCAGCTTTTCCCCAAGTAACAGCTTATTTCCTGTCTCCTTCCAAGCATATGTTGAAGTGTCTCAATGCAGAGCTTTTCTTCATGCCTAGACTTTAGGACTTGACGTGCAGACTAGCTTGTACATCTTTCCAAATCCCATGGGTCAGTGACCTAGGGTTCTTGTAGACTCTTGTTAACACGTTGTGATAACTCTTGTTATCCACATTTCTGAGTGAACATTTCCAACTGTCTTTATGGTCTGTTTCTGTGTTGTTACCCATTCCCACCTCTCGTTGTGCCCCTCTTTTGTTAGTGTTCAAGAACCTGTGGTGGTGGCCAGCAAAAGCGACACATCTACTGCCCAGAAGAAGGGCACTGTGACTGGACCAAAAGACCTAATGCCACTGCATCGTGTAACAGGCAGCCTTGTACACAGTGGATTAACCAGGCCTGGAGCCCGGTAGGATTCGGTTTATTTTTGGTTTAGCTTTTGTCATGAGTTGGCCATATTTGGTCTTATTATTCTCTTGTCTTTGAACGTCAGTGCCTGTGGCAAGGGTAGCTTCTTATTCACAGCTGAAGCTACAAATGAAGAGCTTTTGAAAATGTTACTAAACGTTTCATAGCCAGCCCATCTCTGTTCCTTCAGCTGACAGGTATTGTAGCTTCTACTTTTTATTGCTGCATTAGGTGTTGTTGAAGGGCTGGAGTTTTTAACTTGTCTGATAAAAAAGGAGATACCATTTACATTCTTCCATTACTCATCTGAAATTTTCCACTGTTCAAGCTATTAGAGGGGGTTGGGTGATCCTTAAAGCAATTTTGTGGAATACTGGACTTGCCCACACGAAGAGAAAATCTGAGTTTTGACCAATAGCCTTCTACTTTAACACCTGGAAATCTAATTGACAAATATAAGACATGTCTTTGGGGAACCTTCCAGTATCTGCAACACACATTTATTTATAAAGAAACTGGTATTTCTAATAAACATTTCCCTTCGATTTTCTTAATAAACATGGAATACATTAAAAATATCTGCACAGCAGAATAGAATATCGAAGGAATGCTAAAAGCGGGAGCCACAAATAAGAAAACCATGGAGACTCACGTAACACAGAAAATGTAATGAGTTGGTTTTGACACAAAGCCATTAGATGGGACATGACTATAATGTAATGTAAAGTTAGTGTAACACTTAAATATGGAAGTGAAATGCATAAAATCAGCACCTGAATACAAAAAATTATACCAATTATTTTACTGATTTGTCAATCCTATATTAATGTACTAATTATTAATTTTACTTTATTAGAAATATTTTAAACATCAATATAAAGTTGTTGCAAGAGTACCTAAGACCTTTTAATGTGCTTCACACCAGTACAATTGTGTCTTATGCACAGATATATACATCAGAGAAAAGATAATTTGCAGAAAAATTAGAGAGGTACCAGTCCTGTCTTCATCTCTGGTGTTTTATTAACTGACATTCTCTGTCTGTCGAATTATTTATCTTGCTGGGCACTATTTATCTGAAGAGAAAAAGAACTTATGATTAATTGGAATTCTGAGATGCTCTGGGAAGTCTGAAGATTTAAATACATTTACGGAATAGTACAAGAATGTATTTTAAGAGTGTTCCTTTTTTATGGCTTTCTTTTTGCAGCCAGAACAAGCAGCTGGCTGTTCTTTTGTGGTCATAAAGAAAGGATAACCACTGTGTAAATGTCACGAAAGAAACAACATTTCACTGAACTTTTTTAATAAATCTTATCTTGGTCATTTGTAGACGTAACATTGCAATGATTATATATGTTTAACTTAGCGAGAAAACGGGATGCAAAATATGTCCTAATTTGTACTAATTTAGATTACTACTCTCTTATTTTGTAGGACTGATCATCCTCATCCTCAGCAGAAAACAATCCTCTCCCCCTGGTTACACATTCCAAAATGCTATAGTTATGCTATTTACTCTTCCACTGTATGCTGCCAAATCTGACCACAATACACCATGGAGGTGTCTGGGTAGAGCACACAGTACACAAAGTAGTGTAAAGTCATTGGTTCTGGATCATATGGCATTTTTAGCCTCCTGTCACATTACAGCGCAAATATTGGCATATTACAAAATTTCCATATAAAAATACTTTTATATGTGTTAACATTACTTTCTTTCAGTGCACTGTTTCTTGTGGAGGGGGCATTCAGCAAAGAACTGTGAAATGCATGAATACAGAAACTAATGAAACTGAAGCTGACAGTATGTGTGTGGACAAAGCCAAGCCAACAGAGCATCAGAAATGCAATCTGCAAGAGTGCAGGAAAAGTACAGGTATGATAATACACCTGCATGAGACAGTTTCCAAAAAGCTCTCCATTTGTGCTGAGATTCTTCAAAAACTGGGAACTGAATCTATCTACTCAATCTATCAACTTCTTTTGAGTACTGTGGGTTCAGTACTTAAAGGTCAGCCTGACCTGCTGCTGCTCAGCTCCTCTGTTGGCAGAACCATGCTTTTGTGTTCTCCAGCCCTCCTGGCCTTGTTCAGTCCTCTGAGCATGATGAGGAGTGCAGTCCTCTGAGCATGCAGGCCTAATTTATGATGCCACAACTAAATGAATAGGCCTGCTCGTGTTGGCCTATTTTAGGTAACTTAGACTGCATTGAGGACTGTGGAAGGACATGCAGTGTGAGTCCAAACAGATGCCATTTCTTAAGATAGATTCCCCCTGTGGAAACTGCAGATTCTGGACTGTGAGTGGCAAGCAAGCAAATTCTTAGAGAGACACTGTAAGAAAAATCTGAGTCCCACAGGGTGGGACTATCCAAAATGAAGAGGTGGGGAGAAGTGACTTAGGGTGTCCTATACTTCTCTTGTTCAAAGGCCCAGGAGCGTGCTGGTGTAGATGGTTAATAGCCCAGAAAAGAGGTGTCAGGGGAAGGAAGAAGCTTACAAAAGGGTACAAATCTTTATCTGTAATCTGCGTACTGCAGTATCTGACTGGTTCCCTCAGTTAAGAACAGCAACAACTCACAGTCCTTCTAGAAAAACCTTCAAAAGCCTTTTGGAGGATGATTCTTCCCTCTTAGTAACTCAGTGGTAAGGGTCTGATTTGACAATGGGACAAGGGTTTGACTCCTGAGGGCAGCGCAGATCTGACACCCTTGAGAGTGATGCATCACTCCTGCTGCTGTTCATAGATCTTTAGCACACGTTTTGCCCTAGGGTTGAATTGGTCTGCTTATTTCCTGTCCCTCTCATGTTCAGAATGAGATAGATACTGCCTACACAGATTAGTACTAGTTATTAGAGTATTTCTGTGAATAAAACTCAAGCGGCCCATGAAACACAGGAAATGCCCTACTGGGTGCGCAGCCTAGCGTGAAAAGAATCACTTTTATCTGTTTTGATCTGCCTTTATACTAGTTTTCATTGAGTTTCCCTAGTTCCAGTGCTGGGGCATTTGCTGAAAAACAGCCTTGCATTCAGCTAATGCACTGTTTTCCCGCTTTTGCACACCTTGTCTTCTCACACCTGAGGATTCCCGTTTCTAATATCTCAGTTTGGCACATGTCAGTTTATTAAAGCTATCACAGGCCTATCAGCGCCACAGTACACACAGGACCAGTCCCTGGTGCTGCAGAAATTGAAGTGTAGCTAAGCTGAATGTGTAGTTGCACGTGCTTTGTCTGTGCTCTCCTGCCTGCCCTGCCTTGCTCTGCATCACTCTCCCAGCCCACTGCACCTGTCTTAAGTGCAGTTACAAGAATGCAAAAGTACCAGGCTCACAAGTCATTGTTACTAGGCTTTCTCAGACAGTCCTTGTCGGCAGAAATGTTCAAGTGAAAAACATAGATCAGCTCTGTCTGCTGCAAAAGTAATGTCTAACTGAACAGCAGCGACTGCTGCATTTTCCAAGACAGAAGGTCACGTGTTCACTAAAAGATCCTGGAATTTCAGGGGGATCAAACTGATCTGTAATACAGAGAAAGAGAAAGCCATCATAGATAAGAGCCTTGATAGACAGCATTGTCATAAAGCAGTTTAAAATTCTTGAAATATAGACAGTGCGTCAGCAAAATATAGCTAATTCTTCTTATCTTCTCCACCATAGGACTGCCCTGCAGCAAAGACCAGCTGTCAGTTCACTTCTGTGAGAGGCTGAAAGGCATTGGCAAGTGCTTGCTGCCGTCAATACAGACTCAGTGCTGCTTCACATGTAGTCAGTCCCGAATCCGTAACAAAGCAAGATACGGGGATCAGCGAGGCCTCAGACAACAATATTACACTAAATCTAGAAGAAAATCACCTCAAACCCAAGAAAACAACAACCAAGCAGCTTGGCACTAGCTTGGCACTATCTTTCTTCTTTGATTAGGGCTTCTGTTTACAGGTTTTATGTTCCTCATTTTTTTATGAACCATCCAACATTAATGAAAATCTGTGATCAAAACTGGGAAAACACATTGCCTAGGATTATGACTCCTAAGTTACTGCTTCTTTTTTTTTCTCTCTGTAATAGTTGAAAAATTGTAACATAATTTGCAAAGTACCAGCAGCTAGTAATTCTTAGGCATGCATAGGTGCTAGAAACAAGCTTGCAAGAATTTTCTGATTGTTTTAATTGAATGTTTTACTTGTTCTTTCTTCCATCTCTTTCTGAAACTGACTTGAAACACCAGTACTGCTTACTTAAGAGTGTTTAGTGAAGGAGGCCAGTTGGGCAGCAGACACAGACTTGCACCGTGGCCCCGTTCTCTTTGTGCCCACTTGCCTTTCTTTCTTAGGAATCCAGGTGAAGTGGCAGTGTTTCTCTAAAGTCATTGCTCACTTCATAAATTTAAAAGCAAAGTTTTATCGTAACTGTTTGTGATAGGTTGAACTGAAACATTGGATTTTTCAGAAGAAATCTTCATTTAGTGCATGATTGAACCTCTGAAGGATACCTCAGCCGTAGCCTGTTCTCGCCACTCTTCTTTTGCTACAAATGTCTTGCAGTAACCCAAAAACCCCATCAAATATAGGATGTTAAGTTCCCAAATATGTTTTAAGCAACATTTCTGGGTACCATAACATCAAAGCTGTTTGTATCTACCACCTTTAATGGAGTAATACAATCATTTAGGTGGAAAAGATCAACAAGTCCAGTCTCTAACCCAGCACTGCCAAGTCCACCGCTAAATTACGTCCTTAAGTGCCACATCTATGTGTCCTTTTTACACATTTAGGAGAGAAACCAGCAATATCTGTTAGGTAGTTTTATACAGTGCATTTGATAGAATAATTTCAGTATAAAGAAATAGTTTTGCTAGACAGGCAAATCTTTTGCTAGACAGGCAATAACATTCTTAAGTCTCACATATCATCTGTAGTTTCTCTCCAAAATTAGCTATCCAAAGCTATTTGAAATCAGATAAAGCAAGCCTTCCAAGTCAAAACTGTGGCCAATCTCTATAGCTGCAGCTGTTCAAACACAAATGGTACAAGTCAGCAGGACATATAAAGCTATCAGGAAACTGATGCAGCATAGAGGTTGTACCAGATTGCTCTGCAGCAAAAATTCAACCTCAACATTTATCCTTTGGAAAGGGTATGTTGGTGGTATTCTCTCTATCATCGTCTCACTTCCACCAGTGTTATGCTAGTGGTCAGCTCCATTTAGTTCAAGAATATTACTGCTGCTGAACAGAGAAATCTGGTCCCGTAATGGTTTCCACTGTTTATGGCACAAAGAGTAAAGGAGTCACACAGCAAAAGAGCAAGAGATCTCTAAACTGGTGTAGGTAACGACAGTTTGAAGTTGATCCTTTTGAGTTTGAAGACTAAAGTCTTTCTGTTCCTTTACAAACTACAAAAAGAGAAGAAAGAGTGATGAGCTGACTCAGCTAAACAGTTTTACAAATGTCATGTTAACTCATATGACAAAATTCAACTTTACAGACTTAAACCTTTCTTGCAGCTTCAAATGTGGCATGCAAGAATTTCAGCTGGAAAATTCCCATACTACATTTTGAAACAAATTTTACAGCATTGGCATAAAGACCAGCTTGCAACTGGAAACTTTGTAGTTCACACTAATGTTCAGTGATAGAATTATCATTTAATCCAGTATCTCCCAGTAGTAGTGCAAGCTCACGTCCACAAGAGCACTCTATCACCTCACTCACAGCAAACTTTTCCCCTAGTGCAAATCCTTGATCATAATGAGGTTGAGGGGCACGTGGGACAGGAATTTATGACCCAGAGTATTGTCTGCATAGGTCAGGCCTCAGGCATTAGGAGACCACTAGCCAAATCCGTTTTGCTATTGAAGAAAATGGCAGAACAAACTTCAGGGAGCTGCAACTGGCCCCTTTGAACAAAGCTGGGCATTTTCAAAAGAGCTGGACAAGAGCAGACATTTAGATTCCTTTGGAATTCAGTAGGATTTTGACACCTTGGTTCTACACTCTTTTTAGAAAATCTCAGATTTACTCCCTAGTTACCTGACAATTTGAGATTTTAATACGTGGAAATGTCACATTTTATGCAGTTCAGATTGAGACACAAAGCATGAATCCAAGTGTCACTGTGGTTACAGAACGGTGACTAGCAGTAGCCCTCTTTCTAGACAGACCTTTATGAAAGTTAATAGAAATATCTTGGCCTGGCTGTAATATATTAACCTAATAATGGCTGCAAGTCACATTGTCCTTTATCAAAGGTTTGTGACCTTTGGCTTAGGGCTCACTTCTTCACTTGAAGTCTCTGGGAGTTCAAAATATGGAGCATGGCAAGGTTGGGTTTATTAACCTCTGTGCTGGCAATATAACGCCAGTTATAGGTGCTGATAAAATCCACTGTTAAAAATGTGGTGCTATATAATGTGGGGATGACTTACAATGGTGCATTTGCACTCTTACGATAATGGATGTCTCTGGTGTTGCTGGCCAATGCCAGACATGATACTTTTTAAGTTTCACAGTGTGCTTTTGTCCTTCTGAGGACCTGAATGGCTGCTGACCCTTTGAGCAATAAAAACCTGGGCAGTTGTTATTCCACTGAACAGAGAAATATTGTATCATGCGGGGAAGTGGAGGTGCCCTGTCTGGTTCAGGAAGCATTTGGCAGGGCTTGGCCTCAGGCTGCGTTGTGTAGAGCAGTTCTCTGAAAGCCAAACAACCCAGATTGGTGGTAAGTGCAGATGATTCTTGTATTCCCAGAAGCATCTTACAGGATTTGGGCAGGATAGAGTTAGGTTCACTCCAGGATCAGACTGTGCTCAGAGATACCTGCAACTTTTTATCCACAGCGGTCAGCAGAAGTGGGCTGTCAGGTGTGTGGGCTAAGGAGAAAGGAGCTGACTGAGTGGATATGGTGCAGGTGGGAGGAAGAATGCCTGTGAGGGTTGGCCTTTCCAGTGCTCCTTAGGGCTACCATGGAGTAAAAACATTTCTGCCTTCATTGTTTTCTTCAGGGAGCTGTAATTTCATTAGAAATTAATAAAAAGTGAATAAATTATATTATAGACATTAATCAAAATAATCTTTCTACCCAGGGAAGCACAGTCATCACTTTGCTCAGCTTAAAACTTTAGGGAAAAGACTGTGACAACATGAACTCTTTTAACAGAGCAGTGCCACTGCTGTTATGAGACAACTATTCTTAAGTAAAGGTGGATTTATGATCTAAACCCAGATGGTCATTAGTCTCAAAACTGAATAGAGTACAAAGTGCAGAGGCATATTATCATTATATTATCATATTAGCCCGAGACACATCAGCTTCAACAGATTGCTCAGGAAAAATGTGTATTTGGCACATTCACAGCTTGTTCTAATATTTCAAGGTTTAAAAAGCAAACTATGATGACATATTTGTTTCAAGCTTCAATAAATGGCATTGCTTATGTTTGATGTCTCTGGTATTTTATTTTTCCAGTGCAAGAAGACTCATAAGATGGAATTTCCAGGGGAAAAAAAAAAGAAAAAAGCTTAGAAAATACATTTACTATGCTGGGGATCCCCATCGTTGAGTTATTTTGATGTTTGATACTCTAACATAAAAGAGATCATTAAAAAGGGTGAGGGGTAAAAGTAGAAGATTAAAGTGTGGTGCTAAGTAAAAATATACATTAACAGGCTTAGTCATTTCTTACGAAATAGGTGAAATCTTACCACTGCACCAAACCTTTTCAGCACTTGAGTTTTAGGTACTGCTGATGCTTATGCCGAGAAACTTAATCACAGTAGCCCTGTACCCTGACATGCTGCCCAGAAACACAGGCATCACTGTTAGGCTTGGGTAGAGAGCACCATTAGTTTGCACTCAGTGTTCTGGGGAGGCAGTCTTTTGCCAGACCCCTGGAGTCACCTCTGTCTCTGTCATGTTACAAGCAGGTGGAAGATGGTCCCTGGTAGCTGCCTGGATTCAGTGAATCAGTGGCTTTGGCTGGGTCTGAGACATCATAGAATAAATCATAGAATCACTGAATGGTTTGAATTGGAAGGAAACTTAAAAGGAAGGAAACTTGTTCCAACCCCCCTGCCATAGGCAGGGGCACCTATCACTAGACCAGGTTGTTCAGAGCCTCATTCAACCTGGCCTTGAACACTTCCAGGAATGGGGCATCCACAGCTTCTCTGTACTTCTCTTAACTTTTCTTAGGTTTCACTTTGCCTTTCCTCATAGGAGAGGTGCTCCATCCCTCCAATCAACTTGGTGGCCTCCTCTGGCCTCACTTAAACAGAGTCGTGTCCATCCTGTGCTGGAACCCCAGAGCTGGATTCAGTGCAGTGTGGGGTCACACCAGTGTGTAGCAGAGGGGCAGGATCTTGACCTTGACCTGCTGCCCACCCTGCTTTGGATGCAGCCAGGACAGGATTGGTTTCTGGGCTGTGAGTGCACATGGCCAGGCCATGTCCAGCCTCTCACCTACCAGCACCCACAAGTCCTTCTCAGCAGGGCTGCTCTTGATCTGTTCATCCCCCAGCCTGTGTTGGTATCGAGGGTTGCCCTGGTGCAGGTGCAGCACTTTGCACTTGGTCCTGTTAAACCACATGTGATTCCCATATGCCCGCTGCTCAAGCTTGTCCAAGTCCCTCTGGATGGCATCCAGGTCCTTCTGGATGTCATCCAGCCCTTCAGGTGTGTCAACAGCATCACTCAGATTGGTGTCATCTAAAAATACTGATGCTGCACTCTTTCCCTTTGATTGTGATATATCCCTGACAGTGGAGAACAGTAGTAGTGGGGCTCCTGAACGCTGATAAGTCAAAAAGACCTACTCCAAAGCCTGGGTTTTGAGAGGCTGCAGACAGACTTTCCTCCAGATTTGAAAGGGAAGGGGTTGAGCTCAGGTTCATAATTAATAGGCCAATACAGTGCCCAATTAACAGAGCAAAACACATGTTTTAAGAGTCCTACTATTTCATAAAGTTCAGAAACCCTGAACTTTCTCTTGTGTAGTGTGAAATCTCAATAATTGAAAGAAGGGGTGAACTTTGGATACAAAACACTGAAAGACTGTCGTGGATTTGAGTAAGTGCTATCTGCAAGCAAAAGAGACCATTCATTCTCTGTGCATAGAGGCTGGTGGAATCTGGAAACAAGAAAGGGCTTTATGTGGTGCCAAGCCATTTCCCTGTAAGTGATGAGGGAAATCCCTAGCAGGTGAAGGTCACTCGCCATGTGAGCATTTCAAGGCAGGCTGTGGCTTTATGGTAACCCTTGGGATGTGAACAGATGCCCAGAGCTGCCCTCTCAATGCCAAATCTGTGGTCCTGTTTTTTGGACTGCCTGGGCAAAGGGCACTGCTGTTTGCTATAGTGCTGGTGATAGGGAAAGCTCCCACTGGGAACACTGCCATACTGGAGTGATGGCAAATGTGGCATTAATGGGAAACTGCCATAAGGAAAGCTCCAGTGTGAGGGAAGCTGATTAATGAAGCAGCAGAGAGGGAATGCTTTATTACAAATACATGAGAACTTGCTGTGAACAGAAGTGCAGTGAAGCTTCAAGCTCCCCACATGCTTATTTACACAGATGGAAGGCATGGAGATATTATGTTTCCAGTTTATTGTCCCATATCTTTTATCTGTTTCATATGATAGCTGAACTAATGAAACTTGAGATTAAATTACCGCTGTGTTCCCTTGGAAGTATATTTCTTGGTTTTTTGGCTCTGGAAATAAAAATATATTGTCATGCTATAAATACATGGGAGCATGAATCAGACTCATAACAAACTGCTGGCTGATAAAATTACTGCCCTTTGGTGCAATGCCTACTATCTGAAAGCAAATTGAATGGTGTTTTTCTCCAGAGGAAAGCTGCAAATTCTCTTCTATGTGTATCTGTTCCTAGTCCTGTCCTTCATGGGACACAGCCCTGGCTTTCGCAGTCGTAGAAAATCACTGGAATAATTAAACACACTGAAAGACTAATGAGATTTTGCCCCTAGATAAAAGCGGGCTGTGTCAGACCCTGCACCCAGCAGCTGTGAACCTAGAAGAAAAGCAACTAACTTCACCCTCCTGCCCATCTGATGAGATGTTGAGCCCAGTTGGTCTTGGCTTCCCATCCATATGAAGTGAAAGTTTTACTTTACATCTGAGCTGAGGGGAGGCCATGAGCATCCTCAAGCTCCAGCATGAGGCAAGAGTTTGCTTACAGCAGATATCCCCCTTGTTAGCAGGTGCTGTGTGCCACCTGGGAGCTGACAGTTCCCTGTTGCTCCTGGGTTACTTAATTTCTGTTCATACCTGTCTTCCAAGTGTATGTTTGAGCAAGGAGGCAGAGGGGCTGTTGCAGCAGCCAGATCCTGCTGTAGTTGATGGAAGCAAAGATGGGTCTTGGTAATTATTGTAGTTACATATTCAGTAAACTTGCTGGCTCCCCCTGCCCTCCCACTAGGGACACATGGTCTGATTGACAAGCGTACCCTTTGTTAATGTGAGGACCCTGCTGGGAGCAGGCAGTGCTGGCCTGTACAAGGATGGCGTTTTGGATCTGCTGCTCCTCTACCTCCCCAACACCCCCTTGGACTCAGCATCAGTCTGACCTGCAATCACCCTCCAAATGGGAAATGTGTCTGTCATGCCTTGTTGGACTCATGGTGTCCAAAAGAGTGGTGAGATGTGGAACACAAAAACGTTCTCTGCTGAGCTCAACAAATCCTTTGAGCAACCCATGTCTCAGGGTTCACTGACTGCTGTTGTTACGAGCATGTGAGGAGGCAAAAAGTGCCCACTAATACAATGGAAGCTTTGTTTAGGGAGCTTTTATTCTGCTGCTGGGAATGCCATGGCCATGACCCTTATTGGGTCTGAAACTGTAGAAAGTTAATCAAAATTGGAGTTGAAATTTTCCATCCACTACAGATAGTCACCCTTACCCTAGATGAAGAATGAGTTTATCTGTGTAAATGTGAAGTTTTTGTTAAGCAGCAAGGGGAACAAACTATGCTAGAAAGTTTAGTTTGTAAAAAGTGGCACATTGGAGTGTTTGAAACCTTTTTCACATTAATATGGGTTCCATGAGTAATCATGAACAATGTCAAAACTGATAATTCTAATATTTCTGAAATGAAGTGTTTCTGTTGAGGGGTACTGCTATTGGGCAGTTTGTCTATCAGTTGCCACTCCCTTATGCTTCACATTTGGGTCAGGTACCTCGCTGCAAGGTGGTGTGAGTGCCTTAAGTGCAGTTTTGGGCAGGACACTGCAGTGGTCCCTTTCCTGTCCTCTTGACAGAGTTTTCCACTATATAGTGCCAATTACGGCAGTGCAAACAGCATAATGGGATATTTAGGGCTGGCAGATGAGAGCAAGGAGCAGTCCCTCCTTCAAAGCACAGAGAAACATCTGCATTTCACCTTGACCCTAGGGGATTTGTTTGGGTTTTTTAAAACAAATAATCAGCCAAGTAAGGGTTCTCCTTCAAGAAGAATGAGGACCGGTTTGATGAAAACAATCAAGAGATCCAGGAATTGTTGAGGAAGAAGAGAACCGCTCACCAAGCACACCTTGCACTGCCATCCTGTCACGCAAGAAAAGCAGCCTTTCGTCTTGCACGCAACAAGCTCCGACAGAAGAAAGAGTTACCCAGAAAAGCTGGTATTTTTCTGGTGGCCAGACACATTTTGCTGGTTTGATCTAGGAAATCTGCTGAGCACATGCTGAAAGGTGTTGGTTTCCCTGGATGTGTTTTACTAGCTGGGAAGTTGGTACTTCATTGGCCCAGGAAGCAATTACAAATCGGTCCCTAAACCGATTTGTAGGGTATGTCCAACTGACATGATGGGGCTGTCATGTGCTGAAGCCTTTTATAGCAGAAGCAATAAAACAAGTCTCTGAGGAAAGAACATCATGTATGCTCTGCAATAGCCCATGACACCTATCCCTCTCAAATGAGAGTTGCCTGCTGAGAGGAAAATATGCCATATATGGAGTGCAAAACCCACCATAGATTAGAGATACAAGGGCAACAGGTTTCTTTCTCCTCTATCATCACCTTTATTTATTTAGAGAATGACTAAATATTTAGCCCTAGATTAGTGAATAAAAGTTACTGGAGGACTGTTATTGTTCTGATCAAAGGATCAAATTATTATTAATAAAAGAGGACTGTTCTTGTTCTGATCAAAGGAAGAGTATGTTCTTAATTTGAACTATGCAGAGGTTGTGTCCTGGTGAAACCAAGAAATCTTTATTGGTTGACAAGCTCAGATGACATGTTTCATTTAGGGAGAGAGATGGATTTTATGAGTGGACTGTTAGATGGATAAGAAAGTGGTTGGACAGAGGAAGGTAGTCAACAGCTTAGAGTCCTGGTGGACATCAGTGACAGGTGGTGTCCCTCAGGGATCAATGTTGGGACCAGTGTTATTTAATATCTTCATTAATGACATAAACAAAGGGCGTGAGTGGACTCTCAGCAAATTTGCAGATGACATCAAGCTGAGAGTGCGTTTGACGTGCCTGAACAATGAGATGCATCCCAGAGGGACGTGGACAAGCTCAAGGACTGGGCCTTTGGGAACATCATAAGGTTCAAGAAGGCCAAGTGCAAGGTCCTGCACCAAGAGCAGCCCTACTGAGAAGGACTTGGGGGTGCTGGTGGATGGCAGGCTGGACATGACCCGGCCATGTGCACTCACAGCCCAGGAAGCCAATCCTGTCCTGGGCTGCATCCAAAGCAGGGTGGGCAGCAGGTGAGGGAGGGGATTCTGCCCCTCAGCTCTGCTCTGGTGAGACCCCACCTGGAGCACTGCATCCAGCTCTGGGGTCCTCAGCACAGGAAGGACATTGACCTGTTGGAACAAGTCCAGAGGAGTCCACCAAGTTGATTAGAGGGATGGAGCAGCTCTCCTACAAGGAAAGGCTGAGAGATCTAGGATTGTTCAGCCTGGAATAAGAGCCTTCTCTGTGGTGATGTAAATGCAGCCTTTCAGTATCTGAAGGGAGCCTACAAGAAAGATGAAGAAGGACTTTTTACAAGACCATGTAGTGACAGGACAAGGGAAGTAGCTCCAAACTGAGATAATAGGAAAAAGTTCTTCACTGTGAGGGTGGTGAGGCACTGCAACAGGTTGCCCAGAGAAGCTGTTGGATCCCCCCATCTCTGGAAGTGTTCAAGGCTCGTTGGTTAGGACTCTAAGCAACCTGGCCTAGTGGAAGGCTTGTCTGCCCACAGTAGGAAGGCTGAAACTAGATGATCTCTAAGGTCTCTTCCGACCCATGCCATTCTATGATTCTGTGATTCTGTGAATGATTTTTCAAGCTTTTTGCCTTTTGCTAGCTGCCATTTTGGTACCTTCTTCCTCCAAGCTCAGGATGGTGCTCTTTCTTTGCATGCCAGGAATAGGTGCAGCCTCCATTAGAAATCTATTTCAGAGAGATGTACTTTCAAACTTTGGTCAAATCACTTCTCTCTTCCCTTGAATGAGATAAATACACTGAGTTTCTTCAGTTATTCCAAGGCTTATTCCATGGATTTCATTATTTCTGCTGGTTTTGAATGCTTAAAAATGTAGCTTTGAAGCACAGACACACAGACTTGCAAATTGCAAATCTGGACTTGTCACTGCACACACCATCGGTATTCTATTACTTTTTCAGGGACAAATTTTACTTATTACAGATCTTGCATTAGGTTATATACATAAAGTCATATAGTAGTTTGCCATTACTATGCTGCTATTTCCCAATGTCATGAAGTTTGGGATGCAGCCCTCCCTCATATATGACCTCTCATCTTTGCTTTTCCTTTTCCTTCTTTTATGAAAGCAGATTTTTAAATTCCACCAACTTTAGTGAGTGACCCAGTTCACCCTATCTAACCAATCTCCCTCGTTTACTGTCTCACCAATTTTTGTCTCATCTGAAAACAGTCTCAGCATTGATTTTCTGTTTTCTTCCAGATCACCAATAAAGATATTTAATGGCGGAATATCTTTCTACAGGAGTGAAAGTGTTTGGTTGACATTTTCTTTGTATATTATTTTTACGGTGAATTGTGTTTTTACAAACACAAAATAACAGTGGTAGTTTTTACGATCAAGACATCTCACGGGACAAGGCAAAATTTTTCTTTTGCCTGATCTAATCAAGCTTGTCTGTTGGAGGGAAGCTGTGTTAGCGTTGTGGTTTTACTAAGCTGGAGAACCAGCTAGCATAAGCACAGCCCTAACCTTTGTCTTACTGAAGTTTCAACCTCAAGGCGTACTCAAAACATGCTCAACAACAGCTTTGAAATGCCTTTGATCTCAGATTTTCCCTAGCATAACCACTAAGATATCTTTGGGTCACATGGTTGGTTGCCATCTTAAATACTCAAAATGGGAAGAAAGCAAGATAAGAGACTCATAGAGATCTATTGCAGGACATGCTGAGGGGGTTACCCTATGGGGAATCGATGGTTTTAAAAGTCTTCTTGAGCCAGTACTTCCATGTGCCTGAAGATCTGATCAACGGGGAAGCCTGCAATAGAAGATGCAGTGCTCCAGGTTCATACTGGATAAAGGTGCATCCCAACCCCAGGTTGCTACATTGGTGCACACAGGTATTATTCATGGCCTTCCTGCTCTTCTCCAGGGGTCATGGCTCCTACAAAGTAAAACTAAATTGAGGAAGGAAGCAGAGGTAGAAAGGGAGCTGGCTGTCCTTGTCACTGCCATAGTTGAGCAAATCATCCCAAATACCTGTATAGCTGAAGCCAGGAACAGAGCTGCTTTTGATCTAGGGACACTAGTCTAGATCAGAAACACCTTAGAAGGGGAAGTATATTGTTTTATTTGCATCTAGTTTGGAGGGAAAAGAAGGCAACTTGAAGTTCTGGAAACTTGTGAGAGGAGGCACATTACAGTGACCTTGCTACAAATCCAGGTGCTCTTTGAATCTGTAGTGCTGAGCTGTGATCCCTCCAGATGGATCCCAAAAGCTCACCCTTGGGCTTGTGGTCAGGCAAAATGTCCATGGGAAGCTCTAAGGCAGCGGTAGTTAGTAATGACTGATAGATAAAATGAAGTGAAAATATGCACAATTTTCATAAGAGAAGGAAATTCATTGTACCAGTGAAGGACTTGCCACTTTCCCCTTGTGTCACCACTGTATAAACTTGTGAGCAAGGAATAATTTGCCTCTGAATTAACAATTTTGGGAACACTTATCTTCAATGATCTAATCTCACTCTCTGTTTAGCCAATTTATGACTGAGAATACTTCTTTCTACATAAAATAATATATTATTTCAAATGTCAATGGTATCTAGCTTATAAAATAACAAGCCAGAATCTCTAGACATTTCAAAACTGGAGCTAGTCAGGAACTTTTTAATGGATGAAAAGAGTCTTCACTGAAAATATTTTGTTCAACTGTGGGAAGCCCAGAATTAATTTTTTAAAATTATGTATTATAGAACAAATGACATCTCATTAGATAATGAAAAAAATATTATTGTTATCATCTTCCTTTCAAGGAAAAGATGTGCAAAGTTACAGTTATATATATATATATACCAAAAAGTTCACAAGCAATAAAACCTTCACCTGTGCCTATTTTTTTGACCTTGTGTGCAATCCTAGCAACTACACCTAACATGTTTCTGAAATTATGGTGTTAACTCCAATGTTCTGTCTAATTTCCTTTCTGTGCCTATATTTCCCCTCCATAAATACTGGAGGGATACTGCAGGTAACTGATGAGCTGTGTTATCATTCTTTATTATTGTTCACTGCTAAATAATGCTATATGACTGGATGTTATTTATTAACACATGCAACTTCAAACCATGATTCATATGAAATTGCTCTCTGAGATCTGAAGACAGTCCTCAAATGACGTGTTAAACATGACTTCTACCTCAAGTACTAAGTCATAAGTCATGCACCTTTGAAGAAGCAACAGAAGAATAAAACTGAACAGCAATTCGTAAGATTTTCATCAGCAAGGAGCTTACCCTTTCCCCATTTTTTAAATGAGAAATTTAACTAAAATTGCTTTACACCATTATTTTTCTTTAAATTTAATCTGTGTTCACAAAAAAAAAAAAAGCTTTGCAAAGCTTTGGATAATTTTGAATGAATCTTGGGTGTTGAGCAAATATTCCTTGGATGAGACTTGCATGACTATTGAGTTTCCAAGCTGAAAACTGTTCTGATAACAATGTAGGGGTTTTTTTGAACAGAAGTCTGCATCTTTTACAGCATCCTTTCCTGTCTCCAGCTCAGCTCTTCTAGCCACCTGCTGCAGATTCTATTTCCATCACATCACATGTGATTTCTCCCTAATAGACTTCATCATCTGTGCTGGTTTAAAAGTTAACCAGCAGGGGAAATGAACTCAACTCAAAAGAGAGATTATAAGTCAGAATAACAATTTAATAAAATAATACAATAAGTACAGTTATACAGACAAACAATTGGTCTTAACCCACAAAACCCAAATGTATAACCCAGCACCCTGGGGCATAAACAAAGCAGTGTTCCTTGGGCCCTCCCCTGAGTCCAAAGTAAAGGGAGAGGGGAAAAACCTGCTGGTGGGAGAGCTGTTGCAGTCTGGTCAAAAGTGGTGATTGCAGTCCAGCTGAGGGTGGTGGTCTCAGTCAGGCTGAGAGTGGTGAGCTGCAGTCTGACTGAGAGCGGTGAGCTGCAGTCCTCATCTGGATCCCACGAGTGGTGGAAAGGTTCCGAAACTCCAGGTTTATATATTCTCCAGCTCAGGCAGGAATGCTCAGTCCTTCCCTCAGAGCGGGGAATTCCATAAAAGGATGCTCAGTCCTTCCCTCAGAGTGGGGAATTCCATAAAAGGGTATGAGGACAGGAACATCCCTCCACCTCGCGGGCCCTACTGACAGCAGTTTCTGGGAAAATGGCATGGAAGGCTATAGAATACACAGTTTTGGGCTACACCCATCCAGTGATGAATCGGTCACAGCTGTTCTAACTAGGACATCATCTTTGTGTCCCTCCATGGGGCTCCCTCCAGTGCATCTGTGTCATTTCTACTGGGGAGCCCAGCCTGTTGTGCAGCTGATGTGTCTCACCAGGCTGAGCAGAGGGGAAGGATCCCCTCCCTCGATTTGCTGGCAGTGCTCTGCCTAATGGAGCCCAGGGTGCTGCTGGCCTTTGCTACAAGGGCACATTGGTGGCTCATGTTCCCTTTGTCCACCGGGATCCCCAGGTCCTTCTCAGCAAAAGACTGTCAAAAGCAAGAATGGACTAGAAACATACTCGACAAACTCAGCCCTTTTCAGAGTGTGCGTGACTGAAAAAACTAATGTCTTGTCATAATTCAATCCTCAGTTTTCTCACTCTGTGTTTACGGAAGGGTAACTGAGAACCTAATGGTTTTTTGCAGCAGAGATGGAGGTGAAGAAAACCAACCTGTCTTGCACTGAGTTATATCTGAGGATGAAAACTATAGGGCTGCAGTTCTTTAATGAGATTAATTTTTATGAAATTTTTATGTGCTGTTATTACAACCAGTAATCCTTGTTGAGGGTGGTAAATGCTACCCTTCCTGTCCAGCACATCCCCTCCAGGCTCTTCCCCTGTCTTGAGCAATACTTTTTATCAAGTATAAATGCCTTTTTGTTATGATGCTGCAGAAATCCAACAATGATAAAAAGTTGTGGGGAGAAAAATCTGTCTACCTCCACCATGGAAACTGACAACGATTTGAGGGAGGGAAAAAGTAAATTGTTAGCTATCAGTCTTTTGATGTTTTTTCCTTTTCAAGAGAATTATATGGGTCTTTCTGCACACCCCAGAATTGTGTAGCAACATCTTCATTGCTCACCCAACTTCTGAATTTTCTCTTATGGAGAGGAATAGAACAGAACAGAACATAAATATGCTGCATTCAAAGCAGTGTGGCCAGCAGGTTGAGGGAGATGATTCTGCCCCTCTGCTCTGCTGTGCTCTGGTGAGACCCCTGGAACATTGCATCCAGCTCTGGGGTCCCCAGCACAGGAAGAATATCGACCTGTTGGAGTGAGTCCAGAGGAAGCCATCAAGTTGATTAGAGTCATGGAACACCTCTCCTATGAGGAAAGTCTAAGACAATTGAGATTGTTCAGCCTGGAGAAGAGAAGGCCTTGGGGTGACCTAATGGCAGCCTTCCAGTACCTGAAGGGAGCCTACAAGGAAGATGGAGACAGACTATTTATAAGAACATGCAGTGACACGATAAGCTTCAAGCTGAAAGAGAGTAGGTTTAGATTAGATGTTGAAGAGAAATTCTTTACTGTGAGGGTGGTGAAGCACTGAAACAAGTTGCCCAGGGAAGTAGTTGGATCCTCTTCCCAGCTGAATGGAGCTCTGAGCAATCCGGTCTAGTGAAAGGTTCCCTGCTACAGCAGTGGGGTTGGAACTAGATAATCTTTAAGGTCCCTTCAACCCACGCCATTCTTTGATTCTATGATAGATTACTGGGGAGAGGGATCAAGACTTTGTGAGTGGCTCAGACAGATATTCCAACAAACAAAATGAGTGCCTAAACATTGCACAAGGTTATCTACAAGTAATAACCCCAAACCAGGCTGCAAAGCCTCAGCACACATTTGTCTCCTTCTAGAATTGTACTTGGTCAATATGTGCGATAAAAACTGCCTGCTTGGTGGGTATACCAGGATTGAAGACCCTACTGATGAACCAGTAGAATTAATCAGTGAGCTACATTTTGTTTTTTCCAGACTCTTTTATCCGTGATAGTTTCTGAAGATTATTGTCTTCTGAAGAACTGAAGACCTTTTATTGATCAAAACCGTTTAAGAGCACTGGTGATATTTTGAGCACTGAATCAATAATGGGACTGACATACCATAAGCCACGGCAGACCAGAGAAGGACAGATTGATTGATTGATTTTTCCTTTTGCAAATTTTGAAGTAGCACCTCTCTGGGCTCCCAGGGCTCCTCTCTACAAATGCTGGGCAGCTGCTGGGCCAAACCAGCACTTGAAATCTGGCGGAAAAAGGTCTTAAAGAGTTGAGGTTACAATAGTGCCACTGAGAACAGGGAGTGACTATCTAAAGGCGTAAATAGAATGATGCAGTGACTCAGAGCAGACCTCTTTATGGCTGCAGTTTAAACAGCAGAGAACTTCATACTTTTCAAGATGAAAAAAAAGTTTTGACCATGTCTGTTTTCTCTTCCCGTGGCTGATGGTGTGATCCACTTACTGCTCTGATGTAAAGAACTGAGGGCAGACTGGCAGCTGCTAAGAGTGTGTGGTGCAAGAAGCAGCTATGTCAGTGTGCCAGGCCTGTCTGCAGTGATGCAGACAAGCTCTGCACACCTACATACACACACGTGCATGGTTGCTTGTTCTTCTAACAAATGTGATCTAATTAAAAAAAACACTGCTTGGCAAAGCAAACAGAAGAGGCAGTGTGGTGTGGGGAGCAGAGAGCTGGTTTCCAAGCCTGTAGGTCCAGTCCTTCCAGGGCTTTGCAGGGTGACAGGGGTTAAGTCAACACAGTGCTCTGCACTCCTGGTGCCCCCTGTAATTAGATCGGCGGCACTTCAGAGCAAAGCCTGCTTGTGTACAGCTTTGAACAATGAGGTTTTGATCTTATTGGGGTCCCTTGGCACCACATTAATAGTATTTTATTACACATATTATACGATTTACTGCCAAATCACCAGGGCAGTTTTTAAGAAGACTGTCCCTGTGATGGAGGGACAGAACTGAGGATGGAAAGTTAAAATGTCTAATCTGTTTTTCTGTTAATTTTAAGCTGAGCATTTATTCCTTCAACTGGCATAAACCCCTGTCTTGCACAGGTCAGCTGTCAGTGAACTAAGATTTGCAGAAATTCTCTGTAGATGCTCTGTTACTATTACAATGTATTTTGTCTCTGACCATGACACAGATAATCCATTTAAGCTCATGTTATCATGTTCAAAAAGTGGCTACATAACAAAGGCAATATAAATCACCACTCATAACCAAGTGGTACTGTCGCAGGGGTTTGAAGCTAAGAATGAACAGGCTGCCCAGCTGAGGTGGGGAAGAGGGGGGAGTTATAGAGAAGACCAGCTTAGCAACTCTTGACCTATACGAGAGCAAGGGTGTCGCTGTCCCTGTTTTGAGTTGATACATAGAGCTGAACTTCATGCTGCCACTTCCTTTGTCATCTACAATGGCATCTGTTCTAGGAGAGGAGGGACAGCAAACACCCACCACCCATGAGCTCTGGCACAGTGCGTGTGGTTTCCTAGCAGCCCCCAGTATAGCAAGCCCATAAACACTAGTCTGAACAAGCCAGAGGGGTTAGCTGTGAGTGTGTGGTAATTAACCCATGCTCAGCCCATTGGCTGAGGCTCTGGTCCATAACTCTCTACAGTGTCTGGAGGTCAGCATACTCTTCAGCACAGCCCAGCATTAGCCCTCTGCTCTGAGGAGACGGTGTGTGCATGGTGTCTTCCCTTGGGGGAGGGAAAAGAGAGTTTTGGTCTTGGAGATACAACAGTTCCTTACATATTCTATTTGGTAGCAGGGGTGAGGCTGTCATGGAGGAGGTTCTCCATTAGCCAGGGACTCCAGCTAAAGGCTGAAAGGGAGAATTGCAACAGGGCTGATCTTCAGAAGTTGCTCAGTAGACTCTGGGTTTGGGTGTTGGAAGAGCCTCCCTGGGTCATCCTTGCACGGGCCTCGGTCATTCCAGGTGTAATTGCTGCAGCAGCTTGACAAAGCCTGTTTGTGGAAGGGAAAGTGAAGAGAAAAGAAAACCATAGTTGGCTTCTGAGAGCTTGGCTTTGCCATGTGGCCGGAGCCCTTGCCTTGTGCTGCCTGCACAGTGGCACACACATGTAAACAGGCAAGTAACAGCTCTCCTTCCCCATTCCTGAGTCTAAAGGCACACCCTTGTTTGATGTACCCTGCTGTCTCCTCTTTGTCCTTTTCTCACACAATTCCTGAATCCTTTTCCTTTTCTCACTTCAGCTCAAGCTGTAATTTAAATGCCGCCTGATTGCCTCCTGTTTGCTGCTCAGGAAAGCTGAAATGTGCTTTGTGTCAGTTTCCCAGTAGCAGCAGTGCTTTATCCTGGTTACAGCATGGAATGGGACAGGAATGCTTTCAGTGTTTTGAACTCCAGCAGTTTCCTCACTTACTGTGATGAAACTAGTGCTTTAGATGAGGTATGTACTGATATCTCTCTCCATCTAAATTTTTAATGGGTAATACAAGACAGATATTTCTAAGCAAAACAATACTTGATTTTCTTTGTTGACTGAAAGGAAAATTGCATTATTTGGTGTATCTTGGTTCATATGCAGACTGATGTCACAAACCAGAGCTGCTACTTACATTCACTTGGAAACACTGCTACTCAAAGACTGAGCTTGCCATAATCTCCCTGCACTATCTCCCATGCATAAGGGTGGTTGAAATTACTTTTTCAGAGGTTTATGATACTTGTTCTGATGAGTTTATTAATTAGAAAACAACATATTGTCCTGTAAACAAAGTAATGCTTTGCAAAGTATTCTGTTGGGAACACAAAGCTGAACACCACAGTATTACATACAATGTGTGCTCCATCAGCTCTACATGGAGCATCTTGAAAACCTAGGCATTAATTGCCAGGAGTTCAAGATCCATTAAACCAGAAATAGCAACCAAAAATTCTAACTTTGTATGCTGGTGGTGAGAAGAGAGTATTTCCTTCCTATAAAGTAGAAATGTGTTTGAAATTCCCAGTCTCAGCACAGCCAGGCTGTTCCAGTGTGCAGCCTGACATCCTTGCAGATACTCAGGTGTAGAGATTTCACATCCTTATAGGCCTGTATCCCATTAAACAAAACTACAGAGAAATTTTCCTGTAACAGCTAATGTGCTTTAGACAGCTTACAGATTGTCCCTGAAGTGTGCAATTGAAAACCCACATATCAAACACGATTAGATTGTCATTCTGCATCTAAGGTGCTGCAAAGTATTAAGTCATGTTTCAGGAGTGCACTAAAATCAATAAAAGTCTGGTTTATAAGCCTACTTCTTCTTGTGATAGATAGCAAAAGGTGCTCCAAGTGTCAACCCCAAACTGACATGAGTGAACATACTCTCTTCTAAGCTAGTGAGATAAATCTTTCATGTAGTGGAACATTCAGACTCCAAGGAGCTTAACTTTGCATCTGGATGTCAGCAGGGAGAGCACTGTATGCCTTTGTTCCGTGATTTCTTGCCTCATCTCTGCTGCCTTCCACCAACTCTCTCGTTCCTGTTTCTGCTTCTCTCTGTGGGGATCTTAGAGAGGCAATTCCAAAGGCTTTGAGGAAGACAAGGATGTCTTGTGTGGCAGTGTGGATTCATCTGTTTTGTCTCCATTCTAGTGGTCCCCACTACCTTATCGTTTAGTACAGAGACATACAGTTGCCTGGTGGAGGCTCTGTCAGTGGTTAATTGGCTTTTTTTTTTTTTTTGGATGCTGAATACTTTTGATTTGGTTGTTGGTATTTTTTTCCAGTTTTCACAGATGCCTCCTGTGCAACTCAGAGCATTCTCCTGTTTGCAGAAGAGCTTTGTGATCCAGCTGAAGTCTGTGGTTTTGGGAGGGACACAGAGATCTCATGTATTGAAACCAAACATGTAGCCCAGATGAACTATCCTCAATGTCTGAGAACACTACAAAATGTCCCTGGCTGCCCCAGTTTATCTGAACACGTGTTCTTGTAGTAATTTATCAGAAATGTTTTTCCTACATTTCTGAAAAAATCTAACTTTGGTACAAGTCCAAATGTAGCTCATTCTGTATGAGCATGCTCAATCACAGTGGCCACATCCAGCTCAATCACATGCTCAATCCATGCTCAATCACATCAGCCACATCCAGAAAACTGTGAAAAAATATTCCTGTCCAAAGCAAATGGAAAATTCTACCATGTAGAAAGGCTGAATTGTTTTGGAAGTGCTCTTTAAGCATCAAGCACTATGTTCTGTCTTTTTTTTTTTTTTCCAATAAGTATAGCCTTTAGCAGTTGTTAATTTTAATACCATCAGTTTCTAATTATCAGATTTGAGGGCCAATTGCTTAGATCTTTGCCAGAGATGATTGTGCAATTTAGAAATGGTGGAGAAGGCAATCATGAAATTACACAGGACATGAGCTGCAGACCTGAAATGAGTTTTCGAAGATTTGGCAAAACGATTTTCTTTTATCAAGGATCCTGTATGGACTGGGTTTCGATACAGTGGGAAAAATGTAGTGAGGCAAGACTAACTGAGTAAAAGTGCCTACAGCAATTAACAGTTTATCTCACAGCTTGGCTCTCCGCAAAAGTGGTGCTGCACTGCTTCTAGAGGAGTTGGTACGACATGACTGAATCTGAATACTGAAACTGCATCAGATTGACTCAGTGGTGTGATGGAATAAGTATTATGAGCCGCTGTGGGAATTTCATCCCAAGATGTGACAGGAAGCACCTTAGTGGAATTACCCTTGGTAGCAGCAGCATCCAGATGGCTCTGGGCCAGGGGAAACTTTCAGGGGAGTTTGCAGAACTGAGGAGCTTCACAGAAAGCTGAATCCTGGCACAGTCGTTCCTACCAGGTACAGAAATTACTGCCAGACATTACTTGTTTATACTTGGATGATCTATCAGATTAGATATCTTCATTCCCTTTCATTCTGCGTGCATCCTTCAGCAATTTGCTTTAAAATCTGTTTTAAAGAGTGAAGAAATAGAACTTGCTTTGCAGTGAAGCAGAGTTGGAACTGTACCTTACCAGCTACTCCACAGGAAATGCCCTTGAAAATTTCCCTAGGGGTATACAGTATGAAAAGTGAACAGCAAACTACTTGTATTTCTCTTGCCTCATTCTGGTAATGAGAGCAGGCTCTGTAGAACTGGAGAGATGACTTTCAGCCTTCTGAGACCCTAAATTAATTATACAGAGGCTTCTCTCCTGCTTGACAAGTGGTCCCACCAATAATATATGGCACCAAATCTGCATCCTGCCTTAGACACGCACAGTACTTTGTTGGAAGTTTAGTCCTACCAAAGATTACAAAAGATTGCCAAAGATTACTACAAAGATTACCAAAGCTGCTGTTCAGAGGACTTCTGGTCGAACCAAGAGAGAAGATGTGCTGCTTGGGCCAGGCAAGTGTTGCAGATGAAGTGAGGCACTTCCTTTTTAACAGTAACAGCAGTATGTCTATTGATATAAAACAGCTATTTAACAAGTTTTGATAGTAAATGCAACAGTGGTTTAAAAAGATTCAATAGCAAGGTGCACTTGATTGTCACTGCATAGAGGACAGGGTCAGGCAAAATTGTTAGGGAGACCCTCCCATTGAGTCATGAGGTTCAGAAAGGGCCCCCTCACATTCTAAACTCCTTTCTGAGGGGAGTCTAGGTGAAGCTGGATCCAGACTTAGTCCCAGATTTGGACAACGGTTTATGTCTAAATGATTACATGTGTGCATCCACTCTTTATATCACTTAACCAAGATTTCTAAGCTTGCTGAGAATCTGTTGTGGCAAGGATTCTCCCAGCCTCGAGAATCCCCACAAAGAGAAAGCAGAGCTGTCTGAGAACCAACAAATACACCAGCACAGTGGAAAGGCAGACTGAGGCACGATTCATAAACGGAGCTGGTGGCTTGTTTTCCCTGGGGGACTTGTTTTGCTTCAGTATTTGGTAGTCCTGCCCCAGGGGTAGCTGACGTCTGATTCCATTGCAGTGACTGCATGGGCAAGTCACTTCACAGGAAAGTAAAGCAGGTGCAAAATACAGAAAAGTTAGTAACTCACAAAAATGTTTGAAACCAGCAAGGCAGTGGAAAATCAATTTCCTCTTTTTTTATCCCCCACACAGCACTCAGATGGAACCTTTAATCTGAATGAACAAAAGGAGGAGGAAATAGATTTTGCTGAAAGTTGCTGGGGTTGCCATCTGAGTCTGAATTCACTATGGGTTCAAGGGCTGATAAAATGTGACCATCTCCCCTGAGAAAGACAGGTGAGAAAAGGCAGCATGAAATGCTTCTGCCCAGACAGTAATGGAAATGGCAAAACTCACGATGTTTTGAAAAGATCAGATAGTTCAAACACGTCCTCAGATTTGTCTGATCTTTGCTAGGGCTGTAGCAATAGCTTTCTTTTTAAAGGAACTGTTACCAATCACCTTGGGAAGCTGTTAAGGTTAGTTAAGATTTTAAAAAAAACAACACATAGATGCAAAAAAACCCCAGACCAAGATTTTATTTTTTGTCAGTAACAGACAGTTGCTTCTTGTCAGCCAAATGTACAAAAAATGCCTCAAACCAAAACCAAAAAGAACTGATGAGATTCATCAGCTGTAAGATAGAAGGGGTGCTAATTAAGTATGTGATGCTCTGGACTAGAGGCTTGGGAAGAAGTGTTCCATGGAAGGGGATGGTACCCATTAAATTGGAAAATTGCATTTGTCTTAAACAAATAATCACTATCCTTTTCCGTTCAGTACTTTCTTGTTTCTGGTGTGACATACAACCTCACTGTAACAACAGTTCAGAGACAAGAACAGAAAGACCTTTTGTTTCTAAGAATCCTGGTTTTCTTAACTGCTTCTTTGGCCCTACTGTGCCATGCC
The DNA here is from genome assembly GCF_009829145.1 of Chiroxiphia lanceolata. NCBI lineage: Eukaryota > Metazoa > Chordata > Aves > Passeriformes > Pipridae > Chiroxiphia > Chiroxiphia lanceolata. The sequence goes on along the minus strand of NC_045671.1, from coordinate 10,720,128 downwards.
TTTCTCAGACAGTGTTATCCCCTTTCTTTAGCTCCAAGGACATGACCTGCAGAGCCAGCACATTTCAGAGACTGCCTATGGAAAAGGGCACAGTAGGCTTTGGTAAGCAGCTTTGGTGAGCAGCTCGGTGCTCTGTGGCAGAGTATTTCCCCTTTCATGTGACTGGGAATTCTTGAGAGTCAGTATATTCCACTGATGTAAGACTGGAAGACAGGATGTCAAGATATCACTTTCCTTGCTCATGGAGACACTCCAAAAGCTGCTGCTGTGCATGTTTACTAGGTTTACTAGGTTTCTTAAGCCTGAGGTTTTTTGTTACAACTTTCATGAAAAACATTTGCTACCAAAAAGGATTTTATTCTTAACAGGGTAGTTAGAATGCTATAGGTATCCCTGATTAACATTGCAATTTTCCCTTGCAGTCACAGAAAGCCGTTTCACCTTGCTTCATCTGTCATTGGTTAGAGGCCAGGAAATTTTACTTCAAGGTTTGTGAAAAATTGATTTTTTTTTTTTAACAAAAAGAAGCATTTCTGACTAAAGAAAAATCCCCATTAAAACGAGCATGAGATCCAAATGTGAAATCTGGCTCAGAACAAAAGCTCTGTGGTTAACTAAACTAGGAAAACTAGAATTTTTTTTTCTTTTTTTCATGTCACGTAGAGCAGGTGGGTGTTAAAATTCTTCTTCGGCTTGTCTGGAACGAGAGCGTTTCAGCTGCAGCAGCCTCTCCACAGTGTCTGCAATGGTTCTCTCTCCATGCACCTTGTTATCCCGCGTGCGGATGTTCACTGTTCCACTCGCCTTCTCCTTTTCACCAACAACTAGAAAAAACCAAGACACAAAAGGAATGAATTTAAAATTCAGCAAGTTCTTCCCCCATCCCCCATCCCTGCAAAACTTTAAGTCTACTAAACAAAAATTCTAAAAATCTTACAGATACCAAGACAATACGTGTGTGTCTAACTAAAATAAATTTTATATAACACACCTGGAGATTGTGTTTCTCCAGTACCCAATCTAAACTCTTTGAAACAACCTCTAAATGTAAATAAGGTGAGATTTTTTTTTTCCTTAATAGGGTGATTATTTATTTGTGATCCTGAAAGTGAAATGTGCTTGTGCCTTATTTGTATAAAATGCTTAAAGTTTTAAACAACAGAACTTTTTTCATGGTTCTGTCAGTTACTCTGAGGGCAGAGTTTCTCTGTCAAAGGCTCCTTTGACTCTAGTGGATCCCAGATAACTTTAAGGTCAATGACAGACCCCCAATTTACACGACAGGACTAATGCGCTCCTTCAAATCAAACACTTCAGGATCAGTTTCTAATTGTCCCTGCATCACCCTCTCTAAAAGAGGCTCACCCTGGGCATGCACAGCTCAGAAGTGCACTCCAGCTGAATGGAGTGAAAACACGGCATTTGTTTTGCTCCATTAGAAACAAGAGCATAAATTACTAGGAGAATGAAAAACAACTGAAGGATCTGACTGACAAAGGACAAGAGACTTCATACATGTCTCCACATGGCTGATGAAAGAACAGCAAAAACCTTTTTCTATAGCAACGGTAATGCCTTGGGTCACAGTGATCTTTCAGTGACAGCTATAAAGTGAGAAACACCTATCATGTGGGCAGGAAAGACTCTCTGCAATGGAGACCCTTAGGAACAAAGTGACCTAAACCACTGATTACAATCCTGCCCTGCTCACAGAAGATCAAATCCTGTAACAAGAAAATCACGATAAGGGAAGAAATATGTTACCTAGAATAAAGTTATACTGTGCAAGCTGAGCATTTCTGATCTTCTTGTTCAGTGTGCACCCAGGATCTACATCAACATCTGCCATAAATCCTGCATCATGGAAGTCCTGCTGGACCTAGGAGAAAAAGTACTTAAACTGTCACTACAGGATATTCATGATCATGAACTATTTATGATATGCAGACTTAAGCCAGTTAAGATTATCTGACCCCTAAAACAAAGACACTGTCATGGGCTCCGGTGCTAGAGATGAGCCCAGTTCAAGAAATTAAAATTAAGTCAGCTATCATGCAACTACATACACACAACAAATGGGCAGTGATGTGAACATCTAATGTTTGGGCTGAATAGTGATTGGAGTTTGATGCTATAAAAGGCAGCAGGCTGGTGGAGCTTACTGATTAGAAGAGATTTTTTTTTTTTTTTAATTTATTTTGCAGACTATTTTACTCATATATGGTGTGCTTGAAAAAACTACAGGAGATCGTTGCTGGAGGCAAAATATGCAAAGACTTATTTTTATCTTTCTTACTGCTCTGCAAGATGCACATGGCCATGGGAGACTGAAGGGTAAGACAGCTTTTGAGCTAGAGTGAAAAACTAAGTTTTCCAAAGATAAAAGTCTCACAAAGACCAACGTTTGTTGTTTATGTACCCAAAATCTAACTCAGGTTATCTTTCTTAAAGATCTACACAACTTCAGCAGCTAATTGTCACTGTAATATAAAAATGACTCAATATGTAAAGACTTAGAACACTTGTCTGAGATAAATACTACTAATCATGAATAACCAGGTATTTCAGCTAAATGCAATATACTGAAAATGAAGCACAAAACCATGTACATCACCTTTTGAGCATACTCATCACACGCTGGTCCCACTGGTACCACCATTACCTGCTGTGGGGACAGCCAGAGCGGCCTTCAATAAACAAACAAAACAAGTTTATTTAGCTTTCAGTATGAAATCCTATTTACAGATACAAGTACAATCTACACAAGAGACTCATCAAGCCATCTGGTTAGATTCGGTGATGAGAGCCCTACACTCATTACAACTTATCTCCTAAAAAGAGCTGAGTGTCTAAAAGAATTCAGTGTGGGCAAAAGCACTCACTGACCAGAAGATTCATGTTGTGTTTTACAATATACAACAAATCATAATTGAGTTGTTGATCTTATTACTAATTAAGCACAGGAAAACATTTACTTTAGTACAGTCTTGTTATAATCAGAGGGGTCATTCCCAGTGGGTGTTATACATATATTACACAGGTAAAGCAGGTCATGTACATAAATAACTCTTTACAAGGCAGCCCAGCTGCAAAAGCAGTTGGGAGACTTATGCCTTGGGCAGAGTAGCTGTATGCTGCAACTGCATGAGCAGTATCATATAGAATCTACCATATCTTGAATTATTTACTACTTAAGGCAGGTGGTTCAGAAGAAATTGCCTTGTGGTATCCCTATGGCGTGTCCCTGTAGCAAGCAAGAAGAACAAACAAACCCTCTTGACTCTTGGATGCCTGGGGCTAATTTCTCTCCTAAAGTGTTTGCTCAAACTGGAATAATAAGTTCTCAACGTTACCATTTGCCTCCATAGTTTTCAGTTAGAATGGCAATCATTCTCTCCACAGATCCCAAGATAGCCCGGTGAATGATAACTGGTCTTGTTTTGTCATTACCATCATGGCTGTAAAGAAAAGGGTTTCGTAAGGTTTTTTTACTCGATGTGAACATATGCCTGTAAGTGTCAGTGAAGTTAGATTATACAGAACCTAAAGCCACCAGCCTCTGTGCTTACCTGACAAAGGTGAGGTTAAATCTGACTGGCAGCTGGAAGTCAAGCTGAATTGTAGCACACTGGTGGTAGCGGCCAATGGCATCTTTAATCTGAATGTCAATCTCAAAAACACAAAGACACAAACTTTTACTACAGCTTAAAAGACAAGGATTCCCCTCTGAAAGCAAACTCATTGTTTTAAGACGGGTTTCATTCAATGCAGAGGAACTATATGTACCTTTAGACAGCATAGTTTTACTTCAGCCTGTGTTAGGATTTAAGTGATTTGCAGGTTCTGATGCAAAAAATGTTAGAGTAAAACCAGAGTGAGTAAGTAGAGAGACAATACTTCAGGGGGGAACTACCTTAGATATCTCAGATTACTTTTTGTGGTTTTCTATCTGGTACTCTCATGGGCCTTTTCACTGAGTGAATTAAGCAGCCTGTAAGTGCAGAACTGAACATGTCTGCACAAAAATAAAACTTCCTCAACATCAAACTGGCAAACTTACACTTCTATATTATGCAGTATTTGAATACTTTGTAGCTTATGTTACAAATTCAGGGCATGAACGTGGGATGAGAATCCTACTGTTAAACAGTCCATTTACCAGTAGAGAGTCATATTAATCAATGTTACTAATCCTGACCTATGAGTCAAGCCTATTCTTTCTTTTGCATCCGACACTTAAATCCTGAGTAAATTTATGACACAAGTTAGACAGAAAAGACTGATAGAAAACAGTAGATTTATAGTGTCCTGACCTTATTATTTATCACATTGCTCACTTACTCATCGTTTTACCAGAATGGCTGTATGTTGAGGCTGTGTCCCTTATTTTAATTTATGTATTACACACCCAGATCAGTGTTTTAACAACTCAAGACCTAAATATCTTTCAACTTTGGAATCAGAAGTCAGAGTTTATCATAGTTCAGCTAGTTACAATAGAGCTTCATTCTTTACAACCTACTTTAATTTCAAATTCAGACTGTAATAGGAACAAGTGTAAGGTTAATTAATGTTAACAAAGGTTCCTGTACATTTGCCCTCTTTCAATCAAATGAGGAAATTACTAAATCTTGTTTGCATTTCATGTTATGAATGACTAGCTGCTATAACAGATTTCACCTACAACACAATAAACTGAAACTGAATCATTAGCATACAAATAGAGTTAATCAGAACAAGTTTACTAGATGAGAACACAGACATAAATGTAATGTAGGCGTATTACGGAAAGATTTAAAAGCAGTTTACTTTTGTTCTTCTCGTGACCTAGGATTCACTTTCTAATGCAGGAGCTGCTCTGTTAAAACAGATCTTACAGTGCCACCTTCTGTTCATGCTGCCCACTAAACCAGTCGGCTCTGTTCAAGCTGCGGACAAATAGTTGATTCATGTAAACTGGGTTTAATTAATGAAATGAGTGTTAGAACTCACGTTACAACTATGTGAACACCAGGATGACAGAGTATTATCCCTCTCTCAAGTATGTCAGAGTTTCTGTTTCTGGAAAACCAGAAGATTTTAGCCAGACAGCATCTTAAAATGATATTAGATAACTGTAACAAAAAAAAAATCCTTTATTCCTGGATAAGGTCTTTTGCCTTATCCAAACAGAATTAAAAGCTGAAACCAGCTAGGGGTTAGCATATACTAACCTTAGGTCCATAGAAAGCTCCATCACCAGGGTTTAACTCCCACTTCTCACCAAAGGCATTGAGGCTGTTTTCGAGTTGCTGGAGATAAAAGGACACACACTCAGTGTTTCTTTCCTTGTTACAGCATCAGGTCAGCCTGCTACTACAGATAGGTGACCCTACCAAATTCTCTGTACTTCTCAGTTGCTGCTGAAACTCATTTATTGACTGAAAAAGGGAAATTGTGGAAGGGAGCCAACTAAAAAAAAAAAAATTAATTAGTCCAAATTTAAACAAACAAAACTAAAGCAATCATTTTGGAAGAGGCCAAACAAGCATTAGCTAAGATGCAAGAACTGTTTATGCCAGATTCAAAGTCTGTAGATAACTTTGAGATGAGATCCACCCTGGTACACCAAATGTCTATTCCTGCCCCATCTTCTCCCTAGCACTGCACCTGCAAGGGCTAACCCCATCCCTTCCAACCTCACTTTCAGGAGACGGATCTAAGTCTTACTATAGGGGTTCCAGAACTGGTTCTCTTTGCAGTTCTTACAGAACTTGCAGCTGCAGCCTTGCTTTTGTAAAAAAAGTTAATAAAACTACTGTTTACCTTTTCAGCCTGATTCCACACTTCAATATCTCCCAGGTACTTTTCAGGACGAGTGGAGAGATTCAGTTTAAAGGAAAATCCAAAGACATCATACACAGCACGCAAGAACTGCAGACAACTCTTTATCTCCTCTTCGATCTTTATGACAAGAGAAATAATGTGTAAATTATGGAAAAAAATCAGTTAATGGGATATTAATGTCCGATTTCCTTTCACAGCAGCCCATACCTGCTCCATAGCACAGAATATGTGAGCATCGTCCTGCTGGAACCGGCGCACTCGAGTGAGCCCTGTTAGAGCTCCTGACAGTTCGTTGCGGTGCAGGACTCCAAAATCAGCCAAACGTAAGGGCAGCTCACGCCACGATCTCGGGCGATGATCAAACATGAGGCTGAAGGAAAAGTTCGTTACTGGGAGCCCACTGAGAATCAAAATTCTGCAAAGTGCAGGCAGTGAGAAGCTACCAGTGACTAAGCACATGCCCATTAAGCCAGTGGTGTAATCTGGACAGAACCATCAGTCATATCTAGTTTTGTCAGGAAAACAAATGCACATCTCCTTTTACAGTGGGTAGGTTTCCCCCACCTCACAGAGAGAAGATACGAGAAGTCCTAAAACTGGGCATTAAAAGCTGAATGCCTAAACTGCCACAAAACTGACAGTGTCCCAGTATTTATTTTGGATATCTAGGTTTTGTAGTATCAACGTAAGATTCAGGTCTAAAACACCATCACTGTAATGGTGGAAAAATGACACTTCTCAGTGTCTCAGGTAAAGAAAGAGTGTAAGCAACAACACTCACAATTACAGCATTCCTGACAGCATGAATACCTGAAGGCAGCCATCTCTACAATTACACAAGCAGAAGGAGGAGGATGGGATTGCTTTTTTTTCCCCATCATCTTTGCTAAACTGGATTTGCTATGTATTTACCAGTGTCCTGGGCAGTTCATGGGCTTCAGAGCAAAGATCTCCTTCTCCACTTCAAAGGAAAACATGTTGTCACTGTAATGCTGCCAGTGCCCTGAAGTCATCCACAGTTTGCTGTTGAAAACATTTGGAGTGACAACCTCCTGGAATCCACGTTTTCGATACTCACTCTAAAACAACAGTTAGTTGTTTTATTTTATTGTTTATAGTATTTATTTTATTTGTTTACAGTTGTTTTATTTAGTTTGTTTTATAACTTTACTTGTTATAAAATAACTAATAAAGAAAGCAAAAGTACAGACTTCAATCCGCAGCCATAACAAAATACAAATGCTGCCGTACAAAACTCAGTAACTTAGGGAAGGAGGTAGGGAAGAGAAAAATTCAAGTTGGGCATGTAGTAAGCAGGAAGAACAAGTTTCTTCCCTGCAAGCAAAGCAGCAGTCTCTAATTACTCGATGATACTTGATAGTACATTGCAGCCTAAATACACAGTAAAAACAAAGACTTCGAATATTACAACAGGAAGATCAGGGGTTTTTTTCTACATATATTTTCAAAGTGAATAGGTCTACAGGGCCAAATTAAGTAAGTTTATTAAAACAAATCAATATGCATCAATGGAACAGCAGTAGTGTGAGCTTAGCTGTACTATTAGATGTCAACGAATTCATATTATAAAGCACCTTTATCACAGCTTTAGCTGCAGATATAAAGTACTTTTATAATATAATGTAATTTTGCAGAGACTGTGACAAGACCAATTCAAAAAAATCAGGTTTCTTTAGTGCCTTATAGAATTAAGAGATTAAAATAACTTGAAATGAAAGGCTATTAATACTGTTATATGTAGCATGCTGTTACACATTTTTCTAAAATCATGCAATTTTTTCTATAAGCTTTCCAAAAGACAGCACTTACCCGGATGAATTCAATTAATGTATTATAAATGTAAGCTCCTTTTGGCAAGAAAAAACAGCTACCAGGGCTAAGCTCATGGAAGAAAAACAGTTCTTGGTCCTGCAGAAAAATAATACTTGAAAAACTCAGTATTTGCACCCTACTTTTTTCACTTAACATTCACAAACGAATTACTACTGACTGGGCATCACTACCAGTTTCGAATTACTACTGACTGGGCATCACTACCAGTTTCAAAAAGAAAAACCTGGAAAAAAACCCCACAATATACAATAGATCAGATGCCTTTTCACTAGTATTTTTATGTCCATCAGTAGTTAAAGGGGAAGGGGATTGTTCAGTTTCGTGTTTCATTACTGATGCTCCAAAATTCACACTTAACTCCCAACTGTGCCCCCACAGCTTCCTTTGTACATTGACAAGTAAATGTTTAGTTCTGCTTCTGCAGCTAATTATGTGCACATGAAATGACTGTGTGAACTACAGTGAACTACAGTTGGCTAATGTGACAAACTGTGGACATGCTTGAGGTCTACACAGTGAATTCTTCTGTATTTTTTCATGAGGTACTAGCAGCAGACACTGTAATGCTGTTCAGAACTATCAGTTATCTGACAGGGATATCTACTGAAGAAAAACCCAAAAACCAGCCAACCAAAAAACATAGCTCTGTATTACAGATTCTGAAATCACACAGAAGAAGATAATTGTGTGAACAGACCACAGCAAACTGTGTTGGAATGAGCACTGCCCACAGAGCGAGGCATTCATGTGTTGCAGATGGAAGTGTTTCTGTTGTTCTGATTGATCTGTGGAATAAAGATGTCATTGCATTTAAAAGAACAAAAAGTTATTTTTTCTAGGACTTTGATGCTTGAAAGAAAAGTACCTGACTTCGCACCTCAAAGTAAAATTGTGTCACATCTTGATTGTGGCAGCAAAGTATACACTATCTTCAAGACGCTTCTAGTTAAGGGGTTAAATCCACACAGTGTTTTTGAAATACATTACTTAGAAAAACTGTCTCACCCGCCCAATTTTTCTGTGATCTCTGCTTTTAGCCTCCTCCTGGAATTTCTCCCATTCCTTCAGCATTTTTGTATCTGGGAATGAAATTCCATAGATCCGCTGGAGGGATTCCATATCAGCCTTGCCTTCCCAATAGGTAGAAGAATTCTGCATGCAAAAAAATAAATGTAACACTGAAGAAAAGGAGGAGCCTCCACTACTACAGCCTGCTATGAAAAGGTATATAATTATTAATAAACCATTAATGTGGAACAACTAAAGCGTACAGAGAATTTTAATCGTAAATTCAGAGCACTGATCAGAAAAATCCAGAAAGAAGAGGTGAACACACTAAGCAAATATGGTTTTGGGCTCTCTCCTGTCTTTTTCCAAAGCCTATCTGCTCTCTTTGTAGCCATCCTTTTCCAACTGTTTAATCACAAACAGCTATAACCATCAGCTGAGCAAGAACGATAAACTTTAACTGACACATTTCAGTCAAAACTTGAGCTGAACTTGTGTTCCTATCTGTGCTTGGAAGTGCAAGCCCTGGACACACAGCTGGCTTCACACCATGTGAATATCATTCCAGCACACAACCTTTCCACAATTTGCAACACTGAGTCTTTAGCCAGGTTACTCATTTCACAGTACATTCTTGCCTCAGCCCAAACACATTTTCAGTGAAAACGTTTGTCTAAGGAAGTTTCAGCACTTACCTTATGAATTTTTATGGTCTTTATCTTGCCAGTATGTCTGACATGAGGCCCTCTGCATAAATCTATCAAGGGACCACACCTAAGAGTAGGAAAGCATTTATTTAGTATATTTAACCCTAGATTCATAAATCCAGTAATATTATGATCCACTTATTATTATGATTATTATGATATCCACTTATTAATTATGATTATACAGTGTAATTACCTGTATACTGTAGTAGTTGGAGTATTGACCTTCTCATTCAGGATGCGACACTTGAATTTATTATACTGAGAAGAAAAGCAGCACAAATATTTGTTAAGTCTTCGTTAAGCAGGAGAACTGGCCAGCAGTTTAAATTATTTGCAAACCTGATGCTATGCTGCATGAAAAGAGGACTGTAAAAGAGACAGAAGCACAGAGCAGTAGTGGAGCAAGCTGCCCAGAAAGCAGTTTGTGCAGTCTCTGTCCTTAACAAATTTTGAAGGCTCAGCTGGAAGCCTGGTCTGATTTCAGTGTTGGTCCCATGCCCTCTGTATGATAGTGGACTGGAGACCTACAGAGGTAGGTCTGAATGACACTGTGATCCTCCTTATGTCCCAACAGAGAAAACTCAGTAACGTCTACCTCAGGAATTAAAAAAAAATATTTGCTGCTAGATACTAAAGGGAAAGCATGAACTTTTAGTGTTGCTTGGACTTTCTCTGAAGTCCTCATTTTAAAAAACGTTTTATGAAGCTTTCTGAATGCAGCAGCACATGCAGTTACAGTATCATACAGCCAAGATAATACAACATAACTGCACATAATACATTCCAAATTTGTATCTCTGGGAAATAAATGAAGAATGCAAGTTCACAGATTTTGTGAAGGTCACTCAGGGGAAGAAATAGTTCTTACATTCACAAGAAACTAAGAATTACACCCTTGCTCATTTTTTTTGTTAGATATCACAGAAGAGTTTATAAGAACCTTAAAAAGTTAATTTGATAGACTTTCCTCTATCACTAACAGAATATACAATAAAGTTACAAACACTTAAAGACTAATTGCATGAGGCTAGAAACAACCTTCTAAAACAGCCTACCTTAAACATTTCAAGTAGTGTTTCCTTCTTAACTTCCAGTCTCTCAAAGGCTTGTTTTTCCTTCATTATCTTTTTGCATAATGTTTCCAAAGCAGAGAAGTCATTACTTGATACACCCCTAAAATAAACACACACACACACACACACACAGAAGTGAATAATTTTTGCTTCCCTTTGCAATTTGTGATCCATTAGTTTGTGGATGGGAAGCATTACAAAGGACAAAGTCATCTATAGCAGTAGATATGATGTTCCAGAAACAAGTACGTAACAGAAATTTTGCTGTGACTGCCACCCCACACCTCCAAAAAACCAGAAAAATACAAAACATACCCTTCCTCAAGGAACATGTCGTAATAAAATCCATTTTCAATCGGTGGGCCATAGCACAAACAGCCACCATAGATCCGTTCCATTGCTTCACCCATTATGTGAGCGCTGGAGTGCCAGTACACCTAGTGGAAGTAAAAAATTAGGGAATTAGTGCATTTCAACTGTTTTATTTAAAACCTTTTTTGAAACTCTTGCTTTTAAGGATACACCAGATCAGTCAGCAGAAGAGAAGTGACCTGCCCAGCAACACTCTCAGCCCAAGCACCAATGTTCCCAAAAGGTAGCATTTCCACCACAAAACTGCTTAGACTGTGGTAGCAAACAATTCTTATTTCCAACTACTGTTGAAATTATTCAGTTATTTTCAAGAAGTCTGGAAACTAATTCAGAAACCTTTTTTTCCTAGGAATTCAATCAAACAACTCTGCATAAAGATCAAAAGGTATGCTTTCAACATTAGGCTGTTGTCCTACTTCAAAGATTTTATGCATGGGAAATCCTGCACATTCCATCTTCTAGGACACCTGAGGTTTTGATAAAATTAAAGCTGTAAGAGTTCATCTGTCTTGACTAGCACAGACAAATCAGGAGCCCTCACTTAGCCAGTAAGAAAACTCTGAGTTTGAATGCAAGACTTTTGTGATGAGTTTGACTGACAGCTTCTTGTACCAACTCATTTTTTCTAAAGATAGTATTTATCAGTTTACTGGATATCCACATTTATCTGAACGAGTAGGCAAGATAAAGTAGGTACATTTGCATGTAAAAAGTAAAAGAGGAGCCCACTCAGTACTTTTATCATTGTACGTAGACAGTACTTTTGTACTGTTTTGTTCTCAAAGGCAGTGCTGAAGAGGTCAGTTCAAAAGACCTCCTTTATATGAACACAAAGGTTGTAAATGTAAAATTTTAATGAGAATAAACTTGACATAATCTACAGCAACTGTGAGCAGAATTGGCTACAAATACACAGCAGAATGTACATTATCTGCAGTACCAAAACCACTCTGTAAGGAACTATTAGGAAATGCAGATGTACCTACACTGCAAACCTGTTCCTTCCTCTTCATCTTCTGAACACAGTAAATATGCAAATAACTACCAGAGGCTGAATATCATGTAAATCCAAGGGTAAACAAGTTTTGGTAGAAGATACTCACTGCTTGAGCCTCTTCATCTTCAAACTTAAGCAGCTCCAAGGTACAATCCTCCTCCAAAGGACGGTCTAGATCCCAAACCATCTTGTTCACTTTAGCAATAACAGTGTTGTCAGCTAATCCCTGACTACACAATAAACATAAAAGTACAATTATAAGTCATAATAAGTATACAGTATTTTGAAATCACCCAGTAGAAGTCCCCTGGATTTTCCCCTCCAGGTTGAAAAAGATCAGGAGTGCTCAGAGTGGACACAGTGTCATAAATAAATTCCAAATAAACAAGCAGCTTAACCAGTCTTGAACACTCATGAAAAATCCTATTTATATATCAGAGATATGGAAAGTAAATTGTGTTATATACCCAACATTCATACATTTTTTAACATACTTGACTTAGAGGCAGCCACCTAAAGGTACTAACCTGACTTCCCAATCCTATTGCAATATAACACAGAACTTCTCTCTTAAAAATTATCCAATACAATTTTTGATGTAGTAACTTTATAGTTTGTATCCACTAGGCAAAATACCCTTTTCTTGATCCCAAATCACAAAAGTAAATAAATTCCAATGTCATAGCACCTTTTGGGGAGGGGGGAGGGGGCAGAAAGAAAACAAAAAAGGCATCTCACCTTTAGGAATCATCCAATTTTTGTAATTTTAACTGTCAGGGTGTTCACTGTGTTTCATTCAAAAATGACCCACAGCCAGTATGAGCAACCTGTGGATGTGCAATACTCTTTTGGATAGGTATCTCCCATGCAAGTAAAAGTACAATTAAGTGAGAGATGCTCATATGTTACCTTTCTCTGAAATCAATTGAAATATCACCTTCCTCAGGCCAATGCAAGCTGGTTTGCAAGTGCTAACATTCAATCTGATCATTTACTAGCAAATCAGGTCTTAATGCAAGAGCAGTACTTGCAGGAGAAAATCCGCAAGTAACGTGTATCAAAAAGACCCCAATTCTATTCTTATTTAATATGAGAAACTGTACCTTTATAAAGAAGAAAAAAATTTCACTCCAAAACTAAAACCCAACCAGTTACCTCCAGTTCACTCCAAAACTAAAACCCAACCAGTTACCTCCAGTTCATTGTACACAAGGTGCTTTGAGAAGAGATAAATGACTAAGAAAGCATACGTTACCCATCCCCTCAAAGCCACTGTCTGACCCTGATTGTGTGTATCACAGAACAGAACCGTACCTGATTCCACAAGCGATTTGATAAGGAGTAGTCTTCCAAGACTCAGCATCAACCTGCTTGCCATCAGGTAGTGTAACTTTAATGGGTTTACTGTCCTTTGCAGCTCTTTCCGCAAGGAGTGCATCATGTTCAGCTTTAAGTTTATTGTACATCTCCAAACGCTCATTGATAAATGCAGGCCAAGGATTCAGCTACACAGAATAAAGAGAAAGGAAAATAGTTTATAGATTATTAATCTGATACCACATTATGTCAAGAATGCAAACACCAGTTATACTTTTCATAAGCAGCTACATGATGATATCTATATACATACTATATCTAAAAAATAATCAACATTATTCCAGGTTATGTAGTGCTAGTTACATCATTCATAATGCCATAAGGCTTCAGCTGAATGAAAATTATCATTGTACACCTGTTTAATAAACCACACACGTTACCAATCACCTACACAGCTTATTAAACACCTGTTTAATAACCTAAACGAGGGCAAAAATCATCCTGAAAAGACTGTATAAGAGCAATGTAAAACCAGATTTTTCTTAAGTCAAAAAACTGAGGCAATGCCGGTTCCTGTCCAGCCAGACAGGAACTGACTCCAGCTTACACACGTGTACTGACGTCAGGACTATCCGCCTGGGCACAGCCAAGGTTGCAAAGCTCTGCAGCTGGCTCAGGACTGGTGCTGGCTCGCAGCTGGCCCTCTGTACAGTCAGAAGGATGTGTGTCTTACCCACCATGAAGATGGAAAAGACAAGAGCACCTTATGCAGACTTTCCTCATCCCAAAGATCTGCCTCCTGCCTCCCGGCTGCAAACAGGGTCACAGGTGGAAAGCATCACCGAGTCGCAGCTGTGCCAATCTGAGCTGCCCTCCCACTACCCCAATGAAACTTGGTGCAGAACCCAACAACGTCACTTCAGGGCAAAATCTGGGAAAGATGTAACTGTATCGCCTGATGAAACACTTTAGAAGGACCAGTTGTAGCGAATGCCACCAGCACGCCCAGGACACGGCATCTCCCACCCCCCGGCCGAGGGGCAGCTCACCTCCGACCGCCCTCCATCGCCGGCCCCGTCCTTCATCTTCTTCTTCTCGCAGTTTGCCTTCCTCTCTTCCCCACCGCCCACCTGCGGAAGGTGAGCACCATTTCCTCACTCTCCAGGAGTCGCTTTAAGCCCCCTCAGCCCCCCATCCCGCGAACAGACCCAACGTCCTCGCCCCGGGAAGCCCCAGCCCCGCTCCCAGCTCCTTTTCCCTGGGGCACATCCCACCGCTGCGGAAGCCCCACGGAAGAGGCCCAGCCCCCTCCGCCGACAGCACCCGCCGTCCTGACAGGGCTGCCCCTCTCCCGAGCCCTGACGCTGGGCCGGAGGAGCCGCCCCGGCTCAGCCCGAGGGGGACGCGGGTCTCACCTGCCCATCACCTCCCGCCATGGCCGCGCGGAGCTGCCCGGGAAGGGGCGGGCGCGCAGGCGCCGCTCGGCGCCGCGGCTGATGCAACCGGGAGCGGCCGCTCCGGGCGGGAGGTGGGAGGGTGAAGGGGGCCCATGACGGGCACCGGCAGCTCGGGATGGCAGAGCCTCTGTCCGCACCCGTGATGGCGGGGAGCGGGGCTCTTGTCTCCGTAACCCCTCTCCCCTCGCTGCCACGGGGAGAATCGCAAAGTGAATTAGGTTGAACAAGTCCTCTGAGCATCGCGCCCAACCTGTGACCCAGCACAACCATGGCACAAAGTGCTACGTCCGATCTTTCCTTTAACACCCTCAGGGGCGGTGACTCCAGGGACGGCAGTGCATTCCTATGTCTAATCACCCTTTCTGTGAAGAAATTCTTCCTAATGTCCAACCTAAACCTCCCCTGGTGCAGCTTAACACTGCCCTGTCTCTGGTTGCCTGGGAGAAGAGACCGACCCCCACCTGGCTACAACCTCCTTGTTGGAGTGAGAGGTCACCCCTGAGCCTCCTTCAGACTAAACATCCCCAGCTCCCTCAGCTGCTCCTCACGGGACTTATGCTCCAGACTCCTTCCCAGCTCTCACCCTTCTCTGAACTCACTCCAGCACTCAGGGATACCTGGCTACCATTCCCCTGAGGCAGAAGTTCAGCAAGGATGGATCAGTGAATGGAAGTACTCTTTGCAAAAGAGACTAAAATAAAATAAAAATTGGACTGAACAATGTCTGATTTTGGGGGAGGGGGTGGGGGTGCACAGAGAAGTGGAAATGATTCTGAGGTGGTTGTGTCAGACCTGAAGCGCAGGAGTGTCCACAGCTGTCCTGAGGGAAGGCTCAGCTTAAAGCCTTAGAAGTTATGGACACTTCTGAGGAAAGGATGTGATATTCAGGCATTTAGTTTCTAACCTTCTTCCCCTCCTTTCCCTGCTGCCGTTTTTCTCTAATAACAATGTTTTCATTTAGGAAGCTTATTTTCTTTCAGCACATTCTCATGGTGGCTATGGACACCCAGAGTGGTCGGTCCCAAGGCCTGAGGTGTGTCTGGTAGCATTAGGTGTAATGGTGAAGTCACTTAGTAGCCTAGTTTGAGGAAGATGTTCATTACAAGATTCATGTTTTCAAGAAATCCTGGCATAGCATCCTTGCTTTGAAGAGGATAAATCACAGGTCAGGGCTTGGCTTGGACTTCTGCCACCTGCAGAGCATCCAACATTTCTGCCTCCCAGAATAGCAGCATTCTCTTATCTGGAGAAGTGATCTGGGAGCTTAGAGTGTTTCAGTCAGCTAAAATGTTCTCAGATGGACATCAGAGCACCTCAGGCTCCACGAACTTAAGTGCTGGAAGTTTTGCTTAGCTTTCAAATACTGATTATGTAGTGGTGAAGGATGGTTGAGAGAACATCACCGTGCTATTTGATCACAAATGTAGGAGTTTAAACAATGCAAATACTTTTATCTATATTTTAAATATGAAAACAGAAAGGTGTAGTAAATAGGAATTTAAAGACAGAATCAGGCCTAGATCCGAATAATTAATTTGTTGTCTGAAAGTAAAATATGAGCAGCATAAATATTGGCAAAAACTTTTAGTAAATAGCTACACTTAATAATATATGTAACATCTGTAGCAATACAATGTTTAGTAATGCAAAGGATATTTGTTCTATAATACTAATTTTTATGTTTGCAATATCTCCTAAAATTTTTTTGGGGTGGATGAATTACAGGTGGCTAAAAGGACATTGCAAAACTTAAAGATAAATTATCTAAGGCCAAAATGAACAAAAAACTGTGCTGATACTGTTAAAGAAAAAAAACGATTAAGTATTTCAAAAGCAACTGGGAAACTGTAGGAGAACTATCCCTTGTGCCAGAAGATGGCAGCAGCGAAACACGGTGAGCTAATAAGACACAAATTCTGAGGAAGATCCTGCTCACAGCTCTTGGCTCTGGAAACAGGATTTATGGCAAAAAGTACAAAACTAAATGACTCTTTTACTGGCCTCACTCTTAAGCAGCGTATTTAAAGATGCGTGACTGAACTCAACCATAGTTTAATGCTATAAATTGATTTAAATATGCTTTAATGATTATCAGCAAGTGAATGAATAGATGTTGCTGTTTCATGTGAAGTTTATTGGGAAAAATGTAGACAGAAATTCCGATTGGAATTGCAGTGCCATTTGGCTTATATTTCATTTAGGAAAAGTAAAAATTAAAAATGAAATCAAAATGTAAATAAAAATTTTAAATAATAAATGAAAATATAAGTAAAGAAACATATAGGAAAAGCTAATCAGAAGTTTTGAAAAGAGAAGACAGTAAAAAAAAGTATGAAACGAAAGGTAAATGAGCATACATGGAACTGAGGAAGGAGAAAGAGATGATATTTTAAGAAAAATATTTCACAATCTGTAATACGTTTGTACCACTTATTTGCAGCAGCTGCTCCAGGGAAACCATCTAACTTGTGATAGAGCACTGGGCTTTCTGTAAAATGTCTGGGTTTGTTTGTATTTGTGTACATTAAATCTATTTAATCACAGATATAAATCTGTCTACTGTTGACTGTGGAGTATATACTAACTTCACAAACTCAGATCTAATTTGAAAATCAAACTGTATGAACACCACCCATTTACATACAGGGTTCAAAATATATCATTTGAATTCAGCGTCAAGTGGATTTCCATAAGCCAACTTCAAGCAAAGGGTTATCAGCTCCCATTACAAAATCATACAAATATGGCAATCTCAGGTGTGAGAATTGAAGTATCTTTATGCAGTTTTCTGTTGTATTAATTTCACCTTGGCTGATACAACAAAGCATTAGACTTCTTAGAATTCCAGTTTAGCAATCTTAGACATGTACATTCAGAAACTGAAAAATGTGTAAAGTTAAATAAAAAAATTAAGTTGACATTAAATTTAAATACTCATGGAAACAACGGAAGTCCTGATTCAAACTTGAACATGCTAGGAAAACTGAATCTGAGCTGTGACTTTTGATATATTTTCAACTTTTGGGGCCTCATTATTAAAAGAAAATAATTATATTCTTAGGAGTACAAAAAAAAAAATTGATATTTCACTCAAAGAAGGAGACAAGTTTTGATTTTTCCATATCCATGATGGCTTTGTGTACAGTTTCTGCTGTATATAGTCCCCCAGTCTTCATGCTACCAAGAGGTTTACCAAATATCAGGCTTTTTTTTTTCTTTTTCAAAAGAGCTGCATGCTCATGCTTGCTAGGGAGAAAACCCTCACTGATTGCAGAAATCCCGCCGACCTTTTGTAGACTGTAGAAGCACACTTCACAGACAGCCTCGTCCCACCTGTGTTCCATGGGGTGCAGGTCCTCTTCACTTGCCCCTCTTACCACCTTCATACCTGCAGCAGTGCAGATAATGCATTCAGATTTCTCAGGGTCAGTTTGTTCTCCACTACCAGGCAGGTTTTTTGAGTAAAACACAATAAAGGTTGTATTTTGTCAAATGTAGGAGACACCCAGTTTCATTGCTCATAGTTAGAGATGCTGAGATGAGAGGTTAAAAATTCTAGGTGGAACTTTAAACCAGGGTTCACTCCTTCTCATCAGATAAGCAGCAGACTTATACTAGGAATCCTTGGGCCTTTCAAAGAAGTGACATGCTGGGTGATTTCCCCTCCTCTCCCCGCCCTTTCTTCCTCCAATAAAATTAGATTTGGCTTTCTGCTTCTTTGTAACAAACATATCAATTACAACTCATGTCTCATTTCCCTGCTTGTCAATTTTACCCATAATACACTTGGCTAAAATGTTCTAGCATACTTATTAGCTGAGTCAATAATATTTTGTTGTCTCACATCATGAAAAGTAGTAGGTGTGCATACATTCAATTAACTCAGATCTTCCTGTGTTCTTTTCATAGAGCTCATACATGTCAGTTGGAGGGGGCACATTATTAATCCATTATTAATTATACATTACTGTAAATTAATTATATACATTATTAATGTATCTAAGGTTAAGATACTTTTCCAAACTTTTGCCTTCAGGATAAACTACCCCTGTTTCACAGTGTTACAGCAGATTACTCCAATTTTCCAGAAAGATTTGCACTTCAAAACTTGAAACTATTGTTTGTTTTTCATTTAAGACCTTTTTTGGATATTGGTCTCAGAAAAAGATGTGCTGTCTGCAGTTGTGACTCCCACTCTGGTCTCCACTCTCAGTCTTGTGACTGGGCTGTGAGATGTGGATCCAGAGCTCCTGCCTTCCATTTTCTGTTCTTTGGTTAAGATAAAACAGTGAGGCACCAGTCATTTAAAAAGGGAAATAAAATGTTAGTAATTTCATATACTGAGGAGGAGTGATAAACTAAAAAAAAAAAAAAATGAAAATCATATGTCTTTGACTGTCATTAATCACAACTTAAACTACTACAACAAAGTAATGTTAAAAATCACACTGATACATTTTTTGCCAAACTTCTGGATCTTGGACACATCTTTGGATTTCATAACTAAATTTAAACTAGCTTTTACTATAACTGAGTATCACCAAGCTATTGTACTACATAAAACTTTTTTTCCCATATATGGAATTTTCCAGAATACAAACCACTTTTTTGTTAATCTTTTTCCTAACAAAGAAGTATCATCATTCATTTTAGTGTGTATTTCAGAATTCAAAGTCTAAGAGTGTGGGTTTTGTCAGATATTTTTGTAATAATGGAATTCCCTTTTTTCCTTATATACCTCTGATATTCTTTCCCTCAGAATAGTATTCTCTGTGCCTATAACAGCAGACAATGGATATACTTACATAATACCAATACAATTAAAAGTTAAATTTCAAAATTTATGAAACTGAAAATAATTAGCTCCAAAAAAAAAAAAATAAAATTAGTCTGGTCAGAGAACCTTCCTGATACTCTTACACAAAAAGTAGCGATTTGCACAATACTGAGATTGAACTGCTCCTTCATCTGTCACGGTATGACATGGCACATGGAGAATTTTTTTACATAGCGTAACTAGAGGCAAGAAATGCATTTCCCAGTAATTTCTTTGGTACAGTCCATAACCTTCAATGTTCCAGATTCAATTTCTTATTCCAAGCATTCTCCATTGCTACTCCAAAGGACTGGGAATGATCTCCAAATATTAAGGGACAAAAAAATTCTTGCATCAGCTTCTTCTGCTAATGCTCCAGCTGATAATTTTGAGGGGAAATGGCAGGCTACATGGAAGTTGTTTTCTAGGATTTTGTTTCCTTTGACCATATTTTTCATTGACATTACAATCTAATTTCACACATTTCCAGTGAAATTTATTTTATTTGAAAAGTCTGTTCTCAGTTTCTCTTTTCAGCTATGACTCAGATGTTCTGGTGATCTTCTCATTAACATCCCTTTTTAATGATGCTTCATGGACACAGTCCAGTAAAATTGCTTCAAATAAAGAAGCACATGAAAGCTGATGAAAAGAGGGCCATCTTAACAGTGAATTTTGTCAAAGCTCTTGTGACAAGTTATATAAAGGCTTTTTCCTTTGTGTCCTTTTCACTTGGAAGTATTTGGAATATTACTAAAAATTATACTAAACTGCTAAATTGTTTCAAAGTTTTATAACTACAGGGAGAAAGGACAGAAAACTCCTTAGTTAGCAGTGGCTGCTGGAAGATGGATTCCTGAGGGACTCCGTTAGGTGCTGATCAGAGGAAAAAGGTATTCCCAGGGGACATACCAGGTTTTATTTATTTGCAGTTTACCTAGACGAATGGGATGGGATGTCTTTGCAATAGCATGGAACAGAAAAAAAACCAACCGATCACTATCTTTAAAACATCTGCTTCAAATGGAAGGACAACAATATGTCTTTTCAGTCTTCTCTTTTCTGTACTAAGCAAACTTAACATTTGAAGCTGTCTCAGGGGGACATGCTTTCAGATGCTGGTTCTTCCGTTCTGAACTCTCCAGTTTGTCTGTGATTCTCTCAAAACAATAATGCTTAAAATGTAGTACTCCTGCAGAGCAGAGAGAGTATTGCTCAGAGCTGAGGTAGAGCACTTCAGTTAGTGTAACAGCATTGTATGGCTCACTGTTCTTCAGTTTGTGGCTCATTAGGATGAGCAGCTCCATTCTGTACTGTTTTTCTGTATGCTTTCCTGAAGGGAAAAGCACTGGACATTACCAAATTGCTTCTTTGACTTCAAACTACCTCTCCAGTTTGTTGGTCGCAGATTTTTAACATGTACTCCGTCCTCTCTCATACAGCTAGTGACTTTTTGGACAAGAACAAAATAGTGATTATTATCACAACTGGCTGCACTTCTCACTGCTCTCATGCCTCCCTGATGTCTCCCCATTAGTTTGTCATGATTATGGCTTTGTCTTCTTGTGATTCTCTCATACCTGAAAAGTACTGCATTGCTCATTGTACATTGCCTGTGGTGCTAGGCTGTGTACATAAATCTTTTCTGTACATACACCTATATATATCCGGGGGGGGGAGGGTTATTTTATCATCTAGGTCACCTGCCATCTTGGGTGTAGCTGCCTTAGGATAAGAAATTTGTTGCTGCAACTCACCTGGAGCTGTTTTCTGCACTAAAGATTATCACCCCCTCCAGGCTCTTGGCATTTATTCATGTGGAGCCGCTCCCTAGCTCAGTTCAGTCAATGACCTAGTTTAGCAGAAACACCTTTTACACTCAAATCATACTGACAGAATGAGGGTAAGTAGCAATTACACGTGCAGTTGTTCTGACATATCTGGAAGGGCAGTAAAGTCTGGCAGTAAAACCCAGCCAGACAGCCAGCTAGGGGCTGGAGACCCATTCCCTAAGCCCCTTCTTTTACATCAGCTACTGCCAGAATGGGTATGACTTGAAGCCATTTTTTTGGCCTCTTTTTTTTACTCACAGCAGTACAATTGATTTTGGCAAGAACAGTTGTGCACAATAACCCAACAGTCCCAGTTCAGCTACAAATTATATTGGGGTCTTACTCTGCTCTGCCCTACACTGCACCAGCTCTCGATTGCCTTTGAGAGAAACAAGTTAGCCAAAGTCATCTGCCTAAAAAGATCTGTCTGATATTAAAAGAACAATGGAACAATTAGTGTTGAAAACAAAAAGAATTAGAACCTGGTGTTTTCTGTCCTTGTTTTCCTATGTGAAAACTGTTGGGAAAATCTGAGAGGAAAAAAGTTTAAAATTACTTACTTCTTCAAAAAGATGTCTAATTCCTGCTAACATTTGCCCAACTGCATATGTTTGCTCTTTCTGTATGTTTTGGCAGCAAAATACATTAGGATTTTTTTTTTTTTTGATAAATGTAAGCAGTGTTTCTGTTCTTTTGACCTTAGTCTATAAGTGCACATATAGGAGAATGAGTTAAATATTATCAAGCAGGTTTTTGTGTGTGTGTATGTGACAAAAACACCCCGTCAGCAAAAGCAAAATACACATCTAAAAGAAAGAACAAGCAGGCTCTTAAGAAATACATGATAAACTGCACATAAAGATATCACTTCCTAGAGGTCTCTGTTGTCATTGTGCAAATAGAAGCCACACTTCCAAAAGGCCTTTCTGTCTTTGCATAAAGCATGAGGACACCTCTATTTCCTCTGCCTCTGCTTCTGGCAGCCTGAAGAAGTAACCACTGCTGAGTGCCTGTCTTTTATCAGGAACTAGAACCTGTGAACCTCTGTCCATTTTGTTTGCTGAGCCCTTATCCATCTTGGCCTAATTAAATGACATTAACTGTTGTGTGAAATGGTCAGTTCCTCATTAAGAGTAAGATCTCCTCTTTTGACTTGCTTTGCTGTGTAACCCTTTATAGACTACTGGCATCCACTCTTTGCTCTGTGCTTTGTCTTCCTCCATCCACCCATCTGTTCCTGGAGCTTTTGTCCTTCTCACTCAGTAATCTCATTTGTTCCCAATCCAGTGATGTGATGACAAGTGACAAATGTGTATTCCACTAAGTCCATACATTCACTTTTTTAATCGCATTAGTGCTTTAATAAACTGGAAATGACAGAACTCCCAAAGCACATATTTTTATTGAATTAAATATTTAAAATATTTTTTAAATCAGCTAATTGGAATAAGATCTGTCAACACTATTAAAAATGTTTTTTCCATGCATTCCCCATATTTTAATCATCAACTGACATGCAAGAGAAAAGACAGCCAGAGATTTCAGCACTAATTTCTACTCTAAGGAGTTCCTGCCTCTTGTCTCTGGCATCTTTCTACTGTCCTTTCAGATCTCTTCCTCTGCCATGCCAACACAACTGCAAACCTTATCAAAGAACTGATCTGGCTTAAAAAATAACCCATGTTTCCCCTCAGAATATTTTTAGGGATCAATCAGTTCCTGGGATGATATTACTATGTAAACTGACACTGCCTGTAGAGCTGAATATCCAGACAAAGCATAGATGTCTGGTTTCTTAATATTGTGAGAATTCTGTTTCATTTATATGGGAATACATGTGAAAGTAGCACTTTGGGATAGTTCCTGTTTTGAGTTTACACATAACATAACAACAATCCAGTTCCTTGATGTCAGTGGATCTGGGATGTCTGCTCCTAGCTGTTTTTGAGGAACACCAATTTCTAACATTTCTTTTACAAGCAATGTGGGTACCTACTGCAGAGTTACTTAATCTCAAGCAGAAATGTTCTTTGCTCTCCAAAGTCTTTTGGGTCCACTAGACAGAAGTGCCATAATGTTGGTAAGGCACAGCATACATTTGTATTTCACCACTTGCTATTTATCTCAAACTATGATATAGCTGTTTGATGGAGACAGACGTATGTGAGGAACAAGGTGGCCATTGTCCCGTGCACTGCAGTAACTATCCAAGGCTGAACTATCTAAGACATGGAAATGAAAAACAAGTGAAAATCACAGCAATGCTTGGATCCAAACTAAGATGATTTATCCTCCTAATTTAATTTAGTTAGCATAACAGTCTGTTCTATACCCAGATATTATCCAAAATTACAGAAATTGGTCGCCTAAACAAAGTGAATATTTTGTGATGTAGTATAGGCAGAAGAGGAAAGTAAATTTTGCAGACAGGCAGTATGAGCCAAGGTTATTTATAAAGTTACACTGTTAAAACGGATGCAAGAGTTGCATTCTCAATATTGCTCTCATGAGTAAAAATACTTGCAAAACCAGAGGTAATGTGGTGATACTTTGTTTAAAGTGAAAACAATTACAAGAACATCTTTCTTCTTAGAAATAAGAATAAAATCTTAGAAATAAAATCTTGAAGGTTTTGATGTCCACTTGTGATCGGTATGTTCTTCCACAGGCTTCAGTGGAGACATGCATGTGCTGTAAAAAACAAATGACTAATGCAAATAACATTTGCTGTGCATAAAGCTGTCTTTTGCCCATGTTGTATGTTGTCTGCGGTGGCAGGCAGCAGACAAGAAGTATTATTCCTCCTTAAACTTTCATGACAAGAACTTTAATTATTTATGGAAGAGAAAGGAGTGGGGGGCAGTCTTTTCATCCTACCATCTCCTGGTTTTCCCATTTGTAAAATAAAAATGACATCCACCTGCCTGTCTTTACATACTTGGTGCTGTGAAGTGGAAGCTGTTAAGATAGCAAGAACAGTGAAGTGCAATTACTCTATATATGTGTGTATGCCCAAGTTTTGTGTGTAGTTCTGTGATCTTGTTGTTCTTATGTACATATCTCCACAGAAGTTTGTGTCACTTAGAAGGAAAATGAGTAAATATGTCCCCTTTCCATTTATTTGTTTTTTAGCATCAGATTGGCTCATCTTGAGTTTTCATGCTGCAGTATTTTCACCTGAAAACACTGTTGATTTTTACATAACCTAAGTATATGAAGGTAGGGTCACAAAACACAAAAAGAAACACAAGATACATCATGTTGCTTTTACAAATCCCGTAGATATGTTCAAGAAGAGTATAGATTCCTTAAAATAAAAAGATAACAAATTTCTTGAAAAACAGGGAAAGAATTTGCAAGTCTGAGTGGCAGGGTGTGTTTGCAGTACAGATGATATTGAAGTATTTCATCTTTTCAGCCTGTAGGTGGGACTGTGTTTTCAGTGAACTCATCTCTGAAAAAAATTCAAACGTGCATCGGCAGCTCAGGCTGCTGCTAACGCTAGTTGGAGTGAGTCAAGTGATTCTTGACTTGTGCTTAAGTTATTTCTGGGGGGAAAATAGCCTGTGTCCGAAATTACTTTAGTCCTAAAGGACCAGTCTGAAATCTCTGTTCTCACTGAAATCCATGGGCATTCTGCCTGCTACAAATCCACAACTGCAGGATTTGTTCCTATTAAAAAGCATTTATGTAGCTGAAAAAAATAATGTCTGTGGAGAAATGTTGAATTTATAACTACGGAAAATACTGTAAGTGAACTAATGATGAGGCAGATTAAGTGACATTTCGATTGGAGATTAACAAGTAAATTCTCATGCATAACTTCCTGGCTCAGAAAAATAAATCAATCACAGGCTGGGATTCTTCCTTATAAAATCTCTTAGGGTAAAGTGGAACAACAGATACGTTCATGGCATTTTGAGCACACAGAAACACTGTGACTCCCCTAACACTGAATGCAATTCCTCAGGTAAGTAAGGACCACATACTGTGGACCAAATATTTTTATGAAAGCACTGAAATTGGACTTTGATACTAGTACTGCTACACAGTACTGGCTAGATGCCTTTTTTTTTTTTTTTTTCTCCTCATACTGGCCCTGCTTCTCCCACTCTTCTTCATTCCCAGCAGTACTTTACCTCACAAGGAGCAGCTCGTGTGAAGGGAGAGCAGCCCTGTGATTTATGGGCTTACTATCTCTTCCGTTGTGTTTACACAGCTTACACTCAAATAAGACAGCAAGGAGAGTATGGAACTCACATGTAAAATGAAAAAGATATTCTGGTGGGGGAAGGAGGAAATCAAGAGAGATCTGACCAGATTTCGGTGTTGTAAACACATCTGTAGGGTCACCATAAAGCAATGACTACAAAGGTCAGCATTTCAAAATGTGTCTTAAGAAAATGTTTTTGCAAGCTATGTGGTGAAGATGGCTGGCGTGTTGTATATTGTAACATTCTGCTTAATCTCTGCTATGTTATACGGAGTCATTTACAACAAAAAATGCCTGACATAACTTACAGCACAGGAACACACAAAACCAGCTTCACCAGGGTGGATGTTTATGTAATCTTCAAGAACACTCTGAAGTTTGATTCAGTAATCAAATAAAACTATGAGAGGCACATTTTTCAGAGACACTACCCATCTTTGAATTTCTGAGCTTCTTTATTTTACCGAGCCTTGTTTGATAAATGCCAATGATTATTTCTGTACATCGTGTTATCTGCTGTTTTCACTTCTCGGTTGTAATTGCAAAAGCACTTCCAGCTTTTCTTTATTTAATAGAGGCATCTCAAAGGTGAGCAGATGGTCATCCCAGGAGTGCAGGTTTCCCATTCATAGCTTGCACAGTGAAGGCAGCAACAAAAGTTAAGTTTACACGTACTGCCCTGACAACGACCTCTGTGCTGAACTAAACAAACCCCTTCTGTAAAGCCAGAAGCAGTTCGCTCACCTTTCGAACGCAAACCTGGCACTGTCTGAATAACCATAAAACATCAAACCGTGCAGCCCTGCTCCTGGCTTCAAGGATATGTGCTGTCACAGGGCACAGAAAACTCTACAGAGAGCCATCCTTCAGGATTTTGCTGTCAAAAAGGATCAGGTATTCCAAAGCCTCTTTCACAAAGCATTCTGCACATTTCACATTACTTTATTCCAGAAAAGGCGTGCCCATTTTAAATGGACGCTAACCAAATCTTAAGCACAGCAGCTTTATGGTCAGTGAGTAGAGCTGAACAGGGATGCCCTTCTGACCGGGCAGTGTTGTCACAAGAATTCAAAAAGTTCTTTTTTTCCCAAGAAAATAACCTCAGAACAGGACTTGCCTCCTTCACTGGAGGTAACCTCTGCTACTTGGGGCATGAAATTGTGTCTCTCAGACACAGCAGGAAGTGACAAAAAATGGCATCTGGACCTTCTTGGTGCAGGGGTCTCTGAAAGACCCCAGAGGGACACAGGCAGGGGTCACATATCCAGTGCCAACTTCCTCACAGGGTTATCCCGTGCACGGGCATCTTTCTAGGTGAGGAGATGGGAGCAGGACAGCCGTGCCTGTGCCGTGCTGCTGAGCTCTTCAGGCTGGTGCCTTGCTTCAGAGCCCATCAGCAACCCCTGGTGCTGATGCTGCAACCCCTCCTTCCCCAAATGCCCCAGCCCTGCGGCGCACCGACCCCTGAGCCCTCGGGGTGGCTCAAGTGCTTTTCTTATGCAGCTTAAGCAGGCTGGAGCAACCCCAAAAAACGATGAAAGTGCAAACGGGATCCTTTTACTCCCCGGCCCCAGTTGCGGGGGACTCGCTTGGCAAGGGGGGCAGGGAGCCGAGCAGGAAGGTACACGAATTACACACACATCAGTGTCAGATGCGTGCGATAAGGACACCCCCCGCCCGCCCGCGGAGGTGTGCGGGGCGGGGGGGCCGCCGGAGAGAGGGGGCGGGCGGGAGGGAGCGCCCGGTCCGGCTCCTCCCTGCGCACAAACCCGGCCGCGCCGCGCTGGGTGTGCGGAGACGCCGTCGCCGCTCCCGCGCTACTTAAGCGGGGAGGGCGCAGCCCGGCAGCCCCGCGGGGGGATCCGGCGAGGGGCGAGCAATCACAGTAATAGTCGTCTGTCTCTAAGAGAACGAGAAAAGCACAGCCGAGATGCTCCGTCCGTGACCCGCAGGCGGGGAAAGGGGTGGGGGGGCCAGGTTGTGAGTCCGCCAAACACCTGAGAAATAAAGCACGACCGAACAATTTTCGAGGCGGGCGGGGGAAGTGGGGGGCGAAAAGTTTGCCGGAGCTCGGGCGTCTCTGGGGGGGGCGGGCGCGATGCCGCCCTGGCTGCTCGGCAGCCTCTGCTGCGTCCTGGCCGCGCGGGCGGCGCTGGGCGGCGGCTCCGCGGGCGCGGAGGAGGAGGAGGAGGAGAAGCTGATCCGGGTGCTGGTGCTGCTGCCGCAGGACGACGCCTACCTCTTCTCGCTGGGGCGGGTGCGCCCGGCCATCGAGTACGCGGTGCGGAGCCTGCGGGAGAGCGGCGCGGGTCTGCCGCCCGGCTACGCCTTCCAGCTCACCTACGAGGACTCGGCGTGCGGCAACCGCGCCCTGTTCAGCCTGGTGGACATGGTGGCCCTGCAGCGCCGCCGCCCCGACCTGCTGCTGGGGCCCGTGTGCGAGTACGCGGCGGCGCCGGTGGCGCGGCTGGCGGCGCACTGGGACGTGCCGATGCTGTCGGCGGGCGCGCTGGCCGCGGGCTTCGGCGCCAAGGCCGGCGAGTACTCGCACCTCACCCGCGTGGCCCCCGCCTACGCCAAGATGGGCGAGATGCTGCTGGCCCTCTTCCGCCACCACCAGTGGAACCGGGCCACGCTGCTCTACAGCGACAGCAACCCCGAGCGCAGCTGCTACTTCGCCATGGAGGGCGTCCATGTGGTCTTCCAGGAGGAAGCCTTCCACATGGCCGTGCACAGCTTCGACGAGACCAGCCGCCACCTCGACCTCGACGACGTCGTCCGCGCTCTCCAGACCGGCGAGAGGGGTGAGTGAGTGTCGGCGAAACGCCCGGCTTGGCTCCTCGGTTAAGGCTGGGGCAGTGGGAACCCCCGGGGAGGAAGGACCTGCGAGATGGGGGGAGTCATGGTCCGTCCGCCCCTCTGGGGAAACTCGCTGCGGTGCTGTGGCGGCATCCCCCGGGTCGGGCATCCCCCGGGTCGGGCATCCCCCGGGTCGGGCATCCCCCGGTCGGGCATCCCCCCGCAGATGACAACTAGCAGCCCGGAGTGAGAGCTCTGCCCGCAGAGGTTCATTAGAGCTTTGCCTCCCAACGGCGGAGAGGGCGGCTTGCCCTCGGGGACCGCGATAGGAGAGTTTTGTGGCATAGTAGGAAATCTGCTTTCTGCTGACGGTCCGGTTTACTCAAAATTGCCCAAATCTGCAGGGTTGCAAATGTGTTGCTTATTCTCTGACATTTCTGCAATGACTCTATAAGTTCAAAGACTAAGCAAAGATGTTTTCTTCTCACCCCACTGCGTCATGTAGCGGGAGCTATTTTCACACTCCTGCCATCGGACGCCCCTTCGAGTACCTTATAAATAACAAATGCGTTTAGGTGAGGGGGTCGTTTCAGGGGATGGTTGCGTGGGAATCGCTTGAGCGCGTGCTGTGTTATTGCCACCAACTGTTAGCAAAACAGCGTGGAGATAAATGGCTTGTAAAACGTCTTGGACAGTCACCCCTGGGCTGGATGAAGTGACTTTGCATCATGAAACAGTAAAACAAAGTGCTTCGAAACGTGCAGGTTTGTATTTTAGATGTATTTTAAAGTGAGATCTTGCCAAGCAATGTGTGGGTATATGGGCTTATGAGAAAGATGTTTTGTGTTAGAGGGTTTTACCAGACACAGGCTTCCCCAGTAAGTTATTGCAAAAGAAAAGATGTATTCTGGGAGTGGACCACATGATAAATTTAAAGTACTTCAATATCTTCCAAAAGAGCCATAGATGTGCAAAGCCCTTTGTATAATTGTTACATTTGTTTTAGAGTGTTAAAATAGCATCAGAATTGGACAGATAAAGATCATGCGATGTGTGGTTGGCAGAACTGGTGTTCTGGTGCTGTAGGCTGTGGATGGAGCAGCTTTGCACTGCTAATGTTGTGCTGCTGGGAAATCCTTAACGTGCAGGAGTGTGTGTGAGATAACTGAGGTCTAACAGCATACGGCTATTTAATTCTCTACTCGTTATTCTATTCAGTAGGTGCTTAAAATAGAGCTTTCCTTGTAAGTATGATTCAGGGAAATACAATGAATGGAGAGAAAGAAGTGTGTCAGTGCTGAAGAAATTGCTGTATGGAGAAAGATGCTTGTCATGTGTCTGTGTGTGTAGCTTTCCTGATGCTGAGAGGAGCATAGCAGTATACTTAGAGCAGGAAAAGACAAGTGCTTACTCCAACCCCACTCTTCAGACCATGCTGACAGTCAGGAAAGAGAAGCTTGCCTTCGGTGTGATCTTAAATGCTTTGCTGAGGTGAGACCTTTGGTCTTGCACCGTTCTGGAACTTGCAAATGACCGAACAGGAGTATTTCCCCCCCTTGTGCCCTGTGGGGTCACTCCCTTCATCTCACCTCTTCATTTGTCATCTGGCTCATGCCACTACCGCAAAATGCAGCAAGCGGGGCCCTCCAGCTTCCACCTGTGCCTTTCTGACTTTAAAGACTGACTGCAGGACTCACTTGGCACATTCCTTTGGGACCTTTCAGGTTACCACAATATTTTAAGTTGTGCATCGTGTGGGTGCACTGTGTGCTTTAGCTGACCAGATGAGGTCTTCGTGTCTCCTGGGGACTCCTTGGAACTCCCTGTTGTGGCCAACAGGGCATTGTCCAAAGCGCTTTATAGAAATGTTTTTGTTTGATTGGTTCCCAGTTTTGACAGCTCCTGTGTCACAGCTACTGTGACACTGTGTTGGGCTCTGACTCTGCACCATGTCATGTTTCCAGAGATTGCTGCTGGCTAGAGTCCCACTCGAATGGTCAGGCTTCCTTGACCTGCCTGAGTGGGAGTGGGCTTTCAAGTAGATACCTACTTGAAACTCTCCCAGAGCCGAGAAGGAAACTACCCCACCAGCTGTCCTGTGGGGCCCGAGACAGGGGCTGACCCTATGGATTAGGCTGCTGCTGGCTGGGGGTTTGCACTGAGCTCTCAGCGGTCTGGGAGGAAGAGGCATACTCAGCCATGCACCCCTCTTTACTGGGGACTGCCTGTTCAGTCCCTGGAGCCACTTGAAAAAACTGAAGTCTTAGAGCCACAACAAAATCATGAAAAATATGATAATGAAAGTTAGGCACTTGTCTTCAATTAATTTCATTAGTAGTTCAAGCTCCCTTACAGGCTCATTTAGGTGCACTGCAGACTTGATGCTGTAGGCTCAGGTCACAAATGCAGGACTGTGCTTAAATGCATAAGCATGTAGTCCATGGGATATGTGTAGCAAAGGGAATGCTTACTCCTTTAGCTGGAACTAAACTCTAAAAATTTGCAGGACGAGTCAATAATCCTAGTCAATAAATTCAGCATGCTAGTATTAGAATTACTGTGGTCTGTGTGTATTATGCTGGAGGGAGAACATTTTGTGTATGTTTGCACTTACGTGTTTGTATGTACAGAATAGTATGGTACAGATGCAGATTAAATACATAATTTGTGTTTTTTGAAGATCTTGAGAGGCATGTCTGCAGTTTATTTGCTTCAAAATCTTGAAATATGTAATCTTTGCTCTCCTGCTGGCTTAAAACCCCCATCCAAATAGTTAATATTACTTCCCTTGCATTCCTTTAGAGGCTTACAAAATATGATTTAATGTATTTTAAAGTAGTTCCCCACACACACTCTTTCTTTTATTCTTTTTGGTCAAAGTCTTTTACTGGTGTTGTGGGAATCTCTTTGATTCCATCTACAGATTACAATTTTATGATAGATGTGAATTACAAAGGCAAAGTCAAGGGAGAATTGAGAGGGCAGCAACGAAACGTTTCAAAAGAAAATCTCTCACCTATACTGAAATTAGGAACAGTGAGACAAATTCGTTCCTGATGTGCATCTGGAAAAGATTTGGTCCAAATTTTATTGTAAGAATTTTTTTCTTCCTCTTTTCCTTCATGCTAATATACTTCACAATAGTCATGAAATATGTCTTGCTCTGTTGCTCTGGAAATTATTATATTACTTTGCTATAATCAGTAGGACAGAGCTACGCATGGTATAACTCTCCTGAAGCACGGGGATGTACTGAACGTGACTCACTCTGGCGGCACATCTGGAGGTTATGCCTGAGATGGCATCCAACCAGAAAAGCAATGGGAGAAGATTCATTGTGTGCGAAAAGATTTGGCCCGTTTGGCCTTTTCTTTTCTTATAATAGAAAACACTTCTACCCAGAAGAGCTGAATGTGGTTTTGATTCATTTTTATTGTTGGGTTGAAAATATTTGCGTACATTATTGTAGCTTTTGAGTCCTGCCATGCATGACGGCGTTCTTGGAAACGTGTGTGCAGTTGGTTTCGAATCATCGTCCTAGCTGGATCTCTTATGACTGTTGTAGGATACGTCCCCAATGTACACACTGATGAAACACTTTTCTGCTCCCTGTGATGTCAGTAGCTTCTTACCTGTAGTCTTGTGAACCTGCGTAGAAGTTTATAGTACAACATGCTCTGTGTGGGAGTTGTCTCCCTATTGCTGAAGACCTCACCTGAGTTTCTGCTTTCTCTTTGCCCAAGGAAGGGATAGCAAGGAGAGTAGTCCCCCTGCCCAGCACGTCTGGGGAGAGACCTGTCAACCACAGTCGTCACAGTGTGGATCAGGGTGCCCACACAGAGCACACTTGTGGGCTTGTAGGTCCCCTTGCAGCAACAGGGCCTCTGCTTAGCTCTTGGTCAGTGATAAATGAAGCTCTGTGGTGTTTAGTCTTGTACCCACCTTTAATCTTGATGCTCAGAAAGTGGCACTTAATTTTCCTATTTCTTAAGATTAAGCATCTCATCAAAGGTTGTTGCCTAGACTTATTGTTTGGTCTCTGGAGAGAAAGTCACATTCTGGAACGATTCATACCACTGGCCCTGCTGCGCAGGTGCACAGATGCTGCTCTTCCTTAAGTGCAGAGAAGCAACAAATTCTATATCTAAATATTAGATAGCTGAGGTGAAGGCCGTTGAATCTATGCCAGACTGTTCAGTGGAATGGAAATTGAAATGGTAATGCCATGGTATCACCTTAATTCTCCATCTTCAGATTGCTTTATGTTCACTAAGAAGTAACAACAGAGGCTTCTGGTTGCAGTCTACTCTACAAATATATGCAGCTAAAGAAATTTGGAGCCAGAACTTATCACATCTTGCACAGGTACAAAACTAGATCACATAGAGGCTCTATTTAATTATCTTCTTCAGAGGAGACAAGGGAGGAGGAAGCCTCTCTGTGTTTGCTACCTGTCTTTTCAGCTGTTTGGGAAATCATCTTTGTTTGCTATCTGTGTTGTCGTGTTTGTTGCAACACTGGGAGGACAGCTAAGGTCACTGTCTCTGGCAGTATTCATGCTTAACAGGCTGTTCCCTGAAGTTCTTGAACTGTTTCTTATCTGTGTTTCTCATTTTCTTCCACCAGTTGTAATCATGTGTGCCAGTGGTGACACTATCAGGAACATCATGTTGGCTGCTCATCGGCAAGGAATGACCAACGGGGACTACGCTTTCTTCAACATTGAACTCTTCAACAGCTCATCATATGGTAGTGTTTTTCTTGCCCAGGTGTATTGCAAAGTCTTTGTAAGCTTGGTAGTATTTCTAGATTTGTTAGCCTCAAAATACGCAGCACTGAGTCCCAGAAAACACCACTGTCTCTCCCTATTGTTGTGTTATCTTCTGCTTGGACTTTGACATTGCAGGAAGTAAAACAAACCTTGTGGCTGTAGTTGATACTGGGTGGGTCACAGCATAGCACAGGGGTTACTTTTTTTACTACTTTTCATGGAATCAGCACTAGGCAGAGACATTGGTTATGGTGTGGGTACCCCACTCAGCAGTGTGCTCAGGTCTAGGTGACTTGCACTATCCCCACACTTGTGACTGCCAAATCTTGGGGCAGGAGTATTCCTGGCTGCCTGGTGACCTGTGGTCTAAGCAAATGGCTGGAAGGAGGCACTAATGACAGCCAGTGCTGTGGGCAACTGCAGGCCTTGAGTCTCCAGAAATCATCTCTGTGCTGGAGCGTCCACACATCTAATTTATTTCAGATTTTTTCAGAAACAGTATCTGCAAAAATATTCAGCTGTGCTGTGTTGAAGGGAAAGCACTAGATGGGACACAGGCAGTCCAGATTTATTAAAGTGGATAAAAGTAACTGACTCCACCACTAAGTGAAAAGGATCATATTTGTCAAACTAAACCATGATTTCAAAATGTGAATTAAATACATTTTCTTTTTAAAATACACCTAATATGTCTGTATGCCATAGTATCAAATGTAACTGCATGTTACTTCAGTGCATGGCAGGGACTAAACCTGCTCTTAGGTGCTGCAGCTGTCTCAAATTCCAAGTAATATTGGAGCAACATGTTTGCTGAGTTCAAACATTAGATGGCTGAAGCTGGGGTAAGTTAGTGTCTTGAAATTAGGTCTTATTAAAGTGTCAACATGGCTTTTGAAGAGAGAAGCTTCTTTTGCTTTCTTTAGAAAAAATATTTAAAAAATAATTTCCCCCCTGCAGATTGCTTTAATTAATCCACTACAATAACAAATTATTTCAAATTAAAAACGAAGTGGGAGTTGAGAAGAAGTGAAAACTTCAGATTTTTTCTTTCTTTAAGCCGCAAAGGCTGATCAACAAGAACAAATAATTTCAAAAAAGGATAATATTTTTTTAATTAATCAGTTAATCATAAATTAAGAGGTTTTGCATAAACTTTTTGTTACCCATCTACCACCACTGAGATTATTTCACTGTAACCAGTGCTGTTTGACAGGATGTATAATGAAGGTATGTAACTCTTAGAATTCAGAGATCTAGGTACGTACAGAAGTACAGATACTGCTACATGTCTAGGTTAGCTAAAGAGTGCCAAGTTTTGCCAGGTAATAAGGAAATTGCTCAAATAACTAAAAGATAAAGTTGCAGAGGAAGATCATAGCCAGGGGTTCAAATCAAGGTTTGCTTGTTCAGTTGAGTGACTTTGGTGTGACTTTATCCCTGGGGACGTAAACAAAGCTATTTGGCATTGCAGCTTTATTCAGGACCAGAGCAAAAAGCTGAAGTTCTACCCATATCAGGAGTCACAAAATCCTGGAGTTTTGGCCCTTGTGTTAGACTGTGGGAGTTTTGTGGACTTGACTTTACTAGAAACCACTGATCAAATAACTCTTCTGACTGCCAGCATTGACTCGCGGTAGAAATGCATCAGAAGTGATTCACCTGGCCATAGGCGCAAGTCTGTGTGTGAGCTGGGCTGTCTTTGGAGAGAAGTAGGTACCTCTGGACAGCAATTCACCTCATCCTTAGATATCCACCGTGGCTCAGACGGATCCCTTACAACTGATGGTTTCCTTGCCTTGGCTGAAATGGGCTCAGAGTGACTACCTGGGAAGTAGTAATGTGGAGATTACAGCTGATGTGGGGTGAGTGTCCCCAGTGATGCAGCCCCAGGTAGATGGCACTTTGCCCAGCCAGGTACAGGGCAATGCTGGAATTCTGACATGCAGCCTCTGTGGGGGACAGTGGTAGGAGCAGTTCCGATTTGCCCCACAGTTTGTGGGAGCCTCAGCACCACCCTCCTTTGCATCACAGGTACTCCTGTCTTCTTGTAGCTTTTCTAAGGGATTAATGAAAACTCACTGTCTTCTGATGTAGTGTAGTTGGAATGTGGCGTTTCCTGACATTTCTTTTAAACCAATTTTTCTGTTTGTGGATATGTTTCCCAGGAAATGACTGTGCATCAGAAGTTGACTTCTATGCAGATGGTAACTGCATATGAAAAGAAAGCATAAGAGAAGTCTAGAGAAATTCCCCCAAAGCTCATTGTTCCCAGTGCCCAGAGATAGTAGATTTTTGTACTTTATAAAATCTAAGAGTGGGAGTGATTGGGCAATTGGCACTGCCCTGATGTTCAGATGATTTTATTGCAGCTTGTTGTTGCACTCTGTTCTGAATATTTTTAATTTTTCAGAAGAACAGGCATATTAAATGCCAAGGCTGCAATAATTGTACGCAATTGAACTGTAACGAGATGACCCCCCACAAAGTAATCCATGAAGGAATTTAAATATGTAAATTATTCTAGGAACGCTGTTATGCAAGTGTACTGTCCCCACTCTCAGTGTCAGGATTTTTATAACGAAACATGTATGGTGTCCAGGACAGAAACTTACACTACCTTCTATATTTGCATCTATAATCTTACACTTTTTAGCCATCCCATCTCCATTTGTAAATGCAAAGCCCTCCTTTCTGTAGTCTCTGCTCTACTTGAATGTTGCACCTCTAAAATGCTGGTACCCAGCTGGGCCAGAAGCTTTTCGAGACTCCTGCAGGGCTTGTACTTCTCTTTTGGGGAATGCAGCAAGATGTGCTAGCTTACAATTGCTGTAAGTGCATTTCTTTGTCTTGGAAAGCAGTAAGGAGGACAGGTGCAGGCACTGAAGGGAAGAGTGGCAAAACCAGACAGTGGGATGTTAGTTGCTCTCCTGTGTTTCCATTGGGTCTGATGAATAGAGTTTTGGTGTAAGTTATTTTGGCTGGTTAAATTTTGTGGGGGGAAAAAGTCCCTAAATGGAGGCATATGTATCTAGAGCTTCTTCCTAATAAAGTGAAATCTCTTTAAAAAAAAAAAAAAGAAAAGGAAAGAAATAGCCAAGTTCATGATATGTCCTGAGTAGTGCTGGGCTGTGATAAATAAGGCTTTCCTGGTGTGGAAAAGAGAAGGAAAGGAGCTTAGGTACTCCTGTGTTTCCTGTCTTGTGCTGGGAATGACAGGAGCTGCCCTGGAACCAAAAGCTGCAGGAGAAAAGACTTCCAGAAAAATGCAGGTTCTTTACTCGTTCCCATGTGCTTTCTGAGGAAGTGAGCAATTCTCCAGTTAATTCTCAGCAGCAGTGCCAGGGTGCTGAGAGGACAAAATGCAAGTTCTGTTCACCTGCTTCAGGGTCTATGACTTTGCTCTTGCAGTCATGTGATGCAGCTGGTAGTGCTGTGTGAGGAGCACCATGGTTTTGATGCCTGGATTCCATCTTCCTTAACATCTCCACTCCCAAATCACTTGCTTCTCTTGGTCCAAATGACGCTATGGTCCTAAACCCAAGGAAAACCTCTCTCATTCCAGGTTCCCTTGTGCTTCCAGATCACCCTTGGGAGTTTAGCATTAGTCTTTGCCTTGGCTCATTTAGCCATAATGGGGATTATTGCTGCTGTTCGAACAATAAATTGTCTAGCTTTTAATTATTTGTAAACATTTAAAGGCACACTGCTTAGGGCTACCACTGTTCCCTCTAGCCTTTTTTAGTTATCATTTACATTTGAGTTATCATTTATATTTTAGCTATAATTATTATTCACCTGCTCCAGAACAATGTGAACCTTTCCACTGACATCCTGAAGCTTTGGATCAGGGTCTCAGGGCCTGCTGTGGCCAGTCTCTGTTCTGCAGAAGGACTCCTCTGCTAATAAACAACTAGTCAGCTATCCTGCTTTTTAAAAATGTGGTTTCTTTACTGGTGGTCTGAGTTAAATTGTTCCCTTGCTGTGACACAAAACACGTGTAAATACAGTGTAGGCGCAGGATTCCATTTTGTTTCCAAATGTTCCTTTTCCTCTAAAAGCTGGGCTGGTATGGCAGCCACAGCACACATGGTTTTTTTCTTGACTGCACTGGGAGAGCTGCACCGTGTACCTCCCATTCAGGGTGATGCTCATCATATTGACTTTACTGGTGCCTTTCTGACTGTCCAGGAATGTCGCTGGTGGAGTGTTCTGTAAGAAAGTCTTGGTGCTTGAACCCTCCCTCCCTTCTTCTAACTTAAATATCTCTGCGTTTGAGATCCAGCTTGTGTGTTTTGTTCCAAGATGTCTTCTCACACTCAGGCTTCACCCCACCCTTTGAAAATAATCAAATACAGCAAGGGAATAGTTGACCTTCAGTTTGCATGTTTACTTCCCACCAGCTATTCCTCACTGCCTGGTTTTCTTTGCATCTGGAGAAGGTTCAGTTTTCTCTTGTATTCTGCTGTCTCCCCAAGGTGCACGAAAGGGGATTTTTGGGTGGGAAAAGGAAGGCAATCCTATAATGGTACCTAGTTTGGAGCAGGAAATATGCTTGTTTTCCCCTTTAGGAAATGGTTCTTGGAGAAGAGGAGACAAACATGACCTTGAAGCCAAGAAAGCATACTCGTACCTCCAGACTGTCACTCTGCTGAGGACCGTGAAGCCTGAGTTTGAGAAGTTTTCCCTGGAGGTGAAAAGTTCTGTTCAGAAGCAAGGTCTTCATGAGGATGACTATGTAAGTACTTGACGAGATCATGGCATCTTCAAAAACTTGCTCCTAATTAAAGCAAAAACATCAGTGAGATCTTCCCAAGACAGAGTCACCTGGGTTCAGTTGCAAAATCCTCCTGTTGCATATATAATTTTTTTTTTTTTTTTTGGTGGATAACATAAATAGCAAGAACACACTCTAGGTGCACTAGATCTGTACACCACTATCCATGACTAGTTGGCCTGTGCTCATTCCTTAGTTCATTAGCAGGAAGGCTGGGGAAAGGCAGGTTGCCTAGTCTCTCACTTTACCACCAGTTACTTGTCTTCTTCTAACAGGCAAAGAACTATAGTCTTCTTTTTTATTTTCTCAGTATAATTATTTTTTTTTAGACTCAAATCTCAGAAAGGTACACTCTCAGTATGGCATCTGACGAAGTTATTCTTGGTGTGAGTGAGAAAAGGGTCTTATTTTCCAACAAAGCATATTTAGGTAGTTGCTGTTTTTCATTTTGAACTGTCTAAAGTATCAGTAAAGTCCTTCCAAGTTGTTTTAAGCCTTGGGGTATGCCCCTGTTGTCCAGAGATGGACATGGGAAAGTTTTTTTAATCTCTCAAAATGTAGGAGGAAAATGCCTTTGAAAATTGCTTTTGAGGTACTTCTAAGCTAGTTCGTTAGGCATTTTCATAGAAAAATCATCTGTGAAGGCAAAAATGTATAGCACATACCTATAAGGATTCCTTCATGCTGATACAAGTGCTTCCCAGACAGTCAGCCTTCTCTGTGGTGCAGAGTAAACTTTCCAAATATAAAGAAAAGAAGCTTGAAGAGAGTTTGGTCAGCCTTTAGCTGTAGGAAATGAGAGCAAGGAATTAATGCCTGAAACTCGTAAATCAACCCAAACCCTTCATTTTCCAGCTCCCACTTAGGCACGTACGTCACATCTTTGCTTCAAACATTGTGTCCCTCACAGGTGGAGGCATCATCTTCAGTTGCATTATGTTGTGTTAAAGAACCTTTCCTGCAGTTTATTGTATAACTTAGGCTGTCTTTACAAAATTTGTGCTTCTTAGAAATAGAATATATTTTATTTAAATATTAAAATGCTAAACTTGAATCACGTCAGTTTGTATTTTTCCTGTGATACTTTCAAAGTCTAGTCATAGTCTTTTGAAGGCATTTTTTTTTTCTTGGGTTAGTGGAGAAACCCCAGCTAGCAATTTCAAGGTGCTGCTCTCTGAAGAACCTGCTAAATGAGTTCGGAAGAAGGCATGGAACTGTAATTTGTGCTGTTCTTCCCTTTGCTCTCTATGTGCCCTTTTGCAGGTGTTGCTTAGCAAGCAATGTACCTTGAACATGTGCTATGTGCCCTTGGTGATGATTGGTGAAAAATGTGATTTTGAATATTAAAGATCCATTCACCTGCAGTTTTGTGACTTTTTTAGTCTGGGCAGTGTGCATCTCCCCAGATCAGAAAAGCCTTATACTACTGAGAGCTCAGGATGCTGCCTGTGGGTAGCTTGGTGCCAGGCGTGGGGATGCTTTGCTGTTCTGTAGGATAGGGACCCTCTGCAAACACTGTACAGTGTTGATTTGTGCTGAACAGATACAGAATACTCTGTTACGGTCAAGCAGACGTGGATCTGTCAGAGAGCAAATTCCCCTGTGCCAGCATGGGGGAGATTTTGTAGGCTGATGTGCTTGTTGGGGAAATGCAACTGCACACCCACTACCAGAAATCCTCTTTTCTGATTCCTCACTCCGTGGTCTGTCCTGGAAATGCTTCTGGCTGTCTGAGAGCAGCTGTGGGGAATATCTCCCTACCATCTCATCCTTGAGCACCTTCTGCCTGGCTCTGAGGGCTTCCTCTCTCTATGTCCCATTTCCACCTGTGATCCAGAGTTTTTCATCTTGTTCCAAGCACTCCTTCACACAAAAGCATCAGCTTTTGCTAGGATTGGGCAGTGGCATGGGCCCCCTCCTGCTGCTGCTGCCTCTCCTGCTCCTCTTCCTCTTCTTCCTTTCCCACCTGGCTTTCTGCACTCTTCCCAGTCTGTTCTTGCTGGGACAGAGGGAGGATCTTGTGATCTCTGTACACGTACCACAGCTTCCTGCCATCTGAAACATCAATCCTTGATTCATAGGAAGCCTCAATAGTGGAGGCTGTAGGGATCTGGACTCTCAGTGGAGGAGCTACAGATCATGGCTATGGGGGAATGAGGTTTAATTTGAAATGCAGAGCGTCCTGGATGCTTACCTTACATAGCTCTTAGCAGACCCTTCTCTACCTGCTTTCTCACAGCACTGTAACAATGGTAAAATAAAATGTCTTTATGAGAGTTAGTCTTGGGTTGAGCATCTCAAAAGAACATTAGCTGTGTTTCTCCATTAACAGCATGTGAATTTTAACTTTCTGGTTTGCTTTTCATAATTTGTGGTGAATTATACATTTCCCCGGTTTGAACAGTGGGAAAGAGATGCTTCATATTCCCTTAACTGATTGTCCTGCTGCCCTGTTCAGAGAAGAAACGTTTTGGAGCAGCTTTCAGAATTAAAAAAAAAAATCCATTCTGAAAATTAATTGGGGGGAAAAAAAAAGCCAGACTGAAGGCCAATTCCTTCCTCTCTGAAAGATTTGTGGATAGTGGGCACCCATTAACAGTGCTTCATTGGCAACATGGTAAGAAAGTGCTTTGGGTGTGCACTAAGCAAGGCTGTGTCCTCCAAGAGAAGACTTGGAGGGAGAACTCCTTGAGCTGAGTGGGTGGAAAGTGACAGTGATGGATTTTTCTGTGCTGGATTCTGCTCCTGAAAACAAAAACTATGCGGAAAGATAGTCAGTAGTTCAGTCCATCTCAAGTCCTATCTACGGGTGTTGAAATATAGTCCTCATTCTTTTCTGCAAGCTTTGTCCCAAGAGGATGAACTTAGAGAGGTTTGGATTTGAAGCATTCAATGTTTCTGCTTTTCTGTGTGGATTTTTTCAGTGTCATGGGAAAGTGGGGCCCCAGGTCTGTGGTCTAAATTATCTCACAGTGACCCTAAGTCAAACAAAAGTCATTAGTGCTGCCATTTTGTCCTGGCTGCTTGCCAGTACTAATCCTAATGGCATTATTATCTAACAAAAAAGAATATCATAAAAATGGAAAATAAGCAGATGACAGAAGGAAAGATAAGGGAGACAGAAAGGGCAGAGTTCTAAAGCAGCAGCTGTCCCATTGCCAGATGCAGAACACATACGGCCCTTGGAGAAGTAACAGGTCAAAGAGTGCTGGCCATCTCCATCTCCAGCTGTGAAATCACACAGAAAAGAGAAAAAAGAGAAAAATGTGTTCGGGGTATGGCTTTCCCAGGTCAGAAGTTACTGTGGTTTCTGCATGGGTGTTATCCTGTGGAAATAGAGAAGGTGGAGGAACTTGTGCCTTATGAATGAGCAGGAAAGTGTGGAAAAAGAAATTTCTTTGACTCTTCCAGGAATCTCTCTTCTGAGGGGAAAAAGCTTCTTTAAGCACCTTTTAACTAGACAGCATCGAAAATAAGAGAGGTTCTGAGAAAGCATCTCAGAAGTATTTGGGTAGGTTGTAGTTGCACAGGAGAGGGCTAAAAATGATGGCGTTCCCTCTCTGTGATGTCCCATTGCAACATCCCATTGCAAACAGCTGTCTGAGACCGCTAGCAAATACTATTAGTTTGGTTGTTCACAACTCTCTGAGTACTGTCATGTTAATGCAACCCAAAGAACTGTGGGCTGAAGCGTTAAGTCTGCTCAGCCATTGTTTCAGCATTCAGCAGTGTCATTATGTTTTTTCAAGAAGCATCCTGTAGTTTTGTGGAAAGCCTGACCTTTTTATTTTGTGCTTACCTGGAGAATGAATTCACTGATAAAATATCAAAAAAAAAAAAGGAGGAATTTTTTCAAAAATCTGTTCAAATTTGGGATTCATTAAGGACATTAGAACACTTTAATGCTTTTATGCTAATGACAGCAGTTTTATAGTGTTAATACATTAACAAGACATTAACAGCAGTGTGTTCTGGTCTCTATAAACCAACTGAGATCCTTGGTTTAATTGCAAAATACAGGACAAGCTCTTCTTGCAGACCTGTAGCCTAGTTGAGCCAGACAGCAGTGGGAATTGCATGCAGTTACTTGAAGGAAGAATTTGAAACTGTCTCTAAATTGGTATGTGAATAGCTCCCAACACATACTGTAGTTAAAAATGTTTATGAATAAACAGTGTTTCAGTTAAAGTATATGCATAAGCCATTTTTATTAAATAATGCCGAACACTTAATGAATTGGCGGTAGGCTGCAGTTTGGAAGCTCTTAATGCACCTTCTGTTCCTTACTCAGGCCTAGGATTCAATAAATGCTTTTTTTATGTCCAACCCAGTATTCTGAGCTGGGATGATTTTACAGCCCAGGATATTTGCTCTTCTGAGGTTACAGACCACCCATGGCTTGTTTTTTCTTGTCCTTTAAAAACTGAAAATGTAACTAATCAAACAAATATTTCTACTGTGTTAACTACACGACAGCATTGTTCATGAGGTAGAGGCCTGGGTTTTATCCTACCCACAGCCTTTTTCACCCTGAAAATGAGCATCAGGAAGAGCAGACTGGAGCCTGATTTGCCAGTTCAGTTATCTCAGTGAAAGAACGAGCTACATAGATTAATTAGATCAGCAAAATGCTGCTACCTATTGGAAAGGGCAACTTTGTTTTATTTAACATTTTCAGCCCTCTGAAATGAGAAATGGTGCACTTAGGAGCAACTGTTCTAGCTCCAGCAGTTAACTACAAAAGCTACATGGGAGGTAGCTCATAGTTTATCATCTCATCCATAACATCTGTGCCAGACTTTTCTCTGTGTGTATTCCTTACGTCAGCCTTTTAATTAGGATTGCACACCAGCTAAGATAAGGTTGGGATAAGCGAGCAATTCAGTTGTGTCACTGAGATGCTGAAAATGTATCTTATTCAGTGGTGTCTGTCCCACTTCTCTTTTTTCAGGCACAGGCAGGCAAGATTAATGTCAAGCTTTTGTGTCTTCTGCCTACATCAGGATGGGAGAGAATTTTGAGGAGATTTAAGAAAAAAAAAGGGGAAAAAACCCCCTCGAACCCTGGCAGGGAATAATTTGTTCAAATGAATGGGTCTATTCAACTGCTGGAGTGCTTTGCTAATTGTGTTTGAAAGAATAAAAGCAAACCACAAGCTGCTTTCAGCAGCCGGAAAAAATGAGTTCACATGCCAGCTTATTAACAAGATGAATTCTATTAGGAAAACATAGTTAGGATTTTCACGACCAGCCCTTCACCCCTTGGAATTAATGAGAGTTTCTTCAATTTCTCTAAGAGCAGCATTGAACTGTAGACTGCTAAATTTGGTGCATACAACAGACACTTCTCTTTTTTCCTGCAGTTAATGCTTTCTCAGTGAAAGACTAGTGTCATCCACATCAGGGTCTCAGGCAAAACTGCAGTGTAATAGTATGTTATTTGCCATTAGCAGATGCCATAAAAGACAGTAAAAGAAAGAAATTGTTCTTCTTTCTTC
The DNA here is from genome assembly GCF_009829145.1 of Chiroxiphia lanceolata. Classification (NCBI taxonomy): domain Eukaryota; kingdom Metazoa; phylum Chordata; class Aves; order Passeriformes; family Pipridae; genus Chiroxiphia; species Chiroxiphia lanceolata. The sequence goes on along the minus strand of NC_045671.1, from coordinate 10,676,812 downwards.
CAGTGGATTTGTTTAGTTTTTTTAGCCTATCTAAGCATATTTTTGAGGCTGTCTTAAGCCATGGAGGAGATAGTACAAAACTGTGTGTATATCTGAAAATAGTAACATCTGAACTCTTTGAGCATGTAAAAGTTTAAAGTTGAACTTCATGTACGTGTTGTATATTTTCCATAGCCCCATGTTTTTACTTGGGTTTCACAGATATTCACATTCCACTTTACTAAACAGACACTCAGACATTTATGAGTAAGGCATTCTCCCTTTGAAGTGCTTGCTAGAAATACACCTTATTTTCCACTTTCAAAGTGTGAAAAATATGTCTTCCTACAAAGTTCATAACCTGCTTCTGTTTTTAATGCCTCTCTATGCTGTTTGCATTGCTAATAATCCAAAGCTAATTTGTCCTATTGAGGCATCGTTTTTATGTAAAATCATAGGATTTTTGATGCTGATATTTAAATGGTCCTCAGGTTTGGCTCTGAAGTGTTTGAATGAAGGAAAAGGTAGACTGTATCTTGTTTAGCATAAAATGACACTGAAAAGATGAAATACCTTTGCTAACTGACTTTCTAGCAACCAATACCTTTGTCTATGACTCCTGTTCCCGGGTATCTTATGAAAAAAACCTCAGCTCAACAAAGCGTACAGAGAAGGTTTGGATGAGCCTGTCCTATGTCAGGATGCTGCTTCCAGTGGGCAGCTGGAAACTGTTTTTTTGTGGGAGTGGTGCACTTGCGGGATGGCTGAGGGGATGCTCCAGCCTCAGTACCTTGGGTGCCATGGATGGTTCACCTCACCTGTGCCAGTAACCTCACACTGTGGTAACACAAGTTGGGTTAAGAGTTCAGTGTTTGACTTCTGACTGAGCAAAGCAGTTTAAATGAGAGAGTTTGATTCTACAAGAAGAAGGAGGGTGGCAGGAGTTGCAGGGAAGGAGACATGCTTTGTTTTCTTCAGGGGCATAAAAAAAGGACAGTTCTTCAAGGCCAAAAATGTGTATTCCTTGTTTGAGAGCCTGAGAGCAGAGGGGACATTGCCTCCACAGTGGCAGATCCCACATGGAGTTGATCCAGGGAAGCTTTCCTGAACTCATTTTTGATACAGTGAAAGTGATCCTGAATGAGAGTGGGGCAAGGTCTAACCTTGTGGTATTCAAATGACAAATCTCCTGAGAAACAGTATAGATGGCAATCAGTAACACCTGTGATCTCCTGCTGTGCCAGCGTGTTCATGTCTTATGGTTGAGTGCTCTGAGGTTAAGCAACCTGAATGTAGCTCTGAGACAGACTCATTCTCCAGAGGGACAGGTCTTTTTAACATGGGGGTATGCCAGCCCCGTGGGTGAGTCAAAGCACCCCAGTGCAGGAGTGTTGGCAGAGCAAAGGCAGGCAGCAGGGCTCGGGTGTGCTCCTGCGCTATAAGAGATGAGTGTACCATGCTGCCAGCTCTGATGGATTGTTTTTTTTCTTTTTCCAGGGGATATTTAGCAATTTGTCAAATGCAGAGGGGGTAATGTAGTTGGCCTGTGAGGATGGGCTGGGTGAATAAAGGCAGTGGTGTTTTTGTGCATGCAAGGAGGCGTAGGAACCCACAGGAGGATACTCACAACTTTTCTTCTCTCTTTCTTCATTAACAAGAGAAGCCTGATACAAAAATCAAAAGGTCTAGCCCATTTTAAAAAGAACTAATATATCAAGGCGTATTGAAGAGACAAGGACTGTCTCTGTCCCAGAGCAAATGAATAAGAGGGGCATGAGAATGGGGCACAGGACAATGGGAGGAGGGAAGGTGGGGAGCTCTGGATGCCCTGCACTCTGTGGCTGGGAACAAGGTGGCATTCACTAGGCAGGAGGACATTTACGTTTGATGGGACACGTATTTGTACAATGCATCCAGTTAGCCCATCAGCCTGCAGACTCTGCAATACCTTAGAAAGCAAAATCAAGCAGGATCTCAGGGATCAGTCAGTCAATAAGGAAGCAAGAAGCTAAGAGAGTGAGGTTTTAGTTTTTTTGGAGGGGCTGCAAATACTCAAATTTGGAGGTGTTAACTATCATGCTGCTGCTGAAGGGTGGGAGGACGTGTTTCAGATGTGTAGCTGGAATGTTACTGCCTGCTGATAGGTACACATAAATATCTTCTGACATAGCTGCTGCACCTATCCTTTCCTGTGCTAGTGCAAGTATGCCAGCAAAGGGGTAGTTAATCAGTCAGCTGAACACCTTTCATCAGATATCCACTATCTGGAAGAAAATAACAAAGCCTAGTAATTAATTTTTAAACTATTTGGTGTGGAAGCATGATTAATAGCAGCCTGAGGGTTTACATTAGTTCCATGCCATTAAAGTTTACAAGTTCATATGCCTATTTACCCTGGTATTTCATAAAAGGATCATTTGTCATGGCAACCTCAGCCTCAGGTGGGCTCTTCTGGCAAATTATTGACACTCAGCCCAGAGGTTCCTCAGGTCTTGGCACATCATAGGTTTTCCCCAGCACCTGGGTTTCAGCTCTAGGAGTGCCTACATCCCAGGATGCCCTGCAGAGAGGGCCAGGGAAAGGTGGAGTTCAGATTCCCTGAAAGCAGAGATTTGATCCTGAATTTCTCTCCTGCTAGCACAGTAGAAGTAGCCCTAGGGCTTTTAGATGAAAAAAGGGCAGGGAACTTGAAAGGACTGACACCCTGTGGGGTTTTTGTAAAGGCTTGACTGCATGTTCTTGCAGTGGGGAGCTGTTACCTGCCTGTGTGAGAGTAGCAAGGTCACATCCATCCCTCATTCCTTACCTCCTCTGCTGGCAAGGGTGAGGTGGGATGCTGGTGCTTAGGAATCCTGGTTTTGTGTGCCTAATTTTTACCTGGTACTGAGTAAGGAGATTAGATGACTAATCCCAGTTCCAAGCATACTTTTGAACTAAGCCGTGCTTTTTTGGCTGTACCTAAATCATTTGTGTTTAGCCAGCCCTTAAGACTGTATTTAAATCAAATGCTATGCTGGGTAGCCTTCGATAATCTGCTGCAAAGCAGAAATTAAATGGTCCTTTTCATCAGATGTGGGTTTTACCCCACTAAAGATTTCACCAGCCCGCATGTGTAGCACAGGCAAATTGTTTTAATGCGTGGGTTGTCTCCACAGTGATACAGTGATTTTTCTGAGTTTTGCCTGAGAACTGATGTAATCTGGAGCATTTTTAGTATGGAAAATAAAATATGTCTGTGATTTCCGTGGTTTGATGATAATCTTAGAAATCCAGAACCCAAAACAATTGCACATTGTACAAGGATAAACAATTAACAAAAAATGTCTTTCCTGTTTGTCCTCGCTCTGCATTTCTTAAACCAGTTTAACTTATTTTAGCAAGTGGAACTGATTTTTTCAGATGAGTGACAGTCATTCTGAAAAACTGAGATATGTTCCTGCTTGAAAAACAATCTTACTCACTGACATTAAAAACTTAATATGTAATGAAAGGACTGGGCTGGTAGTTTTTTGTTACTAGGTGTTTATCTGCAATTAATATGTCCCAACTTAAAGGCTAACTTAAAACGTAAGCATTCATTACAACTATGTAACAGGTAAACATCAGACTTCCAATGGGAATCCTTAGAAAAATCTATTTAAAACAAGCATGTTGTAATTTCTGTGTGTGTATGTTCAGCTGAGAAGAGTAACTTCTTTAGTATCTTTCATGTTTCACCACTGTGACTAGGTGTATGATTTCTGAACATAGTTTTGTAACTCATCATGTGAATGACCACGTAGTTTGTTAGAAAGCAGGAAATTCTAAAAAAGGCAGCTATACCTTTTATGATTAAGATCCCTTAAGTATTTAGTCAGTCATAGTATACTGCTTTGTGCTAGACACCCTTTGCATTAGTTGTTTTTCTGGAATTAGAGATGTATTATGAATGTAGGGCATATCACATTAACTACAAGCACATATATTCTCTGATTCTATCCTTTTCCTTGATAGGTGACATGCAGCCCTTTAGGGCTAAATTACATAGGTGAATAGTGTGTCTGTAAAGCATACATAAAGGAGAACCTCCCCTAAATGATAATTCTGTAGGTAGTTCACTTCTGGTACAAAACAGTGCTGCTCCTTGGATAAATCAGTTGTGCTCCTTTGAGGCTGATAGTAAAGGTGCTACAGGAACCAAAACCACAGAGAGGTAAAATGGCTGGTAGCAGCTTGCGAAAGGAATCTTTGAACATGATGGATAGAGCCAGAAATAAATCCCATGCAGGTTTTCAGAGGGGGAAAATCTGGTCCCAGAGGAACATCCTGTTCCTGGAGCAGAGCAGTTTTCAGCCCAGCCTGCCCCTGCATTGGCCACGCCGTTGGAGGTCTGAGACCCAGTGATGTCAGGCTGTGGGTTGAGTCCAAAATTTGTGCAAATGAGTGACAGCAAGAGCCCCTTTATGTGAACAGACTGTGCATAAGGTTCTAACTCTGCTGAGGTGGCAATTCCTGTGTCTATGTTTAATAGAAGGAACTCATTTTGTCTCTATCTGGAAATTTCTACCTGGCCTGTTGGCAGCAGGCACTGGGAGTTTAAAGCTATTTTCTAGATAACATAGGAGAGTGTTGGAAGCAATAAACAAACAAAGAATGGGCAGCTTTCACAGGCAGTGGGATGGATGGGTTTCTCCATACCCTTGCATCTCAGTTGTTACTGTGCCCTGGTGTATTTTAGCTGACATTGCACAGCACAGCCACCCTGCAGCCTGGGACTGAATAGGTTTTTGCTTTAGTTTACCATTGAGACAATAGAGCAACTTGTGGCTGCCCCAGCTGGATGACCAGGAGTAAATCTAGCAGTTTTTCAAGAATGGGCTATTAGGAAAAACAAGGAAGAAACACTGAAGAATAAGGATTAGATACAAGACAGAGCTGGCTTTGTGGTTAATTTTCTTCTCATAGCAAGAAAATAACCTTCACTGACAAAATCCCTTAACTCCATGAATTTGGCAGCCTTTTTTAAGTAAATCACAGATATTGGTTGTTAATATACTTTTCTTTTTGTCAATTTATTTTATTTCAGCAGACCTTCTTGTAGAAAAAAATGCTTCTGGTCCACAAGTGGCTTTAAAGTGGCTGAGAGTTTGTCACTAGTGGTACTTCGGTCCTGCTCGAGTAAGCATCCTCTTGTCTAGGTGTAGCCAGGGTAGCAGTGTTTTGGCATGCCTGGAGTGCACATCAGCTCGTGTACCAGCTGGTCAGATGCATATCTGAACAGTGCAGGCAGGCAAAGGCATGGTTTCACCCTTAAGGAAATGGGTTTAACTGCGGTGCCCCATCTTTGTGTCCAAATCAAACGAAGTGCAAAAAAAAGCAGGGATCTTTCCATATGTGGGCTCTTTCGTGGTGGAGCAGGGTGGCTTGTGGGCTGTGAGCAATGCTTGCTCCCCAAACTCCTTCAACCTGCACTTCAGTTTCAAAGTCCTCACAATGGGGCCGCGTTGCCTGGTGCGCAGAACACTGAGGTGGAGCACACACCTCCGTCTCCTCTGCACTCAGCATTACTGCTGTACCAGCAGATACTGGAAAGGAGATAGACACAACCAGGCAGCCTTGCTGGAAGATGCTTCCTTAAAGGGAAGTGATGTCTTATTCGACTGAGGTGCTAAATTGTTAAGCTAGAATTTTAAAGTGGAGTATATGCTTCAGTTTGCAGAATTCACATAATAAGGTGACATGCTCCCCTAAAAGAAAAATCTCTTGCAGGTTTCCACATAAACACTGTCTCCCTGTGAAAGATGAAATTGATGCAATAGTACTTGAATAAATCTTTCTTAAATATGCCCAAGGTTTTACTGTTACGTGGCATCTCCTTGCACTGAGGAATGCTCATCCTCTTTTTCTAGGGAGACATGTGAGTTCCAGCCCCAAACAATAAAGAATGTTTGGACAGTTACATGTCCTTTAGAAAACAAAGTCCTGGGCCCTGCCCTCATGTGTTCTTGAGCAGGTGCCCATTTGTGTATTTATAGAGATTGAATATCAGTGAATGTAGCGAGAAGCTGTCTTGGCTACAGCTGCATTGCCCAGAATCTGGCGTAATGCCCTATGTTCTCTTTCAGTTTTGAATTAAATATTGAGGAAATGGCCTTCTCTGAAGAAGGCACGTGTTTCTATTATTTTTCCCTTTCCTTTTACTGTTTCTTTGAAGCACTAAGGTCCTTTAGAGGGGCATTCTGGTTGCCCAAGTGAACAGGTTGTCTTTTCGGTCTTAGGCATCTAAACATACAGGTTTGGTTAACTGTCTTACAGCTGTATCTTATTTTCCAGTTGCTGGGCTGGTTCCACAGTGATGTGATCTCTGTGGAAACAGGTCTAGTCATGTATCTGTGTCTGCAGGCATCTAGAGGCATGCTGTTTATGACAGCTGTCTATGAGTGCGTCCTCTGGCTTTGCATTTGTTATACTTGGGAGTCCTTGAAATCCCAATCCCGATGCATGGAAGTAGCTGTTATCAATAGGTGAGGTTTGGGAGCTCTGCGAGTTTCTGTTGCATCGTGGCATTGAGAAATCACATGAAGATCTGAGGAGGTGGACGGTACATAAATGAGAGCTGTGATAATCCTGTTACGGTGGTAACATGCAGAATCATATGTGGTAGTGTTATACCTGTAGGACTAATTACTGCAAAGCTGAAACTGGACATGATATTCCTGGTTTGAAATGCACTTCCCCTATTCTCAGGTAATGCTCAAGTGTAAGGATATTCTTCCCTCACATTCACATTCTCAATCTGCATCTCAGTTCCACCTAGAGTTTGACTTGAGTTTTTATAAACTAAAAGTTTAACAGAAAATCAGTTGGTAACAACGATGTTTTATCTTTAAAAAAGAATAATTAAAAAAAACCTGAATCATTTCTATCTGGCGATCATCTATATTGTATAAGAATCATGAGCACCTTATTCTGGATTTGTGCAGCTGAGACCAAGGGCATAGAAACTCATCAAGGAACTGCTGAGGGCCCCTCTGGGCATCCCAGTGCTTAGAACAACATCAGCAGCAGTGGCAATGTCCTAAATGGGAATGTGCAACATCAACAAATGATATCAAATAGAAAAGTCCCTGCTCCAGAGTTAAGTGAAGAGTGTATTGTGCTGGATAGTGAGTCAGCAGAACACAACTGAAGATATTTGACAAGAATGCATGTAAGAAAAGTTAGCTAGGTCAGGGTTTCTTAGAAAAGCTCATAAATAAAGGATCATAATTATAATTGGCTTGCTGAAGAAGGATTAAAAAGAGAGCACTGACAGTTTAATTGCAACTGCTTAAAAAATACTTTTATTGAAGCAGCATGAGATAGCAGGAAGACATCTACCTAAATAGTAAGATGTGTTATGGAGAACTCCATAGTCATGAAGTCTGTGAAAAAGCTTGTTACAGAATCACAGAATCAGTTAGTTTGGAAAAGACCTCTGAGATCATCAAGTCTAACCTTTGACTGATCAGCACCATGTCAACTAGAGCATGGCACCAGGTGCCAGTCTTTCCTTGAACAGCTTCAGGGATGGTGACTGCACCACCTCCCTGAGAGATTGTCATGAGATTGGTTTAAAATACATCATAGCATTTTTTTTTTAATATAGCTGCTGTATTTGAACTTTGTTGCCGTATTTTTACTGTGCTATAGTTTTGCAGTATAACACAATACTGCTAAACTTCATGAGGTTCACTTACAGTATTCATAATCCTGATATTAGATGAGTGTCATATGTTTATAGGATCAAACTTCCATGCTTGATTGCTTAGTTTCATCTGTTTGGAATAATCTAAAACAGGGTGAAGGCAGACTTCAGTGGGCATTATCTCACCTGAGCATCATGTCAAGTATGTAAATTGATAAGATTTTTGCAAAAAGTCTAGGTACAACCCTCTGCAGTTCTGCAAGGTCCTCACTGATTTTGGCTGGAACTATAATTTGACAACTTGAAAATCACTGTGGATATACTGGAAAGTAGATGCAGAGACCAGGTTTGGGAAATGTTAGTTGTTTGCCTTTGCAATAGAGAAAAAGTGCTGATGATGCTCCCCACCTGGCACTGAAGTGGTATTAATTGCTGTAATTGCTGTGATTCAGAGCTGGGCAGTTCCAGATGGGAGAGAGTAAGCTTACTTAACAGCTAGTAGGCAGGATATGGAAAATTATGGGTCCTGCATAGCTGTAGCTTGGCTCTCTTCCATGTCAGTAGTATTTTGCATTGCTGTGTATGCTGTTAACACCTTGGTATATATGAATAGTGTGGTCATACTATAGCTGCTTGGGGAACTATAACTTTGAACTGTGTAAAATTTATTCATGTGATTTCCATTGAGAGAGGTTGTTTCTTTTTTTTTTTTTCCCCCTGATGGAAGAGGATTATTTAGAGTAGAAAGGCAGGAAAATAAAAGGGATGTATGTGTGCTTATCTTATTTAGCTATGGAGTTAGCTTACCTACTTTTTAGGTATTTGGATAGGATTTGAAAGTAATATGGAAGATCTCATTAAGACATTTCCATATATTTATACTGCAGCCTCCAAAGCTGTTGAGCAAACCTGGCAGCTTCTGTGCTGCCAGTGGCATTGCTGCCACTTTGAAGGGTGGCTCTGCTGTGCAGAAGGAGCCAGGGACAATAATTTTTTAGTTGACATGCAAGTTGTGAAGCTCAGCTTGCACCTGTGATTAAAAAGCAGCATAAATAAAAATCGAAAATACTATAATCAAAATTTTCTGCTTTTTATTAGAGCTCAACTAAAAGACTTTTGCTTACTTACAAGAGTAGTTGAACTCTAATAGATTTTGTACTCTCTGTAGATTTTATCCCGAGAGTGTCTAAGGTTGAACCATGCACATAATTACTTACCATGGACACCTTCAAGCAGCCTGTGAAGACATCTTCATATTTACTCTGATTTCTATTTGAAATATTCATGGAATATACACTTCTTCTATCCCTTTTTAACCCTTTTCACCAGCAAGGAACAATCCCTTCAAAATTTTCTGTAGCTGTTATTTCACATGTTCCTCTGTCCTTCGCATCGTGCAACACATGTTCTGTGTGGAATTATGGAAACTTCTAAATGATTGAGCGAGATGATATGCATAAAAACTTTATGCCCCTCATGGTATCCAGTATCCCTTTCAAGAACTGGTGCTTGAACATGTTTCTGGAATAATGTGAGAAGTTGCAGGTGTGCCCAGCAGATGATTTGGCTGGGGAGTGTAGGTGCAATCTCACCTGTAAATAATAACTATTACTCTTTTAGAAGAATATTTTAAATGGCATAAATTACCCACAGTTTCACCTTCCTTGGCAACATAAGATAAAATGCTGGGGTTTGTGTTTTCAGCAACTGAGCAGTGGCATAGATGACCCTCTGAGAATTTTCTAATGTGATTTTTCATATGTGATGTCAGGGGATTTGGCCAAGAGGGGCTTTGGCAAGAGGCTGTGGCAGTAATCTCCCAAACTGCCAACTGAGTTTTGACAGGGCTTATCTGACAGATCTGCAGTGTCTACGGAAGTGTTTCCAGGCCTGTGGCATGAGTAGATTTTTAGGTTGAGCAAATTAGCTGACAGAAAGGATTTTGAAGGTTGCTGTGTTACGCTGAGAGGTCTTTGCCATGGACAAAGGAAGTGACAAATAGCTTTCCTTGAAACAAGTGCCAGCCACAAGTTGTAAATCAGCCAGCAGGGAGGTAGAGCTAGTAGAGAGACTAGAGAAAGAATGTCATGTAAAGAAAGCCCATGTTTGATCATCCACAGGCCACTTGGACTCTAATACTGGCACACGAAGCAGTTGTCGAGCTTTGTGGTTTCTTGGTTTGGTTGGGGTTTTTTCAACTCTGAAAAGTTAAACTCCCTGCTGGCAAAGCCTGTCCTAGTGTGCACTCTGTCCATCAGCTCTTGTTATTCCACTAAAAGCCTGACTTTCACCTCTTCTTTCATGCTTTCTCTCCATAGCTCAAAATAACTGCAGCTGCCCTTTAGTCTTTGGCTGTCAGAGTGAGCTGAGCTGTCTGTACCTCCTGTAGCACTGTGGGCTCTTCCCCTGAACTGTAATGCATTTTCTTAATGCAGTATAGGTTGGAGTTACTAAAAGTCTAGTTTTAAATGTAAGAGTAGTGTAAACTTTTGTAATATTCAGTAAAGAATTCCAAAATTCTTCTTACTGTTGGCAAGTGCTTTAAGAGTGAAGGAATGTCTTGGATGTAATTACATTATCAAGGTTTGATTAGTTTGGCTTTACCAATCAACTATGTAATACTTTTTATCTATGGAGCAGTTATTTACTTAACTGGCTGCATGTTTTTGTCTTTGAACGTTTCTGATGTCCAGGTAAAAACTGTGAGAGTTAGACTGACACTTTATGTACTAGCATTTTAAATTGTTTAGATACACTGAAGTGGAAGATATCCTAAATCTATCTTTTTTCTATCCAGGGCAATATTTGTAGAGGTGAGTTGTTCACTGGAAATGGCAATAAGAGACCTCATAATGTGGTACAATCCTTGCTAACACCTCTGCTAGGATGTCAGGAGGTTTTTTATTGTAGTGAAACTCTGAGTGAATGGGAACATCTTTCTTGCAGCTGAAAAGATAATTCATTCTGAATTACTGTCATAAAGTGAGTGCATTGCATTGCTAACGTGTAAGTTGCTGCCTACAAAAGAGGAATACCTGTGCTGCTCAAGTCGTGTGTGTCTCCTTCTGCTGATGGGCCTCCATCTGAACTCAGCTCCTGCAATAATTATTGCTTCACTACTGAAGCACATCAGGCTCCCTGTGAGCAAACCTGTAATGTTTCTGCAGCACTCAGCTTTTAAGTGTTGTTACTCAGTGATACAGACCAAAAAGCTGTAGTTTGCCTGTGGAGACTCATGTGAGGCAGAGCTGGTAGGTAGCAGTTTTCTTTTGTATTAGGGTTATAAGGCAACATTTCATTCATTTCATGTCACTTACTGAAAAAACTATAAAGGACAGGCGGGAAAAGTTCTGGCAGTTCCAGAGAATACATTACTGGAGAGGGTAAGTAGTTTTCTCCATTGCTCATTTGCTAGAGAGATGCTTGGCTGAACAAGGGCCAGAAATGGAAGCGGTAATCATTAAACAAGCAAAATCACCAGTTGTGCTCTCCAGAAAAAATCATGACAGAACATACTTCCCGGTCCTGAGACGTGCTAAGTCCCCTGCACAAGGGGAGTGGGACTGCTGCGGGATGAAGGTGCTCAGCCCCTTACAGAATCTCACGTGGTTAAGTGCAGAATTTGTGCGTCTGGGCATGGGAACTGTGATCTGTGAATTTCTTCCCTATCTACAGAGCTGTTCAGACACAACATTAAAGTGTGATTTGAGTGTTCAGAATAGCAGATAGTGGTTAACTATTTTTAAAAATGGGTCAAAAGTTGCCGTTTTCCCCCTGAGGTTTTTTGGAGACACATTCCTTTGGATTCCAACAGTTGAGAAAATAACTTTCCAAATTAGTCACTGTGGTTAATTTGTAGATTCCCTCTAGTGAATCAATTCCATAGGGAAAAAAAAAATTTGTAATGTGTCAATTGCCATTGCTTTTTTTTTTCTTTTTTCTTTCTTTTCTAGGTGAACATGTTTGTGGAAGGATTCCATGACGCTATTCTTCTTTATGCTCTAGCTTTACGGGAAGTCCTGAAGTTTGGTTTCACTAAGAAAGATGGGGAAAAAATCGTTCAGCAAACACGGAACAGAACATATGAAGGTAAGAGTTACTGTGGCATTCCAGATTTCAGAGTCAAAAGGATTCAGGTCTTTGTTGTGTGCAGAGTAAGGACCCATGCTTATTCCACTCTTAAATGAGAGGGAAGTAACATATGAAACTACATACAGCTTTAAGGCTGGCTCACATACCTCATTTGTCTGACTTTTTTTTTGCACCACCTGTCGAGGTCTTACTCAGTTCAAAGTACTCTAATAATTTAATGACCCTCACTGATGTGGTAAAGAAATACCAATAATTTTCTCAGGCTCCTTCTTTGTTTTTGAAAAGATTACATCTGCTCACTTTACTCATGTTCATCTATTAGCTCTGAGATTGCCTCATTTTTTCCATGTCACTTTTTTATCTTAAAAGCCTGGGAATGGATAGAAGCAAGCAGGTGCCAGGATTAAGGTTATTTTGTGTTTCTTGATGGGACTCCGTTGGGCCCTAGTAGGATTTCCCCCAGCCTCCTTTCAGGAGCTGTGCATGTTATCTCAGAGGCAGCAGCTGAACACCACTGTGCCTTTTTGTACCTAATCCTGGACATTACAATTCCACAGTGCAGATGGCACTTGTGTATCACCTTGCTGATGTAAAGCAATGCAAATGCTTTTTCCAGGTAAGAATTGTAGTAAAGAAACTGAGGATTATTGGTTTCATCTGTCATCTCTTAAAATATTTCCATCCATTTCTTTATAATGTTCCCTTCCATCTCATGTAATACTTCAGTCATTTGGTGTAGGATTGGCAAGATTTCCTATGGAAATGCCTAAGAGAAGTAAACATTTCCCCTAGATAAGAAATGAATGATTCATTTGAATGTGTAAGAAAAACCCTGGTGGCCAGGTTCTCAGCTCTAATAACACACTGGATGTAGTGTAGGAAGGCAAGAAGGGCAGCAGCTCCAAACCAAGTTTTTATTCTCAAACTGTGGCCTGAACACAAGGCAAAAGAATACTCAGGGCAGCTTAAGGGAACTCAGGGATTGCTTTAAATTATGTTGGTTGCAGCCATCCCATAAGAAGCCCTCCACCGGCTGGAGATTGTGCTTGATGTCCCACTACCTCTCTTCACATCCATGGCTTCCCAAAACAGTCTGTTTTAACAAAGGGAATTTAATGTCTAGGGATTTGCCTCAGTCTTTGGTTGTCCTGTGTATGAACAAATGCCCCAGTACAGCCTGTGTTTTCTTTACTCCTGTTTCTGTGCTCCAGGAAGCCACCCGCTGGGTGTGCCCATGTGAGTCTTTTGTAGTACCATGTGCTCCATGGGCGTTTTACATGGTTGATTCTCACGCCTTGCGTGTAAAACCAGCCAGGAGGAAAAAATGTTCTCTCTCCTCACTTGTGAAAACCAGGTTGTTGTTGATTGCTGATCTATGTACACTTATTCTGAAAATATAGCTGTAAAGTTGGGCTGTGAGGGTGCAGATGAAAAGGTCAAAACACCACATAAGTCATATGCCATTTCCTCCCCGTGGCAGTATTTTGCTGGACATAAAACTGATTTTGGAAGAGGCCTTTAATTTGATATCTTGCAATCCAGTCCTTTTAGGAAGGTCATGTCCCTTTGTTCTTCCAGAAGACTCTTCTCTGCAGTGGCTGCAGCATTGCAGAGTGCAGTCCCTGCACACACCCATCAGGCTCTGCTGCAGGACTGAGGCTTTATAATTCCCTTCAGCTTTTGCAGGCCTCAGTGATGAGAACTTCAGTTTCATTAATTACGTTAATTCAACTGCTGACATTTAGATATCTAAGTTCCTTGGCACCTCATGTTACAGCTTGGTCTGACCCATCAGGACTCCCAAGAGGATCTGGATGCTGCTTCCTGCAGCATTCCATCTGCCAACCACAACTGCACAGACATCATGTGCTTAGGAAGGGTTCAGTCTGAGGTGATCAAAGGGTCTCTTACTGTTGTTAGAGACACCCTGGTGTGACTGCAGGGCACATTTTATGGAGACTATTTTCTATTAATTGGAATTTCCTCTGAAAAAGTAGCAAAATGTTCTGTATGTATCTGTATGTATCTCACATAACAGAACAAAAAGAAAGTCTAGATAAAATCCTTCCCCCTTCATCCAAATCCAGTTCTTATCAAGGTTGTTTCAAAATTTCCTACCTATGTTTTTTAAGGAAGAACGTTGCAGGAAATGTCAACATTCCAAACTACCTGTTTTGATTCAGATGGAAAAATCAAAAATTAGTCTTTCCTGCTAAAAAAAAAAAATAAATCCCATCGGAATTCTGAGTTTCAATAATTTTAGTACCCACTTCCAAAAATTTTTGGTTTTCTTAGGCCAGGTTAACAGCTCCCGTCAGATTCAGAATCGAAATTGCTGTGTAGGCAAGGACATAGTGGGCTCTTCTTCCAGCGCTCTCACAGCCAAGTGGTTGTTACACCCATTCTGTTTTCCTGCAGTAATCGAATTGACAGTTGTTTGATTACTGTCTTGTTATAACGAAACAGATGCTCAACAATAATCTTTGATTACCACTACATATTTTGAAAATCGCAGCAAGTCAAAACATTCCTGACATCATCTCTAAATCAGAACAGAGACAGGATGAATGAAGGTGTGTTACTCTGTTGCATGTTCACTGTCATTAGGCACATTGAGGGGAATTTATACTCTGACTGAATATCTGACCTCTCTCTTCTGATTTACCATTGCTGAGAGCCTGAGTCTCCACAGCTTTGTGTCTTCTCTGGTCATGTAGTTGGTGTAACATGGATATACAGTGGTACCTATTTGCCTTGCACATGTGTAAATGGCTGTGTTTGGTGTCAGGCAGTGGAGGATCACATCTGAGGTGATAAAGCATATCAACAACTTTATGATGTCTTCATCATAGTTAATTGGTGTTGTTTGATGGCTTTTAAGAACCAATTTGACTTACACAGCAAGAGTTTGGAGCCATGCTCTTTTTACACAAGGACAGAGATTGTAAGAAGAGATTCAGACTGAATCCAAGGATGTGTTTATTCCTTGTGACATCTGGAACAAGTTGCCCTAGTGAGGTTGTGCAGTTTCCATCACTGGAGGTTTTAGAGACCAGATAAAATCCTGCGCATCCTTCTGTTCTGACCTTGTGGCTGACCCTGCTCTGAGCAGGGTGTTCGGCTCGATGTCTCCTGAAGCCGCTTCAAACTTGAGATATCCTATGAGTCTATGATTCCCAATTTCCCTAAAGTTTCCCAGAAGTTGTAAAGGAAGGAAGTGAACTGGGGGTCTAAGAAATATATTACAAACAGCGTCGTATTATGTAGTTAATCTTATGTAAACGAACACAGGGCTTAATGCATATGTAGTGCACATGGTGCCTCTTGTTCATACCCTCTCCAGTATCCCATTAGATGGAAACAACATTGGACTGGCTCTGTGGGTGCAGTCTGTGAGATGTAGGTCTGTGTCCTCTGCAGCATGAGCTGCACTCTTTTTATTGAGGCACCGTTAGATATTTCAGGGTTAGGCACTCTGTAAATAGTTCACATTAAATATATTTGTGTTTTATTCTTACATGCTGGCTTTTGGATTAGATTTTTCTCACATAGTCTCCAAAAAGTCTCACACATTTGATATTTAAAAAGGAGAAATGTTAAGAATTCAGGAATGCAGGCACCAAGATGAAATTACAATTTCTTTTGGAATGCCAACAAAAATGCTGGGAGACTGATGAGATTTCCTGTCATATTGGTCTGTGAAAACCTGTCCACTGTTTTCTTGTGTTCCTTGAAAAGGCTCAGTATTTTAACTAATTAATCTTCTGATTCCTCACATGCCATTCTTTAGGCATTGCAGGGCAGGTGTCCATTGATGCCAATGGAGACAGATACGGGGATTTCTCTGTGATTGGAATGACAGACCCAGAGGCAGGCACACAGGAGGTAAGGAAACAAACACCATTGCACTTGGCCACTGATGAATTAGCCAGTGTAATATAACATGACATCATCTCTTTACTTGGTGGTTTAACCTTATCAACTTAAAGACCAAATCCTTTCTGTAAAATAACTATCTTGAAGTAGTTATCCAAAAGTTTTTTAAACTTCTTTTCTTTCACGATACATCTTTCTTCACATGATGCTAGCCTTTAACTAAAGTGTGAATTCTCACAAGCCAGCTAAGCAATTATAATTCTGAATATGAGAAATTATTGTTTAAAGTGAGCAAGGCCTTTTATTCACTGGTAGGAAAAAGGATTAATCTTACAGCAGCAGCGATGCACAAGTTATCCTGATGTATTAACACAGCAAGTACATGTATTTCAGTCTTACACTGAGGTCAGCCACAAGCAGGAGTGCAGACCTTGCTTGGCCTTGTTTATCAGGCCTAAGTGCCTTGTTTTCAGTGTTTAAGAGACATTTTAATTAGATGGCTCCATATACACCACATAGGTTATTCCACTGGATGCAGAAGGAGTGGAAGAGATGAAAAATAGCACGTCTGGGCTGAATTTATTAATACATGCATTGCCCTAACTCCAGTTGCACCTTTTGTTAGTTACAAAGTCAGTTTCAGCCTAAGCTTTGCTGGTCTGCCCTATTTCATGAAAGTCAGCTGTAAAGCAGCAGTGCATCTGAGCTGGACATTTCCATGTGTGGATTTGAATCCAGTGAAGTTATATTATTCCTGTCACTGCTGCAGCAGAGACAACTCAAGGAGCCTTTTTAAAAGTGTGAGGATGTCTTTTGTGCGTTAGTGGATAAAAGTGGTTGAAAAACTACGGCAGTAAACTGCAGACACTCACGAAGGTAGTAGGAGTACAAGTTGGTTGTGATAACTTTGGTTTGAACAACCTGTATTTCTTCTGTTTATTCAGTCCATTAGCTTTTTATCTCGTTTATCAATTTAATCTCCCTCTCCCACCCTCTCTTCCATTGCTCTTTTACTTGCAATTTAAACTATCTTTTACTTTTTTAGTGTTACATTTCTTCCTTTAACTTATTGTTCAATTTCCCTCTGCTTTACTGTGTATAAAATACACATACAATTAACATTTTACATGTGATTACTTCCACTTATCTGCTATGTCATTTCTACTCTTACTCTAAAAACATTGTTTCTTCGATAACTTATTTTATTCGTTTGAAGTTTTTTTCTGTGTCTGTACAAGAACGTTTCTCAGCTGAACTGTGCCAGATGAATGGGTGTTTGGGCAGAGCTGTTTTCCCAGTTCTGTTCACACAGTTTAAAGCTAGAAGAAAACTTCAGATTACCTAGTTTGACCTCTGCCATTTTACAGACAGTCAGGTTTCTTACCCTTGTATGGAACCCTGTAGTTTACACGTGACTAAAGCTCAGGCTGTAACAGGCATTCATTTTTCCTTTGGAGACACTGAGAGAACAGGGACTGCCTCAACGTTTGTTCCACTGTTTAACCACTCCTGCTCTTCAAAAATCTGTATCGTCCTTCTGATCTGAATCTACTTGGTTGCTGCTTATAGTGTTTTGTTCTTAAGCCGTTCTGCATACTTTCATCCTCTACCTTCCTGCAGGTAGAGGACTCTCTCACTACTGTTTGATAAATTAAACCATCATTTAATGAATAATTTGCTGCCTGCAAATTGTCTCAGAGGTTTTTTTCCTCTGCTTTTTCCAGTTTACTGAATTTGCCTTTATTTTTGAACAAACGTTAAAAAACCTCTTTCGGCAAAGAATTTCTGTTTCAGTGGCAACAGGGAGAGAAATTAGCTCCTTCATCTAGTGTAAAATCTACCTTTGTATGTCTAACCAGAGCAAATGTTCTCTAAACTCTTTAGCTTCAAAATGAAAGTTAGGTGAAAGACTTGAACAGGCCTTAAGTTCTAAACCCAGTGTATTAATACGTGGTTTTCATCCATGGTGGGACAAATACATCTTTTGATGTGCTTCTGCCACCGCTTCTGACTACTTCAGTGTCATGATATTTGGCCTTGCTTACTGTACGTAGATGTTTTTAGACTATTTTCAGATTAGTCAACTACTACTGTTAGCACAGTTTAGTCCCACAACTTTGCAGTAAATTCAACATCTTACCTTGAAAAAAGCCTGGGCTTAACTGTTAAAGACAGGACTGAAATCCTGAAGTGACTGTCATAGTTCTTCAGAAGATTTGAAGACTTTAACTGACCTTAATCAAGTACCTCCGAATTCTGACAAAATAGAAAACTCGACCCTAGACTGTGTAGTTGGAAGTCTCAGCACTGAATCTACTTGAAATCATAAAACCATAGGACCACAGAATGGCTTGGATTGGAAGGGACCTTAAAGATCGTCCAGTTCCAACCCTCCTGCCCTGAGCAGGGGCACTTTCCACTAGACCAGGTTGCTGAGAGCCTCATCCAGCCTGGCCTTGAACACTTCAAGGGATGGGGCATCCACGGCTTCCCTGGGCAACCTGTACCAGTGTCTCACCACACTCACAGCAAAGAATTTCTTCCTAACATCTAGTATAAATCTCTTCTAGTTTAAATCTGTTCCCTCTTGTCCTGTCACTACCTGCTGTGATAAAGTCAACCTCTCTCTATTTCATAACCCTCTATAAGTACTGGAAGGCTGCAATGAGGTTTCCCCGGAGCCTTCTCTTTTCCATGCTAAGCAACCCCAGTTCTCTCAGCCTTTCCTTATAGGAAAGGTGTTCCAGCTCTCTAATCAACTTCTTGGCCTCCTCTGGACTTATTTCAACAGGGCCACGTCCTTCTTGTGTTGGGGACCCCAGAGCTGGATTCTTTGCTCCAGGTGGGGTCTTACTAGAGCAGAGCAGAGGGGCAGAATCACCTCCCTTGGCCTACTGCCCACCGTGCTTTGGATGCAGCCCAGGACATGTTGGGCCTTCTGGGCTGCGAGTGCACATGGCTGGGTCATGTTCAGCGTTTCATCCACGAGAACCCACAAGTCCTTCTGGGCAGGGCTGCTCTCAATGAGTTCTTCCCTCAGTCTGGACTCATGTCTAGTTACTGATACTTTCACTTGGATGAGAGTCCTGGGCACTCAACCCACTGTGCAGCAAGTGAAGAAAGCCCAGGGACAAAGGAGGAATATTCAGAAGGTTAAAAATCTTAAATAAACAGGATTTATATAGAAGAGAAGCCTGAGGGCAGACCAGATAAGGGCCTGTGAATATGTTAAGCAGTGTTTCAGAAAGAAGAGTCTCTGTGTCCACTGGCAATTGGGTAAGTAGTGACGGATAATTACAACTAAGGAATGTTAGGTTACATGCGAGGGAAAACAACTGACAGTAAGGCTAGCTAAGTTCTGGAATAATTCCCTGAAGAAATTGTCAAGTCTTTATCTTTGAAGGCTTTTAAGAACAGATTAGATAAACATCTGTCAGGAATGCTTTTGCTCAGCTGATTCTGCCCTGGGGCAGTGCATACACTACATAACCTCCCACAGACCTCTTCAGCCCTCTTCTTCCAGGGTTCAGCATTGTGCCACAGGAGTCCAACTGAGTGATGCTGCTCTCCTGTTTGTTTTACTTCTCCAAGTTCATAGGAAAATCTTTTCGTTCCTTTCGTGTTTTGCACAGGTGATCGGGGACTACTATGGAAAGCAGGGGCGTTTTGAGATTCGATCAAATGTGAAATACCCTTGGAATCATGGCAGGCTGCGGCTAGATGAAAGCCGAGTTTCAGAGCACACAAACAATACACCGTGTAAATCATGTAA
Organism: Chiroxiphia lanceolata; assembly: GCF_009829145.1. Taxonomy (NCBI): domain Eukaryota; kingdom Metazoa; phylum Chordata; class Aves; order Passeriformes; family Pipridae; genus Chiroxiphia; species Chiroxiphia lanceolata. The sequence continues at coordinate 10,657,427 of NC_045671.1, read as the reverse complement.
GTTTAGTGACTTAATGCTTCTGCCCCAGCTCAAGAGAGAGGAATCCATGTGTTGATGCAACGTAATAGGCCGTAATAAATTGCTTTAGCACAGTTGTCCATCTAAGACATAGTGACTCTGCTAACTGCTTGGGAAGTAAAGGTCTGGCAGCCGTGGGTAGTACATGGCCTGAATCTCTTCCCTGAACTTAAGCTTGGCAGCAATCATGATTCACAGCACAGAGCCCTGGAGACTTTAGGAGTTTCCAGGGGCCTTTTAGCCAGAAAGAAGGATATAACTGAAACCTGAAACAGAGAAGAATCACACTGATAATTAGCAGCTGTGCTGCCAGTGCTGATGGGAGCAGCGTTCTCCCAATGCAGAATGATTTTCGGTGCTATGAGAAGGGACTGTGAGAGGCCCAGTAGGCTGAGAAGTGAAGTTGTTTGAGTGGGGTAACATCTGTGAATTCTGAAAGCTCAGACTGTCCTCCACAGAGCAGGTGTCCATATTTTCCAGCAAATTGACTTTCCAGACCATGTTGTAGGATTGATCTCCATTGCAAAGGAGATCAGCGTGGGAGGATACCAGTGCCTCGGTGGCAAAGGGTGGTCTTAGCTTTTCACAGAAAACAAATTGCTAGTCCTGGAGTGAAAAGGTAACTCCAGCCTCATAATTCTTCAATCCTTGAAAAACCTGTGTACACACGTGATGTAGAGACTGTTTCCCTCTATGGTCAGTGTGGTGTAGCTATGCACCTTCTTCCTGCTGACGTACAGACAAAATCCCTTCAAAGGGACGAGGGCAAATGAAGAGAAGGGAACAGTTTAATTTCCTTAATATTTCTCTGTTCCTTTCCACAAACCCAGGTGGACGAGGAAATGGGAGCAGACTACATGCATACGAAAATGCCATTGTTCTTCAGCTGCCCTGTACTTCCCAGTGACAGTTTCTCCTTGGGCTCCCCTTCAGCCACTGTGTCCCTGCTCTGCCTCTGTTGAGATTTGGAGCAAGGCGAAGCTCATGTGGCTTTAACTTGAAACTGCATATCTTCAGGAAAAAAATCCCAAAACCAAAAAAAACCACCCCAAAATTGAGGAACTGTTGGGTAATCATAGTCATTTTAATAAACCCGGGTGATAGAGGTCTGTGATGCTAAACCAGGTGAAATGAGTTTGTTTCTGTTACAATGACTCAGGGTATACTCAGTGCTGATTCCCATTATGTGCTTGACTGTAATCCCAGTCTGTGTTATGATTCAGACCAAGCTTTCCAGAGAAGTTTCCTAACAACATTCCCTTGTATTGTATCTCCAGAATTGTGTCATCATCTGACACTGGTTTTGGAGGCTTGTTTAATCCCAAGGAAAGCATGTACAAAAAACAAACGCGCAGACACTGAAACAGGTTCCCATGGAGTCCTGAGCTCTGAAAGGCTTTAGTTATTATCTGATGTTGGTCACTAATTTCCTAGTTGTGTGTATTTTCCAATACATGAATGCAAACAGTTCTCAGTACGAACCCTGATTGGTTTTTTTTCCCCTTCTCAAGCAGGTGGTCTAGGAGAATCAGCAGTTACAGGAATAGTTGTGGGCGCCTTGCTTGGAGCAGGATTGCTAATGGCTTTTTACTTTTTCAGGTTAGTCCAATTGAAATTTTGTAAACTTTTTATTTGTCATCTAAATGTCTCAGCTCCTGGCACAACATCCTTGATGGTAGACAGAGAAGCACCATAATAATCTGTGGTAACGTTTTCACCAAAGACAGTGAACACATTTTGATTGTCCCTTTGTGTTAATCCAAATAACTGTATTGATTTGGGTCTTCATCCTGTAGCTACTTACATCTCTAAGTAATGTGAGTCGTGGAAGTAATTGCAGTGGGTTCCAGACATTCACAGTTGCTTTAGTAAAATGCCCTGGCCTTGAAAGCCTTCTTTGTTTGGTACTTGTTGCCAGCACAGTTTTGCAGGATGTGATTGTGCGAGAAGTTTACATCGTTTGCCTAGTACGAACTTATTTTTTTGCATGTTGAGTGGAATTGTACTGGAAAACAGAAAGAGATTTCTGTTTTGGTCTGAGAGATTATTTGGATACCAAAGCTGTGCATTTAACTTAATAAGCTGAGGTCAATGCAGGGGAATCAGTGTTTTAGTCTTGTTTAAGTAAAATAATTCTTACACTGCTAGTCAGCAAATGTGAAGTCTTGATAGCTGATCCTGTACTGACAGAATAAATTAGTTATACATGTTCAGCACCTTATATGTACAATAATTTATCCTCGTGATATGGAAGAGTAAAGACATATAGGAGAAGAGAATTAACCTCTGCATATAAGAATGAAATAACTCTATCCAATAAAAATATATGTTATAAAGACAGTTAACAAAATAAAACAAGCAAAATCTGCTTCAATTCACTGGAACACTTCAAAGGTCCCAGAACTGGGGTTGTTCGTCAGGTGCTTGCAACTGAAAATTCTACAGGGTGATTTTAATCTTGCATGTCTTCAGTGCTTATACAATATGTTGTTTGGGTTTGAGACAACATTAAGTTAGCTTGGACTGATTAAAGACTATCTTTAAAAGAAAAAGAAAATACGAGTCTGTCTTTATATTCTTGCATCTTATATAGATTCTCAATCGGATTACAGTTGTTAGGTGTGGTTTTTAGCATTGCTGATAGTGGGAGAGAATTGGTATGTAAGGACAAGAAGTGAGGTAGATATCCTGAGCTTGTATAAAGCTATGGGAAGTATCATTGTAAGAACAGGACTTAAACTCATAGTCATCTGACACAAAGATTTGGATTGGAAATCCATGTGAGCAAAGGAGGGTGTCTATAAAAGTAGATGTACACACCTGAGTTCAGCACCCAGTCTTTTTATGTATGGTCAGAGGGGAGAAATGAACACTCTTTTTTTCTGCAGTTCATGTCATCCTCATGTAAAAGCTAAACCAGGTCAGAATAATGTCTCTTAGAAGAGCCTGTTTGTTAACTGAAGGAAGCTGCGGGTACTGTCAGATGGATCTGCACATTGGAGATGTCTAAAGACATATGCGTGACTTTCATCCTGGAGATCTGATTGCAATTGCTCAAAGCAGGTGTAGGGACAACCTTCTTATTCCACCTTTAGAGTAAATGTCTGAAACATAATGTATCAGGATGCATGGGCTGGATTTTCAGAAAATGTAGGTTTAGCAATTGTGTGCCTGAAAGTAATTTGTACCTTTTAAACTGTATATGTACCTTCTGATTGTGTCTCATTTGAATCTGTCATTGTCACAAATGAGTATGCAAAGTTTGGAGTGTGCATGCAAACTGTTAAAATATCTGGGTAGGAGTTTTGATATGTAGCTTTGACAGGACTTAAGCACTTGTATATCCAAAATGTGGGCCTGTCCTTTTGCAAGAGCTACTGCTCTGCATGCTCTGACACGTGGAAGAATCTGACTTAAAAATACATAAAGGAAGTAAACAACACAGTTTTATCAAGTTATTTTGGAGCCTATGATACAGACACAAATATCTAGGGAATATTTTCAGAACTTTTAGGTTGCCAATTTCTATTCAGACATGCTACCCAGATTAAAACCTTGGTGTTTTGAAAATCATTCTTCCACTGCTACATATGCTCTGACTCTGGCTACACATGCAAGTGGAGCAGAGCTTTCCTTGGCGGCGTACAAGCTTTTTGCCATGCATCTCCACAGGCAGTACAAGCTCATGGGACTGGACTGACATCTTTTGGAAAAATTTGTCCTGAAGCTGAGGAGAAGCATAAATGCTAATCATCTTACGATTTTTGGAGCAGGTTTGGGTACTAAATGGGAAGCTGAAAAGCAGTCAGAGGGCTTGTTTGACGTATAAAGTAACATAGCAGAATTCTTCTAAAGGCCCTAGAGGAAGACACACCGGAAGAGCTGTGTCTGATGCATGAGCATTTGTGTTTATTTCTTATCTGTCCTCTACATCCCTCTCCTTAATTCATCATACTACCTCATCTGACATTACAAACATAGTAGCTTTCTCAGAGGGAAATGGGAAAATCAGTTAGTTGATATATAGTTTTGATGAGAGACGCAACTGAATAGTCTGTTCTGTTGTTTGAACTCTCCAGAAAGTGCCCCCCCGCGCACAGTGAAAAGAAATTTGTCTTTGATCAATATAAAGCAGCGATGTGACACAGTTCACATGACACTTCACAAAAACTCCTAATCACTTAGATCAGAAATTTTCAAAGAAGCAAATGTCTGTGTCTTGGTGCTTTGAGACTGCCATGTAGAAATTAACAGGCATTCTTGAGCCTGGGTAAAATGTTTTGAGGAAAACGACTTTAATCTTTGACCAGGGTTTCACATTCTGCCACATTTCATTTTTCAACTGGCACCCAGCTGTCCCCTACAGGCATTCTTTATAAGGGAAGTCTGTTAGCCTATAGCTGGAGAAGGGTTTCTCACTCTGTTTTTTTCTTTTCATGCAGAAAGAAATACAGAATAACTATTGAGAGGCGAACTCGACAGGAGGACTGTAACATGGGGAAACATCGGCAGTTACGTGAAGACTCCATTAGATCTCATTTTTCTACTGCATAAAGAAGAGGAAAAAGAATCCCATTCTTCCTAGGGAAAAAAAAAATAATTAGGGAAAAGGACACAACCAAAGACATCAGTGTAAAAAGAAGAGGCTCTTGAAGAACATACTCTTTTAAGCAGTAGTTTTGTCTTAATTTCTTTCAGAAGCTCAGGAATGATTTACTAATCACATTATGCCGCATGGCCTTTCATCTCATGAAAAAAGAAAATTATGCGGTTTGATGTTATAGGGTGTACTTAATATGTAAAGACAGTATTTCTTAAAGCATGTATTGAGGGCAGCAGATCTGGGTTTAGTTGATGGGGAATGCCTCATTGTGTTCCTTTTTTTTTTTTTTTTTTTTAGCTTCCACCACCTCCTTCCATAATTGCATCTCACCCATGGGTGTCAGATATGGTTTCACAGGCACAGGTGCTGGTTGCTGTCAAAAGGAAAAAAAAGAGATTTATTTGGGGTATGATCCTGCATCACTGAATCACTGCCATTGGTTATAGGGGATATAAGATTTGGTGTACGGAGTTTAGTTCTGGGAGAGAACTGGCACTTGGGTCTAATCAACTCCACTGAAAAAGGCAGGTGGAAACACACACAATTCTTTCCTTGTTTGTGTGGTATCACAATCAAAAGCACTGTTTCTCCCTCTTAAATGCTGGGAGTTACGAAAGTCTCCAGTGAAAAATGGGGAGTTTCGGTGGTGTGAAATAGGGGAGGGAAGACAATCAGGCCTTGGAGAGGACTGTTTAATTCCTCAGTCTTATATGTGTTTTATCACGCTCTTTTCTCTCCACTGCCGTGACTTTTCAGAGTGGCAAATATAGGCCGTGTCGAGCCTGCTCCTGTTCTCAGTGAAGTCAGTGGCAAAATCCCATTAACTTCAATGAGCACAGGACTGCATCCAAAACTGTAAATATGAAAGTGTTTGTATAGCTGACGCAATTCAAAAGGGGATCTTTTTTTGTGTAAAAATGACATTCCATGCTTCCATTTTATTTTTGGGATATTTTTTATCTTGTATTTTTCTATTAAAGTATCTATTTTTGCTTTGGTAGGATTAAAAATAAAGGAAGAGGATGTTTTGAAGACATATTTTTTATGATAGGAGTAGTATGCAGGGAAAGTCAACAGCTGTAAATACATTTTAGAACTAACATTTAGGGGAGGAGAAGTGACTTTGTTGATAGTAACAGACTTTCTTCTCCAGGCATGTGCAACATTCAAGTAGTTACTTAAACAATATAAATGCAGTTATTGATTTGTCAATGGGATGATGGTGAAAATTACGAATTTTTCACGTTAAAGAGTCCTACAGAAGTTGGTGAGAATTAGCTGTCCATGTGTGTACAATTGAACACCCAAGGAACTACCTTCAGGAATTGGGTGGTAAAACACTCTTCTAGTGGTGACTTTAATCCTGCTGCCATCAGTATCCCTGGGACTTTTGCCATTGATTTTACCAGGAGCAAAATTGAATATGTGATGAATTAGCTACTGACAGGTTATTTTATACTAGACAAAGGAAAGTTTTGCACTTTCTAGTCGACAAATGGAAATGAACAGTATACTTACTGTAAATGTGGTGAAGAAGACCCATAAAATATTGTCTGTGGGAAAATTGAGCTATGACTATGGTTCTAGTGCATGAAATATTTTGGTTTATCCTATTCTAATTTTGTAAGAAAAAATTGCTGGTCTCAGCTGTCATAATCAGATTTGAAAATTAGTCTCAAAAATGGCTCTGAAGCCTGACTTCTACAAAACTTCTCATCCCTGAGAAGCTAGGGTACCAACTCTGAGAAACCACTTTGGGGTTGCTGGAAGTGAATGAAGAGTTAAAACCAGTTATGCCTCCTTTCTGCTGCCTTTTATTTGTTGATGGACTTTTTTTCCCATTATATTTCACTCCTTTCTTAGCATATGGAGAGGTTCATCACCTGCCTTTGTTAAATATTGTCCAATTTTCCAGACAGACAGAGGGTAGGTCTTCTGACTGTAAGGGCAGCTCCAGTACAGGGAGTAGATTTGCATCATCCCATTGCCACCTCTGGGCCTGTGTGACTTCTGCAACGGTGCCTTGGGCAGGTTTCTGAAGTAGCCTCCTTATCTCATGGGTACCGGAGAAGAATGTAGGCTAGAGCAGCATTCATACTGCTATGGAGTTGGGGAGAAAAAAAGACTTTGTGATTAGTTTATTTTTTTCAAGCAGTTGAGTTTGTCTAGTCCCTGGGCATGCTTAAAGTTTGGGGTTTTTTTTAATAGTTTCCAAGGCAGTTTTGATCTACTTCTTGTTTTGCAAAGTTGCATTTCAGTATCTTTTGCCCATTTGACTACTTTGCCACAGGAAAAAAGAGAAGGAAAATTCTTACATATGTAAAATTAAGAGGGTGTGATTTGAACCATAAACTTTTTTTGAAATTATTTTTGTTGTGACTTTGCAGTGTGAACTGGTACTCAAACAGTCACTTAAGACAGTTGTGTAGATTTTATTTTTCCTGTACCATGCACAGTTGGGTCAGACCAGAATATCTGAGACAGGAGATCCAGCTGGTACAAGGAATTGTTAAGAGAGTTTGTTTATTTATTGTGTCATATTGCTTTTTATTAAAAAAATAATGTTTCCGATCCTTGGTTTTATGTAGGGTTTTAAATCATGATCTCAAGAAGTGTTTTCTGTGAGTGTTTCTATGAGATGTCTGTTGGTAGGATGCTGACAGAGGCTTAGCCAAAACTGTACATCTCAGCATTTCTCAAGAAAGGTGACTCTTTCTTGCACATTAGAGTATTTTAGATCAATGGGGATAAATCTTTCTACGTTGATGCACGCAAATGTGTGCGTTTTTCCCGTGGAAGTGTGGAGATTATTTAAGACGTTTCATGTAAGTAGATTCCTATATAGCTTAAACAGACTTGCTCATCTTAGCTGCCTTTCACAGGCCTCTTGCAAATAGTTCCCAGGTCTTCTCTGGACTACAGATCAAAAACTGCCTTGAGTTTAGATTATTCAGCAGAGAGATTCTTTACCGGCTAATGCACTGCCTTTCTGGTTCATCTGCATTAGCTCAATGCCACAATGTTTAAGCTTCAAACTCTGCAAGGGAATGTCTAATCAAAATAATAATAATTGATTCTCAAAAGAGGTTTCAAGACCTACATTTTTGGCTTCAGCAAATTGCCCGTATTACAAACACACATCTGTATTACAGAGCAGCACAAGGAGACCCTTCACCCACCTCAGCACTTCAGAACGTACTTACAGTATGCTCAACTTCAGCTTCTAAGTGCTTTGCTCACTTGGGACCAAAGGATATGGTCCTGGCCATGGCTGAACCAAAGGGAAATTTGCCATGTGCTTGAACTGGAGAAAGGTTGGCCATATGTTTCTTGCTAAATCTAACAGTTGTGCCTGTTAAATTGAAATTGAAGTAGCAGCTTCATACTTTTGTTTGTCAAAGTTTAACAAATTCTGCTAATTTTGTGTTTGGGTTTTTTTTTTTTTTAATCACCAAATAGTGATCAGCTTAATGGCTGATTCACCTCAGAATCTTCTTCCCAAGGATTCTGACAGCTTACCTGTCACCTTCTTAACTTCAACACACAGGCTTCCACTGCAAGTGACAAAGACGAAGCATGACTTTGAAAAGTATCTGTAATTTATTATCCTGAAACCCACCACTTCAGAGTCAGATGCCTAGATGTTTTGTCCTGAGCCACTGGTAGTTCTGGAAGTTTTTTTGTGGACAGTTTCAGGACTACTATTGTGACCAGTTAGTTACCAGCTCCTGCTGTGAGTGCTTCATTGAAGGCCACACCCAGCTAAGCTCTGAAAACATGCAGTTATTGGTGAAACTGATGGTTGTGAGTGGTCTGCACCTTGCAAGATTGTGGCCAGAATTCACTGTTAAAGAGTTATGTTAATTCATGTCTGAAAATAAATTGAATTGATCTGTTTTCAATTTGGTTTTAAGAAATGCGTTATTGCATTATTGAAAGCTCTTTTTTTGAGGTTTTTTAATGTATTAATAAGCTGTAGCTAATGCTTTGAAAACATCCGTGCTGGAGAAATTAAGCGTCTTCTCCCTTACAGAATGTTTTACTGGCAGGTTGATCTCTGAGTCATGTTTTGGCTTGGAAGTGCAATCATACTGTCATGAAGCTGACAAAAAGAACTCTCATTGATTCAGTGGAAGTAAACTCAGGCCCTCAGTGGAGTGTCTTTAGGCTTGAAGCAGTTCAGGGTGAGTTTCTCAGCTTTGCAGTAGAACAGGCTGCATCAGCCTTAGCTGACCTTGGCTCCAGTGCTATTTTCACCTCATGAATGCCATAATGCTCCTTGAAAGCCAAGAATAGACATCAAAGACAGGAAGCTAATAGTCCTGGTCATAAATTTCTCTGGCAATTCAGTCTACCTTTCCCGGAGCTCAAGACATTTCCACATCCTTCACTGCCCTCCTCTGTGCTTCAGAGTGTGGCCATTTAGCAGTTCTAGTTCTTTCAGTAAAGCAGTTGAGATTATTTTTCCTCATTTTTGCCCAGGGTAGAGTAAGCAGTCTTTAATTTCCCTTTTTTTCATGGTCTTTTGTCTAGATTCAGAAGTACTTTGACAAGAGACAGCCGTTTTCCATAACCTAATCAGAAATGTTCCTTCTTCACTGCAAGTGTTGGCTTTCATGTAATTTCAGACATGGTTCATTGTCTCTATGCTGCTCAGCTGCCAGCATACCTCGTGTTGGCCCATGGCCACACAGCCACTGTGTGAGATCTAGACCCAGAATTGTCTATTGGGTTTTTTTATCCTAATTGTTGCTGCTATAAAATGATGTCAGATCTAGCCACCACCTTCCCCAAAGCAGGGCATATGGGAAGAGAAATACAAGTTTCTAATGGTACATTACCTTTTCTCTTGGTTAGCATTGTGGCCTAGTAACTCACCTCACAACAGTGAGCGATAAAGAGACAAATTTCAGCAAAGTGCATGTCTTGGAGGAGTCAAGTTTTAGTCCTTTTTAGAAACAAAGGAATACAGGAGTTACTTTTGGAATATATTTTTAAGGACATGCTGGAAAAAGTTTGGCCTTCAGATACATTGTATGTGTCACTTCTCCTCTCCTCCTTTCCTTCTTGCTGTTGAAAGCACAAAAAGATTTGTGTGTGTGTGAAACCTTTCAAGTGGGAGAATGGAAGAGTTTGCACTGTGCATATCCCTGCTTAGAGATGGAAATTAATTCAGATGGCTTGAGGCCTGAATTTTTTTCCCTTCTTAGATACCTTCTAACATCTGAGGTCTGAAACTGATGAAAAATGATTGTTGAAATTAAAACAAATAGCTGTTTGTGAGAGACCTCAGACCTGGCTGTCTACAGGGGTCAGCGAGCTGCGTGGCAGACATTGGTAGTGTCTGTTCTCTTCTAGAGAATAAAAGAAAGCCTAAGCACTGGGGTTTGTCCTGGTGAAGTCTTAAGTCTGTCATAAATGCAGCTCTCCCTTTATCTCACCCACAGAGGAAGAAAGTATAAAGGTTAATGTTGGTGTTTTTATCGTGTTACTGCTGGTTTCGATTGAGAAGATAATGCTGCCATGGTTTTGAGGCTTTCTTGGGCTAGTGTTTAATTGTGTCCAGTGTATCATTACATAGACTTGTTTTATTACACTATTATTTCTTCCAGAATTTACCTTCTAGGAGGTCCTAACTGACATGCACCAGATTTACAGAATACAAACCTAGCTTTCAAAAAGAGAGGCTTAGAGTTCCTTCAAAATCTTTCACTAACCACTAAGTTAATATTCAGCATCAAAGGCAAAATATTCTAAATAACCTGACACTATTAAAGTTTGTATGTTAAGCTATATAACTTAAGAAATCTTAGGTGGATTCATTAGATGTTGAATCTTTGAAAGGTTAAAATCCACTCTGTGTGAACTGTTGCTTGGTGTTTCTGTCATGTGAATGTTTCTAGAGGACACTTGAGCAAGCAAAGAAAATGTACCAAAATGAGTATTTAAGAAAATAATCTCGTTTAGTTGTTTCTTTTGTAATCTCAAATGGTATGCACAGGGAACACACAATTCGCCCCCCAGCCCCCCAGCTATGGACAAAGGTTTTGCTAATTAGTTGTTCACTGACAGCAGACATAATGAGCACAGGTGTCTTGGTTCATAGTTGGGGATGATCTGGACTTCTCTTTCTCTGAGAACAGTGTATGAAATGTGATAGAGGAACGAACCATCAGTGTTCATCTTTCTGGGTTCTGTGTGAGAGGTAAACGTTTCCTCGCATATGTAGTAGCGCCCTGATGTAACACTGAGATCACTTCTGCCGTATGTGATCCATGGGATTAAAAGATCTGTTGAAAATACAGATCTTTGGATTAGGGTTAGAGGGGACCTTAAATATCGTAGTTCCAACCCCTCTGCCGAAGCATCTGCAGCTGAGAGAAGAGGGAAAATGCTCAGGGACTGACTGTACTCCCGCAGTGATGCTATTGACTGTATGGAGGATGGGATTGAGTTCCTTCTGCATGGTACCGTCTTTATTGTTCAATATCTGCTCTCTTAGAGACGCAGCAGAAAGCTTTTACATCTCACACAGCCCCTTACCTTAAATGCAGACGGGATTAAGTGGTGCATGGGGCCTGCTCAGGGTGTACTGTGCCCTTAGGTCGGGTATTTACCCAGTAACAATGTTGTCTTTACTGTGCAGGTCTCAAAGTGCTGAGAAAACGTGAGTGGAGTGGCAGGATGAAGGCAGTGGGTAGAATTTGCAGTGTTTCTTGTGCATAACTATCAAAAACTAAGAGGACTCAGGATAGACACTGTGAACATTAACTTTGTCCCCCTTTTTTTCAGTGATACTGTTATTAATGTAAAAATACTGGACAACAGAGAAACCTAGTACCAGTCTAGTAGAAAACAAATGGAAAGCTGCACAGTATATTGTACTGATGTAAGTAGAACTATCTGCATATAATGTGATTTTATTTATTGTTCTTTTTGTGTAGAGGAGAGTGCGTATTCATGTCTGTGGATATAACCTTTTTTTATTTGTGTAATGTATTTTATTTCTTTTATGACTTGGTCTTTTAAAATATCTACATTCATTGGTGTCCTTTGACTTTTTGTTCTGTGCATTTTCTTTCACACATTTTAAAGATACAAGAATATCACATAACCTAAATTGTAACAAAATGTTTCCATTAAAGACATAGGAATATGTTATAACCTGTTTCTGTGGTGTCTTTTGTCACCTATTCACTGCATTCTTGGTCTGTTTCATATAGAGGGTACTCTCATATGGTACAGAGTTAATAACAGGAGGGTTATTCTGGGTCTAAGACACTGTATAAACCCCTGCTTTTAATGATGTTTAGCAACTGATTAAATCAGGAATCAATCTAACCTTTCTCTGAGAAGAAAATTCCCCCTAGTATTTTAAGGTCTGGGAAAGGTTTTAATCAGTAAACTCCAAATAAACTTTGGATATTTTTGTATTTATTCTCAGTCCTCTAGAAATGCAATTAATTATGCACCAAATTATTTAGATGCATTGGAACTGTAAGTAGGAAGCATTAATTTTTATGGCCTGCAGAGAGGCAAAACTTAGCATGTTTTCCTAAGCTACAGATTCATTTCTTTACAGCAATCTTATCAAATTGGGGGGATTTGATTCTGTTTCTTTCCTGTGTTATTAAATACAGACTTCACATTATCCTGTTTTGTCTAGCCTTCTGCTTTCTGTGTGCGTGTCTGTAGGAGCAGTGTTGCCAAAAGTAAGATTTGTGCTTGAGAGTATGCCAGGCCTTTATAATCTAAAATAACTTGGAAATGAGTGTGAGGTAGAAGTATCTGATCACACTCCCATCAAAACTACAAGTAGTGAGAATTCACTGGAGAGCTGATGGAGAGATAGAAACATCCTCTGGGTTAACTGTGGACCTAAAGCCTTTCTACAACCTAGCAAACAAAAAAGAGCAGAGAGTAAAAATACAGATTTAGAGAGGCCCATTCAGTTAGGGAAGGATTGAACTACTTTCCTAATTGCACTGCCTTTCACTTGTCAATCTCTAAATGTGTCACTACATTTAATTAACTCAATACTGCCACGAAAAAAAATATTACCAGTTTTTACAGCTGATTAAAAGTCCAAACAGATTAATTTTCTTGTAGAAGATATTCTCAATATTTGTTAGAATGAGATTATTTTAAATCTGCCTCCTCACAGATACACTTATAATTATATGCATGTTGTACAAACAGAAGTAATTATTTCTCCTGCTTTTGCTTGATGGCTGTGCTCTTATGTCTTCATCCCATTGCAAACAGGAGTTCTCTGGAAGTACTTAGTAATTTTTCAGTATTTCTGTATAAAGCATTGTAGAAAAAAAATGCACAAATAGTCTTTTGTGCTCCTGATAACTGCAGTAACCCTTAAGGTGCTTTGTGAACAAAAGTGCACATTTTACATGACTCATCTGCAGTCTTCTCTAGCAATTTAAGATTCTAGTTAGAGTAAACTAAAGATTAGTTTACTAATGTTTGTTAATATTCTAAATTTTCTAGAAATCAGTAATGATTAATGTTTTACCCCCACTATATTATACATCTTCAGGGAAGACGGCAGGAAGACAGACTTCTGACATCTTTCCTTCATTGACAGCAATGGAAAAAAATCTCATCAACTTTCCTAAAATGAGCTTTTCACTCAGGCTTGGGAATATGGCTTGAGAGGTCATTGACTGAATTTGTGTTCAGTGCATGACCCCCAGGCTATTAGTGCATGCCCAACATGTCATTATCTTCACAGTGACAGGACTTTCTTCCACTGTCACTAGATTAATCATTTTTTTTAGTAGCTTGTCCTTCAAAATAAATGCTTGAGATATGTGTGATGAATTGTGTACATGTATACAGATATCAATATTTATGAAACAGTTCATCCAAGTGTGTTGGGTATCCTTTTGTCAGAGAGCATCAGCCAGTCTGACAGGTAAAAATTTCGTGTAGTGAAATTACTTGGGGCAATTGATCTTCAGTGGTAGCAACTTTTAGATATCATTTTAGATATCCTGAAACCTAGCTGGACACAGTTTTGTGGCTTTCTTAGGAAACTATTTCTTGAGGAACGTTCATCACATTTCTGAAAAATTATGGTGGCCTTTGAGCCAAATCTTGGTCTTGAACCTCTACCAATGTTTTCTTGAGTTGAAAGAGCACTGCCAATAAAAAATAATTGTACAACTGACAGAACCTCTTTTCTTGCCTCCTATGAATAATTTACAGTCTATCATGCCAAGAAGGGTCTCCCTGTGTACATTTACTACTCTTGGTAAATATTCCTGAATCGTCTTAGGGTTGGTTTGGTGGTCTTTAGTTCTCTGCCTCAGAAAAAAATAATCATATTCCCCTTTCAATAAGTAAGTGTTCTGCCCAGCTTTTTGTTCTGGCAGTGCACTGTTTTATTGTCAGTGTTTATTACTTCTTGACATTGCCATCTAATTTAGACAGTAAATCCCTGGTTTCAAATTTTCGATGCACATACATGTAGTTCAGAAATAAGCTAATGGCAAAAGTCATAACCATGAATTTATAAATTGTCCAGGACAGGCAACATAGGAAACCCATGTCTATGTAAGCCCAGTTCATCTCCCACTTGTGTTTCTGCAGTACCAAAACAATGTCCTCAGCCTGCCCTATTCCTATTGCTCGCTATGTGAACAACCTCCAGCAACTACTACTGGGCTGCCTGTAAGCCAGCACACTTCCCCTTTTGGGGTCTAGCAGGCTGATAGCACACTTATACCATATAAAACATAAAGGAGAAGCAGTGCTTGAGTTTCTTCCTCCCACATCTTGCCTATCGTCACAGTAGTAGTGGTATGACTGGGGGAAAACCAGCATCCTAGATTTGGATGAGGTATGGAACTGCAGTTTTTCTGCCTCCCAAGAGAAAAATATGAATGCGGACTTGTGTTTTGCTCTACTCATTTACTGTTGTATAAAAAATGAAAATGCTGCATGTAAAGGTATTTAAAAATAATTTTCCCGTAATCTAAATGCCTAGACTACAGCAGGCATTTCTCACTTATTTCTCTTGCTGCAGCAGAACAATTTTTTTATCATTATTTTGTCTTCAAATGGGAAGAGCGAGAAGGTAGACTATACTGGAGCACAGTGGCAATTTTCACAGCAACATGGATTTGAGGATTTAAATCCCTCTTAAACCCTGACAGAAGAAAGGTGTGATCTGGTGCTTGTTACAGCCCTGGTAATAAATATTAGTTAAAATGACTGTAGTCGGAACAGTCCCTCTGAGTGTGACTTACGTATCCTGGCCAAGTTAGATGCCTGAATCAAGGACTGGACTAATGATCCAGTCTCTGACACCTAAAGAGGGAGGAAGCTGCTCTCATGATGAAGTTTCAGATAGGGAGGAAATCCTGACAGCACTGTCTGTCGTTGAACTTGCACACATGTGATATGCCCCTGCTGAAAAGGATTTCTAGTAACAATTAAGCTGACTGTTGCTTGGGCAGCCTTAGAGTGTATAGTATGCTGAGACTCCTCTGCAGTACTTACCTCCATGTGCAGGAAGGATGGTCTAGAGGAAAAATTCGCAGCCCCTGACTAAATCCCTTCATGCAAGATTTCTTCAAATCAAATGAAGGGATCCCACTTACCCCCACTTGATTACTTCAGTGTTTCATGGAATATCAACTGGAATAACAGTTTAAGAAATAGCTTTCTCTTTTAAGAAAAAATACTTGAAGGAATACCTGAGACATCAAAAGGGCCAGTCCAATAAAACCACCCTCAATTAGGTAAGGGAGAACAAAAAGCACAGCAACAGCCTGATGAGTACAGGAAATTAAACTGGAGATCTTAGGCAACTGGGTAATGACTAGAAAAAGGCATATTATAGGTTGGGGAGAAGAGGGCTTTGGTCTCTGTTCACAGGATAGATTTACCAGAGCAGAGAACTGGCCAGTATCCAACCTCCTACCCTCCTGGGATAGAGAGAAACAAGGCTTTCTACTGGGTCCTGGGCAGTTTCAGGGAAGAAATAACGGAGCCTGTCAGGAAGGCACTAAAAGGTTTAAAGAATGTGGACTAGTCCCTGCCTTTTCACATTTCTTCTTAAACAGAAATAAACCTCAGAACCACCTGGGATTCACCCAGCACTACTTATAAATATGAATAACGGAGTAAAGACATCCAACAAAGGAAAATGCAGGCTATGTATCAGAAAAAATTGCATAAGAGTGTGATCTATTAGCCCTCGTGCACTCCTCCCAAAGGGGGTGGAGGTGGAATTTCTGTTGCTCAAAGTATTAAAACCCCAGGCCCTTGGGAGTGTGCTGAAGGAACAATCTCACACTGACTGGAGGGAGGATGAGGTGATTTAACTAGTAGTCATTTCCACCTCCAAATCCCTTTTATGTACATGCCAGGATACCTTTAGTGACAAGCTGCAGTTCAACGCCAGAGCTGAAAGCAGCCTGGACACAGCTCGAGAGAGTGATTCAGAAGAAGTAGACAGGAAAGGAGGTATAGAAAGAGGGGTGGGGGTGTTAATTTAGCTGAGACAAGCCAAAGAGCATAAAAAATTTTCCAGTTCAGCTTGGGATGGGAACTGAGGCTGAAATAAAGAAAGAGTAGTTAAGTGATCCCATCATTCCTTAAATATTTATAGACATATGTCATATGCCAGTGGCAAGTATATTAAAGCCTCATTAACACTGCTTTTCTTAGTCAAGGCCTGACAAATTAATATAGATACTAAGGGCTTCTACCTCTGCCACAGATACCATTGCTCTCTAAGCCCTCACCTGGATCTGACCAAGGGAAATTCTTCTCCTGCCTGAGCTGCAACAAAAGTTTCCATCGGCACCAGCAGCAAGCACTTAATTTCCTCCTCCCTACAGCTCCCCCTTTTCTGCCAAGGAAATAAAAATGAAGGAGAAATAACCTTTCCTAATCGTGAATGTCTGCATAAGAGATTATATTCTTTTTCACCCCTTTGCGTTGTCAGTTGTTTCTATAGTCACTCCTTTCATCACTTGTTTTCACTTTGTCATTTTTTCCCTTTGTTTCCTCCATCGTCCTCTCCAGTGCCTCTACTCCATCCCTAACCTGTGTCCTTCCCTCTCCCTGCCAGTTTTCCTAAGTGCATTCTTTCTCTTTCTTTAAAGCCATTTTAAAAATTGTTGTTGTGTTTTAAAGAGTCCACCTGGTTTGTATACTCCTGTAGAAAAGGCATCAGCCAAGCTGGCAGCCTGATACAACAAATCTCTGGCCCACAGGTCTTGCCACTGGGTCCCCCAGGCTGTGCTGAGGGGATCTGCATTGTGCTCCCTTGTTCCCAACCTGCTCTGAGTGTTACCGTACCCCCTTACTGCTGCAGGGACTGATACTGAGGGAGAAAGTACCTTTCTCTATTGCTATGTGGCTCTGATTTTATTTCTAGCTCACAGCAGAATAACTGCAAACAACTGCATTCCTTCAGAGGACATTGTGTCTGTCACCTGTCCATTAGCAGGTATCAGACAGTGTCATGGTTTGTTTTTTTTTTCATAAAAGACAACACAACTTTTTTTAGGATATTTTGAAGATTTATTTATTTATTTATTTGTTTATTTATTACTAGGTATAAGAGGCTTCTCTCTGATTTCTCAGAATCTAACCTCCCAGACTGGAAGAATGATCAAAATCCATTTGCAATATTGTAGCCTTCAATAGCATACAGACCACCTGTTGAAAATAAAGGTTATTGTCTGCCAAACAAACATTATTAGGAGTCTATGTCCTGCTAGAACATGATGTACCTAACTTGGCAGACTAATGTTAACAGGATAGTGCCATCACAGAGGGAGCAGGGAAAGACACGCCCGTACATATCCCATGATGCCAGCACAATTCTTCCTATTCCTAGAGGCCTATAAAATTTCAAGCTGACTGTGTTATCTGTAGACCTACAGCCCTGTGTTTAGGCAGCAAAGAGAACCACAGTGCAAGAGAAGATCTTCAAACACTGATAGTAACTACGACTTACACAAGGCTCCACAACGGTAAGAAAGTTCTACGGAAACACCAACCAACACACCCCACACAGCATTGACAATGAGCAGTGCTGCCTCTCAAGGAATGTTTTAATCTTCTGGCTAAATGCCAGCTTAGTTTTCCTTGTGAAATAAGTTCTTCAATTGAAACTCTGCGTAAGTTGATTTCTCCCATGACAGATCAGGCATCTGATGCAGCCCTTGCACTTCTGTCGCTAATTTGGCCAAATATTGAACCTGACTATGGGGCAAATGCCACAGCTTAGTTGCATCAGAGTAGGATGGTTAGGTTAAAATTCTTCCAGATGCAGCAGCCAAGGCTTTGAAAAAGTACTAATGGTTTTAAATCTCTCAGTTCAGAGGATGCCTGATTTGAGATACTTTGATGCGATTTGACTTTGTCAAAGGCTTACTCTGAGAAAATCACAGATTCTTTAGATGCCCATGTATAAACAATGCATCCAAAATCACTAATCATTTGGAAAACAGAAGTATCAAAAAAAAAAAAGGTCCTCACATCCTCTTCAACCCCCAAATCCCTAGTTACTACACAAAAAGTCTGATTATTATGTTCTTTTTTTGTTAACTGGTTACTTCTCACTAGTAGTTTCACAAATGCACATATAGGGGAACACACTGAAATAGCAAGAAAAGTGTATAGGAAACTTTGAAATATTGGGGAAAAAAAAGAAGAACCACCAGCCCTATGAATGTAACAAACCTGAAGTCGTTTCTTGAGTAACACCTGCATTCAAAATGCAATCTGAAGCGGGACTTTCAATCAAAAACATCCCCTTTCAGGCCTGCAGCTCTGGTAGCTTTAAATGTCCACATGTTTACATTACATTTACACTGCTCCACTGCTCTGCGTTTCATTAGTTGCTTAGGCTCCCTTGTAGGGAGCCTACAAGGGAGGCTTGTAATCCAATAGCAAGGCTAACTGGATTAATCCATGATTCCCAAGAAAATTAATGTCCTAGGTGGGAGGCAGGAAGATGGGCAGTGTTGCAAAACAATTGTTTTCTATTGTAGTTCCAGTTTAAAAATCAAGGAGATAATGTTATACTATGCTACTTATTAATAATTAATGTTATTAATAAATAGACTAGATATAAATCTAGTCAAATTGTATCAATGGATTCTCATGCACAAAACACTGTCTTCTGTGTGATCATGCCAGATATATATCCATATAGATATATAGATATATGAAATACCAAAAGCATGTATTAACTACATGGTGGTAACAAAGCTAAGTTGTATAACTATGTGTTATTTTCAAAAAGTCAGGCCTGAATGCTTTGTGGGCCATAGAAATCATGCCTGCTCATAGATATACAAGTTTCTTTCCAATGGTTGGAGAGCAAATTCATAACTGAGGAGCAACAGCTTTTTATAGGAATGAGAGCTTTTTTCTCTTCCCAGAACTTCCTTCTTTGCACAACTCTCTTCGGGTTTGTCCTGTTCAGAAAAGGAAAACACAGATCTTAAGTATAAAGGACAAGCTTTAGAAACTGTTCAAGGCATGATCTATCAAAATACATCTGGTAGAATTATTTCCACTGTCCCACCCTTAAAACATGTGTGCAAATTTTCTCACAAATACTTGTGTGTAGTTCTATCAAAGTAAATTACAGTTATGAAATGTCTTGTTTTATTTTCTCTGTATTGCCGTTCTTACTCAAGATTGGATGATCACATCTGAAAAGCTGTATATGTGAGATTGATTGAAAAATGTGCATCCGCACTGTGAAAAAGAAAACACTGTTGAGCCCTGCTATAATGCTCTTTCCTGGAGAACCTGTTACAACTTTTTGAAATAAAAAAAAATATTTTCTGTTGGCCCTTTTTTTTAAAAGAAATCAGTATTTTCTGCAAGAGAAAGAGTCCTTTTACTCTTTTCTTTAAATAGGTCTGTTTTCAAGCATGTAACACAAAGGAAATACTAAAATGTAAATAAGTTAAGAAATGCTACCTTCGTCATTTTTTGCTGAAAAAGAATCAAAGATTCAAGCGAGAGTTTTGTAGCAAGGTAAAACTTAAAAGAAGGTTTTCTGTAATTAAGATCCTCATTATGCCTTCCTCTGTGCTTATGTGGTTTCCTAAAGGAATGGGATCATGAACTGCAGTAGTTTGTCCATCAGTGGCAAGTTTTGAAACAGTTGTTTATTTTCAGCTATGTTTGACAGAGGGGTGGATGAGTGAAAAAGATACTTGGGGTTCAGAGATTTTGTTTAAATGGATGACTAAGTACAAGGAGGGGATAAGAATCAGAGGGAGAGAGAAACAGCTGAAGGCCTCTGCTGATGGAAGGAATCAAAGCT
The DNA here is from genome assembly GCF_009829145.1 of Chiroxiphia lanceolata. NCBI lineage: Eukaryota > Metazoa > Chordata > Aves > Passeriformes > Pipridae > Chiroxiphia > Chiroxiphia lanceolata. The sequence goes on along the minus strand of NC_045671.1, from coordinate 10,637,484 downwards.
GAGTTCAGTGCTTATCATCTCTGTTGTCCTGGTGCTACCAGTACAAATCCATACACTGAGCTGGTGGTCAAGCATGCTGTCCCAGGCTCCTTTCTCAGTAACAGGTTTGAATGGTAGTGTAACTTCGAGTCATTACTTTTCATTTGGCATTGCAATAAACAAAGGAAAAAGACAAAGAAAGGGAAGGATAAATATTTCTTCAACACACATCTAAAACACTAATAAGTAGGAGTTTGCAAATCAAAGGAAACGAGGAAGAAACCCTCCTAAGTTTAAACTGAGAACAACTACTCTTTTTTTGTTTTTCTACTATTATCTGGAGTTTTCCTTCTTCCTAACATTATCATTATTACCTAACATTGAAGCCTACGCTAAGTGTGATTTAACACTGGAGACAGAAAAACAGAGAGGTCTGTTTTTTCAGTATCAGGGGTGTCTTTGTTGTGGAAAGCTGTCAGCTCCCAAATGTTGTCTACACTGCATAGATCTGTATACTTTGGCAGGTTTATAGCTCAGAATCTAACTCCCCAGAGACTTGCTGCAACTTGTAAACCCATAAGGAATTTTTCAGGCCAGTTCTATATCCTAATTCATTCACTTATGAGAACAGTTTCATTGTAAGACTTTCAAAAAGCATTTTCAAATACTTGTTTTCCTTTGTCATTTTTGCTGTAACAGTGATTTGAAACATTGAAAAAGATGTCAGGTTAGGTTCCTGGACCGTATGGATTTCAAGGTGGAGTTCCTAAAGTTTTGGGGTTGTTATCTGAGATGTAGAAAAACAGACAGGACAAAAAATATTGCAGCATTTGTTCTTGGCTTGGATTTATTTCTAAATGTACTGCTTGCCCTTTAGGTCAAATGCCTGTATCAGCTGTGCAGCTGGACAAAATATTTCCAGCTGTAAAAGGTGAAAAAAGCAAAAAAATAATCATCAAATTAAACATTTTATTTTATGTTTAGCAGCAGAGTTCAGGTAACCTGAGACATTTTGGTGTTTTTATTTGTTCTCTTGCTGGGAAAACAACCTGTTTTCATTTCATTTTGATCTGAATCTGTTTCTCTCTGCCCATGTTTTCAGCTCACTTAATTAATTGCTGATAAAGCAAAAGTATGAATAAAAGATCATTTAAACCTACTCTTTCATTACGTATCTAAAATATTCCATTTATTTCAGGGGAATAAGTAACACAAAGCTTCTTTTTTGAATACAGATTGTTCAGGAACCTCCAGTAATATGAAATCTTAGCTCAGTAAATTACTTTACACTTTGTCTCAGGATTATAGCTTCTTTGGATGGCTGGATTGCTTGGCTTGAATCTTTTATCTTTTTTTCTCATCAGTTCTTCCAGTCTTCCGCTCTTAGTCTTTCATGTTCTCTCTCTCTCTCTCCATCCTGTGTGACCTTTTCTTTGTACTCTTAAAGCCATAGATACTAACTGTTTTTTTGAAAGGCACACTAAAAACTGACTCACTCCTGAATGCCAAGAGTAAATTGCAAATGATTTCCGCCACCATTCCAGGGGGCCCATTCAGAGCCCCCTGAGATGGGGGCCTGCATTCACAATGTAACACGTACAGAAAGAGGATGGCCAAAGCTTTGCTGTACTCCAGCAATTCCTGCCTAAACAATGGTCCAGAGGGAGGCTGCTGCAACTGGAAACACCTCGAAGTCCTGAAAGACCTTCCAACATGCCTCTGTTCCTGCTCAAGGTGAGAGACGATGGAGGTGATTTACTGATGCAGTTGATCCTTTCACTTCCTTGCAGAGCTCCAGCACACCTGGAGCGCTGCCCGGCTGGGACCAGGAGCAGTGATGAAATCAGCCTCTGGAGGACCAACTGCCAAATGATTCAAAGAGTATTGCGCAAAAGTACATTTCTGATAAAGTATTTACACACCAGTTTATAGTGTTTTCATGCAACCCATACATCCTCCTATTCAGTTCTGGTTCATTCCCCCTGCCCACAAACACAGTATGTAAGAGTGTCCAGAGACAGTGTGATTATGTCTGTTTTAACAATACACACCATCCTGTGGAAATGGGACCAGCAATTAAAATTAAATTATGTTTCTTTTCCTCTTTGAAATCATTGATGAAAAAAATAATCTAAAAATATTGGCTTAACCTTTTGCTAATATCACTGTGAACTTTGATTTAAGGTCTCTTTATTTAACTGTTTAAAAGAGGAAATGATAACAAATGTTTCAAGGAACATTTTTCCCCAAAGAGGCAGGAACTCTGTCTCCAAGCAAAATACTTAACCATTTCTTGTTTACAAGAGGTATTTTCTGATGTTCTTCTCTGGTTTGAAAAGTTCCAAAACTCACATTAAAAAAAAGGGAGAAGCACCTTTGTTGAACTCACAACAAAAAAAATCCCTCACTTGCATTGCAGTTGGTTTGACAGAGAAATGTAACAGAAGACATGAGAAGTACCCAACAATGAGTTCTCTCATAGGACTACACTGTGGAGTACATAAGCACAAGTGAATTTAGTAACACCTAGCCATGTTAAATTGCAGTTAAATTAGAGCTTTTGCTTACTGAGAAATACTTGATTTAGCTGAAGTTTCCAATAAAGAGTTTTAAAATTGAATGGAAATAAATAATTCAATGCTACAAAATGTTAACTAAGTTAACTTCTTTAATTGGGGGAAAAAAAAAAACCTACATATGTTATTAACTGATCTTTGCACAGTGCTGAATGTTTTGTCCACATTCTCTCCATGAAATTGACAGAGCTAAGTGGAAGTAAAGAGGCACGTGAGAGGAATCATCACTTTAATTTGATTTACTTATCAAGGCACGTCTAGGAACCTGCAGATTGGAGAGATTTTATTCACCAATCTTTAGTTACAGAAATAGTGTTACTGCCATCAGAGGAGAAACAGGCACCTCATGGGCTTTCTGGGCACGGTAAAAGTGCATAATGAAAGGACTCAGCACGGAGCTTTTCAAACCTCTAAGTATTACTAGTTGAAATTTTTAGGATTTATGTTACTTCATTCTTATGGATGTGGAGACCATAACCTAGCCTGCAAAATTCAGTTGCTTCTTTAGTTTTTTGCAGCTGTCCTGGACAGTTGCTGGATCTGGTCTCTTGTGGGAGTTCTCTGTTGAATGCTTTCTGACAACTGGACAGAAGGACCCTTGTTTAGTTGTTTTCCTCCTTACAATGGAAAGAAAATTCACTCTACCAGCTACTTTGAGGAAATCTTGATATGGAGGGAGGAAGAAAACTTTTAAAGAGGGTGATATTTAGCATTTTTAAAGGTGAAGAATACATACCAGACAAACTGTGGGACCACTGGTACTCAGAATCAAAGACAAAACTGAGGAAAATTAATTTGTCTGGAGATTTCAGTCCTTCCCTTGTATAAGGCAGTAAGAGTAATCACAGTGAAGTCAAGAAGGTCCCTCAATGGACTCAAAACAAGGTTTTACTTTTAAGCCTGGATGTAGATGTTTGGTTAATATCAAAGAAGTTCTATTGCTATAGCTGGGAAAAGAAACCAGGGAGGTTGATTCTTCCTGGTGAGGGACATTATGACTTTTATCATTCCTAGTGAGAGATGAATGCATTACTCAGGAGAATAATAATAATGAGAAAGAACTCAGATTTTCCAAGGGATCTTTTTATTTCATTTTATTCATATTATATTTATTTCATTCACTGTGTTTGACAGTGGTCACATAGTTTAAAGAAAGCTGAAAAAAAATCTCATCAGATAAAGCCTTCCCAGAGGAGGAATTTCTCCCAGTCTTTATTGGTTAGTGATTATTTTGTATCCTGAAGCAAAGGATTCATACATAAACATAAGCCACAATTTCTATCTGAATTCCTACAGCTATGTGTCTGTGAAAAAATAGCATTTTCCATGATGGGTTTCCAGAATATTTCTGTCAGATATTCCTGTGCCTTGGGTACTTTTGAAAAACAAATTAAAAGCCATTATAAAGTGAATCTCTGAACATGGGATGTGACACAATTAAAAAATGGGGTCTCTGGACATTTTTCCTATACCAAAGCACCACAGTGGCTCTAAGTGAAGGTTGCATGGTACACAGCACACCTGACATGAAAAATAGGTTAAAAAAATTGCAGACTGTACAGACCTTTTACAGCTTCCCTCAGAGAGACCCACTGTAACAACCAAAGCATCAAGCTGGCAATGACCACAACAGCAGCTCTGTCCCAGGGCACTGTCAGCTTCCTAATACTCCAACTCATTTGTGACTCTGCACAGCTCTGAGGAATTGTGTTTGAAGGATGGAATACTGAAGGACTACTGCTGACTGGATTTGCATTGCTGGAATAACTGCATGACCTGCAAAATCTCCTGCAACTTCTTTTTTCCCTCATACTGCTTTATCTCAGCATGATGAGAACCCCTTCTGCAATTTCATTAGGTGGCCTGAGCTGAATACAAAATGCAGACTCTGACTCGTAAAGGATGCTTTCCTCACTCAGATGAAAACATTCGGTCTTAAGCCAGATTTAGAGCTTTCACAAGAGTACGTGGTCATGAAGCAAGGCATCTTGATTTTTGCCAGCACCTTGTGTAATAAGGAATCTGTCTAGCCATTCCAGGAGGAATTTTGGATGTGATTATTTCTCACATAATTTTACAGTTTTTAAGTACTTCTCACTTACACGTGAGTAGAAGGAAAATGATAGTCAGGACAGCAAGCCCTGCAACAGAAAGTTGACCCTGGCAGTGCTGCCCTTAATCAAGCTGAAGTGCTAACCATTTCTCATAGAAATTATTTCCTGTCTGCTGGACGTATTCCCACAGCACCAATAGAGAGCTGGTGTATTGCTGTAATTGAAAAAGCTGAAGTTGTCCAGGAGGCTAGCTTTGTATAAAATGCAACACAGAATATCTACTACCAGATAGCAGACAATACAGAAATTAATCCAAACAAGTCTATGTTACTTTCAGCTCAAAAAAAAGGAAGTTTAATAAATGGAAAAACTAACACTGATTGCACTACACAGTATGCTACCCTTTTAATAACCCTGACTCCCTGACCCTTTCACAAAATCACTCTTTACTCTCTCATACTACAGTAAAGCATTTTCTCATTCATTCTGATCTCATTTCATTCATTTTCCACAGTATTTCCCCTCTATCCCACAATGTCTAGTGCCTACTTTTGTAGAGTTTAATGACAGCTTAATTCCACATATAAATACCTGCATCTAAGTACATATGAATTGCTTTCATATTTAGTGGAGCTATATACAAATCATTCAGGCACCACTTATGGTACCCAGGCTTCAGTATATAGCTGTTTATCAGATCTACTGTGTATTCATTCATGAGTGTTTGGAATGCATTCTGTAGCAATTAGACAGGCCTGTCTGTTTATAATGCTACTAATCTAAATCAAACCTAAAATAAGTTTTATTTAAAAAAAAACCCCTACGTCCTTCTCATGCAGAGATTTGCAGAGTACTGATCAGAAGCCATTATCCTGTTGTGTAACAAGAAAATTTCAATCTCAGGTTGTGCAAATCTGACAACACACTTACATATTTGCAAGCATCCTCTGCATTTCATTTAAAAAAAGTGAAAAAACTTAAAGGTGTTGATGCTGAGTTAAAAGGGAACTCCTACAAAGTGTCTGTCCTCAGGAAAATGGTCAAGTTACCACATTAGGATATTCTTGAGGTTTCTGAGAAGAGTAAATGACCATTCTGTTCTTCCCTCTGATTTGGGTGCCTAATGACCAATTTCTGAGTGCTAGAAGCCTGTGGTCCCTAAGTTTAGACACTGTGATTAGTACAGCAGCCACAGACTCCCCAGTGCCTGAGCATAACCTTTCACAGAGTTCCCTTTCATGGGCAATTTGACTTACAGTTCATGTCTTCAGGGATGCACGATCATGGAAGCAGACAGACATAGCCCTTGAAAAAGATCCAAATCTATTAATCTTTACTTCTGCTAGCATAACTGATCTCCAAATCCAGACAAAAAATAAGCTGCCTGTATTTATTTGCCTGCTTCAGTTTCCTCATACTTAAGCAATTTTTGGGGTTAAGGTACTCTACTAAGGAGCTCATTAACATTTTCTTCTTTCTACTGTACTTTGACTTTTTCTTCAAAGCATGGAGTTGAAACAAGCTTTTCTCTACTCTTTTCCAAAATGTCCACTAGAAAAAAAGAGCTTTCTTTTATTACTTACTCTATGATGACAAGATGACTAACTTTGTTTAATTTCTCTCTCTCAGTGCTCAAAGATGAAAAACTAGTTTGTCCCGAGCAAAAGTTCTCCTCAATGCTATTTGAATGCACAATCACCAAAAAGTTTAATATATTATAATTATGTTCCATTATTATCCCTGTAACCAGTGCAAGATTCTTTCTTGACAGTGCTGCTGAGGTTTAGCCTAAGTAGGAAGGCAAAAGACAGCAGCAAAAGAAGCCAAGCTCCACCTCCAAAATAGATGTTGCAAGCTGACAAAGTCATGTGCGTATGGAAATCTCATTTCACATGGACATTTTCGGTGACCTTTTTCGTTATTCTATTGCAGAAGTGATATTCTGCAATAACTGTGTCCACATGGCCAGCTGTTTCCTACTTAATTTCTATAACAATGGCATAAAGACAGCAGGGGCCTTTTTCTGGGCAGGAATCCTGTGGTGTTTTTTCCAGATGGTGAGCTAGCTGTTTGTGTTCTGGATCTTGTGGTGTGTTGTGATTGCATAGCAGAGCCAGCTGGAATCAGCCAGAATTGCAGGACTTGTGGTCGAACTACACATTTCCACTGGTTCATCTCCTTTTGGTGAACCAAAGCATTTTCAAGCTGCTGTCAGTGCCCACAAAGGGAACTCTTTTGTCTACCATGCCCCTAAAAGCCTCTCATACAAAGGGGCTGAGATCTCCACACTGAATGGATTTTTCTACAGAAAGCACACAACATTTTAACAGGCTATTTAGCAGCTCAAATGAGGTGATGGGCACCAGGAAGATGAGAATACTAGGCAGGAATAAACTGTTTCTGAAATAATTTTATTTTGTGAGCACAGGTGAAAGACTGAAGGTGCTGGGGAAGGCACAGTGCTGCAGATCTGTCATGCTTAGTGGGGACAAAAATAATGTAAGTATTATGATGATTTCTGTTCTTAGGAACTCTACCATGCCAATCTTACAGGTATGATTGGCACATATTGTGTTCCAGCACAGCAGCATGGAACATAAGTCATAGAAGGCATGGGAGATTCTTGGTGGCATTACTTGCTTGTTCCCAAGTGATTTTAATGTACTAATGGCACCCCCATGCCCATATTTTGCCTACTGCACCACGATGAAGCATTCTAAAGAAATATGTTTAAAGAGATGTTTCTCCATAGGTTTTGATGGCCTGGTTGCTCAGTATGGAGGCTTCTTCAACAGCAGCATCACAAACTCATGTATACATTGAATAAACTGTGACATTGCTCCAAAACCCACAGGGGATACTTGCAGTGTTTAAATTCTTGCTATTGTTTTGAAAAAATCCCAAAAGGACAGCTTACCTACCATTCCCCTTGCTCATGAAGCCTTTAAGCAAGAGTCCTGCAGAAGCTAATACAGGAAGATGTATTAGTTTTTCCTGAGAAACTACAGATAGACAGTGGAGTGTACATTTAAAAATCTGAGCAAGAGAAGAGAGTGCTTAAATGGATGACTGTGAACACTACTCCCCTGCTTGCTTGCTCTAGGCTGATGAGAACAAAGGAGAGCATTTTTCATGGAGGCAAAGAAAAGAGGTGTTCCCAGACGGCAGCTGGCAATGACAACAGATTCAGAGAGGATTTGTCTTCCTACATGGAACATCAAAATAAAGAGACTTAATTCATCACATCTTTTAAGCATGGGAATTATGCTTTTATGGAAAAGAGAATGACTTTTCACAGAACAGCATATGTTAAGTATGTCACTTTGGTAGGAGAGGCCACTTTATAAACTGTATTTTGTTGATCTGCATTAAAACCAGTGCTTTTGTCAGCCATACATTGTGCATTCAGCCTGAGGTGCTTTGCCTTACAAGAATCAAATCAGATATTAAAAGAAATATTCTTATCAGTCAAATGTAGGATCACTGGATGTGTAAGCTCTATGATTGTTGAAAAAGAGAAAAGGTCTGGAGAGGGTCTGACTTCCCACCACTCCCTCAGTGAGTTCAGCAGCATACTGAAAACTTCACTTTCAAGCAGGAGGTCATGTCCCACCCCCAGCAGCTCTGTCTGCCCTGAAGGGAGCTGGAGATACAGAGAGGAAGGTGCTGCAGAGAAAATTTCTCCTCTGAGTAGGCAGCATTCTCAAATACTCACATTTGTCATTGAGTTGTTGTATTGCCCAAGGCTACTGTGGTCTCTGAGAAAAAAACAGTAATAATGAGCACTTGTGCAAAATCATTTGTCTTTTCTCTGGTTGCTGCCTCTGTTTGCCTCTGCCCTCTAGATACTATTGTGGAGTGGGTAAATGGTCTCTCATGTGCTGCCCAAAGTCATCAGATATATCCTTAACTTTCTTTATCTCCTCCTTTATTTCCATGTGTTTTCACTTCTGTGATTTTGATAGATTTTTGGCCCATCTTCTTTGTTCTTACCCCTTCTCATTCAGGCCAGCAGTTAGTAGATAACAACGAATTTCACCTTGGGTGTCTTGGCACTTTTTTTATGTTGGTTGTAGAAAAAGGAAAGATAAAAAAAAGGCCCTGTCTGTGGGTATTAACACGGTAACATTTCCTTACTCAGGCTCCATCAGCTTGCACAAGATGACAAATGGCATTTTCTCAAGGTCAAATTATGAATCTTCCTACAATGAACCACATGCTACTACTGGTTGTGGGAAGTAATGGTCTGGACCAGTGGACAACAGCATCTGGCTTTACAATGTGAAGTGGGACACATTCAGCACTTAAAAAATGCAGCAGGCCTTGAGTTTGAGGCAAGGGGAGAGTGGATTGGGTGGGAGAAGGATGGTAATTACACCTGCATGTCTGCGGCAGCCCTTATGGTGTTGGATATGAATTTTTGGATTTACTGTTATTAGAAGAGACTGCTCACAAGACAATAAAGATTGAAAATGTATGCGAAAATTATGAACCAGGTAAACTCCTCCAAAATCTTACTGGAAGGGAAATGCCTGCTTATATGTCATTGCTGTACAGTCCTGCCATGCTGTCCATCTTCTGCACTGAAACAGAAAACTGGTTCTTTGCAAGGCTCAAGATTCGCTCATTCTCCGCAGATTTCTACATAGATGTCCTAAACATTTGAGGCACAAGCATTTTTTTGTGTCAACAAGAAATCCCGGCTTTCAAGGAGGAGCTCCTCATCAGTAATATCTAGGTCATATCTCACTAGTCTCTCTATTGTTGTTCTCCACAATCCTGGATGCTGAAACAGCCACCCAGGCATCGGAAAGTAGAAGAATCATTGGGATGCACAAAGTTAGCCAACCAGGAAGACAGTAGAGAACAGAAAAGCACTGAAAGACTGATGTGAAGTACAGATACACACATGCAAAGATTAGTCAGCAAACACTAGCCAGTTGGAACAAGGAACTGGAACCTTTTTCAATATAGTCAGAAAAAGTCACATCAACTGGCAGGTGAATTCAGAAAGAAAGACTGCAGAAAGAGTAAATGTGGAGAATAGGCTAACACAGGCATGGTCACAGATACTGAAATAAAGTTCCCTCTGCCAAAGATCCATGAACCATACAAAAATTTCTCTTAGCATTAAGTATGAGGCTATTTGTCCGATTTCTGTGTATAAGCACTGCAGAAATTGAAGCTCAGGTTCATAGTCTTTCGAAAATGCACGCAATTAAGCTCACTAATCAGGTGCAAAAAATTCAATTCTAGATATTAGCATATAGCCCTGTGTAAATAATTGATTTTTTGGTTGACTAGGCTAGTGTTTCTGTTTGATTTCACTTGAATACCCAGAGGAGATACAGACTCCTCATTAACATGGAAAGAAGCATCATCTATTAGTCTTCGTACCTCAAAGACTACAGTGAAAAACACAGGATATATTTATACCTTAATATAGTTAGAGTAGGAGGTAAGGTTTAGTTAGTAATTTAATGTTCTGTTTCTCTCTATTTTAAAGTATGCAAACATGCTTTTAATTTTTGAAAATGGTTGTGTTGTTGATGTTCAATGTAAGTTATGGAGAGATATGACAAACAGCAAATGAAGGTAGTCTTGGCTTTAAGTATGTCCAGATGAGGTCCACTTCTAAGAGTCAAAGTTTTTCAAGAAACTGTTCACTCCTGTTTAGGTTAATAGGTCCATGGCATTGTGTTCCAGGGCAAAAACAACTACAGGATAAAATAAGTTACACCAACACATATACGGATTCTACATCACTGGTGTCTCTTGCAACAATAACTCACAACTTCTGTTATGGAGATTTGTTACAACACAATAAAAGTGTGACCAGGCCCCCAAAATCACAGTTATGCTTTGATTGAAACTACACTGCCCAGGCTGGCAAATGTAAATGTCCAGATGTGCACTAGCAAAGGTAGTGAAAGAAAAACACATTGTACATCTTTAGCTGTGAGGAAATAATTTTTATGCATCAGGTGACAACAATTCTCAGAGGTGATCTCAGTATCAAGATCATGCCAGCTTTTGAGAAAAGGATCATGCTTGGCTTTAGATTAAGTAAATCTTACTGGTTTGGTAAAAAATTTCATATGAATATTTCTTCTATTTTCAGTTTGCATCTATACAAAATGAAACATTTCAAAAAAGGATTTTGAATTGGAACTTGTAGGTAGTTGACATGGGTGGAAATTTTCAGCCATAATTTGCTTAAAAGAAACCATGTTGAGCTGATCTTATGGATACACACCAGGGGAATCCAAGGCTCACGCTGAATGCAAGGCAGAAGGCATTTAAGTGCTTGCCAATCTCAGCCAATCTCAGCCTATTACTCAGCTGAACAGTGTATGAAGCTCACATATACATATCTAAAGTATCTAGAAACATTATGTGAGATCAAGTCAAATCCACACATGCATGACATTTAATTACAGCAAATATTGAGTTGGTTCACAGATGGTAAAGTCAGAAAGGATTGCTGTGAGCTTCAGCCTGGCACCTCTACAACAGAGTGTAGTCATATTGTGATCATCTGACTCATATGAGCATTGAAAGAAAACGACCACTGAGTTCAGTGAGCTGATATACTCTTAGCAAATACAGTTAATTACTTTTTATTATAAAATTTTCACGTAAAATACCCTCATTGATGAAGAGCGCTTGATTTTCCAGGGTTGTTTGATTAATTTTGGCCAGGGACAGCCCTAACACAGTCCAGAGTTAATCAGGGCAGTGGATTGGTGGTGTGAACAAGTGGCCATGGCCTCGTGGTTTACCTTTCTGTGCTATAGGAGCTGCTAGGCATCCCTGCAGCCAGAAGTGAGCACAAGAGCTCATGGGACTGCAACTGTGGCTGGGGTAACCACTGCACCACTAAGCAATGACAGCCACACTGTGCCCTCTCCACTTCCTGGCAGGAATCTCCAACCTAATGACTTCTTCCCTCTCACCGTTCCTCTTCCACAATGTGAGCAGCTCAATCCAAGTCAGGAACATGCCCCTCACCTCCAGTGCAGCAAAACACAATGTAGCCTCTGATGCTAAGAAGCCTTCAGTCAGCTCTGAGTCAGGAATCCTTTAAATTAATAAGACGTGTCTTCTGGTTGCTGACAGGAGTCCCTAGACCCTGCATTAATCATTATTCATTAATAATCCCAAACTAAAGTCTATAGGAACAAAAATTCCTTTTGGAAGTAATACCAGGCATTCAGATTTCCAATATACTTGGAATTTTGCTTCATGTTTCCCTCAGGTGAAGCATGAAAGGACTAGGATCACCCATGCCACCAACTAAAGTACCCAGAGGACCTCTTACCTCATTTTTACTGCATACAGTAAACTAGAGATTTGTAGTATGAGGCCTTTGATTTTATAGGGTGCTGTAAAGCAAATTCAGACACTAATTTAAATACATGAAGATTCTACCATTCAATTTTGTGAGCTATTTCCCTCATGGACAGACACCTATCTGCTGAAAACAAGTGAAACCTTGGACGTGTGGGGATTTTTTTAGATGGTTTCATGTTGGAGTTTTATCCAAAGTGACCTGTGGGTCATGGACATTTATTTTAAATAAATGTGTGTTCTGATGCGCATAGCATAGAACTCAAATTTTCACCCAAGGTATGTATTTCTAGGCACAATCTGGGGTTGGAAATACTTTAGGCTACATGCTGGAAGGAAGGCTGTTCCATGGCATGCTGCCACATCCCTTTTGATTAGGAAGCTCATGGCTGGATAACTTCTGAAAACAGGAAGGTATGACAGCAAAACTTTATTTCGAATAAATAGCTCCTACATAAACACAGGAATTCCACTGCCATTCCTGCTCCTTATCCTCAGCAGGTTTTGCAAGGACAGACTGGCTGGGTGACAGGTCTGATGGCTCTCTGCTGGCCCCAGGTCGCTGAGAGCAGGTTCTTTACCTAGCTCAGCTGTCATCTGAAAGAAATTCTCTGAAAAGTCACAACACAGTCAATGTTGGCAGAATTTACTGTTCCTCTATGGATCTAGTGATTTTATAACATTTTCATGGAGACCTGAGGGGAAACTTCCAACACTTCTTAATCGTCTTACACACAAAATGTCTGCTGCCTCCTCTGACTGCCAGTGGTTTGGAAGCCAACAAAACAACTGTGTTTTCACAGTGGGTGAAAACAATCAGAGAGAACAACAACAGAGAAAAACAACAGGAGAAAAAGGGAGGAGGCAGCCAAAGGGTGAGGGCTGAAACTGGTTGCGGGTGGGAGTGGGACGCCTGGTCTGGGCCTATCTCTCCATGTGCAGTGTGGAGGCAGGTCACCCCTCCTGCTGCTGCTGTGTGGGTGGGTGTCCGAGGCTAGATTTTAGCCTTGGAAGTCTGCAGACACTTTGGAAGTACCGTCCACCATAAGTTCAACTACTAGCAGGAAAATGAAGAGCACTAAAACTGGATTATATTTAACATATCAGCAGTGATCTTCGACGTGTGCTTGTGTTTGTTGGGTCCTGGCTGAGGTCAGCAGCCACGAGCAGCGCCATTTCTAATGCTGGCAGCTGCCGACTAGCAAAGTAGGATTTTCCTGAATTGTTTTTGGTGTATTTCAAACATTACAGAAAAAAATTCCAAGATGTCTTTAGAATAATAAAAAAAAAGTATGTTCTTTCCTGGTTTCTGGTGAAAGAAATCACTTGTCTCAGGTATATTGCGTGTCTTCTAACAGGGCAGTGAAAGTATATTGGTGCAGGAATTTGGAAGGCTGAGGACACCAAGTGAGCAGGGAAGTCAGGTAGAGGGAGGTGGAAAGTGATTAGAAGACCACAGAACGGAGCTGGGGGAAGCTGCAAATGCTAGTAGTGTTCCCACCGAGGCCGAAGGGTGCTGTTGGAGACCTGAAGAGGGGTTGAGTTCAGCTTCTGGTCTGCAATCACTGAGAAGAAAATGGATCACTTGGAGGTAGCTCAGGCTTAGGGAGTTGCAATGGGGCATGGAGGGAGAAGTTCGCAGGGTACAGAAGGTGAAAGACACATGAAGTTTTTCAATTATCAGATAGAAAAGCATCATTACAGGATTGTAGCGCTGTGTCTGCAAGACAGCATGAGAGGCAATAGAGAACAAAGCTCCCTAGGCTAAATTGACTTTGGTCCTGTGCTCAGTAGCATCTTGAACACTACAGTTAAACATGAATTGACCTATGTACTAACTACACGGTGCACATGTAAAAATCACTGATCATAAATATTGACAGAACGCAAGCTAGAGAAAAGATGCAGTAACTATTTGATGAAATACAGGTGTAAGAAAATGCAATGGTAATGGTATGAGCTGTTACTAATTTGCTCTACTATAGTTCAGTTTCTCCTAAAGTTCTCAATAAGGTTTGACATAAAGTATGAAGGATTACTAAAAATATTTGTTAAATAAACAAAATGAAGCATACACATTCAATTTCTTAGAAGGTTGGTTAAATTCATTTTAACTTAAATCATCTGCTTCCAAATCATCATAAAATTCAATCTCACACAAAAAAAGTGAATGTGGAACTGACTCTCGGTGTTTATGAAACAATGTTACATAATTTCATTCCCATATTTAACTCACCTTTTAGCCACGGAGTCACAGTTTCAGTGTTTGTATACTTAAAATGTATAGCAGTTTCAACAAATCCCTCTTTAGAAGTTGTAAATATTCAGGTGAGAATCAGGTAGAAGAAAATCTAAACCATATTTGAGAATTATTATTTAAGTTCTACTCTCTCTTGCACAAAGTTTAAGAATATTAGTAGAAATCTGTTATCTTAACCATTTTAATCTTAATGTCTGCCATTAACTCTTTACTATGCAGTTCCTAAATTAGTGGATGTTAGACTAGGCTTGTCATTGCTTCCACAAACTCATCTGGACGTTAAAAACAGACAAGCCTGAAAATTTTCTGTATGTCCACCCTTGTGGACCTCACAGTTCTGATAAACTTCAAAAAGTATTTTGCATTGATGAATTAAAAATCTGTCCTCAAAGTTGCCCTCTAATAGTCATACGTTGTTTAAATATACTGTGCAAACTGACTCCTTAGAACAATTACACAGATCAGTTGCCTATATTTCTTTATAAACAATACCGAGATTAATTAGTTGGAATGGCTTCCTTTGCTTCGCCTCTGATGTCATGAAAATGCTATTGCTAGCTCTTCCTTGGACAGAATAAACAAGAGTATCTGATATGCAAGCTAATATAATATCCTTTATTTACATGATTGTAAATCCTGTTAGCTTTAAAACAATTTTGAATCTAGGAGAGAGCCAAAAAGAAGAATAACAAAGGAGAGAAGTGACCTCAGCAATTCCATGCTGACGTATCTTCAGTCTCAGAACTGTCATGGGAAGCTTGTGTTATCAGTTGGCTTGGGAAACCTGAATGATGGCTCTGCCATTCTGCCCAGAGCAGGACATAAACAACTACTAATTGTTTCAGGACTTCATATCTTTTACCTGTATCTCTGTTAAGCTTTCTGCGTAGCATTCATAGGGTATCAGAGTAGAGCTAATCCTTTAAAAAGAGTTAAACCAGAATTTTAGGGCTTCATCTACAAAAGAACTTTGTATTCAATATCCAAGTGTTTTAGGCTTCTACTATAACCTCTGTGAGTATTTTTTTTCTGTGGCTGCACATCATATTGTTAATTTAAGTATCTAAATAGGAAATCTAACCTCTTTCAAAAATGGCAATCATATTTCCTCTGAAAATATTGTTGCATGATATAAAAATGCCACGAAAAGTCAGCCAGTTGGTGTTGTATTTGTGAGGGAGTGCTACCCAATCATAAGCCCAGGGGGATTATCTAAGCACTCTTACAAGTATATTTTGAAAAGTGTAAGTATTGTCCATGCTTCCTCATGATATCTACTAATGAATGAATATACATTACAAAAATGATAAGCATTTAGCATACTTTGTCTATCTAAACACACCTTTTCAGCTACATTCTACACTTTGAGCTTTATTATAAGACCAACTGCTAAAGATTACAAAAAAAGAACCAGAGTAGAAGCCAGAACCATAGCACAAGTAGCAAAACTCATAGTTGTTTCAATGCAAATGAGTGTTCAGTCCAGCCTTTGTCAAGGAAGGACTCACAGAGAAGTGGCTAGGAGTTTTTCTTGTCTCACAAGTAAAGGCTGGTTTTGCCTTGCCAGTAATTGGTTGAGACCAGGACTTCACATACATCCAAATAGAAGTTTATGAGACTGTGGTACCTTATTTAAGTCTACAGAATAACAAATGACATAAGGCTGGGAAATTGAAATCATGTTCAAAGATATCCATACAGGTTAAAATTTGGTTAGAGCTGATTTACTGTGACTAAACTCATAGTGGTCTTGGCTTATTAGATGTCTGAAAGCATAGAAGAACCATCTTGCCCAAGGTCTTGCCATCATAAGTGAATGCCTGGAGAACAGTGGAAGCATGGCAAACATTTTACAAGTACACCAGATATTTTCATTTCAGGAACTTCATAAATCCTTCATAAATCATAAATTCTGTCCCCAAAGGTAACGATTCCCTAATGCAGTGCATAATCTGAATGGATGCAGAGGCAATATCCCATATACTGAATTCATCCCATTGGAGAAAATCTCCTGGTCCACACCCCATGCCTGATATGTAATAGCCTTATTTCTTGCAGCCCCCTAGGGAGGTTTGCCTGTTTGCATCCATTCTGTAGCACACACATGGTGAGCTATGTTGGGTTGTCTGCAGGCATGTCATACAGTAGATCTGTTCTTGTTCAGTAGGTCTAGTAATTTTTCAGGGAAAAGATAGTGACATTCAGACTCTGCCTGCATGACTTACAAGGGCTGGAAACCACTGTTTTTGTAAATTCATTCCCTTTTTTCAGTAAGTGTGTGATTTATGGGATCAGCCTTACCAGGATTAACTTTGCTGAAGTCACTGACATTCATCCCATGATTTGGCACTCTTCCTTTCTAAGAAAGGCACATGAAAATAACAATAGGAAAAGTAACTGGTAACTTAAGCTCAAAAAAAAAAGGCGCCTGATTTTGGTGTTTTCTTTCTTTCCCTGAATTTTTTCCTTGACAAAAATAGGCAAAGTAACCATGGACCATATATTACCAAGAAATCAGATATTATTCAGAAACTTAAGCTCTTACCAAAAACCTGAAGCAATGTTTATACACTTAAAACCTTGTAATATTTAATTTTGTGTGATAAATATTCTTCTATTTTAAAAAATCACTAGGAGTTTCCAAGCATAAAACTGAGCCTGACCCGGCTCACATGTTAGACTTGTGAGTAATCAGAAGCTTCAGATTTAGCAGAGTGAAAAAATTAAAATTGGATTCAGATTTGCTGTGAATTTTCATTTTCCTTCTGGACTCCATATCTCTCGAGTGTGCCTTAAAATAGTATCATTTTTGATACATAATTTAACTTTTATAGAATTACTGAAGCCTATACTATCCATAAGAATTAACACAAGTATATGTAATTTTATTTAATATAATTGATGTGCCTAATGTACGTTAACATGCTGAGAATTCTGCTAAAGTTATGAACAGTACAAAACTGTTTGAAAAAAGGGAGCTCACAGGATATCTGTGACTTTTCTAGAGGAATTACTAGTCTTTAAACGGGTCCTTTACTATTTTACCTACCCTGGGCTCTATGGGCAAGTCTGTGTGACTTCACGCTCTACAGCTGGTCAGGTAAAACCACCACTGAAAAAGCGCAGGCTCTGCATTTCGTCGTCACAGTTAACATTCAATCCACGGGCACACTCTCCTTCCCTCCTGCCTCAGCCCATTTACCATAAAGCAATTTTATCTTTCTGCTTTGTGTCTCACTTTCTGTCCCAAACATTTAGCTAATCTTCAGAGCCTTGTAAAATTTTTCACCTACAAAATTGGATGATAGATTCCAGTGCTTTTATTTGCAAAGAGTGTTGTCCTAAATGAGAGAGAAGACAATGCTTTATTTACTCTAGTGAGCCCCATTCCAGACAGCTCTAAATTCCCAAATTTGCTTGTTTAGTTTGTTGTTACACTTGGTGGTGTGCCCTTGAGGGAATTTTTCGAGCAGGTTTAGGGAGTTGCTGTTTGTGTTTGCTTTGTTTCTGACTTCTGATGGTGTCTTTTACTGTTGTGGTATTCGCTCAACTGAAAAGTATAATTTACCTTTACAGATTTGCTGAAGAAATTCTGTCTGCTGCAGTCATTATCTTTATAAGATTTAGCTCAACGTATGATCAATTACTCCAGGATGTGAAGGAGACAGGCAGAAAGCAGTGAGGGGGTTACTAGAAAGTCTTGAAACTTAAAGAAATACTGCCATTTAAAATGGTGTTTTGTTTCATGTGCAAAGCAGGTTCTTGTGAGAGGATTAAGTTCTCTAAGATTTTCAGAAAGCATTTGCAATATGAATATGAAAGTTTTACCTGCTTTTTTTATATATGTAAAACTTGCTGGTTTTCCTTCTAATTTTTTCAGACTAACTTTGTCTGTATTAGTAGCAGCCAAGCACGCTGTCCTAAGGGCTCTAGTGCAACACATTAGTGATCAAGATGCCACAGTTCTATTGGTCTTCTGTGTGATCCAGGACAAACTTTTCAACTTCTCTCCTTCAGTCCTGGAGCGCAGAAGATGCAATACTGCTGACCTAGCAACTTCCATGTGGAAAAAACCCCACCACTTTCTGAGTTTCTTGGTCGTATGTCAAAGATAATTTTGTCTCCAAGAGCATTAATGGAGACAAGGGAATAGAACAATATAAACATTGTTCTTTCAAGAGTATTGAGTGGTTAAAACAGAGGCAGGACTCTAAGGTTTAGCTGGTTGGGTAAGATCCTTAATCTCTCTAATCCTCCAGCTGTGGATTCCTTACCCCATCTTCTTTTTGTTGCTCATTCTTTATACCATAATTTTTTTCCCATCTGTTCTACTACATGCATCCATAATTTCATAGCTTCCACACTAAATGAAGCTTTGACATTCTAAACACTGCTTGAGGCATTGAGGCTTGTTTGTTTGTTGTGGTTTTTTTCCTGCAGAATCCACTGTAAATTCTGTCTTCAGTTGGTTATTAGGTTTTTTAGGATGATGAGCTCTTCTATCCAGAGCAAGTCACTCTAACATCTGATAACTTCTGGTGAAAATAGTTGTTCTGCTACTTCAGCTGTTTCAAATTGTGAATAAATGACTATTTGCACCCAACACATGAGCTCTTTGCATTGCCAATATCAAATCCACGGTTTTCATTATTTTAAGCTACTGGTATTGCAAGTGCTGTCTAACTGCAAAGCATTTGGTCTCAACAACCGAACGGCACCACAAAAATAGAAAATATTATTTCATTGCTATTTATATTTTATTGTTATAATAAATATAGCAGTGATATGAGGAGAGATATATGTGTGACAGTAGCTTTTGGAAAGTTATTGGTTGTGTTCTGGTAGAGCATAAAAACCTTTTTCTCTGTTTTGTCTTCCACTGAGGTTAACAAAAACAGCAAACTGGACAGGAAAAATTCTAGGTCAACTATGTCTTTTTCAGTCACACTCATTATTACTAGGAGATGAAGAATAGGATTTTTGGTTCTAATACAGGAGACAGTAACGTTGGGCTGAATAAAAAAAAATACTAATGGATTTACATATCATTCTACATCTTTGAACTGTACGTTTCTAAGCCATGTTATAAACATATTTCTCTACTTCTCAAACTATTTTAACTGATGTTTGGACTGTACTATGTCACATTCCTGTAAAGATGCCGATAGCTGAGTTATACATTACTATTTAAAGAATATTATTTGGCTACTTTCTGTTTCTTCATCCATCTTCACATTTTCTTCCTTCTGAAATCCACTTGTGCCTGATGTTTTTCACTGCATAATTTTAGCCAGAGATTCTATAATTTCAGAAAACTCAGTGTATGGGACAGTAATCATCTCAAGGTCATCTGCTCAAGACCTGACCTTTAAAAATGCAAATCATTTGAAGATCAGGGAAGGTGAAGAGGACTATTGCATCACAAATTTGAGTGTCTAGGAGACTGAAGGACAGATTGTGTGCAGTCACAAATCACAGAACTGAAGGCTGATTTCTAAATGGTCTACTCTGACATACACTACAAGAGCAGTGAGAGAGTTCTGTAATTGCCGTGACATTCACATTCAGATCGGTTTGAGGTGAGCAGTGAAAATGGATGACTAGGAGATCACTATTTACAAGCTATCAGGGACAAACTTAAAAGATTACACCAAGGAGAGCTGCATATGCACGCAGGTTATTAGTGCTGACACCAGCTGCTGAAAGTAACTTGCACTGTTTTTGGAAACCATCCTTGGTATGCACTGGAGATATTCATAATCCCTACATGGTAACCTTATCTATAGCCATTCTGCCTCATTTGTTACTTTCAGAAAATATCTATACATATGTGTTTATGAACTCTGCAAATAACCATCCTCATTTTCTACATTGAAGGAGAAATTGATTCTTCTTTAATACTGAATTATTTAGTAACATCAATAAAACTTCTGAGCCATTTCACAAAGTTCTTCAGAGAACAGCTGCTACCTCATGGTGTTTCTGAACACTTCATCAAGCTGAGGAGGACAGACCTGCCAGTTTTCACCTGCAAGAATAACCTGGCTTACAGTCTTGATCTTCCTCCAGGGGGAAAGGCTGCACATTTAGCGTCATTCCTCGGTCAAGATAACACTAAAGATGGTGGATCCCTGCAAGCAATTTTTCGTTAATAAATGGGTGCCTTTTGTGAAGGAAAGGACTGGACCACACACAGGGAACATATTACCTTTTTCCTTCCTACCATTTCTTCTTTTGCTCTGTGTCTCCTTTTCCCTAATATCCCTATTTTTATCAGATGAAATCTGAAAGCAATTGAAGGAAGGGAAAGGATAAATATATTTCCTGAAACTGTTAGTGTGAATGAGGATTGATTTAGAACTGTGCAGCACCAAAGTAAAGAAAGGAGACCGTGTCAGCAGGTGAACCCGATGGAATAATCTCTTTTAACTCCCACATTATGAAAAACCTTTTTCCTGCCTTCCAGAAATGCTGAATCAGATGTCAGATAAAGCCACGATAACCCTGAAAAGAGATCTCAGTTAGTATTTATTATTCTTGCATTCAATCTCATCCTGGTGCTCACTAGCTTAGGCAAAAATTTTTTTTCTCAATTCATTCTTAGAGGTCATTTCAGGCTCTGGGAGATAATGAACTTCCAAGTACTTGCATTGTTTCTGAAAAGGGGCAGGAAATGATTTATAAAATATCATTCTTCCTCACAGAATTTATGCCTGGAATTGGAACAGGAAGACAGCTGCATTTCTTCGAGCATTTCCATCAGGATCATTTTAGCAGCTTAGATATCTCTAAGAAACTCAGGCACTGACCTTTTTATACCTATCTAGATGAAATTGTGGCTATTATTCTCTGGATTCCTGTTTGGTGTTTAAAACATTTTCTGCACATCTTTATGGATTGTAAGCTTGGTATACCAGAGTTCATTTATGAGAAAAGCAGTAAATCTGTGTAAAATATTTTTTTAAATTTAAGGAACATACGCTTGCTTAAAGACTTGTGCAGTTTCTCTGTGAACTATCTTTTATCCTTCACCATGTAAGATCTTCTAACAGGTTTGATAACTGACAAGCTGCCAGCTCTCTCACATAGACCACCCACTCTTCACAATGACGTCAAGGAAGTCCCCAAGTTTGCGTTATTCAATGGCAAGGAAGCTTTTGCTATCTTTGACTACACAGCTGGTGAGCAAAGGGATGGGAATCTTTGGACTGAACTGCATCCCTTGACTCTGATTTGTTTTCTCTTCTCGACAGAGCCCCCCGTAACAAAGAAATCTTCTGTTTCATATACTTGCAATGGGAAAAAAATGCTCCAATTGACGACAGGTGTTTTAGCTTCCAGCTGATTTCAAAGTGTGTCAGACCACTAGAAAAAAACCCAGATGAAAAATTCATGGAACTTCAAAAAGCCTTTCACAAGTCGTGCTCTGTGATCACCAGGAATGTGCTTTACTCGGCTGAGCTCAGTGCAGGGCTGCATGCTTCATCTCTTACCTTTTTACCCTGCTGCTCTTTCCCAGCGTTGCTGTAGTGCCCCAGTCTCTGTCCCTGCAAATTAGTTCACAAGAGCACAGAATCACAGAATAGGTTGGGTCAGAAGGGACCTACGGGGTCATCTAGTCCAGCCCCCTGCAATGAACATCTTCAACTGTATCAGCTTACTCAGAACCCTGACCTTGAATGTTACCATCTGTGACATCTAATGGCAGGAGAGGTTACTCGCAATTCTAATTTCCTTCTTTGTACTCTGCATCCTCTGCCATCTGCTCTTGGACTCTTCCCGATGTTTTTATGTTGCAAAACTCTTCGAGACAGGATGTTTCCCTTTTCATTTGTTAAGGATCTAGTGTAGAATAATGATAAACAGGAATCTGAGACTACGATGAATATCGAGTTGCTGTATTTTCCTGGCATTGTGGAATGTGTCAGTTACTCAGGTGTGTGGGACTGATGCAAACAAGGAGGAGAGAGACTCCCAATAGCCAAATATCAGCTAATACTTAACAATGAGAATGACACTAAAACTACTAAGTTTTTATGATTTTGCATGCAGATGTCCCCCCATTTTCACTTAAGACCTGCAAATTCAGATTTTTAAAAGACTTCTGAAAAGAAAAATGTTTTGAATATTCGTGTAGAGGAAAAATGAATGGTGTAAAGATTTTGATTTCCATCTATTAAGACACAGTGAAAGACTGTGGTTGCATCAAAATTTGCCTTCATTCAAACTGGTAAGCACTTAAATGTGTGCTTTCGCCTTTGCCTTCCTCCCCAGCTCAAACATGGGAGACATGGGAGGGCCAGTGATCAGGGATGGATCATGCTGCCCTACAAAACCCTTCTGTGCAAAGCAAAAGGCAGGTAAGGAGTGTTACCTTAGCACATGCACCTGCCAGCTGAACTAGTCTGTCATCTGATACCAGAGGCTTCCCCCCTCTGCGTGGAGAACTGCATGGAGAGCTGTTTGCTAAACCCCATGTTCTGTCAGCTACCACATCTCAGCTGAGGCATGTACCTGTGTAGTCACAGCTGGAAGGAGTAAGTTCACTCACTAGGCTGTAAGTCAGGGGCTCAAGACCAAGTTTAACATGGAAGGTGTTTAATATCGGCAATGGGGATGGCTGATGAAATTTTCTGAATGAACCAGGCAAGCCTTACTCCCCTCTAATGGTTAGAAAGATTTTAGGGAAAATATATCTTTGCTTGATATCACATTTCAGCCTTCTGTTTAGAAAATTCCTTTCTGTTTAGAGAGGATTCACTTTCTGTTTAGAGACCTACCTGGTCATTGTATACTCCTGTTTGATGGCACCAAGAGCTGCAGATTAGATCTGCAGAACACCGAGCAGTTAGTGCTCAGTGCAAAAGGCATAGCAAAAGAATAAGAAAATGGCAAATTTTACCTTAAAATCTGTTGAAATATTGGGATAGAGTTGTGGGGAAAGAACAGTTGGAGACCTAAGATAAGGCTTATGTCCTCAGAATACCTCAGAATTAGATGGTTTGTTTGAAGGAATATGATAAAGCACAATAATTCCACTGACTGATGTGCACTGACATCCCTCTTTTGAATGCTTTTTATGAAAATTGAATTGTAAAAGCTTAATTTATAGAGTTCACCTTTAGGAATATAACATATTTTGAGTAACTTGCTTCAGATGACAGAAATTTTATGAGGCACTAGAGAGCAGAATGGAAGAACCGTGATTTACCTTTTATGGTCCACCCATTAACACATGCTTTATCTTCCTGGACCAAACAGGAAGAATTATTGAAGCCTGTTACATCAATTAGGCATACATTTGAAAAAAAAAATGCTTCTAAGCCTATTACATGGATATAATCCACCTTAAAATCTCTTTTACAGCTTTTGTGCAATAAAAATTTGTTGGTACAAGTAATATGGCTTATAAGGAGAAGTCAAATTTACATGTGTACCTTGGACAGATCTAAGTTTTAATATGCATAATTGCATGAGGAAACATGATTTACATATATAGGTTTTGTTTACAAATAGGTGTGTACAAATTTTGAGCATCCTATTGAAAGTGTGAAGTTTCAGTTTAAATGCCACTGCCTGAAGGAATAGTGAGAAAACCAAAAGCTACAGTTAAATAAATGGGCAGTGAAATTTAAGTCTGGCAATCCTGAAACAAGTATCTTTACTAATTTTAGTTTCAAATGGGAAGTGTATACAGAAAAGAAGTGTGGAGAAATAGGGTCAGTGGTAAAAAAAAACCCTGTTGGTCTGGATTCATTTCACTTAACTTTAAGTGCTTATTTGAGTCGCCTGCTAAGACACCTTTCTCCTCAGTCTGTTTTCTAATCAGAAAGGCACCATAAATTGGTCAACCATCTTTAAGCCAAAATCATCCTTGGAAGTCATCTACCTATGTCTTAAATATAGGCAGTATCTAGAGCAAATGAGCTGCTTACTTAGGCACCTTATGGATAACCCAAAAGTCAGAGGAATGAACCCAAATCTAAATGGATGTCTTAACAAACCCGGACAAGAAGTTGCTTTTCCTTTTCTGAGATTAAAAAGTAAATAGAAAGCACCAAATAAGTTTGCATCTTCTAAAAATCTTTCAGCTTCTCTTGAAACTCGTTGTTCAGTTCTGCAGGAATCATTATGCAGTTTTACATATTGCTTCCAGTCTGTGGCGACAAAAGCGAGCACGATGCTAGGTATTGCCTTTCTACTTTGATTTCTAGTAAAATACCTGCTAATTAAAAAAAGGTCTGAAAAAGAGTGAAGAGAGAGAAAAATTCTGAAAAATACCATTGGTTTATTTCTATACTCTTTGTGAAAGTTATTTCAACTTCTGGTGAAACTCAGATGTTTCCATTAATTTTAAGTTCTTTGTTCTCAAAAAAAAAAAAAAAAAATCCCATCTTTCAAGGAATCTCTGTTTTGGAGTTATTCTATTTTATGAATAAAATATGTGGAAGGAGATCCAACGCTGACATTTTGGAACTGATTTATTTCCACTGGATTGAGTTAAAAATCAGATATGACATATATCATATGCTTCTCCCAAAGAATTAGCAATTCCTGCCAAACTGAGAACTAAGGCAATTATTGTACCTCACCTAGAAAACAGGAAGAAATATTTCTGAATCCTAGCTGAACAGGACTTTCCATCAGTTGAAACAATAGATGAACTTGTCCATTGAGTTGCTTTCAAGCAACGATTTCTCTTCATAAAGCTCAGCAACTGCATTTCAAATCTTACCTTGTTTCAATCCTCAGGCCTTCATGGCTGCAGTAGCAGCACTCTCATTTTTGATAAGCAATAGCAAGGTTTTTTCCTTGTGCTTACCTCTCAACTAGGTAAATGCAACACAGAGCACATTAAGTGGAAGTAGCTTAGCAGTTGTTACTGATATACCCACAGGGAACATTTTGCTCTAAAACTAGCCTTGATCCCCATTGGCTAATTTCTTATGTGCTTTGATCAGCATGCAAAAGTTTATTTGCTGATTAGAAGCTGAAGTGTGGGAGCTGGGAGACCTAGCTGGAAAGAATTTCTCAGGCCCTGTCCTAGGCCCTTTAGGCTTCTTCCTCTTAGCCCTTCATGTCTCTGGCAGGACCACAGAGAGCAGTGGCCCAGGGTGTACAAGGGTACAGTCCAATGTTTGTACAAGTTACTCTTTCAGAACAGAACCTGTTTCCCAGTCAAAGGAATTCCATGTCCAATGAATAGGTAGCAAGGCTGCTCTTTGGCTTCAACAAAAAAGTAAAAGGATCTCAAGAAACTGGAACTTAAATTTCCATTTTAAGAACCATGTCAGTGATTGCCATAGCAAAGGAAGGACATGCTTAATGTAGTAGGATGGCCCTTTCACAGCTCCTGTTTTCACATGGAACTGGCCTCAGCTGCTACAAAATGGGGACAAAATTACATTCCTTTTTGTTTTGGAATTCAAAAACTCACAAAGATATCCTTTTGCTCCAAAACATGTTACTGGTTCATTTCTCCTTGAGTCATCTCTTGCATCTGTGCCGGTTAAGGATAAATTGATGGTGTTCTGATTTGGTTGAAATCACATTTAGACTGCCAGAGGCTGTAGCAAACAAAATGGATCAGGTTTGTATTTCACTTATCCCCAGGCAACCCTAGTGGGTTCAGCAGGTTCACAGGGAGGTGATTGAGAACCAAATTCAATCTGTGTCTTTTTTACAGGGTTATGTGCAATCTGTCACACATGCTTCTCTATTTTCAGACAGTTACTCTTTGTATTACACTTCTGCATTGCATTCATTTCAGCTTAGCCACAAACACCAGCTGAGAAGGAGAGTTCTCTAAAAAGTTTGTTTCTCGCTCTCTCCAGATATGATCTATACCATGCTCAGGCTGAATGTTTGTTTAGATATGCCCTACTTGTCTCTGAGAAGTATGAACAAGTTGCTTATTCACGTACTCATGAAACAGGTTAAGAGAAAAGCCTGTAAACCAGATACCCTATGTTGCATTTAATAATTCTTCTTTCTTTTCCAGCCATTGCCTTGTTGCTCTAACAGGGGGAGTTTATCAGCTTAGTTTTCCAAAGACATTAATTTGCGCTGTACAAGTTGGAGAGATATTTTCTTAACCTTAAATAGGAGGAGAGCATAAGTCAGAAGACTCAGAACCTCAGATGACAAAAATAGATTAATTTGATAAGAGTGATTTATAATAGCCAAGGATCTGGCACATTATCAGAGCAGGCAGCATAGCACGATCTGATGCAAAGGATTGTTAGGTAACATACAAAGCAAGGAAACTTCAGTTACTCATCTCTGAGGAGCTGGCATGCAGAGTTTTTTCTAAATCAAACAGTCCCTATCACTGGGCTGAGAAACTGAGGCTTGGCCTTGAGGGCAAGGCTGATAGTCTTGTTTGTTGAAATGTACCCTTAATTTTGAAAATGTCCTCCCCTTATATGATGGATTTGATTCTTCACTGGAAAATCTTCTGCCAGAAAGATTGCTTGGGATTCCATGGGAGTTCATCTGAAACACATCCAAGATGGAGTTTGTGCACACATACAGTATATGAAGCTGTGCTGCCTAGAGTGAACTTAAAAGGGAAAATGAGCAGGCATCTTTTATCCTGAAGGTGACTGTGCCAAAGCCTTCCTGTGCCATTTTCTGTGTGTGAAGACAGGAGTTTTAGATGGCTTAGGGAAACATGCTGCTTGCAGAAATGGTACATAGCAAAAGTATATTTGAAAGAGTTCTAAGACAAAATATTCTTCTAAAAGCAGTTTGAGGTGGTCAGCATTGCCATTTATAATCTAAAAGAGATGAGCAGGCAGAGTGAACTGCTGTGAGATCTAAATCCAAATCCAAACCTTCTCATCTTCCAGGGAGGACATGGTATTTTCACAGAATTTTCAGAGGATTTCACAGGATATTCTGAGTTGGAAGGGACCCACAAGGATCATCAATTCCAACTCTTAAGTGAATGGCCCATATGAGGATCAAACGTGCGACCTTACTGTTATTAGCACTGTGCTATTACCAACAGAGCTAGTATCCTATTTCCACAAATAAATTGCTGGGAATAAATTGCCCTTTAATCTGCACAAATTAATCTTGAGAAAACAAACATAAATAACATTAGGATATTTCCACTTGTTTATTTTGCAGCTTTCCATAACTCTGATCCAGACAAAAATAATTTCTTATATTCCATAATATCAAGTGTTATAGGTTTTGATTTTTGCAGCTATCAGTGTTGCAAATGCACAGAGAACATCCTGAAAGTAGCCAGTTTATTCAGATATTTTCAATGTTTGATGTAAGATATGCTTCAATAAAGCAATACCACTATGAAACTACATATACTTAACAGATAAGTAAAGGGCTGAATATTACCTACTTTCAAAGTTACCTTTGCAGATCCCCTTTCTAGGCAAGACACACCTCTCTCCTACTCCATCACATTCTTTATTTTAAACTGCTGTTTCTTGAATTCCATCACCTGATCCTGATGCAAATGAGGATTTACACTGCTGGTAACTCAGTGTGTGGAAATCAGTGGAGGTTCTTCATTGCAACTGCATGCAAATTTTCCTAAATGTGTATTCTGATATAACAGAAATCACCCCAGAAGCACATGCTCATCCTTACTTGTGATTGTTACCTACAGAAGCTCTTGTCATCTCCTGTTTCAGGAGATGTGTCTTTGGTGAAATTATACTTTCAATGATAAACAGTGACCAAACTTCTACTTGCTCCAATTCTCCTTCTTGATAGATGGTGTTGATTTCTGAAAGATTGTTTTTGTTTAAGGAGTACTTAGTTAGGTATTGTGCTAAATCTGTAGGAAGATTTAGATGGTTAAAGCAGGGCTTTAGGTCACAGGATTTAGATGCCTAAATAGCAAACCACAAAATCCTAGTTTACTACAACTTGTGGAGGATTGCGAACTCTGTAGGCAGTTCAAACTTTTAGAAGAAATTTCTAGCAGTCTCTTCGTCCTCCTAGACATGGCACTTGTGGATAGCTTCTCCTAAACTTACGACAACAACCTCCTGGGATCTACCAGCAAGGCGTTCTTCAGCCTCCCAGCTGGAAGATCAGTCTGAGGGTGTTCTGAAATTGAGCCCGTCAAGACTGGTCCCATCCAAAATCTATCAGAAGCAGCTACATTTTTTCAAAACATAGGTGAGGGGGATGTTTCCTCATCCCATTTACACTTAAAGTTTATGGATGGACAGCTTGGTATGTGAGAAACCTATTGACAACCCTCAATCTGATGGCCTAGACTCAAACCCTCTTCTTCCTACTTTATGGGAAAAAAAACCCTATCCCTAAAGTATAGACTACCAGCCACGGACTACCCAGGGTGCAGCTGGGTAGTCTGAAGTGGCTATTAGCAGGGGTGAGAAGCTGGGTATCAGACCAGTATTCTGTGTTACGTGCTTTCTAGGCCAAACACCAGCTTTCCTAAGAAAGGCAAGGAAAACCTTTGCCTTTCCTTTAGACTTATAAGTATCTTTTTCTCAGCGTAAATTCTTCCACAGTCCCCTAGACAAATGACTCCCGAATACAGGTAGCATCCAAGTAAACACTAAATATTTTCTGGAATACTAATTCTGCATGTGGCCATTCTAGTGCAAACTCCTTTTGCTCAATGTCCTGCTGTAAATTTCCAAATTTGCACCTGATTTGGGACTGATTTGTTTACATTTCCCTCAGGGTCCCTCCAAGGTTTAGTGAGACCCTCCAGTGAAGAGTCAGGGATATTTTGCAGCATTGTGTTCAATGCAGTTGCATAAAACAACTTGATTGTCTTTGACATTTAGGCAATAAATCTCCAATAATAATAATAATAATAATAATAAAACCCAGAATTATATTGATTATAAATTGAGAATCATCTTCCAGAAGAAAATTTTGATTAGTGACTTTGTCCAATAATTATCACCTATCCGATCTGACCTTTTTTAAACTAGATATTCCAAAACAAAGGAAATGTTGTCCAAAAATACATAATGAAAACTGGTGTATATACACAGATTTAAAATGAAATTTTGTAATAAAAATAGAGATGTTAATAACATTAATAAATACCAAGGTAGTTCTTATAAGTTTTGATAAACAGGAGCAAAATATTATCTAGTTCTTGTTTTGCATTCTATAAGAATTATTGTGTTATCAGGTGTAATCTTTTCCGTACAAGAAGTCTATAGTCCTAAGTAAAATGTCCAAGAGTAGTGACCTTCAGCAGGAGTCATACTCAGTATAATAAAAACATACAGAATATAGAGAAGAGGTAATAATGAACCCATAGACAAACTTCAACATGCTAGAGACTTAAATATTTTACAACAACAGTACACTAGGGGGACAAGTTTTACTCTTTCTTCAGCCCTGGACATATGTTGTAGTCACAGAAGACAGTGCAGCTCCAGGGAATAAGTACTTTTGGCACTGCTAGTAGTGGATCCTGCTCCTAGCAGGTCAAAAATCATTATTCTTACTCCTCCAAAATCAGAAAGTAACTAATACCTTAAAGTTTTTTGGTCTACAATTTTACTTTCTTCCCTTCAGCTCACACAGGTGTTTCTCTGGCATAGAACTGCAATTGTTAAATATGAATGTGGCAGGAAAGAAGAAATGAATGCTCATAATGTGGAAATTGATAACTTCAGATATCATCAATCCGAACAGACTGAATACTTTTCTGCTAATGTAAAACTGTAGCATTTTCACTGTCTAAAATGAACTTTGATCAGGACAAGTGCTAACCAGCTCCTAGCTTATTTTATATGGTACAACTAGAAAAACTGAGTTTCATACCACAGAGCATGTTTAAATTCTGGTTTAATAGGAAACTTGATTAGTTTGTTAAATATACTCCACTTATTTCTTTGAAGAGGTTAATAGAATTGAGTAGCAAAATGAAATTCATGTTTTCTTATTTACGTAATTTGTGTTTAGCAGAGAATTGGTAAGAGTAAAGGGAGGAACTCCTGATTTCTCTTGTCTCTTTCAAAAACTCACAGAATGTTTCACCTTAATTTCCCCCCATACTTTTGTTTAGTCTTTGCTGTGCTGGCAGCCCCAAAGGGCAGTGTATGCTCAGGACACTCTCAAGGGGCTGTAATGCATGGGTGAGTCTTTCAAGAATTCATCACCTGAATGTTCCTGTTTAAATGTAAACATAACTAATACGAAACTGGAACTTAATTTTTTCACTGAGCTGTCATTCTTCAATAGGGTGTGAAATGTTGTGGATACATCTCTTCTAAGTATGTTGGGTTCTAAAATTTACTTCCATTTTACATATCCTTTTGTCTCATTAATAAAGTTCTAGAGAAAGAAAGGTTGTATGAAAAGGTAATGATTGCCTAGTATTCCACTTTTATCAGATTGTGTTCTTTATAGAATATTTCTCCAGAGCATCTCACCTACACAGTTGCTGAAAATATTCCATGACGCTGTCTCAAAAAACTTTAGGAATCCAGGGCTATTTGAGTTAAGAACTTCTTACTACAGCCTAACCTAAACTTTCCCTTCCTTAGTTCCAGGCCATTGTTCCAATGCAATTGTAAATATTTTTCTTCCTTCACTTAAGATAAACTTTTAAGGAAAACATCAAACAAACAGAAAAAAAAATAAATTAATCTTCTCTTCTTCTTTGTAAGCACTGAAATACCAAGTGTAGTTCGAATGTGTGTAGCTTTTAATATTTATGCAAGAGAGCAGTCCGTAAATGGAGAATAATCAAACAAGTAATTACAAAAGCTGCTAGCCTGAGCTACCGAAAAATTCCCAGGGACAAAAGTCTCTTCTGATCAGAGGTTTTCAAATGAAAGTGCATACTGCATATGCTAGTAGTGTGTGGAGATGTGGTTCTTCTATATATGTGGCCTCAACTCTGACATTTACATCTGGCCACCAAATTAATATAAATGCAGTACAGTTCAACTGCTGTAAAACATTTCACTTGGTACTTTCTGGTATTTTCATTAAGGAAAGAGAAAAATTAAAATATCAGTATTGCACATACTTAGTAAAATAATAGGAAACATCACTAAAAATATAAATAGAGGATCATCAATGATCTGGTGTTTAGTGAGACCCTGTGAGTCTTTTCAGTCTGGTTCAAAAAAGTTACGTGATAACAACAACTGTCAGGCAGTATACAAATAAGAAATCAGAGTTAGAAGAGAGGATATTAAATCAAATATAGGCTAAAAATGAGCCTTTGGAAAAAACAAAAGCAACAAACACATCACCACCAACAACTAATGTGGCAACTGGTTACAGAAAGAGTAGTGGATTCATAGTAGATTCTTAATTCCTGGAATTTTTCAAGTCAAGTAATTTCCACTGAAACGGAAATTAATTCATGAGGCCCTCTGCAACTTAATCTAAACTAGTCCTGTTTAGAAGAGGGGGTTGCACAAGATGACCTCCTGAGGTTTCTTCCAGCCTTAGAATATAAATTACTCCACAATTCTATGGTTTCTGCTTTCTCGGAGATCTGATTAGATAACCCTTTTTGTCCCTAAGGTAAGTTTCTACTTGTTTGCAGTATAATGTAGTGATAGCAGCAGCACTGCAGCTGCAGGGAGCACAGCTCAGCAGAGCTAATTTATCTAGACTTCAGTGTACCTTGTCCTTCCTTAACCGAAGGCAGATCTGATTTGCAGAATTCCAGAACCAAGGTGTGCATGTGTGCCAGTGGAATCCAGATGCTTTACTTGTTTGATGTTAGCCTTTGGTTTTGATATTTGTTTGCGAATAACAGACTAAAACCCATTCAAAGTCAAGTTAGCACTGGCATAGAATTGGGTAAAGGAAATATCTTTACAGTTTTAGTCCCTATTAGAAGGGGAGGAATAAAACAGGGCACAGTACCAACATACTGTTACCAACACAGGGAAAGATATTTTCCCTGCCCCAGGAGGAGAAGTTAAAGAGTTTGTTATAATTAGGATGTGAAAGAGCTATAATAAATCATAGGAGTCTAGAGGAACTGCATTTAAACCCATGTATAAATACCGAAAGGAGTTGCTCAGTGAGGTATTTCTGGTCCTCCTAACATCCACGTGCAGCAGTAGTGGTTTGTTTTGATAATGTTTACTCAGTTACCAGCTCTGTTGATTTCTGTTACCAGCATTCTGCTGATTTCTTTAGCTGTTATGGCTAAAGGTGAGGGAGGAGGAGGAATTAAGAATGAAATGCAATACTCTTGTAGATTATGTGTGGGAATCTATATGGGACTATGCAGAATAAAGGCATCCTTCAAGGCATGGGACCATGGGGAAGAAAGCCAAGCACAGATTCACTGTTGGAGTAGGGGGGACAGAGAAACACAAGCTAAAGAAGATAAAAGAGAGTTGTAGTCTTTTTTATTTTCCCATATTGTCGTATTGTTTATAATTTTTCTTTTTGTTAAACTCTGGTTTTAGTATTCTTCTATGGTTACTACACTGCATCTTGATACTGTATTAATATGTTTTGCATAACAAATATCCATATTTAGCAAATATTTATCTATCTGTTTGATGGATGACTGATCTCAGTGTTTTTCCTTTGAAATTTTCTCTTCTTAAACCCATAAAAATTATCATCAGTGAGTAACTCTGAACCAAACAGAGCAGACAAAGAACTCCACCTTCCAATTATGTTAACTCATGTAGCCCAAATACTAAGAGGGCACAGACATTAAAACATTTATTGTGTTCATTCTACTTGGCCAAAAAGTCTGCTCTTTCTAGATGTGAAAATCAGTCTGCTAAAAGAAGTAAAAACAAGTGAGGAAAACTAAACATTCAGCACCAGAAATAATTCTCTCTTAGAACAGAACAAGGACCTAAATACCTGTTACAGAGTCTCAGACCGTTGGATGTTTCTGGGTCTTGGCCTCAGCTCCACACCTGGACAGCCACACGGTAAGGGAAACAAGTTAAATATCCATTTCACTTGGAACACTTGTCATGCATTTTAAAATAGAGGAGAAATATTTGGAATCACTCTGTGCATGTCTCACGAATATTTTTTTAATTTATGTCATTGCACTAGAAAACCAGCAGATATTTGCTGACCCACTGAGTACATGCATCAAATGGAACCTGAATGTTGACTGAGGAGAAAGACGGGACCAACAGGAAGAAGAGCAAGGAGGCAGGTTCCCAAAATGTTGCAGTGAGGTTAAACTGCTTTTCTTTTGCCTGTTTTGTTGCTGTTGTTGTTTGTGCTGTAGTAGGAACTGCTGAAAAGCACTGACATGAACTGAGATTTCTGCAAGAAATCTAGGAAGCTGTTTTCTATAATGTGGTTTCTATTTTTGAGAAAAGTTACACATGTCCAGGTTGTTAAGAGAGGTCCCTGTACACGGTTTGTTTGAAGAAAATCGATAAAAATTTATTCTTATGGAGAAGGGTAATAATAAAATTTTCAAAGTTAAGCCGGAAAGATACCATCTTTTGTACTTATGTGGTAAAGAGTAGTGCTAATGGGAGAAAACAGAAGGAAAAGGTAGGAACACCATGTTTCTGTGAGCCTAAGGATGGACAACATATCCTTATCAGTTATCCAGGCTGACTGAAATGTAAGGGCTCCAAAACTTGTTCCTGCAGTCCACATGGGGCAAACCAGCTGAAAGACAGAACAAGCTTTAAGCAGGACTCTACAGAGTTCCATAGAAAAGACAACAAGAGTTTTGCTTGGGAGAAAGTGATCTTAATAAGAAGACAGGAACAGCTGCATGAGCACGAAGTCAAAAGATACAATGCAGGAAGTTTAACCAATGGTCTGTGCATAAGTTTCCCTTTTTCTAGGATGGGACATTACTATTGCTCTCCCTCCCAAGAGTGCTTGTAGATAAATAATCATAGTAATGCACTATTTGGAGGTTCTAAAAACAGAAATTTGATAAGAATGAATGATATGCCAGAGAAGGACTGAATTTCCAAATTCAGAATTAACTAAAATCTCCTAGTAAACACATTAATCAAGATCTTAATGTTATGGAAGAATCTGTGATTACAGACTAAAACCGGGTCCTTTGAGGAGAACACAAACATTTGTCTAGTGGAAAGGACAACATACAGGGTACACTGTGTACTTGTTTTTAAGTGCAGTCACCCTGTATCTCAAATGAGTACAAAAAGCATGTGGGAATGCACATGCTTCTTCAGCACACAAGCTATAACCCGCAATCTCAACACAAGTGGCATCAAGATATTTTTTTTTTCTCTCTGTTGGCACAAATGCAGTTTTGCCCTCACCTCTTCGCACCTCTTTTCTGTTCATTACATTTACACAGCTGGATCTTGCTGGACACTGGCTGTTCTAGCCATGCCCACTGCAGGCCCTCCTTCCCTTTCCCTCCTGCTTTCACACCTTGGGGCCCTTCACAGAAACACAGGTGAGCTTTTAAAAGCACTCCTTGTGTCTCCTTCCTTGGCTGGACAGCCCGTTTATTTTAGATAATGCTACTGCTTCAGATGAAGGAAATGGAGAGTGTCAAAGTGTTTCATGGTGCTTATGTCTTCATAAACACAAGATTTGCTGACTAGATATAAAGCAAATGGAAGGTGAAATCCTGCGTTATAGAAATGAGAATTAAAATAATTACAAATATGAGGATTTATCTTTCTCACCAAAATCTGAAGAATGATTTCTATGCCCAAAAGCTTGGCTGTTTTGGTTTTTTTTTACAGCTACCCTAGCTAGTTGAATGAGAGATACTACTTTAATTTGCAAATGCCCTTTGCCCAAGACAGGCATTTTCCTCATATGCAGGTGCAAACACACTATTTAGATAAATGCTCATTAAGGTTTTGTGGACAACTCTCTGCCCATACATCAAATGACACCCACCCATTATATTTTTTTAATCTAAAAATTTAGCATATTATTTGATATTCCATACGCAAAAGTCCCTGCCTTGTCCTGCTCTCACTACATGGCTGCCAAGAGTAGGTGATAGGTATGGGATGATCGTTGTGGAATGACGATTGTTGTGAGAATTATGTTTCCCAGACTGTAATTTTTCATTTCAGAAGGCAACAACTCTCAGTAAGCTGAGCTCTCTCAGCTCAAGAGACCAAGATCCCACCATGCAATCAGGCCCCCTAGGATGCCTTCACAGGCAGTTAAAATCAGGGTATCTATTTGCTGGTTTGTTTTCACTTGGAGGCTCAGCCTCCATAGTGCTCTAAGGCTGAAAATCTGAATCCTGGTTGTGCAACTGTGATTTGAATGGACCAGATCTCAGTCCAAGCATGAATGGCTTGAATGGCCAAGCACTCAGTCCACTAGGAGACAACTGGCACTCATTTCTTTTCAAGGACAGTCTTGCTGTAGACAGTGGGTCTTGTGCTAATAGTAACAGTATGGAGAATATGTAGGTCATGAAGCTGGTTACACCTTGTCCCACACAGAGTCTGTTCCTGCTCTCACTGAAAGCCCATGCTCAACAATAGTAAAGCTGCTCAAAGACTTTGAAAAACTGACAGGAAGGTATTTTGGTAATCAAAACAAAAGGTAAGCACAGCAGATCCCCTCATGTTGGACCTACTTCTGGGTCTTGGCCGGTCTTGGATTCCACTGAAGAGAGAAGAATGAAAAGTTACAGCTGTTCATCACTGAAGCGCAGCCCTACTGCTCTGGAGGAGTAAATGGGAAGCTGTGATGCTGTGTGGAGCTGGAGAGGTATCAACACTGCAGCATGAGCCCAGGAGGCAGGATTAAGATTCCCAAAATATTTCTACTGCAATCAGTATGCATTCAGTGGGATCAAGTTGCCTGCAGTTTGATAGTGTTGGGAAAAATTAATCCTTGTGAAGATGCTTTTAATTGTCTAATGTGAACTGTCAACACTGAAGAGCAAAGTCTGTGAAATTTTACAGGGTGAAATGTGGACTGTGCAGTCTGAATTTCTTCATTTTAATATAAATTGAGAATCTCTGTATCTGCAGAAGTGTAGCTGTGCAATCACATATGTAAATGAAAGAAGTGGTAATTATTTTCTATGTTTAAAAATTCCATTTTTTTTTCTCAAGCTTTTTCAGGAGAGCAATTTCCAATATTGTAGGCCTTTCTAGATATCACACTCTAATGTTGAATCTGCTTTTTGGGCAATTGGTTATCTCTAATTTATCATTAATTTGTGACTAAGCAATACTGTGCTATACTGAACATGCAAGTAGCTCATCCTCACTTTTGTGATCAAGAGAAAGAGAAATGTTGACATAAACACCCTATGAACATATAGCCTAAATAAGTTTATAAACAAAATTTCCAGACTGTTTAGCAATACCCTCTGTATAAAGTTTCTTGTGTATGTACATCTGACAGGAAAAGAAATTGTTGAAACCGTAATAGTTTCCAAATGTAATTCTATACCGAGCTGTGGGAGTTGGTATATATTGTTCAGTGTATCTGAAGCAATGAGTTTTTGTGGTCAGGGAAACTCTGCAAGGATTAGAAAGATATTTCAGCAGTGACATGGCCAAAACAAACAAATACAAATATTTAGTACTTTTTCTAATTCAACCTGACAGCTACTGTTATCAGTAACTGCAGAGTGTGGAGGTGACAGATTTTGCCGCTGGAGGAGCAACAAGGACTTCATGGGATGATAACTGGTCTCTGAGCTTAATCTTTTAAATTAAAAAGATGTGAAAGTTTCTCATGGGTGAGAGAGCACAAATAAAAGAAAAGGTTGTACTTGTTCTGTGGGATCACTGTGTATCTAGACAGAGCACAAACAGCCAGGTAGGAAGATGCACACAACTTAGGTGCAATGTAGCCATAGACAAAAAACTCAGGTAGTCAGCGTGTTTCAGAAAAAAAAAAAAAAAAAAGCTATGAAGCAGAGCAAAAGGCTGTTGAATGTTAGAGAAGTTTACAGGACATTTATGTTGCATTTCTGTAGCATCACAGCAGGAACAACAGGCATTTACTCCTGAATTAGAGGGCTAAATGAGAAGAAAACAAACTAATGTGCTATGCACATGAGTGTTAAGGAGATAGTTACCATAGGAACAGTGACTGCACGTAATCATTCATGCCTTTCAACTCCAG
This sequence comes from Chiroxiphia lanceolata, assembly GCF_009829145.1. Lineage (NCBI taxonomy): Eukaryota > Metazoa > Chordata > Aves > Passeriformes > Pipridae > Chiroxiphia > Chiroxiphia lanceolata. The sequence goes on along the minus strand of NC_045671.1, from coordinate 10,600,228 downwards.
TAACTAAAAGAAAACAAGCTCAAATTATGGAAGCTCAAATTCAGATCAAGTGTAAAAGTGTGTAGCTTCCTAAATTCAAGGGGGTGGTATCATCCTGCATCAGATCATAGACTGACCAGTGTGCCAGAGGAGAAAAGGGGGAACACCAGAGAAATACAGAATGCCCACCAACTGGCCAGTGACAGTGTCTTCTATTTTTCTCTTTCTGGAGAATTACTGACATTTCTAGACATTTAAGAAAAATTAAGTGTAATTACTCCTTCAGAAAACATCTAATTTCTCTAATTTCCACAAAATCTGGACTGTTCTGCATTTGTTGCCTGATACACAGAGACAGACATGTAGCACTTCCACTGCTTCCCATGCTATGACCACAACATACTCTGAACATCCTTTGAAGTTCCTCTGAAACGCCGTCCCAGCTTCATCACACGTTAAGTAAAATTTCACCACACCCAACTTCGGGAGTCTTCTGTGAAAGTTCTGTAATCTGAGCTGGCTGTCCAGGTCCCCTTCTTATCTAACACACAGAAACAGGCACTTAGGGGAGCTGGCTGTCCGACTTACATGGACATCCTCCTGCAGGTGGCTTCAGCAGTAGCGCCATCGTCTCTAAAGGAAACCTGAATGACTGGCTGACGTTCACCTTGCTGCACAGTAGATTTTGTGTGGACACATATCTTACCTCAGATATCAGAAACTGATGCTCTGGTGTTTTTCATGGATATCCCTGCCACGTTTTCCTTTGCATGGCTTCTCAGGTTCTCCATGTAACCTTCCCTTCTGGAGCATCCCCAGTGCCCAGCTCAGCATGTGGACTCACTGCCAAATATTCTGCAGAGATAACACTGTTTGTATGTCTGCCTCTGCCTTTCTGCCAGTTCTCATAATCTCCATGGCTCATCATCAAATAGATTTTTTAAATGCTTTTGCTGCACAGTTTCTACTCCAGTTCTAACTTCACAACTCTGGAATTGTGTCAGTCTCATCAGGTGAAATTCTCCATCTTGACGCTCCTTCAAATCCACAGCAATTCTGAACAAAAATTGAATAAGCAGGATATGCTGTTTACACATAACAATCCTTTAGGAAGTGTGCATTGGATTGATAATGTCTCATCAAAACCAAAACCAGTATCCCTTAAGTTTTAAAATAGTTCTAAATCCTCATGGATACCATAGCACTCAGCCAAGCTTCTTTGAACTACTCTTGGATGATGGCATTTCCAACAGTTTGAATCAGTAAGTCTGAGCTGTGTGAGGACTGCAACTTGCTAATGAGCATAAAACTGTCCTTATGGAATAAGTTTATCCGAGCTCTGTGGGATTAGATTGGTCTAAATCAGAAGAATATTGCCCCTTGTAACAATTTTTGCTCAGAGTATTTACCCTAATAAATCAATAGATCAGCTCTATCCTTCGTTTATAAAAAGAAAATTAACTTATTTCCTAGCTGGCACAGGAATATAATAGCTTAATTCTTTCTTTTTCTTTTTAATTTTTTAAAATCTTTTCCATTCTTATTTGGTTCCATGGTGATTTCAAATTTCCCCAGACACTGAAATATTTCTATGTCACATTCACATTGAAGATAACAACATAAATTCTACAAAAATAATTGGTGTCACATATATTCCTCTCACAAGATCTGACTAGTGTTTGAGGTTATCTATTCTAAAGCACACACAGAAGAATTATACAATAAGAACATAGGAAGGAATGAACCGTTATCAGTAATCTGTTTTGAAAATAGTAAATGTTGATCTTTACTTGGCAAAACAGTCTTCCTTCTCTTTCTTTAGTTCAAATTAAAAATAGGGGTTTATGCTGTAAAAGAGAAACAATAGCTATTAGATGAAATTACCGGTTTTTTTGTTTTTTGTATTCTTTTCCAAACTTTCAAAGAGTAACTGTCTTGGCACTTTCATGACAAGGGCAAAACCCCATGGAACTTCATGGGCTGTCACCTCTATTGAAGAACAAAGAAACCTCATAAATTAATTCATATAGCTGAAAGGATAAAGAGTCACTCTAGGTTAAGCACACCTTTGTTCAGTGTGATTGAGCACCTTGAAGGCATAAAATGTAAACCCAAAGGCCTTCCTGCCAAAATATATCACATCCAAGGCAGTTTTTGCCATAGTTTTCAAAGCTCTTTATACCTTTGATGCACATTTTCTGACAGTAGCTTAGTAATGTTTTCTTTTTAACTCCAGCTACGTTTGGTCTGAGATATGAGGGCAGGATTATTCAGAAACTCATATTGTGAGGGGTTTCATTTTAGCTTCAAAGGATGTCAGTAGGACTAAAATTTGCAAGTCTGAATTATGTCAAGCAGTAGACAGAGAACAGAAGGTGGGTCAGCAATATGCCATTGCCGTGGAAGAATAAACAGCACAGCGTGACTGACAGTACTATAGCTATTATTTACCATGCAAGAAACTGCATTTTCTTTTAGGCTTGATTATTTATCTGTGAAGGTTGAAGGCCAAAGTGGCACTTAGTTATCGGTAGAAACTTTGTTTTAACCACGTGCCAATGATGCTTTTACAATAATATTAACCAACTTTCTGCATTTCTACTTGCCTTAGCCATACTGTCTTAAACCATTTAATAAAGTTATGGTAGCTCGGACAATCTCTTAGGATCACTCACAGACTGTTTGCATCTTCTGTAACAGCAACCCCACTGCTCTTTCTGCTTGGAATACAACTAGAGAAATTGCTTTTTCCTACGTAGGATTGGATTTGAATATAGAAATAATTCTTTACAATAATCTGTATAAGCATCTTCATCTGTTCTGCTGCTTAGGCTCCTGATCTTAGTATTTCAGTTGTTTCTTATTGACCAGAGTTTAGAATGCATTTGGCACCATCTTACCATTTCCTGCCCCAGCTTCTGGGAGGTTTTGAGAAAGATCACATCAAAAATTCTGCTGTATATTTGCCCTCTCTCTACTTAAACAGCTTATCCTTTTAAGTAACATTCATTTTATAATCAAGAATAGTAAATGCAAGAGAGTGATTCAGATTCAGGTTGTAAGTAGCTACCAGTATTTAGATGTCTAAATACAGGCAAGATAGGTTTCTAAGCTTTTGCTACTATCACTAAGACTATTTCCTAGTTTCCTATTTTATGGAAGGAAAGTTGATGAAACAAAATAGAAGAAAGAAGAAATGAACTCACATCTCCAAAATGCCATGTCAGTCACTTGTCTGCCATGACTTAGATGGTACGTTCTTTCTTTTATATAGATGTAGGAATAAGTTCCCAATTGATGCCTATTTTTCACAGCAACAGAAAATAAAAATAAAGTAGCCAGAGCTTTGCCCTGCATTAGGCAGATTCCTATATTGACAAGGAGAATCTCAGAACAAACATGAAAAAAATGCATTTTTGTTCATTCATTTATGGAATTTTCTCATACAACAGCTATTGTTAAGAACCTGGATGAGTCATGTGGATTGAGGTAGTTTTGAAATTTTTATGTGTGCATAAATAGTTATAGTACAAACTCCTCCTATTTATTTTAATAAGAACTCAGTCCTATCAACAAGTTCAGTACATGCAACTGAATATGATAAGCTATAATTTCTAAAGTGTATTTGGGAAGAGTAGGGGCTCATAGCTAGTGAAAATACAAACATGAATATAGTCAGGATGGAGTCTCAAGGTCTGTAGTTTTAGTTTTATTGCTTTTAATAGGCACTCCAATATCAGGGTAATAGAGTAAGCGGATAAAAGAAGCTTTGTAACTTCAGCTATGAATTTGAAACTATGAAAGAGTTTACAGTCTGGAGAGGCATATGAAAATAACAAAAGAAACCAGATAACTTACACTGTTACTGGATCAAATTACTGTTTTCAGGCAATTTAAATACACAGTGATAAATGAACCTCTCTGAGATTGTAAAACATATTACAAAGGCAAATTTAGATTGTCTGCTGACAGAAATCTAGCAAGCAAGTACGACAATTTTTTTTCAAAAATATTTTATTTAATTTAGGTCACTGCAAGCTTGATCCAGTTTTCAATTTTTACTTTGGTTTAAAACAGTGTCCTTCAAATTCACTGGGCTATTCACTGGACCAAATTCATTACGGCCATAACAACTCTTCCAGTAAATCAAAACTCAACCACTTGCCCAAAGCCTCGATTGCTTCTTCTACTCATGAAAGTTGCTCTTAAAAAAGATATTATTTTCCTCTAAAAGCATGGCTACAGTCCATCATCCACCACAGAGCAGTGGATAAAGAAAGACAAAGAAAAACAAGCAGAACTTCTTTTCAGACCTCATAATTATTCTAGAATACTACGAGATTTTCTGATCAGTAAAGGTTATACATTACTTACACTGTCAAAACTGGCTGTTAAAATTTAAAATTATTATTTTGTTTTGTCAGTGGGAGTACTGCAATTCTTTATAAGATGATATCTAGGACAACAGAGTAATTGTCTGTGATAGATGCACAATCCTTCAATCTCTTAAAGAGAAGTTGTATTTTCTTTGTGGTTCCTATTGATTCAAGCAAAACAGCTCTCTACCTAAATGGTTGCCACTGTGGCTTTCAATCACACCTTGCTGTTCATAAATAATGAAGATTATACCCAAATGGATCATAAACTTTAATTAGAAGAACATCATAACAGAACTAGAAGCTTTTGGTGGTTTAGTTGGCATTTCGAATAACAATTCTTCATGTCCTCTTGAAAATCATGTTTAAGTGCATGTTGTGTAGTGTCTGGCACATTTTAAGAAAGTGGTTTGATCCTTTAATTGGCATCTGTAGCTATTTTCTCTCTCTAACATGAAAAGTTTAGCTTTCTTTCAAGAGATTTCTAAAATCTGCCATGAAAAGTAGCATACTTTATGACATGGTGACATGGTCTCATGTCATTTTCTTCCTCTGACATGTACACCTGGCAAAGGCACAAAGTGAAAACATTCCAGCTGTAATCACTTCCATTTAGGCAGCATGAAGGACAGAAACTCTTGCTAGCATTCTGACAAAGATATAAATATTAATATATTCATATTTAATATGACTTCTTTACCACCAGGCAACATGAAATAGCTGTCACAACTTTCAGAATACTATTTTTTTCCCTGCATTTAAGATTTACACTATAGATTACAAGTGAGGTAGAATGAATTGGTTCAGGAAAGTGGATAGCTGTAACCTGAAATTTCTCCTCACTTAAGTTGCAAAGTCAAAACAAATATTTAGCCTTTGGATTGTTTCTATTATTTTTCCTGCTTAAGCAAAAAAAAGACAGAGGTACACACTTTCTTACACTTACACTTCTTTATCTTTCACTAAAGATAAAGAAATATTGTGGTCTTTCATGGAAACTTTGCATTGATCCTTATTTTGTTGTTTTAATCTAAAATCAAAATATTGTTAATTGAAGGCATATGGCAACTCTTTATACATAACAGTTCTTTATATACAAAAACCTAACAGTCTAGGAACAATTATTTGATACCTTGCAGACAAAAGAAGAGGTTTCTTACAAGATTTGTGGCTATTTTACAGACTTACCGTAGTTTGTTCTCTCATGTACCTTGGAAAAGCATTTGAAATTTATAATCAACTCCAGGGCTGAATTTGACTGTGATTCTTTGAAAACCCCCTTGCAGCTGAACTCAGTTACAGAACACTGCTCTGTCCCTCATCATGCAATGCCACTGAATTCAGGGAGTGGAATAGAGCATGTATATGTTCCCATCCATGGTAAGAAAAACTCTGAGACAACTGGTAGTTTGTGTAACTTAAAGCGGAAATTTACACTGACTAGCAATTGGCATTTGCATATAGGCCACTTCAGAAAAGGAGAAGGCAGCTGGTTGTGTGTAACTCAGCTCAGGAAACGGACAGAAAAAGCTTTAACAGAGATGACTGTAACTCAAAATGCAAGCAGTCAATTTACATATTAAAAAAATAAATCCACCCTAGTCTTTCTGAGTCATGCATATCTACCATATTTAATTTCATATACTCATATTAAAGACTTCTTCATGAACAGAGATAGCAAACCTTTTCCTTTTCCTCTGTGAAGTTGTGCTGGCCAAGAGGAGCATCAGTCAAAGTCCTGCTCATGCTTACTAACATGATTGCTAAAAGGCAGCAAAGGGTGCCAAAGATTAATTAACCCAGTAAAAATAAAGTGCTTACCATAATCTCCAGAACTATACCAAGAGCTGCTACTCAGAAACAAAAGCCACACTAGATGCTCTTCCTGTCTCTTTCTTACTCTGCAGAATTAGGAAATACTTCTCATCTTGTTACTAAGACCAAACTACACAAACTCAATCATGGTTTCTTTTTGTCAAGTTTTACAAATACAGAGAAAAGGATTCTAGATAAAAATAGGATTGATGCAATAGTTATACTAAGATTTATATATCTGTTGATACTGTATAAGACCACTTTACTCATAAAAACTTTTTATTAATTAGGCATTTACAAGAATATCTTTTTCCAAAACTGTATTGAACTAAGAGATTGATCTTATTCACCCCTGAAGTCAGGACTGTGTATGGGCCATGATTTACTTTAACACTTTAGTCAAATTATTTATTTGCTGAATAGAATAGAATGTTTTAGTAACCAAAAGTGAGTATGTGACATATCCATTGGCGTCAAGTTATAGAGTATATTAATAATTTTCCCACAGTATTTCACTATTAGCTACTATGAGCACATTTCTCTGGTTATGGAAATCTGTTTAGTGTTCAAGGCTTCTGTCATGATTTGTAAAACAACAAAATCAAAGTAAATTCCCTGATGGCTTCTTCGATTAGAGTAAAACTTGGTGACTGAATAAACTTGGTGACCTTGGTGACTGAATAAACAAAAGTAAGAATTTTTAAGGAATAATTGATAGTAATTGACAGTATTGTATTTCTGGTATCAAAGAACCTACAGTAAAGTCAATGCATGGTCTAAACTTCAAAATTTTGCTGGCATATAGAGCTGGCTACAGAGTAAAACTATCTACTGGGGAAAATTCATACTGAGGTTAGAATGCCTCAGTTCCAATTTGGAATGCCTTATCAGCTGGAGACAGAAAAATATGCCAGGAAAGGCCCAGGTAGAAATGCAAGCAGATCTGTACAAGCAAGCTTTAGCAGCTTCCAGTACAACCTGGGGAGCGTTAGGGGAATGCTGCCTCCTCATGCTGACCCACCAACACAGCCTGTGCACTATCAAATGGCAGTGCAGAGGATTGTGAAGCTGCCTTAACACTCGTACATCAGAAGAGGATGCAGGTAAAGCCACTTCCTTTCTGTTATTGAACTAAGGATAGAAAGCTGCTGGCATCACTAAAAGAAGAAGTGCTTGAGACCTACATAGTAAGAAAAGTCATGTAAGATTTATACATACAATCCCTCTCTCATGTGAAATGGCAGGATCTTAGAAAAACAACCCAAATGTTTTAAATAGAGCAACAAATTTTTTATCCAGGTGGAATGAACAGAGGGAAATAAAGAGTGAAAATGGTTTGAAGATTAAGGAATCAATTCCCAGGAAGTCAACCTACCCAAACACAGGAGAGTAATCTCCTGGGGAGAATTCACACTGAGTTTTGAATGTCCCATCACCTGGCTGATACCACTGGGGTTCCTCTTTGACAGTCATAGCTGGCACTTAAGAGTGAGAAAAATACTAGTTCGTGAATTCTCTTAAATACTAGACCTGTGACAGAACACTACCAGAACTGTGACAGAAGCATTCAGAATCTTTCTTTTGTTAGTTTTCATGCACCTCCTTGCATGAAAAGATGCCGTTAATTAATTGTTGTGGTTTATTTCTGAATTAGGTGGCTGACATCGTAATTCTGAGTTTTGTACCCGTTGCTCAGTTTTCATCACTGTTTGCTTTCTCTCCTTCAAATTCTTTTAAACTTGTCATCCCTAGAGAAAGGACAATCTCTTCAGGGACATTACTCAGCAGTGCCAACAACACTGCTCTAACAGCACATTTACAGTAGTCATGAACGTGGAAAACACAAAACCCCTAAAAAGGACTGAAAAAACATGATGCACATGAATCCGTGCCAGCAAAAGAGGTTAGCTTACATTCATGGAAGACATGCACCTTGACATCTGAAAATATCTTTTAGACAAAATGATGATGCATGTCACTACCAGCACCTCTGTTTAAGTCTGATTCTATGATTCCATGGTTATGTGTTTATTCAAGCGAAGGGGGTACGTAAGTCCTCAAATACTGTGGAGAAGAAATTCCACTTATCATGAAGAATTGGAGAAGAATTCATCTTCTTGGATTTTATTATTTTGGAGCAGTTGGTGTCTTCTGAGCTTTGTACAACAACGAGTGCATCTTTGACTGCTTGTGGGTGGCATAGCTACAAATTTTGGACATTGTTGTGAGTGGACTATTTGGGTCTGTACACTGTTCCCAAACCAGAGTTCGTCAACCCAGCAGTGCAAATGAAGGTCAATAATGTTAACAGGGTAACATTCCCAAGCAAAAAATTTAAATAATTCCAACTGGAGTGATTCAACAAAAAGCCCCTCTACCCAGTAGCACATCTCTGACAATAACCAGTAACGCGCGGGAAGAATTTTATAAAGGGGTGAGGTGTTAACAAGTTTCTTCTGTAATACACCGTCTGCTGCTGGCAACTGGGAGTTCTTGGACTTTCTGAACCAGGATTTTCATCTGAACCGCTGAATTCCTCTAATGTCTGCTTGGCTGGAAGAACAACTAATGTATTTTTGAGTACTGTTTGTATACTAGAATAGTACCACCATTTGGCTGTATGGAAAACTATGCCAAACATACCATATCTTAAGTCTCCTTTAACACGACTTAAAGGATGTTTTCTGAGTCATTCACTTGAAGCATTTAATTAAAAATGAGGTGTGTGCAGAAGATCTTCCATAAGACCCAACCAAACCCTCATTTGAATTCTAGACACCCTCGAAATTCTACAGTAGAAAAACAGCAATTTCAAACTTACATGGAAAACAAATTGAAAGTCTTTCCTGAAAACAGGTATAAGTATGAGGGATTGAAAAGTAACTTAAGAAATTATTAGAACCTGGTACTTCTTCATAGAAGAACTGCAAAAGAGAAAATTGTAATTGAAATCTTGAGGGAAGTAAATCTACTAAAAAGGTAGCAGTAATTTGAAGGTGCAAGTACTGTTAGATATTGAAGGTGCAAATTCTGTTAGATATTGTAATAAGTGTTGATATAACAGGCAATATTATCTTTTTCCATGCTTTCCTTCATGCAAAACCAGAATATATGGAGTTTGAAAACTTCTCCATCTTAAGAGAGTTTATATATATATATTTATTGAAAGTTTGTTCTGTTTAATCTCTGGATGAAAGTAAGTAAAGGATAAGGAGCCTTGATAGGAAAATGTGCAGTGTTAAATTTATTTTTTCCCCAGTGTTTTCAGTGTGACTGCTTGTTATCAGTATGATGGAAAAGGCTATCCCAGGTTTTTGTGTCCTTTCTTTGCTCCCCATGGAGACTTGGATGGATTCACTCCACGCAAAACAAACTTGTTCCTCCACCCATCAGAGATAACTTTTGTAATTGTACAAACATCAGAGTGTAAGTCTTGTTCTGATAAATTTGAAATGTCAATTCTGTGAATGAAGCTTCACAGTATGTTCTTTTGAGTAGTTATAAACAAGATATGAATATTGTATCTGACATAACAAAATCTGTACCTCATTCACAGCTTTTGCAAGGAAAATAAAACCTTCACATCATTACACAGGGGACTTCTTGGAATTGCAGTTAGAGATGATGATTATGCGGAAACTGAGACTTATAAATGCTTTATTGTTTTGATGGAAATCAGCCAAAAAGGCAGATAAAAGACTTAAGAAGAGCTAGCTAGGAAACAAATCAGAGACCTAAATGACCCTTCTGGAAAAATAAATTGTAGAACTTAACATCTGGTTCTTGCAGTTGTCAGCTCACTCAGCAAAGGGTCAGACTGATTAGCTGCTTGCATACAGAATATAGGGAAGGGAGTAAAGACCACATCATATCAACAGTAGCAGGCAGTGCCAAGTAAATGCTCATAATCTACAGAGATAGCAGCACATAGCAGTGTCTGGATATATAAAGTTTGTGTTCGTGTTTCAGTGTGACCTGTCTTCACTGGTACAACCATGCAAACAATAACTGGTGATTAGCTGTTCTTCAAGGAGGTGTATATGGAATCTTAAGCATCACACAAAATATTCAGTAGCAAGTTACCTTGGACTTTGTTGCTAACTTTTAACAGAGGCCAGGTTTTTTCAGTTCAGGAACAGTTCTTCCAAAAGTTTCCAGTCAGCTTAGACAGTGGCTTACTGACTTAGCTCAGAACAATAATTTGATGAAAAACCACAGTCAAGACAATGCGTTTGAAGAAGATTTTTGCTCAAAATAAAACTTTAAAATTAAGGAGGTGGGAAGCCCTCTCAACACAAAAGAGAAATACCTTCTCCTGCGTGCCCCGAACATGCAAGAAGACTAATACTTTATGTAAGCTGTATTTATATCATGCAAGAAAAAGGGGGCTTAGGAAATTACTAAGCATGAGGAACCTGAGGCACTATCTCAAAATGAAGCTTAACACAGTGCAAATCCAGGTGTATCATTCAGCTTGGGTCTTATCACTCCTTGCAAGGTGTGCAGCATTGTAAAGCATCAGGGACATATTGTTTGTCTGCTTCCAGATCCCAGCTGTCCTTCCCCAGATCACCAGCACTGGTCTTTTTTCTGATACTAATAAACAGTTAAGAACACAAAAACATTTTCTTTGTTATTTAAGGAAGAGTGAGTGGAGTTCAAACGTGTTTGCTTTGTTACATAAACTACACAATGTGTTCGAAGCTTGTTTTTGACCCCTCTAATCTACCTTTAGTCCAGGATGGCAACTCTAATAGCAAACAGCAGACTACCCGGAGGTGCAATTCCCAGGAGTCTGGTGGAATCACAGTTTTCTTGCATTACTAGTTATTCTCACTTTCAAGCCTTCAGCATATTTTGCTTGCAGATAAGTGTTGCTCCAGTGTAGAAACTGGGCACTGGTGGGGTTTTTTATAACATTCTCCTTTTGTGAAGAGAAGTCTTCTTGCCTAAATATTCAGCAGCAAATTAATGGACTGGTTTTTGATGATGCAGTAATTAATGTGAACAGGGACAGGGTGCTGAACACACCCCCACACACCCACCCTCGCCCTGAGTCTCCACCCTCGCCCTGAGTCTCCACCCTGCCCAAATATATAGAAATTTGACTGTTATTCTGTCAAGCTTCTTGACAGTGAACATCTTGAAAGGCTACTGGTATGTCTCCAGACATTCTGCATTAAAGCCAGGGCAACCAAGCCCAGAAATGCTGGCTTTCCTTAGGACAGTAGTAAGAGAGGACTTGGACTCTCTTTCTGCCCTGCTTACTTTCTGTGAAACATGATGAATGTCATCCAGATGTTTCTATAGGAGCTGTATTTATTTCCAGCAGCTTTGACCATGGTGGTTGACTTATAAAGCTCTTACCTTTTTACAGACACAGCTATATTTTGTTCTTTGCATTTTTTTAAATTTCTAATCATGGGGGTTCACAATACTTCATTCAGTTCAAGGTACCTCAGTATAGGCTAAATCTTGATTTATACAATCCAGTAGAATTGTACAGTCAACTGGGGTAGAACATGGCTCCAAATTTTTTTTCAGAAGCTCATATATTCATTATCTTGTCATCTCCTGTAGTCCCTAGAATAATGCTCTTTTCCTCAACAGAAAAAAGTGCTGCTGCTCATTTTAACCATCAAGGCATTTTTAAGGCCATCACAAAGCCCACGAAAAGAGCACTTCAGGATATTTGAGCTTGAATATTAAGTATTCAAGCACAACTTTAGTCGGCTCTGGTGAGGCCACATCCTGTGTCCAGTTTTGGGCCCCTCACTACAAGAAAGACACTGAGGTGCTGGAGTGTGTCCAGAGAAGGACAACAGAGCTGGGGAAGGGTCTGGAGCACAAGTTTGATGAGGAGCAGCTGAAGGAGCTGAGGGTGTTTAGCCTGAAGAAAAGGAGTCTCGGGGGGACCCTATCCCTCACTACAACCACCTGAAAGGAGGTTTTAGTGAGGTGAGGGTCAATCTCTTCTCCCAGGTAACAAGAGACAGGACAAAAAGGCCTCAAGATGTGCCAGGAGAGGTTTGGATTGGATATTGGAAAAAATTTCTTCATGGAAAGGGATGTCAGACATTGGAACAGGCAGCGGATTTAAAAGACATATAGATATGGCACTGTGGGACATGGTTTAGTGGTGGACTTAGTAGTGCTGGATTAATAGTTTAACACAAGAATCTAAAAGCTCTTTTCTGACCTAAACAATTCTATGATTCTATAACTTCATGTTCATTCATTGTGATTACTGAACTTGACAAATCTTTGATTTGGATGGAACACGTGAAACCTTTACATTTTCTTGGTCTATTTCACAGCTTGAGCTGTGCAACAAAATGGAAAAAAAGTTGATTTAGTGAAACACTGTCATGTTTCATGGTCTTGTACTCTCTCCATTAAAATTCTTTTGTAAAACAAAAGAATGCCATTTCATTAAACAAAATAGCTGCATACACTTCTCCATATGTTATTTTCTCTCAAGGTTGATGCATATAGAAAATCTGTATTGCATTAAATAGGAAGTAAGAGTAAATATGACATATGGAAATCTTCCAGATGATTGAACTGTAAAAAATTATTTAATGCTGCAAAACATTTATCTTCTCTCTTAGCTAGCAGCATGCATTTCTATATAGAGACAATACAAAGCTTTTCAAATATTTATTTTAAAGGAATTTAAGCAGCACTTTTAGCAGAAAAAAAAATCTCATCCTATTTCTGCATAGCTGTGTTGGGATTCCTACTTAAGTCAAAACAAAACGAGACCAAACTGAACTCATTCAACCAGTGCATATCAAAATCAACTTCACTGAAGTAAGTGAAATTCAATGGGTACAGAAGTTATGAGATTGGGGTCAGTTCCACTGACCTCAGTACAGTTACCTCTGATCTGCCCCAGTGTGAGATATTCAGTCAAGTGTGGATAGACTCACACATTCAATTTAACTGCAGGAATGGGCTTGAGATGCAAAGTTTAAATCCACATCCACACTTCTCAAAAATAGGGTATTGATTTGGGGCTTGACAGTGGGAAAAATAGAGGCTGGTTGCGAGTTCAGAATACTTGGGTATAGATGAATTTCTAATTAATTTATTTTAAAATCTGCAAATCAGCATGCTTGTTTATATTGAAAGGACGTTAACTACATGTCTCTGAATCTCTGCAGTAGGGGAAACTAATACTTCAAATAGAGCATATGCTTGAAGTGTGAGGAAAATTATCTGCTGTTGTGGAAGAAATTCAGAACTCTGGACTCAGTTCTTGGCAGACAAACACCTTTTGGTTCATCTCTATACCAAAACCTAATGTTGACATTAAAGAAGGACAAGATGAATAAAACTTGGTTTATTAACTCTTTTGAGTGTTCTGTATGAAGTAAGATAACAAAGATGGCTAAAGCGGTGAAAGAATTTGCTGTGCAGAAGTTTGAACCGGATGGTAACTGCAGAAATTTCCTATAACCCTTGAACCTTTCTTATTCCTACAATCACCTCCAAAATGTACTGGTTTTTTGAAGTTTAGAATGGTTTCAAGAAGTCTTTTTCAATTTGGTTTCTAATTGCATCTAAAGTGCCAAATGGCTTAAGGAGGGATGCTCTCTCAATTTATTCAAAATGTTTGAATACATTTTAAATCCACATGGAAACACAACTTAAGTATAAAGCCTTTGGATATGTCACCTCATTACACCCCTACAGTTCCAAAAAACCTGTGCCAACTCACCTACCAAAGTTGTGAACATGTCTACCTCACACTGCACACTCGTTATGTTAAACCAGGTAGCAATTAATAAAGATTAAAAAAGATCACATTGTCAGTAGAACATTATAGACATTTACTTAAGAATGTACATTTTTTTGTTCCATTTCTTATTTTCAAAGCATATCAGCAAAATCAGGAGGGCATCAAGATTTTCTTTCAGTATCATTGTTAAGGATTCTTGCTAGAATCCCATGGAAGGAAAAGGAAAATAACCAAACATAAAATATAGCACATCTGCCTTTTTAGGTTGACCCAAGAACAGCCCGACATTGAAGTGAATTCAGATCTGTTCTCTTTTCTCATTCTCATATGGAGTGAACTTCCAAACAGAGGAAATTAAGAACAAAGTGGAGGTTGGGTGATGATCTGGTTGTAACCATGTAATCATAGGAAGACAGAACAGGGAACATGCTGCAGTCTTCAAGATGTAGTACAGTACAACATAAACACAACATTTTCCCTGGAGACACTTGCTTAATGTACTTAAATGTTAGGAAAATTCTGAAACCCATTGAGACTTAGATTGGTGAGTGTTTAAATTCCTGAAAATCCATATAGCTGGAGAGATTAAAGACCTAAATCCAGACAAAAAAAGCTGCCTACAGGCTAGGAGTTGAGTGATCGGCCAGCAACCTTCCCTTAAAAAAATTGTAATTTGATAAGGCTGCCATTCTGACAAACAGCATGATGAATACAGATGACAGAGTTTTGTTCAAAGTCTCTAGGTCGTACTTGATGGTACAAAAAACCTATGAGTGTATACAGTAACCACTGACTTAGATTGGTGTGTTTTTATAAATTTGCTTACTTTCATATTGTAGCAGTAGGATGTATAATCTGAAACAAAGTAAGTAGGTGATTCAGATGTCATACAATTTTACTTGATTGATGGTTGTTCCTTTTTTTCCTGAAAGCTTCCATGTAAAGATTTATAGATAGAACAAAATGCAAAAAGAAAATATTATTCCAACTGAGGTCTTTGGTGAATGTAGATTGTTTGCATCTGTTGTGCTGCATGAAACTTCACAGAACGGCAGATCACTGAGGAGATCAAGACTCAGAAACTGATCCCAACAGGAACTCCAGAAGTGTAATAGAAGGGTCCTCTGAGACTGTCTCACCCTGGTGCAATTATCTCCTGTTACTAGACAAATGCTGAAGCACATTTGAGTCACTATCAAAACGAAATGTCAAGAAATGTTTATTTTGAAAGCTGGAGACTCTGCCCCAGGAAAGCAACCTTCTGAATGACCCTGTTCTTCCTGACTGCTTCAAATGGCAGAAGTAGGTGTAGGGTCATGTCATCTGATAGGCACAGGAGCAAGGGGGTGACATTTCTGCAGCATGAAATGGGACTCACAGAGGTTAACTATTAAAAAAAATTATATGCATCTACTAAGATTCTGATTATACTTATGATTTTAAAAAGGTTCTTGGGCATTCAGGATGCCCAGTGGATGAGAAACTAAGTCTTTGAGGAGGCTCCCCAAAGAGCATGTCCCCATTGAGCTCACGAGGCAGAACCACATCAGCCTGGCCCATCCATAAGGGACATGACAGACCTTGGATGGCAGCCTGAAGTTAGGAACATCATCCCTGATCCAGTGGCACCTGTCAGCAGCCTGCATTTCAGCAGGGCTTTTCCCTCAGCTTGCCCTGTGTTGGTTCTGCTTCTCTTCAGGATCTGAGGGCAAAAGCTGATTCTCTCCCTATTCACATGGATCAATTACAGGTAACTTTTTTTTTTGTTGATTTGTTTTGGTTTATACAATCAAAGTTTGGACAATGCAACGCTGTTTTTCACGAGAAAGGCTTTGGTTTGTGTTTTTTTGTTGTGGGGATTTTTTTTTATATAGTTTTTTTAATTAAATTTACTTGAATTTTTAAGTTTTCTATTGTGAGCTATCCTAAATTCAGCACAAAGCTGAAAAGAATCATTGAGGTTTTAAACTATTTCTTCACTTTTGGGACTTTTATTAGAAGGAGGTCCAGGAGATGGTGTTCCATCAGTATTAAAATCAAGGAGAGTGAACAGCTTGTGGAGAGGGGATGGGGAGACGAGTATGACTGTTTAACCTGCATAAGCACCAAGGAAAGGAGCTCAGACTCCAGACATGCAGTTATAATTCATTCAGCCTAGGTAGCTGCTGATTGATGGAAATCCATGAAATTTCCAAAGCAAATGTACAGAACTGACAAGATGGTTGAACAAATTCTTATGTCACATTTTAACTCTTTTAAACCACTCGTTTTAAATTGAAAGGCAGAAAAAATGTTTTCTGCTTGTTTTTTCACTGTGTTTTGTTATTTCCCAGTAACATAGCTGGAGAAAACAAATTTTTCTGGGTTGATGGAATTAGTATTGAGAAACAGAACTGTTTGGCTTTAGATCACTGGGTTGAACTGGAAGGGGCAAAGCCTGTCAAGGTTTAGTGACTGTTCCAGGCTGCATATAGAATTAATTAGTAGATTCAGTTTCATTCTTGGTTGCACAAAGATAAAAAAATACCACTACCATGACTTAAGCCTCTTTTGGCAATCCCAACAGAACAAGATAGGTCAAGCTTGAAAGCAAAAGAGTGGGGTGGAGTGGGTTGGGATGGCGGAAATTCCCTCTCAATCCTACAGGTGCACTATCTAAGCCAGCACTGGAGCACATGGAGGAGGTTTGTGCTGCCACGACACCAGCTGGGTCTCCTCTGAGCTTAACCAAAAGACCTGGATACACAAATTCAGATTGGAATGGCCTGAAAACACTTCATCTAAAGATAACAGATCTCCAGTGTCTGTCACCAGAACTCCTGAGTTTTCCCACGCTTTCAGTGGGTCCCAGGAAGTTAAACTAGAACCTGCTGTAAATGGAGTAATCCTCTGTAGCTCTAAACAGACCACTAAGCACAGCACACTTTCACTGTGTTTGACAAAAGGAACATTTTCAGCACATTTTTATCAGTGCCTGGCTTTTATTTCCCCATTTGTAAGGTTCCTGGTATTAAGTTCATCTTAAGGCAAACATTCACTCTGCACTGATAACGAACTGGAAACACTCTGCATTCGATAGTGGTAAAGTAACCCCTTTCTTCCACAAAGTACAAAAACATATTTATTTTAGCTAAGTTTGCCTAGGAATTGATGTTATTTGTCTTACAATGTACAAAGAAGAAAAAAAAGGTCCTTCAGCTACAGCAAAGAAAAATTTATATAAAATTTTTGCATATGACATTAGAAAATCTCTGAATCACTTCTATCAATTCTATCAAGACAGAAAGGTAAATGCTGAATGTTTTTCATGTGAAAAATCCATAATTTTTACACTTCATGTCAGTAAATTATTGCTTCATTTTAAAAAGAAGTGGTTGTTTAATATTTATGTTAAAATGCTTCAATTTTAGTTCTTAAAATAATGGAAAGGACATTGCAGTGAATAACTCATTAGTTGAATTTTATATTTTATTTTGTATTTTACAGATTGTTGTTAACAGATTGTTATTTCCAAGAATGTCTCCAGGTCAAAATTGCAAAACTATTCTAATTCAAATAATTTTTGAACCTAGAGGAATTTTTCAATGAGGACAGTAAAGGAAGTATTTAATACTAATATGTCATTGCACTTACATATTTATAAATAACTGTAATAAATATTTATTTATGCACACTTTAATTCTGAGATTGCTTATGTTTAAATAGAAGTAGAAAATAAGAGTTAAGGTCCAATTCTTGTTTCAGCATACACAGGAATTAATTTTCTTTGAATATTTTCTCATATTTACTCTAAGTGTGCTGTCTTATTTAATACTACTGAAAATATGCTTCCTTGAGAGAAAAGTCAGGAGAAATAAAGAATTATAAATTGAATGTTTAATTCAGTTCAAAATTTGAGGAAAATATGCCTTGTTTTAAGGCAAAAAAGGTAGTTTTACCTAACTCTTATTGAAAAGATGTCTTTGACTGACATATTTTATCTAATCCTACCTATTTAAGAAAATAAAGGTGCTTTACGGCAGTTCTATTTCCAGCTCTCTGCCATTAGACTGGTTGCCAAGTTTTTCTTGGCTAACACTATGGATAATTATTTTTCAACTATGTGCATTTTAGCACTCAAACCACAATATTTACCTATATAACAACTATGGAGAGAGTGCAAGCTCCTCAAATCAGTATGGCAGAGCCATTTTTGTGAGTAAAAGCCATAAGGATAAGATATCAGTATAAATGATAGCTATTTCAAATGTACAGATATTTAAACATGTTGTAAGCACAGATTTACACTTTAGCATAATTTACACTGGTGTTACCAAGCCTAGTATATTTCTTCAATTCTTGTTGTTTTAACAAGTTGCCAATAAACCAATAAACAATAAGTGCTATTAGCAATCAATGTTCTCTAGTGAAGTACATTTTTATCCTCTAGGAAACAAACAAGAGACTGGTTCATTTTTCAAAGCCCTGTGTGTGGCTTTGTGCAGTGTTCTTTGGCTAATACAAGCTATACCAAAAGTTCGGAGCCTTTCCCTTTCCATCCCTTAATGCTGAAGGATGAAGAAGAGGAGTGCTCTTAATGACTGTATTTGCCTACTGGATCCAGGCTACGTGTGATCTTCCCCACCTTCACCAGGTTTACACATACGGAGGAAGTGATGAATATCCAGCTTTTTAAGGAAGAAGCACTGGCTAGTTCCTAGCAGATCTCAAGTACTTAAATAGTGGTCTCCCACAGGACTCCAGTAAGGCACAAGACTCTCATTTAATGTTTGCATCAATTGGTTTATTTGAGAACTACTGACCCATCTCTTCATAGTCTACATCCCAGGAATGCATTCAAGTGAGATTTGAAACACTGGGGGTTTTTTTGTTATTAATCCTTGGAGCATTAAATGATTGAGGCCAAAAAAAAAAGAAAACCAAAACAACCCATTAAATTTTCCAAAGTTTCTGTTCCTCTTAGCTGCCACCTTACATAGCTGTAGGGGTAAATATTGAAATGCACTGGCATTCAGTTGCTAAACTGATGATGCCTGGATGGAATGAGCTGTGTCAAAAACATTTTAAATTTTATTTATTTTTAAGGTGGATGTTAAGCTCCTGCACCCATCCCAAAAGGTAAATCAATTGGGAGAAGTTGTGATATGTGAAAGCGACAATCTAGAGTGATTCTTGATTGAGTCATGGCTAAAGGGCAAATATTTATGTTTTGATAATGTTTGTTGCTATAAAAAGCAAGACTGATCTTGATGGGTAGAATACCTCTTGATGTGGAGGCTGGGGGAAGAAGCTGTAGTGGAGAGGTGTGCCTGTTCCATACTAGTTATCATCTGTTGCACTGCTGCTTGTGTACAAAAATTGCCAAGATACCAGCCTATGTGACCCATCAGAAACACATCCTAATTCCCTAGCTATTTTTCAAAGGATTGCCGAGGGCTTTGCTAAACAATTTTTAGAGTATCTTTATGAAGATTTCTCTGCAGATCTTTCTTTTTAGTTTTTTAGTTTTCTGTTTGGTCGCCTGAATCTTGTGTTGAAAGAGAAAGGAAATTCAACCTTTAAAGAGGGGCAGACATGCATTGTGGCCATGTCTCAGGGTAAATCTTATGACTCTTTCCCTACCTCTGACAGGGGAGTGACCTGTCCCTTGTCCACTCAGCATCTGAAAACCTCTCTACTTACACAGACCCACTCCAGCTCTCAGTACACTTTGAATCCCAGAGAACCTTGGGTGGTCCAATTACTGCCCATAGTAGATTACAGGAAATACAAAACAGTAACATTTTGCACAGGGTATTATTCTTGTTCCCAAAATTAAAGACAAATCTGGGAAGAAGAGAGATCAGATTTCTGCCACCATTAATCATTTGTGCTAAAATCCACAACACCTCTATGATTTATTAGCATTCTCTGAAAGAGTGGGAAGTTGTCCAAATAATCATAATTGAATAAGTTTTTGATTACCTACTAATCACTCTGCAAACTGAAATTTGGATTTTATATTTAAGTGGGGATTCACATAACAGGTTTACATAATTTCATTAGCCAGATAGTTCTCTTCTTATGAAGCACAGTGAACAAAACAAACAAAAATAGCCCAACCTTTATTGCTCTGTTTGCCTTTTGATGTGTTGGCAGCCTGGGACATTTTTAGACCACACATAAGCACTCCCTACCGACAGATCTCAGAACGGTTCAGCCTACAAAAAATAGGGTAAAAGTTCAGGTTCTGATACTTGGTTTTTGGTGCTTCTATTTTACAGTATTTGAGAAAGCCAAAATCACAATGCAGAGGTAGAAATCTGCCTGCTTGCTCAGTCCTCTTCTGTTGTCTGCTTTGGATGCTCAGGCTGGCAGGTCCTTAGAGCTGTGTGGAAAGGTGACCAATTCCTGTAGCAACAAGGCCCAATGATTTCCTCGTAATTTTGCAGAAAAGAGAGTAATCTCCATGAACCGGAGTTCTGACAGACATTCACAGGGAACAGAAGTCTTTGATTAAAAGTGGCTCACTATCTTTTGAAGTCCAGTCAGTTTGAAAATAAATGGTTTTGCACACACACCAGCCTAGTACAAAGCTAAAGGCCAAATTCCAGGCCTGTTCTTGGAATTGTGATGCCTAAATTGATAAATTCTATCATAACTGCATGGTTGGCAAGGGTAATGGTTGCACAGCTGCAAAGAGCTCTTCACATGCATGAAATAGGTGCGTCCAGCCTAATTAATACTGTGATATTAATTAATTAACTAATTAGGAAAGGTAATAATAAGTCCTGGGGCAATGGTTTCTCTTTTGGTCTGTTGGTTTTATGGTGGTGTAGCAAGGGATTTATCCACGAGACAATCATTAGACTAGTGTTCCAGCTTCTGGTGGCTTGGATCACCAGGACGCTCCGGAGATAGGAGGGAATGTTTCTGACCTGTTCCTGGCTTTCACTTCTAAAATGCAGAACAGTAGTCACTGCAGATGTAATCGCATGAGGTCTTTCTTCATGAGCAGCTCTGAGGAATCACGTCCCTCTTGCTCTTCAATCTTCTGGTTTTGGGCTGATACCTTGAACAAAATGTAGCTTGCTGAGTTTCCTGGGACAGCCTAGAGATAAAATATTTTGTGGACAAGCATTGAGGTTGAGCCTATCAGCTGCAAAGTGATTTTTGACACAGGTTTTCTCTAGAACACCACCCTTGTGAAGGGCTGACAGCAAACCATCGCTCTTGATGACAAAACCAGTCATCTCATGCAAAACATTACAGGGCCTATTCTCTAACCTTGATGATCCCAGGGGATTTGTAGTCCTCTTCTCTTTATTGGGTCCCCTTTGTCTTTCCTTTCAGTTCTGGGCTCTTCATGGTCTATGCATGCATTCACTGAGACATTCTGAGAGCCAGGCCCTTCTTGCAGCCACTCTGTCCCTTGCTGGCCTCTCCCTTCTGCAACAGGCCTCTACATCTGCTCCTGCATGAACCAGCAGCGCTGGGATGTGGGAGCAGGTAGAAGCATCAGGTCTGTACATCTGAGGCCACAAGTTCAGCTCATAGATGAAATGATGGGCACAAGCATCCAGGAAAGGTGCTGCTGCACTCGGGAAATGACGGTAGAGCCTCCAGAGCCTGCAGAGCTGAGACATTGTCAGGGCCCCCTGTAACCAATACAAAGAAAACCCATCCCAGCTGAAACCGGACCCTTGGCACATCTGTACCCACTGACAGAGTTATACAATTTGAAACAAAAAAGCATTTTAAAGGACAGTGGGGAGGAGGAGGTGGAGGCTTCTACCTACATAAAACATGTCATGCACCATTTGCACAGATGTTTATGTTTTAGTGGTGCTTTCCTTTTCCAAAGTACGTGCACGTGCTCTAATAAGAGAGAGTTACTGGGAATGGATAACCAGCTGGAAAAATGTGGTCAAGGTAAAACCTTTCAGGTCCATTCATGCCTGTGAATTAATTTAGCTTTCCATTTTATGATCTTGAGTTATGAAACATTTGTGCAAAGCATTAACAGCTAAAGCAATTCAAGAGACAGTTGATTATGCCAGACTCTAATCACTAGACAATAATTAGGCTGTCAGTTACAAAACATAACATTTGTGATATTTCCAAATGAAGCAACAGCCAACACCATGTGCCAAAAGCAGGGATTGGTTCAGACAGGTAAGAGTCTGTTCATTTGACTGTTGCCAGTACAACTTCTGAGCAAATTAAAACCTTGTGCCATTGTGCTAGTGAATCCAGATTTGACAGAAGAGCTTATGGAGACATTCTCAGTGAAAGCCCACAGAAAATGAAAGAAAAATTTGCTAAGAATACAGTAGAGATTTTCCCCTGATTTTCAACACAATGGCAGATTATTACTCATCCCATTATCTGAGATCTCAAGGCATTCCTTTAACACACACATGAGCAGAAGTTAAACATCACAACATCCAGAAGAGTTTAGGGAAGCCTGTTTTCTGTCTCTTGTATGTGAGGTACATATTAGTTCCAGCATTTTTGAATAGCCACCATTAAAGTCATGTAAAAGGATCCATTTTTAGGGTTAAAACATTAAATCAATGGTTTGCTAGATTAGGGACCCAAAGTACACTTAGTTGTCAATGTGCCCATATTTTTTACTCCTAGGGTTCTTTTACTCACATTTACCTACTGACAACTCCCCAGAGGCTGCTTGCTGGGAGAGGCAGAAAATTAAGATGCACTTAAATCTTTGAACTTATGCTCATTGTTATGCATAAATGCAGATAAAGAAAACATTTAAGTTCAAATGCAGAAATGGTAGCTGATGCTGACTTCACACCCATGGTGACATAAACAAAACCAGTGATATTTTACATTCAAATATGCCATTTGGGGCTCATGCAGTGGCTTGTTTATGGCTGAACTGTCCAGTGTGACAGCAGGAAAAAAATCTCACTACCTGCAACTAACCACTGCAGTAGGTATTTGACATGCTGGTGATGAAACCTTTGCATTTCCAGAGTAAGAGTTATTTACTGAAAACATGGATGCAAAATTTCTCTATGGTAAAAAACTAGTTCTATAATGGGCAAAAAACCCCCATGGTTCTTCCTCAGTGTAGAGAACTGCTGTCTTTTTCCTGAAAACATCCATGTGCACCTGCAGCTTTCATTTCAGGTAGCAGCAAAATTCACCATGAAAAGGATTAACATTCAATATTCAAAAAGGAAAGACTTACTAGAGATCAGTATTTTCTCTTTTCATGGTTTCATTATAACTTATGCAATATTTAATTTTTTCTTACAAGGTCATAGGGTCATAGAATGGTTTGGGTTGGAAAGGTGTTCTCGTTCCAGCCCTCCTAGGGCAGGGTCATCTTCCACTACAGCAGATTGCTCAAAGCCCCATCCAGCCTGGCCTTGACACTTGGAGGGATGGAGCATCCACAACTTCTTTGGGCAACCTGTGCCAGTGACTCAGCCTGTATGTCCCAGAGAATCTCTCAGTTTGAAGCCATTTCCCTTTGTCTTAGCATTACCTGTCCATATAAAAAAAACCTCTTCAGCTTTCTTGTAGCCCCTTTAGCTACTGGAATGTGCTAGAAGGTCACCCTGTAGCCTTCTCTTCTCCAAGCTGAACAGCCCCAGCTCTCTCAGCCAGTCCTCATAGGAAAGATGCTTCAGACCTCTGATCATCTTCATGGCCCTGCTTCCTTTCCTGGAGACCCCTGAACTGGATACAGTGCTCCAGGTGGAGTCTAATGAGAGCAGATCCTGCTGGCCACACTCCTTCCGATGCAGCCCAGAAGTCTGGGCTGTAAGTGCATATTGCTGGCTCAAGTCCAGTCTCTTATCCACCAGCATCAAGTCCTTTTTCTTCAGACTGCTCTTGATCTATTCATCCCCCAGCCAGTACTTATCCTTGGGGTTGCTCTGACCCAGGCGCAGGACCTTGCACTTGGTCGTGTTGAACTTCACAAGGTTCACACAGCTTGGTGTGAAGCCTGTCCAGGCCCTTCTTGATGGCTTCCCTTCCCTCTATCTTGTCAAGCTGTGTGACACCACACAGATGTGTGACACCACACAGATTGGTGTCACCACTGAACGAGGGTGCCCTTGATCCCAGTGTCCATGTCACCAGCCAAGATGTTAAACAGTGCTGGCCCCAATACCAGCCCTGAGGGACACCACTTGTCAGTGGTTTCTGCTTGGACATTGAACTGTTGATCCTGCTAATTCCATGTGACATTACTAGCTTTTTTTTAAAGAAGTGAAGTAGACTTAGATAACTAGAGCTCCCTGCAGATGGGCTTGATTGCCTATCCAGAATTGGTATCCCTCAAGATATCAGAGAACAATTTTTCTTAAAAAGCTTTTTGGATACCGATAGCCAGTTCTCAGCCTCACAGCCCTGTGCACAGATGCACATACACTGTGCATATCAGCTCCTCAATGTAGACATGAGTTCACCTACTAAATAAATACCAGAAGTGCTCTCCTGTTTGATAGAAGACGTCATTAATGCTTTGGCAGTTGCTGCCAGGAAACACCAGCTCACCCACTGTAGCCATTCTTAAGGATAACAGATCCAGTTCTAAGTCCCAGCAAGCTGTAGGACAATGTGAGCAATTTTACTGCCTTACACAAGACCAGCACTCATTGCTAATGAGTCTGTGGTTCTCAGAAATGTTTATTTGGAGAAACAGACATTCGGACTGCATACAGACATTTGTGAATTTCTTTTCTGTTGTAAACATGCCTTTTATTTTTATTATTCTATCTAGAGTCATGCTTAGGCAGGTATTTGTCAGCTATGTATGAGTAGATTCTATGAAATCTCAGATAAATTGGGAGGGGTAAATACTGCAGAGGACAGAAAATACTACTCAAATATTTAATGAAATTGAAAACATGACAACAAAGACAGACTTCTTCTAGAACATTTGAACAGTCCCAATATCAGCACATGTAGCTGCTTTGCAGTGCTGAAATGCACTTATGCTCACAGCACCATTTAGTAACATAGATTTATATTGACTCATTTTCCACAGAGCCGTAAAGTAAACACAGAATTATCAAATCTTCTACTAGTATCCTAAGCCATTATTCTGCTATTACAAGTAGAAACATACAGTGCAAGCATTTCTGGAGAATGACTTACTGCCAAATGAGGACAAAAGGAGAAATGTGTAGAAAGAAAGAGAAATACCATAAGAAAGATTTTGAAAGAGATATTTAACATGACTTTCCAGTGCAATATGGCAGCAAGAAAAATTTAATTACAAACTGCAGGACATTAGGTCATGGGGAAGATAGGTTGTATAACCCTGTCCACATGGTTCTGGTGAGACCATACCTAAAATTACGTTTGGTTTTGAGCAACTTAGTGTAAGGGTGATTGTGCCAAACTGGAATGGGTCCAGAGAACAGCAAAACACTTATTAAATGGTTGAATTTATGAGGAAAGATAAAGTAGTTAAATATATACACAACTTGGCCATGAGATATCTAAAGGGAGACATTAGTTGTTTGTTAGTACAGCATTCAAAGACTTAAATGTCAAAGAGGCTGAAAAATCATATGAATTATTTAGTGAGATATTAAGAGGATGTAGTTAAGGCTAATGAAATAGTCTCCAGTGATAGTGCTTGAGAAAGGGCTGGCCTTCAACCATGTAATACAAGAGCAGTCTTTGGTCTATCTGCCACATTATCTGTCTGCAGGTTTATTGAAAGAACATGTGTGTAGGCCAGGGAGCAGAAAGTAAGGCAGTAGAGGTGATTTCACTCCAAAATTAATTTGTGGCTAATAATGTGCAATTTATGCTCTGGGTGAACAAACAATATGACTTATATACATAAACTCTCCAAATTCTT
Source organism: Chiroxiphia lanceolata (assembly GCF_009829145.1). Taxonomy (NCBI): domain Eukaryota; kingdom Metazoa; phylum Chordata; class Aves; order Passeriformes; family Pipridae; genus Chiroxiphia; species Chiroxiphia lanceolata. Next base: position 10,574,481 of record NC_045671.1, on the reverse strand, counting down.
GTGGAAACAAAGCGTTTGGTACAAGGGTTACAGCATTTAGCTATCAAAAAATGGAAGTTTCTGTGCTGCAACTCATGTGTGGGCTACACATTCATTGCAAACTCTGATATTAACCATTCTGTTACTGATTTACATCTGCAGTACAACTGAATAAATTTAAAGTGTTCAGTGGGTTTAAAAGAATGTACTATGCTGCCTACTGGATTTTCCAGCATGAGAAAGAAGCCTCTAGAGGCTTTTTTTATGTTTTCATGTGAGATGGATGAAACTACACAAACACAGAGATCCCAAACTCATTTAATCTCCCCTCATTCCCTGGCAAAGAGTATATAAAACTTCGGAGATCTTTGGTTCTGCTAAAAAAATAGACTTCATCTATTTCCGCTGTGCTGTTACGGTTTTTATCTATGGTGCTTTGTATGGAAGTTGCCAAACAACATCTGTGTTGCTCATGAAAAACAAATGAAAATCTTTTCAGTTTGTTTAGATCAGCACAAAAATACATTTTCACGTTAAATAGTTTCTGTTCTACCATCTATCTGATGAAGAATTGACTCACAAACACGAGTCAGAATTGCTCCTGGCACTTTGCTGCCTTAGGTGAAATACCAGCCCAAATACCCATTCAATTTTTTATTATGTTTGACAAGTTAATTTAAGAGTGCTTTCTATTCAGTCAGAATTTTGTGGGATAATTTGTCTCTTTGATTTTGCTGTGCTTTCTACTCTATTGTCTTCAATCAGATCCATGCTTCAGCATGTCTCTTTCTTCTTGTTAGACTTGTTTCCTAAGCCTATTACAATACTATTTGCCATCCAACCTCTCTTCATGCATTGCTTCTCTTTTCCTTCCCACACACTGTTTTACTGCAGTCTCACATTTTGAGGTCCAACCATCACAGTTGCAACATGTTGTCACCTAATGAGCCCTAAGGCTCATGAATGCACTTACCCTTGAAGGAAAAGTGCTCTGCACGTTGGTGTTTTAAAGCCTGTGATGGAGAAGAAAAGCAGAAAGATCTCTAAAGAGGGAGAAAAGGCAATAGTTTCAACCACAAAACCTCCTTTATCCTGTTTTTAATGTAATTTTAATGAATTTTTATTCATGTATTTTAGTATCTGTGGGTTTTGCCTCCTATCTTTGAAGTGCTGCCCCTCCATATCTGAAAGCAGAGTTCTTGCAATCCAGTGTGCTGGGGTAGATAAGCACTTCTTCTCACTCCTTCACTTACAAATAGGCAGGAAGGACCATCAGGAAAAGAGTTTCCTGAACTTATTGGTTCTGCAGAATGAGCTGAGACATGACTGATACAGGTCCTTAACACACAAATGTCACCTTTTGGAACAGCTTCGAAGTAGTTGCTGGCAGAAAAGCTCTGTTTGGTCACAAAGGATTTCAGTTTAGCAAAAGCTCCCAGGTTCGTCATCTAGAAGATAAGGATGTGAGATGGGTGTAACAGCAGAGTCCTGCTATAAACTTCAGGTCAAATGCCTGAAACTCATATGTCCTTCAAAGAGCAGACCTTTCCATGACCTTTTAAAAAGCTGCACTTCTTGCAATTCCTGCAAAAGGGCCAGAAGCAGAAAAATTTCACAAAGAATTTGTCCAAAGAAAGCTCCTTCCCTGTCCCTTGATGGGAAGTTTCCCTTGGTGAAACCTATTAAGATGAAGTAACCCTTTGAGATAGATCTCCACTAAAAGTCCAAGTTTACACTGATTTTCAGGAACATTTTAAATAACAGGAGTGAGATACTCCTATACTATAAATTTTTTATATTCATATGAATACATATATGAATGTGCAATATAAATTTATTAAACCTTTTGAGTATTCATATTATTAAAAGAGTGTATTTTAAAATTTAAGAAGATAGTTCATTCAGTCAGGGTTCTTCTCTTAATGCTGTGTCCTACTTGTTTCCAAGTCTGTTTTCCCAGTCTATTTTCTACTGTTTTCATCAAGTGTTTTTAAGAAGATGTCTTGTGTGAGTGTGAGACCTTAAAATTGCCAGATAACCATATTCAGACTGTCTAGGGAAACTGCGAAACCTGATGCATGAGAAATAGGATGCAAACGGATTACAGAGAAACTAGAAAAGTATCCAGGAGTTTGGGAGTGTAGGCATATTTTCCAAGCACCATAGAGGCACTTAGCCATGGTTTAAATGGAATGTGTTACTCCTTGATTTAGTTTTAGAAAAATACTCAAGAAAATTTGAGGCCTCTTTGGGACACACTAATTTTTGGTTTTGCAGTTGCAGCTGTCCACAGAGATTAAGGGACTTGGATCAGTTCCAGCCTTCATTTACATGCGTTGAAATAACAAAATTCTGTTTGCTGTGTCACATGGTGGTGCCTTTAATTATATGCATGAATTTGTGTCCTAACCACTGAAATTGAGACGAAGATAGAAATAATAAAGGATGGTAAGCATCGTTAAGCTTCCTTCCTGTTTCTAATTTAACTGTTACCGTAAACTTTGAATATGAAAGTGCATACATGACTTTCATTTCAGTATGAGACCTTGACCCTAAACACTGCTTCAGCTGAGCAGGTTCCTGCAGCCTGCAGAAGCACATGAACCTGACATGCATATATGCAGCAGTTAAAGGTGTAATCTTGTATCGTTCTTAACAGCACAGTGAATGGGACTGGTAGTTGAAACATTCTGAAAGAATAGTTCATCATGCAACTCCTAATATATACAGAAGGAAGAGAATACAGCAAAGGCCTATTCATTTTGCCAGTCAACAGACTTTCCTCACGGGAATAAATCTGTTGTCCTCAGCAGGAGGGAAGTACCCTGTAGCGTCTGAAGAATGCAAGAAGCATTCCAGAAATCATGTTCATTGTTAGCAGTGTTCAAGTTGTATTTGAAACAGTGTATTATAAAAAAAACCAAATAAATGTCCCAACTAAAACTTCACCAGGCACAAATCTCTGTTGAACCTCTATTATCAAAAAATGACTGGTTGTGGAAAGATACAGTTTCTTACTACTGTTCCCAAACACGCCTGCGACAAAACAAGGGATGTATAAAATCTTTTATTGCCTACCAGCAGGTACCATCAACTACTAAATTCTAGGCACTGTTAATGACATCACCAGGGATCATGACTTAGGTCAACAGCTTGGCAGGAGGTGCTGGCAACTGTTCAATCAACAGCAATCAAAACTGGAAAACCAACATGCTTGCTACCATCAAATTTAAAAGAGAACTTATTGTGCCTCAAACACAGTAGCAGGTTTAATAGAAAAGTAGACATGTTTATGGTTTCAGATTTACAACAAGACTTATAAAAACCTTATTACTCAGAATCCAGTCTGCCTCCCTAGAAACTAAGAATGTTACTTTGTTAAGAAGAAAGATCTGTTGACACAAATGTCTTGCTTAAGTTTGCCATTGTGGTTAACCAAAATACATTTACTAGTGAGAAGGTAAATAAAAGCAAACAAGATGCCTCTTATACCACAATACAGTAAGGTTCAAAATGACCAAGCTTAATGCTATGGCATAAATATGCTTAATGTTTATGGAATTTTTCTAGAAGCTATTTGGCCTGTTGGGCTTAACAACTTATATGAGACCTACTGAATGGGAATGTGTTTTCAGCATTACACGTACTTAAAGACCTCATCAAAAATATTCTGAGGAGGTGCCGTGAATGCCACAGTTAACCACACTGCAAATAAAATGGGTCATGGTCACTCTTAGATTAACATGAATAAATCAATCTTGTCCCATTTAGTATATGTACACAGAAAAATTAACTGACAATTGAAATGATAACAGTATTGGAATCAATGCTGTAAACATAAGTCAACTGCACAGATGTGATGCAAAAACACAGTAGCTCTTTGAATGCAAGGGAACAGAGAAACTGGGAGAACCAGGTCTGGTGTTTGAGCTTCTGTTCAGAGATGCAGGGTCTTTCACAGTTGCTGGACTGCTTCTCCTGTAAGCAATCAAAAGCATGCCCAGCATCATCTGATGGTACTGGAGAGACTCCAGGTCACAAAGAGCTAGATGTCCAGTCTCGGATTGCTCTGCTGCCATGCAGTAGGCTCCTCATTTTTGTCTTCCTCCTACATGGAAGAGAAGAAAGGCAAAAAGAGGGAGAGGGAAACTACTGAGAAGAAAATAAGGCCACAGTATTTCCATTTCAGTATATAGCCTTGGACTGAATAAGGTTGGTTTGCAAACTAAGAAATCTCAAGAGACAATTCCCTTTCATCTGAATTTATGTTTTGTTAAATTCATGCTTTAACAGTCCCTTAATTCTATTTTTATAATTAAACTTGAAGCCATAAAAAATAAAGTATAAGACCAGTCTCCAGTAGCTTTAAAAAATATCTGTTATTAAGTCCTGCTCCAGAACATGCCACTTAACATTAAAATGAGCTTGTTTTCTCAGCAGAAATTCTTTCTTTACTCTCATGCACATCTGTGAGCAAGACTGAAGCCTCACTAAAATTAAAATGAAAATACAAAACAATCAGCAGCTGTTGAAGGAGGGAGAAAAGAAAAAGGTCAAAGTATTAAGACCATGTGATTGTTCAGTAAGGGTATTATTTACCCAGAGCCACAAATCAGAATGGAAATAGCAAATTTTGCTCAGAAATCACAGATTCCTTCAGAGAAGGACCCTACATTGCAGCTGTTATTTGTGACAGTGCAACAAAACCACTCAAAGGAATAATGCAGTCAAGTAGTAGAACTTTTCCACTTCCACAGAAAAAGCCCCAGGCTCTGATTTCTGTAGCTTCTCCCTCCTTTTTCCAGCATTTTTCTTTCTTTGTGGTGGTAAAGGAAGCACAGTATTTCCCATCACTCTTTATTTAACAATATTGTGCAAAAGCTTGTGAAACAATATTTCTTACATTACATCCTGAGAGAATGAGGGCTCAGGAGTTGGTCAGTGGTTCACTTGTGGAAGACCAGCACTGCTCTGAGGTGTCATTCTCCTGTGACTTTCATGTTTTGATGAAGCACTGTAAACACCCCTTGTCAAACCACCACAAAATAAACCAGATTCAGTTCTGTCAGAAGTGCTCATATGACTGTGTATTGTATGGGAGCTAAAGTGCAGTAACTTCTGGAAAGACTCCAGGAAGGAATAAAATGGTTGGCTGACTATGCCTGAGAATCCTGATTTCCAGTATTACCTTAACACACCAAAAAGCTTTCAATTCAGTTCACAGAATTTCTCCGTCATTTGTTGTTAAAAAAAATGAGGTAAGCTAGAAGGAGGGAGATAGAGGCAATATTTAAGATAGCTGGATCATGTTTCCCTAGGGACTTTCCAAAGGACTGGTATCTGCCACGCTTTTGAACTGTAACCATAATTACACAGGCCTTCCAACCTTCCAAAATGCTGCTGTCAGAACATCTTCATCAGCTTCTAGTCTACAGATCACTAGCAGGCGAAGTCCTCTCTAACTTCACTGAGTTTCTCAGCTGGTCAATGTCATTGTAAGGTCACTCCCAATAGTTTTTAAAAGTCATGGTGATCTGGGAAAGTTCTTGAGACATAGAAAAAAAACCATCACTTCTGTCTTCAAGAATGATGATATGGAGAACCTGGAGAACTACAGGCTAATCAGCCTCAACTCACCCCCTGAGAACGTGAAGGAACGAGAATTTGTCCCCTTTTCTATGAAGATCAGAATGCTGTGTCATTTAAGGTGTGAAAATATATATCAGATAAATTAATAGCAGGTAACTTCGCTGATACAGTCTTCATTCAAGAAGTCCTTAGCCACTAACTTCCAAGAGCACAGAGCAGGCTGTAGTGAAGATCACCATGATAGCATGGCAATTATTAAATAATTTATTCCCACTTATAAGCTTTTAGGCCAAAAAACTAGCCACTCTCAACTGCAATAGAAAATTGTTCATGAAGTTAATGCTGTGAGTTATTGTTTCTTAAAAAATAACATGAGAAAATAATAAATAAAGATGAGAGGATCAAAATACAATAATTATGGTTCAAAGTGATAACATATCAGAGAGAGAAAATAAAGGCATTTGAATACCGAGTTTGGAAAACAAAAAGATTTTCTGTAGTGTTCATATGGCATAATAATCACTATCCTTTTAAAAATGTTTCCTCAGAGACATTAATTTTCTGTGAATCCAACAGGTAAAGTACAAACATCAGACTCTGTACTGATATGTCTAAATAGCATTGCAGGCTTTTAGGTACTTCTAGGATTTCACAATGAGCAAGAGTTCTCCCTTGTATAGGAAGTGGAGATGTGGATTATGGGTAATGCTACATGGACATAAAGGACTTTAATAAGCAAGGAAAAAAGCAAATAAGACAGGGTAGAAGGTGGTGGTGGGAGCAGAAGTATTGTTGGTGACACTCAAGACATATTGAGGGTCCCAGGCAGAGTGTCCCAGGTGCTAGCTTATTTTTTTTTTCCTTTGCTGTAAAAATTAATACTAATTCGTAAATGGAAAAATCAGATTCTTTTTCATAATAAGAGGGACTCTACCCAGCCACAGACTGAACATGACTCAGATTAACCAAGGTGCCACCCCTTAAAATAAATCTGTACCTAGTCTGAAGAACTTCCTTTTCAGCCTGAGTCAGAGCAAATAAGTTTCAAGCCATGACAGCATTACTGGTTCATAGCCATGAAGCCTATTAACTCATTTACCAGCCTCCATTTTCTGCTGCTCATTAACATTCACAAAAAATAACATTCCTTTTCAAGAATGGCATAATTTTTTTCTTAAAACTGGCCCTAGCAGTGAAGTGTTGTCTACCAAGGAGAAGGTGCTTGCATCATTAATTACTTTGTATCTGTGCTCTGAAGACTGCAAGAGATTGCACCTTGTTTCTTGATATAATTAGAACTGGGTTGATATGGATAACTGTGAAAATAATTCCTAGACTTTAGCAGTGTTCTCATTTTTGTTTTGAAATTACTCACATATTCCTACATTAAACACTTGAAGCAAAATCTGGTTGTCTTCCATTATTCTGAAAGGGAGTAATAAAAACTACAAAAATACAAAAATAATTAAAAAATAAATAAAAGTTATTCAATGTTGGAGTCAAGACTGTTTCAGTTTTCATATGAATTTTAATTGATTTAAGACCTATGATTCTTGCATAGGAATGTAAGAGTACCATGGGTCAAATCAAATACATTAATCATGATGGTAAGTCTCAAATCAGAAGCCCAGATGAGTGCTGGTACTCGATACCGCTCTCCTGCTTTACCGGCAGATGTCTCTGTGTCAGTTTCTCCCTCTATCTCTCCTCTGATAAAAAATCCCCATTTGAATACTGTGCTGCAAAAGGATGCCTAACATTTTTCATTGCACCTGCTAATCTACGCCTGTATCCACGTGATTTTGAAAGAAATTCAAAGAATCTGGCTTGTCTAGATTATTTCGAAATGCAAAACAAGACTTTTTTTTAAATAATCAAACTATCAGCAATTAAATCAACATTAGTTAGTGCATCCTCATCTTGAACGTCTACATGTTACTTATGAACTGATGTAATAGATTTAATGCTAGTTCATTAGAAGTACATCACAACTATTGATATAAGGAAAAACAGAATTGACACAAAAGAAGAAAAACCCTACAATAAAAGTGGTTCTGAATTTCACATTGTTTTAATTCACTTTCACATTCAAAGGAAAAAAAGAAGGGCAGAAATATTACCCGAAGGCAATTATCTTTCCCTCTAATTGTTAATTACCCGTAACAAAATTGCCTGAGATAAAAGCTGCTACTAATCAATAGCTGGAATTTTTTGAGACTTGCAGTTCACACTTACACATGACAGTCTGTCAAATGCACATAACTGAGAATTTTTCCTAGTGCTGATAAAGCTAAACTTATTAGCCCCTGGTAGGGTGCCTGATACTGGAATGCCACCCCAGGACAACCAGTTTCCTCCCAGTCCACAATGTAATCAAAGAGTTATGGGACAACAGTGCAGAACAGCATGAGGTTAGGAAGCAATGATGCATATGCACTAAACACCTTCAAGAATCCTAAGTATACCATATACCTCCTTTTATCCTCAGGTAGAATACATATGCTTTTTTAAATTTTTCTGCAGTTGCAAGCAACAGAATCATAGAACCACAGAATGGTTTGGGTTGAAAGAGGCCTTAAAGATCAGAGATCACAGAATCACAGAATATGCTGAGTTGGAAGGGACCCACAAGGACTATCCAGTCCAACCCTTAGCCCTGCACAGGACCATCTCCAAGAGTCACACCACGTGTGTGAGAGTATCATCCAAACACTTCTAGTTCCAACCCCACCACCATAGATAGGGGCCAAACTCACTAGGTCAGGTTGTTAAAAGCCCCATCCAACCTGGCCTTGAATACTTCCAGGGATGGGGCATCCACAGCTTTTCTGGTCAACCTGTGCCAGGGCCTCACTACCTCAGATCATCTTTGTGGACCTCCTCTGGACTCACTTCTAGCAGATCAACATATTTCTTGTGCTGAGGAACCCAGAGATGGAATCACAGAATCATTTAGGTTGGAACAGACCTCCAAGATCATCAGGTTCAACTGTTGACCTGGCACTGCTGTGTTCACCACCAAACTGTGGCCCTAAGAGCCACATCCACATGTTTTTTGAACACCTCCAGGAATGGTGATTCCATCCCTTTCCTGGGCAGCCTGTTCTAATACTTAACCACCCCTTTAATGAAGAAATTTTTCCTAATATCCAATCTAAACCTTCCGTGTTGCAACTTGAGTCCATTTCCTCTCATCTTGTTGTTTGTTACTTGAGAGAAGAGGCCTACTCCCATCTGGCTACAATCTCCTTTCTGGTGATTGTAGAGAGTGAAAAAGTCTCTTCTTAGCCTCTTTTTCTCCAGGCAAAACACTCCCATCTCCTATTACCTCAGACAACTTACTCTCAAGACCCTTCACCAGCTCCATTGCCCTTCTCTGGACATGCTCCAGCACCTCAAGGTATTCCTTGTAGTGAGGGGTCCAGAATTGGACACAGGATTCAAGGTGCAGCCTCACCAGTGCCCAGTACAGGGGGATAGTCACTGCTCTGGTCCTGCTGGCCACACTTTTACTGATACAGGCTAGGGTGCCTTTGGCCTTCTTGTCCACTCTGGCTCATGGTCAGTCACTGCTGACCAGTACCCCCAGGTCCTTTTCCACCAGGCAGCTTTCCAGCCACTCTTTCCCAAGCCTGTAGTACACAAAGAGTTACCTTGTGACTGCTGTCAGTGCTATTGAAGAACAAGAATATCAACATAGTCTTGGCTGTGCTTCAAAAATGTGTGACTGACACTCACCCATCACCATCAGAGATGCATGTGTATATAAGAGGGCTGCAAAGGGATGGGATCATGACTTTCTCTGAGTTGTTTCATTTCTGTTTCTGTCATTCCCCACAGGACAGCAACTAGGAGAGCCCTCCCTCAGTAGGGAGGCAGGGTGCAGGGAAATCTGGAGATGATGAACACAAGCGAAAGAGGAGTTAGTAGGGAAGATAAGTAGAAAAATAAGTAGAAATGGGGGGTACTACAGGATCAAACACATTGCTCTATTTCCTTATTCTAGAGGGTTAGAAAGATGTCTGAGGGTGAATGTCAAGTGAGGGTGAATGCGAGTTCAGCTCTTTTCTGAAGTAGGATATCTACCAGGCTGCAGGATTTGAAGGTCACTGGCTTGGGGTATTGCCTGATGCCGAAGAGATTCCACAGACAAGGTGTCGAAATTGTCCACAGTTGAAAAGTTTACGGTAACTGAGATCATTTGCCAACATATAGAAGGTAAACCTAGAGCTTCATACATGTAAGTATGTATATACAGAGGTGAACTACGGGCCAAATACCTCTTTTTGATCTAAAAAGGTAAGGGAAAGAAAATAAGAGGACAAAAAGGAAAAAAATTCAGGACAGAAAAAAAAACTCATGACAATAAATTAGCTGTAGCTTGGAGAAGAATGCAGTTCTAATGCATGCTCTGTACAGTGGTGAACTGAGAATAACATACTGTGTGCTGTGACCACTGTGATCTAACATCAGTGAGGACACGACCCCCACTTTCAAAGTTTAGTGCCATTGTAGAGAAGGAGTCCAATCCCTACCACACCCAAAATCTGAACAGACACACCAATTATTGCTTGAAGTGATACCTGTAATTACCTCTAGGACAACTCCAAAAAGGTAGTTAATCTAAACTACAATAATAAGAGCTACAAGTCCCATTTAATTTCAGAATAGTTATGCAGATCTTCAAGGAATTCCAGGAAGAATTCCCTCAGTTCTCCACAGCATGCTGCAAACCACTAGAACAGACCACTACAGAAATAACCCAGGGAATTTCTTCACTGAAGCTTTGTTTTTGAAGACAGTACACGAACATTTTATAAATTGGCTTCAGATCATGAAAGAATTAGGTGTAGAAATTAAAGCTTCCTGGCATAACATTTTGATGGAATGCACTCATCGTTTACTGGATTTTTGAAAACACAGTATTTTCTCACACATTAACTCTTCTCTGTTTGAACTAGGGCTACTCCCTGAACTGCTGTACCAAACTGGCACATTATTTTCTTCCAGGTACTTGTTAACAAAATCAACTTGTCTCAGTCCACCTCTGTCTTGGAAACAGAAAACAGAACAGCAGCTAAAAGTTGCTGTAAGTTTTGTAACCATATCCTGAAAGACAGTTATGTTAAAGAGGATTTCAATTATAAACACCTAAGGAAGGTATTCATACAGTTTCACTTCAGGTAGCCTTCAAAGAATAACTATATTGAAAACCTTCTTCCTTCCATTGTTTACCAGAGGAATAGTCCAGATTCTTAACTAGTGTGACTCCAGTAGATGTGAGTGTACTGTGAGTGTACCTCTAACACAGTTGGTGTCTACACAGACATGGTTAAACACACTAGATTTCAGTACATAATAACTAAGGAATTCAACAATGTACAAAGAACAATGAAGCTCAGCATCTGAGAAAAATGATTTAGCGAGGTACAGGAAAGAGGCAAGTTGCCAGTTACTGGACATTATACATTGTTTCATTTTTCTCCCTCTGAAAAGCACCTCAGATTTCATTTCATATTAGGTCTGACTGGTTCGGCTCAGTAAGAATCAATACAAACTCTTTGTTCAAATGGAAATCACATCTATGAGTTCAAGTATTTTCATTAAAGGAACAGGTCCATTTGCCTTTCTTTTCAAACATCAAGACTCAGCTCCATCACTATCCTTTAGAACCTTGTATCAATGTGCTCCTCCTGCCTCTTGCTTAACCTTTCCAGAGACTTATTTCCTAAAGCTGCTCAATTCTGTCCAACCCTCGTCATCTCCATGCACTCATTATCTACCTCTCTTTCTTTTTTCTTCTGGATTTGCAGCCTCATCTTCTGACAACTTCTAAGTTCACACCTCAGATGCTTGGTAACTTTTCCCAGTACAATACTTCCACACCACTCCAATTGGCAAAGCTGTAACTAAGCACCTGTGTAATCTCACTGAAGTTGACTTCCATCATACAGCTGTTTTTAAGGAATGGCCTCCTTGAGTCTTTTCCAGTAACAAGTGGCTTCAGGACAAAAAAATTATTCATCTGAGGAAAAGCTGTGATGTGAAAAAGCGTTAACCCACCTCATTTCCATCCAAAGCATAAGGAGTTTGACCCACTGTGATAAGGTGAGCACTTCCAGAGGAAAAAGAGTAATTCAGCCTTGAAAAAAACCTCTCAAAAGTTGAACAAAAATTGAGAAAAACACATGAATATATAATTGAGAGAAACACATAAATACATATGTGCCTGAAGGCCATGGAAAGAAGCTTAAATTATGCTTATCTGCTAATTTACTTATGGTGAATAATGACTTAGCACTGTTCTGTTGAATGCCAGTTGTTATGTTACTTGTAAGTGAAGTGAACAGAGCAGGACAGAAATAAAACAAATGTAAGAGACTTAGAGTTTGTGTGTGTTCTAATCAGTGGGAGAAAAACAAACACTAAGACCTTCTAAAGAAAGCAACCAGTCCTGAAGGGTAAATGTATTACTGTTTCATTTTGTTAATTTAAATGTTTATAGGCCTTCTAATTATAGAATCATAGAATGGTCTGGGTTGGAAGTGACCTTAAGGATCATCTTGTTTCTCTGCCCTGCCGTGGATGGGGACACTTTCCACAGACCAGATTGCTCAAAGCCCCATCCAGCCCAGCCTCAAACACCTCCAGGGATGGGGCATCCACAGCTTCACTTGGCAACACGTTCTTGTGTTTCACCACTCTCACAGTAAAGAATTTCTTTCTAATATCTAATCTAAACCTATTTTCTTTCAGTTTGAAGCCATTTCTCCTTATTCTGTCACTACGTGCCCTTGTAAAAAGTCTCTTCCCATTTTTCTTGTAGGCTTCTTTCAGGTACTGGAAGGCCACAGTTAGATCACCCCAAAGCCACCTCTTTTCCAGGCTGAACAATCCCCATTCTCTCAACCTTTCTTCATAGGAGAGGTCCATCCCACTGGTGGCCTCCTCTGGACTTATTTCAATAGGTCAATGTCAATGTCCATCTTGTGCTGGGTAACCCAGAGCTGGATACAGTGCTCCAGGTGGGTTCTCACCAGAGCAGAGCAGAGGGGCAGAATCCCCTCCCTTGACCTGCTGCCCATCCTGCTTTGGATCAGCCCAGGATGTGGTTGGCTTTAGAAAACTCAGTATGGACAACGCATTTAGAAATCTCAACAAAAACCTCAAAGAGAAAAAGTAATAGGTATTCTAAGGAATCTCCTCTAAGAAAAAGAAATCCAGCTTATCACTGTCAATTCAAGAGCTCCCTCATTGACACTGCTTGATGACAATACAGGGTAAAGGAAATCATGGTTTTCTTCTCTTTCATCACAGTCGTCCTTTGATGAGCAAAGCATCATACTGCTACTGCCACTACTTAAAAGTCTACTACAAAGAGATTTTCCTTCTTGCAGCACTGTGTAGCTTGTTTTCCCAGAAGAAGGCAGGTATTTGTATATTATGTTTTCTCCTTGTCTTCTTTTTGCATCTTGTTCAAATTCCCCACCCCCTTCACCCTTGCTTTGCTCTCTCTTTCTTCCCCACCAATATTACTACCACGTGTACAACCTTCTTACACAAGCAGTTGGGTTTTTTTTTTTTTTGGCCCTCCACGCTAAGTACAAAAATGTAAAACCTGCAGTCCTGGGTATGTTACCAAAGGAAACAGTTTTACTTAAAATCTTGTTTTTGCCAAAATATTTTCAAAGTATCTGGAGAGGAGTCAAACCACAGTGGCTCTCAGTTGTATTTCCTTTTACTATTTCCTCAGGTACTCCCAGCACAGCACTAAGTAATTGGATAGTCCTTCAGCAAAAAAAAAAATAAAAAAAGGACGCTGCACGAGACAGTTTAAGAAGTATCCTTCTGGGGCCTGTGGGGATGAATACAGGGTACACAGCTGCCAAACTTGAAATCCTTACTTGTGTTAGTTATTCCTGAAGACAGGAATCGAATATGACAGCTTGCATTAAATACGCTGATTATGTTCAGCCTTTGTAATGTTGTTTCAAGTCTGCATAACTTTTGAAAATTAGGAATCAGACACTGAAATTATCTGTGATTTTACTTGATTTTGGTATCTGGTCCTGACTCTATTTCAGATCACCCTTTTCCTATAATATAGATATTGTATTATAAGTTTAGATATATATTACTCACAAAGCATTAAAAGTGCAGTGGGGAAAAAAGTTTCTAAGGCGGTTAGATTTGCTGAATTAATCATATAACTAACTATATGCTATAAATGCTATCATTCCATTTTATATGCCATCTAACTAAATCTTTTTACATCCCAGACTTTAGCTTATATTGAAAACACAGCTGCAAGGCTTCTTGGTATAAGCCAAAGACATATTCCTTGTGTACTGGGGGTCTTCCCGCAGGCCACCTGTAGTCTATTATTTTTAAATTTTACTTAATTCTTCTCAAGCTATTTGTGGTCTTGCTGACATCTCCAGAAGACTTATTCCACATCTCTCTTCAGGAGTGTTAAGATCTTGAGAACACAGACACTTCACTTTGGCACTAAGGATTCTGTCTGCTTCTCTTGATGGTTGCTGAATTCTCTCCCACTAGAACTGGAAAAAATCTTTTAAAGCTGAAGCAGGAAAAGTCTTTTTGTTCTGTGCCTTCATGATCATCACAGAAAGCTTGATGAGAATGAATTCTGATAATGTTTTCCTTTCTTTGTGAGATCATAATTTCAGGGGAGAAGAGGGTCATCTGACATTGTTTGGTGAAGAGCACGAGAGATTGGCTGAGGGAGCAGCAGAATAAACGCAAGTCAAATATCACAGCCCATGTGATCCAGAGTTTATGGCTAGCCCCAGAAGGATGTCTGTTGTATGCAGCGCTTGCAGCTATGGGTTTGTTGGAGAGACCTTTCAGTGAGTCAGTTGTTCCCTTACATCTTAGAGGAGCCAGTGTTACCAGATGGACTGTAATAGGTTTGTAAAGAGGAGATGACAGTTCCCTGGAGTACACATTGCTGCTATCCAGTGTATGGGCTCTACTGCAATAATGTCTTACAGCCCTTAATATGCCTTCTCGAAGATTACTCATTTGAAAATGTGCACACATAGACAACATATATACAGCTGGAACAACGTCCAAAACACAGAACCTTTCACCTCAAGCTGGGATTCTCTCATCACCCAGCGTTATAACAGCACCCCTTTCCAAAAAGTGTTAGGAAGAATTACATACTCTGCAGTTTGAGTTGAAAGTCAGTGTATTTATGCTTGGTGGGATGGAAACTGATATGATTCTGTTCCGTTGCTGTGCTGTTTTTGGCTGAATAGTACTAATTTTCTTCATAGTAGCAGGTATGGAGCTGTGTTTTGGATTTGTGCTGAAAACAGTGTTGATAACACAGAGATGTTTTAGTTATTGCTGAGCAAGTACTCACAGAGAGAGTCAAGGCGCTCTCTGCTCCTCACCCCACCCCAGCAGTGAGGGGGCTGGTGGTGCACAGGAAGTTAAGAAGGTCCACAGCTGGGACAGCTGACCCCAGCTGACCAAAGGGACATTCCATATCAAATGGCACAATCCTCAGCATACAAATCTGGGGGAAGAAGAAGGAAAGGGGAGGAAGTTCAAAAAAATGGTGTTTGGCTTCCCAAGTCATTGTTACACGTGTGCTGGAGCCCTGCTTTCCTGGGAATGGCTGAATACCTGCCTGCCCATGAGAAGCAGTGCATGCTTGGCTTTTGCTTTACTTATTAAACAGTTTTATCTCAACCCACAAGTTTCCTCAGTTTTTCCCTTTCAAATCTCTCCCCCATCCCACCAGAGAAATAGGTGAATGGCTGTGTGGGGCGAAGTTGCTCACTGGGATTAAACCACAAAATTGCTCTGAGGGAATAACCAAAAAGTGCATCAGAACGGAAACTGTTCTCAACTACAAATATTGCCATGCACTACTGATAGCCTAGTATGTCACAGCATCTTACTGCTTCAGTCAGGTGTGTAAAATCAGATTTTGTTGCATCACTAAGAGCAGTCTGTACTCTGAAAATGTGTTTTGGATATACACTTGCAATAGGAAGTAAAAATCAATCACAACTTTTCAGTTTCAAATCCTTGTTCCTGGGATCATATGGCAGAATATTTCACTTCAAATCATCTTTCTTGCTACTAGGCTCACAACATAGGTGAAAGAACCTCCCTTAGAGAAGATGGCCATATGGCAAAATGTCACAAGGACCTGCAAGTAAGATTGTGGAATCAGAGGGACATTTTTCATTTGCTGTTCCAGAAAGAATAAATCATCTATGCATTCCAATATCCAAAATGAAGTTAAAATGCTGTCTTTTTTGAAGAAGTTACAGAGACAGTGGAATTGAACTCTATGATGTGATGGGTTACAAAACAAAGATGTCAGCCACAAGTTAAGGTTTCAGAGGTTCAGACTGAACATTAGAAAAACTTCTCCACTGGGATAGCATTACAGTGCTGCAACAGGTGGAATGTCCATCCTGGGAGGTTTTCAACACTTCACCATACAAAACAATTGATCTAGTATTGGCAAAAGTCCTGCTCCAAAAGCGATGGTGGACTTCATGACCTCCACTGTTTCTTCCAGCCAACATTTCTATGATTTTACTATGAACAAGAGCTTTAGCAAGTGCTAAAAACAATAAGAAAGGAAAACAGAATAAAAATCAAGTCAATCCAGCTATGCAGGAAAGATTTTAGAATGAAAAGTTATCTATGAGTATGTATGGGTTTGTTTTTCTTCAACACCAGTGAACTTATGCAACAGCTTATAAGGGGTGTTCAGGAGCATCCCTAGAAAAGAAACATTTGGAAGGATACCCCATCCAGTGTTCCCTCTAATTCCCTCCTGTTGTCCTCTGACTTTATTGCAGGGATGCCAATATAGGTGGTCACAGGGAGGATTGCTCTACCAGAGCACAGTAAATCAGGCACATCACTTTGTTAGCTTTGATGTGGAGTCCACATTGGAAGATAACTGTTGATGGCAGCAGAAGTAGAAAAGCAGTTCACTTTAACACAGATCTGACTGTGCTGCACTCCCTTCTGAGATGTCTGGTAAATGCCTACAATGAAATGGTGTCTTATGGTTTGAATTGTGCTCTGTCTTTCTGTAGAGAAAGAAGGCTCATGATGCAGGATTAATAATCCCCATAACAATTCAATTTCCTGTGTTTTACCCACTCATGCAGGCACTTTTCTTTTTCCCAAGGATGAAGGAGTCTGTATTGCTTTAAAAGTATTTATTTAAAAATATTCCAGCTGCTGCCTTCTTATTGGCTGCTAAGTTTAAGAAGAAAGACTTCACTCAATATCATCCTGCAGTCAGACTCCAAAATGAAACAATCCCTTTTTTTTAACATCATTGTTTTTCTTGAAGGCACCCCAACTTATTATTGGTCCCAAGTTACTTCTTAATTTCTCCATATTTTTTCTTACTCTGCTTTATTATCATGAGCATAGGAAATATGAGTCAGTAACCCTAAGATCATCTATTTCACTCACTTACGGGGCGTTGAAGCCCAAGGCTAACAAAAAGTGTCAAATATTTCAAATAAACTGAAAAAACCTCTACCATTTACCACCCACAGCTGTGTTCACATTTGTAGCAGCATCATAGCTGGTCTAAAACATGTTTAAAGAATTAAGCATAGTAGCTCCACAAAAAGGAATGTTTAAGCTCTCAACAGTTATACCTGAAAAGGAATATATTATGAGGTGTTCTTTTAAATGGAGTATTTAATGTCTGTACATAAAGTTTATATATTCTTTGATACGTAAATAAGAAATTCATATTTGCCTTGAACTGCTGAAAATGTGACCAGTCCCCATATTTTCTTGGTTAAAAAATATTACAGATTTCTTTTATTTTTTCATTTTCCTGACATCATTTTCTTGTTTTCATCTGAATCATAAGTAACAACTCTTACAGAAAGTCCATTCTTTCGGTATTTCCTGGCAGACAAAAAGCAGTATTAGCTGGACTTCTCTAGTGCTCATCTATTCTCCAGAGACTTTAAGATCTGAATTTAGGGTCAGAGGTCCAGGGTATTCAGGTAAGTTTATATGTGTTTCTCTAGACCCACCTCAGAACAGCTAATGGGCCCCAACCAGAGTAGCTTGGATGTAGCTTGACACTTCCCTGGAAACGGTGACTTAAGAAATCTTTCACCACAAAAACCCAAAAATCTTAAGCCAAAAGTTAGTGGTGACTGCTGGACCTTTACTTTATTCACTTAACAATTACTCTATGGTTGAATTGTCTTAATTCAAATGGAATTAGACTTTGAAGTCTTTAAGTGCAGAGTACAGCAGAACATCCGTGAGTTATACCCTTGATAACAGCATTCACAGGAGCCAGAAGACAAGGACATCTACACAGACAAACAGGAGCAGTGGTGGAGAAAAACATCTTTACAGTCACTTTCCTTCTAGACTTAGGCCAGATGCTTGAATAAAAATGAGGGTGGCACTTTCAAATCCATACTTGACTTAACTTCTCCATTTGGTGTGGGAGTCTGGTTACTCTATTCTTCTAAAAGATGGGGAGAGATCTTAGTAGTGTCACATTTTTGGTAACAGCCTAGTGGTGAGAGCATTTGTGCAGGAAGTGTGAGTCCTGATCTCAGTGCTACACTGTGTATCCTGAAAATGTCCAGAAATAACTTAATGCAATTTACTACATTCCTTGGAATTGTTAGTGTGTTTAGAAGAAAATTAATTTGCATTTTGGCAAACAGTGACACCACAAATTCTGGTTTTCATGGGAAATATGCAGTACATACAGAGCATTGCTAAACCACAGGGTGCCATTCCTGAACGAGTGTTACGAGTTGAATTTTTACTGTACAAAGATCAGTGGAATCAACTTCAGCAGTTGCATGTTTTCAGTTAAGCTGGGTAGAGTCACCATGGGTGAGCTGTAGATAGGCAGGAGCTATGGTCACAGCCTAGTCCTAGCAGTTAGATCACTCATAAAACTTGCACGCAGGATAATCTACTTTGGGAAATTCAAGTACGAACTAGTGAGTGTCATTTAGGTCCTATTAACCAAAAACGTATTAGGTAAGTCAAGGAGCAACATTCTAGATGACTAAGTGGCTTCACAGGTGGTAAATAAATGTCTGTGGTCCTTCTGTTTAATTATGGAACTAGAAGGTTTATATTGCTCATTCAGTTTAGATACCTAAGACACATACTAGAGTCCTACATGTTTTTTCAGACTTACCTTTTAGGTAACTGAAAGCAACACCTTCCCCCTCAAATTGATGGAATTTTTGTTCCTTCCCAACTTTCAAAAATGTTGTCTCACCTTTCATGTCTGATATGAAGAAATATGAACGTTAGGCTACCACATACCTTTTTAAAACCATTATATTAGCTTACCTGGGATGGTTGCATAGTAACATGGCAAACAGTTTGATTTTGTTTCTGTGCCTCCTCATCAGGGTTTTATGCTCTGAGAAGGGCAGTGGGTACCACTGGGTAGTTTTCAACTTTCTAATGAAAGTTTTTCCTGTTGATATAAAAAAAGTAACCCAAATTTTAAAAATCACTTAAAGTAAAATTGTCTCAGAGTCATTCTGCTGATTAGAGGCAGACACTGCACAGAGATATTTGGCTCTGCTTTCCCTCTGAAGCCCTGTATTTCATTTGTTTGGGAATTCAGTCAACTCAAGGCAAAAGTTCTTTGTGGGAGGTTTGTAGGGTATCCACTGCATGATTATACATTTCTTTGTTATGGCATTGACTGATTTGTATCATGTTCTTGTGGTGCTCAGCAAGCCCGGGAGCTGAGCCAAGTCTCTTATTACACATTTGACTGAAGAAATGAGTACATCTGGGAAGAGAAGAGTGTTATTAAACTGAATTATGTTATGTCTTCATTTTTCTGCTTCAGAGCAGCATGACATAGAATGAATTAAGTCAGATTTGAGGCCTTTGCATGAAGGCAGTGAGTTAAACATGAATCTGGTACAGACTGGTGATTTCTACCAAATTTCAAAGAAATTCATTAATCTTACCGTAGTTATAATAACCTCTTAGTCTTTTTGTCAAAAAAACCCCAACAAAACTAAAACTCTTTAGTGTGACTGCTTTTTGATCTTTAACACAGTTTTATACATTTATGTTTAGTTTGGCTCAGAATCACCTATAAGTCTTATGCAAAAAGATGGCTTCTCCAAGTATTACCCCTTCAAATGCAATATGATATAAAGGTGAAGCTAAATTCTTTCTTCTGACTCATCAAGAAAAATAATGTTTCTGCAAGCCCAGTTTTGGCCTTAAATTCATGGCCTCACCTTCACCTGTGCAAATAATTAATGCAGAATTTGATCTCCAAAGAGATCACTTAGGAAACTGTATTGTCTTCCACAGGGTTCTGCAGAGATTCTGTGAGGTTAAGGTCCCCTCAACGTACATCTTGTTAAACATTTTCTCATATTTTTCTCTCTGAAAGAGAATAAAAATGCATACTTCTAAGATATCCAGAGAATTCCATCCCATATAATTTTTTCTGTTAAAAAATTACAGTCCAGTTACAAACTAGAATTGAGCATTTGTTGTAATACAAATTGGAACTGCTGCATTGACCAAATTTCTAAGTGTTTTGATAATATGGTTCAATTCATATCCACTTCTAAGCATCCAGAAGATGAAAGATCACAATCAGAGTAGTCCTAAATAACAATTTCTTTTTGTTAAACTTTTCCCTTCAAAACTGAGAAATATGTTTTAGTTTGTTTTATGAGCTAAAACCCTCACAATTTATGAAAATAATTTTGAAAACAATACATATAGAAGGAAAATTAATAAAATATCGAACAATTAGAAAAATTATTAAACTAGCTGGTAAAAGTGTCAGCACAAAAAATAAATAGCACCAGTAACAATTTTACTGGGACTGTGGGTTAAATTGGGGCAGGTTAGGTTGGCATGTGTGAAAATAGGGTAAATTTTTTGGAACAAGAAATCTGGTTGAACAATGAGAATATAATTTATTATGAGTAACTAATGCAAAAGAAAAATAATGCAAAAGAAAAATAAGCAAAATTTGGTCATGAGCCTGGAGGAAAGATGATCCACCCATAAGCTTTTCTAACTTCTCTCCTATAAGCAACACTAGTCTAATAAAACTTTTTTCTGTTTCCCTCTAAGCCACTCCTTTCAATAAAAAAAAAGAAATTACAAAAAAAAAGAAAAAAGAAAAAAGAAGGAAAAAAGAAAAAAAGAAAAAAAAAGAAAAAAAAAGAAAAAAGAGTATATTTGTAGTAAAGACTTTATGCAAATGGAGATTTTAAGATATCTGATGAACACAATAAAATACTGTACCTGCCTGATGCTTGAGGGGGGAGGGTTCATGCAACCAGAATATCACAGAACATTTGTTCCCAATCTCACAACCTTCCTCCTAAGTTTTGCAGTCTGCATTCCTTTAAAAGAAGCAGTTGCTGCAACAGTTGAGACCCCACAATTCACGACCTAAGGCTTCATCTATTGTTACCGAAATTAGAACCAAAAGCTTGAACTGACATTGCAAGTGAAGCAGGAGCCAGCTGTCAGCTTGAGCACAGTGCAGACGAGGGGCTCACAGAGCAGCCAAAGTCACAGGTCACGAGCCATCTCACCTTTGAACCGGGGAGCTGACATCGCAGCTGGATTATGGGGAACAGTCCCCCACAATGAGTGTGGCAAAGACATGCACTGCTCTGTCCAGGCCTGCACTCCAAACAAAGTTTCCTTGGAAGTCAGAAAGTAAAAGAAAGGCAGTTACTCAGACTCATTGGGAAGAGCATTGCAAAGGTTTTGGGCTGTTGTGGGTTGAATGCCGACAGGGACATGTGGAAACAGCATCATGCATTTTCACCTTCCCGAGTATTGCTCTCATCTTGCTCGTTTCAGCCTGTGCCAGTGGGTTGTCATCTGAAAGGTTATTCCCTGGCCTTTGCTGATGCATTACACATGATGACAGCTGCATGAGTAAAGAACAAGATAAACAGCTGGGTGTTATCATTCTAAGCTAAGACGATGGTGTTTCTCTTTCTCCTTCTCCCAGAAGTCTTGTGGATTTTTAAAAAGAATTTATAAAGCCCTCAGTCTTAGCACTGATCTCTGCAAGATGTTCACAGAAAGGGAAGCTGCACTTTACTACTAGGAAGAAATCTCGGAGACCATGCCTATGCATTCCTGCTGCATGACAAACATGCTGGTGCTAGCATTAGTATGTTTTGCTGTGTCAAGGCTAGAGGGAAGTCCAGTGGTTTGATCAGGAGTATTTAATGGTTGCTTATGGCCTGAAGGAAGTTTTTAAGTAGCCTCAGCGCTCACAAATCCAGTTCATACACTTATGCTGAGGTTGTCTTTCAGGCTTTATGATGGCAGGAAGTCCAAAAGGAATTAATGTTAATATGGCACTATCCAAAATGTCAGGATGAAAAGGTTTACTGTGTTTTGGTTGAAAATAGACTGTTTGCAAAAGGAAAAAAAAAAAAAGTTGTTTTTCTTTTTTTTTTTAAAGACCAATTGCCTAACATGTCAAAAATTAAAATGAAAGTTATGGAATCTAGCTTCAGCAACAACAAAAGACTCTGAGATCAATCCCAAATGCCACTGTAAAAGTATATATAGAACAATTTTACAATTTTTCAATATAAAATGTGAAATGAACTTGGGTTTTAATATTGTTACAAGCAGCCAAATAGTAAACTCAAAAGGTTCTTTCTTTACAATGTAGACATCAACAATGTTAACAATGGCAGTTCTGCTTCAAAGTTCTAATGAAAGCCTTAAATGCTTGTAAAATGTTAATAACTACTACGGCCATTTCTTCTTGACTGGAAAAAATAATTTCATTTCCATGTTTTCTCCTCAGATCATTTAGACTAGGCTATACTTGAAGCACTGACCACAGTAAGAACCCCAGACATATAAAAGAGCCTGAGCAGTTATGCTACCTGCCAAAGACAACTGTTAGTTTAGGAAGTAGTATGGTGAAATCACATCACACCACTTTCAGGGGTCAGACAAATGCACGCAATTTAAAGAAAGAGAGAAATCAACCATAACTTAACTAAAATTTTGAAGACCTGGCATGAGTCTCCTATCATTTTTTCTCTCCAGTTGAAAAGATGGGTAATATTTCTACTTCCACCCTCATACGCCCTAAAAATAGGACTGAAGCAAAATCAAACTGATGCTTTCTTGCTAGGTGAGCAAATAACAGACCAGTATATAGAGTGAGCAGGACCTGAAGAGCTGCTTTACACATCGGCAATTTTGCTTCAGGTTCAGTTAAAATTGATTTGAGGCCACAAAACAATTATTCCTCTGGCACAGAAGTAAAGGGGGTTATGATTAAACATCATAGTAAGCAGAACCTCTATCTGTACCCTAAGAGTTGTCTTTTTAGTCATTCAAGAAAAGTTATGTCTTCAAGAAAAGTTGTTACCTGAGGAAGGATTACAAATCAAAAAAGAACCTCTTTCTGTATCTGAAGATAATATTAATGAGTCTAATGCATGCATCACAGGCAAACCTGTTGCTTTAAATCCACTTTTCTCTCTCACTGTAATGCTCCCTTAATGTCTGGTTCAGCTGCCTGACAGACAACTGAATCGACTCTTTTTGAAGACACATTGCGAAAGGTGTTTTCTAGGGACCACCCTTCTGCTGATGAGAAGAAGCTGTTAGCAGCTTTTCTCTACCATTCTGCAATGCTGTGCATTTTCATGTCTTCTGTTCTCAGGCACTGGAAATCATATGTAATCATACAGAAACAGGCCATCTGGCCAGTCCAAGAATCAATGCAAGAGGGAAGTACAGGTTATCACACAATTTACAACCCCAGTGTCTGGACTGACAAAGACAGTACAGAGCTAATTGCATAGTTTGTATGAAAGAGAAATAGAAGAGCAAAAACGGAGGGAGATTCTTTTTAGAAAGAGAGGAGAGGTGGGACATTACCAGAAGGGCCTGACTTTTTTATTCAGAGAGAGAGAGATGGTATGAAATGCTGCTATTAGGCTTGAAGTTTGATGTTGCATAAAGGTGAGAGGAAATAAGGTTAACTAAATTGACAAGCCATGTTTCTGGTTATCCCAGCCTTTTCAGGAGGAAAAATATTTGCTGACATGACAAAAAATGAAAATGAAAATAAAAATATAATAAAATTTAAATTTAAAATAAAATTTTTAAAAAAATAAAAATAAATTAAAAAACATTATCTGGGAATCTATAAAAAGTGTGTGATAGGAAGGCAGAGCTTGCTCACATGAGAGAAAACATGGGACTGTCAGCAGAACAAGTCTTAGGAAACCTGAAACATCCTCATATCTTAGCTACTATCTCTTCAATTTGAACAGTGGTTCTTTACACATGATCTAATTTTTCTATACTAGATCCAAATACGCCCTCACTTCCCTTTCATGGGGGTTTATAGGAGTTTATTACTTCATTCGAACATTTTATGTGCTGGATTTCTTTTGTGGTCAAAGAATCAAGGGTACACTAGTCATTCTCATACTCTTTTCTAAGGAGAATATACATAATTTCCCATCAAAACTAACTATATGACAGAGTTGGGGTTGTTCAGCCTGGAGAACAGAAGGCTCCAGGGGGAACTTAAAGCATCCTTCCAGTACCTGAAGAGGGCTACAAGAGAGCTGGAGAAGGACTTTTTACCCTTTGTCTTAGTGATAGGACGAGGGGGGTTTAAACTGAGAGAGGGCTCATTTAGATTAGATATTGGGAAGAAATTATTTGCTGTGAGGGTGGCGAGACACTGAAATAGGTTGCCCAGAGAAATTGTGGATGTTCCATCTCTGGAAATATTCAAGACCATGTTGGCTGGGGCTCTGAGCAACCTCGTCTTAGGGAAGCTGTCCCTGCCCATGGCAGTGGAGTTGGAACAAGATATCTTTCAACTCAAACCACTGTAGGATTCTATGACATATCACAATGATATTCAACAGTTTTGGGCTTCACCCTGAACTCTGGGCTAAAGCAAGAGATTTTCTCCCTTTCTATTTTCTGTAGCTGCGGCTAATGTCATTGTCCTCTATGGGACACATGCATGAACCAGAGTTGCTATTAATTTTAGAATTTGTCAAATACCACCTGTGAGACACCGGATTATTATATTAACTATTAACCTTTAAACTTTTGCCAAGTACTCTCATTTCCTAAAATTTGCCAGTAAAAGTTCCCCCTGAGAAAATGTGTGCAGCTTTTCTCCTACGTGCTCTCTCTTAAGGTGTTAAAAGAACCAAATACTCTTCTAGAAAATTTGGTGGGGAAATTTTTGGATCCTTGTATATTTTTAAAATAAAACTCCTTTGGTGAGCTCATAGCTCAAGATTTGGGATCTTACACCATCCTCTTCCTAAAGTTCCAGATGAAGAACAAGATACTATTTATAAATTAAACAAAAAATATAATCAAGTTGCCACTGAGAAAACACTGTAATGTAGAAAGAGCAGAAGGCATATGCTAAAGGAAAAGGGTCTGAATGATTTTAGCTGGAACCTGCATTTTTACCAAGGCCTAGTTTCCTTAGTTCACAACACACCCCAGCTGGATCATCCCCTCCAGGACATGGACTATATATTGAGATTTGTGTTTGAGATTTTTGTGACCTTCCTGGGGAATGGTCTCCATAATGTCACAAATATCTCAGAGTAAGCAATTAAATTCCCAGTATTATGCTGACACTGATGAGTTCCACTAGTTTGTACTTAATAACACCCAGCTGCAGAAGTCACGAGAACAGTAGAAAGGTGAGCAATAAATAGAGCTGTGTCTGTTCAGCCGTCACCACAATTTGGGATGATTTTTTTCAAGCTTTATACACAAACTTTGCCAATAAAGGTGGCTGAATTGCTGGTTCCAGTTTGTTGATATCTGTACTTCTGTTTTCTTTTTACATAGATCTGCTGCGTCTGACAGCCCCGTGCTTGAATGAAACCAGAACACAGTGTGAAACATGGATAAACTGTCTATTTCTGAACTGTTCAAGGTCATCAAACAAAACCAAAAAACATCTCACAAAATTTCCATCTGGAAGCATGAATTGGCTGCGCTGGATGCACAAGCCCTGTCAAGTCTTCCCTTAAGTCTCGCCAGGATATTAACTTTGAAATAAAGCCTAGTTTTTCTGAGTTCTGTTTTGAAGATTTCTACCCTATTCAGAATGTCTGCCTTCCCATTATTTTAAGAAAGAGGTAAAAGCGAACGAGTGGAATTTGGAAATACATCAGCTCAATTATATTGTTGTCTAGAAGAGAGTCATACTGGCACATAAAACTAATTTATGGTTATAATTACATGCATGGGACAGTCATAATACCTTTGCTTGATTCATCTAGTAGTTACAGTCGCTAGAAGTACATCCATCCCACATCAACTCAGCTATTGGTGACCCTCTATAAACACCATTTCTGCACCCTGCCTTAGTACAACAAAAAAGAAAGAGATTTGGAGGGCCATGAGAACTGTTTCAGAGAGCTCTCCTTGTAATAAAAGTTTCTAAAAATTCATCCCCAATTTCTACGTAGAGGGTCACATTCCTGCCATATGAAAATTTTACCACCGCATTGCAAACCACTAGAAATTAGGGAATTGATTCAGATCCAATATCAACAGTGCTCAACTCTTGCCGACAGTACTATCATACAACAGGAATCACCAAATGGCTTGATCCAGTGCCTGCCTAATAGAATAGGAAACTTTCTGTGGGTTTGAGGGACAGTTGGTTGAGAAAAGGAAGAGATATCCAACACTGATTTAGATATTAACATGGCTAGGTAAATTTTCAAACTTCAAGTCACAAGACTTCATGTTTTTGTAGAGAGGACATGTGGTTTAGTGACTAAACGGCTTTATTTCTTTAAAATTCTTAATAGCATCGAAACACTTGTTGGATGAGGATAAAATACATACACAGACAGACAAGAAAACATGTCACAACATTTATGCTAAAACCTTCAGGTTCATATACTAGCCAGTCCTTTGAAAATATTAATTTTTAGAAATATTTTTTTCTGATTGGTTTTCCACTGCTCCTTGGGAAATGAGGTCTTATATGGCTCACAGTTTGCACCACAATTCATCACTTTGAAGCATCAATCATGTCTGGATTGTTGAAAAGCATGGTGTCTAAAAAGATTTTGCCTGAGAATTTCAGACTGGGTGTTCTCTGCCCACATATTGATGGATACATTTTTTTATACTCAGTGCTAAAAAAATATTTAACCAACTCCTTCACTTAACCAAGCTCATCTCAGTGGAAGTGAAGCCAGTTACTCCTATCTTTTGTTCATTGCAAGGATATTATGTATCAGCTGCATTCAGATTAAAACATCAACTGGAAAAAGATATGATATTATCATAGTTGGTGAGAAACAGAAGATAAATCTGACTGATTTTTGGAATGTAGGTTAAAAACATGACAAGAAAGTACTTCCCTGTAAAAGCATTAATGACTGTTGAGCAGGGATGATTAATTGTCAAGAACCTGTCATGAGGTTCCATCACCTTCGTAGCTGCTTCTATTAGTGAGCCTCAGCTCCAGAGCGGCAACATTCCCTGAGTGAAGAGACTGGACTGTTGTGCTCCTTTGTTTCCAACTGCTTCTGCAGGCACCTAGACTTTTTCTGTAAGCAGCCAAATACTCATGTATCAGCTGGAGAAAAGGAGAGCCAAAGTTTTTCTACACAGACCACAAGCAAGTAAGCCATCGTTGGTTCATCCACGAACAACAGCATGGGAATCTCTGAGAATGTGTGTAAACAACCAGTCCAAATAGGGAATCCAGAGCAATGCAGTTCCAAGATATCTCTGTGTGTGAAAAGTGAGCACGTGTGGGTCCTGCTAATGGAAGAGTGCAATCCCCATTAGTCCCTCTGGAAAACTCCTGCCAACAGTTTTGTGTCAATACAACATAATTAAGAACATCAACATGATAATATAACCCATTCCCTAGCACATAAATTGTTTGTATGGGATGAGAACAAAACGGGTCTGCATTGCTAAACTCTCAGTGCATCCTCCCTAACTCTGTGTCAGTAGAAATCATTGACCCAAGAGACTGTTCAGAATTTGCCCAAGTCATACAGACTACACAGTGAAGGTTATAGCAAACAGTGCCTTTCAGACCTCCATGTTCTCAGAATCACAGCTGGAAAGGACCCACAAGGATTATCAAGTCCAACCTTTAGCCTTGCACAAGACCATCCCCAAGAGTTACACCATCTGCCTGGGTGTATGCTATGGATAACAGACACAATCTGCATGATTGTAACATGAATCTTTATCTTTCATCTATCCAGCTTAGTGGCTATTTTAATGTTACTCGTCTCAGCAGCACATCTGACCCAAATCATGCTCTGGAGGGACTATTTGAGTCTGACCTGAATCCATACACCTGCAGGATTTTTCTGTACTCTAGGCCTATGCTTCTGCTACCAGGCTGCCTTATTCATTCAGCCCTTGGAACCCCTTGGAAGAGTGTGCTAATAAGCTCATGCATTGTTACTCCAATAGCTTATTACCCCTTTGCGTTCAGATTACGTCTTTCCAAATTCTGAAATTTCAAAGTAAATATTGTTTATGAGCTCTTAGACTGGGATTTGTGGCACTTATTTTTTGCTCTAAAAGTGGAGCAGCTTTTCTAAGCTGGCCATCCATATTCCTCCTCCAGGGAGTGGCAAAGGCCTCCAAAAGGCAACTCAATACAGCCAAAAATGGATGCCTAAAATAAATGGGATGAATCACCATTCAGAAGCTTCTTTTGTTCTGTAGGGGAAGCTTGCAAAACTGGTTCTAACTACTAGCCCAATTCTGTCTACAGTTAGCTGAGAGGCATAAAAACACTTTACCATGTTTTAAACTGTCCATTATGAGTAACTTTAAAAAGCCCGTAAATAAGGTGAACACCTACATCCGCTATATTTACAACAGAAATCACCTTTACTGTTAGAAATTATTCAAGAGACAAACAGCAAGCAGACCAGTCAAAAGGAAGTAGAACATGGCAGGTTACAGAATTTCTACCACAACATGTTTTAATTGCTCAAAGTTTACATGAGCCCAACAGGAGAAGTTCAAGGCAGAGAAATCCACAAAGGTTACATATATAGCACATATTGTCAGGAAGCTACATGTTGTGACAGGATGAGATATTACTCTGAGAAGTTATTATCTGAATATTATTACTGAGAATGCTTTGCTGAATTCATATACGTTCTCCTACACATCTGCTTTAGGCCACTGTTAAAGTGGGAGCGTAAGAGTTAGATGACGCTGGTCTGACTGAGCTGAACATTTCTTTACACTCAGTCTTCTTCTCTCTATCATCCATTCTTTTTTTTTTAAATGAACTACAGTAAGCTCAGATGCACTATACAGCCTCATTCTACTATTTTTGTTGTCCAACCTACTAAAAAGCCACATGAAACAAGTAAAAACTTACAGCTTTTATGTGGTCACCTCCACCCTGAGCCAAACCAACTTTTTGGTGTCTTTGGACTCTAAGCATCTGGGTCTTAGCTTTACATCCTGTAAAGGAGAGAGGTAATATCACAGGGCTCAGACAGAAAAAATAGGAGAAAAACAAAGCTTTCAACGTAAAAATTCTGAATCAAAGTTTTCAGACTGTAATGACCCTGTTACATGAGTGTTTGGGTTAGTTTTCAGTAGAAGTTGTGGGATGGTGCAACAATTGTGAGCTGTATTTCTGGGCCTTGTGGGATGTTTCACTTTTCCTCTTTGGACTGAGAATTCATCTCAAATATGCTCACAAAGACTTTAGGTAGCTGTGAGTATGAGGGGTTCCATCAGTTCGGACCAGGAAGATATCCTCCCTCTCACTTCACACTGTGTTCTTCAACAACACAGTACCATGCCTGTTATACCACTGACATCAAGTTCTCTCAAGTAACTTGATATACCTCCAAATGTAACCATATGCATCAGAAATAGAAAGGGGCAAAAAAAAAAAAAAATGGCAACAGGTCTTGTCTGGGTATGCTTTTTGTGCAAAGAGGACTACATTTGAAAAGACCAAGAAAGGTTGATTTGTTTGTTTGTTTACTCACTCCTGAAATACAAGATCAAGGGCACAACTGACAAAATTGAAAGGCAAGACATTTATAGCTGTTGAAAGAAGAAACACACAAAAATAAGCATTTTTTGAATAATAACCCCTTATGTATTACCAACCCACTACAGGAAAACCTGAAGGACTCACAGAAGAAGGGTTAGGCATTATGTGAATTGTACAAATAAAACATGATTAAATTTTGGGACCTCCTTCCTCTGTCAGTCACTAAGAAATAGGGGTTAGGAAGTAATTTCCTTTTGGGTGAATTTTACCATAATTTTCTCTTTCATAATTTTCTTGTAGATTCTCCTCAAGATATTGCTCACAGACACTGCTGGAGGCAAGATACTGGATTACGGGATTTTTTTATGTGTTCTAATAGGAGTGTGCGAAAAATCCTTAAGAAATTGTTCAGGTTCTTATCAACTATGAACTCCATTTAACACCTGTGAAGACTGTTAAAAATGTCATGGCAGTCTTCCAAATAGACTTGAATTTAATCCAAAGGAGAAAAAAATGCTTCTGAAGTAAATAGGATGACCTATGTGAAAAGTGTTAAAGAATGAACAGAGAACTTTTTTGCTTCCTTTTGTATATCATTCCTACCTGTATTAGAAATTGTCTAACTAGACTATGTTGTTAGTGCGACTAATTTGACTTTAGGAAATATTTCTATGCAAGAGAAGATTTCAAACTTAAATAACCAGTAAGACAAGACAGAATTTTACAATTCTACTTGGTATTAAACTAGAATAGGTCTAAACCAAGGACAGGAAGTAAGACATCCAAGGGAACAAGACATAAACTAAGTGCAAGAAGCAGTACATTTGAAACAACACGAAGCTGAATGATGACTAATCCACCTTCTTTAAGTGGATTGAGAGCCCTGAGATTGCATTCTGCATCCAATTTTAAAAAATAAGTTTTTGAAAGATGTGGATTACCTGGCAGAATAGAATATAGAGTATTAAAAAAAAAAAAAAGTCATAAAGAAGCTTGAGGACTTAATTTTCTTTAGAAGAAAAAAGACCAAGAAAGACATAATTGTAGACCTCTGTTACCTAGAAGGCTGTAAATAGAATCACTGTATCATGGAATCACAGAATGATTTGAGTTGGAAGTGACCTTAAATATCATCCAGCTTCAACCCCCCTGCCATAGGCAGGGACACCTTCCACTAACTCAGGCTGCTCAAAGCTCCATCCAACCCATCCTTGAACACTTCCAGGGATGGGGCATCCACAGCTTCTCTGGGCAACCTGTGCCAGTGCCTCACCACCCTCACAGTAAAGAATTTCTTCCTAATATCTATTCTAAATCTATCCTATTTCAAATAAAACTATATCTCATTGTTCCCTATAGCCCTCCATTTTTATAATTTTGTGGTACACTCCTAGCCAGATGCATCTCAAGGGAAGATTCCTTGTGCTTAGTGGGAAATCCCAACAGGCTACGCCAAGGAGGACAACTGAGAATTTAAGACATGGAAAGATCAAGTACTTGTAGATACACTGGAAAAATTGTAGCATACCACACAAGCAGCTTTTGTAATTCCCAAACCTGGTATGTATTCTTCATTCAAAACTAACATGACACAGATGCCAAAACCTACATTGTTTTCTGTGCTGATTTATATTGTGGTTAAAATAGAGAAAGTGCCTACATTTTCATACAAAATATTGAATTCATGTAAAAAAATTCCTTTTTTTTGTCTTTTGAGTTAATGAAAAGTGAGGTCTTTTGAGTCATTTTAAGATTGCAATCCAGCCACCTTTGGGACTGGCAGTCAGGGGCATTCAGATGTCTTTGCTGAGAGAGAACTGAAAAGGCCTAAAAAATGAAGGATGAAGATTCAGTGGCAGAAGCTGGGACATTATCATAGGCCAAATTCCATGTCTAGGACCATCTTTCTGTTTCCTTTCAAAATATTAACATGTAAGTAGTTTTCTATTATTATGAAAATTTAATTTCACTATTGGTTTTTAGTTAATTTAACTCTCAATCCCAGTACTTTTTCTAATATGCATCTGCTTAAATTGCATTAAAATCAGATCTATCTGAATTTCTTCAACAAAATATTCTAAATCTTACTGAGTTAATCAAGCAGCTCTTCTACTTCATGATAGTGTGTAAGGAAGGATTGATGAGAAGAAATTTTTTTTATCTCATTCACCTTTAATTCATATTCTTTTAATAGTAACAGGGAAGATCAAGTTCCTTTGGACCACTAGAGAAATAATAGTGAACAGAATTCTTTCCATTAAAATTACTTATTATTAAGATAATGATTTTTCAACAAGAGTCACAATGCTGTCAGGTACCACATTAAAATAAGATAAGCCCCTGTTCTGAGAAAACAAGATTTCATTTGTTCTATGGGGGCTCCTTCTCTGTCACTTTTGGGATGTTTAGTTCCTTTATTTGAACTGGGACCAGCTCTACAAACCATTATGCAAAATGATCTACACAAAGGTGATATAATCAATGACATTGCACACAGCAAAAGACATGGAGTCTGCCAAAAATTTCATGCAGCAGGAACAAAAGTAATTCAAAAAGTCATATAAGAAAGGGTCAGAGAGAAGTGTGAAAGGTGTATATGAAAGTTACCAAGTATACATCAAGTTGAGAACTGTTGCAAAAATCTAAGAATAAACTCAGCTGGGAAGGACCTAAAATGATGGTCTAGTCCAACTGCCTGAACCACTTCAGGGCTGATAAAAGTTAAAGCCTTTAACTCAGGGCATTGTCCAAGTGCCTTTGAACACTGATAGACTGGGAGCATCAACCATCCCTCTAGGAAGCCTCTTCCACACCGTTTTCAGTGAAACTGCTTTGTTTGACAGTGTCAGTACCGAGTGCCATGACTTCAGTTCTACTTGATCCATTTCATCAAGTTCCAAATTAATTCATCAGACATACACACCATTAATAAATAGTCTATAAATAAATTAGTACATGCAGCACACTTAAGTAAGAGGAAGAATTTAGAAATGCAACAGAACTATCAGTTTTGATATTTGACTGAAATCCTCAAACTTCACACATCATCAAACATCCCTTCTTTAGTCACATTACAGTGTTGAGTACCCTGAAGCTTGGCAAACCTGAGTGGACCCTGGGGAATACAGTGGTCATGGGGCTTTGCAGGGCACAGTCAACTCTTTAAGCTTTCTGCTTTAGTGTACAGATAGGTCAGGGGCCTGGTTTTGCACTAAAATATCTGTTTTAAAATATTAGCAACTGCATACCCCTTTTCTATACAGACTTAAAGACAGTAGAAGTAAGAGGAGGCCATGTCTTGTAATCCTGCAATTTTGAAATAGTGGCTGTAGGATAAAGGAGTCAAAAAAAAAAAAAAAAAAAAAAAAAAAAAAAAAGAAGTCTTATCTCCAGAGGTGAAGTAAATGAATGAATTAATTTGTAATGGTTCTCCAGGGTTGCTCTGAATTCCATCAGTTCTCTGTTCTGCTGGTATGGTAAGGGCATTTAACTCTCTTCAAAATCAACAGCCAAGGAAGGCACTAACAGCTTGATCTTGCAAAAGCTAAGTTATAAAATCATGCATGTTTTTGGAATCCCAGGAATGTGCAAAGATTTAGAATTTATACTTCTAGGATTACATTTTTTAACCCAATTAAATCTGACCATGCCAGAAGCAGTAGCTGAAATTACAGATTTGGAACCGTTTATTCAGAGAATGTTCCAAAATAGATGTAAATCAAGCACCATGATTATTTTTAAATGAACCAAGAAGCAATTTGTTTTGTTTAACAAAAGTTTTTTAATACCACAAATTCTTGTATATTTGCATGAGTGTTAGCTAGGGTCTAGATTACATCTACATTGCAAAGTAAGGCACCCAGGAAGAAGCAAAAGTGTGGAGACATTGTGAGGCATCAAATGCTGTTTCCTAATTACAGGATAAATGAGGAAGGCAGTATGAATTGTACAGCATTGTGCAGATGTGCAGCTGAAGTTCATCCAGACCATTCAAAATCTCCCGAGACTTGAGGCTGAAAGCATATTTTGAACAACTTTACTTCTGCAAGATACTTCACCAGGTTCAGTACTGGTACCTAACCTGAATCTACTAATTCACTAACCCTGTGAAAGTCAGAAGGCAAAAGTAAGAGTACATATGTTAAGATTATTTTGAAACTTACCTTTGTTGACAAAACTGGGCTATCCTGCCACTATGGCAACTATTCTCCTGACAGAACCAGGAGCTATGCTCTGCCACAAAGGTAAATTCACTCAGAGCTTTCAGCAAGATCCTGTGTGGAAAACACAACGCATGTCCCTATCTATATTACCCCCAGCTTCATAATAATAGAGAATATGTTAAAAAATGCTGAAAGACATTTCAAGTGAACGGCAAATTAGTTCCCTATCAGCTCAAGTGGTACTTTCACTGAAATTTGTGTAGGAGATGGCTCACTGAGAAGGAGAGTCATGAGCATATTCCTCAGTTGTCTTTTTCAAAAGTTTGCATTCCCTTTTGATCAGTAAAATACAAAATTCCAGTGACAAGGGAATTAGTCAGGTATAAAAGCTGTCTCTGCCTATCAGTCGTTCTGTGTCACTATGGGAGAAACAGCAGGAGTGGATCATTAGACTTTGAACAACCTGCTCACTGAACTATTGCTTAAACATGGATGGATATGAGACTAGAACTCCCAAGAGTTCCCCCAAGGAAACCAAGGATTTACCATGACACCACTGGTTTCCTACTGCACAGTTTTAATTTCCAGCTAATAATCCCATGAAGTGGTCTTTACGGCTGACAGAACTTGTTCTCATGCATCTGTGTTTGTCATAAATCCAAAACACTGAAGGCACTGTACCTCCCCATGCCTTCTCTGTGGACTTCTTTATGTACATACAAACCCAACAAAACCAAAACAACTGAAAATTAAAGAAGCAAACAAACGAACAAACAAACAACAAAAAAAAAAAAAACAAGCAAGCAAGAATCAACCAGAAATGAAGACATAAATTTCTGCCCCTTCTAAAGCCAGTATTTTTACTACAGTGATGTTGGAGATGGAGATCCTAGGGGCATATATATCATCAAATATGTTGGGGGTTTTTTTCAACTGGGGAGAAAACAAGCAAACAAAATAAAACACAGATGCTATCCAGCTGCCCTAAAGTTTGCACAAATGGGAATACTTTAAAGGGAAGACTTCCTTATGAGTTTATTTAGCTTTTAGAGAGAATGCTCCTGCTTCTCTTTTTCCAGACTCTCTGAAGTAGGTCATAGTGGAAAAGACAAACGATGATATTATTCATGTTATGAGCTTTTCCATTAATTATAAGAGCAGAAATTGGACAGACCTAATTTCTAAAACACTCTATCGTATAAATCCTTTAATCAGATCTCTAGGTGTCTATTTGTTCCCAAATGGAAAGAACCTGACAAAGTTAACAAATAAGGCTGTCCAGGAAAACTGTAGAAACTGAGAAGGCAGAGAGCTATGACTGACGCCTCTTGATGTAGCTACAACTTGCAAGAAAGTATTTCACTCAATCACAGAATCCTTGAGGCTCGAAGAGACCTCTCAAAATCATCAGAGCTCCTCAGAGCTCACACCATGGAAAATTCACCAAAGCCCTTACAGAGTCACACTTCCGGAAAATCCCTTGTGATCACACATCCAACACAGATTTGTGCAGATAGAAGTTTTCTCAGGACTTAGACAAAAGTAGAGTTCTTTAAAAAAACAGTAGATATTGCAGGAAACAGCTGACTGATGACTCTTACCTGCTAAGTCACACGTCTTTCTGTAGAGACTCACAAGCAATAGGAGGTCCACAAAGTCTTCAAGGTTTTCAGAGAATCTTAGGATGGTTTGGGTTGGAAGACACTTTTAAAGGTCATCCAGCCCAACCTCCCAGCAATCAACAGGGATATCTTCAGCTAGATCAGGTTGCTCTGGACCCCACCCAACCTGGCCTTGAACACTCCCATGGGTGGGACATACACAGCTTCTCTGGGCAACCTGTGCCAGAACCTCACCACCCGTATCTCCACAGTTTAGAAAGAAAGCTTCTCGAGGAAGCTCTATCTTGTTCCTACATGGAAGTTTTTGTGTAACATTTCACAATCAGCAATTCTGAGATTCATAGAGCTCAGCCCAAACTGAAAATACCACCTGTGGAACAGTTCTGAAACAGTCACATCTTCACAAGGATTTGCATCCAGCAAACACTCATTCTGGTACAGAGGCTCTTGAGTTAT
The DNA here is from genome assembly GCF_009829145.1 of Chiroxiphia lanceolata. Lineage (NCBI taxonomy): Eukaryota > Metazoa > Chordata > Aves > Passeriformes > Pipridae > Chiroxiphia > Chiroxiphia lanceolata. The sequence continues at coordinate 10,538,593 of NC_045671.1, read as the reverse complement.
GGCAGAACTGGCATTTAGGATGCGGCTGGACTCACATGCTTGTTATCTCCTCTATTGGTTTTGGCAATGAATCAAACATGGAAGGAAAGGGAAATAGACATTGAACCTCACCTCTGGACTTTATGGTTGGCAACTAGGATTTTCATAATTACATGGCAGCCTTCCACATTTGTGCCCTCACAGTGAAAAGAAAGGGAAGGCTGCTTATTCTAGAACAGGTTTCATCCCCAGTTTGCTTTAGCACCAGGAAGCTGATCTAGTGCAGAAAATAAATAACTCTTTGGAATGACTGATAAATCTCTCAATTGATTATGTTATCCATTGTCTTTCGCAGCTGGCTATCGAAAGAAATGAAATATCAAGTCCACAATCCAGCTGTGAGAGTTGGCAACATTCCAGCATAATGGAGACAAAAATGCATGAAGTCCAATTGCTTATTGAATTTACTGAGATTATTGTTGTCAGTGGGATGGTGAGATTCAGAACTGAGTTCACTAGGATTTCAGGAGTAAGCCAGAAAACCAAGACAAAACGTCATTTTTTTTCATTGGAGCTTGAAATATGCAAAGATATTGAACTTTATTCAGATGCCTGCAAGACTAATTTCTGATATTCAGTGGCATTCTGAATGACCACGAAAAATGTTCCTTTCATCCAGTAATATGCATTCATGCCATCCTTAGGAATGAGAGATTGTAACATCCATATCAGAGCATGGACTGTGTGCCTAAAATTTAATTTGAATGTTTTGCAGGCATTGGGTATAAGCCAGTAAAGAAAATAATTTAGTCACTCATTCAATAATTCCTTTCTTAAATTTTAGTCAATACCAGCCTGGAAGGTGGGTGGTAATGTGTGGTTCTAAATCTCAGTAGTCAGTTATGTGCAAAGGTAAAGAAAACATGAAAAGAAGGCTGAAAAACACAGCAATTCATTATTGTATTGTATCACTGGATCATATTTTACTTAAATGCACACAAAATGTTTCAAATTCTGAAGTTTAAAAAAATACTCCAGGAATCCCAGTAGGTGGTGGTGGGAGGGTGGTCATAATAAGCTTTCATAAGTGCCACTTTCTAATTTTGCAGCAATCTACCCACTGACCTCTCTCTGTGATTTCTTCCATGTAGCCTGGAATGCCCTTGAAAGAAACAACTCTCTCTGCAAGCTTTATCCATGCCTTGAAGACTGAAAAATGCTCAGCTGAATGGTATTACCTTATTTATATATATTACAGGAAAGAATATATATGTATTTATATATATATACAGGAAGAAGAGGAGCTTTAAGCTTCTTATACATTATTACAGGAAACAGCTTTAAGTATCTCATTGGTTAGTCCTATTTTATCTTTTTCTTGTTCTTTGCTGATGGTAGCTACATTCTGTCCCGTGCCATGCCTCTGTGCAGTTAAATTAATTTAAATTGGTCTGAATGTGATAAAGAGGAAATTACTGTGATCCTAAAAATTTCAGCTTTTAATTCTATTTGTTAAAGTGAGCTGTGTTTTGGTGTCACTACATTTTAAATTTCTGGCAGTACAGAACTACCCTTTATAACACCTTGTACATTATCGGGGTCTTTTTTATTATCACACAGAGAAGCAGCTAAAACTGGCTAAAAATGGCTCCTTGATACAAGGGAGTATCCCAGGCAATTTCACACGAGAGCCTTTGAATCACAGAATACTCTGAGTTGAAAGGGACCCACAAGAATCATCAAGTCCACCTTGATGTGAATGGCCCATACTGGGATTGAACCCACAGCCTTGGTGTTATTAGCACCATGTTCTAACCAACTGAGCTAAGAAATACTAGACATGTTTCATGTCAAGACACAAAAGAGAATTCAGCTGAAATACCCCATGCCATATCCAACAGGACACATGATAAATAAAAGGAGTTTTGTTTTGCTAAGCCTAAAAGTAGAGGGCATTGCTCTCTCGAAACACACAGATCGACATCAGTGATGGAGAAAAGGTATTTAAATAGAAAGATAACTTCTGCAGTGTTTCTACCATGATATATCAAAAGAACCAGCTAGTAAGAACCAGTAGTGAATGATTAAACCTAAATATTCTTCTTTAAAAGAACTTTTGGATAAGCCTTTCAGAAGAAAGAATCAGACAAATGTCCCTTGATTACTTAGAATAGTGTTCTAGTAGCAGATTTTAAACTTTAGGAAAGATGTTACAACCAAATACTCAGACACTTCTGTAGCACAAAATACAAAACTTCACTTATTGAAGCTTCACTCATTTGTTGAGTAACTGGGTATATCACTGTATCTCAAAGTCTTTGGCTATTTCTGAAAAATTCTTGGGGTTGGAGGAGATGAAATATGGTTAATTAGTATGGCTTCTGCATGAAATAAGGTGAATAACCAGTGAAGTGGAGCAATGAGCAACCAGAGATTCACAGCTACTGGGAAGTTAATTGGAAAAGACACTCAAACACCACTGCACATCCGTATCTCAAGACAGTCTTGTGTGATATTTTTCTCCCAGCATTAAGCATCACATTGGGAAGAAAATGGACATGTGCAATTGCGAGAAAATAAAATGTTTAATATATAGAAACCTGACCTCCAAGAAAAAAACAAAATGGTGGAAGGGCCGGGTAAATATGTGCAAAAATGTTCACAGGACAAGCTGTGATGTTAGACAGAGACATCCCTCCTGGGAAGCTCAAAAGGCACTCCTCTTGGGAACTTCTATAATAGCATTCTGGAATCTCGCAGGTCCATGGACTATAGTAACCAGACTTTAGCCATGAAAATCAAGAAAACGTGACTCTTATCCCCTTTCCCTGAAAGTCTCCCTTATGTTGTGTGGATAACTGGAGATTTTTTTTTTTTCATAGTAGCTAAAAAAGCTGTGACCTCTGTGGAATCTATTAGTTCTCTGCAGCAGAAAATATAGGCTTCATTTTACCAAATCAAGGGCACTTATGCTGGGGATGACAGGTGAAGTAGAATTAATTTGCAGAAACAAGATTCAAAAGTGGGCATCAGTCCAGAAAAAGAGTTCCCAATGGGAACATTTGCAACCTGCTGCTTTTTGCACATGAGAAGAATTAACTTAGCTACCAGTAAATACACTAACAGTTCTCAGCTTTGAGGAGGAGAAAAAAAAAAGCCTTCCCCTCCAGACACCTTCCCTGGAGATCCAAGAAAAGCATGTGGGAAATGCACAGAAACACCAACATGCCTCATCAACACCATTCCCTCAAACCTCAGCTCTCACGCTAATGTGAATGAATCCAAAGCACTCTGAAAGTTTTTATACAGATTACTGACGTAGGAGTTGTGTATAGGATAGGCAACTCTAAAAAAGATGCCACAAATTCCCTGGTGCCTTATTTGCTGCTGCTCCTGCCAGGACTGTTACTCTGTTAAAAAAATGCACAGTTTGATCTAGAGAATGGATACCATTAGCCACTATTTTCTGTATTTACTTACTCAGAAATAGAAACTAGTAGGCTTTCTTTTGTGATACTGGGCAATACAAGGGAACTTCAGGTGTGTTGGTACTTTACTGTTGATCACAGAGGTCACATTTATGTCCCCAGCAGACAACCTGCTATGACAGGTACAAGAAGTTGAGATACAAGACTTATACTGACAAAGCCATAAAGACAAACCTTTTCTACACCTTTTCCCAGACTGCATCAAAAAATGAGGAGACTTACTACTGCTTTTACCTGTGACTAAGCTGAGCTGGTTTAATCAAGTGAAGGAAGTGCTGCTCACAGCAGCAAAGCTGTGAGCAGTGTATTCGGTCCTTTGGTTGCCAGGAATATGATACTCAGTGAAAATATGTGACAAAAAATTGTTAACTCTGAGGAGTGAGGGAGAACTAACGTAGTCACTGTTGAATAAAGATATAGAGTCTACTAACTGGGAAAATTTGCAAGTGTAGACTCATAACAAGAGTGAGTAGTTGAAGTGATCCTGTGAAATACGGACGTACAAGCCAGTTTAACAAACTCTTCAGAATAATATATGCGCATACTACATAAAGCAGTCTTTTCCAGTATAGTCAGCTTATATGATACAAACTGACCTCTTGGGCATTTTTGTAATCACAAGAGGGAGGATGAAAGTGGAATATTTATTTCATTTTAAATAATGGCAATACTACATAATTTAATTTTATTATTTCTGCATTAAAAGGATGCTTTTCAATAAAAAGTGAATGTTACACTTTGCCTTGGTGTCCATATTATTGTTTTACAGTGAGCTCTACAAACTGTAATATCTGGGAGCTCTACAGGGCTTCACTTGGGAAACGTGAACACTGAAGGAATATTCTGTGATGCTGGCAACAGTGGCTCAAAGGACAAAGATGGGTTATAGAGATAGCCAGTGGATTCAATTCCCATGATTATGAATCCACAGTAGATGATGAGACAAAGATATTCTGCAATATGATCCAAAGAAGGAAAATCTTGGCTTCAGTCTAATTATAGATAAAGCAAACTGCAGAGAAAAGGGTTTTCCATGAAAAGCTCTCTGCATCATCTTCTCAGAAACAGCACTGCTCTCATGGGGAGTGAAGCAGGCCTTGCAGAACAGAATTAACAATACATCAAGGAAGGCTTGAAGACACTTTGTGACAACAAAGTAGTGCTAGCCATTACTGGGCACTGTGAAAAGTCATCTACTGGCGTTTCATTGATGGCAAAGACATGGAAGGTAAAGTTACCCATGTTGGAGCTCAAAATTACAGTTACTGGTACAATTACATCTGGAATCACCACTCAAGCTCAGTTCTAAAGACAATCTACAAAGTAGAAACTTTATAAAAATAAACGCTGTTTTATAAAATAAGAGAAAAAGGAAGAGGGATTTCTGTATATTATTTATGTGAGGAAATCTACTGCATTTTTCCTGGAAGACTATGGATGGCTGGAGAACAGGTGGGATTATCACCCCAGTAGCTTATAAGTGAAACCTAAGAAATAGAGAGGGGAAGTGGTTTATTATTTGGACTGTTTAATGCTTTGAGTTATTTTTATTAACACGTATTTAACTCAAACACTAAGAGACACCTGGAAGAAATATTGAATCCACTTGCTTTTCAGTGGAGGACTGAGAAAGCTTGTAAAACACCTATGGGACTTTCAAAGAACCTTCTAGGGAAAACAGGAGAGATCAGATTTAATATAGCTAGCTGATACTTTTAAAAGCAAAAGAACACTACAACACTCTAAAGGCATATAAAAGTCATCACAGCTTCTTTTTCCTGATTTTTTAGTACTTTGGCAGAAGTTTTTATAAAGCAGGAGGAACCAATGTCCTCTGACATTATCTCACCGGGACAGAGGAGACTACTACAGCACCACACCTATACACCAACAACCTCAGTACTTTGTTTTGCCACAGAAAGACTTTTCTTTTATTTCATGGAAGTGGAAGACTCACCCTAACTAAAAGTAGCTGGAAGTTGTCAACCTGTTAGACTTCCACTAATAGTTTCTAAACTTTCAGGAGCATTTTGGTTGTAGTTTTGAAGTCTTTTTCTGCAAGGCCAGAGTCAGGAGATGGCTGACAACAGAGAGGAGAGAGGGGAGAAAGGGGTATTGAAAAGAGAACTTAGCTTACAGTTAAAGGAGTTAAAACTGAATAGAGTTAAACTATTTTTAGTTGTACATAAATATGGGTAACAGAGTTTAACTCACAGTAGGCCTTGGAGGGGAAATCTCTTAATAAGATAACATTAAACTGCTTTGGGAAAATAGGTACAAAAGAGACCACAGCTTAAATAATACAATGGAAATACTTAGCAATATGAAATACACTGGGCTAAGGATCAGATCCAGGGGAAAAAGGGGAAAAATACGTAACTAAAATAGCATTCAACACCTAGACTAACATAAAGCACATCACAAATACATTCTCACTTGAAGACACCTTCAGATATGCAATTAAACAAAGTCACATATCTGGTTTAATATTTAGTCTCAACACAAAAATAGGCACAGGTTAGAAACTAAAATCTGAAATTTGTCTATATCTGGGGTAGACAGATACTTACAATTAAGCAGGAGGTAAAACGTGTAAAGACATTATGGTTAATGTGCATCTTTTCCCTTTGGCTGTGAGTATCTGCTAGAAACACCAGGTTTTCTAATGCAGGCACACAAGACACTAATTAAAGTAATATCCCAAGCTATTAGGACTGTTTCTCCAAATCAAAGGTCAAGATAGCACGAGGTATAAAAGCCAGACACTAGTAGAAGAAAGACCACACAGCATTATTGTCATCAATACTATTTTGTAGTTTAAACACTGCAACTTTGCATGAACTTGCTTTACTGTGAGTTTTATTGGCACCGCAAATGCCTCAGGCCAAGACTTCAGAGCATCTAATAAAAAACTTGGATAATCAAAATCAAGTGTTCAAAACAATCCTAACACCAAACCAAACAGGGAGATTTATTTACCAGTTACCTCAACAGGACTGCTAAGTAAGGGCCTTTTTTTTCCCGAAGCACCCAAGCTGCTGTGGTAACAGAGATTCAAGCTTCTCTTGTTATTTGTGTCCAATTTACAGGAAGGCTGGTGCCTACCAATCTTCAGTTATCTCAACCAAAATCCTTGAATTAACCCCAGAAAGGTGGGTGTTCTTAGGCTAAAACAGCCATAGAGCATTTCAGTTCCCTTTGTCAGAGGAACAGTATTTCCTAATCAATGCCTACCATTAAAGTAGGTATGCCAGCTAGCATTGTCAGATGTCACATTTTCCAAATTTTTTACTTTGGACTCAGAATTTGAAAGCAGTCAGTAAAAGAAATGTAACAATCTTATCATGTCTTAAGAATCTTCCTTCTCACCTTTCACAAAGAAGGCATATCGACAAATCTATCAGCATAAACCCAAAACATGCACACAAATGGAAAGACTGTAAATGTAAGAGAAGTTTCCAGCAGACCTACGATAGAGTCTTCCTACATTTTGTACTCTAATGGGATTTTAATGTTCATTACCTGAAGTGTAACTTCCTTGTAATCTGATCCTGTTTCATATTACTATGATCTTATAAATTTTATTACATGGATACTGTAAGCAGCTTCTATCCCAGGAGGTTGTAAGACAAGAATGATCCTTAACAGCTGACTGTCTCAGTACATTGACTTGTCATTAGTATCAATATCTCCAAAATCATAATTAGGCCTTGCCTTTCTTAACTTACCAGCATTCATCCTCCTGAAATCCTGTGCCTTTATAATGGTTTTGCCAATGACTTCATGCAGAATATGTGCACAGTGGGGAATGGGACAGGGGCGCCCTGTGTTTTGTCAATACACATTACTGCTCTTTGATGTTTAAAGCAGGTGGAATTGCTAGGACGGCTATACATGAACAGTGAATGAGGAGGGATATGTTCTAAAAGAGGCTGTAAATATATTCCTGTGTAGAATGGTGTTGGGACATCCCATCTGCGGAGTACAAGCACCATCCTGTCCTACAGCATTCTGAAAAGAAACAAGTTAATGGTGCTTGCCCAAGAATCCCAGAATTGTTAAGGTTGGAAGGGACCTCTGGAGAGCATCTAGTCTAACCCCTCTTCCAAGGCAGGATCATCTAGAGGAGGTGATACACTAACATGGCCAGATGGGTTTTGAATGTCTCCAGAAACATGATCACTCAATACCCTTTTTTATGGTAACCACCAGTAGCTGCTGGTGCAGCTTATTATCCTTGTTGGCCTTGCTTATGGAATCTAAGGCCTTTAAAGCATCATATCTGGTTTTGGTCTGGATGTTGGAAGGTGGAGGTTGAATTGGAGCCCTGCTTTTGTGACTCATCAGGATCCAAGGTGCCTTTGCCTCACTGGTATCATTGTAAGTGCAGGGTTTTGAAGTCACGTATCCGTCTCCGTTTCAGACCCTCTAATACTGCACAGCCTCCCACATCAGCATCTAAGGCCTTTTGGGGACCTAGGCCTTGTTCCAACAGCATCTATTGCTGGGAAACAGAGCAATGTCCTTTGTTAGTAATAACAGGGAAGAGAATTATTGCAAAGCAAAGATACTTTTTTTACCCAAAACAAGATGTAAAGAGAAATAAATGTATTTTCCAATCAGGCAAATAGAGATTAATCACAATCTTTAGATCATCTGTAGTGTATAGTTTGTTATTGTCTCAGACCAACTAAAACAGAATGGAGAACTCCTCCAATTGGTTTCACAATCAATTTAACAGAATAGTCTTTATTCTTCAGGTTAGCAAAATTCTTACAACCTCTGTTAAAACTAGTTTGTTGTTTCTTTGATTTTGTATGAGTCAGGAACACAAAAAATTAATCTCTAAATAACTCTCAGAAGCTACTAAAAACAAAGGAAGTCCAGAGGGCAAAGCACTAATAAAACAAACAGAAAGAACAAACAGGTAGAATTATTTTTTGCATAAAGTAAGCCAGCTGGAAAGTTCTCAAAACTTAGCCATATATTCTCCCTAAATTAATTTTTAGTTAAATGAAGTAGAGGAGAAACAGACAAGCATCTTCATATAACAACAACCAATTATATTGGTTCTAAGTTTCTTATGTTCTTTTTTAGAAGAGTCCTCCACCTGCTTACTGTTTACCAGTATCTGAGCAATCAAAAGAAGTATATAAATTTAATATAGGTAGAGATCCAAATAGATGATGAATATTATGGCTGACCCTCTTCTTAGCTTTGACCCAAGTTTCCCAGCCTCCAAGAACTGACTTGATTAATATAATTAAATAACTATTTCCAGGGCATATATTTGGAAAAGTGTTCATTAGAGTTCACACAAAACAGTTTTTTTGCAGAGATTAAAAGAACTTTAGCATTCAGCTGAATTTTGAAAATAAAACCACTGTGTTTAGGTGCCTAAAAGAAAACCCCTGCAATCTTTTACCTAAGCAGGAACCCTTTTCACTTGCTTCTGGTTTCAATGAAGATACAAAAGCTGCAGAGCTTTTCCTATCCTCCTCTGAATGACAGAAATACTTTCCTATCAAATCTGCTAAAATATTTTTATAGAAATTTCTTTAGACCCCTCTTCAAGGAAAGGATCTTTTTCACTGTTTCAAAGTCATCAGATTTCTCAAAAAGATTTGCAATTTCAAGATAGAACTGTTCCTGGGGAAATAAATTGCTTCTGTATATACTTGTAATTTTTCCCCTCAAAGAAATTAATTTATTGCATGAATAGGGCCAGGGGAGTACAGACTCTTTCCATGAACATCACACCAGAGCTAAAATACATGTCTTGTATTTTTAAACATTTAGATGAATTATTTTGCTAAGATGCTATTTTCTGAAAAATTGTGCAGAAAAAAATGTAGTGGTTGATTAGTCAAATGGAATAAATTGTTTAAATAAGATCCTGCAAGAAATTATTTTTAAACAGTTGTGTTAGCTGATAAATTTCATGGACTTTGTTCTGTTTTAGTTGTCCTATCCAGAACTCCCCTTCTGCAAGTTCTACTGTGATCTTGTTTCTGAGAGGTTAAAATGCACCTTTCATTAAAAAGAGAAGATAAAATATTTGTGCAGATGTTGAACATATATATTGGTGAGCACATTCCTGATATTTGCCTCCAGGTACTTTCCAGGTCTATTAAACAGCCTAATAGTACCTTTTGCTATTTCTGGAATTTGCAAATAGTAGGCATTTGTCATGTCTTATAACCTTCCACCTCCACTGAACTGTCCTACTGGAAAAGAAAACATATTAAAAGATGCATCTGTGCAAGTTAACTTTAAAACAACTTCTAAGCCCACAGTTATGCAAATGGAAAATATATTTCTCTGTGAAGAAAACCTTCAAGTTACCTAATCAAACTTTAGGCTCAGGGGCTCAGGCAGGTGTCACTAAGGGCCTTTAACATTGCACACATAACATCAGCCTGTAAAAATAACAGAGATTTAAGCTGTAAACCATAGTGTGACTCCTCTACACCTTGCCCAGCTGCATATTCAGGGTGGTACTCCGGACTCCAGCACAGCATAGAGATACCCAGGCCAGCTTTTAAAGACACTGATTCAGGCATACAAATCATACATTTTAATAGTTCCAGACTTTCACTCTCCTAATCATTGCTTATTGCTTTTTTTAAAGAGGTACTAGTAAAACTAGGAGGTGGTATCTTCTTCATCCACTGGAGAGCTGGAAAAAACACACTTCTCAAGTTTGGGGGCAACAGCTTTTAGTCCTGTTTTGCCGTATCTGAAGGCTGATGGTGATTTTTAATTTTTAATTTTTGAGTCAAATTGCTGCAGCAGATCCATGACCAATTTCAAAAAGAAGATAGAGGGTCTGGTTTCATTGTTTGTGCAGGGATACTGCTTCCTCAGTGAAGAAGATTTAACAGTAAAGAAAAAAAAAAGAAAAAAATAGCAAACAAGTCTTCATTTCTCCCACACACACCCTCCGATTTACCACCTGACCATGTGTCTTAGAAGCACGAAACAGTGAATGTCAGGGATCAGGCTTTTCATACATTTATACTAGAGGTAAATTCCAGCACTTCCTAATAGCATGGCCAAATTCAGGTTGCAAGGATATAGAACCTGTTAATTGAAGTTTTCACTGTATTTAAAGGCTGTATGACTACAAATACATCAGCATATATTATTTCAGCATGTATTATTTTATCAAACAGAATTATAAGGCTGTTGTGATCTTAAAAAAAAAAAGGGGGACTCCAAATACTGAGAACATTGATGTCAAACTGATGTGGTTTAGATTTTTAAGAAATCTAATACAATATACAAAATTTCTTTTTGTGGGTTTTTCAGGTTTTTTTTTTTCAGCAGACACCTTCTTCCACCCAGATGAACTAATATCTACAAGATGAATATTTATATGTATTTAAGGACATTTAATGGCTGACATTCGTAATGATGAAATTGGTTTTCTTATGGAACATGTAATATTCCAAAGCTGATTAACCTATAGACAACATTAAAGCAAACCAACAAGGCCAGTTCCAGTCATTATGAGTTGTCAGAATTCGTCTGAAGTCGCTAGGCGGATGACAGATTACACCAGGCTCTGCAACCTTGATTTGAGCATGGAAGTCAAAATAGTGAAACCTATTTTGTGTCTGGCTTTCCCTATTTCTTATTTATTGCCATCATGAAAGAAATTCATGCATCAGATCTGCTCTTCTGCTAACAATCCGACCACAATTTGCTTATGCGTACATTTTAATGTGCTCCACACTTCATGTCAATGCTATCAATTCTCATGCTATTTGTCCAAAATCTTTAGACTAAATTCTCATTCAGCAGCTAGTATAACATTGAGCATTTTTATTTACCTCATCCTTTATCATTAAATCATTCAGATTGTTATGATTATTTTAAATAGTTTAAGCAAGTTTGCAAATGGATTATTAGAAACCATAAAGATATGCATGTATCAACTTTTCATAAAGAATTGCAGGAACAGTTTCATCTTTAGGATAAAATACACAGGAATTAGATGACTCACAAGAAACTAGGAGTTAATAACATCTGAATGGTATGAATGTGATAAATGTGTGTTAGTTGAATTGTAATCACCATGGTTTCTCAGCAAGTCACCACCTGGCAATTGCTCACACCATCTAACATGCAGATACAGGCAGAACAAACACATAAATTTGGTTGCCATCTGATGGAATGCTGTTGCTAGAAAGTTGATAAAGAGGTAATCATTTAGAGAGAGAAATCATCTTTCTGTTGTGTACATTTATTGTGTTTAGACCAAAAAGCCTTAAATTGTGTCTGGGGATTCCAGGCATCACCACAGAAACACAAATAATATCACAACTTTGGCTCTGTGTCTGCTATACTTATAACCTAACAGGGAAGAAAGTTTACTTGCAAAACGTTTGCAGTGTGGTTTTTCTTTATCTACTATAAGAAAGTCCTACGTGTGAGGGAGGTTGTTCCTATATTTATGTGTAAGGAAAAAGTCTCTCTGGCTTTAAGAACCCAAACTGCAATAACTATTATCCATCCCCTCTACAAAGATTGCATTTCTGACAAATAAATTTCCTGAATATTGTTCCAATCAATCCCTTGTTTTCTAATTTTTCACCAAGCTCCTAGATGTAATGGTTTGCCCATGGCTATCCATGTGTAAGGCCTATACTAAGTCTGAATATCTAGATCTATCCAAGGTGTCAGCAACAATCTACGGGAATGAAATGAGGAGCCACAGTCACTTCTGCTATCTTATGAGCCCACGTTTTAGAAACACATTGCAAACAGGTGAATGGCACCACTGCTGACATGTGGGACATGATGTTGCAGAACAGGAGAAAAAAGCAAGCTCCACATGCCCCATAAGCCCTCTGCTCACAGGCACATCAGCTGCTTCTCCTCATGGGACCCCAGAGAGAATAAAACTGGAGAAAAATTTTGTGTGCAGCCTCCAAACTGAGACTATGTAGTATGGCAAGAATTGCTTCAAGGTCAAAGAACATCTGTGCTGTGCTCCACTCCATGTAAGAACATACTGTGTTCCTTCAGTTCAGCTCATTCAGCCTTAAGCAGAGGGTTTAGGTGTTAGGTCTAGATGACTTATTTACACAAAGGGAAAACGTGTGGGTCAGGTTCAACAAGAGGCATTAGAATATACAGTACAAGACTACCACAAGATTGAATGAATTCAAATATTACCATATTTTCTGGGAAGAAAATAAACACCACCCAAGAGAAAAAGTGGTCAGAAATCAGAGACGTGTCTGACCTGAGTTGTACATACCACAGTGTTGTTGCTCAGGTCGACATTCCCACTGAATCACTGGCCAGAACAACACGGCTGCTGAATTCAGTTGCTGCACTGCGAACCCAAATGTTAAATACTGGGAACTCAAACAATAACCTTTCTAATGCTCTGAGTTAGTTTTATTCCCACACAACTTTCCTATCTCCCCTTTCACTTTATTATTTAAGGATCTATTACCATGGGTTTGTACAGCAATTTAATCATACAAGGCCTGATCTTGTGTGGTGCTGAATACCTTCAGCTAGCACCACACTTCACTGGAGGAATGTTTTGTCTTTGGCTACATTTTCAGCCTGGCTGTTCCCCCTGTCTTTTCCACATAGTGGTGCTACATGATCCATTTAAAGGGCACCATCACTATTGTTTGTATTCCTGATACACAGAATTTTTAAAGTAAATGATTTTGTAAAGTAACTACTTTAAGAGGTAATTAAGCAGGTTTCTAAGTTTAAAAGCAAAGAGTGTTTCCACAGACTTCAAGGAAACTACTCATATGTTTAACATTGTTAATTAAATTAAATTACAGCCAAAATGAGCTGTTTATTTTACTCCCTGTTTATGTCATTCAGGTCCCAAGGATGTGGCTAGCACTACAGATTCACAAGACTGTAAAAGGAGCCTGTGACATTCAGTATGTCACACAGACCCTATACAGTAAAATAAACATCACTGAATCCATTAAAACAAATCATCATCTTACAGTAATAAGGCACTTCACAAGGGCTTTCCGAAACACTCCACAAGGCAAATCTATTAAACTATGGCATGTTGTTTGCACAGCCACAACTACATGTAATATAGATCAAGGTTTGTTGGGTGAGGGCTCCTAGGGCACCTATCCATCCCAATCCTGCCAGTCAGATGCCAACACCTGTAATGGATGCCCAGAACAGTGCAATTCCAGATACTCCAGCCATTGCATTGGCTTTATACAGGCCCAGCTCAGATGCCTATGCACAAATGCATACAGTACAGGGAACAAACAAGAGGTACTAGAAACATGCACACACCCGCGTGGGTATAATATCATTGGCACCTCAGGAACATGGTGGGATGGCTCCTGTGACTGGAGCATTGGAATGGAAGATTTTAGGTTTTTTTTGAAAGGTAGATGAGGAGACAGTGTAGGCATCTATGTCAGTGACCATCTGGAGAGTGTGGAACTCTGCCTGGGGAAAGATGAAGACCTAGCCCAGAGGCTGGGAAGTGAAGATTAAGGGGAGGGCAGGGACTGGGGATGTTAGAGTGGGGGCCTGCCACAGGCCATCTGACCAGGAGGATGGTGTGGATGAAGCCCTCTATAGGCAGATGGGAGCGGCCTCACCCTCGCAAGGCCTGTTCCTCATGGGGGATTTTGACCATCCCATTATCTGTTGGAGGGACAACACGGCAGGGCACAGACAATCCCAGGGGTTCCTTGAATGTGTGAATGACACCTTCCTTACATAAGTGATTGAAGAGCCAACAAGGACCTTGAGGAGCAATGCTGGACCTTGTGCTCACCAACAGGGAGGAGCTGGTGGGAAATGTAGTGCTTCAAGGCAGCCTTGGCTGCAGTGACCATGAGATGTCATATAAGAGAACAACTTCCTAAGGTCTTACCAAAAGTTGTAAAATTATTAGCTGGGCATGATCATTAAATACTATGAATGTGAAGAGTGTTTGCAGCTGGTTCTTATCTCCCCCTAAGAACATGAAGAACCAAAACCAATCATTATTCAAATCATTACTGGGAGATTGCCTGTATTTTTGTGTGTTCTGGACTCAGGTACAGGGAATTGTCAAGTTACCTTTTTAATAATCTGTTTTGTTCTTCTAACCTGTTTGAAACAGCAAATGCCCTTATGGGTAGCACAGCAGTGTTTAATCAGTAACTAATTACAATGTCTGAAATTTGAAAAAAAAAAAAAACAAGAAAAATCTTCCAAATGAATTTCTGAAGTGGTCATTAATTTTCCTGGCTACAGTTACGAAAACAAAATTTACCAAAGCCACTGATAAAATACAGCTCAGCAAAGAATAAGATTTTCTATGAATATTTGTAATAAGTGATTGATGGTTTATATTATTACCTTACATAGTAGTTAAATTTTTTTAAAAAATAAACCTTACTAGGAAACAATATAGAATATTTCTCTCCAGTGAGAAGTTAAGAATTTTCAGATGAAAGTGGTTTGTATGTGGGGTGAGTAGATCATATCAACCTGATTTAAATGTTTGTAACTTGGATTCCACACAAATTAAGTTCAGTTTGGTTCAAAAACTATAGGAAAAATTCAGTTAGATTGAACTTTAGCCTTCAAAACAGCAGGTAATAATACTATAGCTCTGCATTATCTTGGCCTGAGTTCAAATGGGGGGAGATTGACACCCAAAGATTCACACTCTTAGGAGAAATTTGTTTTGGTTTTGCATATATATTCAACATTTCCATCATAAGGAGAAAATATTTTAACTTAATGAAGACCTAGTCCTCCTATGTCTCTTCCATCCAGTCCTCCATTTACATATAAAGGCATGAAACATTTATTAAAACTAGCTGAGAAGCTGGCCTAGTACACTTGTATGAGATGGGATAACCACACAATTCTAGCTTTTCTTTTCATGAAAAATGTTTAAAATGTGCCCAGACTAGGACCTGATGTTGGAACTGAACTGAACTGTGTGAAAAGAGAAATGTCAAATCTTCTTCTAAGAATCATAGACCTCTGGTGTTGCAGACCATGCTCCAATGTAAACAGAACATCATTTTAGAATAGTACACAGCTGAGTGGCATAACTTTAGTTATCAATCTTTTTAGCTTCACCTGTTCAGGAATGTTTTCATCCAAATAACTTAGTCTAGTGGCTTTATTCTTTTCAATATGCCATTAAGGACACAAAGGGCTATAAATTTAATGAGTATTACTGCTAAACTTGCCTTTCTTTGTTGAAGAAGTTTTAGAGAAAAATTACAATCTTTTTTTAAAAACTCCTTTATGCTGGGAAATATCCTTTTCTCACAAGACGTAATTCTTTGGGTACTTTTTAGTCTCTCTCAGTGATACCTGAGTTTATACAGATAAGCCAATCCCATTGAAGGTTAAACCTTGATTTGAATTAGACAGAATCATATGTACACACTCATCCTCTGGAACGAAATACTTTTTTAAGAAAAAAAGGTGTCTTTATCTTTCTTTGAACACTGGATTGATGAGAGCAGTCATGCTGGTAAGGAGAGCGTGGCTGGGAGACAGCTGTTGAACGGGCAAAACCAAATCAGTGAAACAAGTTTATAAAGTTTTGTAGCTCAGTGCCATTTCCTTGGATCATGACAGTAACATAAAATAACCCTGTTCTCTTTAGGAAGAAAACAAAAACTTGGAGATACAATGCACTTCTGGAAAAACAGCTTTGTGCTGGGCCTGGCCAAATTGTTGTCTGGGCTAATGGTGTGACATTTGTCGAGATGAAGCTGGGAACGGGGAAGAAAATCTCTTAATCACTTTTATATATTTTACACTGACCTGGAAATGGATTTCTTTTGGTTTCGATATTCTGCATTAATCTTCCAACCTGAAATAAAAGTTTCCAAATACATATATATTGCAAAACCAACTGGCTAATCCCTCCGTGAGTGAAGCCAAGTCAAATGTTGCTCGAGCAAAGACAAAACCCTGGAGGTTTAGTCTGTGTTTGGATTCACGGCCTGATCCAAAGCTAATCATAGCCGCTGGAAGCAGCACTGCTGTGTTGCTCCATTCTTCAATCTGCTCAATGCTCCTGATCACTTTGTCATCCAACACTTCCCTTACTGGAAGAAAGTGGACAGAAGTTTGGACACTGGGACAATCACCACCATTTTTCCTGGAGAAAAGGGGGTTCCTCCTTCAGGAAGAGCAATGGTTTAAGGAAAGCTTCACAAAGCAAGGTTTTAGCATAGGTGTTGTGAATTGCTGGCTGAAAGAGCTCCTCTCCTGAAGGCATGCTGACCCTGAGAAAGCAGCTTCTAGCATTAGTATGGAAGGTAAATGCTACCCATGAATACCCATATTTACCTTTGCAATGGTTTTTAACACTGGCAGGAACTGAACTGAAGGTGAGAAACGCATATTTGAATGCAAATGGTGAGTTTTGCCAGTTCTATTAACCTGATCCAATCTTCGTGAGGAAATTGCTTTGTGATCTCATAGCAATTGATTAATTACTGCTGCTTTTGAGAGAAAATACTATGTGGAATTGCAAAACTTACATGTCGATCTACAAAATAGTTTGAAATAGCAGTATCAGTGTAGGGGTTTATATATATATATATATTTCCATCTGATTTTTTTTACAAAGTCAGGTTCTACCGAAGTGGATCTTTTTTTCAGATATATCGAAAATCATACTGAAACAATAAATCATTTTCTCCCAAAAGGTTTCAATTACAATCAGCAGTGTAGAACAAGGTAGTGGCTCAAGGCTGCTGAAAAGTATGCTGGTTCTTAAAAAGCCCATCAAGTTTTAAATCATTGCTGTAAATTATTTTGGTTGCACTCATCTCCTATTTCAGACCACTCTACTCTCACTTTCCTAGTAAACAGGCAATGCAGGAAGCCTGCTCAAACTGATCTTTTTCTTTGCAAACTATTATACCATACTTCAAAACCTCAGGAAGGTGATTTCAAAACGTTTCAGCTGTTCAGGAACCCAGACTAACCCGCTGAAATCTACTGACCTCACATATGGAAAATAACCAAGTAGGAACTAGTGTGTATATCCTCTTTGAACTTCCTCTTACACATTTCAGGCATAAGAAAAAGACTGAAAAGGAAAAGCATTCCTTCCTATAAACATTAAGCTTTACAATACCATTCGCTTTCTGTTCTCAAATTAAACTGGAGCTCACATTTTGTTATGGTCTTGAATTGTCTGCAATAATAACACCTTCCCCCCTTCCAAAATATAGAAATCAAGGCATAACCAGGATCATAATGTTTGGGGTTGTTTTAAACCACTTAGGAAGTCTGCAGAAATTGTACTCCCACAACTGCTTTGCATTGAGAGGAGAATAGGTTCATGAAAGGAACAAGAAATCTGTTTTGGGCTGTTTAAGATGCAGAACAAAGGAAACTCTTTGGCAACAAACAAGCCTTAACAGACCTTAGAAACAACGAGAGTAAAAAAAAAAAAAACCAGCAAAAAACACAACCTTCTCTTACAGGATATGAAAGAAACAAATTTCACAGCATTCCTCAAGCTTCCTATGTTTTTTTTCCCAGGCGCTACCTGACGTGTTCCCAAAGCCACAGAGGACTCCATCCTAAAAGATGTGTGCATTCAAGCCCCTGCCCACTCCACCGTATCTCTTAGGAAGTGTTCAGAGAATTGCACACTCATTTCCAAAGTTCAGCTTCCTGGATATTTGTGTCCTGCTAACTCTCAGTAGACAGTTTTTCTTCCGTAAGTGCACAGCTTTCTCCTCTTAAGCGCGATATCTTTGGCTGAATGCATCCTTTTCCAAACAGACTCTTTTTCCTGAAAGATCAAGCTTTCATTTGTTGTTTTTGTACCATTCACTTAGAGACCAGTTGAGTGTCCTGATATTTCTCCTCATCATATTTCCATTGTTTTATAAAAGACTTTTGCTGCTCTCTTGCCTCTGGGGTTGGTCCTACATGACTGAAATGTGTGGGAGTCTTTCTATTGAGATGCATGGAGGCAGAAAGAGATCCTCAAAGCAAGGTAAGCTGGTCAAAGCCCAGTTCAGTCTCATTTCTGACCAAATAATGCATTTACTCTTCATATTATCTGATTTTGTTTACAGCACAAGTTCTGGTTTCTAGTAAAGATATAGTAGTCAAATGTAACACAACAGAAAAGATAGAACATGTATAAACTCTGCAAAGTTATTATCTTTTTCTATCGGTTAAACGCACAATAGAGAATTTCATAAAACTTCTTGACTTCCATCTCCAGAACAGTATTTCAAGCAAGTGAAGAAACCTGACATTCACATTTGAAGTGTGTTTGAACTGACAAAAAACTTTCATCCATAAATTCATCCACCATAATGCAAAATTCATCACTACCTTACCTTTACCTTCTCTCTCTTTCTATACGGATAAAAAAATATGTTATGAATAGATGAAACTGAGGTGACAAATGTGCTGGAGCATGGAGGGAGCCATTTCCCTTATGACACTCCCACATGGGCCAGCACAAATGTATGTGCTCAGTTTCTCAGGTGACTGGAAGTATTAGCAGACCCAAGAAAAAGCTGGCATTCTTCTTGACCTCCTCACCTTCTCTGCAACAAAAAGTCTTCCTTTCAGCCTATGGTTCAAAAGGCTAATTAGTGTTTTTTCACTAAGATCTGGAGAGGAAGCCCCAAGACTCAAGGCCTAGTTTACATCCAATCCTCACGCAAGCCCCTTTTTCCATGCATAATGATACATAATTAAATATTTATTTATATGTCTCTTTTGCGAGGTCTGTGGCACTGATGGAGTCATGAGATAAATCCATCAGATAAAAAGGAAATCCTGTGTACTACTGTCATGAGAGCTGTTGTCATGGTTTAGGAATGGTACTCCCCAGTTTAGTGTCCCCACTGAAACTCCAAACCACGCTGCCACTCACTCGCTCCCCCTGTCCCTCTCTGTGCTTTCTGTGGGGGGCTGAAGAGTAGAATTGGAGGCACAAAAGGTGAAGATCATGGGTTGAGATAAAAACAATTTACTGGAAACAGCAATGAGATAAGAAAACAAATAGTAACAGCAACAATGCTAATGACAGAGAGTACAAGAAATGAAAACATCACTACTCACTGCAGAAATCCCAGACAATAGAAAATGCCCAAGTGCTCCCTTCAGCTCAGAACCTAGGTCAGATAGAACAGCTTCTTCTTGGAAGAGACTCCTTTCCTCCAGCCAGGGAATGATGTGAGGTGTTATAAATATCCTCTGGGTCCTGACCATTCCCCTCCTGGCTAGTGCAAAAATTAACTCTGTCCTGGTCAGAACAGCTTGATGCAAAGTACAGGATAATGTCTTGAATTTACAAGATGATGAGTGAAGGGAATGCAAGAGGAATGACACCACAGCTGCCAGTTCTGTCTCCTGTACTATCAAAACGTCATGAGGAGTCTCCATGAAAAACCCAGGCTATCACAGAGCTGGCAATGGTGGACTGATAACACATTTTGGCTCTTTGGGTGAAATGAAGCCATAAAACATTTTGACACACAAGACATGACTCAGAAAGGCTGCATCAGGTAGCGGAATCAGCTTTCTCAGGATGAAAAGGCAGCATCTGAGAGTCTTTGTAGCTCTCAACCCAAGACAAAGAAAAAGCATGGACAAAACACATTACTCAGAAAGCCATATAGTTGTGCACATATGTGTATTTTTTCCACAACGGATATTGTTTGCTTACAAATTTCACCAACTGCATAGCATTTTAGGGTCATCCAATCATATTATCATGTATGAGAGAGTAACTACACTTGGTAGTATGGTTGTCATCTAGCTGGTGGGTTTGCATGCTCTCACATAATAATTTGCACTGGCTGCTGTAAGACACTTGTTAATAACCAAAGAATCACAGAATCAATTACGTTGGAAAGGACCTCTGACCCTAAAGGCCAACAAGACCCTAAAAATTACAGTCTATGAACTAACTTCTCGAACTCAGATGTCCTGTACTGCCCAGACCTGCAAACAGTAGCAAATGGCAAAGATCTGGGGCTCAACTTTCCCCGAGTCTGTGGTGGCTACAACCCTGAGCCTGGGCTCTCAGGTAGGTAAAGCAACCGACTGGCTTCATGCTTTTCCCTTCCCTTGTGATGGAGCAGGCAACGGCAGTCCACAGGACCCAGCCAGCATCACAGGGGGGTGCCATGCCATGGTCCTTTGTGATGCAGGTGCATCACACTGCTCAGAGGCCATTGTGACACGGGCCCCTGCCCTGACTGTGGGAATGTTTAAGCAACAGAGAGCCTTGGAGGTGCCCAGTCCTAAGGAAATACCTCCCTCAGGACTCAGCAGCTCGCCAGGGCAACCCTGGCAGGTCGGAGGCAGAGGATGCCAAAGGCAAACATGGACAAGGAGCAGCTGGCAGCACACATGAAACAGGCACATGGCAGGGCTTCATCAGCTTCCCTGGGCAGGGATGCAGATGCGCTGAGAGGCCACTGGGAGCAAACAGCACAGCAGGACACAGCAAGGCCGTCAGTGTGCATTGAATACAGCCTTGGCAGTATGTCAGGGGGGCACAAGAAGAAGGAGACTGTTGTAAAGCAGATCATTGTGTCCTTCAAGAGGAAGCCTCCAGAGGAACTGTGCAGGGACTGCCTGACCCACACCACGTGCAGACAGGCTCCACTTCGGAGAGCCAGCCTGCCACAGCAGCAGGATGACCTGGAGGACAGGGAGCTCCAGCAGCCAGAGAATGAGGGACAGTGTTTCTCCCGGAGGCAGTCAGGGGTGCTCTATGGCAGACCTGGGCAGGTGGATGCCAAGGATGGAATGAGACAGCCTAAGACAGGACGTGACAGGTCCATGAGCTTTCCATGGACCACACGACAGCAGCCACAAGTTGTATATGTGAAGTTCACGAAGGGCACCATGAGCAAGCAGGAGGCGTTGGAGTGTCTAGAAGCCCATACTGCCACCAGTGAGCCAGTGGCTTTGGCCGAGGAGGAAGAGCGGGAAGAGGGTGTTGATAAAAAGCTGTCCCAGGAGGAGAGCCGGGAAGATGCAATCAGCAGACAACTGGACCTGAAACTAAGCATGAGTGAAGCAACAGCAGCAGAAACACCTGCAGGACATACCTACAGATCTCCTTCCCTCACAGTCATTGATGCCCTGGCTCACGAGAGGCGGACATCCTTCCAGAGGGCACCAAGGGCTCTGCACAGGGCCTCCACTGCCACGGAGAGCAGGAGAAGCAGCAGGAGCAGCCTCTCTCCAGAAGAGCAGGAGAAGCAGCACGCAAGAGACTGCACACCGGCTCTGCTGGACACAGCCCAGTACATCACGGGTGAGGTCGTACACAAGGCTGTAACTGTGATCCAGGAACCCAGTGAGCAGACAGAAGACCAACAGGATCTGGAAGACAGCATGGATGTGTCATTGGCCACACCAGCAGGGGTAGAAGACCAGACACCTGCCCCCGACAGCCCCATAGATGATGCCCCAGCTTTGCTGGACACAGCCCAGTACATCAAGGGTGAGGTCGCACACGAGGCTGTAACTGTGATCCAGAAACCCAGTGAGCAGACAGAAGAGCAACAGGACCTGGAAGACAGCATGGATGTGTCACTGACCACACCAGCAGGGGCAGAGAACCAGACACCTGCCCCTGACAGCCCCACAGATGATACCCCAGCTTTACTGGACACAGCCCAGTACATCACGGGTGAGGTCGCACACGAGGCTGTAACTGTGATCCAGGAGCCCAGTGAGCAGACAGAAGAGCAACAGGACCTGGAAGACAGCATGGATGTGTCATTGGCCACATCATCTGCCCCTGAAGACCAGACACCTGCCCCCGACAGCCCCACAGAAAATGGTCTACTGGACACAGCCCAGTACATCACGGGTGAGGTTGTCCGCAAGGCTGTAACTGTGATCCAGGAGCCCAGTGAGCAGACAGAAGAGCAACAGGACCTGGAAGACAGCATGGATGTGTCATTGGCCACACCAGCAGGGGTAGAAGACCAGACACCTGCCCCCGACAGCCCCACAGACAATGGTCTACTGGACACAGCCCAGTATATCAAGGGTGGTGTTGTACGCAAGGCTGTAACTGTGATCCAGGAACCCAGTGAGCAGATAGAAGAGCAACAGGACCTGGAAGACAGCATGGATGTGTCATTGGCCACACCAGCAGGGGCAGAAAACCAGACACCTGCCTCCGACAGCCCCACAGACGATGCTCTGCTGGACACAGCCCAGTACATCAAGGGTGGGGTTGTGCGCAAGGCTGTAATTGTGACCCAGGGACCCGAGGAGCAGACAGAAGAGCAACAGGACCTGGAACAAAATATGGATGAGGTGACAAAAGTCACAGCCACAACAGAAGGGACAGAAAACCCAGCAGATGCCCCGCACAGCCCCACAGACGATGCCCCTGTTCTGCTGGACACAGACGAGTACAACAGGACAAAGGTCCTGGGCAAGGGTGTAATTGCGATCCAGGGAACCAAGCAACAGCCAGAAGAACTGAGGGACCTGGAACAAAGTACAGATGAGGTGACAAGAGCAACAGCCACAGCAGCAGGGGCAGAGATACGCAGGCACATACTCCACACAGCCCTGCGCAACCCTACAGACGATGCCCCTGTTCTGCTGGACACGGCTCAGTACATCAGGACTGAGGTCGTCCGCAAGGCTGTAATTATGACCCAGGCACCTGTTCTGCAGTTGGAAGAACAGTGGAAACAGGAAGGAAGCATGGATGAGGTAATGGCAGCAACAGCCACAACAGCAGAAGTGTCAGAGAGCCCAGCATACACCCTGAACTGCCCCACACCTGATGCTCCAACTCTGCTGGACACATTCCAGTACATCAGGAGTGAAGTCCAGGGCAAGGCTACACTATTAGTCCAGAGTCCTGAACAGCAGCCGGAAGAACAGCAGGACCTGGAACAAGGCGTGGATGAGGTGGTGAGAGCAACAGCCACAGCAGCAGGAGCAGAGAGCCCAGCACATGCCCTGCACAGCCCCACAGACAATGCCCCCATTCTGCTGGACACAGACGAGTACGACAGGACAAAGGTCCTGGGCAAGGGTGCAATTGTGATCCAGGGAACCAACCAACAGCCAGAAGAACTGAAGGACCTGAAACAAAGCACAGGAGAGGTGATGAGAGCAACAGCCACAGCAGCAGAGGCAGAAGTTCTGGCACATACCCTGCACAGTCCCGCAGACAATGCTCCAGCTCCGCTGGACACAGCCCAGGACATCAGGGGTGAGGTCGTGGGCAAGGCTGCTCTAAACAGTTCTCTAAAGAGTTCCAAACAGCGGATGAAAGTACAGCGGAACCCGGAAAAAGGTACGGATAACATGGTGAAAGCAACAGCCACAGCAGCACGGACTGCTCCAACAGCCAGAAGAACAGCAGGACCAGAAAGGAAGTATGGACGAGGCACCGGCAGGACTAACCTCATCAGCAGGGCCAGAGAGCCCAGTAAACGCCCCCTAAAGCCCAACAGCTGAAGCTCCGACTCTGCTGGACACAACCCACTACATCAGGAGTGGGGTCCTGGGCAAGGCCGCTCTTGCAGCCCTGGGACCTGTCCAGCAGACAGAAAAACAGTGGGACTAGTAAGGAAGCATGGATGAAGCAACAGCATCAGGAACAGCTGCATCCAGCTGCCCCAAGGACTTGGCACTACCAGCATATCCTTGTCCATGGCTTCAGGGGACCCACCTATGATTTGATGCGGACACATTTTGAGGCTAATAAAATGTGATGATTTTCCAACAGTGCTTCCCTGTTTCATTTTGCCCTCTCTGTACCTCCTTGTATTTACAGGTCCCCAGGGCTGCTGGCAGGAGGTCTTAGTGCTCCTAATGTTCAACTCCTTTCAAAGCAAGTTGCTATAGTTTAAATCCTATAGTTCAAGATTTCCTCTTTCCATGGATTTGGGAGGAAACAAAGGAGACATTCCCGCTGTTAGCTCTGAGATCCTGCAGTACACAACAGGGCTGTAACCAATTGACAAATTGCCCTCTCGCTACATGAACCTGTCTGCATATGAATCCTTTATCTCTCACTTCTTGGCAAGGAAAACCCAGAAACCTTTAAATAAAATCTGATTTGATATTGACAGCTCCTTTTGAGAGTAACAGTAGGGAATGGGAGCACACGACCTTTGCTGCTCAGCCACAATGGCTTTATTTATTTCTGGACAGTGACTGACAGTAATGACATTACACATTTTACCAGTGTCTTTTTTTTATCTAATTATGTACAAAACTTCACTTTATAGTACTTCACTCTACTTACATCAAATTTTGCAAAACTTACCTTTGCGGCTGAAGAGAATACCCATTTTTCCAGAGGACAAATCTAATGGACTTTTTCTGACAATGAAGATAGTTTAATTTAATTTATGGAATCATAGAACATGCTGAGTTGGAATCAAGATCATCAAGTCCAACTTCTGGCCTTGCACAGGACAGCCCCAAGAATCACACCAGAGCACTGTCCAAACATTTCTTGAACTCTATCAGGCTTGCTTCTGTGACCACTTCTCTGGGGAGCCTGTTCCAGTGCCCAACCACGCTTTGGGTGAATAACCTTCTCTTAATATCCAACCTAAACCTCCCCTAACTCAGCTTCACGCCATTTCCTTGAGTCTTGTCACTAGTCACCAGAGAGAAGAGATCAGTGTCTGCCCCTCCTCTTCCCCTCATGAGGATGTTGAAGACACAATGAGGTCTCTCCTCTATCTCCTCTTCTCCAGGCTGAACAAACAAAATTATCTCAGCTGCTTCTCTTATGGCTTCCCCTCCAGACCCTTCACCATCCTCATGGCCCTCCTTTGGACATTCTCTAACAGCTTAATGTGTTTTTTGTATTGTGGTGCCCCAAACTGAACTCAGGACTTGAGGTGAGGCTGCCCCGGTGCAGAGCAGAGTAGGACAATCCCCTCCCTCAACTGGCCGGTGATGCTTTGCCTGATGCCCCCCAGGACATGGTTGGCACTGCTGACTCAGATTCAACTTGCCATCGACCAGGACCCCCAGGTCCCTTTCCACAGTGCTGCTCTCGAGCCTCTCGTTACCCAGTCTGCACACACAACCAGGATTGCCCCATGCCAGATGCAGAATCCAACACTTGCTCTTCTTAAACTTCCCATGGTTTGTGACTGCCTATTGCTCTAATTTGCTGAGGTCTCTTTGCAGGGCCTCTCTGCCCTCAAGGGACTTGATAGCTCCTCCCAGTTTAATGTTGTCTGCAAACTTTCTTAGAATCCCTTCAAGTCCTGTGTCCAAGTCATTAATGAAGATGTTGAAGAGTACTGGGGAACTGTTGAAGGGCCTGTGGAACCTCACTAGTGACGGGTCACCAGTCTGATATTACCCCATTCACCATAACTCTTTGTGCCCAACATGTGAGTCAGTTGCTCACCCATCACATGATGTATTTATCCAGTTGTGTGCTGGACTTTTTGACCAGAAGGATGCTGTGAGAGACAGCATAAAATGCTAAAGTCCAAACAGATTACATCTCGACTAGGTAGGTCACCTTGTCATAAAAGGAAATCAAGTTCGACAAGTAGGATTTTCACTTCATGAAGCCATGCTGGCTGTGACTGATGACTATGTTGTCCTCCAGGTGCTTTTCAATACCTCCCAGAATAATCTCCTCTATAAGCCCTGAAGTGGGACTGACAGGTCTGGAGTTTCCAGGGTCCTCCTTCTTGCCCTTCTTCAGAACTGGGACTTTAACCAGCTTCCAGTCTGCTGGGACCTCTCCAGTTTCCCCAAACCACTCAAAAATCATTGAGAGAGGTTTTGCAATGACATCACAGCTTTTTGAGGATTCTCAGATGAATTCCATCCAACCCCGTATATTTGTAGGGGTCCAGCTGGAGCAGCAGATCCCATACAAGTTCATGGTCATCTGGAAGTTTATCTTTCTCACAGTCATGGTCTTCCAATTCAGGCCGCTGGGACCTCCTTAGCCTGTTGTCAGTGTTGAAGACAGAGGTGAAGAAAACACTGAACACCTCTACCTTGTCCATGTCCCTGTTTATGAGGTGACCATCCTCATCCTCTA
Source organism: Chiroxiphia lanceolata (assembly GCF_009829145.1). Classification (NCBI taxonomy): domain Eukaryota; kingdom Metazoa; phylum Chordata; class Aves; order Passeriformes; family Pipridae; genus Chiroxiphia; species Chiroxiphia lanceolata. The sequence continues at coordinate 10,512,079 of NC_045671.1, read as the reverse complement.
ACAGGCTGATTTTATTTCTGCATGGAGTGTTGCCATTAATTTATTTGAAAAAAGTTGGTATTGCCCCCCACATTTCTGGCCAACTTCAACTCCAGTTGAGCTTTGGCCACGCGATTTTTCTCCCTACCATGGCAAGCAGTATCTTTGTGTTCTTCCCATGTCACCTGACCTTGATCCTACTGGATATACACCTTCCTTCTTTGCCTTATTTCCAAAAGAAGATCCCTAGTCAGCCAAGCCAGTCTTCTGCCTCATCTCCTTTACTTCTGACTTTTAGGAATTGCCTGCTCCTGTGCCCTTAGCAGGTGATGTTTAAAAAGTGACCAGCACTGATGGACCCCAGCACATGAAAAAACTTTTTCACAAGGCACTATACTTACTAGTTCCCTGAGTAGTCTGAAGTCTGCTCTCCTCATGTCCAGAGCTGAAGCTTTGCTAGCACTTTTCCTGTCAACAGAGATTTTAAACTCAATAAGCCTCATCAACCAGCACAAATCTCTCCTAGTAAGACGTTTTGTATTTAGTGGACAAACCCCCAACCTTCCTTGCAGTGATTCATTGTTGAATGACCAGATTGGGAGTGACTTGAACAGTGGCAAAGAGGTGAAAATAGAGCCCTTGCTACTTCTTTAATGTTTGTTTTTCAGATTAGAGCCCACACCGGATATGTTCCCAAACACACCTGACCTCCACTGCTTCATTTTTTGCGTGGGTAAACAGAGCATTTCATTTCCAGTGCTATCAGACTTGGACTTCTGACAAGCATTTGCCTGCAATACTAAGGCAAGATCCTGTTGATTTTAGCAATTTTCCAGCCTTGTTTGTTTTGGCGTTGTGAAGAAGTCCTACCAGCAGTGGCGACCTGATACCATCTCTGAAACAACCCTCATTATCAGAGGACACTATGGCCAGGGAATAGAGATCATGTGAAGGAAGGCACTTCCTCTCCCTGCCTCCATTCCAGCTCTTGGAATAACTGCCATGCCAAAGGTAACAGGAGGATGCATACTGAAATACATCAGCGTTTGCTCATACTGTTCTCATATTTTTCAGCAAACCATTCTCTTTGCATGTAAAGAAACACCTTCCTAAATGATTATAGCAGGATTTAAATTCTGTTTGCATCATCTGAAATGAATACTTTCTTCACTCACCCTGCAAGGTGTGAAAAATGCAGTTGAGCTGAATGCTCACAGAATCCACTTGATGGAGAGCCATGGGTTAGCTCATACATGGAGAAGTACTGCATGGAAAGAACATCTTGCTAACAAAGACTGATCACTGTGTGACTGTGTCCATGCTTATCCAAGTTCTCTCCTGATAACAAAACCTGTTACTGCTATAGTTTTACTCATCTGAGACTAGCAAAACACGCACTTGTTGAACAAGAAACACACTTCACATGCAGAGGAGATCCTGGAACATGAGAGGCTGGTCCCAGACTTACCAAAGTCAGTAGGAAAATTCCTCCTGAACGTTTCAGGCCTGCTGGGACAGGCTTCAAATGAAGACAGTGGGGTAGATGAGACAGAACTTCTCCCTTAATCTGCCAAGACTTTGATGTTAAAAACATAAATGCAAACAGCAAAACCAACTGCAGTCTTGGTCCTCATGCTGAATTGTCATGACTGACTGCCAAAAAAGACATGTTGTAATTTATTGAGTAGTTTTTTGACTTAAAATAAAATGGCCAGTGTTGGTTGCTTTTTTTTCTTTTTCTTTTTTAATTAAGAGACATCTATGCTGCATTTATATCACTACACATAAAAGGGTCAGGGAGTGACCTTGCATGCTGGACTGCTGATCACCCAGCCTGACTCACAGACAACACTTCGAAGCCCAGGACAAGTGCTACCTCCCAGAGAAGAATGTGGGTGAAACTGCACCTTATGTGGCTCTCTCAACTTGGCAAATTCCCCCAGTGCCCTCCTGTAGGATTCGGCACCCTCAAACGCCCTGGATGCTCTTGTACTGTAAATGCAATGCACACCTGTGGTTTTATGCAATGAGAATACTCCACCACTGACCCACAATACAGTCCTCACTTTAAGTCAGGGACTTGGAGATTAGAGGAAAAGGAGGAAAAAATAGTAACTGTCTATGTGGCTGGAAGGACCCTATATGAGACTCAGAGAGATCCAAAGCCAAGTGACACATGGATGAGGTGTGGCTGTAATATCTCAGGGCTGGAGCACAGTCAGTCATCTTGTTTTGTTTAGCAGTATAAAGGTAACCTAAGCCTTGTATCTTGGGACCAGGAGAAATTAAAGTCGTAAAGGATGTTCAGACCATCTGGGTTTTTTTTCCTGTTAAGCTTGTGTTCCCTAATTTCAGTAATTCTTTTTTATTATACATTTATATAACACTTTCAAAAGCATCCTGCTTACCTCAGCTGCTATATTTCCTACTACTGTCACTAATATTTGTTGCAAAAATCAGTGGCTACCTGCCTCTGTGATATGGTTCTTTTCTTTATTCTCCCTCCCCCAATCCTTTTTTTTATCTTTGAATAATGTAATATATACACTCAGCAGCTAGCATTTGGTGCAGCATGAGCTACTTCTTCTCTGTTTTTTGGCACAAAGACTGAGAGCTGAAAATACAGCTAAGGCCAACACA